>NC_141689.1:1710546298-1711799183 GCF_964263255.1 Lissotriton vulgaris
CATAAGCCCTCGGCACTCTGCTGCTATTTTGGTAAAATTGAATGAAGCGATTAAGTCGATGTCTTTGACTATGTTTATCCCCAAGTAACGTATTTGAGTTTTAGATGTTATGTTGTTACCTATTGTTACGTTGTTACCTATTGTATTGATATTCCAGGACATTGACTCTGTCTTTGAGGCATTGATCTCATACCCTGAGACTTTACCAAATTTAACAGCCAAATCGATTATTTCGGGATATGCTTCATCATAATTTGTAGTGAAAATCATAACATCGTCCGCATAAAGTGCCACCTTTTTATCCCAGCCACCGAAAGTAAAAGATTTAATGAGTGTGTTGTCTCTTAAGGTTTGGGCAAAGGGTTCGATGTATATGTCGAAAAGGAGGGGAGATAGAGGACAGCCCTGTCTGGTTCCCCTCGTAACCCTGAATGGCTCCGTTAGGCCCCCGTTTATCAGAAGTGAGGGTGACGGGCAACGATATAGCAGATTTATCGCTCTACGGAATCTATCTCCAACGTTGAACTTCCTCAAGGCCTCCGACAGGTATAGCCAATTCACCTTGTCGAAGGCCTTGGTGGCATCCAACGTGAGGACGGACAAAGGCGTAGCCTCTTTTATAGCCATATCTATGGAGCCCAACAATTCATAGGTAAGCTCACACAGCTGTCTCCCTTTTATAAATCCTTTTTGATTAGGATTAATAATGTCAGGCGCTACCCGGCCCAACCGATTGGCCAAGATTGAGGCAAAGATCTTATAATCCGCGTTTAAGATGGAAATAGGCCGATATGAACCGCACTCTGAGGAAGGTTTGCCAGGCTTCAAGATAAGGGTTATGGAGGCTTTATCCCAGGATTCGGGTGGCAATGCACCCTCTCTTAAGATTTGATTAAATAGGGATACTAGGACTGGAGACACCTCTGAGATCAATTTTTTGTATACTTCACTTGGTAGACCATCAGTGCCTGCAGCCTTTCCACCCTTTGCTCCCCTTATAGCCTGCTCTACCTCTGCTAAACTTATTTCCTCTTCCAAGGAGCAACTCTGTACTGATGTTAAAGATGGTAGGGAAATACCTTCCAACCAACTCTTGATGTCGTTCTGAGAAACATTAAGATCATCTTGGTATATAGATTGAAAGAAGGTTCTAAAAATTTCTCTAATATCTTCGTCCCTGGAAAAGGTGCCCCTCGCTGAAGTAACGGAGGAAATGTTGTTTCGAGCCCGATCTGATTTTGCTTTCCAGGCAAGTAGTTTCCCTGCCCCTTCCCCATATTGGAAATGGGAGATCTTACTTGCCTCCTATTTCTTCAAAATACGTTTCTCTAAGATTGCCGATAAGGTGTTCTTTAATCTGACCAACTCTTCGCGTTTTAAGGAAAGGTCCTGGTTATCTATTAACCCATCTCTGTCAATGTCAGTCTGAACTGTCATAATGTTAGCCTCGATAGAGGTAACTTCCTCTATATACTGTCTTCTTCTATAGGTTACCTTATTCTTTACGAGGCCTCTTAATGTACATTTAAATGCGTCCCATACTATTCCTGTTGAGGCTGTGCCGGTATTGGTGTTGAAGAAATAGCGAGCTTCTGACTGTAAAAATTCTATATCCTCTGTTGATGAGAGTAAAGACCTATCAAAGGACCACATTCTGATTGCTGGTGCCGTGTCTAGTTTTAATTCAAGCTTCATGGCTGAATGATCAGAGAGATGCATTGGGATATATTGTACTAAGGTGATGTCATCAATCAGACATCTACTAGTAAGAATGAAATCAATTCTAGATTTGTGTCTGTACTTAAAGTTCCTGAATGAGAAGTCTTGCCTCTGACCCTCTCTGAGCCTCCATATATCTATATATCCATACTGATTCATTAACCCTATAAGACAGCTTCTGGATTTAGAAATACTATTCTGTCTACTATTAGGGGATTTGTCCAAAAGTGGATTCAGAGTAATGTTGAAATCCCCAGCTATGATCACGGGGTCAGGAAAACTCAACAAGGGGTTGAATAAGGATTCCATTGCGGAGGGGTCATCAATATTTGGGCCATAATAGCCTACTAGTGTTAACTTCGATCCTCCTAACTCTATTGCTACAATGGCCCATCTTCCTCCAGAGTCTACTTTCTGCTTTATTATTTTGCACCTGACGGATTTCTTAAATAAAATAGAGACCCCCCGCGTATTGAATCCTTGTGATGTTAAAATTGAGGATTCTATCCATCTATTCCTTCCTACCAGCTCCAGCATCTCACTTTCGATTAAATGAGTCTCCTTGAGGATAATAATCCCCGCATCGGCATCTCGAAGATATTGCATGATTTTGTTAGCACGAGGCCTGATGCGAAGACCATTAACATTCCAGGATAATACTTTGAGTCTACTCATTATGCTGAGAGTAAGGGTTACTTAGTGAGACCGACAGTTTGTATGGATACCTGATTAGTTGATTACTATGAGTAAGAAATCTTAAAATAAAAGTTTTATTAAGATAGAAAGATTGGAGCTCGTTCATTAATGTGTGTTTTACCTTGTGCCCCACCACCCCCCCCTGCCCTCCCAACACCCCCCTCCTCCCCTGAGAAAACCCTGAACTCACCAACCGGAAGTAAGGGCCCCTAGCTCTTCCCCATCACCACCTCGTGTGCCTTGTATGTTATGGAATAACTCGCCTTTCAAGTGTGCAACATATTTTGTGGATGGTTTCTTTTATATATATATATTTTTTTTTCATATTTTAAATGTTTTTTTTTATATACCTTTTCACCCGTTCCTCTCTTTATCCCATTATCCCATTCCTCATTTTTTTTTTATCCTTTCATGGCACATTTTTTTTTTCTTTCCCTGTCCTTTATTTCGTCCTCCCTGAAGAGTTAATAGAAACTTAGGTGAGTAAGCGGTAAACAGGAGAGCGCGCTTTTACTGTTGTATTTCAGCCCAGCTTAGTACTATTCCCTCTGTTTCCTGCTCCCTAAAGACAATAAAAGTTCATCAGCAGCCTGCACTGATCTAATGTTGTACATTTTATTATCTTGCATTATCTTCAGAGATGCAGGGAAGCCCATCTGTACTGTGGCCCCTAGTTTGCGAAAAGCATCCATTCTTTGGCCTAGCTCCCATTGTTTATCTAAAGTAAACCGGGATAGATCTGAGCGAATCTGAAAATTAAAACCTTTAAATGATAATGACTTTTGCTTAAGCGCTAAGTTTAGGATGTGCTCCTTCAGGGAGTAGGTATGAAAGTTTACAAGAATTTTCCTTGGTTTGGTCCGCTGAGGGTTGCGTCTAAAGGGGTCTCTGTGTATCCGTTGAATATCCGCAGCCAACTCTTCAATAGGTTGCGAGAGATTTAGAGTTTCCTTTAGTAGGGAAATAATATAGCTCTTGATATCCATTCCTTCACTGCCTTCAGGAACATTCAAGATGTGTATATTGCTGCGCCTTGCATTGTTCTCTAAGAGCTCCATTCTCTCTGACAGGGCCTGGTCTTCTTTCTTTAATCTCAGGATGTCGTCAGCCGTGCCCTCAGCCCTCATTGATATTTGCCCCACCGTTTCCTCCAACGCTTGAGTTCTCACCGATAAGGAACATATTCTCTCATCAAGGGACTCACAGAAGTTCCTTATTTCCCTCTGGTTGGAAGCTGACTCAGCAAAACCCTGCTTTAGCTCCGCAGATAGTGCCGCAAACATCAGTTGTATCGAGGCTACTGAGATAGTCTCCGAACTCGTCCCTGCGGCCCCATTTATTTCTTGAGAAGACATATGAGTGCCTCCCCCTAAATTAGAGTCAGGATTATTAAGTGAAGGGGGTTCAGAAAAGATATCTTGATGGGTTCAGTGGAACAGTCTGCTGTTACGGAGGGTAGCGCTGTTTCCTCAACAGTCGAGACAGCATCTTTCATGACTAAATCTGCTGAATTTTTGGGCAGTAATCCCTCTCCCTCTGTAGAGGGCTTTTCTGGATGTTGTAACATGTGAGCAGAGTCAATATCAATCGATTGCATCTGGTTATTTTGAAAGTCAGCTGGAGCGATCTCTGTAGCTGGAATCAGAGCCTGTCCATTAGTAGTCATGGTCTCGGACCCTGGGTAAAGCTTCGCGGTGGAGCTACCACTCTGGTGGTGCTCTTTCCCAATTTTCAAGACTTGGGGAACTACCTTAAAGTATGAGCGCAGAGATGGGTTAATTTTAGGTATGGAAGCGGGAAGGGGTTTTGCCCTGCCGTGTTTTCTGACCCTTTTTGCTTTAACCTCAATAGAAAGGTAGGATGAAGACTCCTGATCCGAGTACAATTTCGCTCGGGTTTGAGGGCTCTTATCCGAGCCAGAAATCTCCCTGCCAGCCTCCTCCTCAGTAACTTGCAGTGCTCCTTTACCTTTCTTTTTACGGGGTATGCTAATTCCCACTAAGCTCTTCGCCGCGCTCTTACCTTTAGGTTTCTTCACCGTCTCTGCTGCATTCATGTGTGCCCGGGATAAACCTTTAATTGAGGGTTCTCTGCCGCTTCTGGTGTTTATTGCCTTTTTAACGCGGTGTTCATTACCGCCGCCGGCTGTCTCCTCGATATCACATGCAGCCTCTGCGACCGGCAAAGTGGAGCAGACGCTCGGAACTGCAGGCAATACTTCACCGACCCCAAACGCCGGCTTACGGTCTCGGCCGGAACAGCTTAAACCGCTTAAACAGGAGTCCCTGCGGAGACTCCGAATCCGCCTGGTTCTGCGGAGCTCCAGGGCGGGGCGCTCCCAATGCAGCAGCTCAGGCATGGGCTTGCTTCGGCAGGGGCCAGGGCGTTCACCTCCGTGATTGCAGCTGGGTGTGGTTAAGCTGCTTGACTCCATGGAACGACTGAAGCCTCCCTCTTTGGCTCTGCACAATAAGGCGCTGTCGGGAAAGCTCCGTTTAGAGATTTAACTTTGGTTGAGAAGTTCAGAAATTGTACCTATCTGGGTGCACATCAAAGACACGCTCAAAACGTTGCATATTTTGGCCAGACGAGCGGCAATTAGGCACTCGAGGGTGGAGATGAAGCGGAGCACTTGCAGCAGTCAGCCGACTGCCGCCATGGTTCCCCTTTATTTACAATGTCGGTGCTTGTAATTTTATACATCTGTTCCTGTTTAATGATTGTCATAGCAAACATATTTTATACTAGAATGGTGCTGGTCCAATAAATGCTTATTGAAAATGTCCCTATTGTTTTTTCTATGAATCTCTCTGAGACTAAGTGAGCACAAGTGGCAGAGCGAAAAATAATGTACTGTTTCTATGATCTCTGAATGATCAAGGGTAGTCATGTTCAATAGTTGACAGAAACTATTCACACCTTGGTAAGGTTAGGGGGCTTGTAGTGGCACTATGAGCTATCTGGTCTAATGGCCAACATATCCCTTGGGGGTGTCTGGAATCAGTCTGGATACCAATCCCTTAGTTTATTTTGTCTAACCGTCCAGATTCTATATAGATTTGTAGGAACTACATGACAATATTATTGGCTCTCACAAATAAACATTTTTCTGCATGCTAACAAGCTAACCTGGGAATACTTTTGGCTTATGAAATATCTAGATGGGGACTCACTAGTGCAGTACTGGCATGTGAATGACATTTTCCGGCACAATTTGTGTGTATGTAAATTTCCGGTATTCTATTCACTAGCTGTTATTTTTCTAAGAAAGTCACATCCTTTTCTAAATTACATTGCCAGTTAATCTCACTGTATTCTAACATTCTACCATTTACTAAGTAATTCTGCTCTAGAAAATTATTCCATATTATGTTATTGTTTGGCTAACATAATCTATAACTTCTTTCAACAGTGACTCTCCTCAAGAACTCTTTTCAATTGTACACACAGTTAAGGCATTTTTGCCAAATCCTTTGCATCATTACATTTTCAAAAAGTTTAGCTTGTTCTCTACCTGACCTCCTAACCCTTTCCCCCAACCCATATATTTTTATCTGGACTTCTTCCACCTTCACTCTCTCACCTCCAAACCACCTAGCCCTGTTCATCTAACATGATGAACAGAGATCATCCTATGAGCCCTCTTCAGACAGACGGGAAGTAATCTTCTAAAATAATTGATTTCCCAATCTAAGCAAGCTTAGTCTAAAAAAGCACTCACTTTAAAAGGTTAATATTCAAATACTGCTGCAATTTTGTTAATGAATCTTGTAGACTTACTATCTATAAAAATTACACTCCCACCTGGCTATGTCTTTTTGGTGAACCCTAATCATCAAAGAGAATATCAAAATTGCATATGGACATGCAAAATTTCCAACGCATACACTTCCATTGTACTAAGTCCTCAACTAAAACATTCTTAGAAAGCATCCACTTTTTTTTGGGGGGGGGGATTTTCTTTGTTGAGATCAGTATATAAACACAAAGTCCACCGCCATCGCCCCGGGAAATGGGATCCCCCGCATTGTGTAAGTCTGTCCCGCATGTGCAATTAGGATGCGCCCTCCACACTGGCGGGCGCATTCAGCATTTTTTGCATTGCTGTGGGTGGTGCTGTCAGCAGCACCCGCCGCAATCCAAAAAAGGCACTTGTGCACTTGCATGCACAACGTGGCAGGCACCACGCGGTGCCTGCCACATAGTCCATGTAAATGCAGAGGGGTAACACAAGTACTGCCATGTCCCCCTCACCCTCCCAACATCCTGGGGGCCCGCAACGGGCCCCCAACTGAGGAACCTGCATGCCCCCACAGAAAGGCTGCTTCCCGCTGTCATTGTAATATGGACGGCGGTTTTTAGCAGACACAGCCACCATATTCAATCCTTTTCTACCCGGTCGACCCGTGAAAAACTTCTCAAACGCCTCAAACTCAGGATGGGCTTGGATGGCTTTGTTCTAGAATGGTTCAGGTCCTTGCTCCACAACCGGTCACAGAGATTCCTAATTAATGGCAACCTATCAGCTCCCTCCCCGGTCACGGTTGGAGTCCCTCAAGGATCAACCCTGTCCCCACACTCTTTATTCTCTATTCAAAGCTGCTTACTGAAGCACCACTAACATCTCCTACCATATGTATGTGGACGACACCCAAATATACATCAAAATGTCATCACTCGAGGAGATCCTCTCACTGAATGCAGCCCTGAAACTGACTGCCCAATGGCTCGCCTCTAACCAACTCAAAGTCAACGCAAAGAAAAACGAATTTCTCCTAATCTCCCCTACAAAAGCCAACCCAGAGACTCAGATGTGGATCAAGGCTATTACAGCCTTAAACTGCCCACCGACTATCGTGGACTCAGCCAAATCTCTGGGTATAATCCTCGACTGCAACCTGAACATTCGGGACCACAGTAACTTGATGGTGAAATCAGCCAGGTTCCACTTGAGCTACCAATGGAAGCTGAAACCATTCGTTGATGCCCCTGCCCTAAACATGGCAGTCCAAGCACTAGTCATCTCTAGGCTGGAATATGGCTGCTCTACCCACTCGGGTTTACCCAAGATCTCCCTGGCATCTTTAAAAGCCTGCCTCAACACGGCCGCCAGATTACTTACCGGCACTAGGAAATTCTACCACATCTCTTCACATCTGAAAGCATTGAACTGGCTCCCGTTAGAGGCCAGAATACAGCTGAAACTGGCTTGCATTACACTCAAAGCTCTATACGCAAACTCCCCTGCTTATCTTGCTCAGAAACTAGTGTTATCTGGAGGACGCAGATCTCCCATTCTGCCAGTGACCGCTTGCCCCAACCTGCCTGTTTTCCTAAGAAAAAAACCTACAATCAAGTGTTCTCAGGGGCCGCACCAAGAATTTGGACTCTCTCCTACCCGCCATTAGAAAAATACCTTCTTTGGCACGCTTCAAAAAGAAGGCCAAAACTTTTCTCATGGGAAAATTCCTCTCCTAATCTCTACATTCAACCACCACTGGGAGCCTGACTATGCTAAGACCATCGCCTGGTCCTCAGATCACCTACTCACCTCACCAAGAAGCTGTGGGGTTCTATACAGTTTAACAGCATCTGTAGCCACACATTTGCGTCCCTTTTTCCCTTATGTACCCAGCCCCCCTGCCCCTTCCTATCGTTTGTATACTTCTGTATATCTATGCCTTTTTGTTCACATCTGTAAACTATATATTTGTAAACCTTGTAAAGCGCTCTGATACGCTCACGGGTCAAGATCGCTCACTATAAAACACAAAAAAAAACAATATGTGCACCTTAGTCACCATACATGGGTTGTATCAATAAGTCATTTGTCAAGGGATCTTGTGGTGGTGAGGACAGTGGGAGCAGGGAAGCATATATGTCATTCACAGTGTCGCAATATATCATTTTCAGTAGCCAGGCCCTAATAGTCGGTGTGTGCATTCTGCCCCAGTATAAACAGATTTGTCGTTTTGCAATAAGCAGAGCTATTGTCACGAATCACCTAGCATGCTTCTTTAGAGGGTGAATGTACCCAAGCAGTGCCCTCATTGGTGCAGGTTGTATAGTTGTCTCTACCATAAGAGATAAATGATGAAAAATCTCTCTCCAGTATGACTGAATTAGTGTGAAGTGCCATGCCAGGTGTGAAAAATCAGGATCCAAAGCCGAGCATCGAGCGCACACATGCGAGGTGTTGGGACTTATCCTGGCCATAAATTTCGGAGTTATGTAAGCACAGTTTATATATTTAAAATGTAACAAATAGTGGCGATAATTATTTGAAATATAGCATGTTTGCACACAACAATAACGTCATATGTCATCTGTCATTGGCACCCCCAAGGCCTGTTCCACTCACAACACCTCTTCCCCGTCTGGTGGGCTGCAGGATGACAGTTCACCATCCTCCTCTGCGGCATAGATAGGGGTGAGTCCTCAGATGCCGCTGGTACCACAGCAGGGCCCACCCCTGCCAAGCGACCAAGGGGCTGTCCTAAGAAGAACCTGGGAGTCTCTGGAGGCAAAGCACCTGCCAAACGCTAGTCAAGGAGCCAGCCTCGATGGCAACCCTCTTCCCCACTGCATTGACTGTTTGGACTGTCCTTCCCCACTCTGCCTTGTGAATGACATCTGTCTGTTGGACTGGGCCACCACATCATTGTGGTATCTACTCTTTCATCTCATTTACCATGACAGTCAACACACTTCTCCACCCCCACCTCTATGTAAAATTGCACCCCCTCACATGTCAACTTTATATATAAAATACTTTACACATTTCTTTTGCCAGCTTTGTCTTTAGTAGGTGTGAGCAGGAAATCCGTTACGCTTGCGGATTTTGCGGATTTTTGGGAAATCCGCAATCCGCGAATTTTGCGGATTTCCCGAAAAATCCGCAAAAAAAAATCCGCGAATGTAACGGGTTCAAAAGTTGAACCCCCACTCATGCAACTATTTTACAATGGCGCCAGCAAGCTGCCAGCGCCGTTGTAAAATAGTTACAAAGTTAGCTTGCACAGGAACCACTAGATAAAACGAAGCAGGTGCTGCTTTATTTTATCTAAGTGCTCATGCAGAGTACCCATGTGAGATGTACCCCAGGGTGGGATGGACAGATGGTAGGTTTTGTGATGAGTTTGTGTATTGCTACAGTACTGATAGATGTTGGTACATGACACTGTGTCATTTCCCCCTCTTGCCTCCCATGCCTGCAGCTCAAGGTACACCAGCTTAAGACTGTGTGGAGGTCCATTGCAGCAAAGGTACGAGCTCTGGGGGTATCTAACGGATGGTGCACCCACTGCCCCAAGAGGTGATACAACATAAGCCGCTGACAAAGAACTTGGCAGAGCTGATCTTGGGGCTGCTTCCTCCCACTGGACTATTGGCACGGCGCAGCATGACACCACTGATGGGCCGCAGTGACTCAGCCTGGATGCACGTCTGAAGGAGCATCAGCAGCAAGGTAGGCGTGAGTATTTGGGGAGGGTGACTTTGTCTGGGAGCGGCTGCATGTGATGTTGGTGGAGTGGTGCAGTGTCATGTAAGTGGCTGCAGGACTGGGTGCCAGTGTCATGCAGTGTCTGTACAACAGAGGTGATCCTCCCTGCTGTGCAATCCCATTGCCGTCTGTGTTGTGTTCTTCATGTTCATTCAGCATTGGGGTAGTCTGGGGAATCAAATTGGGAGTGAACAGCAGTGCTCCCAATCTGAGTGTGACGTCATCTATGCGTCCATCGCATGCACCATGAATGTTAAGGCCTACACATCTGAAAACAATGTGCACTAGTCTTTGGGCCACAGAGTTCAACATGGTGGTTGGCATGGGCTATTTGCCATTGTGAACTGTCATGTTGTAATCAGTGTCCGTGTTATCCCCTCCTGCTCCATCCTGGTCTGTCAGTGGCAATAAGTAGTATACCACCTTCATGTCCCTAGCTGTGCGCGGAGCTAGTTGTGTGTCTGGTTGAATAGAGCCACAATCAGGGTGTTGTGCTGTGTGGCCATAACATGGCTCAGTCATGACATATAATTAGGGTTACATCCACTTTTGGGGTCTATGTAGTGAGTTGCTGCAATTTGATTGCAGAATAGTGTGGTGTGCAACATGTAGATTTGGTCCTCTTTTGTACTGCATTGATTGCATTGGTTTGTTTTTTTGCTGCCACAAACCTGACCCTGCATCTCTCTCTCATGCAGACCAGTGGTCACGGAGAGACAGGAGCCGGACACCAGTGGGGGTGAGACTAGCACTACAGCTGCCCAGGAGCCCAGTGACACAGATGCCACCAAAGCCTCAGAGGAGGGGCCTTCTTATGCCTACCCATTGTGACCCTGGACTCCCTGATTGTGTCTGTTGCATTCCTGCCAAGTCCACTACTGATGTGTAGTAGACTTCACTTAGATGTCGGCTGTCCTCTTGTTTTGTGTGTGTTTGCCTCCTCATCACTACATTTGCAAGATTGTGATGTGAGGTGCATTTCTTTGTGCTGGAGCTATGTGCCACTCAGGTTATTATTTACCTAATTGTTTATATATGGTGTTCTTGTGCTGTTTGGCAATCAAGGTTGCTCATCTGCTGTTACGATTCCTCTTAAATTTGGAAATGTGTCTTGCTCCCTGGGTGTTGCGTGGGAACACCCACAGCAACACCCACTGAACGCCCCTTTCACGCAAGATGCTGCGTGTAAAGGGGTCATATTTACAAGAACAGGAAAAGCTATGCAGGGTGGCTTTTCCTGTCCTTGTAAATATGGAGCAGTAACATGCGCCACTAGTACATCACAAAAAGTGACGTACTGGTGGCGCAGGGGGCTTGTAAATCTGCCCCTCAATCTTTATGCTCTATTTTGCATACAAACGATATCTTGGTGATCATAAAATGTTTGGACAAATCACATATCTCAAAGTAACCCGAAGCTTAGATTGATCATGTAAGGCAATAAAGAAATCTGAGAGTTAAGAGTCGATTTGGCCATACCTTTCTCTTCAATACCCCAGTCAGGCAGACTTCCATTAGGCAAACACACATCTCCTTAAATGGATTGACTTATAATTGGTTAGAAGATATCCTGACTTGAAAGGTTCATTTAGACCATCCGTTTAATTATAGGTCCCAGTCATGTTGCTGGCAATCAGAATCGTTTTGGCTAATGTCCTCTCAACAGAATGGTGGGACCAATTTTGGCAGCACTGACCATGACATTCTGGCTGATTAGTCGGTTGTTTTGCAGAACAAACAAGCAGGACTTTGGGGCAGATTTATGTTGGACTTGCCGCACGTTTAAGCCGCCGTTGCGTCACGCAACGGCGGCGTAAACGCGGTGCATCCTTGCGACCCATTTACAACGTGACGCATCTAGGTTGATGCGTCACGTTGTAAAGCCCTGCGCCACATGTGGGCGTTCGGCGCAGAGTGGGCATTCCGGGGCAGGTGCGCCTCGTAAAAGTGCCTGCGTGAAATCTACAAGATTTCACCAGGCTTTTAGGCCAATGCTGCGTCAAAACCCTGCGCCTGCTTGAAGCAGGTGTAAGGCTTGACGCAGCATTGGACAGATAGGGCCCCCCAGAGCATTGCTGGAGCTACGTCGCGCTTGCAACGCAACTCCAGCAATGCGCCGCCTTTACGGCACAGATGCGTCACGCATCTGTGCCGTTTTTGCCCCATGGTGCACCGCATTGTAAATGCGGCGCACCACGGGTGGTGGAGCTGTGGCGCACAATAACTGGCGCATCCCTTAGGGATGCGCCAGTTATTGTAAATCTGCCCCATAATGTCTGCAAAGCTAAACATTGATGTTCTGACACACAGCAGGTTTTCTCCTGCTGATAGTAGGCATTGATTATTTTCGCTGTTGTCGGCCTTATGGCTCTCCCAGCAGGAACACAAATGTCTAGGAAGGTGTGTGACTCAGTGGCCCAAAGGCATAGTCAGAAGTAAGTATTTTTCTTATTGTTTCAAAACTGTCACTATAAAGAAAGATGCAGTGCAAACTGTTAAAAATCCTCTCATTTGGAATAGCACTTACATCGTTGCCAAGAGAGCTCAATTTCTTCTCCTTCCCTTTACTTCAAAAATTAGATTACTAGTGAGTCCCAGCAGGAGGATGTCCAGCTGTACAAGAAGAGGAGACAGCTTTTAAAATGTGGTCAGTTTGAAAACATTAGTTTAAGAATTTGTCATAATTAGCAAGTTCATGGGTATTACTTTGAAGTTAATTGTGTGATAAGGTTCGATTATCATGAATGTTTAGTCAGTTCTAAGCTTCTTAATTTTAACTAATATTGTGGTATTTACCTGGCTTTCTGACTTGTTAATTGAAACCATTTTTTCGCTGACCCGATTTTTTTTTAAAGCAAATCTTCTTAAAGTAATATCCAGGGATATTTGAGAAACCAATGAATGGAGTTTACGATTACAAGTCTTCCAACCACTGAAGTAAAATGACCGAATTAGTCAAAAGGAGAGACATCAACATGTTTTTTCTAAAACTGGATTAAAGGTCGCAAGGACATACATACACAAATGCTGTACATTGTGCCTTTTCTAATAACGATGTCCCTATGTGCTTATCCAGGCAACTGCCTGGTGTTAGACTTCACTCTTGGTGGCTATGTGTCTGTTCCTGGTGAGTACTCTACATTAAAGAAACATATGAAGGCTGAATAATGAAATCTCACATCTGACCTCAGGGCAGATCACACACAAGGTGAGATATAGGAGAATATGGAGCAGGTCCTAGAAACTTATCTACCTATGATTTGATTACTAAGGCTTAAAGTAAAATACATGGTGATTCTGTCTGACAGAGAGGCAGCCATTATGAGATCGGGAACACAGTTACACAGCCTACTACTACACATCACGGATATGATTTAGATCCATTAACACATAGCTTTGTAGCCAGCCGTTCCAGCAGTTGTCCCAATATGGTAAGTGCAATCATTACTATTATTTGCTTGTGTTAATTTAATGAAGGCTAGTAGAGGTGAAACACATTTTAATGATAAACTCATGGAAGAGTACACATTTGGTACCCTACATCAGTCTGGGAAACATAAGGGCATATTACCAACAACTACCGATAATTATCACTATGTTGGCTTAGAAGCAATATTTTTATCGCAGAGCTGCAGCGATTTTTATTGCTCAGGAACCTTGTTATTATCAAGGTTTATCTCCTAAGCGATAAAAATCGGCCCAAATGCATGAATATCGCTGAAAAGACAGCGATATTTATGCATTACCGAGCTAATGCTCTTAGCCATGTTATCCACCTACCATTGGATAACATGGCTAAGAACTGCTCAGGGGCAGGTGTTAGCTTTTGGAGATATTTGCGCTTAGAGCGAATATCTCCAAAAGTTGGTAATAGGAGATAGCGATGTTAGCGACTGTTTCCAGGCGCTAACATCTTGGCACGCCCACTTTGCATGTCATTAGTGCTAATTTTCACTGACATGCAAAGCGGGGCCCAAGATGGTCGCTACCTCCTACTAGCTGTCACTAACTGGTGTTAGCGACAGCTAGGTAATAGGGAGATAATTTTATCTCCGCTTTCTTGGCTTTTAAAGCCAAAAAAGCAGAGATAAACCCCCTTGGTAATATGCCCCATAATTCCCTATGTTTGACTGAATTTTGCAGTCTATGAGGCGACCTGTAAGCTTATTTTTCCTGAATACAGTCCTGAAAGGGCCTCTTCTTTAAATTTGCTCTTGCTTAATTAGAAATGGCTTTGTCCTGACGGTGACCCTCACATTACCAGGGGTTGAAGTGCTATCAGCATAATAGGCAATTGGAACTGAACATTAATGAATTGATATGGACTCTGAATTCCCATGACCCAAAAAATGTGATGTTCACCCAAATATTATTGTTTTACTGCTTTTTGCATTTTACACATTTTGCACTTTTTTAAACTTCTAACAACTGTGTGATCACTGAGCACTTTCAAGGTGCAGAAAATATACTTGTTTTGTAAATGTATACGTGACTTTATTGTGAATATTCAAATTTAAAACAAATTAACAGTGTTGTTTTCAAGAGTGTATTACTATAACTATAATTCTCAAATGTATGACTATGAAGTAATTTATCTTGTCTGGAGTTTTTGAATGACATAGGCCTCAAGAAACAGACACCCACTACCCACACCAAGAAACTTGGAACTATCATTGACAACAAACTCAACGTGACAGCCCATGTCGATGCCATCACTGCCTCATTCTTCCATACTCTGAAGATGCTGAGGAATATTTTCAAATGGCTTCTGATCAGCACCCGGAAAACCATCACTCATGCCCTGGTCACTAGCATCCTGGACTACAGGTACACCCTCAATGCCAGAATCATCCAAACACCAGAGCATTCAAAATTTGGAGGCCAGAATCACCCTCGACCTCCCACACTGCACAAATATCACACCACACCTCAAGAAGCTCCACTGGCTCTGCATTCACAAACAAACACAATTTAAACTCTTTAGTTGGCATTACAAGGCACCACATAACACTGGTTAAGCATACCTTAACAATCACATCTGCTTTCACAAACCTTCCAGACACCTATGCTCTTCTGGACGCCTACTTGCACAAATCTCAGACATACAGAATATCAAATCTGCTGGTTAAGTCTTCTCCTGTATTACTTCTAACGCATGGTACAACCTGCCACTACACATAAGAGCCTCCTCTTCACTTCCTGAATTCTCCAAGAAGCTAAATACCTAGCTTTTCAAGTAGTCCCACTAGGCCCTCTCTGTACCTTGCTTCACACCTACCCAGCGCCATGCTACCCCTCTCCCCTGAGTGATAGTGCAATCAGCATAACATAACAATGTGCATAGCCATCAATACCATGTGTGCAAAGGGGAATCCATAGGAAAATGCCCTATTGCTAGTTGTGCTCACCTCAGGTTTTTGCCTGTACCATCAATTTAACACTTATAAAATTAAATTAGACCTGAATCCTAAGTGCTAGTCTGACCAGGTAAATGTTCAACCAATCAATAAAATGAAATTCTATTCAGTTTTTATTTACAGAACATTCTTTTCAGGAAAAGAGCTGGGTGAAGCAAGATGGCAACAGGCTAGCTGTGCTTGGCTCCAGGCTCTAAGATGAACTTCTGGAGGTAATACTTTTCTCTTGAAAGGCAGGTAAAAATATTGTGAAGGAAGCAAGGAGTGGTTTCACATGAGAGACCTTCCAATAACCCCAAATGGAAGTGTGATATCAAAGTACAGCTCTATTTGTAGCTCAAAAATGGTAAACTACGCATCCCCGCTAGCCCATTTAATTCTCTGGGTGGTGAACTCGGAGGCTCTGAAATTTTCTAGTTTGGTTGAATGGGTAGAAAAGGGGAAGGGAAGCAAAAGCAGGAGACAGCCTGGAGATGGGCATGGAGAGGATAGAGTTTGGTGGAGCTGTTTCAGGTGCCCGACAGATATCATAATGACCTCATTTAGATGTAAGGTAATAAAGATGAAAGATGACACAGTGCTTGATTAGACACTCTTGAGTCCTTGCAAGGTCAGCAATAATTGCAGAGGAATCATACTGCACTATGCTAAATCTCAAAGTGCGTGTGCATAGTTGAAAATGTCCCTTTGACCTGCTTCCAAAGCGTCCATGTTTAATATTGTAAGGAACAGTAAGTAAGAAATCCCAAAAATCTTTCTTACATCTGACTGGTCAAGGGGAATACTCATTCTTACTTCAATAGATGTTGCCTGGGAGGCTAAATGAGATCAATAAATAAAAAGAAAAATGCAAAAATATCCAGGAAATCACCAGGAACCAGAACGAGGTTCCTTTAGAAAACAAATGACGCTGCCAATTTCTACTGTTCAAGTTAATGGAACAAATATAGCCAAAGCAGAAGTCACTACAGAACTGCCAGAGCTGTGTGGTTTGGTCCAGTTTTCAATTAAAGATATAGCAATAATTAAAGGAGAAACACACCTCCAAAAAGAGGTCATTACATCTTCTGTATCAGATCTTTGAAGACTTGAAGGAAGCATAGAGAAAAGAAAAAAAATCAAAACCGCAGACAACTTAAATTTCTTCTTTGTAATAAATAAACTAGTATTGTGAGGTTACTCTAAATAAAGTAAACAAAGTTTATCAACATAAAGCTTCAGAAAGACAAACTGAGGAGGAAAGTGTCGAAAGAGAAAATAATAATGTTGATTGTAGTGATTTGACATTGATGTTCAAGATCAGAGCAACTTTAGAAACTTCAAACTGTTAAACATCAGAGGACATGGAAAAAAGAAGAGAGCCACACTGAAGTTAACAATTAACTGGCAAAAGTTAAACAAATGTTGCTTTCTCAGAATGAGAAGATTAATTGGATTTGTGAATTTGTAGACAAAATAGTGACAAGAGTCTTGGATCTAGATAAGGCAAATCAAAAGTTTATATAAGAAATTAATCCACTTCACCAAAAGAGTGAATTATTAAAAAACACTTTGGAAAGTTCGGAAACCACTCCAGAAGAAATAGTGTACAAATCAAATGCCTGCTAGAGGAACATACACAGAAACATTTTACCAAGTTCATAACAGATAGGAAACCTGAGATCAAAGATCATAGCCTAATAGAGGGAAGCCAAAGAGTTCACGTCGAACTGGCCGAAAACAATAAGACAAATGCCCTTAGCCTTGCCCACCCAGGTTCAATACTTTTTTCTGGGTGTAGAAAAGAAACCGATGAAGAATCATGCACTATTAGTGGGTGAGGTTTCCACATCCTAAATTAAATTTAGTTCAAGCATATTTATCCATCTAGAGACAATAGCAGTGTTGGTTCACTATACTCCTTTGGCTGTTGGTATAATTTAATGAAAGGAAATATTTTCTTAGCCACAGTACTTTCCAACTCCCCTTTACCTCTTTTGAAAGCCAGGATTCTATAAGAGCCTCCTATTGTTTGTCCATAGACCATAGTCATAAGCGATAGGGCATAGATGTGAAAGGGCTTTTTCCATTGTGGTAAAGGATTTGGAAATGAGAGGGTGGACGGTGCATTAAGGACACATAACTCAAACTTTTAATCAAAGTTTTACTGCACAATTTGAGGAAGAGGAAGCTGTGCAAAAGGGGGAAAAGAAAAAGCTGAATAATATTACTGTGAAGGGAATATTACACAGCTCCTGAAAAAAGAAAGCAATTCTTGTATGTAAGTATATATGTACGTATTATGTATGCATGGTGAGTTTCTATAACACAAAAATACCCAAAAGGCTGAGAAACATTGTACAATGTCAAAGACCAACACAAATTCAACAAATGATAGGCAAGGTAGTCGATTTGTGGATTATTAATTCATTGTATGCAGTGTTCTGTACAAAGTTGCATCTTCAAGTTTGTCCTTAATGGCAGTTGTGTTAGGGTGATCATGCTGGCACTAGGGATGTTGTTCCTGATCCTAGGTACAAAGAAGATACATGCCAGCAGCTTTGCTTTTGCAGTTCTTATTCAGTAGTCTGTTGGTGTCCAGCCAGTGGGTGCGCTGAAAACCACCGCTGATGGTGAGCTTGTCAGCAAGATAAGCAATGGTTCTAGTCGTGATTTCTCTGTAAATGATGCAGCTGGTTTTATAGATGGTATGGTTCAACAAGGAGAAATAATGTTATTTCATCAGTGTGGAGATGCCCTGGGGTGTGTAGAATGCTCCTAAGGGGTGCAAATGTGGAGTCTTGAAGGCAATGGAGCAGGCCATTACCACTATTCAGATGAGAGAGTACAAGATCTTGAAAAGCAATCCCTTTCTATGTTATGTTATGCTATGTTGAAGGGATACAAGGTAGAAACATACCTTTTTTCATTTTCCACTTCCATTTCGTTTTGAACTAGGTTGAGGAAGGAACCTGAGTTAGGACAAAAGGTTGGGCCGGTTGGGAGACTGGGGTGAGTGAGGAGGCTGCTATGCTGTATGGTAAAAAAAGGGTAAACACATTTTCAATAGCTCATTTAAAAGCAAAACATAATTTATGCTTAGTGACACATTAAAAAGTATTACTTACCATTCTCCACTCATCCAGGGATTCCTATTAGACCTTCAGAATGTAGGATCAGCAAGACCTTCTCCTCCTGGGGGATATAGTGGTAGTGGGCTGGGAGAACCACCTCCAGACCACCAAGTGATGCTTGAAGGTGTTCCGGTGACAATATTTAGCACAAACACCTCAGGTGTGTGATGTTAGCATCCATGCAAAAGCCATAGGAATAGAACAATGTTGAATGCGTCCCGCTACTGACTAACTCCATCACAAATCAGCCGCTAGAACAATGCTAGCACAACTGTGAACTCTAAATAGGCTTGGTGTAAACCCGCCTCCTTGATGACAATGGAGTACTGGAGTAGAGAAGTCTGCCGCGTCGAAGTAAGTGAGCCGCTTACATGACTGAAAAACAGTGGTTCAGCATGCCCACATCTAAATACGGAAGGTAAGAATCCATCAGCTCAACCGATTATTTGAAACTGCCACCACGGCCGGACAATGGGAGTCTCACCAAGATCTAAATCAGGCACTAACTTTGAAAAATAGTTAAATAATTGACAGATATAGGAAGACACATTTTGAATGATTATGTAGTTTTATTTGCATCTGGTGTAGGCTGTTAGGGTACCAGTCTTGTGGCCTCAGGCTAATGTCATATTAGGTTGCACACTAGAAAAAATTCAGATAGTAAGATATTTAAAAACAATTATTGTCGCAATAGAAGAAATTACCTTAGGTTAAATAACTCACATAGACCAACAAGGGATCCTTGAAGACCGTACACTTTAATAAATCATAACTGCCTTTGTATCATTTATTGATTTATCAAGTAGTATCTTGTGACTTGGCTTCACTCTTTTTCCATTCATGGTCCAATTATCAGTCGAACCCCTTTTCATTTATTTGATAAGATAATAATACAATTATTGGTTTTAAACTATTTCATCATTTAAATCAAAGTTTTACTATACCCAATGATCTTTTAGTTATCTCAGATTCAAGTGACTCATATTATTTAATCATGAATACTGTTTGTGCAGTTTTAATTTAGTGCAGATGTAGCCTACAGGTATTAGATTGCCTTACATGAGAACCAGATCTGTTACTTTAGAGGCAGTTGTTCATTTTCTTTTGGCACAGAGAGTTTAAGTTATGTTCCAGATTCAAAACTGATTCCACAGTTCTAGGGTTTGCAGTTCTAGCCAGTAGACCACATTTTCTCCATTATTGTTGTTTGTTAATTATGCAGGCTCCAGGAACAATAATTCTAAAACTGAAACACTGTAAAAAATATTGAATATAAAGACTAGGGATGGATTATAATTAGGAAGGGACACATCTTTCATTGTAATGTTAATCTACTATTCGAACTTCAAACTCCTGATAAATGATCTGAAGGTTATTGTTTTAACATTTCTTGATGAAACCCAATTTATTTCACTTTCATTAATTGGAAGAGTCAATTATATAAAGAAAATTGTTTTGTAAAAATGCCTATTTGTTTCATCAGTTATCTGAATTTATACAAAGTGCATTTTTTCGGTTATCTAACATTCCACATTCAATCTTTTTCTTGGGCAAACAAAGCACCATGTATTATTAATTAGTTTGCAGATTAAAAGAGTTGGGCTTCACAATGTACAAACCTGTGACATTGTTATTGGGCAGTTAGACTTCAACTTATTCAGTTTTTAAATAATCCAAACATTGGTCATTATCCAGATTTGATTTAATTAAAGCGAGGATCATCTTCACAAGCCCTAACCTGTATTCAACAAAGTTTAATAACCTGAAATACCTTAAAAATATAATATAAAAATGTGTCCATGACACAACACAAGTATGTGGGATATGCATTGATACCTGTATCTTTCCCATTTTCACAGCTAGACAACTGTATGGAGCACTACCAAACTTTCCAGTAATAAGATACAACCGAGGCCGGCAGTGGGAGTACCTGCAGGGCGGTGACGTGGGAATGGGAGGGGCAGGGTGGGGGGTAGTAATGTATGGATTACGGAGCTTCCCAGGTAAGTAAACATTTAAATAAATAAAATGAATTTTGTTGAGTGCACTGCATCCCCAAATGCGTTGCAATGCGCGCAACGAAATTCGTTTTATTTATTTAAATGTTTACTTACCTGTAAAACTCTGTAATCCATACATTACTACCCCCACCCTGCCCCTCCCCCTCCTCACGTCACCAGCCTGCAGGTACTCCCACTGCCGGCTGCGGCTGTTAAGATAATATTTGATGTTAAACTTCACAGGAGTATCTAAGTTTTCTATAATTTAATTGCCTCACATTTGAAAAAATACCTGCTTTCAAAGCATCCCAAATGATCCCTGTGCTAGTACTTTCTTGATTAAAATCCCAGAATTCCCTTATCCACCCCTTCATGTGAGGAACCTATTCTGGGTCATATAAGAGCCTCCGTTCAAAAGTCCATGCTCGGGTTTGCCTGTCCCCCCAAGATAGGCTAAATGTAAGGACTAAAGGATTATGATCCAGAGTATCCTCGGATATTTCTCGATCCTAGAGTTAGAGAAAAGCTGTGATGTGATATAAAGAAATAATCGAGTCTAGAGATAGCCTTATGTGGTGCCGAAAAATACATACTGCCAAGATCATTGGGTTTCAAATGAGCCCATACATCAGTAAAGCTGTTGTTTATAATTAAATTTGTCAAAGCTGCGCAAACTCTTCTTTTCCTGTCATCATATCTGCTTTCTGGGACGCCCTAATGCACGCCAACCCATTAATGTTAAAATCCCCGCATACAATCATCGGTGTTGGCCACATTGCTAGATCGGGATCCAAAAATTCTAACATCTCCGGGTCATCACACGTAGTTCCATTTACAGAACATATAGAACACTGAGAACTCAACCATCGCCCACCGACCCCATTAGTCAGCAGATTTTCTTATAACCATGATGTCACTCCTACGGGTCATAATAGCCATCCCTCTTGTACGAGTGCCCTGAGTTGCATTCACCATCAGCTTAAATCTTAGCTGTTCCATAATACGGGTTCTAGTACCTTCTATACGCATCTCTTGGAGACAGAGAATATCGATACGTAAGGATTTAAACAAAATTGCAGCCCTTTGCTTCTTATTCAGATCATTTAATCCGCTGACGTTACTTGTACCTATTCGTAAACTCATTATATTATTCTTCCCAGATTCTTACCGATAATCCCCACCGTACCACTTCCTAGTACATCCAAGCTTAATCTTATTCTTGCTAATCTTGTTCTGGATATATTTTTACTCTGAATGCCCCTTTCAATCCCTAGCCTCAGATAATGGGCAAATCGAAATTGTGCTGATCTCAAGCCCCGCCCCACCCCACCCCCTGACTTCCAGCCACCCCAACTCCCCTACACACCAGAGGGAAACAGCTAGCTGCAGAAAGTATAGTCAAAGGAAAGAGGCACAACAAGAGGAGGTGGTAAGAGATAACCTAATCAAGTTAGAAGAGGCACTGGTCACAGCTGTCAATACGGGCAGTCCAACAGAAGACATCATCTTTCAGTTGGCTATAAACAAAGCTGAATTCGGGGAACGTTTAGGCGCTAAAGCTGTAGAAACTTATTTGGCAAAGAGAGAGCACTGCCACGAGTTTAGCGAGTGTGTGGGGCATACCCTAGCAGGCAGGTTAAGACAAAAAGTTACTGCAGAAGAGATATCTGAAATCTGTGATGCTAATAGGAGTTTAATAGCCGTGGCCCCTGAGATACGAGAGACATTTCAACAATTTTATCAACAGCTTTATAGCAAACAATCTACAGAGACACTGACGGCAATGCAAGAATATCTAGATAAGATACCTATGTAGCAGGTCCATACTATAGATAGGGCGGTACTTGAGGTGATCTTAACACAAGTGGAAATAATGAATGCTTTGCAAAATTTACCATGTAAAAAGGCTGCAGATACCACTAGAGTTCTACATAACCTTTATAGCTATAATAGGTACTGATCTGATTGAGGTTATCCGGCAAGCTCAAAGGGGGAGGTAAATACCAGAGTCTTGGGCCGGGGCAGATATAGTGGTATTTTAAAAAAAGGACAAGTCATTGTGGAAGCCAGGCTCCTTTCGGCCTATAAGACTCTTAAACAGTGATGTTAAGATTTTCTCAAAGGCTTTGGCCACTAGGCTAAATAATATTATGAGTAAAACAATCCACCCCTGCCAACATGGGTTCATATCCGGCCGTGGAACAACGCAGCATGTGCCCAGAGTAATAACACTTTTTGATGCAACAGAAGTCTCAGGGGACCCTATGCCTGCTCTGCTACTGGATGCAGACAAATGGGGTGTGGCCCGGGGTGCAGCTTTATTGAAGCCATACAGGTACTATCTAAGGCACCCACAGCCCGGCTAAGAGTAAATGGTGGCTATACATTTACCTTTATTATTAAGCGTGGGACTTGGCAGGGGTGCCCATGTTCACCTCTACATTGCTATCTATATCGACCCCCTTATACATCTATTCAAGATTAATAATGGAACTCTCCCTATTGTCTGCCAGGGTTTGGAATCTAAAGTTTTCACCTAAGCTGATGATGTGGCTATAGTCGCTACAAACACCTCTACTGCATTGAGGGTGGTAGAGCTAGTAGCACATGAGTTTGGCAAATTCTCTTGGTATGCACTGAATAGATCTAAAACGCAAGTTATAAATAATAAGTTTGCTACTATAGATGATCCCCGAGTCACAGAATCTGCATTATATCTGGGAATTACGATTATGCCAGATCTGGGGAAACTTACAGAGAGAAATATCTACCTAGTTATAAAGAAGGCGAGAGCGGACTTTGATAGAATTAATAATTTGCATTTATCTTTATTGGCCACTGCAATGTGTGAAGATGGAGTGTTTACCAAAAATTCTTTATTTGTTCAGGGCAATACCATTGGAATTTGAGAGACACTGGTTTGTAACACTAGCGAGTATTGTAAATCGATTTATCTGGGCACATGGGAAAACAAGGAGGGCCCTCAGATTCATGTCATCACCATGGGAGAGAGGGGGATTCGCTGTTCTGAATTTTAGATTTTATTACTAGTCAGACTCTCTCCAATATATGAGTATATTATTTGGTACACCCACTGGGGATATTGAAGGGGAAACAGGGCACCCTGATGTATATAAGCTATTGCTGGGGATCATGCAGAGAACTGTTTTATTAAATTTAACGAGCCTAGCTATTACAAAAGGACCACATTTAAGACTCTGGCGGCTGCTTTTAAAATCTGGGTAGCATTGAAAAAAAAGAATGGTTTAGGGAGGTTTATTCATTATACCCAGCTATTTAAAAACCCTATGCTTCCTGCAATTTCTTCGGACACGACCATGGCAGAATGGTCAGAGAAAGGAATCTGGATGGCTGGGGATCTAATACAGAATGAAGGTTTTCGTCAGTTTAGGGATATTGGATAGAAAAAAATATTCAAATTTTTACAGATGCGCAGTTTTTTTAGTAAGAAGTTCAAGGGGTTCACTGGAATTGAAGTTATAGATATCATTAGGAGCCATACGAAGGGTGATATTGGGTTACTATATGCTTAACTAACTGAATTAAAACTAGACGATTTGGGTAAACATGCAGGAAAATGGCTGGAACGGGTGGGGGTTGAACCAGAGTGGTTTTTGGCATCTCCTGAATTAGGCCAGGTGGCCTTTGCTCAGCTGGGCTAAAAGCGCAGCATTATAAGACCATTTATGAGCTTTACCATACCCCGGCAAGAATATCACAGTGGGGTGTTCGCATCTTGCCCACGCTTGATTATTTGGAGTTAGCTGTAGTGAGCAACAAAACCTGGCTTATCAATTTCTTTTCATGGCAATGGCGGTAGAGCTGATAACCATTGCTTCGGCCTGGCTGGATCCGCTACCCCCTACATTTCAACAGTGGTTCTCATGCTTACTCTCACTGTTTACTATGGAAAGAGCTATCTATGAGAGTAAGGATAAAAGGGCGAGAGTGATGGGGTGGCGTATCTGGGCCCCCTATTAAAGTGGAAGGAATCACAGGTAGCTAAGAAATTAAGGTATAAGCTGAGCTGAATAGAGGAAAATATTCAGAGGGGAGAAAAATATTTTATTTTCTTAATTGATGGGGGTAGATGTAATTTGGTTTGACATGGGTTTTCGAGCATTGCTGACTTATTCCTCTATCGCTGCTATGTTTATTAAGATTATTAAGATATCGGCTCTCACCTCACTGTAAACAATTTAGCTTGATGTTTTTGTGCTGATCATCCTCACGATGCTAAAAAACTGAATAAAAAGAATAAAAAAAAAACCTTAATTTAAAGCAAGAATTGTGTGTTAAATATTGTGTTCTAAGCACATTGGCAGTTTATTTAAATATTCAAAGTAAATGACCCACCAATCAAATTAAAAAAATGCTGATCTTTTTTGCCGTATCTATATTTCATTCTGAGGATACTAGTGAATTGGTAATTGGAAACTCCATCTGGTTATGCCTGAATGGGTTACTGAGTTAACTAGAAAATGAAAAAGTAAAGGTTTCACAATAGACCTAGATTTTTAGGTTTTCATTTTACCTATTAATAACATGTTTACTGCACCACAATATTGCTGATACTTTTTTCTTACATCACACTAAAGTTATTATGCACTATTAAGATGATCTAACATGTCAAAACATAAAGAGTGTGGATGGCCAAGATTTGGGAAAGAGGATGTTGTCAAAGTTTACATGTTTTATCAATTTCCTATAATTAGGATCGTTTGAAGACAAATTGAGTAATTCTAGAAAAAAGACTTATCAATAGTTAGTTTACATGTGTATATGCACTCATTTCTAGATCTACTTATATTCTTTTGTTACCTTTTCTCTTATTTGCGAATCATCAATTCCATCAGTGATGTCTTGAATAATGTCATTTAACATGGCATAAGTGATGTAATGTGTGAGGTGATGAGCAGTATAGGGCAGGGGCAAAGGTTATAGTTAACTCAGTAAACTATAACTGGTGATATTCAGTTTGTTTTTTGTTTTTAAATGTTGGCTTTTGTGTTGATTCAACTATAGCATCACTTTAACCTTTGTTGATTTCAATTCATTACTAGGGTATTTTTTATGTAAGCTACAATCTTATTACTATACCTAACCATAATATCACTATATATAAACATTAACCAGTGGCTGCTGCCCCTGGTAGTTATAGTTAGGACCATTTTCTCCAAGACAGCTATCTTCAAACATTGTTATGCCAAGCACCCTCCTGAGCAAAATGTTTGTGGGTCAAGCTGCCCTCCAAAATTTGAAATGGCCGATTGAGACATGGGTAAGAAGGCTAACTAAACATTAGCACACTGGGAATTCCGCTGGGCAAAAGCTCCATCCAGGTCTTCTTTCCAAAGCCCCATCCCGACCTTCACTGCAAAGAGTCATCATGGCATGTGCTTACAACAGCCTATGCTGAAAGCCAAGCACATTAGCAACCAGATTTCTTCTCCAGAGCTCTCAACCAGACATATGTTATCAAGTACAATACAGACCCCCTCGTTTTATTCATAAAAATATTTTCTATTTTTAAACAATTGATTGTAAATTTCTATTGTGTGTTGTGTCTTACTTATTTAATGTATTGGTGTTTTTGAATGCTTCACAGACATGTCTCCAAAGTTAAGCTTGCCTGCTCATTGCCAGCTCCCAGGGGTTGAGAGAGGGAATCATTTATTGAGGCCCTAACTGGAACTTATATTGCATTTGTGGCCTTATTGCTAGTGGTAGGCGCACCACCACCAACCCTCCAAAAACCCAATTTAAGACTCCTCTTCAAATGACCATTCAAAACACATCTACCATTGTGGTTTCTTCTTTAAAACAACAACCAGGACCCAACTTCAGACTCCCATCCAGAGTCCTATGCAAAGTCAGTTAAAAAAACATATTATCTCAGCTTTATATAGTTTTCACCTTTAGGTCCACTGGAATCATGCAAATATGTGGCAGCTCTATTTTTAAACAAATTATGTATTTCCTGCATTTGCCACATAATCAATTATCTGCTCCATAATCTGCAGATTTTAACAACTCAAAGATTGTTTCTGGATCATGTGGAACAAAAGTTATTGAAAATGCACCAACAACTGCTGCTACACAGTGGGAGGTTCTTTATAGGCTGTTGACTGTTCACCTTTCAGCTGCTTATTGCAGTATTGTTGTATTATTGCTGCTTATTTGCTGTATTTGGGTGGAAACTGGTACTAGTTTGGTGAAATCTTTGCCCAGGCAATATTAACATGTGTAAAAAAGTCAAAATAATCATATAATACATAAACCAAATATGCAGCATTAGGAATTTATTGCTATATAATTTAGTCAACACTGCTGTATAATTTGGTCCACCTCTGCTGCTTAATTCCAGTGTCGCTGTTCACAATATACAATTTCCAAAGTTTAATCCAAACATTCTATATAAATGCTCCTCCATATTCTTTCTGCAAAGACCCAGTATTCAGAGTTGGTGTGTCCCCTAGCAAGATATGTCATTGCTTCACCTCCCCGAATGGGTCAATAGTACCAAATTTGTACTTGATTTTAGCTAGCGATGCTCCTCATGTGAGTTTACCAAGAACTATGTGGGCCAATCTAAAAATGAGTTATCAAGAGCACCAGGAAGATGGGCATTTTGAAATGGCCACTTTTGAAATCACTTTGTTACAAATATATGAACTTACAGAATTACAGACAACACAGTGTACTTATTTTTCCAAGTTTGATATTTCAGCCGGACAAGGACTAGAGCAGTTTTACCAAGGCGAATACATAGACTTCAAAGAGAAATACAAATGTTTGATTTGCTTCAAAAGTGTGTGCATATCGAGCCCATGTGCTCGTAACCCAAATGAAAGGGAACTGCTGCTGTATTAAAGTAAGAATTCAAAACCAATGCATCCCAGAACCTGGAAAATGTTTGCAAGTTTAGTATATTGGTATAAAATGGCAAATGCCAAAATGTAATGTAGTTTTACTACCAAGCAGGCTGAAAATTCTACAGGAGTTGGAAAAAAAATGTATGGTGCATAATGCTCAGCCTCCGTGCCCCCCCTTCGCGACCTTGCCAAGTGTACAAGGCTGTTCCTGTTCTTTCTTACTCAAGACCAAACAATTTTCAGTACAAGCCCATCTGCATTTAAAACTAAGACCAAAACTCACAATAACGGGAACAGGCTACAAAAATGCATTCATGAAAACCACAAGAAAGTATGTTAGGGAGCTTGTGCATCCCACTAGGGGGATGTACATTGGAGCCCCTTCATATTACTCCACTACCCCTCAAGGGGGCGCACCTCACAGATTAAAGGCACTGCTATGACTCACCAATGTTGAGTGGGCCCTGAGAGTGGATGAAGACATGGGTAGCAGGGAGGTCCCACTCGAGGGAAGCCTACAACAACTGGTGATACGGCTGAAAGAGGACCTGCAGCTGTTCAGGACTGGGTGCTCGCTTTGAAGCTGCAAGAGATTCTGGGCTACTTGGTGGCCCTGGGAATCCCTGCTAGGGCCTGACATTAGTACTTGAGCGTCTAGGACCTGTGTCTGCAGGGACCCTCACCATGGCCTGTAAAAATGGTTAAACCACAGCAGCTCAAGATATCCTACTCAACCGATTGTACAACATGCTCCCAGGACGCAGAAGGCAACCTAAGACCACCCTAGACAAACATTAAAGCCAGTGAAGTAGTGTGGCTCACTGGTTAGAGGTGGCAGACCCGAGAGCAGGGGACGGCCCGGGACCAGGGTTCGATTCCCGGCGCGGCAGGTTTCTGGACCAGGGTCAGCGGACTCGATAATTCTCTCGCCTCGGTGCCCACTCTGATCAGCGATCACACTCTGCAACTCTGGGCATTAGCTTGCCTCATCTCCACTAACGGCCCCACCAGACCGCCGGGGATGCCTGGTCTCACCCTGGAGATACCCATTAAGGGACCATCTCTCAGGGAAGCCAGGAAGGGTTTCGCAGCGGTCGAAGCGCCTTGGGACCCTCCGGGTAAGTAGTGCGCTATATAAATGCCTATACATACATACATACAGTTTGAGTGGATCCTGTAGGCACTCTTGGACACAAAAACTATCTTAAGAATCCAAATTAGATGTGATATCCTTGGATGTTGGCCTGCTATGAGCAGATAATCGTTGCCTGGTTGGAGGGTGGATGATACTGGTTGGGCCCTGACCACATTGCGAGCCATGTTGCAGATGCAAGGAATGAGAGCTGTGCAATAATGTTTACTTTGGGAGGTTCCCAGAGCAGTCTGAAGGCTTGAACAGGGAACAATTCCTTGATGGACACAGTGCTTGCTGGGAGGCTCCCCAAATGCCTCTTGATTGAACAAGCTCACCAACTGCCAGGTCGACCTCCCCTAACGAGGGTGTGCCGTGGCCCATGATTATGAAGTTGCTCAACTATATAGACCGAGACTTGCTTCTCCTGCTTTTCAAGATGAAGGGCCATTGGCAGTTTGAGGACAATGTCATCACAGCATACCTGGAATTCACAGGTGTATCGGCGCTGTTGTTCCTACGTGGCTGTGGATGCTCAGATAAGTACGCCCTATTGTTCCCTGCCAAACTAAGGGTGATTGATGGGAACTCCATTCACTTCTAAGCATGCTTGGACCTGGTTCTTTTGAGGTCCTGTTTCTACGTTGCACCTCCGACTCTGTGGTCTCTGCCAGTAATGGGTCCCATGGTCCGGAGCTGACTCCTCAACTGGTGTATGATTTGCTTTGATGGACCTCTGCCTCTGCAGGGCCATTCCCGCTGTGTTTGACTTTAAGGACAGGTCTAACCTTCTGAGATGTTTTTAAAATTACACTTTACATAAAATACTTTAAGCAGTTTAGGAAAATAACTTTTTATTAATCAGCACATAGAGTAAGTTATCACCCTAATATTAGATCAAGGTCAGATTGGAGGATGGATCTTACTGGTTCGGCCATAAACACATTGCGAGCTATGTTTCTGGGCTAGAAAATATGACACATTTAAGATATTGTTGGAAAGAACAAACCCATTCCGTTAGTTTGTTGTTTTGTTTTGAACTCATTTTGTTTGATCTACAGATGCTGTTCATTTTGAAGTTTTAAATATTATGTTCACAAAGGGCCATATTCACAACAAAGTTTTCAGTCACAAACTAATTAGGATATGGAAATGGGAATTCAAAAACCCTATTAAAAAGAACCAACATTTCAGAAATCTTTCTTTAATCAAATTTACAACCATTGAAAATCTGTCAGTGTTGAGAATGTACAGCAGTTTTAATCAGACTAGGAAAGCAGCCGAGAGAAGTGGAGAACAGCGAATATTTAGAAAGTTATTTTCTATAAGTCCAATCCAAAGAAGTATATTTTCAAATATTTTTGAGCAAGTAAGAGAGTGACATGACTGCACTTCGATGGGGATCTTTAACCAAAATAGCAATAACAGGTGAACAGTGCACCTGCTATGTTATATGATTATAAATTATAAACCACTGCATGCACTGCTCTCATACATGTACACAGGAGACATCACAACTGTCCAGTAATAAATATCACAATGAAACGCGTCATGTATTATATTGTAGCCACATATTTCGCGGTGGATATTGCTTCTCAAACCATTTTTAGTCAGATATCACAGAATCTACAGTACGGCTCAGTCCACTGAAATTACTGTAAATAAAACGTAAATTAGTGACTTGCATTACCCTTAGGATTTGTAGCTGATAGGAACTTTAACTTTATGCTCCACACTTGCTATTTTCCTCACATGGGTAAGCTTTAAAGAGGGTCCAGTAATGCTGATGGTACATAAAAAATATTTGGGCGGGGTTAGGAACTGAAACCGGAGGCTGTGAAAAATGGTCCAGTCTTCTCTCCCCCTCTCCTGAACTGAGGACCAATCAAATGGATCTTTCTCTTTCACCCATTTCCCCTCTCCTGTTGGTTCATGTGACAGGGCCAATTCTAGCACAGTTCCCTACTGATAAAACGTACTTTAATGAGGTCATCTGTAATTGAGTGACACATACAGTTCACAAGCATTCCGTGAGCTTGAGTTATTTGTGAGCCACTCTTATTCCGCACACAGATAAAAGCCTTGAAGGATGGTCAAAGGAAAAAGTTCCACATATTCTGCGCAGACATTGAAGACTCTGTCATGCCCTAGTCCTTCACTTAGTTCCCTCATAGACCCAGTGATTCCCACCCCTGGATGCCAATAACCACTTGAAAACGCTGAGCCGGCTCTTATCTACCTCACAACAAACGCGTACAACCCTTAGGTATATAATTTATAATTCAATTCAATATCATCTTTTCACTGTTCAAACCTGCCAGCTCCCAATAGTTCTTTCCTATATGAGCTCCTAGCTCCATTTCACAGCACCACTCTTGCTGTCTCCTAAGTACACCACTCTGTCTTACATCTACCTACACCTGTGTTACACCTACTTACACCTACCTAAAAGCCTCCCTTACAGCACTACATTTCACATGGTAGACAGTCAAAATATCGAGTTGTTAATGTCGATGTACCATATTATCGAGTCCAAAATATCGATGGTAAGAAATTTCGAAAACCAAAATATCGTCGTAGAAAATATCGATTTATGTGTGTGTCAAAAATATCGAAGACATGAATGTCGAAATCAGTAATATCGATGCTGAAAATATCGATTGTCAAAAATATCGATATGTAAAAGTGATGTTTTAAAGTATGTTAAGTAATGATATAGTTAAATGTTGTTTATATATAAGGTAATTTTTAAATATAATTTTATTATTTTTAGTTAGAAGTGTAGGAGCGGGATGTAGAGTTGATAGGGGATAAGGGTGGGTAGTGTATTAAAAAAGTTTAGTGTAAATATTGAATAATAAATTTCGCATTTGAAGTAAAATTTTAAATTAGCGAAATTTAATTCAAATTATTTAAAAATTGCGAATTTTTATATAAATGTATTGAGTATTGTTAAATTATTTGTACTTTGCTTTAGGATATATATTAATAAATTGTGTAAATATATCTAAATTTTTAATTTTTTACTAAATAATTGTATATTAATGTTAGGAGCGGGATGTAGAGTTTATAGGGGATAAGGGTGGGTAGTGTTTTAAAAAAGTATAGTGAAATTGTACAAATTTAAATTTCGAATTTCCTTTAGATTTCAAAATTTCGAAAAAAAATTAAAATATTTGTAGTAGTCGAAATTTGATCGAAATTTAGGGAGTATATAAAACATTATTATTAATTTTTGGGTATGTACTAAAAAGTATTATAAATATTAAAATATTACATTATATTTTTATAATATTTGTACAATAAATTTAGGAGCGGGATGTAGAGTTTATAGGGAAAAGGGTGGGTAGTGTTTTAAAAATATATAGGGTAATTATATAAATTAAAATTTCGCAATTTCATATAAATTTGCGAAATTTCTCAAATTTAAACAAATTTCGAATTATGCAAAATGATATCGATTGTTATCGAATATAGTACTTATTTATTAAGTTTGCTGTTGTGTATGTACTAAAAAAGATTTGTAATTATAATATTTTTATATATTTTCTAAAAATATTTGTCTAATTATTTTATGAGTGGGATGTATAGTTTCAAGGGGATAAGGGTGGGTAGTGTATAAACAAAGTATACTCTAATTATATAATTAAAAATTTCGCCTTGTATTTAATTTTTGTTTCGATGCAAAATTTTATATACATATTATTTAAATACGAAATTATGAACACTATTATGTTTTTGTTCTAAATTGAAGTATTTTGTGTATGTAGTAAAAAGTATTAAAAATATATAATTTAGTAGATATTAAATAAATAAATGTATCATATTTTTAGGAGTGGGATGTCGAGTTTATAGTGGATCAGGGTGGGTAGTTTTATCAAAGGTACATTTTGTGCGTTTAGGGTCTGTTTTTTGTGTATGTGCGAAGGGGTATTTTAAGTGTTCAGGGTCAGTTTTTAGTTTGTTGTTGAAGGGGTTTTGTAAGGTTTAAGGCTCAGTTTTTAGTTTGTGGGTAAAGGGGTATTTTTAGGTTTCAGGGTCAGTTTTTAGTTTGTGGGTGAAGGTGTTTTATAAGGTTTCAGGGTCAGTTTTTAGTTTGTGGGTAAAGGTGTTTTGTAAGGTTTCAGGGTCAGTTTTTAGTTTGTGGGTGAAGGAGTTTTGTCATGTTTCAGTGTTAGTTTTTAGTTTGTGGGTGAAGGAGTTTAGTAAGGTTTCTGGGTCAGTTTTTAGTTTGTGGGTAAAGGTGTTTTGTAAGATTTCAAGGTCAGTTTTTAGTTTGTGGGTAAAGGTGTTTTGTGAGGTTTCAGAGTCAGTTTTTAGTTTGTGGGTAAAGGGGTATTTTTAGGTTTCAGGGTCAGTTTTTAGTTTGTGGGTGAAGGAGTTTTGTGAGGTTTCAGAGTCAGTTTTTAGTTTGTGGGTAAAGGGGTATTTTTAGGTTTCAGGGTCAGTTTTTAGTTTGTGGGTGAAGGAGTTTTGTAATGTTTCAGTGTTAGTTTTTAGTTTGTGGGTGAAGGAGTTTTGTAAGGTTTCTGGGTCAGTTTTTAGTTTGTGGGTAAAGGTGTTTTGTAAGGTTTCAAGGTCAGTTTTTAGTTTGTCAGTAAAGGGGTTTTGTGAGGTTTCAGAGTCAGTTTTTAGTTTGTGGGTAAAGGGGTATTTTTAGGTTTCTGGGTCAGTTTTTAGTTTGTGGGTAAAGGGGTATTTTTAGGTTTCAGGGTCAGTTTTTAGTTTGTGTGTAAAGGGGTATTTTTAGGTTTCAGGGTCAGTTTTTAGTTTGTGGGTGAAGGGTTTTGTAAGGTTTCAGGGTCAGTTTTTGGAAAGGGGCGACCACTCGGTCCCCCCGAACGTATGGTGGAGTACCCCGATCCTCCCGGGAGGCCATCTTGGGCGGGAGGCGAGTCTCGGCTGGTATGCCCGAAGCGGCGTAGCCGGGGCGCGCTTTTTCCCGCCCTGGAGTGGGTTGTCCTAGACACTGAAGCCGCCAGCCACGCCCCCGGAGGCGGGCGGAGGCGGGTTTACGCCCGCCCGAAGACGGATAAAAGGAGCAACAAGCCAAGGAAGCATCCTCTTGTTCCTGTGCTCTGAAGCTGCACCTCCCCGCTGCACGTGAGCTCGAGACGGAACGAAGAGCCAATTTTGAGCGTTGTAATTTTGTTCTTGTTCTTTCAGATATCTTCGTTGGAGAATGCCGGGCAAGAAGGTCGGAAAGCGGGTCGGTACCGATCAGATGCTCCGCATGCTCGTAAAGGACATGGCCGAGATGAAAAAGCAGATGGCGGCAATGAACGGGGTTGGAGGCCCGAAGCAAATCGTCGGACCAGCATTACCGGGAGTAGTCCCCAGCGGGAGAGGCAAGAGGTCCAAGAGGGGGGCACCTGGGGGGGAGGCCCCGGTTCCCGATACACCGATCGAGGAGCCAATCCCGGTTCCGAAGGAGGGGCAACCGATCCCCGTTGTAGTCACCCCGGTGAACGGGGAGGATATGCCTCCCGAGTTGGCTGCACAACTGGCAGCGTGGTTGGGAAAGGATAGTGAGGGCACCACGGCGGACGACGCCAGGGCAGTAATGAGGCAATTGCGAGAATCTAGAGAGGCTGCGAAGGCACCATCTTCTGTTCCCCCACAGGTTCCGGTGGGTGAGACCGCAGCGGGCACGAGTTCGGCGGCAAGTACAGCTCCTAGTTCAGGTAAGCGGCTACTGCCGATTTCGGGGGAGGGGTCTGTACCTTCACGAAGGGAGAAAGTAGCCCAGCATGTTCCACTCGAAGTTAAGGAAAAGATTTGGGCTGATAAGTATGTAAACATGTTTTCTTTGCTTACCGACCACTACAAGATCAAGCATGTGAAGGGTCAAAAAGAGCTTCTGCATCCGAGTGTTTGGCGCGCCAAAATGGCCGCCTTTAAGGTTGATGAGAACATAGGTACCTGGGGCAGAGCGTTTGGCATATTCACCTCAATTATGGGGGAACGAAGGCCTGAGTTGTTGCCCGAGTTGCCCATATATCAGACACGTATCATGGAGTATTCTCAATCATACGAGGGCAATCAGTGGTTTTGCTATGACAATGTTTTTAGGAAGGCCAAAGAGCACGACCCAGCTCTGACCTGGGATTGTTATGACTCCATTTCTTGGCAAAAAATGGAGAATTCAGGCATGTTAAAAGTACCATTGTCGGGGGGTAACGGGGGTGAGTCTTCCCGCCAATCCTCTGGGACACCCTTTCGGACGGGTGCAGGTAACGAGCATCACTCGAAGTCGAGTGGCAGCGCAGGTAAAAAGGGGATTTGTTGGAATTTTAACAGGGGAAAATGTACAAGGCCCCAGGGGTCATGCAAGTTTAGACACGAATGTGGGGGGTGTGGACAGTCCTCCCATCCCGAGACCATGTGCAGAGCCAAAACGGGTGATAACGGTGGTAGGGGAAGCGCCAAACAGGTCTGAAATAGTCCGAGGGGCGCCTTTACCTACCCCGGTTGATACCATGGCAATGATTCCTTGGCTCAATGAATACCCGGATCATGTCTCCGCTGGGGTGTTGCGAGACGGGTTTTCGTATGGTTTCCGCATTCCAGTGGGGGATTTTCAGGGTAGAACAAGTTGTAAGAACCAACTGTCGGTCCTGCAGCATACGGCGGTGGTACAGGTAAAGATTGGGAAAGAGGTGACTCGAGAGCGGGTTGCCGGTCCATTCGATTTACCACAGGTTGCTAACTTTGTTTGTTCCCCCTTAGGGGTGGTCCCCAAGAAGGACCCGGGTGAGTTTAGGCTAATACATAATTTGTCAGCCCCACGAGGTCTTTCCGTGAATGATGCGATAGACCCGGAAGTGTGTTCGGTGCGGTACGCATCTTTCGATGAGGCCGTCGCCATGTTGAATCGCCTGGGGCCCGGGGCGCTGATGGCAAAATCAGACATCGAGTCAGCGTTCCGGTTGCTCCCGGTACACCCAGACGATCAGCGTCTCCTTGGTTTCATGTTTCAGGGTCGCTATTACATGGATAAATGTATGCCAATGGGATGCTCCATATCTTGTGCTTATTTTGAAAAGTTCAGTTGTTTTCTGCAATGGGTATTCACGAGAAAGACGGGTTTTCAGCATGTTATGCATTATCTCGATGATTTTCTGTTCCTGGGGGCAGCCGAGGATTCAGAATGTGGACAGGCTTTAAGAGAATTTTGTGGCTTGATGAGTCATTTTGGTGTGCCATTGGCACCAGGTAAGACTGTGGGGCCATCGACTTCGCTCGAGTTTCTTGGAATAGAGCTCGATTCAGAAGACGGTTGCTTTCGGCTACCCAAGGAAAAGGTGGTGAAATTCAGGGCCTCCCTTGAAACATGTATTCGGGAGACTAAGGTGAACTTGTATCAATTGCAGAAAACTGTGGGTCAGTTGAATTTTGCCCTTAGAGTAATGCCAATGGCCCGCCCCTTTTCCCGCTCGATTGCACAAGCCATGGTCGGTCTTAAAGAGGGACACCACCGCACGAGGCTCTCGGCAGAGATTCGCCAGGACATGCGCATTTGGTTGGCATTCCTGGCGGATTTCAATGGTCGAATTGTCTGGAACAAGCCGGCGGTGTCCTCCGAGGAGCTGGGGCTGTGGACAGATTCGGCGGGGAGTATAGGTTTTGGCGCCATATTCGGTACGCAATGGTCGGCTCAAAAATGGCCGTCATGGTGGCACGAGTGCGGGCTGACGAGTAACATTGCTTTTCTCGAACTCTTCCCTATTTTGGTGGCCCTGAAAACATGGCCTGGGGGGTTTCGGGATCACTATGTGGTGTTCTGGTCTGATAACATGACCGTGGTTGAGTGTATCAATAGTCAGGCAGCACGTTGCAAATGGATTCTGAGACTGCTCAAAGAAATTGTGTTATTGTGTATGCAGTTGAATGTGCTCTTTAGGGCAAGACATGTCCCGGGGGTACTGAACCAAGCGGCTGATGCGCTTTCTCGTTTCCGTATGCAGGCATTCTGGGGTTTTCTGCCCACAGCGGACCCGGTGGCGGCACCCTTTCCCGAAGCTCTCTGGTCTCTCGGTGCCCCGAACTACAAAACCTCGTGGGAGAGAGCTTAGCACCCAGAACAAGGAAGGCATATGAAGGGGCGTTCCGTTCCTATTGGTCCTTTTTGGGTTCTGCTAGGGGGGAGCTTTGGGGCCAGGAAGAGCTTGTCGTAAAATTTTTGCTGTCTTTACATCAGGCAGGCAAATCAGTATCTACGGCCCAGAGGCATCGGGCCGCCATTTCCTTTATGGCAAGGGCTCATGGGATCCAGGACCCGACAGCGTCTTTCGTGGTGCAGAAAGCGCTACGTGGGTGGCAACGCCTTGAGGGTCGCAGAGTAGATGAGAGGCACCCGATAGGTCTGGATAGGTTGGCCCTGTTATTATCCGTACTCCCAGCGACATGTTCATCCCAGTATGAAACAGTGTTATTCCGGGCCGCTTTTGCGTTAGCATTCCATGGGGCGATGCGGGTAAGCGAACTGGTGGCGAAGAACAAGCGGGATACGGTGGGGGGACTGTGCCGAGAGCACATTCAGGTTAAGGGGGAGACGATGGCTGTCTCGTTTGTCAGGTCCAAGGCCGATCAGGGTGCGATTGGGGATTGCGTAGTCATACATCGGATTCCCGGATCTCCCATGTGCCCTGTGGTTTGCGTAGAGGAATATTTTGCGCAGAGGGCGGCATCATGGGGGGGGACCTTGTTGAGGCACGCTGATGCCACCCCACTGACGAGGTTTCAGTTCCAGCGGGTGCTTACAATGGCAATTTCGGCCGCGGGCTTGAACCCCGGCGAGTTTGGGACCCATTCCTTTCGGATAGGGGCTGCTACTGAGGCTACAGCCAGGGGTCTGAGTGTAGAAAAAGTGAAACGTTTGGGGCGTTGGTCCTCGAATTGTTACAAAAGGTATGTGCGGTTGCACATGTTGTGAAGCTGCTATCATGTACTCACGCTTCTTGTTTTTGTTTGGTTTACAGTTTCGCAAGCTTACGAGGCGGGGCGGACTGTGCAGTCGACCCGACACCTGGGAACCAGCGGTCAAACATCACCGGCTGCGAAAAAAGTGGTGTGGGTCGTGGGCCACTCATACGTGAGGCGCGCCGCGGACGTATTCAAAGCAGGTGACATGATTCACATGGCTGGGGAATACGGGTACAGGGTGACCTTCTACGGAAGGGGCGGGCTCTGTATTGACCAGTTTCAATCCTTTTTCGAGGGTTTGTTAGGGCGGACAAGGTCACCGCCATCTATAATCATAGTCCATCTTGGGGGCAACGATTTGGTGACCACTGGTAGACGACTTCTTCTCGAGGCGATACGTTCCACAGTAAGTTGGTTGGCGAGAAGGGTTCCAGGGTGCACAATTGCATGGTCCCATATGATTCCACGTAAGGTGTGGCGGGGGGCGAATTCGGTTTCTGCTATAAATCATTCGGTGAAGAAAGTAAATAACAAATTGGGTAGATTGTTTCGTTCAAGTGCACTGCATTCTATTCCTCATGGTTGTATCAAGGGGGACTGTATGTATTTGGGGGATGGGGTCCATTTGTCCCGGGTAGGGAATGAGTTACTCATAGGAGACCTCATAGCCTGGCTAAAGAGTTTAAAACATGACCTTTAGGCAGGAGTTTTTTGTGGGGGGTCCGGATAGCCGGTCAACTATCCGGCCTGTGGCGGTAAGGTCATGATCGGTGAGCAGTAATTGGAAGATCCCTAAGGGGGGGGCGTCACCCATTACGGATGGGAGCGCCCGGGGGAGGTGGCCATTGGCCCCTCAACGGGGAGGCGGTCCCTTCTAAGGATGGGCCGCCGAAAGGAAAGGGAAGGCGGTCAAGGCCCCTTCCTGGATAGGAGGGGCTACGGGCCCCTCCTGGGAATTTGCCGGGGCCAGGACACCTGCGACGGCAGATGTGGTAAGTTGTGTGGGGTGGGGAGGGGGGTTTACGCTACCTTCTAGACACCTCACACGAGTCCTCGGACGACCATTAAATGGCGTCGAGTTCATTGGGGCCCCCGTCAAGTCAAGGGAAATTGGTAGATGCACATGAGGTACAGCCTCTGTGCGGTCGCCCCTCGCAAGTGGGGGGGGTAATTCTGGTTTAGGGATCTGACACCGGTTACGACCTTGCCGTTGGCCCTTAACGTTAGGATGTACAATTTCAAGTTAAAATGTTTTGTAGGATGTTAGTTTCGGCTAGGAGAACCTTTGTATTAGAAATATGTTAAGGTTAGCCAAACATCGTAATGTGGAAATGAAATTGTACATAATATGAAACTGTTATTTTAATGTTTTGGTTTTGTTTCATATTTTAATAAATACGTCTGGGAGGGTCACTCCCTCCCGCCTTCCAAAAGTTCAGAACTGTTTCCGGTTTCCCATCCTTGGGGATTGTGTCGAGAGGGGGTGACGGGTATCTCAGCCATATGGAAAGGGGCGACCACTCGGTCCCCCCGAACGTATGGTGGAGTACCCCGATCCTCCCGGGAGGCCATCTTGGGCGGGAGGCGAGTCTCGGCTGGTATGCCCGAAGCGGCGTAGCCGGGGCGCGCTTTTTCCCGCCCTGGAGTGGGTTGTCCTAGACACTGAAGCCGCCAGCCACGCCCCCGGAGGCGGGCGGAGGCGGGTTTACGCCCGCCCGAAGACGGATAAAAGGAGCAACAAGCCAAGGAAGCATCCTCTTGTTCCTGTGCTCTGAAGCTGCACCTCCCCGCTGCACGTGAGCTCGAGACGGAACGAAGAGCCAATTTTGACCCACCCACCAGCCCCTGAAGACAGCAAGTGGTTTTGAAATAAAGTTTTGATGTGATTACTCTATTTCTTACAGGTTGTTATGATTAAAATGTTATTTGAGTATGCAATAAAGTGAAGGATGCTTTACAGTATGTTTTTTCGAATAAAGTATTTTGCACAAGTGTTGATCAGTAATCATACGTGAAGCAGTTATGATTGTTTTAATTTAGTGATTTTAGTTAATTGTCGTATTTATTTTGGTCGGGCGGTAAGGTCATGATCGGTGAGCAGTAATTGGAAGATCCCTATGGGGGGGGCGTCACCCATTACGGATGGGAGCGCCCGGGGGAGGTGGCCATTGGCCCCTCAATGGGGAGGCGGTCCCTTCTAAGGATGGGCCGCCGAAAGGAAAGGGAAGGCGGTCAAGGCCCCTTCCTGGAAAGGAGGGTCTACGGGCCCCTCCTGGGAATTTCCCAGGGCCAGGACACCTGCGACGGCAGATGTGGTAAGTTGTGTGGGGTGGGGAGGGGGGTTTACGCTACCTTCTAGACACCTCACACGAGTCCTCGGACGACCATTAAATGGCGTCGAGTTCATTGGGGCCCCCGTCAAGTCAAGGGAAATTGGTAGATGCACATGAGGTACAGCCTCTGTGCGGTCGCACCTCGCAAGTGGGGGGGTAATTCTGGTTTAGGGATCTGACACCGGTTACGACCTTGCCGTTGGCCCTTAACGTTAGGATGTACAATTTCAAGTTAAAATGTTTTGTAGGATGTTAGTTTCGGCTAGGAGAACCTTTGTATTAGAAATATGTTAAGGTTAGCCAAACATCGTAATGTGGAAATGAAATTGTACATAATATGAAACTGTTATTTTAATGTTTTGATTTTGTTTCATATTTTAATAAATACGGCCGGGAGGGTCACTCCCTCCCGCCTTCCAAAAGTTCAGAACTGTTTCCGGTTTCCCATCCTTGGGGATTGTGTCGAGAGGGGGTGACGGGTATCTCAGCCATATAGTTTGTGGGTAAAGGGGTATTTTTAGGTTTCAGGGTCAGTTTTTAGTTTGTGGGTGAAGGGGTTTTGTAAGGTTTCTGGGTCAGTTTTTAGTTTGTGGGTAAAGGTGTTTTGTAAGGTTTCAAGGTCAGTTTTTAGTTTGTGGGTAAAGGGGTTTTGTGAGGTTTCAGAGTCAGTTTTCAGTTTGTGGGTAAAGGGGTATTTTTAGGTTTCTGGGTCAGTTTTTAGTTTGTTGGTGAAGGGGTTTTGTCAGGTTTCAGGGTCAGTTTTTAGTTTGTGGGTGAAGGGGTATTTTTTAGGTTTCAGGGTCAGTTTTTAGTTATAGGGGTACAGGGAAAACATAAATTAAGATTCTATTTAAATTAAATTTATTATATTAAATTAAATTTAATGATATTACATTATTAATTTTTTAACATTTGATTTACTATAGTAATTTATTATTATTTAATGTCCTGCAGTTACTTAAATTATTTGTTAATTGGAGTTGGAAGAGTAAATTTAATATGTTCTGTGTCCTGCACTTACTCTAATTAAATGGTGATTGCAGTTCTAATAGTAAATTAATCACGGTTTTTGAGAAGCAATTACCTAAAGTAAATTTGTTATTGGAGTCGGAATATTTAAAATTTTTATTATGTGTCTTTCAAATATTGATATTATATGTATATGGGTGTATTAATAATAATTGTTATAACTTCAGTGTATATTATGTTATTTATTTACATGTGGTATATAGAAATAGATGGAACATTACAGTTATAATACATTTGCACAAATACATAAAAATGATTTTGTCATAGGTAATAGAAAATAATGACACCAGTTTTCTTTCCTGTAAATTTTTTTATTCAACACTTGAAATATACGATCACATATACATTTTATCAAGCTATCTTTGGTATACATATAAACAAAAAAGGAGGACAATGTTCTTTTTATAATCACATTTTACAGTAATTTTCTTGACAAGTACTTTTAATTTGTAGAGAAAAAATGGTTAGTTCACATAATGCAATGTATGATATTTTACATACATAATACAATTATTGTTTCTTAATAAAACATCAAACATGTGTAATGAAAAACATAAGTCACAAATTTTTAATACATATAGTGATATACTGATGATGATATTAACATATGAACACTTTTAAATGTATAATATAATATAAAAATCCTAAATAGAACATGTACATCATCATCAATGATTCTTTTAACATTACAATATTCTTATGTATGATTATTATTATTAATAAATACGTTTTAATAATAACAATTTTCACATATTAGTCATATTGTAAACAATTAAATATGATAAACAAATACAATATTACACATTTAGTTATATAATAATTTTAATAAATATTACATTAAATATTTTTATATTTTCATACTTAATGTAATAAATATTAAAAGTATGTAATATATAATTAATATACAGGCAAAAAGATTTTCTATTCACAATATACTATACTATTTTTTTAACATTACACATAATTTCGAGCCATATATATAACAATAATGGACATTTATAGTAGTACTTTTCACAGTTACATATAATTTGGATCGTTTATTTTGTACGCACTCTTTGTCTTTTTGCGTTATTTTGGTAAAGGGAAAGTCGCGGTTGGAAGCAGGTTCACTTTTGAGTAGGTACGAATCTAATTTTATATTTTTAAAGTATTGTAAATTAAAATTAAAGGTTATATTTTGTTATTTTGGGGTTGGTAATTAAAGTATGACTATTTACATATAATGGAGTGGAATCAATACGTATTTTTGTTCACGACTTTTTGAGCCATTTAACATAGTTGGAGTTAATGAGTATGTGGTATAATTTAATTAAAATAAAAAGAAATAGGAATGTTATGTTTATATATTATGGGATACTCGTTAGTGTTATGTCGGTGGGATTGTTTAGCTGTTTTTTTTTCTCGTATTTTGAAACAGCTATTTCCGTTTCCGATTATTTTTTTTTTTGGGAAAGGAAGTGTGTTTCAGTTGTTAGAACGGAGATGATTTACATTCTTCCTTTATATTTTGAGTTCTGTGAAATATTTTTCACACTTTAAGATAACAGTCGTTATTTTAAATGGCTTTTAAATAGTCGTTTAATTTGGATGATGGATAGTTTTAGCAGAGTTAAAGAAAACATAATTAATGATTTGTTGGATTAAGTCTTTGATATTTACACATTGTATTGTCGGTAAAGGATTATCTTTATGATGTTCTATTTAAAGGTAAGTTATAAATTTATGTCATTTTATTCGGATGGAAGCAGTTTTTAAAAACAAATATTGTGATATAATAATATATTTATTTAGTCTTTTTAGAATAGTGTTAAAAAATAAATTAGACTAAATAAATATTTTTTTATTATATTAAAATATGTGTTTTATTAGATTAAGGATATTGTTTGATCTCTATCAATTAATTTAGTTATTGCAATTAGTTCAATGTTTTGGCTATCATTTTTAAATATTCCAGTCCTCTTGTTGTAGGATATAGTTGGACTTGCTGTTGAAGATATAAATACATTTGAGCAGTTTGTCTAGAGAGTTTTCGTTTCAGTTGTATGACAGATTGCTGCATACGTAGTTCCTGAAAGCTTTGCTCTTTTTGTATAGCTGTGACTAGCTTGTGTAACGTGGGTGTTGTACGTCCAGTAGAAGAGAGGAAGGCATTGTGCCAACCTTCAACAGCATTGTTCGTTTTTGCCTCTTGGTTGAGTGTTGGTAGATAGACATTCCACCAGGGAATTACAAATTTTGGCTGGCGTCTGTGGCCTGACCTATGTAGTCTTCCTACCCAGTTTTCCTCAAAGTAATCTAAAAGTGGGGCGAGTCTTTGCTCATTTTGGGTGTAGAAAGGACTTTCAATTAACAAATTGTAATGTTCGGCCACATCAGTTACTGGTACATATGCCAGAGCAATGAGATGTTTGATTTGGCATGCACAAGTTATATTTGTTGCATACTCAACACTAAGGGCAGATTTTTGTAAATGTCTCCAGAGACATTGATTGAAATGAAAATAACATCCTTGAATGGATGTGTGTGGGTAAGTTTTCAAAATAGAATTAATCATAGCTTGCTCGAAGTCTATGATGATTTTCATTGGGAAGTAGTCAGAAGTTTGTTCCTTTATTTTTTGTAAGATTTCTGAGTAAGTTGTGGCTTGTTTGTTTGGTAATAAACAATATATGAAGGGGATACAGGTATTATGATATTGCCCATGAATTGTGTATAACTGGTAGAAAGGTTTTGGGCATATAGAAAAAGTTCCATCCATCATCCAAGTAGTACTTTCAGTTAATTTTTTTATATTGTTATTAGTTGCAAACATGATTATTCTTTTGTCCTTGCTATGATTATCATAAAAAATAAATGGCTCGTCATTATGAGTAATTACAAGTTCTGGCGGAATTATGACTTCTTCAAAAGTTTTAGGAGTTGGTATATTGGGTCTACCTGCTTTTTTTGTTCTTGCTATTGTTCTTTTAATGGTAGCAATAGACGGTAGCTGACCTCTTCCTTCTTTGGGAACTTTAGGTAGTAATTGTTTCAGAATTACGTTGGGAGGTAGTTCTGATCGGGTACTTAATTCCTTGATATTTTCAAGAGTGGATCTCACTTCTATTTCCGAGATGTTTGGTGGGTGATTATGTTCAGTGGTATTTATAACACTAGTTTCCCTTGTTGTAGCACGGCCATAGCATTTATTGGAGTAATATTTAGTACACTTCCAATTCACTTTAAGGTCTTTTTGTTTCTCCTGAGTATAAATGTAGCCCATATAGCATAACAAAAATTTGCCTTTCTGAGATGTAATAAATGTTGCATCATCAGTCATTCTTGAGTTCTGGTATCTAGAAAAGTTAATATACAAATATTAATACAATCAGAAATGTATAAAACATTTTAAATTAAGCTAGTATTCTTCTACTAATTTACTTACCAGCAGTAATGTTCTATTTATCGAAAGTAGATGCTTGTTCAGTTTGATGTTGTTCTTCTATTGCCACGGTCTGTTGAGAAATAATTAAGTATGTTATAGGAAAAGTTACAATTTGTTTTTTGGTAACATTTTTTTTACGTTATAACGTCTCTAAAAATAGTTTTGTTTATTTAGATTTAAAAAGAGAAATTTCCAAGATTATACTAACAGATGCATAAAAAGAGTCATTTTTATTTGTAGCAAATTCTATAGAGTTTATAAAGACTACTTATGTTTTATTTATGAACTTACCAAGATAATTATAGTAGTAGCAGAATGTTTGTTCTTTGATGTGAATTTTCTCTTTTCTGTATCTTTGAGTTTTGTTTAGAGAGAAAGTTGATGAAAATTACTAATGCGTTTATATGTTATATAAATAATGCACATTTGTTATAAAGCATTGTTACTTATTTGCTAAAAAGAACCGGGGATGATACATGTATTATGAGTAAAAGCACAAAAAAACATATTTAAGAACAGGAAGATTATACTAACAGATGCATAAAAAGAGTCATTTTTATTTCTAGTACATTCTATAGAGTTTATAAAGACTAGTTATGTTTTATTTATGAACTTACCAAGAGAATTATAGTAGTAGCAGAATGTTTGTTCTTTGATGTGAATTATCTCTTTTCTGTACCTTTGAGTTCTGTTTAGAGAGAAAGTTGATGAAAATTACTAATGCGTTTATATGTTATATAAATAATACACATTTGTTATAAAGCATTGTTACTTATTTGCTAAAAAGAACCGAGGATGACACATGTATTATGAGTAAAAGCACATAAAAACATATTTAAGAACAGGAAGAAAACATTTTTTACACAGCATTGTAACGTTTTTTCCTCAAAACATTCTGGCTTCACACTATGTATTAAGATTTACAGGCTAAGAAACAAAGTATAGAGTTTTAAATTAGGCCAATAATTGGCAAATAACGTTAACTAAATGTTATACATATGTAGATACCTTTTTTAAATTTAAAGTGTCCTGTATCTTGAAGTTGAAGTATAACTTGATTTGTTTGTAGAGTCTGTTTAAAGGTAAAGTACATAAAGAAATAACAAATTAGGTTACAAATCTTGGTCTATAAGTAATAGCCAAAAAACATTACAATTTATTAACAGAGCTATATCATTACTTACTTGTAGTTTCAGGACGAATTTTCTTGCAGAGAAGAATATAGATGGTGCTCCCAAAATTGGCAGTATGTGGTCACGAAGAATATTTCCTGCAACTTGTATGGCTGTTTGTGATTGGTTTATATAGTCTATGTGTAATTAAGTTTGCTATCTGATTGGTCAGATATGTAAAGACGAGTTATTATTGGTTAGTTTGAATTTTTTTTAAGTTAAACATTTAAGATATATCTTCTTATATAGTTTATGTTGAGGAATTGAAATGATATATTTATGTTTAAAAAAACTCTTGTAATAAATAAAGATTATGTAAAATGAGTACTAAGTATTAAATAAGTATGTTTACAAAGAGTTTATATACAAATTTCGTCAGTTTGCGAAAACACAATTTTGTATACTAAATGTTACTTAATAAATTGAAAATACATTAGTGAAGTCATGTGAAATGTGTGTATTACTTAGAGAATAGATTTATTGGTGTTATATATAAAAAAGGAGTATTATTTAGCTATCGATATTTTGATATAGACGAAAATAGTGCTATAGAAATTTTAGTATTCGATATTATTGTAGTGTGTTATATGTAGTATTGAGTGTCGATATTATGGTATTCGATAATTATGCTAACGATATTTCTGTAGACGATATTTTTGTGCATCGATATAGTTTGCTCGATATTATTGTAGTTTTCATGTTAAGTATAGGGTGTCGATATTAGTGCTATCGATATTAGAGACTCAATGTTATAGTAGGTCGATTTTTTAGAAATCGAAATTCTGTCAGTGATTCATTTCACATCATCACTCTTGCTGTCTCCTAAGTACACCGCTCTGTCTTACACCTACCTACACCTGTGTTACACCTACTTACACCCACCTAAAACCTTCCCTTACAACACTCTCGACCTGCTCTCTTTCCACTTTCTTCTTCAGTCCTCTACACTCCTGTCTTTTTCAGCCCTCTCGATCTCTCTCTCCCGTCCCACTCTGCCCCATTGTCCCCATCACTTCTACACCTTTCCCAATAACTGAGTACTTTTCGCCTGTCCTTCCTAGCTCTCTCCCATCCCACCAACTACTAACCTCCCCAGAGAAGAATCCTGAACCAACTAATCAGAGAATTCTTCTGAGCACTCTTCTCAAAAGGGAAACATAGGTATAACGATTTTGACCATAAACACGTTCACATTTTAGGGATAAAGGGGCACATTTTCAAAGAAGTGACAGAGAGATGTGTCAGCCTTCTTGGCTTAACGCTGCGCTCTGCCACTTTTGAAATGACATGTTTGCAACTTCTATGTGGCTGCACAGTATGTGTGCTGCTTTGTGCAGCACTCATAGAAGTTGCAAACATGTCATTTTTTAAGTGATTATTTACATGCAGGAATGGACACCTTCCAGCACATAAACAATCATGCATGGTGATTTGCTGTTTCTATGTGTGTTGCACTATGCAGCCCACATAGAAACAGCAAAAACGGGGAGAAAGAAAACTTTTTTCTTTATTTTGCAATGTTAAGAACAGTTTTTTTTGGTCTTCATTTTGGCGCTGCCTCGTATTTAAGCAACCCTTGTAAATAGGGGGTAGTGTCAAAATCAATTGGTGTTGCTGCGAAATGCACACCGCAACACCCATTGCCCACCCCTTTCACGCTAAGTATAGCGTTAAAGGGGGCCTTGTTTACAAGGTAGACTTATGCCACATTATGTGGCTTAATGCTGTCTTATAAATAAGGCAAAGGCTATATCGCCACAGGAACATCTTTAAAAGTGACGTTCTTGTGGCGATAGGGGCTTGTAAATATGCCCTATGGAGTTTGTGGGTCCCATGCCATCATCTCCATTAAGAACCTGTTTCATTGAATTGTGGATTTATTTTAAATTCCTCTTAAATAGGATGAATTGTTCAGTAAAATCTAAAAGTGGCCAACTACTTTTGGACAGAAAAGGTTTATATTTTATAAAAATAGCTTCACAAGTGTGATGCAAACTTTCGTTTGTAACTGAAGTTTAGAGGTGTAACGGATTTAATATAATTAAATATTGGTACGACATGTTTCAAGTAAATGCAAACATGAAATAAACTTGTGGTCATTTAAATTGATACAAGTTTAAGTGGTGATAATAATTAATTTCACAACTGTTTTTGTAACTCATGGCGCCTTGAGACCCTTCCGGGTGAGTAGTGCGCTATACAAGTGTTATGATTGATTGATTGATTGATGGCAGTCGCTTTAGATTAGGAGCAAAGTGGTGTAAACAAAGCCAGGGTTATTAAACTATTATGGCGAAAGAGCCAAAGTCTTAGAGGGTGAAAGAAGTTGGAATTAAGTTGTGGTAGGTTAAAGTGCACTAGTGAATGTTCTACAATTTCCACTGAAGTTGTGTTACATTATAAAGTAAATCAGCATCTATCGAGGGCCTCTGTTTTATCACCCAACTTCTTTGTGAAATGCAAAATCCTCCAAGGGCATGTTAAAGGATACTTTCTCCATGTACCATATCCTTGAATGAAAGGAATTCATGGCATTTCATCTACGTCTGCTATATGCCATCCAAATTGTTGTATGTATCAACCATCCTGCTGTTTGATATTATTTCTTATAAATGGCACAGTAAAAGGAACCTAAAACCTACACCTTTTCGTTTATTGCATCATAGATCATTTTAGCACGTCTCACCAATTTATCTGTTAGCAAATTAGTATCCTCATTACTATCATCATTCTTGCCCATTTTGACTGCCAGTCGTTCAGTAGCAGTGTTACAATGAATTAAAAAAGGAACAATTAGGAATCCACTGGCTCATGATATTGTTATAAAAAAGAGAAAGGTATAATTCCCTTTTAGTTTAGAAAATCGATGCTTGAACCAAGGTAATAGAAAAACACAGTAGACATATTTACCCATTGGAAAATCTCGCCAACATATGTCTCAAACCACAGGACGTGCTTTAATTTAAATACATAAAAAGGGGAAATAGTTCAACCGAACAAAGCAATGCAATATACTATACAATACACTCTTGCCAAGACCTTGGGCAACATGTATGCAGCCTTTTTGAGTTCGCAAATGGGCCGATTCACAGAATCGGCCCAATTGCGCATGCAAAAACGGCTTTTCACATACATCAAACACAAATTGCGATTCTGTAACCTGTTACCAAATAGGTGGTAACCCATTCGCAAATGGGAAGGAGTCCCCAAGGGGCACATTCCCCTTTGTGAATGTTTGTAAAAGCTTTTCTTAAGATCAGCCACTCCCACACACTCATTTAGCACTGCTATGTGGTGCCATGGATATCAAGTTATCACCTTTGGTGCACACGCACACACACACACACACACATCACCCTAATGCACTGCACTGATATCCAGCAGGTCAGTTGATATTGTACATGCAGACCCTGTGGCTCAAGCCTTTCTCAACCAGTCAGCTAAATCTAACCAGTCAGTAAACATTACCACACTACACCAATGGGCTGGAGATAAAGAAAACCTTCCCCTGGATCCAATGCAAATAATGGCCAGAGTCAAACTTAATTAGGGCCCCAGGGATGAAGGTGGAGGTAGGTATCAGGGCTAATTAGGTGCAGGTCAACAAATGGGGGTTTATTCCCTACTCAGGAAGTTCACCCATGGTATGCGAAGCAGAAGCAGATGCAGACTGAGGGCGATAGTTGTTCATTCAAGGGATTCCAAACTGCGCCTTCCGGCACCAGCCCAATTTATGTGAAGCACGGGGAGGGGGGTTATGCAGTCTCTTGACCTGCCTCTGATTAATCGCAGAAGCGTTCCTTAGCCCAGTCAATCTCTCTCACCACTCTGGCCTGGTCCGGGTAGTATTACCTGGTATCCCGAAGTAGTTGTTGTCAGTTAAAGAGAGGGCAGTTGGTCCACATTACTGAGTGCATGAAAGGAACAGATGATGAATGGGGATGTAGCGGGAGAGCTTCTCTGAAGAAAGAGGCACCCCGTCTGACACATGTTGATCAAAGCAGCACCTGGGCTATCCGGGCACCACAGAACACAAATCTGCTCCTCTGCACCTCCCTGTAAGTGGGCCACAACAACTGGTGCACATTGATAGGAGCCACACCAGGCAATTCCAGTCACACCCTTGAACAGTTCCAAATTCTGTTCCTCCCTGAATATGAGGGACACTGTCTGGTGAATGTTGATATGGGTGGCACTAGACAATACTGGTCACAAACAATGAAGAGTTGCAAATTAAGTACCTCCCTGTTGTGTGTTGCTATGGGTCGCACCAGACAATTCCGGTCACATACACAGGAGCAATGTCAGCAGTGCCGCATGAGGTGGAATGAGGCAGTACTATGGGTGCACCCCCACCTCCAAGGGTCGCAACATGTGAATTGAACACTGCGCACAAGGTGTCATGTGGCATTATCAACAAAGCGGGCGGGTGGGTGGCGTAGTGAGCAAAAGAACTATGGATTTAACCCAGAGCTCTTGACTGGGGATAAAGGTTTGATTTATTCAGCATTCCATCCATCATTTGCTGCTGCGGCTCTTTTCACCTTAAGTGGGATGGGTATGTCCAGACATGTGTAGGAAGGCTGCAAACACTTTAAGACTGTATTTACAGTTTGAAAGTACCCAGAGTTCTAAGGCTACAAAAAGAGAATTAGTAAACCCCATGTGTTGTCCCAAAGGAACTATCTGACCTCCTAAGTAGGGAAAACCACTTGCTCCACCCCTCAGGGCTTACCCTAGGGGTGTTCTAGTTGTAGTGGGAGGCCCACCAAAGGTTGGCTAATGAGTTAAAAATGCCAATCTGAACATAAGCTCAACTGTGTACCCACAGGCCCAGCAATGGCAGGCTTTATACATGTTTGACAGGTTATTCTGGTGGGTGGCACAATCATTGCTGCTTCCCACCATCAGCCCATGCAGTACCTGCCCTGGGTATGTGATGTACCTTTTTACAGGGCACTAACAGGTACAGCACTTAAGCCATTCAAGGAAGTACCACTTACTAGCATGTGTAGGAAGGTGTTCAAGCTTTCACATTCCATTACAGTGAGAAAGTGCCCAGAATCCTAAGGCAACAGAAAGAGAAGCAGCAAAAATGAGAAGGAGAAAAAGCAAAAAGTATTAGAAAAATCCCCAACGAAGTGCCATGCCCAACATGCATTAAATGCAACAACATCCCTATGTAATAGCTAATATTATTACTTTATAAACTAGGATTTCACAAGTAATTGGGCGGACAGAATCGGACTCTAAAACATACAGGGCTGTTGCATATACAATGTGTGTTCTACCAGGGGGTTTGGTAAAATGGTTTCTGTAGCGGAATACCCATAAAAGCCTGTAATAGCTATGCTGAAATAACTTAAGCCTATACAGATCTAAAAAATATAACTATCTTTGCACACTCAAAACTCAATATCCTAAATCTTGAACAAACTTAACATCAAACACTAGCACAAGTTAACACAGAGGCAACTAAGTACACACACAAAATTCCACCTTCGCTCAGTCACAAAACACACATGTTTATATAGAAGCATCATACTTAGAGGGACAATTTCACAACTGCAACATTAAGTGCAATGCATATGAGTACATATTACTTACTTGGTATTGTGCTCCTAAATATATGAACTGCAACTTGACCAGTGTTTTTTTTGTAGGAAAACAGAAATTAAGTAACCACCGTTAATTATTAAGAATGTTTAGTTTCGAATTACACACATATATGTGACTGTAATCAAACATAAAATACAATTGGCTGCTCAAAAGCAGGGCACTCATTTCTAGCCCATCCTCCTTGGTCCTCACCTCTGTCGAACATCAGATTTTGTTACTGTCTCCCTCCGGCAGACCCTCAATCATTCTCCTTGTCCACATACCAGCTAAGTTTCCAAGATCCATGTGAAATGTGCTGCTCCAGTCTGTTTTTTTCCCTTTAAATCCTGGGACTTGTAGTCCTGGTTTATAATTGAATAGACAAGACTATAAGACCCAGGGTTAAAAAGCAAAAACCTGGACTGGAGCAGTACATCATGCATGGATCTGGGAAAATTGGTAGGGCTTAATTGTCCTCTCTTTCTCTCTCCTCAGTCTCTCATTTTCAAAGGCTACCATCTCTATTTCTACCCGGCTATCTCTCACTCTATCCACAGTCTCGCTCTCTGAATCCAGTCACTCTTCCTGCTAATCGAGCCTTTCTTTCTGCCCACCTAGGTCTCTTTGTGCCCATCTCAGCCTCTCTGTGTCAGCCCAGTCAGACTCATCAAACCTTCCGTCTCTCTGCTTCCACTAGTAGGGGCATATTATTAAGGACCATTTCGCCGCTTTTTTGGCTTTAAAAGCCAAAAAAGCGGCGAAATTACATCGCCCTAATTACTAGGCGGCGCTAACATGCATTAGTGCATGTTAGCAGCCGGATTCCTAACGCCTCGCCTCGCATCTCCAATGACATGCAAAGTAGGCGTTCTCAGAGGCAAAGTAGGCGTTCCTATGAAAATATAACATGAAAGAGGGCACTACCACAACAGCGCTGTATTTACAAGGCAGCCCTGGAATTGAGGAGCGATAACAAAACTCCAGCTATCTGCGGTTTTCGCCGGATTCTAACGTCTGTCCAAAACTTGACTTAAGCATGTTTAGTATGGGAGGTGGATTGACATTTCAAGCCTACACTCCCATATTAACATGCTTTTCACTTGCGTTCATGAATTATCTCTGTTTTTCCCGTGATATTGGTGCTTATCGCCGCTATAGCTGGATTTCTTATCGCCTTTTGGAAACGCGTTGGTAATACCTCGCTGACTCGGCGATGAAATCCAGCGATAACCGGCGATAGGAAAACAGCGCTAAGCGTGCTTTGTGAGCATTATCGCAATTTCTTGTTAATATGCCCCAAAGTCTTTTTCCATGTATCACTTTATAGTCTATCTAGGCACCACTTCTTTCTTTCCCTGTGCACCCCCAGTCTTCTAGTGCCTCCCTCAGTCTTTATCATCTCCTGTCTAATATCTCACATTCTTCTTTCACTTTCACTCTCTTCCTCCCCTCACAGACACTCTCTGCCACCTTACTTTGAGACATATTACAAGGGGATTGCGCCACCGGAACTTCACTTTTTACGACGTTCTTGTGGCACATTGCCCTGCACCGTATTTACAAAGTGGCGTTAAGCCACTTTGCGTGGCTTAACACTGCTTTGTTAATATGGTAACCTTTCACGCAGTTTTCTGCATGAAAGAACGTTCAATGGATGATACTGTGGGCATGTCACTGCAACACCTGTTGTGTTTTGATGCTGCCCCAGATTTGCAAGTATCTGTAAATGTGAGGAGGCGCCTAAACCTAACTATGGACAATACTTTCTCCTTTTTGCTTTTTGTGTGTGCTGCATTCTGCAGCACATACAAAAAGAGCAAAATGATTTTAATGATTGTTTATGTGCAGGAGGGTGCAGGTAGGTGTACCTTCTTGCACTTAAACAATCCTTCCTTGCAACACAGGCACCCTTGTACTATGGTGCAAAGGTGTCTGTGTTGGTGCTAGGCCGCTATGTTTGGTGCCAGAGCAAGGGAAAACAGAGGGATGCGCCATATTGTTGCAAATACAGCGCTTCCCTGCGTTTTTTAAATGATGCAGCACAGCGCTGCAAAATTTGTCACGAAATAACACTACTGGGTTTGGACTCTCAGCAAGTAAGGCCAAGCCTCCATAAACAACAAAACAGCACCACTGCCAACACCGCTACTTTACTTCTATACCTATTCGTGGGACCCCATATTGAAAATGAAACAATATGTACCTTTAGGCTTCTTTTTCTGCCTTGAGTTAATCTTTTATTCCTTTGTTTTAATTTTTACATCAAAAATCAACGTTTCATTCCAATGTCATTACAGTATTCACATTATATCTCGTAACAAAATCTTTTTTATATACAAAATTCAAAAATGTATACACTCTAAAATGTAATTCTCACTTCACACTCTCATTTTCTTGCATTAAACATCCGACACACTCACACATCAACAAATAGAAATTTTAGAGTGTGCATTTTGGAATTTTGTATTTAAAAAGATTTTGTTACGAGGTATAATGTGAATACTGTAATGACATTTGAATTAAAAGTTGATTTTTGATTTAAAAGAAGTAAAGTAGCGATATTGGCAGTGGTGCTGTTTTGTTGCAAAATTTGTCACAGCACTGCTCATTTCCTTGTAGATATGCCCCTTTCTTTCTGCCCCTCAGGTTTTTATCTTTGTCACTTCAGTCGTTCTCTCTGTCTCCTCACTTTCTCACATTCCCTTTATTCTTTCTTTCACCCCCAGCCTCTCTCTTTACTTTATTCGCTGTACAAGGAAATCAGAGTGCATTCCAAAGTCCTGCACTTTGAAATAGCAATCTAATCTAGGCACCAATCTACAGCTGCTGATTGTAAACTGCAATAATTAGAGTAAATGAAAACCCATCTGAGTTTGCAATCAGTTACAACCCTTCAATATCACTAACATGCATTATCTTGAATAGAAATGTAAGCACAATATAATTTTGAATCTGTAGCACTCTAACAAGATGAATGATTGACCAGAGCAATGCAATTGATGCACTTATAACATTTCGTGACATCTATTGAAATACAGTTAAGCAATTGTAATTCAGATTCTGATGGGTACGTTCCATTCACTTGAGTCTTGCTGGGACTATGTATCTAGTACCAAATCATGTGTTTGATGATAAGTGAAATTACAACTGCCATCAAAGAACAAACCAGTGATATCAAAGGCCAAATACAGGGCATGAATGAAAGCATCGAGGATGCTCAGTATGCAGTGTCTTAGAGGGCTGAGAGAACCCATCCCCACGCTCTGTTGCAGATCATTTTGACATAAAGTTTGGGGGCCTCATTCATGACTTTTTGCCGTAGGTAAGCGCAGCAGGCCTTCCTGCTGCGCTTCCCTACGGCAAAAGAAAAGGGCAGAAATACGACGTATCTATAAGATACGGCGCATTCCTGTCCTTTTCCCCTGCGCCGGCGCACAATGGGCTGCCTGCGCCAGCGCAGGCACCCTTGCACAATGGTGCAAGGGTGCCTGCGTTGCGGGGAAGATTATTTTTGTACAGGAAGGGAAACCTTTCTGTACAAAAATAATCACAAGAGGCTTTTCCTCTTTCTATGTGTGCTGTAGAATGCAGCACACATAGAAAAGGGAAATACGAGGAGAAATAAAGACATTTCTTCCTGTTGCGCCTCCCTTACGCCTCCCCTGGGGAGGCGTAAGCTTTTGGCACTGCTTCAGAGTTACGATTTCTCGTAAATCTGGGGCAGTGTCAAAAGGCCATGGATGTTGCTGGGAACGCCCCCAGCAACACCCATTGCACGCCCCTTTAACGCAGAACACTGCGTTAAAGGGACTGATATTTATCAGGCAGCAGTACGCCACAAAAACTGGCGTACTGCTGCCTGATAAATACCACTCAGGCTTCTGCGCCACGGAACTTCATGAAAAGTGAAGTTCCGATGGCGCAAGGGGCCTCATAAATGAGGCCCCGGGTGTCAGGAAGAAATGTGTGCATACATGAAGGTATTAAAGTTAGACATGCCACAGGGATTGCAGTAGGTGGTCACTGTCACATCATTGTTTACTCCCAGTGTCGAACCACTTGATGCAACTCTCCACCCCTACCTTTAGTGAATCCTTTATTGTGGCGAGTGTGGCCACCTCCGGCTGCAAAGGGCCAAGGCAGACGAACAGCAGACACTCTTGATTCTGATAGTTGGGATATGGAACATTGCCAAAAGAGGCAATATTTGTGTCCATGTTTATAGGCATTTTTTCATTGGAAATGGCTTTTTACCCAGCCAGCGGCCAAATACTACATAATCGTAGCTGTTTACCCTGTGGCCGGCAAAAAAATGCATAATCTCTTTTGTTTAGATGACCACAGACTAAATAGACACTATCTGACCAGTGGCCGGAGCAGGGAGAAGGATCCTGGAGAAAAGGGTGGTCATACTGGCTATGACCAGTGAAAACCTGCCAACTCATTACAGTTTGACAAGGGCCCCCTTGCCCCTGGTCCCCCGCAATGGGGCCTGGGGGAACCTATGATACCCCCCAAACATCCTTGCACAGTGTCTGGATGGTGCCTTCCACACAGTGCAGGGATGTTTCAAAACCTTCATTTTTCAATGTGAGCTTTGCTGCGGGCTATTTTGGTCCGTGGCACAAGCTTCCATTGGGAAATGGAGTTTGTCGACCGCACCATGGTGGTTGCATCAAAATACTGCAGTTGGATCAGCCGACCTGAGGCCTGGTGGTTCCTTTTAGTAGCTAGGGGCCTTATTATGATGTCAGCTGGACAAAATCTCGATCGTCTAAAATCTCGATATTCGAACATATATCAATTTAAATAGTACACATTAATTAAATTAACTCACATTACACATATACAAAATAAAAGATATTTAATAATTTTTGTAAAAAATATAACTAATATTTTCAAAAAATAAAACATATATTAATATATATATATATATATATATATATATATATATATATATATTCACTGAAAAAACCATAGGTTATAGACCATATATAGTTAGGAATTCGCATTTACAAAACCTTATTTTACTCACACAAAACCATTGAAATTCCATATATAGTTAGTTGCACTAACTATATATCGCGCACCCGCAATCCACTGCTGATGATGTCACATATTACATCATTCATGACATGGTCAGTGACATCACTGATGACATCACTGATGACATCTCAAATGACATCACTGATGACATCTCAAATGACATCACTGATGACATCACTGATGACATCTCATTTGACATTACTGATCACATCACTGATGATATCATTCATGTGATAATACGATGAACCTCTTCAGACTCTAATATAACCTTAGATACAATCAGTGTAAACAGACACTCACAGACTGTCACTCATCCATGGAGTTACTCACACACCTAGTCAGTCAATCAAAGAATCAATCACACCTCCATTTCCTCAACTATACAGTTATACAAACTTTACTTATTCAAACATATACTAACACATATTAACTCTCTTATACAATCCCTGATACAAGTTCACAATGATCCATACAGCCACTCACACATTCACTGGCTCTTATGCACAGTTATTTATATATGTCAACTCTCACATGTACTGTGTTTTACATATGTACTTACTTTGACATGTAGCACTGAGATATCCATTCACTCACCAATACACTCATGCACACAGTCAACCGCCCATACAGCTGTTTCCACATGCACTTTTGAAACCATACATCTAGTGAATCAACTGCTCACACATCTATGCACAGAGTCATACACCTCCCAGCCACCCACACACACACTCAGTCTCCCATACAAATACTTGGGCAACCAATCAATAACCCATATAGTTACTCATATAGCTACTTATCAACACATGCAACAGTTTACAGAACAACAGACATAATGATGCACAAATTAAGACAGTTTAGTCACTAACCCATGCACTCAGTGAGACACATTTAATCACTCACTCATACAGTCAGTCATGCACCTACTAAATCCTTCATCCAGACACTTATACATCCACTCATTCTTCAATATGTAAGACATATTTTAACTTTACAGAAACATACAGTCACTGGATGTTGTCATCAGTGATGTCATCAGTGATGTCATTTGAGATGTCATCAGTGATGTCATCAGTGATGTCACTGACCATGTCATGAATGATGTAATATGTGACATCATCAGCAGTGGATTGCGGGTGCGCGATATATAGTTAGTGCAACTAACTATATATGGAATTTCAATGGTTTTGTGTGAGTAAAATAAGGTTTTGTAAATGCGAATTCCTAACTATATATGGTCTATAACCTATGGTTTTTTCAGTGAATTTTCAAGGTTTTGTAAATGCTAATTCCTAACTATATATGGTCTATAACCTATGGTTTTTTCAGTGAATTTTCAAGGTTTTGTAAATGCTAATTCCTAACTATATATGGTCTATAGCCTATGGTTTTTTCAGTGAATATATATATATACATACATATATAAACATATATCATCTGTATATCTATATAAATACAAACATAAATGCATGCATACATATACTTATATGCATTTTAGGGTTGTTAGGGCGTTTTCGTGTGTATTATGTTGCTTTTTTAGGGCTTTTGGGTCAATTAAGTAGGGTTCCCGGAGCCTAGGGCTGAGGGGCCGGTTCAGTTTCGTGCGTATTGGTGTTGGCAAGGTTTTGAGGGATTTTGGCGGTTTTTGGTCGAGATTTGGCCGTTTTATGTTTTTTTTTGTGTTTGCAGGGGGCGCGTATTCGGGTTGAAATTCGTCCCCGTTCCAGTGGATGGATTGGGCTGATTTTTGGTGAGACGTTAGGGAATCGCTGGAACTAGTGTCCAGCCAAGTTTGAAGCGGATCGGAGCAGTGGAAGTGCTTTAAAGAGCACTTTTTGTGCGGAGTAGCGAATTGTCATGTTATTCAATGGGAGTTTTTGGTGCGCATGGAGAAGGTGAATTTGGGGTGTTCCAGTTGCGCTAGAGGGACGGGGCTTGGGTGAGCTGTAGGGAGAGTGGATCGGCAGGTGTGCCGAATTTTTGGGATTTGTTGGCCGAAGGGAAGGGTGTGCTTGGGCAAAGTCGATTTGGTGAAAACGGTGCGTTATTTACATGAAAGTTGAAAAAACACTAATAAAAGCAAAGCTAAAAAGCCACCTCATTACAAACAGAATGGCTTTAATTTAAACGAGGGCGAGATCTATTGCATTTTCAATGCTTGTTTACTTTGGTTCCATCAAGAAGGCATTCAGATGTGTCACACATTTGCCATAAATTCTGAATGTTAGCACTCTAGTTGCACATTAGATCACTGTAGTAAAGCTACTGCTCACCAGGGACGTCTGCTGCTGGTATTCAAAGTGCATGTTTCAGTCTGCATGTCAGAATTTTTTTAATGAAATAGAAGAGGATTTGAGAAGTCACTCAAAATGATCCCTAATTTTTCTTTCTGAAGCACTAATCATACTTTCTATGGCAAAATTAACCCCCTCATGTTGTTCCTTTTTAAATTGAGTGTTTTCAGACTTACCACTTCATTCCAATCAAGATGGCTTCTGGTGTGCCATACTTTTGTCATAAGTAAGACTGTTAGCGCTCTAGTTGTTCTTTAGAACACTCTGGGACATTCTGTCATTGGGCTATACTTGGGGTACATCTGGGTGATATTTGGGCTACATTTAGGCTCTTTTGTCTCTGGTGGCCATCTTGCGAGACTATGTCAGAATTTTTTAATGAAATTGAAGAGGGTTTGAGAAGTCACTCAAAATGTGCCCTAATTTTTCTTTCTGCAGCACTAATCATAATTCATATGGCAAAATATACCCCCTCATTTTGTTCCTTTTTAAATTAAATGTTTTAAGAGTTACCACTTTATTCCAATCAAGATGGCTTCAGGTGTGCCATACCTTTGTAATAAGTAGGACTGTTAGCGCTCTAGTTGTTCTTTAAAACACTCTGGGACATTCTGTCATTGGGCTATACTTGGGCTACATCTGGGTGATATTTGGGCTACATTTGGGCTCTTTTGTCTCTGGTGGCCATTTTGGGAGACTGCATGTCAGAATTTTTTAATGAAATAGAAGAGGATTTGAAAAGTCACTCAAAATGTGCCCTAATTTTTCTTTCTGCAGCACTAATAATACCTTCTATTGCATAATATACCCCCTCATTTTGTTCCTTTTTAAATTAAATGTCTTAAGAGTTACCACTTTATTCCCATCACGATGGCTCCAGGTGTGCTATACCTTTGTAATAAGTAGGACTGTTAGCGCTCTAGTTGTTCTTTAGAACACTCTGGGACATTCTGTCATTGGGCTATACTTGGGCTACATCTGGGTGATATTTGGGCTACATTTGGGCTCTTTTGTCTCTGGTGGCCATTTTGGGAGACTGCATGTCAGAATGTTTTAATGAAATAGAAAAGGATTTGAGAAGTCACTCAAAATGTGCCCTAATTTTTCATTCTGCAGCACTAATCATACTTTCTATGGCAAAATATACCCCCTCATGTTGTTTCTTTTTAAATTAAATGTTTTAAGAGTTACCACTTTATTCCAATCAAGATGGCTTCAGGTGTGCCATACCTTTGTAATAAGTAGGACTGTTAGCGCTCTAGTTGTTCTTTAGAACACTCTGGGACATTCTGTCATTGGGCTATACTTGGGCTACATCTGGGTGATATTTGGGCTACATTTGGGCTCTTTTGTCTCTGGTGGCCATTTTGGGAGACTGCATGTCAGAATGTTTTAATGAAATAGAAAAGGATTTGAGAAGTCACTCAAAATGTGCCCTAATTTTTAATTCTGCAGCACTAATCATACTTTCTATGGCAAAATATACCCCCTCATGTTGTTTCTTTTTAAATTAAATGTTTTAAGAGTTACCACTTTATTCCAATCAAGATGGCTTCAGGTGTGCCATACCTTTGTAATAAGTAGGACTGTTAGCGCTCTAGTTGTTCTTTAGAACACTCTAGGAGGCTGCAGTAGAACACAAAGGAATCAACTGACAGTCTCTGTCCTTGTTGGATGTACATGTTTTACTGAGAATGTCAGACTTCATTTTCACATGACTGAGAAAGATAATGTGAATTTACAGAAAATATGCTTTCAGTTTAGCTTATAGATCCCCTTCCAAACCACTGTGGGAAAATCATGAGATATTAGTTTTCTTTCAAACAATATTCATGATATCACAGCAGAAGGTTTTTTCACATGGTAAAATCACCTTAGAACCCACCACAATTCCTAAAACGAGTATGGTACCATCAACAAATGATTTATAATGTAACTAAAGTCCTAAAACCCTCTATTAACTACAATGCTTTTTAATGAGGTGCTATCATGTATATTGGTCCCAAGATGGCTGCCAACACTTCTTGGATAAAGTGCTGACAGCCAATCAGATCAGATGTGTGGTTAGGCTCCGCCCAGATATATATATTTTTTTGAACCTAAATTACTCAAAATCCACTGGAGCACATATATTGAGACCTAGCAAAGGCACATCAGGCTAACAGTCCCTACAATTTTGCCAAGTTTCGTGCAAATCCATTCAGCCGTTCGAGCTAAAAGTGAGGCCAACCGCCCTATGGAAATTAACATGGGAAAAATGCGTTTTGGGACCCCCCTTTTTTCTCGGCCCCCCCTTGATGAACCCCCCCCCAAATTGTCAGGGGCTGCTCAGAAACAAAATGTTCCATTTTCCTGAAAATTTCAGCCAATTCCGTCCACAAACGCCAAAGTTATTAGACATAGAATTTTCAAAAATCCCATAGAGAAAAAATCCTAACTATATATACCTACTGGCGACCGCCAGTAGGTAATATATATATATATATATATATATATATATATATATATATATATATATACAATTAATATTTATCTTTTATATTATTATTTAAAACTTTTTACAAGTAATAATATAAAAAATTTATATTTACACATAAATATTTTAACATACTTTTTTTAAGATATCATTTTAATTGCAAATAAAAAATGGAAAAATAAGTGAATTTCCTAAAAATAAATAAAATATTAAACACATTATTCATTTTAATTATAATACTTTTCAATAACCAACAACATATTATTATACATTTAAACAATATAAAGTAAATTACAATTTTTTAGAGTTAATACATATACTTTACCATTACAATTTATAAAAGAGTAGACTTAGGGGCCTATTACGATGGCGGGTGGACTTTGTCCGCCTGCCAGTGTACAGGTAAAAGGGACTGACCACCAGAGGTGTGGTGGTCCCGCAATGGCAATTGGGATGCAACAGCGCGCCTATTCAACATTGTGGCTGGTGGTGCTGTAAGCACCACCCGCCATAATGTTGAATATGCATGTTGTGCATTTGCATGCACAACGTGACAGGCACGGCGCTGTGCCTGCCACCTTGTGTATGCCAATGTAGGGGGGTACTATAGGTGCCCCCTAAGTGCAGCCCTCCACCATCCCACATCCCCTGGAGACCGCAACGGGCCTCCAAAGTGAACCGCGCATGCCTTTCCATGGCAGAGTCTCCGCCATGGAAATGCATTCTCCTGCCACCATATTATGGGCCTTTTCCGCCCGACAGGCAATCGTGATGATTGACTGTGGGCGGAAAAGTGGCGGACGGACTTTCCATCCGCCGCTGTACCCCTCGCCATGCTAATGTGGTGGGGGGTAAATGGCCGTCCGGTGGTGAGATTTGGACGGGCAGATCGCCACCGCCGGTCAGGCAGTGGTGATCCGCCCGCCATTATAATAGGCTCCAAAGTGTAGTACAGAGGAGTTGTACAATTCACAAGTCTCACTACACTAAGGGGTCGATTCCGATTTGTTAAAATGCCCTCCAAATAGCCGTACAGAGCTTTTTTTCCATACGAATTGTATGCAGAACCGTACCCGTACGTATGATGTAGTATGATGTGTACCCAAAGCAGTTCTCCGTTTGAATCGTACCGAAGATCGTACAACTCACTAATCCATATGAATCGCATTCGGAACGCGCAGTACGCGATGTCCGTACGGATCGAAGCTGCATTTTCTGACCCAGCAAGTACGAATCGTATCGACAACACTCCGTACGACTCTTTTTTTAGGGAGCTTAAAACATCCATAAATTCAGATTTCATTTCGAAATGCTTACGAAACTGACCCCCCCCCGGGTACGGTGCGTACACCCCATGATTGCAGGGGTACGGTGCATCGGGGTACAGTGCGAATACCCCTGGATTTCAGGGGTACGGTGCGTATGTCCCTGTGCATACATCCCATGATCGTAGGTGTATGGACCGTAGGATTATGGTTCATACACCCCAAGGTCATAGGTGTACGGTGCGTACACCCCGTGAGTATCCCCTTGATTTTAGGGGTACGGTGCATATGTGATAGTGTTGCCCTCCGTATGAATTGCTCACATGTGACGTTTACCGTACAAATTGCGTCCTCATTCCCCAGTCCGGATCATACTTGGCGGGTCGTACGGCATTTTTACAAATCGTGCGGTTCACTGTGCGGGTCGATGTCGAACGGATTTACCCTTCATTTTCGTATGGTTCGCAATGATTCGGATGTATTTACTCGCAACGGATCGTACTGTGCGATTCGGATGGATTAGTACGATTCGTACGGAAACTGCTACGAATACGAATCGTCGTACGGATTTGTTTCCCGAATACGAATCGACCCCTAAATGCAGCAAATGAGAACGTGTTGGATTGTGGAAAGGTAAAATTAACTATTCCCACTCCAAGCAGGTCAACATGAGGGAAACTTTGTTGGCTGTCGGAGGGGTCAAATTTACTATTCCCACTCCAGTCAATGTAACGGTAGGGAAAGAGTTAGATTGTAGAGGGGTAGCATTTACTAGTCCCACTCCAGTCAGTACAACAGTAGGGAAAGTGTTGGATTGCAGAGTGGTATCATTTATTATTCCCACTTCAATAAATGCAAAAGTAGGACAAATGTTGGATTGTGGAGGAACAGCCATTACTATTCTGACTACAGTCAATGGAACATTTGAAACAAACAAATTCCCTTCAAATTCCCTTCAACACAATAAAGTAATTTAAAGAACATAATAAACAAATAAAAATATAAATATATTTAAAAAAAATACAAATATTTTATTTGAAAATCTCAATAAAATAAATGCATAATATAATATTAAATACATATCATAAATCACAACAAATATTATTATAACTAAACTACAAAAATATTTCACATGTAAATAAATATTTGTATTTATACATTATGTATTAACAAAAATTATTTCTTAATAATTTTGATTTAGTTACTTCCCACCGTAAACCCCTACAAAACTCACAACCTGCACCAAAAACTAAACTTTGAAGAGCAAATTATTTACACCATCAATATAAATATGCATCAACAAACTAATTATCATTAATAAAAAATGAAGGGCCTTAATATGATGTCAGGCACCGTTTCAGTATTGGAACTGACCGAACGTAGGTGGCAGTTCCAACCACCAAATTACAATATGACCGCACATTGTGCCATTGAAAACTCCCATTTCTTTATGGAAAAACTTCCCACAGCACAAGCTCCCATAGAGAAATGTGAGCTTATGTAAATCACTGCAACTCATGGTGCCTGCCACATAGTGCACAGATTAACAGAGGGGCACCATAGGGGCCTCCTCGGCCCCCAACCAGAGGCCACAGGGGGAAGGGGGCTCTGCTAGGAGCACCCAAAGTTGGGTTCAGACAGGCTTTTCATGTCAGAAAGCCTGACATAAAAAGCCTGTGGGAAACCAATATCGTAATCCTGATGGCAGATGCACCATCCTCAAGGGATTACATGCCATTTCCAACTGGCCGACGGCTTTTCGAGCTCAGCAGAAGCCAGCCAGAATGGGCGTCCTGTTTCACTTCCAACCGCTGTCATTGTAATATGGCAGTTGAAAGTGCCTAATTAAAATACATTTTCATCCCAACAAATACCCCTACAAAACCCACAACCCACACCTAAAATTAAAAAAACATAAATACATAATTACTCAACTAACAACATTAATTATGAAATGTATTCATTCTATTAATTAAAAATATAAATGTAAAATAATTCACTCCCCACCCTGTACCCCCATGAAACCCACAACACACACCAAAAATAAATGAAAGAATAATTACACAATGAACATAATTAATTATCAATTAAATAATTAATATGAATTAACACATTTTTGATTAATTTACTCCTCACCCTGTTCCCCCACAACCTGTACCATTTTTTTTCTAATTGATTATTAATTGGTTGTTAAATAAAATTAATTATTTAACAACTAATTATTAATCAATTAAAATTAAATTACTTACCATCTTGTACCCCTATAAACGCGTATAAAAATTAAATGTAAAAACATGATTGCGCAAATAACATATCATTAATTATCAAATAAATAGATAGTATTAGTTTAATAATAACCATTATTTATTATAATTAAATTATTTCCCACACTGTACCCCTATGAACCCCAAAACAGCTACAGTGTTAACAATCACAAAAATTAATTACAGTAAATACCTGCTAAAATGTTAACAACTATATTAAAAAACATAAACAATAATTACACAAACATTTCCATCATATACATTTAAAATATACACTAAAATATATCAAAATTAAAAACGAAATTATAACCAACTATGATTTTGTAAACAATATTAATGACTTAGATATTTCAAAAAACAATATTACTTACCTTAAATTCGACATTCTTGACAGCGATATTCTTGCTGATGATATTACCATATCACAATATTGTTTACTCAATATTTTGGTAAGTCGATATTTTATACTCAATATTTTGTTCATACACCATATCATGATACCTGTGGGAGTACTGATGGCATGTTTATGTACAGCTGAAAACTCAATAAAAATTGTTTAAAAAACTAGTCTGAGTGCACTTACCTTCCAGATTAAGGCCATTCATGACAAAATGTATAGACGTGTGGAATGTCCAGTTAGTGGATCGTAAAAGATCTGTTTTAACACTGATTGTGGAGGGTTACAGAATGTCTGTATGCAACATTTCATTTCTAAAGAAAGCATCTTTTTGTAGTTCTGGGTGTCCTTAGTGTAATTGAGGCATTTTGTACCAATGCTTGAAAGAATATCTCTGCTAATTGTGAGAGCGATCCCAATATATAACCAATTCCAGACACAACTTGTGTGTTGGAGATGTATCTCTTAGGGATTTTTATAGTATGTAGAAATATGGTGTAGTATGCCTTAGTGTGTTAAGAAAGTCACCCTCATGTTTAGCTATCCGACAAGCCAAGTTGAATTCATCAACCAAAGTTTTAATAGTAGTTTTCAAGGAATCATTGGGGCCCCTAATGAGGATTTGGTAAACTTCCTCTTCAGCCGGAAGTCTTACACATTCTTCTTTGCACATTGTGTGGTTTTGAAGCCCATTTGGAATCCACTGCATAATGTTTCGCCTTCATAAACAGTAGGGTATCTGGTGTATCAGGAAAATATATGTGTCTGTTAAATGTTCAGGAGCATTGCTATGAAAAATCAGTGAAGCAAGTGTGAGACTGAAATATGTGAAATGCCGCCAGCTGTTTCAGGGACATAGCGGGAAGAATCTGAGGCAAGGAGATACAATGTGCTGAGTACCTGCACAAGTGGAGTTTGTGTGTGTCCTGTCTGGGTGTCAATCAGCAGTAGTGGATGTAGTTCCTGAAAATGTCTGTTCAGACCAACCTTGTGAATCTGTGGATTTTATAGATTAGTTTATCTTTCTGCTGGGGCTATGCACCTCAACTAGAGTTAGACGATCAATATAGTCTGCCATAAAGTTGCAGAGTACCCTATCCACCAAACCTACAGGCAATTTGCTTTATTTAGGTTATGTTACTTTACGTTAATTTGTATAATGCACTAATTACCAAAGAGGGTATCCAGGCTCTGAAGGAGCATCATGTTTTGCCGGTAGAAACCTGTCACCTGTCACCCTGACAAACTCAGCCATTGCAGTAAGTACGTACAACTTCTGTGCAAATTCTTGGAAAATTACTTAATCTCCCCATGTCGAACAAAAATGAATGTGTCCTCATGTAATGCAACTGGTGCTATGTAAAGCGCTCTGATACCCGATTCGGTTCAAGTTGACGCTATATAAAACTCTGTAAAATAAAAAAAACTGTCCGTCGTATTAAGAGCGGGTACTTTTTTCAGTTTGAGATTGCCCGGGAAAGCTTGGTGGTCCTCACCCAAAATAAAAAAAAGTGACCTGCACACCCTGGGAGAAAGCTCCCAGGGTCTCAGGGTAATTTGTATTCGGTTTTTAAAAAAATACCAAAATAACTCCTTATTTGGGAGTTCGCTTCTAGGAAACAAAAATGTTTTCAGAGTGGTCAAATGATACTTTAGGAGAGCGTGAAATTAAATGTGCAGCTATGAAATGTAATAGTTAAGGTTGGCTAAAATGCTGAGAAGCAGTCACTGAAGTACTGTCTTCCTTTCAGAAAAGAGAATAATGAAAATATTTTGAAAGATAGTGTCCTGTGAGATATTAAGATATATGAATAGAGATCTAGGCTTCATTTTTTATGGATGAAGTCTGTCAGCTTGTTGCACAGATTCTCAGTAACCTAGGAGTTCATTTAAAATTGGATGGTAATAAGAAAATTGTCTATGATTTGCGAAATGTCACACCTACCGAGCTCTTTCCACAAAGGAGAAAGTGCTGTGTTTCCGACAACAGAAACACCACTGGAAACAGTTGTAATACACACTCTCGCACGGGATAAAGTGCAAAGGGAATGTTATTAGAGGTGCTTCCCTTCTTAAAGGTGGGCTTCCAACACTCTCTCATGATGCTCCATGCCTTACAGTTTTCAAAAATCAAACCCCTCCTCATATGAGAGTTTGTCCACTGGCCTGTACTGCCACCGCAGCATGGCAAACTTGTCAATATCATTTATTTTTACCAAAACTGGTTCAACTACAATCAAGGGGAGCAGTTTCAGCGAACTACCTACGCCTAGAATTGGTGGGTGGAATGCAGATGGGCTAGCAAAGGAGTCTCTACCACCAGTTGCCAGACACCCCACTCTCCAAACTCTAAACCATGCCTTCAGTCAGAGTTAGGGCATTAAAACTGTGACAATCCCCTTAAGCATAAATAAAAAGATAAATATGCACTGTTTAAGTTATCCATGCCCATAATTTGTATTAGACAAGTCTAACTAAACTACTTCTAGCATGTATGATTTGCTGTTTTTCTTACACCTACTCACATCATGTAGCTTTTACTCACAGGGGAGATGGGTCAAGCAGAAATGCTTTGTAGGAACTGTGAAACTGGATGTGTGCCATGTGTTCTGCATGGCTAGCCTTCAGTGTAAAAACTGGACTGTGTAATCCACATGGGAAAGGGAGGCAAGATCATTTAAATTAGCCAATAACGGGCAAGACTGCACATTTTGAGTGACGTTAACAAAAGATCTCCTGGAGATAGTATTTTATGAAACTTCGATTTCTCTCTCATCTGAATTACCCTATCAACGAATTAGGGGACTGAGTAATTCTCATATGCGTCCGAATCTTACCTTTGTTTTGAAAATATAAAGGGATTTCACTTCTCAATTGACATAACTTGTGATTTCTTAATAAAATAGTTCTCAGCTGTCTCTGTATAGCTCATCTGGACAGTCTGTCCTAGGGCATTGTTGGAGGCCTTTATGTATTTTGTAATGATCCAAGGGAGGCAGTTGAGTAGATTGAGATAGGTTTATTGAAAGGCAAACAAAAACAGCCAACCAGTTCAGTTAGAGTCTAAGGTAGAGTGAATCCCTAGTGGAATGCACCTCATGAACATAGCAAGGTTCTAAGAATACATTGGAGTCACATTTAAAGGGACAAGGTATCAATAAACAGTACAAAACAAACCTAGAATATTACATCATCTCCTTTTCTTAAAAGAATGAATAGTCATGCCAAAGCAGAGCAAAAGTATCAGGAAAGGAAAATAAAGTAGAAGTCCGAGTAACCACAAACGATGAATAAGACAAATAAATAAGAATAAATAGTCTTACAGTTTTCAAGTAGTCTTTGTTTGAAGTCGGTTGATTTAGTCCAACGAAGGATGTGGTTCTCGAAAATCCTTCCTGATATCCCCGTAAGTGTAGATAATTCCGAAACGGTAGAAATATACTTCCGTGATTGTAGAGAGCCCGTTTGATGATTCCGTGTTGAAGTAGGAAATGCCGACTCGATCCTTAAAGTGACGGGTGGTCAACGATAAGCAGGAACGAAGCTCTATCTCTTGATGGCCAGACCCAAGGGTATTACACAGCACGCATCGTCGCCAATAAATTTATGTAATGATCCAAGGGAGGCAGTTGAGTAGATTGAGATAGGTTTATTGAAAGGCATACAGAAACAGCCAACCAGTTCAGTTAGAGTCTAAGGTAGAGTGAATCCCTAGTGGAATGCACCTCATGAACATAGCAAGGTTCTAAGAATACATTGGAGTCACATTTAAAGGGACAAGGTATCAATAAACAGTACAAAACAAACCTAGAATATTACATATTTCAGCTGTGCACCCCTCATGAAGTGATTGGGTGTGAGTTGTTATCTATTCTCAGTTCTGTGGTCCAGGCACCTGCATGGTTTGGAGTGGTCATATACATGATACACTACAAGAGGCATCTGCAGCACCCCCAAACCTACCTTCCACTTTAAACTTAAGACAGGCAAGAACATGAAACGTGTCAAGAAATGCAAGCACTGGCTGCCTTCACACTGGTGGCAAACACTTGTGAGTAATTTGAAATCACTATGAATGGCATTCAACATAATCCTTGCCTGAAAATGGTGCTGACTTGCTGGTAGTGTGCTCCCTTACCCAGCGATATCACGCCAGAACATTGCCATGCCACAGTGACTGATGGAAAGACAATGGGTGCTCTGGCAAGATAATTCTATTACATTGCCCAATTCTCTTAAGTCTCAGCGACCATCAAGTGTATATATGTGGCACTTCAGCCACCCTGGACTAGGAACCGCATTTTCACAACAGACACATATGACATTCCAACAGTGTAACAGCTTCTGTGCCAGGACCTACTTCACTGGTGATTAGATTCTCTTTTCTAGGTGCGCAAATGACAACAATTTTTCTGACAGCAGAAAATTGAACAGCAGTGGTTACTGCTGATTTTAGTGACAGATAACACATGTGTAGCTGGAAGCGGCTTCATACCACTATTCTCTCTCAACATCCCTCTATACCGATGCAATATGATTGTAGCAATGATTGCTTGCATGTACAGAATGTTTGCCGATTTCTCTTGGCTACAACACCAAAACAAATATCACAATTTCTATCTGCGAGTGATGTTGTGGTTGGACTCCCTTCCTATCTTCTCCCCCATCTGACTTCTAACAGAAATACATTGGGGCAAATATATATATAGATTGCTCACTGAATGCACTTTTAGCATCGTAAAATCAAGCTGCAAATCCATTGATTATGTGGTGGAACACCTGTACTCCCCACAATATGCGTGCAAGATCATTGCAACCTTGTGCATGTTGCAGAACATTGCCATGCAGCTAGACTTACATGCAGACCTTACCCCAGAACTGTGCACCCCTCCAGCTTCCCAGTGTGGGCCACAGCCCAAAGGCTCAGGTCTACAGGTATGGGACCAACCGGGCATCTCGTATTTCACATGTGCTGATAGATTTGTTACTGCATCCCAGTGGTTGAATACTGTGAAGTCGATGATGAAAGGTTCATTTTTAAACCTCAGAAACAGCTGCTACATCACCGTGGTGTACAAGCAAACTTGCTCTTTTAAAGTAATATGCATCGGCTCAGACATTACTCACTTACTAAGGGGGCGTGGCTTGGCGTCCACGGAGAATGGCAATCCAGGTAAAGCGCTCCGGCTGAACTGGGAGTTTTCACGCTCTACAGCAGTGTCAGATGAAATCAAGAAGCCCACAGGACAACAGATGATGCGCTGACCACTTTGAGCACCCTGGCGTGACGGAAACCATTAAAACAATACCTGTATCTTCCAAGTGAGCTCCTCTAGCGGAAACACGACATCACGGCTGCCATTTTGTGTTACCCATAATCAGCAGCTTTCTTCAGGTTTAACACGTTGCTGCTTCATATGCCGGTTGCATTCACCAGAATGTTTCTTCAGGTTTACTCCAGGTGAATGCGTTCTACTGCGCATATCATGTTTTTTTCGCTTTTTGATTATGATGGTGCTTGCTTGGCTTTTTTGAGTGAAAGGAAATCTCACCGGCCATTTTGCATATCCTTCCTAAGATATATGGCGTAATTACCTCCTCAGTCTACTGACTCTGCTTGATACCTGTATGACCTATGCTTTACAGCACCATTTATCAATTTTGGAGCTATCATTACACTAGCCAGCTTCTTTGTCAACTTTATTGCGCTACAGCAAGACTAACCATCCAGTACTTTTGGTGAGAAATACAATGTATATATTCTGGAACAAATGGGATTAGTCATTTGCGTATTTATTAGAACTGGTTATAATTCCATACCTTGCTCAGTATTATTTAAATGTATTCTATTCTTTACTTTTATTCATCTCTAGCTTCCTCCTTTTTTTGAACTCTGCCCTACCCTATTCTTCTCACTGACCCATTTTTCTTAAATCTAGGATGCAATACATGGTTGTATTTTATTTCGCTTAACGATGTGGTTACTGTATTTACCATGTTGTACCATCATTGCTGTCTGTCTGTATATCTCGAATTGGGGTAACATGCGCTCCAGTTAGTAGGTTTGTTATTGTGTCCCCTTAGGTGTTGTGTCGTCTCTTTGGCTTCCGAATGCCTGATCTGATGTTTTTAATACTTGTATGTTTTTTTTTTTTTGCTGTGATTGTTTTATGTAATTATATGTCATTAATATATGTGTATATTTCACGTTGTTTTCAGCCCTGACGAAGCTCCCATGGTTGGGGAGCGAAACGCGTTGGCTGTCCTGTGCACTTTGAAAATACGAAAATAAAAAGAAAAATATATTTTTTGATACAACTCTGGTCCTGTTGATTTACTTCGTGCTTGGTGCTGCCTCCATTCTTCTCCAAAGTTTCTATCTGGAATTCCAGTGGGACCGAACCCCAGCAGGTCCTGGAGGTTGTCAGCACAACAAGACTGAATACTTTAAGGGATGTTGGAAATTTGAGGTGCTGGTCGTTTGATCCGCTGTGGAACATTTTCCTTTGGCCAATTTTGGAGCTACAGTGACTCTTTGTTCTTACATTTTTGACCATACAATGCTATGCTTATGGTTGTACTTATTTTGCCTGTTTTTCACTAAGCTTATCGACTTGACCTGGATGCCATATCTGCTCTTATGGTTTGATTCTTACATGATTCCCTTTCCTATTCTGAATTTTACATCACAGTGATAATTGTCATGCCTATTTTTGCTTAGTAGCTGCGCTGGTGTCTCTATGGGCAGAAAGAAAGGTGTTCTATCTGCCAAGCCGCACTAAAGCATATTATTGTTAAAAAATCAAAAAAAAATTCTGCACACTCTAAGCTGGAAGTTTCTCTGCAGTCGACATTATATATCCCGGTAGTAGACATGGATCCCTGCCAGCACCACCTGGAAAGACTATTACCAAGCGCCTAAAGCATAATCCTCCTTCTCCTCCTAAATCAGCTTCACTGGTCTCCATGGAGATGTTGTTGGATGAAATAAGAGCCCTGTAGCCCTTTATGGAGGAAACCAACTCTAAGCTACAAATTCTCACTGATAACTGGTCTCAACTTGACACAAGAGTCACTGCAAATACAAACATATCCCAGCTTCTGTCTCAAGTTTTGACGCTCCAAAAACAGATTGAAGATCTTGAAAATCGTAACAGAAGGACTAATCTATGCCTTTACGGTTTGAAGGAGGGAGTCTGGGGGTCAGATCCTCTCACCTTTTTTACGTCCTTTCTCCCCAAAGTGCTACATCTAGCAGAGGGTCCAGCTCTCAACATTCAAAGAGCACACAAACTAGGTCGTCCTCCTTCTAACACGTTGCCCTCACAACAACCAAGAGGAGTGATCATATCCTTTCTGGAGTACACCGATCTGTTAATGGTGTTATCTGCGGTCAAATCCTCTCAACGTATTACTTGCTTTGGTTCAACTTTATTTTTCACGCAGGACTATGCCAACGCCACTGCTAACAGACGGAAAGCTTTCCTCAATATGAGACCAGCCCTCCGATCATTGGGTGCCCAGTATGGCCTTTTTCATCCATGCCTGTTTAAGGTTACATACAATAACAGAACAGTAACTTATGATGACCCAGAGAGATTACAAAGTTTCATTAATTCATGCAATTCAATTGCTATGGACAAACACAAAAACCAACTACTTTGAATAATACTTGACTCTATGAACTTACTGAAATAATACAGTGCCTAGCCCTTTATGGGTTGATTGCTAAATCTCCCCTTTGACCCTTTACTCACTCAATGTTGGTTCCTGCACTCCATTCACTAATTATTCAGATTCCAACTTCTCCTGTGCAGAGTTGTTTGCACACTAATAGCTTGCTCAGTTTGCTTAGGTTATGTCTCTCATTATATCCTTGACCTGAATTCTGTTTGCTTTGTTGGTTCATTATGTTCGTACTGTTCTCTTGTTTTCCTGTTCATATTATGTTTTACCTCCTCATTAATTGTTACCTTTCATTCCCCAGATTACCCATTGATAGTCTTCTTAGACAAGTTCATCAGTTTATTGTTGATGTTCCTGATTTATCCAATATATGTCCTAATTGTATCTTTTAATGCTTTTCCTAATTCCTATTAATCATCGTCCTTACAGATCTCTCATACCTGTATCGTCATTGTCCTGGTTCCCCTCGCTTAGTTGATCCCAGACGTGTCGCTTACTCCATGTGGTTCAATCCCCGCTCACGTATTCCCCTGAGTTTTCCTTTTGTAGGTATGTTGTCTGTTGGTATGTTATTTATTTTGTTTCGCAGATATTGGTCCCATTCTCCTCTCTGAAATGCTAAATTGCATTTTAATAAAAAGTCAATGGAAGATGCCTCACTTTACTTATTAGAATCTAGCGCAAAATTATATGGAGGTAAAAATAAAGAGGGGATAATTTTAGCCAACTATTTGAAAATTCACCAAAAGAAATTAAACATTGACTCTGTCTTTGATGAACATTCAGTCTTAAAGTTTAAAGATGCTGACATTTTAAACGAATTCTCTCTTTTCTATAAATGCTTATATTCTTCAGAAACTCAACCCACTGATCACTCATTATTGCAATTTTTCTCCAATATCCAAAAACCTCAACAGGTACCTTCGGATTAATCTCACTTAGAATATGATCTCTCCCAGCAGGAACTCCTAAATGCTCTTCAAAATCTCAAAGACAAAGCACCAGGCACTGATGGTTTTACTGTTGAATTTTATACCATTTTTCTAAACTTTTAATACCCAAGCTACACTCACTTATAAACTTATTTTCTTCCTCCAAAAGTTCATCTGGCTCATTTTCAGAAGCCCATATTTGTCTTATCCCCAATGAAGGTAAAGACTCCAAGCACTGCAAAAACTATAGACCTATCTCATTGGTTAATATTGACTATAACATTTTTTCTAAAGCCTTAGCCATACGTAGATTCCTTTTTACCAAATTTACTAAGGAAAGAACAATATGGCTTTGTTAAGGGCCGAGTAATTACAGACAACACAGCTCTTTTTCGATTTTTTGTCTAAATCATCACATCTTAATCATTCTTTGGTAGCAATAGCATTGGACACCGAAAAGGCTTTTGATAGAATGGAAATATTTATTTTATACTCTTAAGTGGTTTGGATTTGCCCCACTTTTATAAATGTATTATCTCTCCTTTATTTTAATCCCTGTGCAGCAGTATGTGCCAATGGCTTAATTTTCCCATTTTTTTACTTAGGTATAGGAGTATGCCAAGGATGCCCTCTCTCACCTTCTCTCTTCAACTTAGCCCTTGAACCATTTTTATCCAAATTACATCAAAACCCCAACATCTAAGGGTTTCAGTCATCGAGTGTCCACATCAATCTTGCAGCATATGCCGATGATATTTTACTCTTTATATCCAGACCAGGAGAATCAATTCCCACTTTGGTGAAATCCTACTCTCTCATTTCTGGATACATGTTAAATAACGACAAATGCAAAATACTGCCTTTAACAAAATATACTTTTAGTTCAGAATTTCAAGCTTCCCACTCCTAAATGAAGTTAGAATAACATTAAATATCTGGGTCTACGTTTTACATCTTCAATCTCGGAAATGGTTACATTGTGTATGAATAAGTGTCTTAAAAAGATCTCCAATTTGACCTCTAAATTGCATCTTTTATATTTGTCTTGGTGGGGTCGTTTGGATACCATAAAGATGATGTTATCACCCATAGTTTTGTACACTATTTTGAACATTCCAATCCCAATCACAACTAAACTATTCAAAAAATGTAAATCCACTTTATCCTCATTCCTGTGGAGTAATAAGAAACCCAGAATATCTTTGATCAAATTAATGTGCCCTAAATCAGAAGGAGGAGTTCATTTCCCAAACTTTCAGGCTTATCAGAAAGCTTTCCTACTGCGTCAGGCTTCTCCTTGTTTGCTTGTTTGATGATTGCCCTCTCTGGACTTCAACGGATTGCCTTTTCTTATCTCCTTACTCATTTCGTGAATATCTTTCCTTATCCTGCAAACCTCAATCCATTTCAACTCCCAAATTAAAACACACTTCCAAATTACTTGATTTACTTTCTACCCACAACTCTAGAGATTCCTTTTCAAACTCAACAATTTGGCATAATAAGCTGTTGATCCAAAATAAACCTTTTTATTGGAAGACTTGGAGAAAAAGAGGTTTGATATGGATCTATAATTTATTCTCAGAATCACAATTTACATATTTTTGTACTCTCATGCAGTTATTCAATCTACCGACCTCCTTTCTCAATAAATATAACTTACTCAAAAACACTGTACTGGAAACTTTTTTCCACCTCCCACCGTACCCAAAACCTCCAACATACTAGAATCCCCCCCTATTCTTCAGGCCTTGTTAATGACCACACCCAAGGCTTCTATCATTTACAAATATCTACAAGGTAATGGTACCAATAGACAAAAGACAAAAATTGAAGAAGCATGTGAACAAGACTTTTCTACATGCTGGCCATCATCACTTTGGGAAGGCATATGGACCAAACTACGTAAGGCCTCTAGAGCAGCAAATATCACCCAGTGACTTCAACAGGAGGCTGGCACTCTTCCAGCCCTTGGAGATTTCCTTGGCAAAGTTCGAGAGTACACACTCAGTTCCTCTCTCCTGGTTCCTCGGCAAAAATGTCAAGACCACTCTTTCGGAGGTGTTAGAGAACACCTCCAAAACTTTGGCGGACAATGGCAGGATGTCCGTGGCTGAATCCTGCCTGAATAAGATTGCTGTAAAATGGTGGCATCTATAGACTGGGAGTAGGATCTCTGGCACCTTCTCGAAGAAGATTGTGGAGTTGGAAGACGGGTCGAACAGAAGGAGAATTCGGATAGCAGGGGTGCCAGAAAAGCTGGAAGGATAAGACATCAAGTGTTTTTAGCACACTTTCTGCCTGTTGTCACTGGCCTGCCCTTCATCCTCCCCTTGGAGTTCCAAAGAGTCCACAGACCACTACTCAATGAGGGCCTGAGGCAAATCTTCGCATACTTCCTGAGACACCAACAGGCCAGTCAAGTGACCCAAGCAGTTAAAAAAGAATGACTACTTTCTATACAATGGACATCTTTTTTTCCTATCCCAAGATTTGTCCCCAGAAATCCAGGCCACCCGCAGATGCTTTCTCCAACTTCACTCTTGTCTTTTTCTCAACTTGGCATTCGCTATGGCCTCCTGGTTCTGGCAATCATGCTTATCACCCATGACAACAAAATGATGAATATTCATGATTCTGGTCTATTGGAGGGATATTTGGATGCAACCATTCTGACTGTTATGGACCTGGGTCCTTCCAAAGATCCTATCAATACTCCACCCTTGCCCATTCAGGTGGGCAGCTGGTATGCCCCGTAGACAAACACCAGCTAGAGGAAGTCACCAGACAGTGGCTAGACAGCCCCAAGACTAGGCTAACCTGCAATGAGCCACATTTGACGGACAAGTCTGGGTTCCCTCTGAAGTTAGATGCCCCTGCAGAAGACACATCTCACTCTTGAACTCATGCTGGGAAAAGTCTGTGTTACACACACCAATATCCTGCACACTGATGGTCTCATGCACGTGGTTACACACTGATTCTTCTGCCTTAACACTACCCCCCACTGTAGAAAATGAAACATGGGTGTCACCCACACTCACACCATTCCTTGAATGTCAGGGGATCCCAGTTGCTGCATCTTGGCACCCTAGCCCTCCCCTCTGGCCTGCCAAAAAATTACCTTCCCTTCCTTGGATGGCGAGTCACTCATCGCCTGCCTATGGTGTCCTTTCCCTCTTCCTCTTCCTTCCCCCCTTTTCCTCAGGCCCTAGGTTTCCTTCCCCCATTCCTCACAGATACTTTCCATAAGGGTTCAAGGCAAAGTGACCATGAACCAAAGCTCTTGGCTGTCCAAATGATATTTTAGATGCCTACATCACCCCCAAAGAAATCTTATAGGCAATTGATGGTCTGCCCGATGGCAAGGCTTGAGGGTTGGATGGTTATCCATCAGAATACGATCAGATGCACAAGGAAACAGTAGCTCCCTTGCTTTGCAAGGTGTTCTCTGAAGATACACTGACACATAGCATCCTCAGTGAAGCTAACAGGGCCTCTATTCCCTTCTACCTAAACTAGGCAACAATCTATTGAGTTGTTTAATCTACCGTCCAATCTCATTGTTGAAAATTGATATGAAAATACTAGTTAAGGTGTTGACCAACATGCTTAAACGAGGTTGTCCCCATCATATGTCGGCATCCTACATCCGTTCTCCATCGCACATCCTCTGGAGAGTTCAACACAATGAGGATGAATAGCTTTCGGTATCTCTGGATACGCCTTTACCCACCTTGAGGTCTGCAGGTGTACTAAACAGGGTTGTCCCTTGTCACCTCTTCTCTTTATTCTAGCCCTGGCAATCACCACACACACTTCCCCTGACATACAAGGCATTCCCCTCCTTAATGGAGAGCACAAACTTGCTATATATGCGGAAGATATTCTGCCCCCACTGGCTTGTCCTGCTACTTCACTGCAGACCCTCATGACTCTGATCAAACACATCTCATCTCTCAGAGTACAGCATAAATTGGGGTAAAAACAAGACCTTCCACCTCACAGAACGCACACTGAGGAAATAGAAATTTTTAGGTAGTCAGTGTGACCCCCACTCGCACCCTATCCATGTATGTCATGTAATTCCTTTTTCCGTGCCCGCCATGATAATACCTCTGCATTTCCGTCTAATGTTAGCATGTCAGTTAGTGAGCCCTTCATGTATAAAGTACCAATTCTGCATTAGGGCCCACGTTTCCAATGCATTTACATGGTGCACTTTTAAATATCGCAAAGCACACGTTTTCCACGTTTTTCTGGCTCAGTCGAGCCAGGCCCTTAATTGAGGCTCCGAGCCTCTTCTGTCTCTGAAAGCTGCAGTTTAGGTATGCATCCCTGACCTCTACCTTACTTCCTGCCCAGCGAGCGGTGCCCGGCTCGGCCTGGCCTGCCTGCCAAGACGGTATTTTGCCACAGTTATCTGCTCAGCCTCCGCAAAAACACATTCCAGTCTAGTGAAATAGGTAAACATATTCCAGCCTGCAGAGCAAAGGGCCCGGTTCTCCTGTCTCCTTGCAAGTGATTTACCAAACTCGTTACCATAGTAGGCCCATGGCCCCTGCGCATTGCACCAAGACACATATGCACCCACTAGCATTCAGTATTGAACGGCCTCTGCCCGAGAGACAACACATCCTCCAAACACAAGATACCAGATATGCTATAGGTGCAGGTTGTTCTGACATCCCAGACACCAAGACTCCTCTACTAGTGCTAAAAGTCAAGCCCCCCAGCTCTCCCCAGTTACACGTCAATACCACGTCTTGCTCAGTTGCGCACGCACCCATGTTAAAGGTTTCTGCTGACCATGCAGAATCTCTCTATGCATCCACCCACCTATGACACTTCTGTGACGTTTCCAGTACACACCTTCGTGTACGCCCCTGTACACGCCCTCTTTTACGCCCATGTGTTCTTATCACTCTCTTTTTCACTTGTTACGCCTACTGTATTCATTTCAATTATACTGTTTTACTATATATAATGTGTGATGTTAATATAATGTTGAATATCCCTTCCTGAACCTTAGTAGGTGATGGAACCCGATGTCCAGTGTCTCGAGCCACTTAATTAAAGCCCGTATGACTCAGATACCACGGACTCTGCCTCTCATTTTATTGAGCTATCCTTATTGTCATTTAATGTATAGAAAAATAGTCCCGGTAATTTTATTTACCACATAATCTGGCGCCCGATTAGGGACCCCTCCCCTTCCCCACGTGCCGGCGATGTAACGCAGGCCCCTGACCACTTCTACAGCCGTGACGGACTTCTGTGCACACCTGCGGGTTTTCCTGCTAATCCCTCAGGCCCACGGAGGAGACGGAGACTGCCGTCCGGCATCCAGACGAGGCGGTGAGGAATGCGGAGAGTCCCGACCAGAGCCCAAACCGAGAGAGCAAGGTCCGAGGTATCCGGAGGCCCACCTGTTCCGAAGCGCATGCGTAGTAGCAGCCAGACGCTGTAGCAGTCCAGTCCAGTCCAGTGTCGAGTTTTCGAGGCCTTCAGTTTTGCTTCCCGGTGAGTACCGTTGTTGGGAACGCATCTAGACGGGTTCATTAATTGTGCCCGGTCAAGACGGGTCTGGGTACACAGACCCGGTCCGGACGTGTTCACTTAGGTGGATACGGTATGATGTGTCTCTTTATGGGACCGGTATGTCTGTACTGTTTTAGCAGTGCATCCAGTGATTCAGTATTCTAGTATTGTTTTTCGAGATTTTCAGAATTTATGTTTTTCTATGTACCAGGTAGTATCTGTCCGAAATGTTTTTAATGTGTTTAATTTCGTGGTATGAATGATTGTTTGCTATTCATTACTGTGTTTATTGTGTTCACGCTCAAGTAAGTTCAAATATGCCGCTGTTTTTGAAATTACGTCAGATAGGAACCAGGAAAGGGATACTCGAAGAAGCAGTTCCCGTCCCGCCTAGGGACACTCCCGGACATTTCATGTACCATAAACATGGCTTAGATGCCATACTGTACTTAGACTTATGGGTTGACTATACCAAAGATCTGGAAGAGAAATATAGATGGCCTGTCTCAGGGACATGGGATGCTGATTGCATCATGAGAGTAGAGGAAGCATTGTGGAAAAAGAAAGCCAGACAATCCCAGAAAGATGCCATAGAATTGTGGCGTAAAGAAGGGCATAGAAGAACAGAGAAAGAAATTAGGAAAGCAGAGAAAAGTAGAGAATCATCAGAAAAAGCTCAAGAAAAAGAACTACTAGAAGAAGGTGAACGAGGTAGAGCAGAACAATTAGACCGACAAAGAAATGCCCTTATGAAAGGCATGTACCCCCTTCTCGCCGAGGGCCTACCTAAGGCCACCCCGGAAGTACCTAGTAATTTACCGCCACCACTGGTTCCAACTAAACTCCGTCATAAACAGACCGCAGTGGATATTTTCCTTTCTTCTTACTTAGATGACACTGTCCCAGAATATGCAAATACAAATCCTCCTCCAAATATTCATCCTCACAACCCTGTTCATGACACGATTCCCCCCACTGTCTCTCCTGCCATTGGTCCTGGAAATCCTTTTAATCCACCTGTAACTCAGGGCCAACCTACATTACCTGCACCTACTTTACCAGCTACACTACCACCAGCGACAGCACAGCCAGTAACAGTTGACGATCACACTTCAGGAGGAGCCGTAGGAGGTACCCCTATCACCCCGCCTCAAGTAAAACGAACAACACTAAGAGAAGCAGCATTACAGCGCACACCAAAAGTAGCTACATACGCAGCCCTTAAACAGTACCTTACTGATTGCAGATATGATCCAGTACCAGGCGAAGACCAGATGATATTATATTCAATACGTCTACGACGTGTCACAAACTATTTGACTATTTTACCAGACATGAGAGAACATTTAGACAACATATATCACTTTATTAGAACGGGGGAGAGACCAGAAAGTATTCACGAGGCCATGGCTCACAGGAAGGTGGAGACTCAAAATATGATCTTACAGTTTTTGATAAATTGTTTGATAAGGGAACAAGATCAGCCAGGTAAAAGCAAAGAAGAGATGAAAGTCCTGACAAAATGGAGTGACAACATAGCTGATGGAAAACATAGTAAACAAGGTTGTATAGAAAGATTCGTAAAGAAATTCTAGACATACACGAAAGGGAAAGAGCAGCGAGAGAAGCCGAGAAAGCGGATGATGAAGTCTCAGAAGACGATGATATAGAAACTGGGAGTGCAGGTAGAATAGCGTACGTAGGTAGGGCGAGACCCTTTGACAAACCCATACGCCTAGAATGCAAGAAACGTTTTCTTTCTCCCATACAAGAACAATGTTCTCTTGAACATCTATTCCAAGCCACTGATAAAGTACTGAAACAACGAATAGGTTACAGTGAACTTAGTACCATGCATGAACAGGAACTAGCCCGGTCAGCAGTCCAATGGGCTGGCAATACTAGCGTATAGAAAGATGACATAGTAGCGCAAACATTTTTTAATCTTTCCCCAGACGAACAGCGACTAGCTGGTATGTACATGATTCAACATCTCATTACATTGTATGAAAGTCAGCATTCTGATCCAGGTCCCTTATATAATATATTGGAAGAGTTACTCCTAGGTAGATGGAGAGGCCTAGGTACCGATTTAATTAATGTCATTCTAGAACAGCGACACAAATACAGGACTTTCCTGAACCACATTTCGTTCCTGTTCCACCCCCAGTAAGGAAAACATTTTACATAGACAGACAGAATCCCTTACGAGAAGTTCATCCCGTCCGGACAACAGGGGGTGAGCTTGAACGAGTATTCGTATACACACCCCTGACCAAAATGGAATTATTGGAAATGAAAAAATTAGTGCCCTGTCATGATAAAGATCCAGCAGGATTCCACCGTGAATTAAAAGACATGCTCCGCATGGGGGAGTATACGTATCCCGATATCATTAAAATGTTAAAGGTACTGTTGCCAGCCGGCATTTACGAAAAACTTAAAGAAAAAGAATGGGAAGTGGGAGAGAAAAAGATTGATTGGGCAGAATTAGAACACGAAGAAAATATGCAAGTCCCTGGTACTGGTCTTGGGGAAAAAGCTAAAGCATTACCAGAATTATTAGTACAGGTCTTGCTGAGGTTATTGACAACTAAAAAGGAAGACTGGGATACTATCTCAGCCTGCAAACAGAAACAAGACGAAGACACTAGTGATTTTTATTCCAGATTCGAGAAATGTTTCATTATTAATAGCGGCCTGAAAACAAGTAGTGAATCGTATCCACATCTTTTTGTGACCAAATTAGTAGAGAATTCCTTACCACAGGTTAAAAATAGAGTACTGAAAGTTGAGAGTACCTGGCAAGCTAACACCCCTTCCCAAATGTTACAAATGTTACAGTACCACCAAAACCGAATTAGAGAAGAACACGAACACGAACAGAGACGCATGAAAGACACGAAAATGAGAGTACTAGTTGCTCAGTCTGTCCCAGCTGATAGTCAGAAGAGGGGTACGACACCGACCAGTCATCCTGTAGCTCCTGTTAAAGGGAACTGCAATTATTGTAAACAGCCAGGTCACTATATAAACGAATGTGCCGTTCTGAGACACAATATCGCTACCGGCAAAACGAAAGAAAGACCGCGTCCTCCTAGACAGGAACATGTTCCACAAAATATTCCGCAGAACACGCAACCTCCTCAGAACACGCAACAGACAGTAGCTGTACCCCAACCCCAACCCATTGCTGCCACACAACATGTTACACAGCAAATGTACCAGTATGTTCAGTCAGATTACCCAGATTATCAGCAGTACTCATGAAACAGCCTGGAGAGGGTGGTTGGCTTGCCCCTTATCGAGGTTCCTGTAGATCAAGAGGGTCCCTATGTACATAGTCAGGTATTAGGGAAAGACAGAAAATTTTTGATTGACACAGGGGCGAGCAGAACTACCATCAGTCATGACGAGGTTCCAGGGGCACCCCTCTCAGGCTCACAGAATATTTCCCTGGGATTTTCAGGAAAGCCTATTGTTAACGAAGTGTCAAAGCCAGTTTCCCTAAAAGTTGGTCCATTGTCCCGTACTACTGACCTGTTACTTACGAAATCATGTCCAGAAAACTTGCTTGGTATAAAAACATTGAAAGCGCTAGGAGCAGTGATTTGTTGTTCTCCGGAAGGAGTGAGATTGTTTTTACGTGATTTTAAAGGACATTATGTGTTGAGAGATTTTGATCCAAGATTGCAGAATGTACCGCAGCATTTATGGGCACAAGGTCCGACTGATGTAGGTTGTATGCATATTACACCATATTGTGTTACTCTCAAACCAGGAGTTGTACTGCCCCGAATCCGACAATACAAGTCACCACCTGAGGCTGTAGTGGCCTTACTGAAAATTATTGACGAGCTCATTGCACAAGGAGTGGTTGTAGAAACTGACTCCAATGCGTGTAATTCTCCAATCATCCCGATTCTTAAACGAACTGACCCGAATGCACCACCGGTCTACAGACTGGCGATTGACCTTCGAGAATTAAACAAATGCATAATACCCCAGTGCCCAGTGGTCCCAGACATTTCTTCCTTATTGACTCCCATTGATTCCGAAGCTGCGTTCTTCACTGTAATCGATCTCAAGAACGCCTTCTTTAGTGTCCCCATTCATCCAGAAAGCCAGTATCTTTTCGGATTCTGTTTAAATGGCAGAAGCTTTAAATTTGCACGTGCTCCTCAAGGGTTCACAGAAAGCCCTAGTATTTACAGCCAAGCACTGAAACGACAACTAGACTGTATTCACATGCCTACTGACACTGCCTTGCTCCAGTATGTTGATGATCTATTGATCACAGCACGAACTGAAGGAGATTGCGAACGTGCATCCCTGACAGTCTTGTATTTTCTGGCCGAAAAGGGGCATAAAGTGTCCCCTTCAAAGTTACAATTCTGTGCCCAGCAAGTGGTTTACCTTGGACACTTGCTGTCCAAGAGGGGTAGACAGTTGACACCTGACCTCATTCAGTTAATTGCACATCTTCCACAACCCAAGACACAAAAGGAAGTATGGGCCTTCATTGGCCTCACTTCTTACTGCAGACAATGGATTCCTCAGTATGCATATCTAGCCAAACCACTCATACAGTTGACAACACAGGAGGCAGCGACTTCGACTGCCCTCCCTTGGACTCAGGAACATACACAAGCTTTTGATGAACTGAAGAAAGCTTTATGTCAAGCACCTGTTTTAGCGACACCATGTTACAGCAAACCTTTTACACTTTTTGTCACTGAACGCGATGGCACAGCATTATCTGTTCTCACACAAGATCAAGCAGGAAAACACAAGCCTTGTGCTTACTTTTCTAGTACATTGGATCCAGTAGCCCAGGCTCTGCCTGCGTGCCTAAAATCAGTTGCAGCAACAGCTCTAGCTATCAGACAAAGCGATTCCGTAGTGTTAGGACATCCCCTGACAGTACAGGTTCCACACTCCATGGAAGTTCTCCTAAACAGGACACAGACTCAGCACTTGACCATAGCACGACTGACAGGATACGAACTGACACTGTTCCAACCACACATAGAGATCAGACGTTGCAACATACTAAACCCTGCTACACTGTTACCCTCAATCACAGCAGACCCTGTGCCACATGACTGTGTGGAAGTCATTAATACCGTAACAAAGCCAAGACAAGACTTGACAGACATTGCATTACCTGACCCAGACCTGACACTTTATGTGGATGGTTCATGTATGAGAACAAGTACAGGAGAGTTAGTAGCCACATATGCAGTGACTACTGAAACTGAAGTCATAGAAACACATCGTATTGAAACACTGTCTGCTCAAGCAGCAGAGCTCATCGCTCTGACCCAAGCCTGCATACGAGCCAAGAACATGAAAGTAAACATATACACAGATTCACAGTACACATTCGGAGTCGTTCACCACTTCGGTGTTCTCTGGTAAGAGAGAGGTTTTTTGACCTCCCATGGAGCCAAGATACAACATGGTCCCCTCATTCATGCTCTGTTAGAAGCAATACATTTGCCTACAGCAATTGCCATCATGAAGTGCAAAGCACATACGAAAGTCACTGACACAACTTCCCAGGGTAACGACCTGGCAGATCGAACAGCCAAGCTTACAGCTCAGACTCAAACAGACATACCGACTGACACGACAAAGACTGAAGTCACTCCACTGATACATTGCATGACAGTCAGGGACCCCACACAAGATGTACTCGACATACAGACACATGCCACTCCAGACGAAATAAAGAAATGGACAGAACAAGGAGGGGTCCAGACAGATCAGGGATGGATGACGAAGGGAAAAGCCACATGGTTTCTCCCCGACTCTATGGTTCAAGTTATCATTAGTACAGCACATAGTCCAGCACACTTAGGAGAGAAAGCCATGCTAGACAGCATCCAGAATATTTGGTTCAACAAACATTTACGTGCAGCAGCAAAACAGAAAGTACGTACTTGTATGATCTGTTGTCAGTTCAATCCAGGCAAAGGCATTCCCGTGGAACAAGGTGGATTTCATCCTCCTGACCATCCTTTTGAAGTCCTCCAGATGGATTATATCCAGATGGATAGATGCCGAGGATTCAAGTACGTTCTCGTAGTTGTATGTGCCCTTTCCAGATGGACAGAAGCGTACCCAGTCCCAGATTACACTGCTGTAACCACTGCCAAACAGTTGGTTCGTGAACTCATGAAACAGGTATCACTCCTGTTAGGATACCAGTGGAAATTCCACTGCGTACGACACCCCGAAGCAGCTGGTCTCGTCGAGAGACATAATCAGACTCTGAAAACACGGTTAGCGAAGGTCTGTGCAGAAAAAGGTGTAGATTGGATGGTAGCCCTGCCGGTTGCCCTCTTCTACATGCGTATGGTAGCTCATTCCAGAACCGGACTATCTCCTTATGAGGTAGTCTTCGGCAGACCACCAAATATGTGGGGTACGCCTATGCCGCGTAAGATCACTGATGTTGATAGTAATATGCTGACAGATTACCTGGCTTCCTTGATGTCTGCACTACTCTCTTGTCGTTCACAGGTCGCGGCTGCCTTCCCGGACAACACCCAAGTGAAACCGCATGAAATCGTTCCGGGAGACTTAGAATGCATAAGAAACTTCGATCGCTCAAGCCCTCTGGAGCCCAGGTGGAGGGAACCGAAACTGGTGTTGATGACCACGAGGACCGCAGTGAAGGTTGAGGGAAGAAAAGGGTGGCTCCATTCCAGCCACATCAAGCGTTTTCATGGACTGTGTCCAGAGAAATTTTCCCAGGACTGCCCCGATACTGATACCGACACTAAACTCCCCCTGTTAGAGAAAACTCCGCAACAGGAGTATAAAGCAAAGTTAAGGTCTAGTAAGTCAGACAGCATTTAATTGTTTAAGTCCCCCTCGGGTGAAGCGGTTAGACAGGTTTCTGACATGTATGAGATAGACCCAAATACTGAGAGAGATAGACAAAAAGTCAAGAGAATGAAATACTGTAAAAATCTACGCAGTAGATGCATCATTACACTGCTTTTTATGTTTTTTCTGAGTATTACGATCATATGTATAAGCTGGACGTTACATGTTTTCTTTCCTCCTCTTGGTTCACATGTACATTCTTCTTTCAATGACACCATAGAACACACTTTCAGTGACCTGCCCCCTCACGAACTATCCTATCGACTAGCACTGCGCAACAACACTTTTATCCATATGTTACACCATTCTCACCAGACCAGCAATGTCACGAATTGCTGGGTATGTGGCAGACTCCCACCTTACCAGAAATACAAGGGAGCTCTGCCCCTCTTTCCTTATCCGTTTACACATAATGGTTCGTGCGGAGCATGGTTTACTTTAATGTCCTCCTTAGACAGTAAGTCCAAAGTTTCCCAAGGCAATTGGATATGGGGGAACCTGAATACAATTATGAATCAAGCATGTTTCCCAGACAAGGACGGTCTTCCCCAAAGGACAGGGACCGATCTAGAAAATGAAGTGTATGGATTAGGAAATTTTACCCTTAGCCTCATGATTCTGAACGTTCAGTCCGAGACTAATTCGGACTTGCCGTTTATAACAGTTTTACCAGTGAAAGGTGAATTATGCGTCAGAAAGAATGGTTCAGTACATCTAGGACACAGTGATTGTAATACTGTGGTCGAATTTAGCGATAAAGGAAAGTCTACTTTCAAAGCTTCCCGCCATTCCTATTTTATATGTGGTCAGACAGCTTATGTACGTCTGCCATTAGATTGGGATGGAACTTGTTACATCGAGTTCCTATTGCCACCTGTTTTTCTAGCCCCATCTGATTATCATCGAAATTCACACCTTGTACACATAAGACATAGAAGGGAGATCGAGTCCCCAATTGTTGATCAGACTGAGACAGCGTGGGAGCAATATACAGATTTCAATAACGGATTCTTTTTCTTTGTAGGTCCTGTCCAAAACAGTAAACTGATATGCAAATTAAATAGAACTCTTGAAGCAGTAGTGAATGAGACTACTTCTGCCTTAGGTAACTTGACCGAAGAGCAGTCTGCTATGAGGCTTGTTATTCTTCAAAACCGCCTTGTACTTGACGTCATCCTGGCCGATAGGGGTGGAGCTTGTAGAGTGATCGGATCTAGTTGTTTTGTGTTTATTCCTAATAACGCACCATCAGTATATAAAGCAATAACAAGGCTTCATAAAATAGCTCACCAGATACACCAGAATCCTGGCACCTGGACTTGGTCCGGTTGGCTTTGGAGTGTGATATCCGCCTGGGGATGGAAAGTACTGTCATTCCTAGGAATAATACTGCTTATAGTATTCAGTTGTTGTCTCTGTCTGCAATGTGGGCCAGCGATTTGCGGCTTGTGCGCCACGTCTTGTATTCCCCATCCACTTTCACGTTCCCGCTCCCGAATGAAAAAAGATGAGCAAATGATGTTATACGAACAGATAGATGGCCTCATAAAAATAGATATATCCTGAAGGGCGCAGTAGGGGCCAAGGAGGGAATGAGGAAATAGAAATTTTTAGGTAGTCAGTGTGACCCCCACTCGCACCCTATCCATGTATGTCATGTAATTCCTTTTTCCGTGCCCGCCATGATAATACCTCTGCATTTCCGTCTAATGTTAGCATGTCAGTTAGTGAGCTCTTCATGTATAAAGTACCAATTCTGCATTAGGGCCCACGTTTCCAATGCATTTACATGGTGCACTTTTAAATATCGCAAAGCACACGTTTTCCACGTTTTTCTGGCTCAGTCGAGCCAGGCCCTTAATTGAGGCTCTGGCTCTGAAAGCTGCAGTTTAGGTATGCATCCCTGACCTCTACCTTACTTCCTGCCCAGCGAGCGGTGCCCGGCTCGGCCTGGCCTGCCTGCCAAGACGGTATTTTGCCACAGTGATATGCTCAGCCTCCGCAAAAACACATTCCAGTCTAGTGAAATAGGTAAACATATTCCAGCCTGCAGAGCAAAGGGCCCGGTTCTCCTGTCTCCTTGCAAGTGATTTACCGAACCCGTTACCATAGTAGGCCCATGGCACCCGCGCATTGCACAAAGACACGTATGCACCCACTAGCATTCAGTATTGAACGGCCTCTGCCCGAGAGACAACACATCCTCCAAACACAAGATACCAGATATGCTATAGGTGCAGGTCGTTCTGACATCCCAGACACCAAGACTCCTCTACTAGTGCTAAAAGTCAAGCCCCCCAGCTCTCCCCAGTTACACGTCAATACCACGTCTTGCTCAGTTGCGCACGCACCCATGTTAAAGGTTTCTGCTGACCCTGCAGAATCTCTCTATGCATCCACCCACCTATGACACGTATGTGACGTTTCCAGTACACACCTTCGTGTACGCCCCTGTACATGCCCTCTTTTACGCCCATGTGTTCTTATCACTCTCTTTTTCACTTGTTACGCCTACTGTATTAATTTCAATTATACTGTTTTACTATATATAATGTGTGATGTTAATATAATGTTGAATATCCCTTCCTGAACCTTAGTAGGTGATGGAACCCGATGTCCAGTGTCTCGAGCCACTTAATTAAAGCCCTTATGACTCAGATATCACGGACTCTGCCTCTCATTTTATTGAGCTATCCTTATTGTCATTTAATGTATAGAAAAATAGTCCCGGTAATTTTATTTACCACAACACCTTAGACTATCATTACAGGTCTGCCTTTTGGATGGTTTTCCTCCTTCATAAGATACCTGGGAATTGAAGTCACCCCTGGTCTCCGTTACATGGTGAAATTCATCCTAGACCCACTACAGACAAGCGTAAAGGCTGACATGGCCCGCTGGTCCGAGCTTAACCTCTCCCTTTGACGGAACAAGCAAATATGTAAAGTGAATGTGATGCCCGGATTAAACTTCATGTTTACAATTATCCTTCCAAACATCCCTGCTTGCTTGATTGACGCTTTTGAGAAAACCATGGAACACATTTCTGTGGTGTCAAAAGTCATGAGTGAAACTGGAGAAACTTTATGTTGCCAATGAGCAGGCTGGTATGCGACTGGCAAACATCAGTTGCTATTGTTTGGTAATCCAGTTGACACCCTTTAAATAATCATACACACCACTCTGAAATCACCCAGTTGGGTGCATCTGGAGTCCTACCTCTGGGGTCTGATAAAGGGTGTTAAAATCCCATACACTGAAGGCACTGACTTGCATCCCATACTGCTCTGGACCCCATGTCCATGCATAGTGGAAGGCACACCTGCTGCTGGGGATCTGCCCCACCATTGATGCACAGGCCCCTTTGTGGTGTAACGCATCTTTATTGATCAGGGTTCGGAGCCTAATTGGCCAACATTCAAATACATTGGTAGCCCCCAACTCTCCGGCCTGAACAAGGACGGAGCCTACATTTCCTTTGTGCAGGCCCAAGAACCATCAGCCCTACTCACAAGCCTCTTTAGGTGCCAACAACACTTGCAGTGCTATCTTTTCTTCACCTTGGACCCCCACTCTGAACTTTCCCTCTTCACCACGGATGCACCATTTTTGGAAGTGGGGTACCTATAAAGGGATGATTTAATGGGCTGAACCTGATCTTGGTGGACTGACAAAATGTTCTGCTGCCCTCTCTCTGCTGGATTGGTGATCGGACAGGCTGCAGGTGACTCAGAGGTCGACCAGGGAGATCTGCTAACCGAACACAATAGGTACCTCAGGGAGTTCTGCCTTAAATTAAGTTACTTCAAGGTGCTGCATCTTTGGCATCTGTCACATCTCTGGCTTCGTAAGTCTTCCCTTATCCCATCTGTAACATGCTGGAGGTGCGGCTCGTTGGAAGGGGACATTGTTCATCCACACTGCGATTGCCCTGTTCTTTTGGCATACTGGTCTTCCTTCACTACAACAATTAAAAAGACAGTGGCTCTCACAGGCGAGTTAAAAACACATACAGCCCTCCTCCATGAGTTTGACTTATGTCCAGCAATCACTAACAAACAGTGCAGGTGGCTGACCACAGCCCAGGCCACCACCAAAATCTGCATCCTGAGGCATTGAAGAACAACCCACATGTGTGACACCAGAGGAATGACAGACGTTTTTAAAGTGGCTGGTTTTTAAATGATCATTGCTAGACTCAATGATCGTTATGATAGATTTCTGGACATAACGTGTATTTGTAAAGCGCAGTTTCACCCAAGGGCATCTTTGTGCTGAATGACAGATGCTTATTGGTAACCAACTCAGTGGTACTCATGGACACATGGGGGCCTTTCTCTAAGACTCCTGATTCACACCCTTCCCCCTGCATGGCCCCCTCTTCTATACCTTCCGCATACTCATATTCCCTGGTCACCTCGTGGCCCTCTGCCCTGCCCCGCTACCCTGAAATGTCATCTTTACCTTCCTGTGCCCAGGTTCCTGGGGCATACCTGGAGAGGACCATGCTCATTGCCAGTTCTTCGATTGCCCAACAGGTTAACACAGGCCTTTTGCTGTACTGCCTGAGTGATCGGCTCTTCCACTGCAAAATGCTGGGCCTTTCCACCTGCTGTATGCTGCCCCCCTGTTTTGTTCAAATCTGTTTTTATTGTGAACACAGCGATAAGCTTACAACCCCATTTCGGGGCCGGCCGAGCAGAGAAAAGCCAGTAGGTAGAACTAACCGGCTGGTTTGCACACTCCTACTGGGCATTCGACCCCCCACACTTAGGGCCCTCACGCGCAGCGACTGGATCCTCACCCTTCACATGTTAGGCGCTGCCAAGCAGCTCATTGCTCTGTACTGGAAGCGGGCTGAGGCGCCGCCGATAGCATCCTGGTTCGTGCGCCTCTGGCAGGTCCTGACTATGGAGCTACTCACGGCGCGGATACAATCAAGGGGGGTACGCTTCAAGGCAGTGTGGGAACCGCTCGTGCGTCACCTGTGCTCCATCAGCTATGCCCGCCACATGCCTCCCAGGCTTCGCGCTCTGCAATTGTTCGAGGACGCCCTCATCCCTGCTGACCCGAGCAGACTAGGCTCTTAACCGCTTCCCCCAGTGCCGATTTGCGCTTCCCATTTCCTATTTGCGACCACAGGCGCACCCCCCTGACTCCTCTCCACCTCGCCACTCCTCTTCCGACTATTTCTTCTTTCCTACTTGCCGCTCTGGCTTCCGCCCCTCTTTGGGGCAGTTTGGTCCCTGTTGGGCCTTTGAAAATGTGACACCATTGCTCTCCCTCACATACGCGCCTCCCCCGCACAACGACACATTGCCAGCATATGGCCGCCTCTTGCTATACTCTCCCCTAAGCCACGCGGCCGGCCGATACCACCATTTGGTATCCTGCCTCCTTCCCTCCACTCCCCCTACCCGGCCCACTCCTGGAGAAGCCACCCTCTGCCCTTCATAGCTACCCAGGGCTCGGTGGGTCCTTTATCATCCCTTACTGGACCCTGATGGACCACCTAGACAATAGTGCAGGTCTTTTCTGATGGACTCCGCCACGCTCCAGATTCCTTGTATCCTCAGGTGTTTTATAACTACATTATATTATACTTTTTTGCTTATGGTTATGCTCTATGATCTCCTGCATGTAGTGACTATGTGCCCTCAACTTGTATCATTTGTGTTTCTCTCAATAAAGAACAAAAATAATCTCTATTAAACTTAGGCTGCCCCGCATGGCATAACAAGAAAATGTCATCTAATATTTTGGGAGACCTCTATGGAGCAAAGTAATTCTCTAAACTTCATATAAACTCTGGCTATACTGAGCAACTACCGTCCACTGATTTTTTCTAGCATGAGGGGTTTATGAGGTATGAGTTTTTAAACGTTGGAACATCCTCTGTCGACAAAGTATACTAGACTACCATTCATGAAAAGGTTGCTAGAATATATGGCAAACTGAAAATCGATAAAGATGTTGACATATTTGTGAAGGCCTTTGCGTACAACATTTAGCAAATCTGACCCACCCTCCAAATATAGACAGTGTAGTCTCAAGCTATGCCACACCAAATGCGAGTTTCTAAACATCAAACACAATTCTTTGTGCATGTCTTCTCAAACAAATGCATCAACATTGATTCCAAGAAGATAGGAAACATTCAAGCTTCCTTGGCCTACTAGGCCGCCTTCGCGGTCTGCAGTTTTTTGGACGTGGCCAACAATTGAAAGATTTTTTTTCCTGAAATTAACAATCCACTGAGCCACTCTGCAAACTCTCTTGCGCCCAATCTCCTTTGGAGCTGTTCACCTCACAGCTTGTAAATTTCAATAAATTAAAGAAAATCTGTTGCAGGGCTTTACAATGAAGTACTTTGATCAATCAAAGGAGACTGGGCTAGAAGTTGGTGAGAGTGCTGAGGATCTATTGGCTGTACTACTCCAAGAACAAGGAAGAAATAAATGGGTACCAACAGGTTTCACATCTTGGGACCTCCCAGATACAGAGTCCAGATAATTACAAATTAAAAGGGACACTTTACAATAAGATAGGGCTGTCTAAATTTTCGCCTGAACCCATATGGTCATTGTTTCAAGGTCACAGGATTACAGTCCACCAATGACTTGTGCACCTATTTTTAGGCACATCATACCACACCCCCAATTAAAGATGTAGGCACTAGAGCTGCAGAAATATCAGTTCAATGTAGAGTAGCTCTCAAGCATTCACCATACTGCTCGCTACCAGTTGAGCCATCCAGTGACTCATGACAAAATCAATCAATCAGGGATTTATAGATCGCACTACTCACCCAAGTGGATCTCAAGGCACTGGCGGGGGGGGGGGGGCAACTCCGCTCATCGGAAAAGCCAGGTATTAAGCCTCTTTATGAATGCTTTAAGTGTGGGGCATCGTCTGATGCTGTGGGGGAGTTTGTTCGAGGTCTTGGCTGCAATGTATGATCTGCCTCCTGTTCGAGCTCTATGGATGCAGGGGATTTCGGTCAAGGCTAGGTCAGTGGCTTGGAGGTTTCTCTTGGGGCGTAGAAGGAGATTTTTTTGTTGAGGAATTGGGGTCTGGTGTTGAGGAGGGCTTTGTAGGCATGTATGTGCTGCTTGACGGTCACACTTTTTTCGATGAGGAGCCAGTGGAGATCTTCTAGGTGCTGTGTGATGTGGTTTTGTCATGGGTTGCTGAGGGCGAGTCTGGAGTTAGTGGAGTAAACATTTGTTGATTTCGGTGTAGAGGGCATTCCCGTAATCCAGCCTGCTGATGATGAGTGCGTGGGGGATGGCCTTCCTGGATTCAGGGGGATCCATTTGAAGGACCGGCGTAGTATGTGGAGGCTTTTGATGCATGTGGAGGATACAGCAATGATCGGTCAGTTCATGTGAGGGAGGAGTCAAGTGTGATGCCGAAGTTACAGGTGTGGTCTGTGGGAGTTTTTTTTTGAGGGCAGGGGCCACCAGGAGTCATACCATGTGGAGGGGGTGGATATGAGGATGAGGACTTCCGTTTTTCCCGAGGTCAGCTTCAGGCATAAGCTGCTCATCCAGGTTGGGACATCCTTCATTCCTTCCTGGAAGATGTGCCTGGTGATGTCAGGTTCCTTGTTGAGGGAGAGGATGAGCTTAGTGTCATCGGCATAGGATACTATGCTAAGGGTGTGTTTTCCGACGATGGTTGCGAGGGGCAATGTAAATGTTGAAGAGCATGGGGCTGAGGGAGGATCCTTGGGGTACTCTGCATCTGATCTCTGTGGGTTTGGAGAGGAAGGGCGGGAGTCTAATTCTTTGAGTGTGGCCAGCAAGAAGGGAGTGGATGCAGTCTAGGGCAGTTCTTTGTATGCCTTTGTCATGGAGTCTGGTGGCTAGTGTGCCATGGGAGATGGTTACAAAGCTGCTGAGAGGTCTTGTAGAATGAGGGCTGCAGTGTGGCCTTGGTCGAGGAGTGTGTAGATGTTGTCTGTGGTGGCTAGAAGGGCGGTCTCAGTGCTGTGGTTGCTGCAGAAGCTGGTTTGAGATATGTCTAGGTTGTCGTCGGATTCTATGTAGGTCTTTATATGGATGTTGATGATCGGCGAAGGGGAGGAGGGAGATGGGCCTGTAGTTTTTAAAGTCTGTCGGATATGCGGAGGGCTTCTTGAGGAGGGGTTCGACTTCTGTGCATTTCCAGTTGACGGGGAACTAGCCTGTTTCGAGAGTGCAGTTGATTGTCTGTCTTAGTTCAGGTGCGATGGCAGAGTTGACCCTATGGATGAATGTGCGACAGGCAAGGGTCAGTGGGTGCTACGGAGTGTATGCTCCTCATGGTCTTTGCGGTGTCTTCTGTGGTGGCAGGGGTCCAGGTGAGGATGGTCAGCTAAGTGGAGTTGCTGGTGGAAGGTGTTCGGTTGGTGCCTTGGTTCTGTTCATCAAAGTTGTCATAAAGAGACCTGATCTTGTGGTGGAAGAAGGAGATGAGTTTGTTGCAGAGATGCTGGGAGGGAGGGACGTCAGAGGTTTAGCTAGGGAGTCTGGTGAATTCTTGTATGATATTGAAGAGTTCCTTGGAGTTGCATCAGTTGGACAGGATTTTGTCCTGGATGACATTTCTCTTTGTAGATCTGATGAGTTGGTGGTGTGCCGTAATTGCGGTCCTGTAAGTGATGCATGCTTCCAGGATTTTGCTGTTCCCCCACACTTTCTCGAGTCGTCAGCATGAGTGCTTGGATTCTCAGAGGTCTGTGGTGAACCAGGAGGATTTCGTAGTGTGTTTTCTGTCAGGGTTATGGAGAGGTGCAAGAGAGTTGGCGCAGTCGGGGAGTTTATTGGCTGCATAGTTGGCTGAGGGTGGAGGCGAGGTGCTCTTTGGTGATCCTGCTCTAGTTTCTGCATGAGGGTTGTTGCATTGGCTTGTGTGCAGTGGGTTTCGAGAAGGAGAAGTGAATGCAGTGCTGGTCCGTCCAAAGGAGTTGCTTGGTGTGGCTGAAGCAATGTTGATTGCTCCAGCGAAGATGGGGTTGAGGGTGTGGCCCGCCTTGTCAGTGGGGGTGGTGAAGAGTTACTTTAATCCGATGTTGGTGAGATTGCCTAGGAGGGCGGGGGAGCTGGGGTCTCTGAGGTTGACAAGGTGAAATTCAGCTCTCCAAGCAGTACTTAGTCCATGGAGGCGAGGGCGTCGGGTGCGATGTAGTCTGTGATGGTGTTAGTGAGTGGGGTCCTGGGTTCAGGAGGTCTGTAGATGTAGAGTTGTTCTGGGGTTGACCTGTATCTGGAAGTGGATGTGTTCCATAGGGGGCAAGGAGTCATTTGAGATGGAGGTTGTCTGTTGGAGGAGGCTGGATGATTGCAAGGGTGGTTGGGGTGGTCTTTCCTCTGGACCCATCGATGATGGCGGTTGCCATGTTGGGTGCGGAGATGGCACTGGTCCAGGTCTCTCTGAGGATGGTGACGTCGGGTGAGAGGGTGTTGAGGAGGTCAAATATTTCTATTGCATGTCTGTGTAGCGAGAATACATTGAAGAGGATGCATCTCAGGGGTTTCGGTGCGCTGGTGTCCAGTGGGGTGGCAGTAGCTGTCGCAGGCCGGAGGTGGGTGAAAGTTTGGTGGCAGTGTCTGGAGGAGAATGGGCTTTGGGTGGTGCTCGGCATCAAGAGCTGGCAATTGTTGTTGCTAAAAAATATACAAGATGATGGACAGAATGTTGCAAAATGGCAAAATATTCGCCCCCAGTCACAGATCTGGGTTTAATCCATTGTTATTTTGTTCACCAAGCCACCCCAGTTTCGACATGGCTATATGCAAATCAGTCTTTACCCTGTACCTCATTGTTCCTTCCAGGGTTGAGTGCATGGAGGGTTGCTGAGTCAGAGCAGTGGTGTTTGGGAGGACCAGGGTCCCTGGGGCTGCTCTTGGCTCGGTCACAGACAGGCTTGCCTTTGGGGTGCCACCATTAAGTAGTGGTTTGGGGGGGAGATGAGCAGCTGGGAGGTGGGAGCGGAAACACACAGGAGTGGCTAGAGGACAGCAGCAGCGGGAAAGGGAATTAAAAAGGCAGTGGGAAAAACTGTGAAAACCGCAAACAGAAACCAGCACAGACAGACAAAAAAGGCACAAAACAGTCAACAAGGCACAGACAGACAATGAAGGATTAGATAGACAAAAACAGTAGGGATGGCAGAGCAGACCAGCACAAGAGCAAGCCTCTCCCACGTGACCACCAGGGATAAGGCGCAGGCAGGAGCCTGAGGGTGGAGCATGGCCTCGAACAGCTAGCTGAACCACAGAGGTGCTGGGGGAAGAGAAGCAACAACAGAGCTGCGCTATGGGAGAGCAGTTTCTCTGCCCAGGTGAGTGTGCAATCTCACAACATGGAAGAGTATACTAACATTGTTGAACAACAAAACACTACGGTGGGGGAGGACCTTGGGGAAGTTTATAGACCAGGCTCTGGGTACAATCCCCACAGGAACTGATAAACAACAGAGGTACCAGAGGGTCTCAAATCAATATGCCCATGAGTTAAGAAAGCCACCCGAGAACCCACAGTTTCTCACAGGTTATGTCACAGAGAGCTCTCGGAGGATGAGGAAAAATACCCATCAGTCACCATTCGAATCCGCCCTTCATCATTTGGGATTTTGTCCGTACCACCCGTCAGAGAAATCTTGTGCTCTACTCAGAGGTCTACCCGGTGGTAGGGGGTATCCTCAGTGAGTGTTGGAGATGACAGTGTGGTATACCACTCGATGTTAGTGACTGGCAGTAAAAGTGGGACTGGGGTGTGCAGTGCAAAAAAAATGTGAAAGAAGAAAAACCAAGAAAAAAGTGTGTTTTAAAATTGGTTTCGAAAAGGCACTAGACAAAATTTATTCCAGGTGTGCTTAACATACCAATGTTAAAAACAGTGCGACCCCAGGTTGTCTGTTTATGTAGACAGCCTAAGGTAAGTATGGTCTACTAGTTTCGGCAATTTATGGACTCTTGCGTCCTTGCCTTCATCAGGACCAGGTATACAACAAGTACTACTGCACCAGGTGAAAAAGTAAATCGAGTAAAAGGTGACACCAAAGAAACATAAACAAGTGCACACAGTCACCTGAATGCTCCGGGTGCCCTTACAGTCTGTGCAAGTCACTGTAAAGAGAAAAAGGGGGAGGTATAGCTATCATTAGCAAATGGGCCAAACAGTAAGACCATAAGTTATGGTTTAAACTAGAAAGCACACACGAAGTGTTGATTTAAAAGAGCACTCCATTGGTGCAAAAGCAGTTTATATATATGTGGAACGAAATTTCAAATACCAAATACTGTTAAGCTCTTACCTAAGTCTGTAAGGTAGGCTAGCCTCACCCCACCTGGCAGAGGCTCAGGGGAAAATGAAGCACCGCTCTAGAATAAACATGCAGGACACACGTTAAAACATGAAATGCACACGACAGAGACGATCTCCTCTATCTGCCCATAACTAACAAAGCACGGTCAAATTAGCCAACTGAGATGGTGTCATTCTATAAGGAAAGACTCCGTCTGAGTAAAAATACCCATGATGGAAAATGTGGGGAAAAGCGGCAGAGTGAAACGGCTTCCCTTACCTAACCGTCGGTACTCCTGGCCGGCGTCCTGGCCGTCTGGGGAGGTACCGACAGCTGGCGTGGAGCCGTAAATAAACCTCACAGCCATAGGACATGTGGTCACGTGGGGCGTGCCTTAGCGTTACCGGATTGGTGCGGACGCATGAAGGACTATACGCCCACTCGCTGCCAAGCCGGAATAGCTTCTACCGTTGTCAAGGTAAACAGCTATAAGCAGGCGGAGAGCTGTTAGGTAACCGCGCTGCTATTGGTCGCGGGATCACGTGGGGCGCTAGATCGCGCCTCGTGATTGGAGGGGGTGTGTCTGCTACACGTGTTAGAAAAGGGTGTGTACTACACTGGTCATTGGCTCAAGCCGTTTTGGTGTATTGTAGTCAAGGCGACGGGGGTAAACAGATATTAAACAGACACGAGCCTGACAAAAAGGAACTGCAAAAGGTAAACAGCGTTAGATTTAATAATACGCTGACGAGCAAAGTAAAAACGCACAAGACTCTCAACTCACAGAGAGTTTAGTTTATTGCGTAGGATCAAAGTGAAGGTGTGTATAATTAACCAGAGAGAGAAGGCTAAGCTTTCTAGGAGGGCTGATCCTCGACCTAAGAAACAATAGCCATATTCCGGTATCATGATTCATCCATCTTAACCGAAAGTGTGTGCTCTCTAAAATCTCTGTTGTTTTTATTCGTGTCATCTAAGTTCTTACTGAAGACCTTGGGAGCTATTGTGGTTTTGATTTTAGACTCTAGGATTTGAATTTCTATAAGCATGGTGTCATGATGACACGAATAAAAACAACAGAGATTTTAGAGAGCACACACTTTCGGTTAAGATGGATAAATTCAAGAAAGATCTTGACAAGTTTAAGTTTGAGAAAATGTATCCTTACTCTAGCGATACTTACACTCCCCCAGACTTTGGTACTAACGCCTGTAGGAAGGGATCATCCTATAGTACATCTAGCTCCGGCGAGAACTCATCTGGTAGTGACACTGGTAGCGAAAACTCCTACACACGAGGTCGGGGTCAAGGCAAAAGGAACTTTAGACATACCTGGAGGGGCAACCAACCACAACAATGGTGGTCACCCAATCCGTGGCAGTTTGGAGGCATGCACCCCTTCTTCCCACCCCAACTACCGGGCCCATTTCAACAGCCTATGGGACCTAACATGTCGAATTTCCCCGGGAATTTCCAAGCAAACAACTTTAACGGGCAGCCTTTTTTAGGGTTTGGCCGGGGCAGATATCGAGGCAGGAAGAGAGGGAACACACAGCCTCAAGTTCACTTCAGCCCTCCATCAACATCAACAGAAGGGAGAACACTGAGGAGCAACTCGTCCAAAAACAAGGAGACCGGGCAAAGCAATGCAGCCCCAGTATAGTCATGAACTTGAGCAGTCATGTTCTGACCCAGCAAGAAGAGGAGGCCCTGAATAAAGGATTGGGCTTTGTGCCCACTCATTATAATGATGAGTTTGAAACCTGGCTTGAACTAGCCAGATTTCTCAGGAAGATTAGATTACACTTTTTCTTCTCTGACAAAGAAGTGAGTACACAGAGTGAGGAAGATGTCAACACTGGACTGAAATGTAAGTCCACCTTCACTCCCCCCACTCATCTTATGCCTCCCCAAGTACTGGCCTATGAACAGGCCCTAGAGAAAGAAATGGATGACCTCTTCAGTACCAACCACAAAGTTTTTCACAATTTGCCTAAATCTCACCATGCAGCACTCAAATCTTTGACTGATAATAAAGACTTAACAATAAAGCCAGCCGATAAGGGTGGATCGATTGTTATAATAGACACACATGTCTATAGAGCTGAGTGCCTCAGACAACTTAATATGAGACGATCTTATGCCCCTTTGAACTATGACCCGACAGATGAGCTGAAATCAAATATCAAAGCAATGGTGGAAGAAGCATCGTCAGAGGGATGGATCACCCCAGCTGAAGCCCTGTACCTTTGTACTGAGTACCCCAAGATGCCCTATTTCTAAATCCTACCCAAGGTTCACAAGGAGCAACGACCGCCCCCAGGACGCCCCATTATTTCCGGGATAGGATCAGCCTTGGAACCCCTCTCCACCTTTGTGGATCATTTCTTGAGACCCATGGTGCAGGAAATGCCCACTTATCTCAAAGATACTACCGACCTGCTCAGATTAATACCTAACATCGAGTTCGATAGAGATACTGACCTCCTAGTTTCATTCGATGTTGAGGCACTCTATACCTCCATCCCGCAGGATGAGACACTGGACGTGGTACACCAACTTCTTGAGTCCAGAGAACTTAACAGCATCACTCCGGTGCAATTTATAATGGCCTGTGCCACCTTGGCCATGAAACACAATTTTTTTCAATTCGAGGACCAGGTGTACCTTCAAACATCAGGCACCAGCATGGGGAGCGTTTATGCCCCCAGCTTAGCGAACCTGTATGTGCACTCGTTCGAACAGAATCATATACTGAACCAGACTAATCCTTTCATCGACAAATTAAAAACCTGGAAAAGGTACATTGACGACGTCTTTGTCGTGTGGCGAGGTACCAGCGACAGTTGCTTTGAATTCTTGGGGTGGCTGAATAGTAGGAATAACCACCTTAAATTTACCATCGAGATCGGTCAACTACAACTAGCCTTCCTCGATCTTTTGATTACAGCAGGACCGGAAGGCCTACAGTCAGAGCTCTACAGGAAGCCAACTGCAAGGAATTCTCTGCTGCTATTCGACAGTAACCACCCACGAGCTCTGAGGGAGAGCCTCCCTTTTAGCCAATTTCTACGGGTACAGAGGAACTGCTCCACAAGGACAGCCTTCAAGAAACATTCGAATGATCTGAGTATGCAACTAGTGGCCCGAAAATATCCCCCCAAACTTGTGAAAAGATCCATGAAAAGGGCGATGAATAATAATCGGGAAGCCTTACTGGAACCGAGACCACCTAAGCCGGAACTGGATCGCCTCAACTTTGTCCATACATTTGGGAGCCTCTCAAATAGTATTCAAAGTGCGGTCAAGAAGCATTGGCCCATACTGAACTCTGGGCGCCTTACTCTTCCCCGTCCCCTGGTCTCCTTCAAGAGGGGCCCGAACCTGAGAGACAGACTCGTGCACACCAGGCCACTTGATGAGATACCCAGAGCCGTTGGCACACTATAGAATCTCCCACCTGTCCAGGGACATCATCCCTGTGGTAATTGCCAGGTCTGTGCACAGACAAAGAAAACATTGGAAGTTGACATAGGGACTACCAGACCTTGGAGGCAAATAAAGTTCACTAATTGCAATAGCGACCGAGTGATCTACCTCATCACCTGCCCCTGTGGCTACAAGTATGTGGGCATGACCACACGTAAGGTCCGCATACGGATATCTGAGCACAAGAGCACGATCCGGTGTGCAAGACAAGCCACTAAACTTACTGCTCATTTCTTGGAGGCTAAACATCCAGCCACCGATTTCCAGTGGACCGTACTGGAACAACCTTTCATACCTACACACACATCAGATGTGACCAGTTACTTAATGAAGAAAGAACAGAGATGGGTACTTAAACTGAAAACCCACAAAGAAGGTCTGAACGATGACATTCCGTGGTCTACACTGTAACTGACTCCTTCTGTAGTACCATCAGCTTTTCCAGCATTACTGATTAGTGTAGCCTCACCCACAGCAGGAGGCAGATAGCTTTACCCACAGCAGGAGGGAGACAGACATACAACATTCCCCGTGACATATACACCCTGCTTTAAGCTTGGCCTCCGGGATGATGAATCATGATACCGGAATACGGCTATTGTTTCTTAGGTCGAGGATCAGCCCTCCTAGAAAGCTTAGCCTTCTCTCTCTGGTTAATTATACACACCTTCACTTTGATACTACGCAATAAACTAAACTCTCTGCGAGTTGAGAGTCTTGCGCGTTTTTACTTTGCTCGTCAGCGTATTATTAAATCTAACGCTGTTTACCTTTTGCAGTTCCTTTTTGTCAGGCTCGTGTCTGTTTAATATCTGTTTACCCCCGTCGCCTTGACTACAATACACCAACTCGGCTTGAGCCAATGACCAGTGTAGTACACACCCTTTTCTAACACGTGTAGCAGACACACCCCCTCCAATCACGAGGCGCGATCTAGCGCCCCACGTGATCCCGCGACCAATAGCAGCGCGGTTACCTAACAGCTCTCCGCCTGCTTATAGCTGTTTACCTTGACAACGGTAGAAGCTATACTGGCTTGGCAGCGAGTGGGCGTATAGTCCTTCATGCGTCCGCACCAATCCGGTAACGCTAAGGCCCACCCCACGTGACCACATGTCCTATGGCTGTGAGGTTTATTTACGGCTCCACGCCAGCTGTCGGTACCTCCCTAGACGGCCAGGACGCCGGCCAGGAGTACCGACGGTTAGGTAAGGGAAGCCCTTTCACTCTGCCGCTTTTCCCCGCATTTTCCATCGTGGGTATTTTTACTCAGACGGAGTCTTTCCTTATAGAATGACACCATCTCAGTTGGCTAATTTGACCGTGCTTTGTTAGTTATGGGCAGATAGAGGAGATCGTCTCTGTCGTGTGCATTTCATGTTTTAACGTGTGTCCTGCATGTTTATTCTAGAGCGGTGCTTCATTTTCCTCTGAGCCTCTGCCAGGTGGGGTGAGGCTAGCCTGCCTTACAGACTTAGGTAAGAGCTTAACAGTATTTGGTATTTGAAATTTCGTTCCAAATATATATAAACTGCTTTTGCACCAATGGAGTGCTCTTTTAAATCAACACTTCGTGTGTGCTTTCTAGTTTAAACCATAACTTATGGTCTTACTGTTTGGCCCATTTGCTAATGATAGCTATACCTCCCCCTTTTTCTCTTTACAGTGACTTGCACAGACTGTAAGGGCACCCGGAGCATTCAGGTGACTGTGTGCACTTGTTTATGTTTCTTTGGTGTCACCTTTTACTCGATTTACTTTTTCACCTGGTGCAGTATTACTTGTTGTATACCTGGTCCTGATGAAGGCAAGGACGCAAGAGTCCATAAATTGCCGACACTAGTAGATCATACTTACCTTAGGCTGTCTACATAAACAGACAACCTGGGGTCGCACTGTTTTTAACATTGGTATGTTAAGCACACCTGGAATAAATTTTGTCTAGTGCCTTTTCAAAACCAATTTTAAAACACACTTTTTTCTTGGTTTTTCTTCTTTCACATTTTTTCTGCACTGCACACCCCAGTCCCACTTTTACTGCCACTCACTAACATCGAGTGGTATACCACACTGTCATCTCCAACACTCACTGAGGATACCCCCTACCACCGGGTAGACCTCTGAGTAGAGCACAAGATTTCTCTGACGGGTGGTACGGACAAAATCCCAAATGATGAAGGGCGGATTCGAATGGTGACTGATGGGTATTTTTCCTCATCCTCCGAGAGCTCTCTGTGACATAACCTGTGAGAAACTGTGGGTTCTCGGGTGGCTTTCTTAACTCATGGGCATATTGATTTGAGACCCTCTGGTACCTCTGTTGTTTATTACTAACATTGTTGCACTGTCCACATGCCCCATAGCAATGACCCTAAAGGTAATTGTGGACCACACAAGCATCGATTTGTGTCTTCAAGAAGTAAATACTATGATCAAACATACCTTTCTAACTTAAATGACGACATGCCAACAGCAAGGATATCAAAATGACCTTGTGGAGAGTCTGTATTGAACTGAGTAATGCAGATGAAGAGCTTGTTCTAGGAGGCTGCAAGCTACTAGTCATCAAAAGCCCTTCAGGATGAGGTACTGGTTGTTCATCAAGACCATCAAGATATAGCTAAAAATGAATGATAGACTATGAAAGCAGGTAAGGTTCATGTGGAACAAATGGTAAATGACTCTTTTCTGTAAGCAGTCAATCGATCAGTGGTTTGTAATTTGCAACTACTCACCCGTGAGGGTCTCAAGGTGCTTGGGGGTGCAGATCCATTGAGTTCTGAGATAATTCAAAAAGCCAGGTCTTGAGGTCCGTCCTGAACTGGGGCAGTGTGGAGGTTTGCCGGAGGTGGAGGTTGATGTCTTTGTAGGCCTTGGCTATAAGAAATATGGACTTTCCTCCTGTTCTGGTCTGGTATATATGTGGGATGGTTGCCAGAGAGAGAACAGCTGATCAGAGGTGTCTCTTGGGTGTGTGGAAAGTGAGGAGGTGGTTTAGGTATGCTGGACCGATGGTGTGAAGGGCCTTGTAGACGTGAGTGAGGTTCTTGAAGGTTATTCTTTTTTCGATGGGGAGCCAGTTGAGATCGCAAAGGTATTGGGTATTGGGTGATGTGTTTTACTTTACCTGGTACCGCAGACTCTTGTCCTATATAGAAGATTAAATCTATTAATGGTAAGCTGGTCTGATCCATTGCTCAGTCTTCTACAATAGGTACCAATAAACACAAAAGGAAACTAATTCCCACAAATCTCTGTCCTACAAACTGATTCATCTTTGTATCTAAAATTGTGTGGACTGCTCTATACCCTGGAGGATTTAAAACACCTTCAGCTTTCTGAGAGACATGTAGATTCAAAATAAAGGTATTTATTGCTTTTCATTCAACTTGGTGTAAGTATCTCCTATCACATCTTATTTTCAATGTTCCTCACTAACAGGATGTGTTTTTATGGCTGTTATTTGCCCAGGTCTTGGGGTGTTTTTTCAACACTTTCTATACTAAATTTCATCACACTTTTCTAGTTTCTCCACACGAGAGTTGGTGGTTCAGGAGTGATGAGTGCTTGTATTAATCTTACGCACACTATTGGAGGCACAATGTTAGATGTTTTTGAAAACAAAATGACTGTGTTTTTAATTTGTACAGCATAGAAATTTGCCCTCAAACACAATATTGTATTATTACAGATAAACCCCCAGACCACCCCAAAGATGGAATTTGTATCTTTTTTGTCCTGAAGAAGGTGATAATAATTTGGTTTCACCAAAAAGTACGTAGACCAGTGACACGCATCTGAGAGCCCCACTCAAGAATCAAGCCAAAAGAAGAACTAGCCTTCATTAAATTGATGGACTTGTTTTTGTTTTTTCGAATTGTGGAATTTATTGACAAAAGACAAACAGAATCAATGAGTAGGACTCTTGCTCAGATGTGTTTTTATTGTGAATTTGCTTGTGTGGTATGTTAGTTGGTCTGTATGAGTAGAAAGAAAAGTGAGAACGGAAGAATGATGGAGTTAATTTAGGGGTTGCTAAAATACAAATCACTGTTTAGAAAAGTCAAATAATCTCTTCTAATTGAAACAATAATGTGATTTTGTTTTCTGTATAAAAATGCTTGCTAAAAATAACAAAAAAGAGTGTGAAAATTAAAAACAAATACTTAAAACATTTTTGATAAATAAATAGAACTCAAAAGAAAGTTAATTCTTGTGTTGAGATTCTATACTGTGAGGTAAATGCTTTGATTAGAGTCACTACCATTTTAGAAATAAGAAAGGCCAGATATGAGGTTACTCTCTTTGTATTTATTCCCTTCCCCCTCCTCTTACGCCTCAAAGTAACAGGGGGTACCTTTGTGCTTAAATGCTAAATGTTAAATATTTACTAAAAATGTGGCAAAAATGTTACAGAGTTTCTACCTTGAAATTCCCAAAACTAGCAACCATTTACTACTAAGGTAGTACACAATAGAGCTGCCCCAGTTGTTCAACTATTGGAAACACAAATCAGTTAGAAACTGTGGCAAAGGCTTTCGGTCAGATCACAACACAACTATGCCTTGTGTTATTTCTTGGCCTTGGGGGAAATCTAAGACAGTGCTTGAGGCAAACCCCTTTTAACAATGTATTAAGAAGGCAGATTTCCGGAGGTGGCAATGTGTGATAAGAATGCAGTTATTTGTTGTCCAACTCCCACGCCTCGCATTTTAGTGAGTACTCACACTCCTCGTAGCATTATGTTTACTTTTCAGACAAAATTTCAGAACTGTATTATAAAATGCACTAAACGTACCTCTGCGGTAAACCTCATCAAGAATTTCACATACAAGGCCACAATAAACTTTTTTTTAATGTATTTTATTAAATGTGAAAATATTTAGATGTCCCTACATTATGAGAACTCCAACACTCCAGATTGCGTTGGAGAACTTTTTATAAATTACAAAAATAATAAGAGTATGACATCTAGATGTGGTGCATTGTTCCAACACGAAGAATGTATCGGCTAATTGAGGCAAGTCAACTTCCAATATTATATTTCTAACACATTATTATGTATGGCATGCAGAAACACGAAATATGCCAATTTAACTGAGAGGGAAATGAGACGTCCAAGACACAAAGTAGACTTGGGATGACACGTTATTAAAGTATAGTGAGATGCAATTTTGTTAAAAGAATAACACGTTCATAAAATATGATTTTTTTTATTAGAATTATCCGCGTGCATTTTGGAGCAAAATGGTAGCACTGTAGCAAGTTAGCAAAGCTCACTTATTTAATAGGCGCGCAGAAGAACAGATAAGGATAGAAAATAAAACACAGCATGCATAATTAACAATCATTATGAGATACTGTACCAGATCAAATAGCCTATTTCTCGGAAAACTAATTCGATGGTAACTAGTGAACATGGTGCAAAGCCTGTATGATGTCTTTTTTTAAACCTTTTCTGTAGTGTAATAGGGAGAAGAGTCAATTTTTTTTCTAAATTATTTTTTATTTATTATCTGCCGCAGCAACATTTTGATTTCAGACGAGTAAATTGAGAATAAAAGGGCTGCATTCCGTTTGAATACTGCTATCAGAGCTTCTGCAACAGAGGAAAATGCAAGTCTAAAATGTTTGCTCCATTCGATCAAAGGTGGAAACAGGATGAGCATATCGCCCGTCAGGCAGTATATTAAGTAATCTGTACTCCAGTTAGGCGTACAGGGGCACGTAGGAAATAAAGGAAGTGCTGAGTGAAAACACATTCTACACAACAGTATTATGTAAATAGGTTACTGTAACTGGTAATGTGGACCCGAATGATTGTGTATATTTCTTGTGTGACATTTTGTTGTCATTGTGATGTTTTCTGTTGTTTATTTTGTGCTGCTGTGTTTTAGCTGCGTTATTGCATTGTGATGTGATTGTGTTATACAGTATTTTTTTATTGTGTTTGATTTAACGGTTATGTTGTGCTCTGACCTATTTTGTTTTAAGGTTGTTATAATATGTGGGTTTGCATATCTTATTTTTTACATTTTGTTGTTTACTTTAGATATGTCAACAGATGCTGCCATACGTTCAGCCAAAAGCAGCTCATCTCTTTAACCCGTTGACCGCGGTGGGAATTCTGCCGCAGTGCGAGTGATTTATGACTGGGCGTGGTCGGGACGGCCCCCGGCCATCCTCCGCACACGCCCACCATGACGTCGGACGGCCTCGGTTATTTCCGCAAATCAGGTCCACAAAATCATCCACAAATGAGTGAGTTAGTCACTGAAGGAAGCACATTTGAGCCCAGATCTAAGAGGCCCTTGCATTGTGTCACGCAAGATGGCACATAGAGATGGGATGATTTCAGGTAAATTTAATAAGCCATGCAAAGTCATCTTGTGTGGCTCTGCGTGGCTTAATAGCTCTGGAGAAATGCAAGGAGGCAGAAGCCACTGCCTTGCATTATTCTGACATAGAAAAAATTCTATGGTGGAATGTGCGTGTTCCCATGCATCCACCTGGGGATTTTGGGGCATTCACAGATTTACTAAGATGAGTGAACCAGGAAATGTCTCAAAATGCTACTTTTACCCGGGTGAAGCATAACAAGGAAAAATATGCTTATTTCTCCTTTTTTCTTCCATTCTACAGCACACCTAAAAACAGGAACAAGCCACAATGGATTGTTTCTTTTACGCAGCACACTTACAAAGAGGAACATACCACAGAGTATTGTTTTTCCTGCAAAAAAACAGTCCAGCGCCTTCCTGCACAAACACAATACTGTAACGCAGGTACTCTTGCACCATGGGGCAAGGGTGTGTGCTTTTAGATTAGGCTGCATTCAGTGCACCATTTCTGTGTAGATATGGCACATTCCTGCCTCTCCTTGTCATGCAACGTAGAGCAGCAAGTTGTCTTTCTGCGTTTCATGAATTGGTAGTAAATCTGCCCCTTAGTACCTACTGACAGTGGCGGTCGGTGGTGGGAGTAGCATGCAACAAAATTCATTTTATTTATTTATATGTTTACTTACCTGTAATCCTCATAATCCATAGATTACTACCCCCCCACCCTGCCTCTCCCCCTGCCCACGTCACCGCCCGGCAGGTACTCCCACCACCGACCGCTTCTGCCTACTGACCTTTCAAAAAACACATTTGAAGACTGCACAGATTCAGAAATAATTTTGACTTTGAACCACTTTACTATATAATACCTCATATGATATACTTCCTAATAGATCAGTGAACTGCAATTTGGTGTCAGGTAATGCAAGCGGTTTTAAACTTTAAGTTGCATCAGTTGCTGTAACTTTGGCCCACATGCATCAATATCGGCTTTTGCGATTTCTAAATTGCGAAAAATAGCTATTTGCAATTTAGAAATCGCAAAAGCCTATGCATGATTATTTTTTCCTTTTTTATGCAATTCGGTAAAAATCGCTATTTTTACCGAATCGCATAAAAAATGCGATTTTCACATTGCGAATTCGCAATTACCATTCATTCCTATGGGCCAATAATGCCCATAGGAATGAATGGGAATTGCGAATTCGCAATGTGAAAATCGCAATTCATCAATCCATTTCAAGAATGGAGAGGGGGGTCTAAATGACCCCCCCCTGCACCCCTGAAATGTATTTTTTGCATCATGTTGCACACACACATGTCCTAAGGACATGTGTGTCCGTAACATGAATGTTTTAAAAATACATTTTCTGCGTTATTTACACTTTTTGCAAATTTACCGAGTGGTTCAACTACTCGGTAAATTTATCCCTCTAATTGCGAATTTGCAATTTAAAAAGTAATCACGCATTGCTTTTAAGAAATCGCAAATTTGCGATTTCTTAAAAGTAATCGCAATTTTAGAAATCGCAAAAATGTTGCGATTTCTAAAATTGCTTGATGCATCCAAAAAAGCATTTTTGGAATCGCAAATGGCCGATTTTAAGGAATCACACCGTTTGCGACTCCAAAAATGCTTGATGCATGTGGGCCATAGTTTCACCAGGAGTTGCCCTGCTTGCTCAGACAGGTAAACATATGAAGTTACATTTTACTAAGAAATTGTGACACTCTTGGCCAGCATCCAGGCAAGAGTCCCATTTTTTTTTTGCAGATAGTCAGACACAACCCATGAGTGGAATAGGGCTACATTACGAATTAAAGATTTAAGGCACTAGCTAAAGAGGGGAATACTCGCATATCCAGTAGAAGCAAAGTCTCATCATGGGTCTTGCCAGATAGTCCCCTGCTGGTGTAATGAGCTCGTCAAGAGTCAGATGTTCTAAAAATTGATTTGGGAAAAGTGCTGGCAAATTTCCAACAGACTTTTGCCGACCGACATATGTATTATTAACTCAGTTAGCAAAATCGTCATTCGGAGTGCAAAGGATTTCAACCTACTGCATGGTTGCGACTTATTCTAATTGGATGCCAGCACAGGCACGGTGGCTTACTGGGATGAGCAGATCTTCATGCTTCTGCATTTAAGAAAAACAAATAAGTAAATAAATTAATTTGCTTAAGAGCAGACATTGGCAACATTTTATACTTCCTTGTTTCAGCTTGCTAAATAGATGCCGGGTCAAATACGCTGGAGGTATGAAGTCTTTCATGGGTTCATAACCCTATGCTACTGCAGCAAAGGGCACAACATGATATTGAAGTGATATTACTATTTTGAAATAAACATATGGTATCGCGATAGGCACATCATGTTTACAAAGATGATATTCAGAAATATCAATAGTTACACTGTCAAGAGTTTGGATGTGATAGTCTCTATGATATTTATAACCCCTAAACCTTTTTTTCTGCGACTTTTACGCTCCACTACGTAAGAAATGTATATTGCCATTATTAAAGGGCGGTAGCTTTGAGCAAGTTAGGCTGGCCTTGGTGTACTTGCAATCCCTGGGGTCCCCGTTGGTGTGTTTTCGGTTAGCCAGTTACATCACGGGGGCCATTATACGAAGAAACATGGGGGCACATGCATCAATCTAGGATTTAGCATTTCCTAAATAGCGAAAATTAAGGAATCGCTATTTAGGAATTGCAAAATCCTATGCATCAAGAATTCCTAAATATTTTTAGGATTTCTTAAATTTCGGAATTTGCGATTCCTTAATTGCGAATCGCAATTAAGGAATGGCATTACATTGATTCCTATGGGCCTAGAGGCCCATAGGAATCAATGCCGTTTTGCGTTTCTTTGTTTAGGAAATCGCAATATGTTGATGCATTGCAAGGGTGCAGAGGGGGGTCCAAAGGACCCCCCCTGCACCCCTGAAATGTATTTTAAAGTGCATGTTTCACACACACATGTCCTAAGGACATGTGTGTCTGTAAAATGACACTTTTCAAAATGCATTTTTGTGCTTTTTGAAACAATTTCGCAAATTAACACGAGGGTCAACCTCGTGTTAATTTGCACTTCCTATTTCAGAATTCGCATTTTTTTAAAAATGATGCATTTGCATTTAAGGAATCACACAAATGCGATTCCTTAAATGCATTTGCATTTTTTGGAAATGCAAAAAAAACCGAATTTTGAAAAAAATGCTTCATGCATCCCAAAAACGTATTTAGGAAGCGCAAACGGCCGAATTTACCGATTCGCACCGTTTGCACTTCCTAAATAGGTTGATGCACGTGCCCCTTAGTGAAGAAATTACGGTACCCATCCTCCGCCTTTGCACTTTTAGGGGCACATGCATCAATCTAGGATTTTGCATTTCCTAAATAGCAAAAATTAAGGAATCGCCATTTAGAAATTGCAAAATCCTATGCATCAAGAAATCCTAAATATTTTTAGGATTTCTTAAATTTCGGAATTTTCGATTCCTTAATTGCGAATCGCAATTAAGGAATGGCATTACATTGATTCCTATGGGCCTAGAGGCCCATAGGAATCAATGCCGTTTTGCATTTCTTTGTTTAGGAAATCGCAATTTGTTGATGCATGGCAAGCATGCAGAGGGGGGTCCAAAGGACCCCCCCTGCACCCCTGAAATGTATTTTAAAGTGCATGTTTCACACACACATGTCCTAAGGACATGTGTGTCTGTAACATGACACTTTTCAAAATGCATTTTTGTGCTTTTTGAAACAATTTCGCAAATTAACACTAGGGTCAACCTCGTGTTAATTTGCACTTCCTATTTCAAAATTCGCATTTTGTTTTAAAATGATGCATTGCATTTAAGGAATCGCACAAATGCATTTTTTGGAAATGCAAAAAAAACGAATTTTGAAAAAATGTTTCATGCATCCCAAAAACGTATTTAGGAAGCGCAAACGGCCGAATTTACCGATTCGCACCGTTTGCATTTCCTAAATAGGTTGATGCATATGCCCCATGGTGATTTCTTGGAAGAGGAAATTCTTTGGTGTGACGATTTAGTGAAGGAATTACAGGATTTTATGAGGAAGTCTCAATAGGTGAAAATTATTGTTTTTTTTAAATTATCTATTTGAACTCCAACAGCCAGATTCTTGAAGCTGAATAGCGCTCGCAAAGGGCCAGATTCTGAGAATCTGGCCCTTTGCGAGCGTAATTTGTGCATTTAGGATTCATCATCCCAAATGCAAAAATAAGTAAATGCGATTTTGCTAAATTGCGAGGAATTACATTTAAGGAATCTCTATTTGAGATTCCTTAAATGCAATTATTAACCATTTATAAATTGCGAATTCGCAATTTCGGGCCGCTATTTACCGCAAGGCAAACCTCGTGGTAAATAGCGAAAACTTAGAAAAATGCTTTCAAATGCATTTTTCTAAGTTGCATGTTGCACACACACATGTCCTTTGGACATGTGTGTGCGCAACACCAATGTAGATTACATTTCAGGGGTGCTACAGGGTGTCCTTTGGACACCCCTAGCACCCTTGAAATCGCATCCTTATTTGCGATTAGCAAATTGCTAATCGCAAATAAGGAATAACTCCCCATTCATTCCTATGGGCCTTAGGCCATAGGAATGAATGGGGAGTTATTCCTTATTTGCGATTAGCAATTTGCTAATCAAGAATAAGGAATGTGTCGCATTTTATTTTGCGATTCCTACAAGAATCCCGTTTTGCGAGTCTGTAATAGCGATTCCTTATGAATCGCTATTAAAGACTCGCAAAACGGGTCTTTGATGAATCTGGCAGCGCGTGTTTTTCTTAATGATGGTGTTATGATATTTACATGGTCTTCTTATTTACAACATATGTTAAGCTGGAATGTGTTTTTACACTTTATAGTAGTATGTAATGTATCTTTTAATTCTATGATATTTGTATTGTGCTTTGGTGGTTTTAATTTTTAACCGAATAAAGCTAATATTGACTTGACTTGACTTTCTATAAATGTGGTAGTGCTTTTTCTTGAAAATGATTCATACATTAAAATACATATGAGAAAACTGTGACTAGTTTCTTTACTGTCTCCAGTAGAACATAATTTCCATATTACACCTAATTATTCCTCTTAAATGTGCAGCGAAAAGCACATATTCAAAAGCAATATGTCAGTACTCAAAACATGTTTCTCTGCTAAGATGTAAGTGGTTACGAAGTCTGCGCATATCTTCATTTCCCATCTGGTTCTTTCATCACTTATAAATTTGCTTCTGCATTTTCTAAAAGCAATTTTAAAAACCAGCATATTTTGAACCTCCCTTATAAGATTGTTATGAGTACCGTAGTGTTTGATATCAAAATATGGTCTTTCTTCAAAATGACATAGCATCTGTTTCTGGAAGTATTTAGTTGTACCCGCTCTTTTTGCAATAGGGACACTCGAGCAATATTAAAAGTGGGATTATACGTGTTCGCTTCTATCTGCGAAACGTGGTACTCTGTATGCAAGGGGAAGGTGACCTGTCAAACGTTTGTGACTCTCTGTGCACCTTGGTTCAGTAGTGAAGTACTAGCTCGTGAGAAAGTGGGTTATTAGTTGGGGAGGAATATGGACATCAATTCAGGGAAATGCCTGGGGTAGCAGAAGTGAGATCACACATCCTTTGATCTCCACTTTCAGTAACACATACATACTTACACAGACACAATAATTCCCACATACACACTCTCTCAAACATAAAAACACTCTCACCCGCAAGCATGCACACAATATATTTTTTAAAGCATTTTTTACTTACCTCAGCTGAGCTACCATGGAAGGGCATATTCCAGCTTATTGAATTTATTTATGACACTATTAGTGAATAATATATTTTACATATTCACTACCAGTGTAATAATAATGCACAGAAAATTGAGAGTGTGTAGCCCCAACTGCTCCTGTGTTCCTGGCACTGATTTTGCCACCTCGGAGGCCAGGGGTCGCAAAGGCAGTGCTAACGGAAGCAGAGGCAAGCAAGGAGTCACAGCTGCAACCCTGGGCAACTCCTTAATTACGTCCAGGGGGTGGAAGGTAGTCTACCAAAAGTACTAGTGGGACTGACTTATAAAGGTAAACTTAGGCCAGTTCTATCTTTTTATGTGTACAGTCTCCGCAGCTGTAAAAGTAATAGTACTAAAACTTAAACTCATAATTTGTGAATAGCAACAAAAAAAAGGAAAATTGACATGACATTTTTAAATGATGTTTTTTAAACAAGATCTTATTAGGTGCAGTAAAGCTTTCAGTAATTTAAACCTGAACTCAGCCCCAGGAGGCTATGGCACAAAATAGATAGGCTTAACTTATGAAAATGTGTAATGTATTTATAAGTACCAAAACAGTTAAAAAGTTGAAAACACAATAAATATCCCACTTCATTTTATGATAATAAATAATATTTCTTTTGAATGAACTGACACAAAAATGGCAAAAATCCAATGAGGGGAACCAGGGATATGAACTTTTTAAGTGTGAATCTAATTCTAGCCTCAAAAGCCACAAAGCACCACTTACATGCACGGCACTGCACTAGTCCCCGACAAAAAGGGCTGACTGTGATGCAGCGCTTGTTGGATATAAAGCCCAGGCCAGTTCCTGTCAAAGAGTGACCTTTGGACTTAAAATCTTTCTGAAAAGGTAGTCCTCAGCAGGACAAGGTTTCAGGCTTGTTCCAAAGATGAGGTTGTTGTTGATGGGTTGCCAAAGGGCGAGAATACAGTGAAGCTGAAAATGGAGACAGGAAAATATCTGAGCAGGAAAAGTATGCAGTTCGAACCCAGGAAGCCATCAACATCTATTGGATACTGCTAGCCATCAGATTTGGTGAAGATTTTTAACTTCAGACCGAGGGCCAAATTATGATCATGACCAATGGGATACTCCATCACAATTATGACAGGTATCCAATATGCTGTATTACTATTTAATTATATCCTATGGAACTTGTAATATGGTGGATGGGATATCTATCACGTGTGTGATGAAGTATCTCATCTGCCAAGATCATAATCAGACTCTCAGTCTCCTCTCTGGAAGTCCGATTCCTTCAGCACAAAGGCTGCATGCAGTAGCCGCAAATGTCAGTTTTCAAGACAAAAATCCTTTAAAAAGTTTCTAATTCTTAGTTGTTGCACTATGGGCAGAAAGAGCTCATTCTCCTACCAGCAGGGTCAAGGGCAGGTCCAGTTGAAACTGGTCAGATGGGCTCATCAGGAAAGAGGGATTCCTAGAGATTTTGGGCCTGATGTAGGTAAATCCCATTTACCGATTTTGAAATACCGAATGCTACCAATTCGGTATTTCAAAATCGGTAAATGGGATGTAGGTCCCAACATCTGGAATCGTTACTGATTCCTTACAAATTCAGTATTTACCGATTCGGTAAATACCGAATCGGTATTTGCTATTGAATCCTATGGGCCTTTGAAGCCCATAGGATTCAAGTCAAATACCGATGCAGTATTTACCGAATCGGTAAATACCGACTTTGGCAAGGGTGCAGGGGGTGTCACTTTGAGACCCTGTAGCACCCCCAAAACGGGCATGTGTGCAATGTGGCACACAGACATGCCCTAAGGGCACGTCTGTCTGTCACATGGCACATGTGTACATGCACAGATGTGCATGTACACAGGAATCGGTATTTTACCATGGATTTGTATTCCATGGTAAAATACCGATTCTGTAAGCCATGTGCCAATGGTAAATTGGCCACCTACATTGCATTTCGGTAATTTTACCGAATCGGTAAATATTACCGAATCGGTAATTATTTTACCGATTCGGTACATATTACCAAATCGGTAAATTTACCGATTCGGTAATAATACCGATTCGGTAAAATTACCGAAAATGTGCCCCTACATCTCAATAGCCCTTTACCGATCGGAAACGGCCGAAAATCGGTATTTTCGGCCGTTTCCGATCCGTAAAGGGCTACCTACATCTGGCCCTTTGTGTTCCCGACTAACAAAAGGTCAGCTAACTGACACTAGGAGTCCACTTCTTGTTTCTGGGTACAAGTGAGAGGCAGGTCCAGCTCTTAGGGTACTCCATACAGGTTGCAAAAGCAGGTGCTGCCCTTCTTCTGATTGCCAGCCTGTGGCAAACTGCTGACTACTCCTTAACCAATGGAGGAAACGTTCCTATATCTCCTAGTGCGAAATACATCACTCCCCGCAGGAATACACACTGGTTATGCGACTGATGTCATAGAAAGAGTCACAGAGATAATCTCCCGGGAAGTAGAGGCCCCAGAGGGCTGACGGGCGATGGCGGACAAGCTACCTAATGTGTGTGGAACTGAAGGTGAAATAGTGCCGAAATCGTGAGGAGGACTGAGAACAGGACACAGGTGACACCCTGGGGCTTGCCGGGAGACCACTAACAAGACACCTGAAGAGCATCACAGGACCGGTGAGGGGGCCAAGGATCGTTTAGACAACGTGCCTTCAGTAAGGCCTGGATCCATTACAACTCACACGGGCAATATTGAGAACCTATCTATGCTGCCTAAAAAAGAACAACAGAGCAACAGTGTCTCCACTTACTTCACTCCGACCACTACTACAGAATCGCTATCGACCACAGGGGAGGAGAATGACATGGCGCTAGCTTAAGAGGACCTACTCGTCTCCCTGAGAGCATTTAAACAGAAATTACGGGAGGCGGACCTGACCCAATCCCTGGAATCACTGAAGGCCGGTCTCAGTAGCAGACTTGCTTCACTGCAGCAGGACATCGACTCAGTGGGCACAAGGGTGATGGACACTGAGACCAAATATTGCTGCACTTCCAGTGTGATGTATTGTAACCTATTCCACAATGCCCTTCTCTAGCTGAAACCAAGATGGCAGAACCTTCTGTGCTCTGTGCCCAGACAGATGTTTGGCTATGGTAATAGGCAAACCATCAGTTGTGCTCACTCAAAACTAGTTCTGGGGGCAGCTCCACTCACACTGGGATAGGTGTCTGGGTGGCTAGCAGGATAATAGAGGGGGCAAGCCTAGGTGTGGCTGGGTAGGCATCCTTTGAAGTTAATTAAGTTCTCGGGTAGAGCCCAGGTGCCTCTAGGAGCCAGTTCACACATAATCAATGAGCAATTTAGCTACTGGATGACAGTAACTACTGGTACAAAGGCACTGCCAGGCAAGCGTGGCCAGCCAAGATGGCTGTGTGCACGTGAGCCACAAAGGCTCTGCTGTTGATCGTTAGCTAATAAAAGACAACACTACAAATTGTACCCCAAAAATTGTGGAATTGACTATGGGGGGTCTGCAGCAAGAACTGCAGACTTCACTCTGTTAATAAAAACGTCCAGAGGTAACCAGATGGCAGCCGATTAGCTGAGGATTGGCGCGCGGCAGACCCGGCCGGAGACTTATCCGGGGACAGGAGTGGAAGAACGCAGGCTCTGGCGAGCTGTAATCCCGGCGCTCCCTGCAAAGAGATTCATGTTCAGAGTTCTCCTCTCCTGGTGGGATGCGAGACGCATGATTTGCCCAGGGGTCCGGTGAGAGGTAAATGCGTGGTCCGGGACCTGCAACAGCCACCATATCCCCATAGCACTGTGCATCAAGGGGAATGACGAATACCCCTAAAGAAATCCCTAAAGCAGTGTCCCAGCATCAGCACTGGATGCCACAGTAACCGGTTCTTAAAGCGGGGGACTCTTTAAAAGTGACGCAGTATGGGAGTCTGTCGTGCCTTACTTCAAGATGGCGCCTGCTAGCGACAGGACACCTTGTGCTGTGACCAGGGATACTCAGATGGTTGGCCTCCGACATTAGAGGCAGTGCGAAAGGACACACCATCGCCAGACAAACTTTCTGGGCATCTTTCCCACCACCCGCCCCCTATATCTCCTAGCGCGAAATACATCACTCCCCGCAGGAATACACACTGGTTATGCGACTGATGTCATAGAAAGAGTCACAGAGATAATGTCCCGGGAAGTAGAGGCCCCAGAGGGCTGACGGGCGATGGCGGACAAGCTACCTATTGTGTGTGGAACTGAAGGTGAAATAGTGCCCAAATCGTGAGGAGGACGGAGAACGGGACACAGGTGACACCCTGGGGCTTGCCGGGAGACCACTAACATGACACCTGAAGAGCATCACAGGACCGGTGAGGGGGCCAAGGATCGTTCAGACAACGTGCCTTCAGTAAGGCCTGGATCCATTACAACTCACACGGGCAATATTGAGAACCTATCTATGCTGCCTAAAAAAGAACAACAGAGCAACAGTGTCTCCACTTACTTCACTCCGACCACTACTACAGAATCGCTATCGACCACAGGGGAGGAGAATGACATGGCGCTAGCTTAAGAGGACCTACTCGTCTCCCTGAGAGCATTTAAACAGAAATTACGGGAGGCGGACCTGACCCCATCCCTGGAATCACTGAAGGCCGGTCTCAGTAGCAGACTTGCTTCACTGCAGCAGGACATCGACTCAGTGGGCACAAGGGTGATGGACACTGAGACCAAACCACAGACCTTGAACAAAGAGCGGAACAGATACCAGCGACTACGAGGGAACTTCAGACACAACTCTCAGCAATACAATTAAAAAACGAGGATTTGGGGAACCGTTCATGATGGGAAAACATCAGAATCTGCAATCTAGAAGAAGGAGCAGAGGGCCCGGATCTCAAGGCTTCTATCACAGGACTTTTCACTGAAACCCTGGGGCCGGCAATACTTAAGGTGAAGTTGGAGAAAGTACAAAGGGTGGAAAGACCCACTCCGGGTGCGAAACATCGACCAAGAGATGTCCTAGCAAAGCTACATTCCTTCAAAACCAAGGAAGCTATATTACAAGCCACCAGGAAAGTGGACGCAGTGAGGTTTCAGGGATTCTCCAGTGAGTTGTACCAAGATATAGCCCCAGTGACCCTTGCACGCTGCCAGCAACTCCGACCTGTTACAGACAAACTAGGGCAGGACAACATCAGGTATCGCTGGTCCTACCCCTTCGGTCTCGGCTTCGAATACAAAAACAAAGTGCATCATATTACAGAGGTCCGAGAGGCATTCCGCCTGCTGGGACTTCCGATGCTAGATAACGGCCTCAGGTTGAATACCCACAGTCACCTGGGCACCTCCATTACTAGTGTGGGAACAGCAAACACATGGAACACCCGCCGGCCTCCCAGAAGGAAGAAAACACAAGGAACTCCAGAGACGAACTGAAACGCCATGCATGGCAAGCCATATACGAGGAATGCCTTAACGGTTTTCAAACCATACAAAATAATGGCAATGGCAGTGATCCACCAACACTGATAAACTGAAATCAATGAATCAAGCACTATTCTTGGAGCTAGATAATACTGTCACCAACACAATCCGCTGCAGACAATAGGTAACACACCAGTGATACATATGCTCAGGACTTTACACAGAGGAACAGTGTTTGTCTTCTCAACTAGCTGCATCACAGGAACTTTGGCAGCAGACTTTAGTCCGATTTGCCTCACAGAGTCTGTACTGGGGACATATAGTCCCAGTATTGACTATGTTCAAGTTTTGTTTTTTATCTTCTTCTCGTTTGTTCTTTTTTTGTTAACCTGGGTGATGGGGATGGCATGCAGGACTCTGAGTAGAGATACAAGCGTAGGGGGAACATGGCTTCACTTCCCGGAGGGGCGGGAGACAGGGAATGGCCACGGGGGAGGGAATGGGGAGACGGGTGCAGGGCAGGATGCGATCACAAGATAGCGACCCAATCACTACAACCACTATGGTGATTACCACACTGTCATGGAATGTTAGAGGTATGAATGCTCCCTCCAAGCGTCAGAAGATCTGAAAATACCTCAAAGACCAACTCTATGATATGGTGGCTCTCCAGGAGACCCACCTCAAAAGGTCAGAAGCCCATAGGTAAAAGCATAAGACATTCCCACTGATATACAAATCCTCCTCCTCCACAAAACATAACGGTGTGGCTCTCCTATTTTACTCCTCTCTCAAATTCAAACCAGAAGATTACAAAACTGACAGGGAGGGGAGGGTTTTACTGGTGAAGGGGCGCCTTCGGGGACGACAATGTACAATTGTGTTAATATATGCACCCAATGCTAACGGCGTTCCTTCACAACACTCTGTCTCTGTTGGGGGCTTTTCTATGGGAAACATAATCCTCATGGGGGACATTAACCTCACCGGGCACTAGCGGCGGATAGCACAAACCCACATAAATCTCATACAAGGAGCGTCCCAAAAACTCTGAAGCAAGCTTTTCAGGAAATGGGCCTCAAGGACGCACACCAAGACAATACAGATTATACCTTCTTCTCCCATGTGCACCGAAACTACTTGAGGCTCAACTATATTTTCATAAGCCAACCCCTAAATAACCACAAACGAGTGACCATTATACACCCCATTATTATCTCTGCTCACACCCAATATCAGTTTCGGAGTGGTCCTACCCCAAACCTAAATACAAAAGGTGGTACTTTCTTTTTAGTCAAAGACAAAACTCTATGCAACTCATTACGTACTTCCATTAGAGAATTTTTCAAAATAAACAACCCCCAGGATACATCTCTGACAAATAACTGGGACAGGTTTAAAGTTAGAGGCCAATGCCTGACTATCATGTCTGCTCTCAATAAAGAAGTGATGACATAACAACTACTTCTGGAGGGAGAATTAAAAACTGCAGAAGGCGCACACAAGGCCAACCCCACACTCACACTCCAAAGAAAAGTCACATCACTGAAAGGGAAAACTACACGCAATTTAGTCAAATAGGGCAGAACTGACATTACTTTGCCTTCAACACACATCATATACCCACGGCAATAATGTAGGGGTACAATTGTTGTGACAACTAAAAAGGGAATAGGATTATATTGAAAGCATGAAAGTTCCTACAGGCACAAAGATTCGGGAGGAGTCAGGGAAAGCCCGCATTTTTGGTGATTTTTCCGGCGCACTATACGCACCCGACCAACCCAAACCCCAATCACAAGCAAGCTATCTTAGTACAGTGAAGCTCCCTCAGGTTGTGACTACCCAGAGCAAACAGCTGGGAGAACCCATAACAGAGGAAGAGGTAGAGAAGGCATTCAAGGGCCAGAAGTCGCACTAGGCCCCAGGGCCGGACGGTCTGACAGCGCAATTCTATAAAACTTTCACCCTAGAACTCATTCCCCAACTGACCACTCTTTTCAACCACATGGCGAACTCCAAACAAGTAACACACACCATGTGCGAAGCCCTGATCACTGTGATGCCCAAAGTGGGAAAGGACCCCTTGCACTGTGGATCTTACTGCCCCATAGCACTTCTTAACCTCAATGCCAAATTGTATTACAAAAAGGTTGCCTCTCGGCTACACAACTTGATGCCAGAACTGATACATCCAGACAAATCCTCATTCATTAAAGGCAGACAAACCATCGATAATGTGCGCAGAGTGATTCACTTAATAGAAAAAAACATCAAAAAGCAGATTCCCACAGTACGTCTTGGTCTAGACTCTGAGAAAGCGTTTGACCGGGTGGAATGAGCCTGTCTTTTCCAGGTTCTCCAAAGGTTCGGCTTCTGTGAGACATTTATAAACATGATATGAGCTAATTTCGCGGCCCCAAGTGTTAGAATTATGGTTGATGGGGTAGCCTCGGACTCTTTCTTTCTGGGGAGGGGAACGAGACAGGGCTGCCCATTATCCCCACTCCTCTTTGCGCTTAGCATTGAACCCTTAGCTGCAATGATTAGAGAGTTTCCCGAGATTAGAGGGGTACCCTTCAGATCCGACAGACATAAGATATCTCTGTTCACTGATGATAACGTGCTGACACTAGTGGACCCCCGGCGATCTTTGACATCACTACAAGGGGATCTGGCCGCCTTGAGCAAGTAGCAGGGCTCAGGATTAATCTTTCTAAATCCTTTTTTCTCAACCTTACACTACCGGATGCCAAAATGAGAAACCTGATGGCATCCACCCCATGTCAGTGGGCTAAGAAGGAACTGACCTACCTAGGGATTAAATTAACCCCCAAAATGTCAAGTCTGTTGCTGCTAACTGACCCCCAATCCAAGCCGACGCCATTTTATCTATCTTGGATTGGCAGACTTCACGAAATTAAGATGGTAGACCTACCGAAATTCCTGCACTTATTTCAGAGTCTACCCATCGGCCTGGAGAAAAACTTCTTTCACAAAGCACACATAATGCTTAAAAAATGTTTTTAGCAAAAAAAAAAGGCCATGGCTTCTATTCATCTTTTACAAAAACCATCAGACAAAGGAGGCCTAACGAAGCCTGATCGAACCCTTTATTATAAAGCAGCACAGCTCCAAATCATTGTCGAATGGTTCCAACGTGAGTCAGACAAAAACTGGCTACAAATCGACCGATGATAGCGGGAAGGGTGATATGGGATCTCCAATGGAAGGAAAAAACAGACCGGCAGGCTAATACATATATGAGTACTTCCTCTAGAACGACTCTTCAAACATGGAACGATGTACTGAGACAGGCTGACTGGATGACGTTTCCCTCACCATTCACTCTCATACACTACAATCCAGCCTTTCTACCCACACTACAGCCAGGTCCCTTCAACACATGTAAGGAGAGAGGCTGACTCACTCTGGACCATATATTCCATAACTGGGACATCTTAACATTCGAGCATTGTCAGAGAGACTGTCCAAGTCCGAATATTTTTACTATCTCCAACTACGCCACTGGGCCTTGCAAATCGAGATCTGGGAAGGGGAGACAAGAGAACGTACACCACTAGAGCGGTATCTGAAGGGGGCTGGCACAATGAAAAGGACTATTTATTTTCTCTACTCTCTACTGCTCCACACCTTAATATCGCCACGCTATCTCGAATTCTGGGAATGGACACTCGGTCATGTTATCACTGCTACCAAATGGAAAGCTTTATGGAGAGACATATGACGTCACAACCACTCATTGACCCAACGTGAAGCCCACTACAAGGTACTTTATGACTGTTATCTATTCCCTACTAAACTTAAAAAGATATTCCCTAACACAACAGACCTATGCTGGAGAGGCTGCAGCCTGTTAGGTGACGTTCGCCACATATGGTGGGAACTGCCTGACAATTCGCCCTTTTTTGGACTGAGATCATAGCTCAAACCAAAGAAATACTAGGGTACCCTATTCCAGACTCTCCCGACTTTGCGCTTCTGGGTCTTTGAGACCCGGGTCTGAAATACCAGACTACAGTGGACCAGTCCATCATGTGGCTGTGTCTGGGCATGGCCAAAACTGCACTGGCTGCTGCCTGGAAGAAGATGGATGCACGGCCATGACACAAAGGCAAGCTCGCCTATGGAGAGCACTAGCCATGGAATGTATGAGCGACATCTATAGGGATGCATTAAAAAATTTCGAATACGGCTGGGGACCCTTGGATAGATACTTATCAATAGGCCTTCCAATGACTACCTACCCCACAAGGGTTAGAGCATTACATTTGTTCCAATTCTAAATAGAGTAACATCCCAAACCAGAGCATACCACAAGATCCGTTTCACACCCCCATGTCACCCAGGATCCCTGTTAGTCTTGGCTGATCGGGCCCAGTCTTGTTTGTTGCCTTTTTTATTTTATTGTTTACACATAGTTCGAGTTTTCTCTTATACTCCCATGGCTGCTTCTCACATGCGGCAATAGGATCATAATGTTTCCTTAGGAGGGACGAACTCTTGGGAGGGAGAGTGTTTGGGGAGAATGGGAGAAATTAGTTTAAAGATGAAGCTTTCAAATGCAATGTATAGGTAATACTACCTGAAGAGGACTCGACTTGGATCAACTGTATCACTCTGTACACGGAAATAGATTTCTGACAACTGTAGAACGATTGAATGTATTACCATGTTCAATGATACTTGGCTTGCAAAATTCACTAAAACGAGTTTGACAAACAAAAGGCACATCCAGATCAGACAGGAATATTTCTGAAGGTACCATTTTCAAAATACTTAAAACCCTTTTCCAAACGGATTGCCAGCACCAGGACGCCAGAGGAGCACGGCGGACTTGCTGTGTAGCTGACCCTTTGTTTTTCTACCGTCTCTACGACTCGCCGGACCCGCTTCGCGGGTCCCGCAGCGCGTCGCTTGCCAGGAGGCAGCACCAAGGACCTTAGGAGGAGCGCGGGGACAGGCGAGTTAACCAGCGGGGCTGCGAGCATAGGCAGGGGACTCCAGTGTCCAGGAGCCCCTGCGCGCCCAATCACCAACACCTGGGCTGCTCTCCCCGCTGGCCACGCCCCCCGCCAACGGAGGTAAAAGCCGAATCTACCTTGTGCCTGTGGGACCCTTTTCCAAACGGATTGCCAGCACCAGGACGCCAGAGGAGCACGGCGGACTTGCTGTGTAGCTGACCCTTTGTTTTTCTACCGTCTCTACGACTCGTCGGACCCGCTTCGCGGGTCCCGCAGCGCGTCGCTTGCCAGGAGGCAGCACCAAGGACCTTAGGAGGAGCGCGGGGACAGGCGAGTTAACCAGCGGGGCTGCGAGCATAGGCAGGGGACTCCAGTGTCCAGGAGCCCCTGCGCGCCCAATCACCAACATCTGGGCTGCTCTCCCAGCTGGCCACGCCCCCCGCCAACGGAGGTAAAAGCCGAATCTACCTTGTGCCTGTGGGACCCTTTTCCAAACGGATTGCCAGCACCAGGACGCCAGAGGAGCACGGCGGACTTGCTGTGTAGCTGACCCTTTGTTTTTCTACCGTCTCTACGACTCGCCGGACCCGCTTCGCGGGTCCCGCAGCGCGTCGCTTGCCAGGAGGCAGCACCAAGGACCTTAGGAGGAGCGCGGGGACAGGCGAGTTAACCAGCGGGGCTGCGAGCATAGGCAGGGGACTCCAGTGTCCAGGAGCCCCTGCGCGCCCAATCACCAACACCTGGGCTGCTCTCCCCGCTGGCCACGCCCCCCCGCCTATCATCCAATGTAGACATAGTTGTAGAGCCATAAGGAGCGTAGTATCCCCGCTTCGCGGGAGCGAGCGGGAGCGACCGGGAGAAGCCCGGCCCGGGTCTTTGGCTGTCCGGGGCCGGAGGAGGCCGGGCTGGGCCTTATTATTAACACTTTCTTCCTATTTACTTATTTTTAAGCTTTATTAACTGGTATAATTATTATTGTTACTGTTTGTGTCTAAAGTGACGTTTAAGTCCCCATATCTGGAAGGAAAAATACTGTGGCCTGAGTGGCATTGCTGATTGAGTACTGAGGTTGGTTATAGTCCCGCTCGTTGTATCTTAAAAAGAATAACAAAAATGACCTTAAGGTCTGGTAAAGAGAGGCAAGTTCAGGTCTCCACCTCTAATGGTACTTTCACTGGTACAATTGATCAATTTTTTAAACTTTCTACTGCTATACTAGAGAAGGAGATCGCCTTGGTTGAAAAACGCCTTTCGCTTGATATTATTACTGGCAAGCGTTCTTCACTAGGTAAAATCAATGAGGCTGTCTCCCCTGTCCCACTCTCCACGTTGAACTCGGATAGTAATGTAGAAGTAATGTTGGCAACTGCTTCTGAGACTCACACTGTGGAGATAGTGGATTCAAACCAGGAAAGTGCTTTTAATACTGCGCATGATAACTTACCAAATAGCGGGACCATTTGCTTAGATCAGTCCAGGGATAATTCTGGTCTTTCAGACTCACCAAAACTTAATATTAGTACTGAACTAATGGATTCCCTTTCCCAACCACAACAAACACCCACTCATAACCCTGGGAAACGCAAGAGGATAGACTCACCGGACATGGAGGAACAAACTGAGGGGTTGGGAAATGCCACTCCATCCCCCCTACAGCTACCCATCACTAACGCTACTGCCCAGCAAGGGGGAGGTGAGACCATGATTAGCATCACAGAAGGGATATTTTTGGCTAAAATTGAGCTGCTATTCAAATCTCTACTTTTACCTCTTTTTGAAAGGACAAGGTTATTAAACACTAAAATGGATTCCTTAGATTTGCTAGTGAAAGATAATATAGCGACCTCTGACAGAATCCTCGCCAGCTTAACAACTGCTGGTCTGACCCCTCCTGTCCCGACCATTCCGAAGCCCACCGTTATGATGAATAATTAAGCGGGGGGTAATAGTTCACAAGTGGGACCCTCTATACCCAAGGCCCCGCAAAAAACTGTACCCGCTCCTAAGAAAGCAGCTTCTACAGAGAACCCTACAAGGCCAAAGCCTGTAAAAAACCTGCAGGTTCAGAAAAACCCCACTTCCACTAGATGCCAAAATATAAGTCATCAGCCTACTGCCAAACCCATCCCAAAGAAACAGTGTGTGAACCTCCCACCGGAGTCAGTGCCTTATACAATTATTTTAACTGGCGTGGCTCCGCTCGTAGATGGCAAGAGGGAAACACACAAGGATCTTTATAATAAGGTTACATTCTGGCTCAATAAAAACCGGCCACTCCCTCCTAACCTAAATCCTGAAATACTTAATGTAAGGAGGGTGGATTGGATAGGTTTTGGTAAGAAAGATCTTGAGGGGGATTGTGTGGTGGTTAGCTTTAGAGAGCCTTGGGTTGCCGAACACATCTGCAGGGAACCAAGATTCGGTAGAGTTGGGGATGTACAAACTTTACTATTGCATTATTTTTACCCAGCTTTATATGCAAATAGATCCCACACTCCGTTTCATCACTCAAGAAGGGACAGGTCTAGAGGGAGATTCCATTTTGACACTCCCCTTTATCCAATGTTCTATCCCCACCTTGCGAACCGGTTTGCTCCCCTTTCCGGTCTGGAAGGTGTGGATTGACATGATGTAGAACAATCGGTTACTGGGCGTTCTAGTGCTGTAGTAACTTGCTCTCCAAATAATGTGAGTGCCCCTGGGGTAGAGACTGTCCCTGTGTCTAGTGCAAAAACACAGAGGGTGGTAACAAGGGAAACATTTTCGTCTAGTACCCCTAGACCTTCGATCACTAAGGATGTTGTGAACCTAACTGCCAAGATGGCAGAGAAAACAACTCACACCCTCGCAGTCTTGTCTTGGAATATAGCGGGCTTAAAGGGGAAAGTGTCAGAGGCCGATTGGGGCTCCTTTGTGGATTTACATGATGTAATTATCCTGCAGGAAAGTTGGTTAACTGATGCTTTTTATCGGGTTGGCTACCTTAATTACTATAAACCAGCCTGTAAAGGACCGAAGGGTCGCCCTTCAGGAGGTCTAGTTATTTGGATTAGACAATCCTTAGCCATTACTATCACAGACATTCCTACTCTGAGCAATGACATTTTAGCGTTGAAATTAACCGGTAAAAATAACCAGGACCTTTTTTTGTTCAACATATATGCAAGAGGGCTACCAGGTGGGAAGCCTGCGGGAGTGGTAGCTGAACTTGACTCCCTACTGAATAACATTAGTAGTGACAAATGTGTCATGGTGGCAGGTGATTTCAACTGTTGTTTCGAACCGTTTCCTAATCTTGATAGCGGGGGATATGGGGAAATTGATCAGATTTGGAATATTCCCCCTTTGTCTATTCCTCCAATTAAAAAAGTCACGGAGGCAGTTATGCAGTGGTTGGGTCTTTGTCTTGAATGGGGTTTACGTGCAGCGAATGGAAGGACCAAATCAGACCCGATGGGAAAAGTTACATTTGATAATTCCCTGACATCGAGCCGCATTGATTATTTTTTGTTAAAGATAGAGTTTTGGAAAATATTGGTGGACATGGAAGTAGTCACTAGACCTGAGAGTGATCATAACCCCCTGGTAATAAAATTATCAGTGTATGAGGGTCTCCGCATGAATCCTGCAACAAATATTGATACAGCAGACGCTGGTCTCACAAATGATTGCAGAAGGGTACGATGGGCTGGGTTCCAAGACAACCCTGCTACTATCAACAGGGTTGCCATGGAGGTCTTAGCGGCTACAAAACTGATGGTACCCATACTTGAGGCTGGAACCCCACTTGACCAAATCGGGACGATTCATGAGTCTCTTTTTAGTAAAATTAAGTTTTTTTTTATCAAACCCGTAAAAGGAAGAAATAATGTCCCAGCACAAACTAGGTTGAAATGGTATGATAAGACCTGTAGTATTGCCCACAGCTCTCTGTTAAGTGCTATTAAATCCAAATCATGTACGGATATAAGGATAGCTAGGGTGAATTATAAGAAAGCATTAAAAGTGGCAAAAATCAAATGGGATGATCAGCGTTGGTTAGATTTATACCAGGCAAGCACCTCATCTAACCAACAAAAATTTTGGGAGGTTGTGAAATGGGGAGGGTCGGGGGAACTACATACTCCGGTAAACCACGTCCCTGCAGAGCAATGGGTCAAGCATTATGAGGCACAGTTCAGCCACACGGAACGGATCTCCCTTACTACTATTAGGGAAGATGCCAGTGTGCAGTCTGAGGTGTCCTCACTTGATCACATTGTTTTCACTGAAACTGAAGCTATTTCTGCTCTTAAACAAGTGCAGAATGGCAAAGCCCCCGGCATGGACTGCATCCCTGCGGACCTCTTTAAATACGATCAAACACACTGGGTCCCGTACATATTAATCTTAGCAAATGCTATAGCTAGAGGGACTAGGATCCCAAACTCCTGGAAAGGGGCTGAGATTTTGCCAGTGCACAAAAAAGGGGATAGATCTGATGCGGGAAACTACCGACCCATCAGCCTCATCGATGCCCTACAAAAAGTAATAGCCAGAATGCTGTTAGGGAAAATCCATACGTGGATGTCAGAAGTAGATATTCTGTCTCCAATGCAGGCGGGTTTTAGGGCCCACATTAGCACAGTTGATCAGATATTAAGATTTGTCATGATCTATTGGAAAACTGTGTTACTGAGAGACGGGAAGATCTTCGCTGCATTTGTGGACCTCAAATCAGCGTTTGATCTGGTCCCTAGAGGGAAGATGTGGGCAGCATTGAGAAGGATGGGGGTCCCTATTGCACTATTAGAACTTACCATTAGGATGCATGAGGGAAACTTTGCAAGAGTCAGATGGGGTCGTCAGGGCCAGGTTACCGAATCCTTCCCCGTGACCCGCGGTGTGAGGCAGGGTTGTGTCCTGGCCCCCACCCTATTTGTACTCTTCATTAATCAGGTGGTTAAGTTCCTCTCAGATACCCCCACTGATGCTCCTTCACTGGGTGGGACCAAATTCCCTCTTTTAATTTTTGCAGATGATACTCTCATATTGGCCAAAACACAGAAGGGTTTACAGGCAGCAATAAATAAATTTATGGACTTTTGCAATATGAACGATCTTGAGATCAATATTAATAAAACCAAGTTCATGGTCCTGACTAAGAAAAAGCCACTGAGGGGCCATGTTTTAATGAATGGGTCTAGACTGGAGCAGGTAGATGTAATGACTTATCTTGGTGTTACTTTGGATTATAGGCTACGATGGAAAGAGCAAGTTGCGGCACTCAGTCTGAAATTTGCTCGCCTGACCGGTTGTCTAGTAAAAGAGCAGCGGTGTTCCCTGACTAAAAGAGTACTGTCCGCACTTAAAATTTATAGTGCTAAAATCAGCTCAGCCATATTATACGGGGCCGATATTTGGGGATGTGTGGACTTGGCTGTCCTGGATAGGATACAGAATAAATTCCTTCGAAACTTAGTTAGTCTCCCCCCCTCAACACCAGTCCTTCCACTTTTGATGGATATGGGCATGTATACCATTAAACACCAGGCCCTCTATAGGATGGTTTCGTTATGGAGACGCATATGGTCCACCCCGGAGCTGGCCATGTTTGCCCGTGAACTACAGGATGTGAGAATGCAACAAGGGGCAGGTGATATACCATGGCTAAAGCTAATTAAGAATACTCTTACCGAAATGGGTCTTCCCTTGCTTTGGTCAGAGCCGGGTTCTCAAAACTTTCCTACCAAGAATGAATTTAAACTTCTTTTTTGGTCCATGGTAAAAACGGAACATGTGGCATTTTCAGAGAAATCGAACTTGACAGGTCAGTTTTTGCTCCACAAAGCAGTTCCTAACAAAGAAGTATACTGGGATGTTATCCTTAAAACATTAGATAGGAAACTATACCATCAGTTCCGTGTAGGTACACTGCCTCTGAGGGCTTTTACTAGCGGCTGGCAGAGGACGGAGTCAAGCTTCTGCCCCCGTTGTACCGTTTGTAAAGAAACACTAGGTCACTTTTTATTTGTCTGTACTGCTTATCGTGAACCACGTTATAAGTGGCTGAAACCTATATGTACTAGACTAAACACCCGAGTGAGTAGTGAAGCACTGTACATCTTGAGAACTAACACTTCTGAATGGCTAACCATTGGATTGGCCAAATTCCTTGGGTGGGCTTGGCTGATAAGGATTAAGTCAGTCAGTTCATAGTATCATGACCTAAATAACTTGTATATTATGTTATCCCACTGATTTTCTGGCCTATGACTTTATTAGTATTGATGATCTGCCATTTTTTTTTTATATATGCTCAAATGTTTTTATAATTTCTCTTGACGTCTTTACATGCATGTTTAATTGAGATTTTTAACTATATTTGTCTTGCCTTAACTATTCTTGTCTTGTTTCTTCTGATTTGTTTAGTATGTTTATTTTATGACTCTATGACTTTGTTACACCAATTGTATTTAATGTAATTTTTGTGTATTTGTGTGTCTTTTATGATGAAAAATCGAAATAAAGACGTTAAAAACTGGAACTGGAAAATACTTATTTAAAATCTGACTTGACAATTAAGGTGTATTTTAAATAACTATCAAAATGTGATCTTGGTTCACTTTTATAGCTACTCCCAAATGAAAAGTTAAGCATTATAATATGTTACAATGTAACTCATTGCCTCCCTATGGGAGACCCAGCCTTCCTACAGTGATAAAACTGTTTTGGAAGTTTTTTACTGCCAGGACATGTAAAACATAAAATACACATGTCCTTCTTTTAAAGTAGGGACTTATAGGCACGTTAAATATGCCAACGAGGAGTATAGCCAATTGTGACATGCTTAAGGGGTCAGAGCAAATGACTGGAGACTGGTTAGCGGTGTCTAGGGTGCAAAGTAAAAAATAAACAAATCGGCCCAAAAGAATTGGGTTTGACCAAACAAAAATGATTTTTTCTACACAGTTCTACATAGTTCAAAGAGGGTATTGTGAGGTTTAAGTCCCAGAACAGGACAGCGTAAATGTCACCGATGTACAGAAGGAGATACATCTAGGTGTATATCTATAAATGGACATTTTGAATTCCATCTATGAGGTGCTTTGTAGCTAGTTGAAGATCTACACATGAGGAGATCTAAACTTGCAAACCTACCGTTGTGATTAAGGGCCAGATTTATATCTTTGTGGCTGGAATACTTCATCACAAACATGCTAGATATCACGTCCAATGTATTACAAGTTCAATAAGATATAATTCATTTGCAATGGCGTGGATGTGGTATCCATCTTTTTTTTATATGTATCTCATCTGTCAAGATCTAAATCATGCCCTAAGCCCTTATATTTCTATATGTTCTTAAAAACGAACATATTGTATATATATGCCAAATTCCTCATCCATATTTAAATCAGAGGGTGATCCTGATTCGAACTTGATGATATATTTTGATTAGACTCTCCATATGCACAGCTACCTGTCATCTACTAGCATTACACAATCAGTCCAAAATTAGGAGGAAAGCCTCTAGCCAGCATCCATAATGCAGACAACATAGTACTGTTTATCTATCTCAAGATCAGGAGTAGGGCAGTTATTGATTCCAGAGGCTCCTTCTGCGACCAGAATGTTGCAATGAAAACCAAGGCAGTCTCAGTACTGTCATCCTTTTTTATGTTACAAAAGGGATTGTGAAGCTAGTCAACATATCTGTTGCTGAGAGTATTAAATGGCAAACTTTGGCAACCTCTTTCTTATGGGTGAGGTCCCTGTGTGGGACCAAAGGCAAATGTCCTGGAGTCACAGATCCTCAGGATTTATAGTAAGCTTTTTTGCTTCCCTCACAACATTTCACCAGCCCAAATCACACTTGAATTTGGCTTTGTAAACCAATGACATGCAAGGCAAGATTAATTTGTAAAAATTCAGTTTCAGATTTAAACCACAAATCTGGCTTATTTGGACCTCATGCTCTGGCAAGAAATATTGAACCCATACTGAACCCCTAGTTGAAATCCCCTTTCGGAGACTGCTTCGTAAATAGCTTAAAATCCCTCCAAGCTGAACAGCTAAGGGTACTGCCTCTTTCTTTTGCATTTTCAAAAGAGCAAATCAATAATTGCTTACACTAGTTATCTTTCCAGGAAGACAAAACACAATCGCCAAGCGATCTCTTGCCTGGATTAAGGCAAACAGCTATTACCAGTTTAGCAGACAACCGTAACTGAACAGCTGCTTTTCGAAAAGCTCTACAATACAGTTTATGAACCAGTGCTTGGCTGGCCTGCCAGCTATGGACTATCAACTCAAGTGGCTGGCAAAGACTACAGATACAACATGTAGATGGTGTCACCAAGCACAAGATTCAATATTTTACATTATCTGCATTTGTCCAGCATTCCTCTCAGAATTTAAATTTTTATTGCACCCCTATTTTAATTTCTAGGGTGTGTGGTTGTAGATGCCATTGGGTGCTAAAAAGGAAATGACATGAGGCTTAGCACCCAACCAACACCAGAATGCTGCACGGTCTTCTAATTACTCGCATGATTGTCTTTAAAATGTTTAGCCATTCGATATGTCATATTAGTTCTTAATGTATCACATGTCAAGCATAAGCATTCCCAAAAACGTCTGACCTGGAGTGATGTGAAATCCAAATACAGCTCTTCAGTACTGATATAGAGGGAGAGAGAATGACCATGCTAACAGAATGACCAGTATTATTGCTCTGCCTGTCATGATCTTTATCCTTAAGATGCAATGTTGAAAATGACACCTGTCATTCACATTGTGAACCCATGTGGCCGGCTGGAAACATGCATCCACTGTGATGTACCTGGCCCTTTCTGCAAGGTTACCCTCAAACTTTTCGCCTTTACCCTCCACTTTTTGTTGAATTCATTTTTGCTAACCTTAGGGCACTGTGCACTTTACCTTCACTAACCAGTGCTTAAGTGCTTGTGCTCTCTCCTTAAAACATTGTGGCATTGCCTTATATCCATTAGGCATATTTAATGTACTTGTAAGTCCCTAGTAAAGTGGCACTACATGTGCCCAGGGCCTGTAGATAAGATACTACTAGTGAGCCTGCAGAACTGATCTCTCAGGCTTGCCGTTGGTGACTGTGTGTGCAAGTTCTAAAGGCCCCTTTCAACCTGGCAATTTAAAATCCTAACTGATGGCGAAAGTCAGATTTTAAAATACAAATATATACATAGCTATCTAGCTCCTGTAGCCTGTCTCTGATCACATCACTGGTTGTAACTGACACTTGGGCTTTTTGTATCCCTCCTAGACAGCCACAACCAATAGATAACTTAGTGTGCCTGAATGGGCCATCCCTGTCAGGACTGGAGGGAGGAGGTGGGTACAGCCTCACTTATACGTGCATTCATTTAAAGGGTTGAATACCCCCTGTAGTTAGTCTGGGGGCAGCTCAGGGAGGGCTGGAGGCCTGGGGACTTAAAATGGAAACTTCTAGAAGTTAGTCCCCCCACTTCACAACTGGATAAAAATACTGGACCTCATAAACCATCACTTCAGTACACTTCTGGACTTGTGGATACTCTGCCAGGACGAAGGACTGCTGTGCTGCTGAAGAGCTACAAATCTGCTAGACTATTTCCTTGCTGTGCTGCTGCTTTGCTTGGCTTACCTGCTACGTGCCAACATCCTGCCTGGTTGAGAAGGACTGGACCAGCATCTCTTGAACCCAGAACCCAGAGAGACTTTAAGGGCTAATTAGCTGGTCTCCTTATCCAAAGCCTCAGAGACATAACAGGCTTCCAACAACCTTGCTCCTGCACCTGACTCTTACATCTGTGTTACCAAATGGTGCCACCCTTTCCTAGAGCCTTGGATGTGGGTTTAAGGTGTTTTGGGCCTAGCAGAACCAACACAGCTCCTCTGCTGTGTGGTGCAGTCTTGAGCAGAGCTAATGCATCACGCCTGCTGCATGTATCAGAACCACTGCAAAGACCCAAATATCAGCCTGCAGCTTCCTTCGCAGGGGCCATGGCACAACGCATCCTCAGAGTAGGTCCTAGCAACCATCGTTGATGAGAGCCTTGAAGATGATGCCAGACTCCGCATCGTGGCTTCGCAGCTCCTCAGAACTGGCGCATTGCCCGACTGCATGACACATCCCCAACTCCGGACTTCACATTGCATACTGTCATCAACAGAACAATCGACAATGACACAACAGGACCTCACACGCAGTCTTGCTGCATCTCAGAATTGATGCATCGCTTCGGCTGTGCAGACCTCACAATGTTCCGCAAACCAAGGATTAAAAGTGCTCTGTTCAGCTGGTCTAACTGGGTCCCTGTAGTCAGCCCATACTACATCATGGTCAGTTACAACTTGAGACTGTGTTCTAGTCTGGTGCAACCAGATCTTCACTGTTGGCACTTTATGACTTTTGGCACTATTGTGTTTACTAAAATCTTTCAAATTGAATAGCTGCTGATAAGATTTTTGAAATGTTGGTCTTCTTTGATAAAAAAAATTCTAAACTGATCCCTTTCTGTTGTGTTTTCACTGTGTTACTGTTTGATGTGTTGCACAAATACTTCACACATTACATCTGAGTTAAGCATGACTGCTCTGTTTACCCTGAGAAGAATTTTGGCTGCTGATTGAGAAGGGTTTCACCCCCCTCAACCAGCAGAACAATTTCATACACTCTGCATAGCATTACAGAATTCCTAAAAACACAATTGTAATGACATTATCAAGCCTGTGACCATGAGTATATATATGTGTGTGTGTGTGTGTGTGCAGCAATGTGTTTGTGTTAGAATGTTTGTGAGTGTATTGCTGCCTTGTTGTGACTAAGTAAAGCAGATCACTTTTGCGACAACCTTCACCTCTCTGTCAAGCATTGGTTTAATTTCCTATATATTACAATAGAGAAATGTCTGCCATTAGGGCAGAGGTTTCACCGCGGTAAGCTTTATAGAAAATCAAAAAAGTGTATTCATCTTAAAAAAATTGTAAAATATTTTGTGTTATTTACTAATGTAAATTAAGTTTATATAGATAGTTTAAATGCAGAACACAATACAAAAACTTATAGCACTAGTAACTTATATTTGAATACAATATGTAATTATTTTAATTACATTAAATTAGCATAACATTGTTTTTCTGAAGTTTAAATATAAAAAAATACCTACCTAATGAACAAAATTCCTTTTTATTATTTATTGATAATGAAATTAACATTTAACATTAGTTCTGTTTTTAAGTAAATTAAATATTTACATTTCATTTAACCTTATTTCATACTGGGTTGTATTTTAAGTCCCTTTCTCCATTACTTTTTTTCTATGGCAAGGTGTTGCAGTATCATTAGTTGGCCATGTACAGTGCAGGACTTACTACTGGTCTGCTTGAGTATTCCATTAACAAATCAATCAATCAAGATATATTAAGCGCAGCTAATCACCCGATACAGTATCCAGGTTCTTGTAGGCCACAGAGGCTGATTCGACCCACCAGATCGTAAGGGCAATTCGGAATTCCAGAATTGACGTGATGGTCTGGAGGTGCGTTGGGAGGATTTTCTAAGGCTTTCTTGCAATGTGGGAGAAGGAGCATTCTCCCATTCTACTTCAGTAGACCTGGAGTTTGGGCAAGTGGAAGGGAAGCAGAGTGTAGTCTTGTCGATGGTTGGTGGAAGTTCAGGCAGTGATTAATGTAGGCGGGTGCTTAGTTGTGTAGAACCTTTTGTGTGTGTGTGTGGTAGAAGGTTGAATTAGTATTGTTTCTCTATGGGAAGCCAGTGGATATTCCTGCATTGTGTGGTGGAATGTAGGCCCGTCGGGGAAGTCTGAGGGTGATTTTGGCTGCATAATTTGAAGTCTCTGTAGAAGGTGTGCAGCGATTCCTACGTAGAGGGCATTGCCATACTCCAGTCGGTTGGTGATGAGGCTTGTGTCGTGGTGCGTTTCGTGTGTAGGGGTAGCCACTTGAAGATCTCACTTAGCATGTGGAGAATGAGGAAGCAGGAGGAGGAGATTGCATTGATATGTGATTTTATGGTGAGCTTATTGTCAGTGATGATTGTGAGATTGCTGACATGGTTGGAGGGAGTGGGTGTGGGTCCTAGGTCTAATGCCCACTAGGAGTTGTTTCATGTGCTGCTGCAGTTGCCAGAGATCAGTACTTCCATCTTGTCTGTTTTCAGCTGCAGGCAGTTGTTCTTCATCCAGTCAGCGACATTTCAAGTGAAGGCTCAAATTGGACAAATATTATCATTGCCACATTTCACAGATGATTTTTTTTATCTGTGTGCTAGCTGTTCCTAAGTACACAATGTTTTATAGATAAATATGCCTCTCTGTGCAACAGTAGGCAATTCTATATTTGCCCGCAGGCCAATCGTAAATCAGAAAGGATTACCCATGTAGGCTGCACTTCAGATCTAGGACGGTATTTCAAACTATCTATCCTAAGACTTATTACCTGAACTAAATATCTCACATCCCTATGCGGTTCCCCACAAAGTGCACCCAGATGATTTTAGGCTTACCGTAACTTTGTTTTACTCCTGGTGCTTGCTGTGCTGCTCTGCTTGCTAACGCATACGGCAGGGGCAGAGTCTCGCTCTCAGAAGGGGGCATGTGCAAGTCAAGTGAAATCATTCAAGGACACTGCTAATAGTCATAACTCTGTGACAGTAGTCAATCCTGGTACTCTGCCGATGGCTTCACGCTAGGCAGAAGCTGCAGAAACCTTTCTCTGGACTGGGCCTGGGGCTCAGGAGAGTGCACAGATTGCATTCTGCCTGCAGTGCTGTTTTACCGTGGCTGCAGAGGAGTCTTTTAATGAGGGCTAAGGTCAGTGCTCCCCCCTATTTTTACCAGGCTGTAACCATTATCTGCCAGGGTGGCCTTTGGAGGACTAAATCGTCTTCTGACGCCTCAACTATGCGGCACGAAAGAGCACGCTAAAAGGTGAAACTTAACCCTAGCAGCTGCTGGCAAGCGGAATAACAAATTTAAGCTGCGCACCTTTTGTGGTCATGAATGGCAGGCACGCCTTGCCAGAAATAAGAGCAAAGGTACTACCCCTCTGAATCACATGTGGACCCTGCCAGGTGACGGTCTCTCAGGATTGGATCTCTTTTAGTTATTGCTGTGATGCACGCTGTGTCAGACCACGTGGTACCTCTGAGGCGGCAGCAGGGCAGAGTCTCACATCTAGATTGAATCGCACACTGCTCACGCCGGGTTGACATCACGTAGTGTGCTAGAATGAATAAGAGGCCAAAAAGGCCTAAAAATTAACATAATGACAATGATAGAGTACAGAACCGGGCATCGGGATGCGAGCTACTGGTAGGTTGTTGACGAGCTACCGGTAGCTCGCGATCGACCGGTTGGAGACCCCTGCTGTAGAAGCTCCTCCTTAGAGCACGTCTGCCAATCAGATGACCCTCCTAGTCCATGGAGAAGAAGTGTATGGCTGGCAACACTTCTACCTTCAATAGTTCGCAACCAACCAACATAAAGCTCAGGAAGGTCCTCCTTACAACATGTAGATGTCCTTGCTACTCTCCGGAGCAGAAGTGAATTGCAGAAAACACTTCTACTTTCGATGGTTCGCACCCAATAAACATTAAGCTTGTTGTTGGAACACCTCAGCCAATTAAACGTTAATTTTGTTCCAAGCACACATACAGAACACGCCCTCCCCACATATTAATACATTTCCTGTAACAAAGTGACTCTATCAATAACAAAAGTGAACACTGCCTAATAAATACACATTATTCCACATGATATTAAAGAAAAGACGCATATAATTTCCTCAGATTACTGCATCTTCTCCCAACATGAGTGAAGCCACGGGACTGTGGGGTTCCCAGCAAACCCCCGCTATAATTTTTTTAGGAAATACCCCGGGGACCTATTTCCACAGCATACTGTACCCCCCTCTCAACATAACTGAAGCCCCGGGACTGCGGAGGCACCAGCGAGCCCTCACTATCATTTTTATAATAATTTCCACTGACTTCTTCAACCTCGCTTCTACCGATGCACAAAATGGCTGCCAACACTTCCTGGTTTTGAATGTTGATACCCACTTGACAGCAAATCAGCATTCAGCGCGTGATCGGGACGGTGCGCTTAGTGTGCGCGCAAGATACGCTCATCCACCAAGGCCATAGATATATATGTACATTTAATTATAATTTTCTCAGAAACTACTGAACAGATTTGCACCAGTCAAGCACAAGGCACGAGTCTGAACAGAGGACTACCTCTTTGCCAAATTTGGTGCAATTCCGTTCAGCCGTTTGGGCTGTAGCCGTGATGAACAGTTCCTATGGAAAATTGCATGGGAAAAACAAGTTTTCGGACCCCCCTTTTTTCTCGACCCCCTCTTCAAATGCAATATTGTAGACCCCGGGATAGCTCTTTCCCACGTAGCTAATTTTTAAACAAGCACAGGAGCCCGCGCTTCGTTTTTATTTTTTTTACACTGGACCCATTCACCCACCGCACATTTCTCTGTTTTAAAAAATATATATATTTATATATATCTTTTTTTGGGCCCTAGGGGTTTTTGTGGGACCCCCTAAGTAGAGGGTCAAAATATTTCATACCTGCTGCCTTTATATGTTTAAAATGCTTGTTCCACTCATTTCTAGATCCTCACTTCTAACGAGGCACAAAATGGCTGCCAATAGTTCCTGGTTTCGAATGTTGACAACCACTTTACAGCCAATCAGCATTCTTGCGCATGATCGGGACGGTGCGCTTATATTCCGTGCATCCCCGATGCCATAGCTATATATGTACGTTTAAAAGTAATTTTCTCAGGACCTACTGAACAGATTTACACTATATAAGCAAAAGGCACGAGTCTTAACCAAGCACTACAACTCTGCCAAATTTGGTGTAATTCCGCTCAACCGTTCTAGCTGTAGCTGCAATGAACGGTACCTATGGAAAATTGCATTGGGGAAAACATGTTTTGGGCCCCCCCCTTTTTTCTCAGCCCCCGCTTCATGAATCACCCCAAGACTTTCAGGATAGGAGCAGACCAGAGCGCCCCACCAGTTTCAAAGATTTAGCGAAGATTTGTCAACCGGCGCAAATGTTATCCAAATACAATGTGGCAGATTTCCTATGGAAAATAGGTCCTACCTATAACTACCTACTGGCGACGGCCAGTAGTTATTAAATATATCTCCAAGAACTCTCCTTCCACCTCCCGCCATTTGGATGTATGAATGGAACACAGACCACGAATTTTGCGCTAATAAATTATTTTTATTTTAGTTCCACAGAACAACAGCCATTATATATATATTACCTACTGGCAGTCACCAGTAGGTAGTTATAGTTAGGATCTATTATCCATAGGAAAATCGCGACATTCTATTCCCAATAACTTTGGCACTGATTGAAAAATCTTTGCGAAATTTTCAATACTCGTGGCCCACTCTGGTCCGCTCCTATCTTGAAAGTTTTATGGTGATTCGTCAAGTGGGCCCCAAGAAAAAAGGGGGTCCCAAAACGCATTTTTCCCGTGCAATTTTCCACAGGAAACTTTAGACGCGTCTACAGCCCAAACTGCAGAACGGAATAACATCAAATTTGGCAAAAAGGTAGCCCTTGGTTCAGAAAGATGCCTTTTTGTTAAATGGTGTAAATCCATTTAGTAGTTGCTGAGAAAATCAACATTAAATAAGTTTCTATATCTAGAGGCACAGAGGATCCATGCACCCTCCCGATCACGAGCTTTATGCTGATTGGCTGTCAACACTCAAAACCAGGAAGTGTTGGCAGGCATCTTGTGCCTCGGTAGAACCAAGGCACAAGAAAAGAGAAAAACAAATGCGCAAAACACGAAAAGGAGGCAGGGTAGAAACACCCTGACCACCCTAGGCCTGCTTAGGGGGCCCCACAAGGTCCCGCAGGGCCCCCCAAAAAATGATTTATTTTTTTAAAAATTAGGGGAAGTGCGGCAGATTTGCTGATCCAGCCGAGAAAAAAAACCTGCGCTTCATTTAATTAAAGCCCCCGGGTGGGCCAGGTCCTGGAGGGATGAGGAAAAAAAAGTGTGGGGGGTTCAATGTCCCCCACACTGCCCCGGGTACCGTCACCCCCGGGTCAAAGCATGAATATTTGCAAGGGCACACCATCCCCAGTGCCCAAAAATGAGGAAAAGAAGGGTGGCCACACAGCCCCCCTTCTTACATTTTTTTTAAAAAGACCAACATTGCACCAGAGGCCGTGCCCCCTCCTTGCAGCACTCTGCAAACCTTCCCCCGGCGCGTTTGCAGATTGGGAACTAATTCCCGTAGAATACTGGGGATCCCTGGGGGCAAACTAGCCCACCAGGAACCTCCAGTATGTGCCAAGGAGCTACATTTCAGAAAGGTGTTCTGAGGCTACACCCCTTTTCACACCTTTCTGTAATGTAGCTCTGTTGAGCTTAATGGAGGTACAAGGCAGGCTAGTTGCACACCAGGGACCCTCAGGATTCAAGGGGAGTTAATCCCCCAACTTAAAACGCGCCACAGGCGCGTTTACACAGTGGTGAAGGGAGGGGGCGGGGCCTGAGTTGACATATGTGCAAACACGCCCTGTTGCATGTTTTAAGTTGGGGATTGAATTCCTCTTCAATCCTGAGGTTACCTGGGAGCCAACTAGTCCACCATGTACCTCCAGTAAGTGCCATGGAGCTGCGTTACGGAGTCTTGTAAAAAGGGGCGTGGCCTCTGAACACTTCTCTGCCATGCAGCTCTCTGGTGCATACTGGAGGTACCTGGTGGGCTAGTTGGCCCCCAGGGACCCTCAGGATTGAAGAGGAATTACTTACATTTTAAGTCGGAGAAAAAATTTCCCTTCAATTCTGAGGGCCCCTGGGGGACCGAGTCACAAGAAAACAGTAAAACAAAGTAAATGAAGGGGGCATGCTAGAAACATTCTGACCCTCTAGGCTTGATCGGGGGGTTGTACATGGATGTTTAGGCTTTATTTTTTTTTAAAGAAAAATCAAGGCGTACGCGCACGGAAATCTGTACAATTACGAGCACGAGCTGCATGCTGATTGGTTGTCAACTGTCTGTTAGCACTCCAAACCAGGAAGTGTTGGCATCCATCATTTAGTTTGAAGTATGTGGGGGGCTCATAGCTCTCCTACATTTTTCGGGGACCGCCACCTTCCTGGGGCAGTAATATTTAAAATAGGGGGGTCTGCGATGGCACAGATTTCAAAGCTCCAGGGATTTCTGGACTTTTTAATATTGGGAGGGGGTCACGCGGCCTCCGTACTGGAACCCTTGATGGCCCTGGGGACCATCATTTCCCAGGGCCGGCTCTTGCAGTGTGTCGGGGCTTATCCCCGGGACACTGGTATTTGGTATAGTATGGCGGGAGCGCCGCGGCTCCCACTTTAGCACAGCAAACCGGTTAACTATTTGTCTCTTTGAAGTAGGAAAGCAGATTGCTTTTCGTTAGAGAGAGCAGCGTAGTGTCCGTTGCAGTGTTCTTTTGGTGACTTACCTGTTTGTGTTCAAGATTCGGTGACCTATTTGTGTTGCTTTCCTTTGTGTATGTTTTATGCAGCCTTTTTTTGTTCTTTTGTATCTAACTTTATTTATTCAGTGCTTAATCCAGTGTTCTAAATATAGGAGTACATCTGTAGACATGTAGTTTACTCCTTTCCTTTGTCTCCCTCAACCCTAATTCAGAACATAATGGGGTGAGTCAAACTAAGGCAATGTTGTCGTCATTGTTTTAAGTTTGCAAAAATAGTAGGTAGTATAAATAAATAAATAAATAAAGCACTTGACACTGTATTTATTGTATTTAATTTTAGAATATGTTGAAAATAATATACACTAATGTAGAAAATATTGTTGGTTCAATTGTAAGATATTTCAAATGAATAACCACATATGCTGATATTACAGTAAAGATACAATTAAGTGTTTATGGTTTTGTACGAAGACCTACAACAAAATTTGAAAGACGGTTTCGACATTAGTAACAGTGTCATAGAAGTGCTAAACATAATTTTTATAAGTAGGGAGAATGAAGAGGAAGATATACATGCTATAGATATTAGCTGTGATTTTCTAAACTAAAGTTTAGATGCTGATTTTGTATAATCATTAGATGACATCGACTATGATCACATGAATTTGTGTAATCAAGAAATTAAAGTAAATCATCCCAAGCATACTCAGCAGAGCTTAGAGTAAGGAACTATGTAGGAGTTTCTAAGGCCTAGATGTAGGTAATAGCAATTTTCCGAATGGTAAATACCGAATTTTACAGATTCGGTATTCACTATTTGGTAATTGCTATGTAGGTAAAATAATCAGTAAAAATACCGAACCTGTATGATTCGGTAATTACCAATTCTGTAATTACAGAATTGGTATTTGCCATTGATTCCTATGGGCCTTGAAGCCCATAGGAATCAATGGCAAATACCGATTCTGTAATTACAGAATCGGTAAAATTACCGATTTTGCAAGGGTGACAGGGTGTCACTTTGACACCCTGTTGCACCCCTGTTTCTGGCCTGTGTGCCATTTGACACACAGACATGCCCTTAGGGCATGTCTGTGTGCCACATGGCACAGGTGTACATGCACAGATGTGCATGTACACTGGAATTCGTTATTTACCATGGAATAGTATTCCATGGTAAATAACGATTCGGTAAGGGCCTGTGGCACTGATTACAGTGCCACCTACATCTTGATTTACAGAATCGGTAAATTTACCGATTCGGTATTTTACCGATTCTGTATATTTACCGAATCGGTAAATATACCGATTCTGTAAATAAAATGCCCCCTACATCTCAAAAGCAAAATACCGGTCGGAAACGGCCGAAATCGGCCGTTTTCGACCGGTATTAAGGCTCCTACATCTGGCCCATAGTTCCTTAGCATACATTTTAGTTCTCCATGATGTCGGTACCAGTACTCATTACTACAACGCTGACATGCCATGAGATTAATGAGGTGAGATTCTAAAATATTATCTTTCTGCTGTACTTTATGCATACATTTGTTTGCTGAAACATTTTGCAGATGTACACCTGTTTTCAATGTATGGTTTTCTGCAGTCAAGAGAAATCACTCTCAAACAAAAAGATGGAACAAATATGGAATACATTATTGAAATCTTGGATTTTCTGCATATAATATTGATGTCCAGTATTCAGATTCAGGAATCTGCACAGGTCGGTCATCATATCGTACTCTTTTACGTTTAGGAAGGAACTGAGGGAAAATACGATCTTCCAAGCTTTTTTCCCATACAGTAATGGGACGTCCATTTGCTTCTTTCATTTGGAATAACTCTATAGAATTCCCCATCACTTCTTTAGAATGAAGTGGATGATTACTGTAATGTTTGTAGATTTCTTCAGTTATGGAAACATCCAGTTTTTCAATTTGTCCAGCTGGGAAGTCAATATCTTCTACAGTTATTTATTCTTTTCCCACATACACATTTTTGTAATATTAACTTTTTTTATAGCAGATAGAACGTTGCCTTTTTCACTTTCCTAATATCCACTCATTCTTGCCAGATGTTCTTACTCTTAGTAGAAACGCCATTGACAAGAATAACTAAATGTTCATCCTGTACATTTTCTACACCAAATGTCTGTGTTTTAAGTAAATCAAGATTGTATTGAATGTTTTCTGTAGTGCTAGCGCTCTTGGTATCTAGTTGTGAACTGTACTGAGCGGAGAATTGATTGAAAGCACTTCTCAGGACACATAGTGAAGAGAAATTTACATTGAAAGTTGAATTAAAGTTGTCACCCCGCTGTCTGTAATGTAGATTGAAGGTACTAATCGATATGAATATTGATGAATGCTATTTTGTACAGTTAACAGAATCTGAAGACAGAGTACAATTGTCTCTACCTTAAGGAAAGCAAGGGTAGATAGAATGGTGTCCTTAATGCAGAAGGAAAGCTGAATTGAAGTTGCGAATGAGGGTCTCCGTAGTGTACATTTAATAGTGGACTGTATCATCTGTAATCATGATTGAAATGAAAGATAGAACATGTATGGAATGCATTGTCAAAATATGTATGTGTCCGGGACATAATAGTTCAAATTGTGACCTGTGTTGTCTGTAGTGTAGACTGTGATTCAGTGTTCTTTTGGACTTTTAAGATGAATTTTGTTATTGTACTAAAGCTATAACTGATATAAAACAAGTTCATGAAATTCAAGAATAATTGATAACCCTAGCCAATTAAGGTAGCAAGTGTGCAAATGTTTACCTGTGTTTGGGTGGAGTAGTAGCTACATCAAAAAGGCTCAATAAAGGGTCTTGAGTTTGAATCAGAATATGAAATTGAAGAATAGTTGATAACCACAGCGAAGAAAGGCAGAAAGTAAGTTTGTGTATGTGTGGATGATATCTTATTTGATTGGAAGATGAATAAGATGAAAAATAAGAAATGCTGAAGATGTGCAAGCTACCCATTTCCTTGAGAGGTAAGTAGGTGTTTGGTTTTCCAGTCCATTACACCGACAGGGTGTAGGATTCTGCAGTGGGAGCCTGAGAAATGGGTACCACATATAAGGAGGCAAGCTAGTGCACAAAGTACCCATACTGTGCGGTAGAAAGGACGCAATAAAGGACGAAAGTGTGTAAATTACCCACTGCTATTCATGGGTAGTAGTTACCAAGAAGGGTCAATGAAGGGCCTGCAGTTTGAATTTCAATTTCAAGAAAAATAATTGATAACCCTAAGGAAGAAAGGCTGCAAATGTGGAAACTTCTACAACAAAAAGGCTTAATAAAGGGCCTTGGCTTTGAATCAGAATATTAAATTAAAGAATAATTGATAACCCTAGCCAAGAAAGGCAGCATCTGTGCACATTTCCTACCGCATTTGGATGGGGTAGTACTCCCAACAAAAAAGGTTGATAAATGGAGAAGTGTAGCTCAATGGTTAGAGCGGCTGACCCTGATGCAGAGGTCTAGCCCGGGACCAGGGATCAATTCCCGCCTCAACGGGTCTTGTGCTCAATTTCCTCGGACCTGATAATTCTCGCCTCCGTGCCTATCCTAATCATGGGTCCCACTCTGCAACTCTGGGCAATAGCTTGCTTAATCTCCACAATGGCCCCAACAATGCTAGGATGACTGGCTTCACCTTTGGGGTGCCCAGGAGTGGGCACCTTACAGGGAAAAGCCACGAAGGGTTCCACAACGGTATGCGTACAAGCGCCGAGATACCCTCATGGGTCGATTCGTGCGCTATACAAGTACTACTACATTACATTACATAAATGTGTGGTGAGTGATGTTGAGGAGAGTGATGCTCCTTTTTTTCATTTTTGGTGAGGTTGATAGACTATTTCACGTAACAGAAAAGTTCTTCGCAATAAATGCATAGAAATTTAAGTTTTCCAAAATCAAGATCAATATGTAAGTATGGACTGCTTGCCAAAGATGCTGTTGCAGCAGTTGATGTGGTTGGTGCAGCAGCAACTGAGTTGTCCTGCAATCTCTGTGTTGCAGCTCAAGTGAAGTTGTTGGGGTGCAAGTTTTTACATATCGCACCATAGTTGGTGTGCCAAAGGAGTATTTTTGGGATGGATCATCCCTTGAAAGAGTTGTTTGCTAAATTTTACAGATTAGTTTGAGTATTAACCTTCTTCTGGGATAGTAGAAATGAGAAAAAGGTTTTATAAAGGGCCTTGATGTTCAACCAGAATATGAAATTGAGGAATAATTGATAATCCCAGCCAAGAAAGGAAGCAAGTGTGCATCTAAAGCAACAAAGTTCTTTGAAGTGTGCGATGACGTGTGGTAGCAAAAGCTTTAAAATCAAGTTTTCTAATCAATATTGGTTGTCCATTCACAGAAGTAAGTTGAAGTATAGTTTCAAAAAGTATGATGTATTTTTTTCTAAATAAGTCATCTCATTCAATACGGTGACATGGTGATGATTTGTTGTGCACAGAGCTAGTAATACCTTTGGCGCTGAGCTTGAATGTACCCTGTGATGATGTGTGGTCGGAGTGAGGTTCAGTAATTGAAGTAATGTGTTTTGTTGATTGAATTCTGCATTAATTCCATTTAAAAGGGACAGTATGTCTCAATATGACATAAAAATGTTCACTCTTGTTTGTGATGATTTATGGTGCACTTAGTAAGTAGTATCTTTGGCGGTGAGCTTGTATGTTTCCTGTGCAGTGTAGATTGAAGGTAGTTGTTAACAGACAAAGACGAATAGTTTTTGTCACTTATTTAAACAAAATGTGAAACACATATAGTAGAGTTTTGTCTGCATTAAATAAATGAAGGCTGAATTTCCTAGCGTTCAAAATTTAAGAGATATTTGAGGATATTGTGCAATTGTCTGTTTTTTAAGTAAATCAAGATTGTATTGAAAGTTTTCTGTAGTGCTGGTGCTCTTGGTATCTAGTTGTGATCTCTACTGAGCTCATAATTGATTGAAGGCACTTCTCAGCACACATAGTGAAGAGAAATGTATATGGAAAACTGAATTGAAGTTGTGAATCCTGCTGTCTGTAATGTAGCTCGAAGGTACTAATCGATAGAAACATTGATGAATGGTATTTTGTACAGTTAACAGATTCTTAGGACAACGTAGAATTGTATCTGCATTAAGGAAAACAATGTTGCATGTAATGCTGTCCTTAATATAGAAGGAAAGCTGAATTGAAGTTTTGAACCCAGCTGTCCACAGTGTAAATTGAAGGTAGTTGTTGACAGAAAGATTGGTCAATGCAAGGCAGCAAGTGTTCAAATTTCCCACTGCCTTCGGTCGTGGTAGTTGATTGAAGAAAAAGGGAAATATGAAATTGAACAATAGTTCATAACCCCTGTGAAGAAATGCAGTAAGTGCGCACATTTCCTACTTCCTTCTGGCAGTGCAGTATCTACATGAAAAAGGCTTGATAAAGGGCCCGCACTTTGAATACAGATATGAAATAGAATAATAGTTGATAACCATAGCCAAGAAAGGCAGCAAGTAGGTGTGTGTAGGTGTAGATGCTGTGTTGATTAAGTGGTAGATGAATAATGTAAAAAATATGAAAAGCTGAAAGTGTCCAAATTACCCACTGCCATTCATGGGTAGTAGTTAGCAAGAAGGCTCATTAAAAAGCTTGTACTTTGAATTACAATAACAAACAGAAGATTTGATAACTATAGACTATACTGGCTCTTTTTTACTATTGTTAGACTTTTAAGCTTTTGATTATACATGAACGACAGGAAGTGCGCAAATTACCCACTGCCATTCATGGGTAGTAGTTACCAAGAATGCTCAATAAAGGGCCTGTACTTTGAATTTCAATAACAAACAGAAGATTTGATAACCATAGACTATACTGACTCTTTTTTAATATCTTTGGACTTTAAAGCTTTTGTTTATACATGAACGGCAGGAAGTGCGCAAATTACCCACTGCCATTCAAGAGTAATAGTTACCAAGAAGGCTCAATAAAGGGCATACACTTTGAATTTGTATTACAAGAAGGACAATTGACAACCCCAGCCAAGAAAGGCAGTAAGTGTGCAAATTGCCCACTGCTTTCGCCCGGGGTAGTAGGTACAAGAAAAAGGCTCGATAAAGGGTCACGAGTTTGAAGCAGAATATCAAATTCAAGAATAATTGATAACCCCAGCCAAGAAAGGCAGTAAGTGTCCAAATTTACCACTGTCTTCGGACGGGGTAGTAGGTACAACAAAAAGGCTCAATAAAGGGCCACAAGTTTGAATCAGAATATGAATGAGTAATTGATAACCCCAGCCAAGTAAGGCAGCAAGTGTGCACATTTTCAACTGCCTTCGGACAGGGTCGTTTTTACAACAAAAAAGCTTGATAAATGTTTGATAACTAATGTTGAGGACAGCGCTGCTCCTGTTTCTTGTTTTTGATGAGGTTGATATAGTGTTTGCATAACACAAAAGTTCATCACAATAAATGCATAGACCGTTGAGGCTGCCTGACTTCAAAATGGCGCCTGATGCTGTTGCCCACGGACGCTGCAGAGTGAAACGAAGGGCTCTGACCCGTCTGGGGCGAACCAAGCATCCTTTGAATCGGTGAGTGGTGGGTGGAACCCCCCAGTGTGGCCTGCAGTTGGGGAGTGAGTGCGGTGCCCCCCACCAATGAAGCCCTCTCAGTTGCATGCCTGACCCTAATGTTAATGTTAATGTTAACAATTTGTTAAAGCGCAAACAGCTACCCCAGCAACGGAGCGTCCCAGCGCTGAACCTAAACAGTACCTGAGGGGAGGGGGAAAGTCACAGAGGAATTTAGATGTTGGAGAAAAGGTGAGTTTTTAGTTCCTTTCGAAAGGTAGTCAGGTTGGTCAGGGTACGGATATGCAGAGGTAGGGAATTCCAAAGTTTTGCCCCTAAAACCTTGAAAGAGCGGCCGCCCATTCTGCAGAGCTTGGTTCGAGGAACCGTCACCAGATGCTGACCTAGCGAGCAAAGAGTGCGCTGGGGGGTGTAGGGTACAAGAAGCGGACGCAGGAGTTTAGGACCGTCTGACTTAAGAATTTTGAAAGCTGTGGTGAGAGTTTTGAATTGAATGCGGGATTCAATTGGCAGCCAGTGTAATTTCCTGATGGTGGCTCTGGCAGAGCATCTGCGCGGAAGGCCAACCACAGCCCTGGCGGCCGAGTTCTGAATTCGTTGCAGGCGAGCTAGTTCTGTTTTATTTGCCCCTAAGAACAAGACGTTGGCATAGTCCAGCCGCGCAAGGATAATTGATTGAATGATGAGTTGGCGGGTTCTGGAGTCGAAGAAGCCAAGTATTGGACTGAGACTTCTCAGTAAGCCCACACACGTGGCTGCTAATTTTTTTGTGTGGGATTGGTAGTTGAGTGAGGAGTCTAGCCAAACGCCAAGGTTCTTCACCACCTTTTTTGGCACGGGAGTGGGGCCAAGCAGAGAAGGCCACCAATGATCACTCCAGTGACCGGGGTTTTTGCCGAGGAGGAGTACCTCAGTTTTCCCAGCGTTCAGTTGGAGGCAGTTGCGTGTCATCCACTGCGCAACTGCCGCTAAGCCATCCCTGAATTTAGTAGCCGAGGTAGATAGACCCTCAGAAAGAGTGATGACCAGCTGTGTGTCGTCGGCGTACGACACCAGCGTAAGGTCCGACTCTTTTGCCACTAGTGCGAGAGGCTGAACGTAAAGGTTAAAAAGGGATGGGCTTAGCGCCGAGCCCTGAGGGACTCCCTGTTCGATGGAGTGGGGTTGGGAGATGAAAGGCGGGGCTGAAACCCTAAAGGACCTGTCCTTCAGGAAGGACCGGAACCACTCGAGGGCAAGCTCCTCGATCCCTATGGCCTCAAGTCTCTTCAGCAGGATGTTGTGTGAGACCGTATCAAAGGCCGTGCTGAGATCCAACAGGATCAGCACGGCACTTTGACCGGCATCCAGAACGCCCCGGAGGTGTTCTGTGGTGGTCAGCAGGGCAGACTCGGTGCGATGCCCTGGCCTGAAGCCATTTTGGGATGGATCCAGGACGTTATTTTGCACCATGTGTTGGGATAGTATTTTATTCACATGGGCTTCTGCCAGTTTAGATGCCCATGGGAGCAGCGAGATGGGTCGAACGTTTTCTGGCTTTGTGGGGTCCAGTGTGGGCTTTTTTATGATAGGGGAGACCCATGCTAATTTCCAACAGGTGGGAACCACCGCTGAGGAAAACGAAAGGTTGAGTAGGCTGGCAAGGGGAGGGAGAAAGAAATCAAGAGAATCCAAGAATTTAGCTGGTCTCATGGAATCCGTGGGGGAGCCAGACTTAAGATGGCAGATTTCTAGATTGCCTGGAACCCGAGTGGTGATCAGCCCGCACCAGCCACCGACCCACAGAGACACGCAGTCATTCCCCGTGGTCCCACAGAGTATAAGGGGACACACAGATCTAAGCGCCCCCGGCTACACAACTCACCCACTGACAAGGACAGTGAGCGAGGCGGAAAGGGGGGGCTCCAACGACCACGGCGACGGGACCCACTCCATGACACCTACAGAGCCCACCTCAGGGCGCGGACCAGTGGACCAACCCCAGCTTGAAGGCCTGAGGAACCTACCTGGACCAACAGTGCAGCCAGGGGGCAGTGATCTGGGTCACCCCCTTGGCCGTCACCTACCCAGCCGAACCTTGAACATAGTTATCCTCGTCTCTACCCCTACCTCTGATCCTTACCTCACCCCGCTTCCTCCCATGCCACATTCGTCTTGTATCATGTACCTTTGTAACATTGCTATTTGTTTGTCTTGTTTGAGTATGCATCACCATGCTTCAATAACTGTTTGTTACCATGTAACTTTTACCGAACTACATACCCCCTACCCCTCCCCACTCTACTCCTCTCCACTTTCCTGCTTCTGACCTCTGCCCTCACGTGTCCTGCACCCTAGTTCCCACCCTGTTTACCTGTGAATTTTCCCTCGTCATTTGAGATCTAGCTATTTTGTCTGATGCCCGATGGAGCTACCTGGTTTAGTTATAGGGGAGACTGATCAGGGATTCCCTCCTTGGACGTCACCTACCCAGTCGGTCTTTAGCCAGACTTCCTTTCATCTCTCCTGTCGTCTCTTCTCGCACCCTTCCCTTATTTATGTCTCTCCTTCTCTCCTCTCTCAATGTATTGAGACTGAACTATTTTGTCTGATGTCCGATGGAGCTACTTGGTTTAGCTATAGGGGAGATGGGCCGTGGACTCCCTCCTTGGTCATCACCTGCCCAGTCAGCCTTTAGACAGACTTCATTTCGTCTCTCCCTGTTGTCTCTTCCCCAATACTCCCTTTCTCACCTTCCCAGTCCCCTCCCCTCTACCCTCCAATTATTTTGCACTCCATGTTCTTTAAATGTTTCCCATTGAGACCTAGCTATTTGACCAAAGCCTGATGGAGCTACCTGATAGCTATAGAGGAGATGGGTTTTGGTACTTCCCCCTCGAGTGTCACCTACCCAGCCGGACTTTGGTCGGACTTTCCTTCGTCTTTCTGCCGTATCTCCCTCCCACCCCTTTACCCTTACCCCTTTCCCCTCTACACTTCACTTATCTTGTTTTCTATGCTCTTGTAATTGTTTGTCTAGCAACTGATGTAAATTGGAACTGATGTAATCTTGTAATTTTGTGTAACCTCATGTAAAGCTCTCTGATAACTCCGGGTCTAGCCAGCGCTATATAAAACTCTTAAAATAACAAAATAAAATATCAATAAAAAATAAATTTAAGTTTACGAAACTCAAGATCAATATGCGAGTATGGACTGTTTGCTAAAGATGGTGTTTTTTAGGATTGATCACACCTTGAAAGAGTTGTTTGACAAATTTTACAGGTTACTAATGCTTGGTGTGTTTCACTTAGTATGTGCTTGGACTTTGCTTGAATCTTTAACACCTTGGCTGCTAGGTGTTTTCCCCCTCCTGTGCTGGAAATTGCCATTTTGCTGTTGTCATGACGAGCTCAGCTCGTCATCAGCACAGCTCAACTGTGCATCATGACGAGCTGAGCTCGTCATGAGCATCGAAAGGGTTAAGGGACGCTTTAGGGATTCCATAATACAGAAATACTTTGAACTTAGTGACGTCCAATTCTATTTTATGAAGAACGGTTGAATTCTACATCCACCTCTTGGACTAGTGGGACGGTAGTATCTCAAACTGTTTGACAGGTTACACTACATGTTTCTATGTAGCTAAAGAAAAGTTAGCTTGGTAATGTATGGGCATCCTCTCACACAAAACTCAGCAATCAGCATTCAGGATTGTAAAGGCTTACCATAGAAGTGACTGATGAGTTTACATATGTCAGTTTACGAAAGAGAAAACAAGTACAATTGTTTTACATTAGAGATATACAGACCTGAAAGACTATGAATGTAAATTCATGAAATCTTTTTTGAAGGTTTGAAAGAAAGCAGTGAAAGGGTGTTTACAAGCAATACTGTCCAGCATAAAACGTGCATAAGTATGATTTTAAGTAATATATGATCACATGCAAGCTATCTAATTAGATATTTGGACACTCCTGCAGTCTAGATTTGTGTCCAAATTATCTTAACAAAGTAATGTTGAGACACACTTTTTTTCACCTGTTACTGTTTGCACAATGCTTTTAGAGTTGGAGTAGACTTCGTCTAACATTCCTACTCAATTATCTTTTTGAAATTGAGTAATTATTTTGTTTATCTGTTGAAATGTAAATTTCCTTAACGTAGAGACAATTGTACTCTGTCCTCAGATTCTGTTAACTGTACAAAATAGCATTCATCAATATTTGTATCAATTAGTACCTTCGATCTACATTACAAACAGCGGTGTTCACAACTTCAATTCAGCTTTCAATGTTAATTTCTCTTCACTATGTGTCTTGAGAAGTGCTTTCAATCAATTCTCCGCTCACTCAAGGCCCTTTACCAAGCCTTTTTGATGTAGCTACTACCCCATCCAAACACAGTTAAAAATGTGCACACCTGCTACCTTACTTGGCTAGGGTTATCAATTATTCTTGAATTTCATGAACTTCTTTTATATCAGTTATAGGTTTAGTACAATAAGAAAATTTGTCTTGCGAATCCAAAAGAACACTGAATGACAGTCTACACTACAGACAACACAGGTCATAATTTGAACTATTATGTCCCTGAAACATACATATTTTGACAATGCATTCCATACATGTTCTATCTTTCATTTCAATCGTGATTACAGATGATACAGTCCACCATTAAATGTACACTGCGGACACCCTGATTCACAACTTCAATTCAGCTTTCCTTCTACATTAAGGACACCATTGGATCTACCCTTGCTTTCCATAATGTAGAGACAATTGTACTCTGTCCTCAGATTCTGTTAACTCTACAAAATAGCATTCATCAATATTTGTATAAATTAGTACCTTCGATCTACATTACAGACAGCGGCGTTCAGAACTTTAATTCAGCTTTCAATGTAAATTTCTATTCACTATATGTGCTTAGAAGTGCCTTCAATCAATTCTCCGCTCAGTACAGTTCACAACCAGTTCCCATGAGCGCTAGCACTACAGAAAACATTCAATACAATCTTGGTTTACTTAAAACACAGACAATTGGTGTAGAAAATATACAGGATGAACATTTGGTTATTCTTGTCAATGGCATTCCTACTAAGAGTAAGAAAATATGGCAAGAATTAGTGGATATTAGGAAAGTGAAAAAGGCAACGTTTTGTTCTATATATTATAAAAAAATAATATGTGTATGTGGAAAAAGAATGAAAAACTGTAGAAGATACTGACTTCCCATATGGACAAATTGAAAAAACTGGATGTTTCCATAACTGAAGAAATCTAGGAACATTACAGTATTCATCCACTTCATTCTAAAGAAGTGATGGGGAATACTATAGAGTTATTCCAAATGAAAGAAGCAAAGGGAAGTCCCATTACTGTATGCGAAAAAAGCTTAGAAGATCGTTCTTTCCCTCAGTTCCTTCCCACATGAAAAAGAGGACGATATGATGACTGACCTGTGCAGATTCCTGCATCTGAATACCGGACATCAATATTATATGCAGAAAATCCATGATTTCAACAATGTATTCCATATTTGTTCCATCTTTTGTTTGAGAGTGATTTGTCTGGACTTCTTATGCAGAAAACCATGTATTGAAAAGAGGTGTACATCTGCAAAACGTTTCAGCAAACAAATTCATACATAAAGTACAGCAGAAAGATAATATTTTGGAATCTCACCTCATTAATCTCATGGCATGTCAGCGTTGTAGTAATGAGTACTGGTACCGTCGTCATGGAGAACTAAAGTGTATGCTAAGGAACTTCGGGGCATATTATCAAGGGATTTATCTCCGCTTTTTTGGCTTTAAAAGCCAAGAAAGCGGAGATAAAATTATCTCCCTATTACCTAGCTGTCGCTAACACCAGTTAGCGACGGCTAGTAGGAGATAGCGACCATCTTGGGCCCCGCTTTGCATGTCAGTGATATTTATCACTAATGACATGCAAAGTGGGCGTGCCAAGATGTTAGCGACTGGAAACAGTCGCTAACATCGCTATCTCCTATTACCAACTTTTGGAGATATTCGGGCTAAGCGCGAATATCTCCAAAAGCTAACACCTGCCCCTGAGCAGTTCTTAGCCATGTTATCCAGTGGTAGGTGGATAACATGGCTAAGAGCATAAGCTCGGTAATGCATGAATATCGCGGACTTTTCAGCGATATTCATGCATTTTGGCCGATTTTTATCACTTAGGAGATAAACCTTGATAATAGCAAGGTTCCTAAGCGATAAAAATCACCACAGCTCGGCGATAAAAATATTGCCGCTAAACCAACATAGCGATAATTATCGCTAGTTGTTGGTAATATGCCCATTAGAACCTCCTACATAGTTCCTTACACTAAGCTCTGCTGACTATGCTTGGGAGGATTTACTTCAATTCTTGATTACACAAATTCATATGATCATACTCGATGTAATCTAATGCTTCCACAAAATCAGCATCTAAAGTTTAGTTTAGAAAATCACAGCTGATATCTACAGCATTTATATCTTCCTCTTCATTCTCCCTACTTATAAAAATTATGCTTAGCACTTCTAATGTCGAAACCGTCTTTAAATTTTTGTTGACTTTCCATACTGAATTTCTTATGTTGTAGGTCCTTGTAAAAAAACATAAACACTTAATTTTATCTTCACTGTAATATCAGCATATGTGGTGATTCATATGAAACCAACAATATTTTGTACATGAGTGTATATTATTTTCAAAATATTCTAAAATGAAATACAATAAATACAGTGTCACTCTGCATTGTGTCAAGTGCTTTATTTATTTATTTATACTACCTACTGTTTTGCAAACTTAAAACAATGACGACAGCACTGCCTTAGTTTGACTCACCCCATTATGTTCTCAATTATTGTTGAGGGAGGCAAAGGAAAGGAGTAAACTACATGTATACAGATGTACTCCTGTATTTAGAACACGGGATGAAGCACTGAATAAATAAAGTTAGATACAAAAGAACATTCACAAAAAAAAGGCTGCATAAAAGATACACAAAGGAAAGCAACACAAATAGGTCACTGAATCCTGAACACAGACTGGTAAATCACCAAAAGAACAAAAAGGCTAAGAACACTGCAACGGACGCTACGCTGTGGAACTCCTTGTGAAGAAAGGTAGAAACATACTGTAAATAAAGCGGAATTCAAATAAAGAAAAAGTAAAACAGATACATTGATGACAAAGTCACTGGAGTAATACTCTGTTCCCCAACACAAAAAAAGATTTTGCAACAGTTATATGAACAAATGTTTAAGGAGCTGCAAAGGGACCAATTCCCCCGGGACTCAAAAAATAACATTGGGGACAGTGGAGAGAACGCCAATGCCCCACGATGCCAGGCGGCTCCCCGCATCCTTCGAGAGCCGGCATTGCTTTCAAAGAGAGAACCAATATTATCAACAGTTGGTTCATGCGGGTGCAACGTATTTCTTTTCACTACCTCAGTGATATTTGTACATTCAATTGACACTTTATCAAATAAAGGTGTTTAAACAATAGATTCTTCCTAAAAGACAATTTCTTGAAAAACACAGAATCCAAACCATCTAAATCTTCATGTAACGTTTTATGAATTATGTTCATTCATGTATACTTCAAATGTTCAATTTATAAAAAAGTCTGACAAGTGAATAATTAGTGCAATTGGTGACATAATGTGCTCTGTGCTCACGGCGCAAGTGTGACCAACAAGATATACAAATATTATATACAAATGGGACATAAAAAGAGGATTTAACAAGGCCTATGTAATTCAACATTCAACTGTATACTGCATTTGTCAATATTCAATACAGGAATTTGCCATTATAGGTCCGACATATTGTACGTCGACGTTTGGACCCTCTGGAAGCGCCCTTTTTGGCGTCAAGGCGGGTCTTCCTCAGGACTGTGTGGGACGGGGGGAACAGCCTAAGTGAGATGATTAAGAAAGGATGGCATTATTGTGGATTCTGGAATTAGGATGTATGCCAATATTGACCTCTAATGATTAAGAGGACTCACCTTTTACCTGTGTGCCTAGCCGGGCATCTGGTGGCGAGGGAGCTGAAGGAATCGGCTCTATCAAAGAAAGGGGCCCAATTAGTGCCTTAGTCTAAGTATTACTTTCAAGGGCGACAAAGAATGATTTTCAAACTTTCCACATTATCGCACGCTTACCTGTCGGAGTGACAGCAGGTTCTGTCCCCGAAGGTAACTTCATAAGAAAGTACGTGTTCAAACCAGCATGTACTCCAATCTAGAAGGGAGGTAGAGGATCATGTAATTAATAATGGAGTCCCTACCCTTTGTTTTGTGGTATGTATACTCTACCAATGATCATTTACGTGGGCTCACCTCAATTCTGGTGTGGTGCGCATACCCAACGATGATCCTTTGTAAGTGTTATCCCATCTGACTCGGGAATTCCATGGTTAGAAAAAAGTCATACTCTTTCCACTGTAATTGAAAGAGTCATAGGAATCAATCACCAAAAGTTAAAATTAAAATGAAAACTCAGCAATTATCATTACTGATCCCCCAGAACAAGCGGGTCTCGGGCCTCACCTTTATTTGAAAATGCGGATGCGAAAAGACCAGGGTTTCTTATTATTTCCCTTCCGGCGTTGCTCCTTCATGGATTAGCTCGCGGGGATTGAAAACGCCAGTGTTATTCAGCCGCCGTAAGCATGAGGACGTACGCGAAGGGGAGGCGATTGCCACACGTGACCTCGGTTGCTAAGCAACCATTAATGCACAAACGCCTGATTTAATGCGGCATCTCTGCTCGGGGCTAGTTCCGTCCAGATTATTAACCCTGGACACGAATTATCAGTATTTCATCATGACGCAATTCAAATAGACTGCAAACGCTTGTGTTATGCAGCCGCTTGGGCTAAGGTCGTGACCGATTGACGCACGTAACCTCGGTTGCCGAGCAACAATAAATACACAAGCGCCATACTTGACTCTGCCGTTCGGCTTCACTCGAGTCTAGTTAAAAGCATGGATAATTGACTGTGAACATAGGCATTTGTTGGTTTTCCATTTACATTACTGTGGTGCACAATTTACAACGATTTTATACCTTGGTTTTTAAACAATATACATTAACAATTTACAAAGTCGATCTGATCTCATTGAGACATCGTAATACAGTGTTATTCTTTCATGGTATCCCCTTTAAAACACTCAAAGACACAATTTAATATCTCCAAATGAATATACAAAGGGGTTGTATTCATATAGCTCAAGGACTACAGTACAGTATAGCTCAAATATCACTCCCTGTTAAGATTCTCTTAACACACTGTACACCCCGATTCACGAAAAAGGAAAGACAGACAAGGAGCGGCATCTACCCCTATAACTGCCCCATTTGTCTGTGTGTTTCTTCGATCTCGTTCAGCCCATTTCTCACTGAGTTCAAAGTATGAATCCAACGACACTCTTTATATTTCAATGAATGAGAGACCGAGCCCACTCTCATGCCAATGTGTACTTTCTCCAGTACCCACCACCTGATATCTTTCGGGGTATGTTTCAGATTGAAGAAATGTTCCACCAAGGGTGCTCCTGCGGTATTGCATTTCAGCCGACTTACATGCTGTAGGATGCGTGTCTTAATTTTTTGTGTAGTCTGCCCCACGTATATTTTGGCACAGGGGCATTGAATTGCGTAAATAAGATTCATACTATTACAGTTACTGAACTCCTGGAGTTTGTAAGTCTTATTCTCGTGTGAGAAAGTGTCCCCTTCCTGACAGAGATCACAGGCCTTACATGATCCACATTTATGATGGCCAGTGATAGGTGGAAAATTAAACATGCTCCTGATGTCAGGTGGTTTTTGTGGCTCCAAATATGCTTGCACCACTTTGTCCTTCACATTCTTTCCCCTCTTGAATTCAAAAATCGGTTTCTCTGTGGTTTGCAATTCACCAGCAACCAAGTTCTAATATTAGATAATATTTTCTTCACTTCATTACTTTTAGTTTTGAATGTAGTCACACATACAATATTCGTGGACTCTTCTTTTTTGTCCTTTATCTCCAGTAAATTCTCCCTTGGGTTATACCATGCTCTTTTCTTTGCACGCTTTAACAGGCTTCTCGGATATCCCCTTTCCTTTAAGCGGTTGGTCAGTTCTTCCACCTCCCGAAAAGAGTATTTTCTCTGACTACAATTTCTTCTTATGCGAAGATACTGGCCGTAAGGCAGATTATCCCTCAGATTACGTGGGTGAAGAGACCCATACATCAACAGTGTGTTCCTCTCTGATGGTTTCCGATAAAGATCACAATATAGATCCAAAAAATCTATTGATTCAGTGCTCCTCGTCATAGTGAATTGTATATCGTCACTCCTCTGGTTTAACCATAAGAAGAAATCATCCAACAATCCTTGATCCCCCTTCCAGATCATGACGACGTCGTCAATGTATCTTTTCCATACCTCGATGTTATTTAGGTATGGATTTGACTCAGTATAAAGATGATCTTTGTCATATCTATCCATGAAGATAATTGCCAGGCTGGGGGAATAGGTAGCCCCCATCGTTACCCCCTTGCATTGGATAATAGAATTGATTTTCAAATACAAAGTAATTATTTTTCATAGCTATTTCCAATAGCTTAATCAGGAAAGATGTAGGGACCCAATGTGGTCTAGCTCTTTGGTCCAAAACATTCATTGTCATCTGGATTGCTTCATCTTGAGGGATTGAAGTGTATGAAGATGATACGTCTAGTGTCACCAGGATGTTCTTATTTGGGTCAAACGGAAAGTTTTCAAGTAATTGAATGATATGCATGGTGTCCCGCACTTATGATTTAGTCTGTGAAACGAATGGCTGTAGAAAATAATCAATACATTGATTTAATGGCTCCAACACCGAGCCACATCCGAGACGATTGGTCGCCCCCGGGGGTTTTCCAATCGTTTATGTACTTTTGGTAAAGTATAAATCATTGGTATACGTGGTTCTTTCTGATTAAGAAATTCAGACTCTTTTTTGCTCAAAAAACCTTCATTTTTACCCCATTCTGTGACAATTTTTATCTCATTCTTAATTTCACTCGTTGGGTCCTTTGGGATCCGTCGGTAACTTTCCATAGCTCCAAGTTGTAGTTTTATCTCATTACAATAGTCTTCTCTGTTCTGCACAACAATAGCTCCGCCTTTGTCGGCGGCCTTTATGATGATAGACTTGTTCTGTCCCAGATTGGCCAGTGCCAGACGTTCAGCCTTACTAATATTGTAAGGAATATATTTCTTGGTTTTGCACAGCTGTAAAACCTCCTCCAGCACGATTTTTTCAAAGGCAAGGATCCTTTCGCTCATCATAAAGGAAGCAGGCATGAACTCAGAGGGTGGCTTAAATGGCGTTGCCATGTTCTGTACATTATATGTGTTTTTGGAGAAGAAGTATTTTAGCCGAATTTTTTGAAAGAACCTTTGGAAGTCTAGTTGCATCCTAAATGAATCTGGTATTGCTGTTGGTACAAAGGTAAGTCCTTTCAAAAGGATGCTACATTCTGCATCACTCAACTGATGGTCAGACAAGTTTATAATGGGGTCCAGAGGTACCATATCCTTAGTGTCAAGTATGATGGGATCAGGAAGTGGTGTGTTTATTACGTTCAATCATCCTGGTTGGGCTGATACTTCATTCTGATTTGTGTCAGATAGGCCTCGGGTATTCGCTATATGTGGAGTGTCCCCAGCAGTTGCCTCAGTGAGACCCGTGCTTTCCTCATTATGTTCAGTGACAGATAGGCCTCGGGTATTCTCTATATGTGGAGTGTCCCCAACAATTCCCTCAATGAGACCCCTGCTTTCTCATTCTGTTCCCTTCTGGAGGATCCTACTCTGTGTACACCCACTATATGATCTACTGAGTGTGATGCCAGGTTCACCATCTGTAGGTTTGTCTTCTGGTGGAGATTTCCCCATGTGCCCGCGGTTGAAAGAACCTGACTCAGGATGTGCCCTGATGTGTGTTTCGTCCCCTGCCCCATCTCCTTGGTCTTTCCCAATTTGGTCCAGTGCCTCCTCCCCTGTTCCCTCGACCGTAACCGTCCCCCAAAAAAGGGCCCTGGTTTGATTGATTACCTTGATCACTTTGATTGCTAGTAGATGGTCTGTCAGTTTCGGGGTCAGAGTTACTGCCAACCGATGAATTGGAGAAGTAATGTAAATGGAAAACCAACAAATGCCTATGTTCACAGTCAATAATCCATGCTTTTAACTAGACTCGAGTGAAGCCGAACGGCAGAGTCAAGTATGGCGCTTGTGTATTTATGGTTGCTTGCCAACCGAGGTTACGTACGTCAATCGGTCACGACCTTAACCCAAGCGGCTGCATAACACAAGCGTTTGCAGTCTATTTGAATTGTGGGTAAGTCTAGTTAAAAGCATCCAAATCCGGATTTAATGAGAGAGTGGGCTGAAAGTAATTTAGAAGCCTCACTCCGCCAAGTGCTCATACTCATCAAGTACGCTGACATCGATAGAGCAGCATTACTTACTGAAATAGCAGCACTCTATGAACTGTTGGAGTCAATGGGGGAGCAGGAGGAAAAAAACAAATTAACCAATGAAATGAATGTGCGATTGAAAAAGGAAGAGGCTACAATTATGGAGAGGAAAACCTACAAATTTCAGCGTGACCGCAATGACTACGAACTCGGTCAAATTTTTATATTTTCTAGGAAGTATGATGTAATGCGTGGTCCCGCCCTTAAACATTCACCTAGACCAAAATACAACAGAAGGGATAAAGATCAAACAGACTCTTCAGCTTCAGGATTAATCTCAGAAGTGGATACTGAATCTGAGTCGGAACGCTGCAACAACGCCACCTCTGGTGCCCAGAGTAAACCCTCACCAGGCCAAGAAATCCGTTTTTTATGCCAATAAAGGCTACAGTCGCTCAGGCCATGAATTCAAAGAAATTACAGAGACAAAGGGCCAACTACAGGCGATGGCAGATAAACAGGGCGAGGAAGAGGCGGGAACTATCAAAAACTAAAGAGGGGCAGGGGTCAATGGACAACAAATCATCAATATTGAGCGGAGAATCGAATCGGACGATAATAAATCTAACGTCCATCAATCTAACTGATGATGAAGAAAATATTCTGAAACTTGGTTTATCCTATGCGCTTCTCTGCAATTTTAATTATACTGCCACCAGATGTGACCTTTACAAGGCAGTAAGAAAGTTGAAATTACGCAAATTTCATACCTTAAAACCTAAGAATAGCACTGAGACCCAGTAATCTTAAACTACTATCCCCAATGAGATATCGGGGACTCTATCTCAGAGGAAATTGTTGAATTATGGGACACTGAAGGGGCAGGATATGACCAACATCAGATCAATTCCAGCCAAGCAGGAGAGGTGGACGGAGTAGGAAATCGTAAAACTGTCCTTACCCCTTTTAAACCTCCATCAGTGTTTAATCCAGTTTTGCCACGTGATACGATCGACATCTTCCATGAAAACACAGTAAAACAGCTCAAAGACCTACATAAGAAAACATACATGAAGAGAAAACATATGACAAACGGACACAGCATTATGAAGCACTTGTCTCTCGCTTGACCAAAGACAACAATATTGTCATACGCGGAAGTGACAAAGTGGGTAACATTATCCTCATGACCAGAAGCAAGTAGACAAGGAGGCTTACCTCCAACTCAATGATCGTCGATGTTAGGAAAGGATCAACATCTTGACATTAAAAACAATCAAAGCAGAGTTTCCCCATAAATTGCTGAAATGGAAAAACAAAAAAATTATCTCTGATGCAGAATTCAAATATCTGAAGATTGAAAACCCTGTGACTCCTCTTATATACTTTATTCCTAAGGTATATAAGGATATCAATACCCCCCTGGCAGGCCTACATCTCAGCCAGAGGAGGACTGTTGGAATGCACATCTATCTACATTGATTATTTTCTTCAAGAATATGTGCGTTCACTTGAATCCTATGTTCAAGATACTGGAGATTTATTTGCAGAAAGTACAATACATCAAGTGGGTGGAGGGTGATTGGCTAATGGCACTTGACGTCACTGCCCTTTACACCAGTATAGTGCACACTGATGGACTGGCTGCAGTCAAGCACTATTTATCACAACGATCCAACCATTTCAGCGATCACAATAAGATGCCGGCGTGGCTGACGACGCGGGACAGGGGCGCCATCTTGGAGAGAGGAAGGGTTGGCGGTCCAGTGGCAGGACGCCTCCCACCCTCCTCGGCAGGATATAAAAATAATGGGGTCACCCCGTCCACGCAGCGGGCGCGCCGGCGGCGCGCCGAAGGCACGCCAAAGGCAAGCCCGTCTGCGCCCGTCAGCGCCGGGCACGGGCCGAGGGCCACCCCCCCTGGATCTGCCATGCCTGCCCGCCTTTTACCTTATACACATGCTATGTTAACTGACTTGCGTCCACAGCCAAAGGAAGGATGTATTAAGCACAGTTTGGACGATTTAAAGTCTTCTTCTATATTAACCTGCAAACACTGTCAGGTATCCATTCCCCTCCTAAACAAATTAGTGGGAAGCGACGTTCAAAATCAAAAACAGATAACAAAGAATCCCACTTTTGCTCTTATTAATGTTCGGTCATTGGCCAAACATAGGCAAGAAATTGCGGACTTAATTGTAGACAGGAATATTGACGTGATGTTCCTAACAGAGACCTGGATGGACAAAACATCAGACCCAGATCTTGTCATAGCCATCCCAAAAGGATTCAAAGCCTATAAACAGGATAGATTAGGCAAAAGAGGAGGAGAAATTGCTATAATAGCCCGGGACACTTTTAAAATACGGATTACGACAATTCCCACCACGACATGTGAGTCGTTTCAGTATGATATCTACCTGTCCTCGTCTTACAACTTCAGAGGTGTATTATTATATAGACGACCTGAGACGCGGTCGGGATTTCTCATAGAAATTGCCACTATTCTAGAATCACTAGCAACCGAGAAATCTATAACATTGTTAGGAGATTATAATTTCCACTTAGACAGCCCTGAAGATAAAGACACCATGGCCCTTCAGTCAGAAATGGAGGTCTGCGGCCTGTCACAGTTGGTGACGGGACCTACCCATAACGCAGGCCACAACTTAGATGGTGTATTTACCAATTTACAAAACCTATCGATAACTGATGTCCTCCCTATGACTTGGACAGACCATCATCTAATATTAGGCACTATAAAAATTAGTGAGGCTCCCTCCCTTAAACTGCCCCCCTCAAGGCAGGAATCTTTCAAAGTATGGAAAGATATTAGCATTCCTAATCTTGGAGTATCTCTGGACAACTCTAAACCTATTCTTTCTACTGACCCAGAGATTGCAACAATACAGTATCATGACTGGCTGGTTCACGCTACTAACGAACTAGTACCAATCAAACAAATGTCCAAAAACAGAAACTCTCCTTCGGCACCCTGGTACACAGAGGAACTTAGAAAACACAAACAGCTTTGTAGAAATAAGGAGAGGCACTGGAGGAAAAATTATGATGAGGAAAGTAAAGATGAGTACAAGAAGCTGCTAACTAAGTACAAGCTTTTGATCCTGGAAGCCAAAAAGAAATATTATAGGGAGCAAATTGAGAATTGTAGTAACTCTAACAAAAAGCTCATTGACATAACTAAACAACTTGCAGGAGCAATTCCTGATCTGAATCCCCCAGCCTCACAAAAGTTTTGTGATTCAATAGCTACTTACTTTTTTACTAAAGTAAATGATATCTTTTCTTCATTTACTACTTTCGATAAACAAAAAAGTAATGATATAAAGAGGCCACATACTGACAAAACTTTCTCGCAGTTTGTGGAAATCTCGGAAAATCAAACCCAGGATATCATCAAATCCATTAAATCAGGCTCAGCACTGGACCCTTGTCCTTTGAAAACCTTATGCCCATTAATGGATATTATGATTCCAGTTATAACCCAGATCTGCAACCTAATGTTCCAAACTGGAATCTTTCCCACCCCTCTAAAAAAAACCTTACTAAAGCCGCTCTTGAAGAAATCTGGCCTAGATAAAGCGGAGTTAAAAAACTATAGGCCCATAGCTAACCTCCCATTCTTAGCAAAAGTGGCAGAAAAAGCCATGAACACTCAACTTGCGGAATTCATCGAGCAAAACCAGCTGCTCGATGAAACTCAATTTGGTTTCCGTAAGTTTCATGGTACAGAAACAGCGCTCATCAAGGCAGCAGATGACATCCGACTGACTCGAGACCAAGGGGGATCAGCACTATTGGTGCTTCTAGACCTGTCAGCTGCTTTCGACACGGTCGACCATAAGATCTTGGTCGACCGTGTTGAGGGGATGGGAATAAGGGGCCTAGCGAAGAATCTATTGACATCATTTCTGGCGGACAGATCTCAGGCAGTCGCTGTGGGACAATTCGAGTCAACAGAGTTGTCCTTGCCATGTGGGGTACCTCAAGGTTCATCCCTGAGTCCGACACTCTTTAATATCTATGTGTCGGACCTCGCAAAAACCATCAAAGCGCACGGGATGAACCTTACCTCATATGCTGATGACACCCAGTTGATTCTGACGATCAGAGATGATGGGGAAGAAGTAGCGCAGAGTTTTAAGGCAGGAATGCAGGCTATTGGCCGATGGATGTCCGAAAGTCGCTTGAAGCTGAATTCGGAAAAAAACGAAGTGGTAACTTTCGGTCACCTCAGCCCCAGCTGGTCCTCGGCGTGGTGGCCACTATCTTTTGGAGCCCTGCCTAAACCAACTACGAAGGTGAGAAACTTAGGTGTCACCTTCGATGATAATCTGAATTTTATGGCTCATGCCAATCAGACGACCTCGGTGGCTTTTTACAAATTACGGTTGGTAAAAAAGATCTTGCCATTTCTACCTGATTCTGTAGGCAGAACCTTGGTAAGTGCCCTGGTCTTGTCGGCACTAGATTACTGCAATGGCTTGTTTGCCAATGCCCAAATTAGGGTCATAAAAAAAATGCAGCTAGTGCAGAATGCTGCGGCCAGGCTACTCTCAGGTGTCCCCAGATTTAAACCAATAACTAACACCTTGAGAGAGCTTCATTGGCTTCCAGTAAAGAATCGAATAAAGTTTAAGACCTTGTGCATTGTGTACAAAGCCTTGCACCAACAAGCCCCGCAATTTCTGAGAAAACACCTCATGCCGTACCAACCTTCCCGACCACTTCGGTCCGCGAAGATGAACGATCTAGTAGTGCCACGTACTAGATTAGTAAACTGGGGAGACAGACGCTTTCTGGTTGCTGCCCCTAAATTGTGGAATACTCTTCCGCAATCAATCAGAGCTAGCCCAAATCTGTTGTCATTCAGGAAACAGCTGAAAACATGGTTGTTTAACCTCTAAAAGCCTAGAAGCCAAAGTTAGGAGAGTTTGCAGACTACAGCGCCGAGACGCCTGCGGGCATTTGTTCGCGCTATATTAAATGTTAAAAAAAAAAAAAAAAAAAAAAAAATGCTTCTGCAAATGCTAGAATACTGCTTATCAAACAATGTGTTCATGTGTAACAATCTCCTTTATCAACAGTTACAGGGAGTGACAATGGGGGCCAGCTTCTCCCCAAGCTTCGCATGTTTACACATGGGAGCTTTTTGAGGAGCTGGTACTCAAAACCACACATCAGGAGGTCTTCGATACCAACATAGTTGGCTGGTATCGATTCATCAATGACTTATTTGTGATCTGGAGAGGCTGTGAACAGCAGGCAAACATATTTATCAGGGACATCAACTCCAATGACCTCAATCTAGCATTTACAGCAACACTGAGTCAAACCTCTGTCACCTTTTTAGATACGGAGGTATATGTGAGGGAGGGCAAGTTGGAAACTAAACTTTTCCGCAAAAGTACAGCAGGAAACACTATCCTGCATGCGGGAAGTGCCCACCCAGCCCACCTTATTCCCAGCATACCCTATGGAGAAATGCTGCGCATAAGGAGGGTGTGCAGCAACCCAACAGACCTAGAGGCAGCCCAACTAGCCAGTAAATGTAGATTCTTGGAGAGAGGATATTCTGATCAGTTAATTGAAAGTACCCGCATGAAATCGATGGGACAAAACAGACAGGATTTGCTTGAAAAATACAGAAAGGAAGGTAGCCCTGAGGAGGAGGTAATTTTGAACAATGTAGGACAAGGAAATGGTAAAAACAGCATGTTTAGAATAATCACAGGGTACAGTAAACAGCACAAAGCTATATACAACATCATAAACAGAAACTGGCCTGTTGTTTTGAATGACCTTGTTGTCGGATCGACATTACCAAACAGGTCCTCACTGATATTCAGCAGAGCACCCTCTCTCAAAGATCAATTGGTAGACACTTGTCCTGAGACCATAGAAAAAACAACATGACTGCAAAATAATAGTGGCTTCTTTAGGTGCAAAACCTGCAAATCCTGTGTACATGGGATCAATAAAAAATCTTACATTGACGGGTTTAGCAAACAGGAACATCCTATCACCCAGGTGTTGACATGCAAAACGGAATATGCCATCTATGTTTTACAGTGCCCATGAAGACTGCACTTGCACTTTATCTAAATGATCAAATGAAATTTCTGATGATCCATGTTGCTTACATTGCGAATTTGCACAGAAGGCAACAATTTGCACATTATTAGACAGACCTATTCGGTTGCATGATGAATTTAATTATTTTGTTAATTGCTTTTTGATATGCAACCATCTGTGATGATATGATCCATAGGGATATATAGTGCTTTACAAGTATGATCCAGGATTCTATATTTACCAATATGTGGTATCTTATACTTTTTTATCATGTATGATGTTTTATACCATAGAATGTAAGTGACTTGCATCAAACTATATGAAGGAATGTTATATAACTATGTATTTTACTGTTATCAAACTGCTTAATAACGTTGGCCATGACAGAATATTTATGATGGTCTTAGGTGTCCCCTGTTACAAGCGATGTATACTTATAATGTATAGGTGTATATCGTAAGGTCATTCTTTCTTCCATGTCCATTGCGGGCAATAATCAGGTGGTATTTTTGAAACAGGCTCTGGTACTTTAAAAATGAGCATTTGTATGATGGGCGTTGTCATGTGAGCAGGGCTCCACGGAGCCGAAACGTCATACGGCATATATCTGCTTCAAAATACATAATTTAAGCACTAACTTGGTCCGTGTCCGAGAGTCTTTGGCATCAGGGCGGAAGCTGCTTGCTGTTGCTGAAAAGCGGTGCTACAGGATATATATATGTATACTTTTCATGATTGCATTACCAATGATATCAAGAAATTATGCAAAAATTCTAGGAAAAAGAACTTAAAACACAATAACAAAGAAATGGAGTACAATAGACTCATGAGAAAATTTAGTGAGAACCCCAACATTGTGTTCAAGAATTCTGATAAAGGCGGGAATTTGGTCGTTTGGCCAAAGAAAGAATATATCATGGAAGCAAAGAGACAATTGTCTGACATAAACTGTTATGAAAAATCTTGTCAAAAGGATTATGGTAAAGCAAAAGACATTTTATTGAAACTTTTGTCTCAATGGCGGAGGCAGGGTTTGATCTCTTCTGAAGAGTACACATTTATGACTAATGAATTCCCTATCCTTCCTGTTCTTTACCTCATTCCCAAAATTCACAAGTGCACTATTCCGACACCAGGGAGACCAATTATCTCCGCAATAAACAGTGCAAGTGAACATGTCAGTCAATGTATCGACTTTTTTCAGGTATGCCAAGGACACGAGTGATTTTTTACTTAAAATCAATGATTTGGAATGGAACGAAGATATGCTTTTAATAACTTTAGATGTAAAATCTTTGTATACCTCTATTAATCATAATCAAGGTATAGCATCTATTAAGCATTTCCTTGACAGTCGACATCTTGAATTTTATCAACACATTAAGCTTTTATTGAGTCTTATTGAATGGTGTTTGCACAACAATTATTTTCTGTTTGGAAATGTTCTTTTCAAATAACTCAGAGGAGTAGCAATGGGATCCTGTTTCTCCCCCAGCTTCGCGTGTTTACACGTTGGCTGGTGGGAAAAACAGGTCCTAAAGAAACAACATCTAGTATGGGTTAATGAGAAGATAGTCAGATATCTTCGATATATTGATGATGTCTTCATTGTATGGCAGGGTGATGAGACTGATGCTTCTTTGTTTGTACAAGACATCAACAATAATAATCTCAATCTCAACTTTACGTCTCATGTAAATAAGAAAGAAATTGAATTTCTAGACGTTAAAGTACACATCAAGAATGCCAGAATAGAAACCACCTTATTCAGGAAACCCACGGCAGGAAACACTACTCTCCAGGCCACTAGTTTACACCCCGAACACACTATCAACAGCATTCCATATGGAGAAGCGTTGAGATTGAGAAGAATTTGCAGCACCACTACTGACTTTAATCTTTGTATTTTAGAGATGAAGGAAAGATTAAAAAAGAGAGGCTATTTGGATAGTACGTTGAATCAGGCTATAGCGAAAGCCAATTTACAAACGAGAGGGAGTCTGCTATTTCCAATATCTACTGATGTTGAAGTAATTGAAACTAGTGAGGATAGTAACAATTCCTCAGACATTCTTCAATGTCCCAGACTAGTTACCATGTTTAGTAATAAGGAGAATAAAATCAGGAACATTGTCAAGAAAAATTGGCCCATAATTTTGACTGATACTGTGATTGGGTCCAAATTACCTAGTTCCCCTCTTACACCTTTAGAAGGGCTAAAAGTATGGGATCACTTTTAGATAAATCAAGTCCTGAGGTGCGTCTCAAATCTATGTGGGTACAGCCTGCATGTGGTTTTTACAAATGCTCCACGTGCAGAGCCTGTAAATTTGGAGTAAATAAAACACACTATCAAACTCCATTTAGCTCTCAGGAAATTGCTATAGCCGGCAGTTTCAACTGCAAAACTGATCATGCTGTGTACGTCTTGACATGTACCTGTGGCTTGAATTATATTGGCAGTACCAAGCTATAGGTGCATGTCAGGATTTTAGAACATCTCAGGGCAATTTTGCACAAATATCAATCTTATCCTGTGGCATGTCATTTTAAGACATTTCACGACATTAATTTGACATTTTTAAAATACTATGTGGTAGCGGCCATTCCTAAATCACGTAGAGGACGAAATAGAGAACTCAGATTAAGACAATTGGAAACCACCATGATCTTTAGGTTCGATAGTAAATGGCCTAATGGGTTGAATAACGTGGAGGACATGCAATTTTTTATGATCTACATTTCCCCTTGCTGTCATGTACACTAGTGTTTTTAGAATACAATGTGAAATAATTTTTGATGTCGTGTAAATCTTTTCCTCTAATGTATCCGCATCTCTATAATTGGGTATTTTTGCTTCTGTATATTTGTGTAATTTTTGTACTCTTATACTCTAATTATTAGCTGATTTGCACTTGGCATGTTTGCACTGTGATCAGGGTATGAAGGCCAATTTTTGTTGCACTGACGTCTTTCGACTTGCGGTTTGCAAGTTTTGTTTCTGACATTTTCCAGTGATGGGCCATTTTAAGGAGCCTATTTTTGCTGTTATAGATACTTGCAACCCCTCCTTTTTGAAGATCAGTGGTTCAGTGGAATATATGAAAAAATAATTTCAGCTTAGAAAATTGATTACTGTCTAAGTCTTTTTCCGCTAAAAGTTCCACTTGGCTTTCGTTTCAATTTAAATATGATCACTTAATGCACTTTGAAGCTGTGATCGATGATACTGGGATATTAGAACAGAACTTTTTCTAAATAGAATGTAAACATTATGTCAAGAAATATTTGATATAGTTGATATTCATCACACGGTTAGCACTTTATAGCACTATGTTGTACAATTTTTTTTTTCAACTTGCACTTTTTGCACAGCTTTGCACATTGACCATTTTTTGCTGCTAGGTTTTAATAAGAGATTGTGTATTATATACCCTCAAAGGGTATGTATGTTTAACCCCCCCTCAGCGCCTTGAAACCCTTACGGGTGAGTAGCGCGCCATATAAATTCTTGTGATTGATTGATTGATTGATTGATTTGAAAAATATCATCAACTATAGGTGCTTGATACAACAAAAAATCATTGAATAATGTATAATGTTTTTAGGCATTCAGAGGAGGTGATGATAGTATCTCTTTAAATATCCTACTATGGCGTTTTAGTTGCTGTTCTCTGCTTGTGAACAAGGGCTCCTGAGCCCGAAACGCGTCTATGCTGCCACTTTACAATCAAAAATGAAAATCTTCACCTACCTGATCCTGTGGTCTGTCTTCCTGCTTCGCTGTTTCTAGGACCGGAGGTTGCTGTGGAGTTGTCCTGCATATATATATATATATTGTCGCATACTGGAAATACTGGTTTTTTGGCGATTACCCTGAAGCGGAGCCCGGAGCCGGAGGTGGTGAGACCGCGAGTCGGAGGACCCGCAGCCCCACACCGGGACTCAAGGTAAGCGAGGGCGAAGACTTGAGCGACTAAAGAGGAAAAGGGGAAACCAGTAAGAAAGAACATTTTTCTCACTGATCAAATAGTGTGGAAGCTGGTGGTTCTTGTAGGAAGTGGATAATACTCACTTCCAGTTAAAAAAAATTACACATAAATATGTCAGCTGATGAAGTTAAGGAGAGGGAGGAAGCTGCCTTATCTATACTCGATGACACGGCAAATAGACCGAAAACGGGCAATACAATTCAGCATGAGGCTAACGAAGTGGATGCCCTATCACAACTTAAGAGGCTCGAAAAACTAAAGAGAGCTGAATTGTCCAAGTGGTGGGAATCGAAATCCCTAACTAAACTAGATATCTTGAGGTAAAAAGAATCCCAAGAGGACTCAGGATTTTAGTAGCGCCGACCTACGAGGACCCGGACCCGAACATGCTTCGGGAATGGGCAGAAAACAATCATGAATCTTCGGCGTGGATGCTATTAATTCTCATTAAATATGCTGAGACAGATAGAGTGAGGATTATTGAAGAGATCAATCAGATATGTTAATTTTTCGAGAAAGAAAGTGATCAAGAGTACATAACCACGTTTAATGGTGATATGCAAACAAGACTGCGTAAATTAGAGACCTCCATTAAAAAAAGAAAAGCTCAAACGTTTATGAGTGACAAATTGGACTACAAAATGGGCCAGATCTACACGTTTGCAAAAAAATTCGAAACGCTGAGGAGACAAAAAATCAATGTAGCTGGCAAAAATCACATCCAAGGCCAAACAGAGTTGAGCAGTGCAGTGAGCTCAGAAGTTGATGAGGGAGGCAGTGGTTGTGATATGCCAAGTGGGCCTGCACCAACAGTGATTGATGAATTTGCTTTTTTAGAACAAGAGCGGAGGTTCAACCTCAGACCGAGACAATTTGTACAATACGCAAAGTCTCAAAGAGGAAGAGGCAAAGACAAAAGAGGAGGAAAGGTGCAAAATTACTCAAACGCAGGTGAGAACTTGAGGAGCGACAAAAAGAAACAATAGAGGAGGACAAAAAAACTATTGTGAATCTAACAAATATTGTTTTGACGGAACAAGAAGAAAAAATCTTGAAGTTAGGTTTATCATTTTGTCCGGAGGAAGAATTTGACTATGTAAAAACACGAATAGACAATTTCAAATTTGTTCGAACTTTTAAATTGAAATAACATTTCTTGACTAATCCCAATGCCTCAATCACTCAAAGTGTCCCTCCTGAACCAAGTGACAACAGCGATCTACGGGTGGATGATATGAACTTAATGTTGGATGTATACCAAATGCAAGGAAATCCATTGGGGACACAATCTGAAGAATTGGCAATAGAGAATAGGAACCAAGCGGTGTTGGTGGCACAAGAAGAGGATTTGAATATTATGAGCAATGATTCAACTGTTTTAAGACCAGCCTCCAGATTTACTTCTATGGCAGGAAGAGACTCAATTGACATTTTCAATGAATTAGTTGTTAATGACCTAAAGAAATTATGCACTAGTACATTTACTAAGTCTAATACTTTTTCAAAGCATCAAAAAGATTATCATGCCTTGGTCAATAAATTGGCACCAAATTCAGATTGTATAGTCTGCAATGCAGACAAAGGAGGAAATGTTGTTCTTTGGAGTAAAGAACAATATCCGTTAGAGACTTACAAGCAAGTGAAAATCATTTAAACTACACTAGAGTGTCTGAGGCAATCATGCTTAATAGCCATATAGTGTACAATTGTAAATTATCTGAATGGTACCTACAAGGCTTACTCAAAAAAGAAGAGATGACTTTTCTCAAAATAGACAAACCTGTGACACCTGTTATGTACTTAAAACCCAAAGTACACAAAGACCAAAAAAATCCCCCTGGGCACCCTATTATTTCTGCCATTCAAAGTGCCTTTTCTAACACTTCCAAATTCATAGACTCTTCTATGCCCATTGACAAAGTCCCTTCCTTCTTACATCCAGGATACGGGAGACTTTCTCAAAAAGGTATATGACTTGCCCTGGGAGTAGGATTTTTTATTAGCCACCATCGCTGTGACTAGTTTGTATACTGGTAAATAGAGTGAGCAACCCAGTAAACCTTTGGGGGCTTGGGTAAAAATATAGGATGGGTAAAATTGCCTCCAAAGGAGTTTGTTATCTTTGGTTGAGTTGAATTAATTATGAAACTGAGTTGAATGCAGGTAACTTAATTATCCTGAACAAAATTAATTCCAGTTGATTTAAAAAAACACATTCATACACTTATGATAACAAACTCCTTTGGAGGCAATTTTACCCATCCTAGTTTGTATACTAGCATACGTCATAAGGAAGGTTTAAATGCGGTTAAACACTTCCTAGGGAATAGACCTTTGAAATATTGGGCTCATACACAAATGTTGATAGAAATGACGTCTTTGTTCCTGAAAAACAGCTATTTCTTATTCAACAGTGAATTATTTCACCAAGTCTGTGGTACTGCGATGGGCACCTTTGCCCCCAGCTTTGCTAATTTGCATATGGGCTGGTGGGAGGAGCAGGTGGTCCAGAAGAAGTACCCAGACATTTGGCAGGATAACATCATGCATTGGAGTAGGTTTATTGACAACCTCTTCATTGTATGGAAAGGTTCGGAAGCACAATTGGTGAACTTTATAAAAATTGCTTCAAAGAAATGATTGGAATTTAAAGTTCACCAGCACTATCAGTAGTTCTGAGGTGACCTTTTTGGATTTAACAGTTTACATTCAAAATGGTAAACTTGAGACTGCACTCTATCGCAAGCCAACGTCGGGCAACACGTTGTTGCACACCAAGAGCTTCCATCCCCAAAATCTCATTATGAGCATCCCATATAGGGAGAGGTTAAGAACTATTCGGAATTGCAGCAACACGGAGAGTTGTGAAGAAGCTTTACTCACATTAAAAACACGTTTTAAAGCAAGGTGCTACACTGAAACCTGTGTTAATTCTGCAATTGTCAAAGCTAAAAACCGTACTAGAGAAGAAGTTCTCTTTAATAAGAGCAATAGCAAAAAGAGAAAGGAAAATGAAGGAAAAAATGAGTGGAGAATGATCACCGCTTTCAACACTCAACACAATTAGGTGAGAAGTATTTTAATGAAACATTGGCACTTAATACGAAGTGATCCTGTTTTGAGTAAAATTGTAGCCAAATGACCTCAATTAACATTCAGGAAAGCACGATGCTTTAAATAAATGTTAGTAAGTAATACACTGAAAGCTCCCCCATTGAAAAGACCAACCTCTATGTGGCTATGTAAGAAGGACAGTTTCATCAAATGCTCCAAATGCAAAGCGTGTTTGCATGGAAAAAATACCTCTGTTTACACTTCCAATCTGGCAGATAAAGAATTTAAGATTAAAGGTCAATATACATGCAAAACTGATCATGCAATCTATGTACTTCAGTGCCCTTATGGCCTGAAGTACGTAGGGAGCACAACTCTGCCAGTTCATTTACGCGTTTTGCAACATTTGAGAGCTATAAAAAATGGGGATAAGTCTTACCCGGTGGCACGGCACTTTGATAAGCATCATCAAAAAAGTATAGCTGGTTTATTGTATTAGGTCATCGATGCGGTCAAACCAAATGAACGGGGAGGTAATCGTGAGAAGAAATTGAGAAAATTAGAATCAATGGATATAATTAAGCTCAATAGTAAGACCCCGGGAGGTTTGAACATGGAAGAAGACTTACATACTCATTTCTAAAGTTTTGATTATAAGGAATCCTCTACCTCAGTTTGTTTTTAACTAGTAGATAATTGAACTGTGTTTTGGTGTGGTACACAAACAGTTTTACAGTGACACATAGGTAGACACGTTATCAATTAATAGATTTGAACTTCGGCTGTATTTGGAATTAGTAGGAGTGTAAATGTAAATTTCTATTCACTATATGTGCTTAGAAGTGCCTTCAATCAATTCTCCGCTCAGTACAGTTCACAACCAGTTCCCATGAGCGCTAGCACTACAGAAAACATTCAAAATAATCTTGGTTTACTTAAAACACAGACAATTGGTGTAGAAAATATACAGGATGAACATTTGGTTATTCTTGCCAATGGTGTTCCTACTAAGAGTAAGAAAATATGGCAAGAATTAGTGGATATTAGGAAAGGGAAAAAGGTAACGTTTTGTTCTATCTATTATAAAAAATAATATGTGTATGTGGGAAAAGAATAAAAAACTGTAGAAGATACTGGCTTCCCATCTGGACAAATTGAAAAAACTGGATGTTTCCATAACTGAAGAAATCTAGGAACATAACAGTATTCATCCACTTCATTCTAAAGAAGTGATGGGGAATACTATAGAGTTATTCCAAATGAAAGAAGCAAAGGGAAGTCCCATTACTGTGTGCGAAAAAAGCTTAGAAGATCGTTCTTTCCCTCAGTTCCTTCCCACATGAAAAAGAGGACGATATGATGACTGACCTGTGCAGATTCCTGCATCTGAATACCGGACATCAATATTATATGCAGAAAATCCAATTTCAACAATGTATTCCATATTTGTTCCATCTTTTGTTTGAGAGTGATTTGTCTGGACTTCTTATGCAGAAAACCATGTATTGAAAACAGGTGTACATCTGCAAAACGTTTCAGCAAACAAATTCATACATAAAGTACAGCAGAAAGATAATATTTTGAAATCTCACCTCATTAATCTCATGGCATGTCAGCGTTGTAGTAATGAGTACTGGTACCGTCGTCATGGAGAACTAAAGTGTATGCTAAGGAACTTCGGGGCATATTATCAAGGGAATTTATCTCCGCTTTTTTGGCTTTAAAAGCCAAGAAAGCGGAGATAAAATTATCTCCCTATTACCTAGCTGTCGCTAACACCAGTTAGCGACAGCTAGTAGGAGATAGCGACCATCTTGGGCCCCGCTTTGCATGTCAGTGATATTTATCACTAATGACATGCAAAGTGGGCGTGCCAAGATGTTAGCGACTGGAAACAGTCGCTAACATCTCTATCTCCTATTACCAACTTTTGGAGATATTCGCGCTAAGCGCGAATATCTCCAAAAGCTAACACCTGCCCCTGAGCAGTTCTTAGCCATGTTATCCAGTGGTAGGTGGATAACATGGCTAAGAGCATAAGCTCGGTAATGCATGAATATCGCTGACTTTTCAGCGATATTCATGCATTTCGGCCGATTTTTATCGCTTAGGAGATAAACCTTGATAATAGCAAGGTTCCTAAGCGATAAAAATCGCCGCAGCTCGGCGATAAAAATATTGCCGCTAAACCAACATAGCGATAATTATCGCTAGTTGTTGGTAATATGCCCATTAGAACCTCCTACATAGTTCCTTACACTAAGCTCTGCTGACTATGCTTGGGAGGATTTACTTCAATTCTTGATTACACAAATTCATATGATCATACTCGATGTAATCTAATGCTTCCACAAAATCAGCATCTAAAGTTTAGTTTAGAAAATCACAGCTGATATCTACAGCATTTATATCTTCCTCTTCGTTCTCCCTACTTATAAAAATTATGCTTAGCACTTCTAATGTCGAAACCGTCTTTAAATTTTTGTTGACTTTCCATACTGAATTTCTTATGTTGTAGGTCCATGTACAAAAACATAAACACTTAATTTTATCTTCACTGTAATGTCAGCATATGTGGTGATTCATATGAAATATCTTACAATTAAACCAACAATATTTTGTACATGAGTGTATATTATTCTCAAAATATTCTAAAATGAAATACAATAAATACAGTGTCACTCTGCATTGTGTCAAGTGCTTTATTTATTTATTTATACTACCTACTGTTTTGCAAACTTAAAACAATGACGACAGCACTGCCTTAGTTTGACTCACCCCATTATGTTCTCAATTAGGGTTGAGGGAGGCAAAGGAAAGGAGTAAACTACATGTATACAGATGTACTTCTATATTTAGAACACGGGATGAAGCACTGAATAAATAAAGTTAGATGCAAAAGAACATTCACAAAAAAAGGCTGCATAAAAGATACACAAAGGAAAGCAGCACAAATAGGTCACTGAATCTTGAACACAGACTGGTAAATCACCAAAAGAACAAAAAGGCTAAGAACACTGCAATGGACGCTACGCTGTGGAATTCATTGTGAAGAAAGGTAGAGACATACTGTAAATAAAGCGGAATTCAAATAAAGAAAAAGTAAAACAGATACATGGATGACAAAGTCACTGGAGTAGTACTCTGTTCCCCAACACAAAAAAAATTTTTGCAACAGTTATATGAACAAATGTTTAAGGAGCTGCAAAGGGACCAATTCCCCCGGGATTCAAAAAATAACATTGGGGACCGTGGAGAGAACGCCAATGCCCCCACAGTGCCAGGCGGCTCCCCGCATCCTTCGAGAGCCGGCATTGCTTTCAAAGAGAGAACCAATATTATCAACAGTTGGTTCATGCGGGTGCAACGTATTTCTTTTCACTACCTCAGTGATATCTGTACATTCAATTGACACTTTATCAAATAAAGGTGTTTCAACAATAGATTCTTCCTAAAAGACAATTTCTTGAAAAACACAGAATCCAAACTATCTAAATCTTCATGTAACGTTTTATGAATTATGCTCATTCATGTATACTTCAAATGTTCAATTTATAAAAAAGGCTGACAAGTGAATAATTAGTGCAATTGGTGACATAATGTGCTCTGTACTCACGGCGCAAGTGTGACCAACATCATATACAAATATTATATACAAATGGGACATAAAAAGAGGATTTAACAAGGCCTATGTAATTCAACATTCAACTGTATACTGCATTTGTCAATGTTCAATACAGGAATTTGCCATTATAGGTCCAACATATTATACGTCGACGTTTCTACCCTCTGGAAGCGCCCTTTTTGGCGTCAAGGCGGGTGTTCCTCAGGACTGTGTGAGACGGGGGGAACAGCCTAAGTGAGATGAATAAGAAACAATAGCATTATTGTGGATTCTGGAATTAGGATGTATGCCAATATTGACCTCTAATGATTAAGAGGACTCACCTTTTACCTGTGTGCCCAGCCGGGCATCTGGTGGTGAGGGAGCTGAAGGAATTGGCTCTATCAAAGAAAGGGGCCCAATTAGTGCCTTAGTCTAAGTATTACTTTCAAGGGCGACAAAGAATGATTTTCAAACTTTCCACATTATCGCACGCTTACCTGTCGGAGTGACAGCAGGTTCTGTCCCCGAAGGTAACTTCATAAGAAAGTGCGTGTTCAAACCAGCATGTACTCCAATCTAGAAGGGAGGTAGAGGATCATGTAATTAATAATGGAGTCCCTACCCTTTGTTTTGTGGTATGTATACTCTACCAATGATCATTTACGTGGGCTCACCTCAATTCTGGTGTGGTGCGCATACCCAACAATGATCCTTTGTAAGTGTTATCCCATCTGACTCGGGAATTCCATGGTTAGAAAAAAGTAATACTCTTTCCACTGTAATTGAAAGAGTCATAGGAATCAATCACCAAAAGTTAAAATTAAAATTAAAACTCAGCAATTATCATTACTGATCCCCAAGAACAAGCGGGTCTCGGGCCTCACCTTTATTTGAAAATGCGGATGCGAAAAGACCAGGGTTTCTTATTATTTTCCTCCCGGCGTTGCTCCTTCATGGATTAGCTCGCGGGGATTGAAAACGCCAGTGTTATTCAGCCGCCGTAAGTGTGAGGACGTACGCGAAGGGGAGGCGATTGCCACACGTGACCTCGGTTGCTAAGCAACCATTAATGCACAAACGCCTGATTTAATGCGGCATCTCTGCTCGGGGCTAGTTCCGTCCAGATTATTAACCCTGGACACGAATTAGCAGTATTTCATCATGACGCAATTCAAATAGACTGCAAGCGCTTGTGTTATGCAGCCGCTTGGGCTAAGGTCGTGACCGATTGACGCACGTAACCTCGGTTGCCGAGCAACCATAAATACACAAGCGCCATACTTGACTCTGCCGTTCGGCTTCACTCGAGTCTAGTTAAAAGCATGGATAATTGACTGTGAACATAGGCATTTGTTGGTTTTCCATTTACATTACTATGGTGCACAATTTACAACGATTTTACACCTTGGTTTTTAAACAATATACATTAGCAATTTACAAAGTCGATCTGATCTCATTGAGACATCGTAATACAGTGTTATTCTTTCATGGTACCCCCTTTAAAACACTCAAAGACACAATTTATTATCTCCAAATGAATATACAAAGGGGTTGTATTCATATAGCTCAAGGACTACAGTACAGTATAGCTCACATATCATTCCCTGTTAAGATTCTCTTAACACACTGTACACCCCGATTCAGGAAAAAGGAAAGACAGACAAGGAGCGCCATCTACCCCTATAACTGCCCCATTTGTCTGTGTGTTTCTTCGATCTCGTTCAGCCCATTTCTCACTGAGTTCAAAGTATGAATACAACGACACTCTTTATATTTCAATGAATGAGAGACCGAGCCCACTCTCATGCCAATGTGTACTTTCTCCAGTACCCACCACCTGATATCTTTCGGGGTATGTTTCAGATTGAAGAAATGTTCCACCAAGGGTGCTCCTGCGGTATTGCATTTCAGCCGACTTACATGCTGTAGGATGCGTGTCTTAATTGTTTGTGTAGTCTGCCCCACGTATATTTTGGCACAGGGGCATTGAATTGCGTAAATAAGATTCATACTATTACAGTTACTGAACTCCTGGAGTTTGTAAGTCTTATTCTCGTGTGATAAAGTGTCCCCTTCCTGACAGAGATCACAGGCCTTACATGATCCACATTTATGATGGCCAGTGATAGGTGGAAAATTAAACATGCTCCTGATGTCAGGTGGTTTTTGTGGCTACAAATATGCTTGCACCACTTTGTCCTTCACATTCTTTCCCCTCTTGAATTTAAAAATCGGTTTCTCTGTGGTTTGCAATTCACCAGCAACCAAGTTCTAATATTAGATATTATTTTCTTCACTCCATTACTTTTAGTTTTGAATGTAGTCACACATACAATATTGGTGGACTCTTCTTTTTTGTCCTTTACCTCCAGTAAATTCTCCCTTGGGTTATACCATGCTCTTTTCTTTGCACGCTTTAACAGGCTTCTCGGATATCCCCTTTCCTTTAAGCGGTTGGTCAGTTCTTTCACCTCCAGAAAAGAGTATTTTCTCTGACTACAATTTCTTCTTATGCGAAGAAACTGGCCGTAAGGCAGATTATCCCTCAGATTACGTGGGTGAAGAGACCCATACATCAACAGTGTGTTGCTCTCTGATGGTTTCCGATAAAGATCACAATATAGTCTGTTTTCCTCAGTTTTGAATGTTAGATCCAAAAAAATCTATTGATTCAGTGCTCCTCGTCATAGTGAATTGTATATCTTCACTCCTCTGGTTTAACCATAAGAAGAAATCATCCAACAATCCTTGATCCCCCTTCCAGATCATGACGACGTTGTCAATGTATCTTTTCCATACCTCGATGTTATTTAGGTATGGATTTGACTCAGTATAAAGATGATCTTCTTCATATCTATCCATGAAGATAATTGCCAGGCTGGGGGCATAGGTAGCCCCCATCGTTACCCCATTGCATTGGAAATAGAATTGATTTTCAAATACAAAGTAATTATTTTTCATAGCTATTTCCAATAGCTTAAGCTGGAAAGATGTAGGGACCCAATGTGGTCTAGCTCTTTGGTCCAAAACATTCATTGTCATCTGGATTGCTTCATTTTGAGGGATTGAAGTGTATGAAGATGATACGTCTAGTGTCACCAGGATGTTCTTATTTGGGTCAAACGGAAAGTTTTCAAGTAATTGAATGATATGCATGGTGTCCTGCACTTATGATTTAGTCTGTGAAACGAATGGCTGTAGAAAATAATCAATAAATTGATTTAATGGCTCCAACACCGAGCCACATCCGAGTTGATTGGTCGCCCCGGGAGATTTTCCAATCGTTTATGTACTTTTGGTAAAGTATAAATCATTGGTATACGTGGTTCTTTCTGATTAAGAAATTCAGACTCTTTTTTGCTCAAAAAAACTTTCATTTTTACCCCATTCTGTGACAATTTTTATCTAATTCTTAATTTCACTCGTTGGGTCCTTTGGGATCCGTCGGTAACTTTCCATAGCTCCAAGTTGTAGTTTTATCTCATTACAATAGTCTTCTCTGTTCTGCACGACAATAGCCCCGCCTTTGTCGGCGGCCTTTATGATGATAGACTTGTTCTGTCCCAGATTGGACAGTGCCAGACGTTCCGCCTTACTAATATTGTAAGGAATATATTTCTTGGTTTTGCACAGCTGTAAAACCTCCTCCAGCACGATTTTTTTAAAGGCAAGGATCCTTCAGTGTCTGAATTACGCAGACCACTCTTACCCAGTCCAAAGATCAGGGCTTGATCCATCACCGTTTTTTAGCTCACTGCACCATCCCAGCTCAGAACTTGGCTATATGCAAATTAGTCTGACACTGGCCCAGTGCATCATGGGAACAGGGCAGACCAAACTACCAAGTCAAATCTTACACTGGGAAGGAAACAAGCTACCGGGGACCGGTTACTGGCATTTCTGCCGTCTTCGGCCCGGCTTGCTTGAATCCTGATGGTGCAATGAGCTAGGGACTCACATCTGATTATACCCTTCCACGCTTATGGTGGACAGAAATGATTCAGAAAAGGGGGTGGTGATGAACAGAGTGTCTGAATTAAGCAGACCACAGTCTGCCCTGTTCCCATGATGCACTGGGCCAGGGACAGACTGATTTGCATATAGCCAGGTTCTGAGCTGGGATGGTGCAGTGAGATAAATAATGGTGATGGATCAAGCCCTGATCTTTGGACTGGGTAAGAGTGGTCTGCTTAATTCAGACACTCTGTTCATCACCACCCCCTTTTCTGAATCGTTTTTGGCCACTATAGGTGTGGCAGGGTATACTCAGACATGAGTCCCTTTCTCACTGCACCATCAGGATTCAAGCAAGCCGGGCCGAAGACGGCTGAAATGCCAGAAACCGGTCCCCGGTAGCTTGTCTCCTTTCTGGTGAAGAATTGGCTTGGTAGTTTAGTCTGCCCTGTTCCCATGATGCACTGGGCCAGGGACAGACTGATTTGCATATAGCCAGGTTCTGAGCTGGGATGGTGCAGTGAGATAAATAACGGTGATGGATCAAGCCCTGATCTTTGGACTGGGTAAGAGTGGTCTGCTTAATTCAGACACTCTGTTCATCACCACCCCCTTTTCTGAATCGTTTTTGGCCACTATAGGTGTGGCAGGGTATACTCAGACATGAGTCCCTTTCTCACTGCACCATCAGGATTCAAGCAAGCCGGGCCGAAGACGGCTGAAATGCCAGAAACCGGTCCCCGGTAGCTTGTCTCCTTTCTGGTGAAGAATTGGCTTGGTAGTTTAGTCTGCCCTGTTCCCATGATGCACTAGGCCAGGGACAGACTGATTTGCATATAGCCAGGTTCTGAGCTGGGATGGTGCAGTGAGATAAATAACGGTGATGGATCAAGCCCTGATCTTTGGACTGGGTAAGAGTGGTCTGCTTAATTCAGACACTCTGTTCATCACCACCCCCTTTCCTGAATCGTTTTTGGCCACTATAGGTGTGGCAGGGTATACTCAGACATGAGTCCCTTTCTCACTGCACCATCAGGATTCCAGCAAGCCGGGCCGAAGACGGCTGAAATGCCAGAAACCGGTCCCCGGTAGCTTGTCTCCTTTCTGGTGAAGAATTGGCTTGGTAGTTTAGTCTGCCCTGTTCCCATGATGCACTGGGCCAGGGACAGACTGATTTGCATATAGCCAGGTTCTGAGCTGGGATGGTGCAGTGAGATAAATAACGGTGATGGATCAAGCCCTGATCTTTGGACTGGGTAAGAGTGGTCTGCTTAATTCAGACACTCTGTTCATCACCACCCCCTTTTCTGAATCGTTTTTGGCCACTATAGGTGTGGCAGGGTATACTCAGACATGAGTCCCTTTCTCACTGCACCATCAGGATTCCAGCAAGCCGGGCCGAGGACGGCTGAAATGCCAGAAACCGGTCCCCGGTAGCTTGTCTCCTTTCTGGTGAAGAATTGGCTTGGTAGTTTAGTCTGCCCTGTTCCCATGATGCACTGGGCCAGGGACAGACTGATTTGCATATAGCCAGGTTCTGAGCTGGGAGGGTGCAGTGAGATAAATAACGGTGATGGATCAAGCCCTGATCTTTGGACTGGGTAAGAGTGGTCTGCTTAATTCAGACACTCTGTTCATCACCACCCCCTTTTCTGAATCGTTTTTGGCCACTATAGGTGTGGCAGGGTATACTCAGACATGAGTCCCTTTCTCACTGCACCATCAGGATTCAAGCAAGCCGGGCCGAAGACAGCTGAAATGCCAGAAACCGGTCCCCGGTAGCTTGTCTCCTTTCTGGTGAAGAATTGGCTTGGTAGTTTAGTCTGCCCTGTTCCCATGATGCACTGGGCCAGGGACAGACTGATTTGCATATAGCCAGGTTCTGAGCTGGGATGGTGCAGTGAGATAAATAACGGTGATGGATCAAGCCCTGATCTTTGGACTGGGTAAGAGTGGTCTGCTTAATTCAGACACTCTGTTCATCACCACCCCCTTTTCTGAATCGTTTTTGGCCACTATAGGTGTGGCAGGGTATACTCAGACATGAGTCCCTTTCTCACTGCACCATCAGGATTCCAGCAAGCCGGGCCGAAGACGGCTGAAATGCCAGAAACCGGTCCCCGGTAGCTTGTCTCCTTTCTGGTGAAGAATTGGCTTGGTAGTTTAGTCTGCCCTGTTCCCATGATGCACTGGGCCAGGGACAGACTGATTTGCATATAGCCAGGTTCTGAGCTGGGATGGTGCAGTGAGATAAATAACGGTGATGGATCAAGCCCTGATCTTTGGACTGGGTAAGAATGGTCTGCTTAATTCAGACACTCTGTTCATCACCACCCCCTTTTCTGAATCGTTTTTGGCCACTATAGGTGTGGCAGGGTATACTCAGACATGAGTCCCTTTCTCACTGCACCATCAGGATTCAAGCAAGACGGGCCGAAGATGGCTGAAATGCCAGAAACCGGTCCCCGGTAGCTTGTCTCCTTTCTGGTGAAGAATTGGCTTGGTAGTTTAGTCTGCCCTGTTCCCATGATGCACTGGGCCAGGGACAGACTGATTTGCATATAGCCAGGTTCTGAGCTGGGATGGTGCAGTGAGATAAATAACGGTGATGGATCAAGCCCTGATCTTTGGACTGGGTAAGAGTGGTCTGCTTAATTCAGACACTCTGTTCATCACCACCCCCTTTTCTGAATCGTTTTTGGCCACTATAGGTGTGGCAGGGTATACTCAGACATGAGTCCCTTTCTCACTGCACCATCAGGATTCCAGCAAGCCAGGCCGAAGACGGCTGAAATGCCAGAAACCGGTCCCCGGTAGCTTGTCTCCTTTCTGGTGAAGAATTGGCTTGGTAGTTTAGTCTGCCCTGTTCCCATGATGCACTGGGCCAGGGACAGACTGATTTGCATATAGCCAGGTTCTGAGCTGGGATGGTGCCATGAGATAAATAACGGTGATGGATCAAGCCCTGATCTTTGGACTGGGTAAGAGTGGTCTGCTTAATTCAGACACTCTGTTCATCACCACCCCTTTTCTGAATCGTTTTTGGTCACTATAGGTGTGGCAGGGTATACTCAGACATGAGTCCCTTTCTCACTGCACCATCAGGATTCAAGCAAGCCGGGCCGAAGATGGCTGAAATGCCAGAAACCGGTCCCCTGTAGCTTGTCTCCTTTCTGGTGAAGAATTGGCTTGGTAGTTTAGTCTGCCCTGTTCCCATGATGCACTGGGCCAGGGACAGACTGATTTGCATATAGCCAGGTTCTGAGCTGGGATGGTGCAGTGAGATAAATAACGGTGATGGATCAAGCCCTGATCTTTGGGCTGGGTAAGAGTGGTCTGCTTAATTCAGACACTCTGTTCATCACCACCCCCTTTTCTGAATCGTTTTGGGCCACTATAGGTGAGGCAGGGTATACTCAGACATGAGTCCCTTTCTCACTGCACCATCAGGATTCAAGCAAGCCGGGCCGAAGACGGCTGAAATGCCAGAAACCGGTCCCCGGTAGCTTGTCTCCTTTCCGGTGAAGAATTGGCTTGGTAGTTTAGTCTGCCCTGTTCCCATGATGCACTGGGCCAGGGACAGACTGCTTTGCATATAGCCAGGTTCTGAGCTGGGATGGTGCAGTGAGATAAATAACGGTGATGGATCAAGCCCTGATCTTTGGACTGGGTAAGAGTGGTCTGCTTAATTCAGACACTCTGTTCATCACCACCCCCTTTTTCTGAATAATTTTTGGCCACTATAGGTGTGGCAGGGTATACTCAGACATGAGTCCCTTTCTCACTGCACCATCAGGATTCAAGCAAGCCGGGCGGAAGACGGCTGAAATGCCAGAAACCGGTCCCCGGTAGCTTGTCTCCTTTCTGGTGAAGAATTGGCTTGGTAGTTTAGTCTGCTCTGTTCCCATGATGCACTGGGCCAGGGACAGACTGATTTGCATATAGCCAGGTTCTGAGCTGGGATGGTGCAGTGAGATAAATAACTGTGATGGATCAAGCCCTGATCTTTGGACTGGGTAAGAGTGGTATGCTTAATTCAGACACTCTGTTCATCACCACCCCCTTTTCTAAATCCTTACCCCAAGCGGCTGCATAACACAAGCGTTTGCAGTCTATTTGAATTGCGGGTAAGTCTAGTTAAAAGCATCTAAATCCGGATTTAATGAGAGAGTGGGCGGAAAGTAATTTAGAAGCCTCACTCCGCCAAGTGCTCATACTCATCAAGTACGCTGACATCGATAGAGCAGCATTACTTACTGAAATAGCAGCACTCTATGAACTGTTGGAGTCAATGGGGGAGCAGGAGGAAAAAAACAAATTAACCAATGAAATGAATGTGCGATTAAAAAAGGAAGAGGCTACAATTATGGAGAGGAAAACCTACAAATTTCAGCGTGACCGCAATGACTACAAACTCGGTCACATTTTTACATTTTCTAGGAAGTATGATGTAATGCGTGGTCCCGCCCTTAAATATTCACCTAGACCAAAATACAACAGAAGGGATAAAGATCAAACAGACTCTTCAGCTTCAGGATTAATCTCAGAAGTGGATACTGAATCTGAGTCGGAACGCTGCAACAACGCCACCTCTGGTGCCCAGAGTAAACCCTCACCAGGCCAAGAAATCCGTTTTTTATGCCATTAAAGGCTACAGTCGCTCAGGCCATGTATTCAAAGAAATTACAGAGACAAAGGGCCAACTACAGGCAACGGCAGATAAACAGGGTGAGGAAGAGGCGGGAACTATCAAAAACCAAAGAGGGGCAGGGGTCAATGGACAACAAATCATCAATAATGAGCAGAGAATCGAATCGGACGATAATAAATCTAAGGTCCATCAATCTAACTGATGATGAAAAAAATATTCTGAAACTTGGTTTATCCTATGCGCCTCTCTGCAAGTTTAACTATACTGCCACCAGATGTGACCTTTACAAGGCAGTAAGAAAGTTGAAATTACGCAAATTTCATACCTTAAAACCTAAGAATATCACTGAGACCCAGTAATCCTAAACTACTATCCCCACTGAGATATCGGGGACTCTATCTCAGAGGAAATTGTTGAATTATGGGACACTGAAGGGGCAGGATATGACCAACATCAGATCAATTCCAGCCAAGCAGGAGAGGTGGACGGAGTAGGAAATCGTACAACTGTCCTTACTCCTTTTAAACCTCCATCAGTGTTTAATCCAGTTTTGCCACGTGATACGATCGACATCTTCCATGAAAACACAGTAAAACAGCTCAAAGACCTACATAAGAAAACATGCATTAAGAGAAAACATATGACAAACGGACACAGCAATATGAAGCACTTGTCTCTCGCTTGACCAAAGACAACAATATTGTCATACGCGGAAGTGACAAAGTGGGTAACATTGTCCTCATGACCAGAAGCAAGTAGACAAGGATGCTTACCTCCAACTCAATGATCGTCGATGTTAGGAAAGGATCAACATCTTGACATTAAAACCAATCAAAGCAGAGTTTCCCCATAAATTGCTGAAATGGAAAAACAAAAAAATTATCTCTGATGCAGAATTCAAATATCTGAACATTGAAAACCCTGTGACTCCTCTTATATACTTTATTCCTAAGGTACATGAGGATAACCCCCCTGGCAGGCCTACATCTCAGCCAGGGGAGGACTGTTGGAATGCACATCTATCTACATTGATTATTTTCTTCAAGGATATGTGCATTCACTTGAATCCTATGTTCAAGATACTTGAGATGTATTTGCAGAAAGTACAATACATCAAGTGGGTGAAGGGTGATTGGCTAATGGCACTTGACGTCACTGCCCTTTACACCAGTATAGTGCACACTGATAGACTGGCTGCAGTCAAGCACTATTTATCACAACGATCCAACCATTTCAGCGATCACAATAAGATGCTTCTGCAAATGCTAGAATACTGCTTATCAAACAATGTGTTCATGTGTAACAATCTCCTTTATCGACAGTTACAGGGAGTGACAATGGGGGTCAGCTTCTCCCCAAGCTTCGCATGTTTACACATGGGAGCTTTTTGAGGAGCTGGTACTCAAAACCACACATCAGGAGGTCTTCGATACCAACATAGTTGGCTGGTATCGATTCATCAATGACTTATTTGTGATCTGGAGAGGCTGTGAACAGCAGGCAAACATATTTATCAGGGACATCAACTCCAATGACCTCAATCTAGCATTTACAACAACACTGAGCCAAACCTCTGTCACCTTTTTAGATACGGAGGTATATGTGAGGGAGGGCAAGTTGGAAACTAAACTTTTCCGCAAAAGTACAGCAGGAAACACTATTCTGCATGTGGGCAGTGCCCACCCAGCCCACCTTATTGCCAGCATACCCTATGGAGAAATGCTGCGCATAAGGAGGGTGTGCAGCAACCCAACAGACCTAGAGGCAGCCCAACTAGCCAGTAAATGTAGATTCTTGGAGAGAGGATATTCTGATCAGTTAATTGAAAGTACCCGCATGAAATCGATGGGACAAAACAGACAGGATTTGCTTGAAAAATACAGAAAGGAAGGTAACCCTGAGGAGGAGGTAATTCTGAACAATGTAGGACCAGGAAATGGTAAAAACAGCATGTTTAGAATAATGACAGGGTACAGTAAACAGCACAAAGCTATATACAACATCATAAACAGAAACTGGCCTGTTGTTTTGAATGACCTTGTTGTCGGATCGACATTACCAAACAGGGCCTCACTGATATTCAGCAGAGCACCCTCTCTCAAAGATCAATTGGTAGACACTTGTCCTGAGACCATAGAAAAAACGACATGACTGCAAAATAATAGTGGCTTCTTTAGGTGCAAAACCTGCAAATCCTGTGTACATGTGATCAATAAAAAATCTTACATTGACGGGTTTAGCAAACAGGAACATCCTATCACCCAGGTGTTGACATGCAAAACGGAATATGCCATCTAAGTTTTACAGTGCCCATGTTTGCTGAAGTATGCTGGAAGGACGAAGTTAGCTGGGCACAAACGCATACTTCAGCACTTAAGAGCAATAGCCAACCAGGACAATACCTATCCGGTGGCAAGGTATTTCCGCGATGTACACCAGGGTGACAACACCAGCCTCAAATATTTTGTTATTGATGCAGTCAAAGCTAGCATGCGTGGTGGAGATAGGGAAGCAAAGCTACAGAGATTGGAGACTCGATATATAATGCAGCTAGACACCAAATCTTCAGGAGGTCTCAACATAACTGAGGACATGCATACGTGCCTACCTTAAATGCTAAATATACCCAGGTATCAAGTCAACATCCATTTGGCCTCAGGTAAATTTGGGAAGCAGGCTGGCGGTACTGTAGATAGATGAGGTCCCATTATGATGTCCACCAGTGTTTGCCACCAGTGGGTAAACTTCCGTTATTTTCTTACGCTGACATGGATTATCCCCGGCTGGGGAAATTAAGAAATTAACTGAATATTGCTTGGTCAACCACTATTTTGCTTGAATGATTTAGATGATATCCAGGAATCCCTTTGTATAGTATATCTCTCTCATTATAATGAGAATGCATGCAATGCAATCCAATGAAAGAATCAAGTATAGTTGCTGCTAGTAGTAGTGATAGTAGTATGTTTTTAAAGCACGTAGGTTTTCTCATCAGAGGACACCGCATTTGTAATTTTGACACTCAATCACTTCAGGTGTTTAACACGGTTATTTTAGAATTGGAAGGTTTTAAAAACTGACCGTTTACAGTTAACATGTATTATCAGGTATGAGCTGTCAATTATGATTATTGGCATAGGGGCTAGACCAATAAAGGCTCGTCTACACTTCTATAGTAATATGTGAGTTAATCAGGTATTTAGTATTACTTTAAGGCGTTTAGCAGTATTTGAAAAATCCCCTTTTTTCACAGTATGATATCTGGTTTTGGTCTGTTTGTGAACATATGATGCACACAGGGTATATCATTTGCTATGTTTGCACATATTCGCATGAGGTGTGTATACAAAGATTTACATCAGAGAGAACATTGAATATTATTACATAGCAACGTGTGATTTGAGCACAAATTAGACTATATGATGTAGAGTGTCAAATGTTATCGGTGCACTTTATGCGTTTTATGGAAAGAGGTATTGTTTACTTTGAGAATTTGCACAATGAAGACTGCACTTGCACTTTATCTAAATGATCAAATGAAATTTCTGATGATCTATGTTGCTTACATTGCGAATTTGCACAGAAGGCAACAATTTGCACATTATTAGACAGACCTATTCGGTTGCATGATGAATTAAATTATTTTGTTAATTGCTTTTTGATATGCAACCATCTGTGATGATATGATCCATAGGGATATATAGTACTTTACAAGTATGATCCAGGATTCTATATTGACCAATATGTGGTATCTTATACTTTTTTATCATGTCTGATGTTTTATACCATAGAATGTAAGTGACTTGCATCAAACTATATGAAGGAATGTTATATAACTATGTATTTTACTGTTATCAAACTGCTTAATAACGTTGGCCATGACAGAATATTTATGATGGTCTTAGGTGTCCCCTGTTACAAGCGATGTATACTTATAATGTATAGGTGTATATCGTAAGGTCATTCTTTCTTCCATGTCCATTGCGGGCAATAATCATGTGGTATTTTTGAAACAGGCTCTGGTACTTTAAAAATGAGCATTTGTATGATGGGCGTTGTCATGTGAGCAAGGCTCCACGGAGCCGAAACGTCATAGGGCATATATCTGCTTCAAAATTAATAATTTAAGCACTACCTTGGTCCATGTCCGAGAGTCTTTGGCATCAGGGCGGAAGCTGCTTGCTGTTGCTGAAAAGCGGTGCTACAGGATATATATATGTATACTTTTCATGATTGCATTACCAATGATATCAAGAAATTATGCAAAAATTCTAGGAAAAAGAACTTAAAACACAATAACAAAGAAATGGAGTACAATAGACTCATGAGAAAATTAAGTGAAAACCCCAACATTGTGTTCAAGAATTCTGATAAAGGCGGGAATTTGGTCGTTTGGCCAAAGAAAGAATATATCATGGAAGCAAAGAGACAATTGTCTGACATAAACTGTTATGAAAAATCTTGTCAAAAGGATTATGGTAAAGCAAAAGACATTTTATTGAAACTTTTGTCTCAATGGCGGAGGCAGGGTTTGATCTCTTCTGAAGAGTACACATTTATGACTAATGAATTCCCTATCCTTCCTGTTCTTTACCTCATTCCCAAAATTCACAAGTGCACTATTCCGACACCAGGGAGACCAATTATCTCCGCAATAAACAGTGCAAGTGAACATGTCAGTCAATATATCGACTTTTTTCAGTTATGTTAAGGACACTAGTGATTTTTTACTTAAAATCAATGATTTGGAATGGAACGAAGATATGCTTTTAATAACTTTAGATGTAAAATCTTTGTATACCTCTATTAATCATAATCAAGGTATAGCATCTATTAAGCATTTCCTTGACAGTCGACCTCTTGAATTTTATCAACACAATAAGCTTTTATTGAGTCTTATTGAATGGTGTTTGCACAACAATTATTTTATGTTTGGAAATGTTCTTTTCAAAGAACTCAGAGGAGTGGCAATGTTTACACGTTGGCTGGTGGAAAAAACTGGTCCTAAAGAAACAACATCTAGTATGGGTTAATGAGAAGATAGTCAGATATCTTCGATATATTGATGATGTCTTCATTGTATGGCAGGGTGATGAGACTGATGCTTCTTTGTTTGTAAAAGACATCAACAATAATAATCTCAATCTCAACTTTACGTCTCATGTAAATAAGAAAGAAATTTAATTTCTAGACGTTAAAGTACACATCAAGAATGCCAGAATAGAAACCACCTTATTCAGGAAACCCACGGCAGGAAACACTATTCTCCAGGCCACTAGTTTACACCCCGAACACACTATCAACAGCATTCCATATGGAGAAGCGTTGAGATTGAGAAGAATTTGCAGCACCACTACTGGCTTTAATCTTTGTATTTGTGAGATGAAGGAAAGATTAAAAAAGAGAGGCTATTTGGATAGTACGTTGAATCAGGCTATAGCGAAAGCCAATTTACAAACGAGAGAGAGTCTGCTATTTCCAATATCTACTGATGTTGAAGTAATTGAAACTAGTGAGGATAGTAACAATTTCTCAGACATTCTTCAATGTCCCAGACTAGTTACCACGTTTAGTAATAAGGAGAATAAAATCAGAAACATTGTCAAGAAAAATTGGCCCATAATTTTGACTGATACTGTGATTGGGTCCAAATTACCTAGTTCCCCTCTTATCACCTTTAGAAGGTGCCAAAAGTATGGGATCACTTTTAGATAAATCAAGTCCTGAGGTGAGTCTCAAATCTATGTGGGTACAGCCTGCATGTGGTTTTTACAAATGCTCCACGTGCAGAACCTGTAAATTTGGAGTAAATAAAACACACTATCAAACTCCATTTAGCTCTCAGGAAATTGCTATAGCCGGCAGTTTCAACTGCAAAACTGATCATGCTGTGTACGTCTTGACATGCACCTGTGGCTTGAATTATATTGGCAGTACCAAGCTATAGGTGCATGTCAGGATTTTAGAACATCTCAGGGCAATTTTGCACAAATATCAATCTTATCCTGTGGCATGTCATTTTAAGACATTTCACGACATTAATTTGACATTTTTAAAATACTATGTGGTAGCGGCTATTCCTAAATCACGTAGAGGACGGAATAGAGAACTCAGATTAAGACAATTGGAAACCACCATGATCTTTAGGTTCGATAGTAAATGGCCTAATGGGTTGAATAACGTGGAGGACATGCACAATTTTTTATGATCTACATTTCCCCTTGCTGTCATGTACACTAGTGTTTTTAGAATACAATGTGAAATAATTTTTGATGTCGTGTAAATCTTTTCCTCTAATGTATCCGCATCTCTATAATTGGGTATTTTTGCTTCTGTATATTTGTGTCATTTTTGTACTCTTATACTCTATTTATTAGCGGATTTGCACTTGGCATGTTTGCACTGTGATCAGGGTACGAAGGCCAATTTTTGTTGCACTGACGTCTTTCGACTTGCGGTTTGCAAGTTTTGTTTCTGACATTTTCCAGTGATGGGCCATTTCAAGGAGCCTATTTTTGCTGTTATAGATACTTACAACCCCTCCTTTTTGAAGATCAGTGGTTCAGTGGAATATATGAAAAAATAATTTCAGCTTAGAAAATTGATTACTGTCTAAGTCTTTTTCCGCTAAAAGTTCCACTTGCCTTTTGTTTCAATTTAAATATTATCACTTAATGCACTTTGAAGCTGTGATCGATGATACTGGGATATTAGAACAGAACTTTTTCTGAATAGAATGTAAACATTATGTCAAGAACTATTTGATATAGTTGATATTCATCACACGGTTAGCACTTTATAGCACTATGTTGTACTAAAAAAGTTTTTCAACTTGCACTTTTTGCACAGCTTTGCACATTGACCATTTTTTGCTGCTAGGTTTTAATAAGAGATTGTGTATTATATACCCTCGAAGGGTATGTATGTTTTATCCCCCCTCAGCGCCTTGAAACCCTTACGGGTGAGTAGCGCGCCATACAAATTCTTGTGATTGATTGATTGATTGATTGATTTGAAAAATATCATCAACTATAGGTGCTTGATACAACAAAAAATCATTGAATAATGTGTAATGTTTTTAGGATTTATCCTTTTGTATTTATTGTATTTATACAGTTATATAATGTACTACTTGTATTTGTGCCTTTTAAAATGCTTTTTACTAATGCTGCCCAATTTTGGTTTTGAAATTAATCTGCAGCAATATGTTGTATCAGCCAATTTGGATAGTCTGTTTACTATGCCTATTGGTCATGTGATCGGCATTCAGAGGAGTTGATGATAGTATCTCTTTAAATATCCTACTATGGTGTTTTAGTTGCTGTTCTCTGCTTGTGAACAAGGGCTCCTGAGCCCGAAACGCATCTATGCTGCCACTTTATAATCAAAAATAAAAACTTCACCTACCTGATCCTGTGGTCTGTCTTCCTGCTTCACCGTTCCTAGGACCGGAGGTTGCTGTGGAGTTGTCCTGCATATATATATATACATTGTCGCATACCGGAGATACTGTTTTTTTGGCGATTACCCTGAAGCGGAGCCCGGAGCCGGAGGTGGTGAGACCGCGAGTCGGAGGACCCGCAGCCCCACACCGGGACTCAAGGTAAGCGAGGGCGAAGACTTGAGCGACTAAAGGGGAAAAGGGGAAACCAGGGGAAACCAGTAAAAAAGACAATTTTTCTCACTGATCAAATAGTGTGGAAGCTGGTGGTTCTTGTAGGAAGTGGATAATACTCACTTCCAGTTTAAAAAATTACATATAAATATGTCAGCTGATGAAGTTAAGGAGAGGGAGAAAGCTGCCTTATCTATACTCGATGACACGGCAAATAGACCGAAAACCGGCAATACAATTCAGCATGAGGCTAACGAAGTGGATGCCCTATCACAACTTAAGAGGCTCGAAAAACTAACAAGAGCTGAATTGTCCAAGTGGTGGGAATCGAAATCCCTAACTAAACTAGATATCTTGAGGTAAAAAGAATCCCAAGAGGACTCAGGATTTTAGTAGCGCCGACCTACGAGGACCCGGACCCGAACATGCTTCAGGAATGGGCAGAAAACAATCATGAATCTTCGGCGTGGATGCTATTAATTCTCATTAAATATGCTGAGACAGATAGAGTGAGGATTATTGAAGAGATCAATCAGATATGTTAATTTTTCGAGAAAGAAAGTGATCAAGAGTACATAACCAAGTTTAATGGTGATATGCAAACAAGACTGCGTAAATTAGAGACCTCCATTAAAGAAAGAAAAATCAATGTAGCTGGCAAAAATCACATCCAAGGCCAAACAGAGTTGAGCAGTGCAGTGAGCTCAGAAGTTGATGAGGGAGGCAGTGGTCGTGATATGCCAAGTGGGCCTGCACCAACAGTGATTGATGAATTTGCTTTTTTAGAACAAGAGCGGAGGTTCAGCCTCAGACAGAGACAATTTGTACAATACGCAAAGCCTCAAAGAGGAAGAGGCAAACACAAAAGAGGAGGAAAGGTGCAAAATTACTCAAACGCAGGTGAGAACTTGAGGAGCGACAAAAAGAAACAATAGAGGAGGACAAAACAACTATTGTGAATCTAACAAATATTGTTTTGACGGAACAAGAAGAAAAAATCTTGAAGTTAGGTTTATCATTTTGTCCGGAGAAAGAATTTGACTATGTAAAAACACGAATAGACAATTTCAAATTTATTCGAACTTTTAAATTGAAATAACATTTCTTGACTAATCCCAATGCCTCAATCACTCAAAGTGTCCCTCCTGAACCAAGTGACAACAGCGATCTACGGGTGGATGATATGAACTTAATGTTGGATGTATACCAAATGCAAGGAAATCCATTGGGGACACAATCTGAAGAATTGGCAATAGAGAATAGGAACCAAGCGGTGTTGGTGGCACAAGAAGAGGATTTGAATATTATGAGCAATGATTTGACTGTTTTCAGACCAGCCTCCAGATTTACTCCTATGGCAGGAAGAGACTCAATTGACATTTTCAATGAATTAGTTGTTAATGACCTAAAGAAATTATGCACTAGTACATTTACTAAGTCTAATACTTTTTCACAGCATCAAAAAGATTATCATGCGTTGTTGCACGCCAAGAGCTTCCATCCCCAAAATCTCATTATGAGCATCCCATATAGGGAGAGGTTAAGAACTATTCGGAATTGCAGCAACAAGGAGAGTTGTGAAGAAGCTTTACTCACATTAAAAACACGTTTTAAAGCAAGGTGCTACACGGAGACCTGTGTTAATTCTGCAATTGTCAAAGCTAAAAACCGTACTAGAGAAGAAGTTCTCTTTAGTAAGAGCAATAGCAAAAAGAGAAAGGAAAATGAAGGAAAAAATGAGTGCAGGATGATCACCGCTTTCAACACTCAACACAATTAGGTGAGAAGTATTTTAATGAAACATTGGCACTTAATACGAAGTGATCCCGTTTTGAGTAAAATTGTAGCCAAATGACCTCAATTAACATTCAGGAAAGCAAGATGCTTTAAATAAATGTTAGTAAGTAATACACTGAAAGCTCCCCCATTGAAAAGACCAACCTCTATGTGGCTATGTAAGAAGGAAGGTTTCATCAAATGCTCCAAATGCAAAGCGTGTTTGCATGGAAAAAATACCTCTGTTTACACTTCCAATCTGGCAGATAAAGAATTTAAGATTAAAGGTCAATATACATGCAAAACTGATCATGCAATCTATGTACTTCAGTGCCCTTGTGGCCTGAAGTACCTAGGGAGCACAACTCTGCCAGTTCATTTACGCGTTTTGCAACATTTGAGAGCTATGAAAAATGGAGATAAGTCTTACCCGGTGGCACGACACTTTGATAAACATCATCAAAGAAGTATAGCTGGTTTATTGTATTATGTCATCGATGCGGTCAAACCAAATGAACGGGGAGGTAATCGTGAGAAGAAATTGAGAAAATTAGAATCAATGGATATAATTAAGCTCAATAGTAAGACCCCGGGAGGTTTGAACATGGAAGAAGACTTACATACTCATTTCTAAAGTTTTGATTATAAGGAATCCTCTACCTCAGTTTGTTTTTAACTAGTAGATAATTGAACTGTGTTTTGGTGTGGTACACAAACAGTTTTACAGTGACACATAGGTAGACACGTTATCAATTAATAGATTTGAACTTCTGCTGTATTTGGAATTAGTAGGAGTGGCTGTTTCATATCCAGAGCGCGAATGGTTATTTGTCAAAATAAGGACGTCCAAGCATTGGTTTTAATCTGCTTCAGTAACATTTAAGTTTTTGTCTATAAATGTATATAAGGTATGATTAAAAAATGAAGGACACTTACAAATGCCTATATACTATTTGCAACGCGCATTTATTTGAGTTGAGCTGAGATGAGCAACAACAGTGCATGTATTGTGATGCTAATTTTAAAATCAGCTTGTCCACTCCTTTTAATAATTTATGATTTTGTTAAAAATTCATTTGATGCATGCAGGATTTTATGTGAAACTATGAGTCTGTTGTCTATTTTACTTATCATGTAGTTCCGATCACGTGACACTTTCTGTGTAAGTTTTAAAATGGTGGAACACTTTAATCATATTGTGGTGAACAAGCCTGCTTGTCAGGCGAAACGCGTCCAACAGCCGTTTGTAAATAAATTGTGTTTTCTATACAAGACATGGCGTCGTCTCCTCGTACCTTGGTGTAGGAGTTTTGGAATTAATTACGGACTTTGCCCAGTCAGTCCGACAACGGCAACGCAACCTTTGCTTTGGCAATGCGGCAATTTTTGACTTGGCGTGAGGAGTTACGATATATATATATATATATATATATCCACACACGAAGGTTGCCTGTAAAGGAGTCGCCTCACACCAGGAAAGTTTTCTGCCACAGTAAGTTTAATGCAGGTCCAGTGAGGTGCCAACCGCACAGCACTCCAATTATTTCTACAGTGCCTGACGCGTTTCGTGTAAACACACTTTATCAAAGGCTCTGAGTAGTTTGAACACAGCTGTTGCATTTCTTAGCGCTACTTGTTAGAAAACACAGTCCCGCCCCAATTGGGCATAGCCAACTCCGTGGCTTGCTGGGTGTTGTAGTGCTAGCGTCCTGCTTCAGTGAGCTTGCATTGCTGTGTCTTGATTAAAAAGTACGTATTACCCAAGTGGGTTGGTGGAGCACGGAAGGACCCATCTCTGGCATGTTGTGTCTGCTTAAACCGGCTTCCTGTTCCATAGGCAGCGTCGTTATTACACGTCGTCGCTGGAGTGTTCACAAAAACACCGGGGTTCCTCCGCGGCTCAGGCAGGCCGCCAAACATCCACACACGAAGGTTGCCTGTAAAGGAGTCGCCTCACACCAGGAAAGTTTTCTGCCACAGTAAGTTTAATGCAGGTCCAGTGAGGTGCCAACCGCACAGCACTCCAATTATTTCTACAGTGCCTGACGCGTTTCGTGTAAACACACTTTATCAAAGGCTCTGAGTAGTTTGAACACAGCTGTTGCATTTCTTAGCGCTACTTGTTAGAAAACACAGTCCCGCCCCAATTGGGCGTAGCCAACTCCGTGGCTTGCTGGGTGTTGTAGTGCTAGCGTCCTGCTTCAGTGAGCTTGCATTGCTGTGTCTTGATTAAAAAGTACGTATTACCCAAGTGGGTTGGTGGAGCACGGAAGGACCCATCTCTGGCATGTTGTGTCTGCTTAAACCGGCTTCCTGTTCCATAGGCAGCGTCGTTATTACACGTCGTCGCTGGAGTGTTCACAAAAACACCGGGGTTCCTCCGCGGCTCAGGCAGGCCGCCAAACATCCACACACGAAGGTTGCCTGTAAAGGAGTCGCCTCACACCAGGAAAGTTTTCTGCCACAGTAAGTTTAATGCAGGTCCAGTGAGGTGCCAACCGCACAGCACTCCAATTATTTCTACAGTGCCTGACGTGTTTCGTGTAAACACACTTTATCAAAGGCTCTGAGTAGTTTGAACACAGCTGTTGCATTTCTTAGCGCTACTTGTTAGAAAACACAGTCCCGTCCCAATTGGGCGTAGCCAACTCCGTGGCTTGCTGGGTGTTGTAGTGCTAGCGTCCTGCTTCAGTGAGCTTGCATTGCTGTGTCTTGATTAAAAAGTACGTATTACCCAAGTGGGTTGGTGGAGCACGGAAGGACCCATCTCTGGCATGTTGTGTCTGCTTAAACCGGCTTCCTGTTCCATAGGCAGCGTCGTTATTACACGTCGTCGCTGGAGTGTTCACAAAAACACCGGGGTTCCTCTGCGGCTCAGGCAGGCCGCCAAACATCCACACACGAAGGTTGCCTGTAAAGGAGTCGCCTCACACCAGGAAAGTTTTCTGCCACAGTAAGTTTAATGCAGGTCCAGTGAGGTGCCAACCGCACAGCACTCCAATTATTTCTACAGTGCCTGACGTGTTTCGTGTAAACACACTTTATCAAAGGCTCTGAGTAGTTTGAACACAGCTGTTGCATTTCTTAGCGCTACTTGTTAGAAAACACAGTCCCGCCCCAATTGGGCGTAGCCAACTCCGTGGCTTGCTGGGTGTTGTAGTGCTAGCGTCCTGCTTCAGTGAGCTTGCATTGCTGTGTCTTGATTAAAAAGTACGTATTACCCAAGTGGGTTGGTGGAGCACGGAAGGACCCATCTCTGGCATGTTGTGTCTGCTTAAACCGGCTTCCTGTTCCATAGGCAGCGTCGTTATTACACGTCGTCGCTGGAGTGTTCACAAAAACACCGGGGTTCCTCCGCGGCTCAGGCAGGCCGCCAAACATCCACACACGAAGGTTGCCTGTAAAGGAGTCGCCTCACACCAGGAAAGTTTTCTGCCACAGTAAGTTTAATGCAGGTCCAGTGAGGTGCCAACCGCACAGCACTCCAATTATTTCTACAGTGCCTGACGTGTTTCGTGTAAACACACTTTATCAAAGGCTCTGAGTAGTTTGAACACAGCTGTTGCATTTCTTAGCGCTACTTGTTAGAAAACACAGTCCCGCCCCAATTGGGCGTAGCCAACTCCGTGGCTTGCTGGGTGTTGTAGTGCTAGCGTCCTGCTTCAGTGAGCTTGCATTGCTGTGTCTTGATTAAAAAGTACGTATTACCCAAGTGGGTTGGTGGAGCACGGAAGGACCCATCTCTGGCATGTTGTGTCTGCTTAAACCGGCTTCCTGTTCCATAGGCAGCGTCGTTATTACACGTCGTCGCTGGAGTGTTCACAAAAACACCGGGGTTCCTCTGCGGCTCAGGCAGGCCGCCAAACATCCACACACGAAGGTTGCCTGTAAAGGAGTCGCCTCACACCAGGAAAGTTTTCTGCCACAGTAAGTTTAATGCAGGTCCAGTGAGGTGCCAACCGCACAGCACTCCAATTATTTCTACAGTGCCTGACGCGTTTCGTGTAAACACACTTTATCAAAGGCTCTGAGTAGTTTGAACACAGCTGTTGCATTTCTTAGCGCTACTTGTTAGAAAACACAGTCCCGCCCCAATTGGGCGTAGCCAACTCCGTGGCTTGCTGGGTGTTGTAGTGCTAGCGTCCTGCTTCAGTGAGCTTGCATTGCTGTGTCTTGATTAAAAAGTACGTATTACCCAAGTGGGTTGGTGGAGCACGGAAGGACCCATCTCTGGCATGTTGTGTCTGCTTAAACCGGCTCCCTGTTCCATAGGCAGCGTCGTTATTACACGTCGTTGCTGGAGTCTAACTTTAGACCTGAAGTCTAAGTTAAGATCCAAAGTCAATTTTTAGACCTCAAACCTAACTTTAGACCCGAAATCTAAACTTAGACTTCAGGTCTAAACTTAAAGTCTAAATCTAAAGTTAGACTTCAGGTCTAAGTATACTTTTGTGAATCGAGCCCTTAGACATTAGTCACGCGAACTTAACACCATCTCAGCTGCATAGTTATGCCAGAAGTTTGCAATTTAATGTTATTGTTAAAGAAAGCCTTCTTTCAGCACATAATCTTCCTCTCAGATGGTCCACTTCAGTTACACAGATCCACTAAGTACACATGATGTCATGATTACTTACTAGTAACTTCATTGCTCCGAGTCATAGCCTTTCCCATCCAAGTCCTAACTACACAACAATTTGCCACTTCCAAAATAAAAGATTTCTCCAGCGTAGCCCAAAGTAGAACAATACAAAGCAATCTTTTGACAAATATACCTAGTCCTATTCATGGTTTTTACCCTTTCTATAGGGACTAGGCCTAAACCAATCAACCTAACCTTCTTTGTGCTTAACCTTAAAATGGCAAGGAGAGAGGTCAGTCGAAACAGTGACAAGGAGGTTTATGACAATTAAAGGTTACTGTAAGTGATCAGCATATTGCCTCCCTGTTCAGCTTCCTCATCATAACCCTAAATGTAAATACTCTACAATAACTGGGAACACAGAAAAAGAAACAGGTCGTCAATACAGGCAACACTCAGAGCCACTTATAGCAAAAGAAAAAAAATGCTCTAACTAATGCACTGCAAAGGACATTAAGGCACATGCCACCAAATCTCCTGAAGCCTCCACATGAAGCATATTAGCTTTAGGAGGACCACATTTTTGCCAATTGTGAAACTGCATACATATAAGCCTGGTATATGACAAAAGCAGACAGTGTAGAGCGTCCCATTAACCATATTGGCAAAATGTGATTAAATAGATGATCAGCCAAAACATAATTCTGTTAATGTACACAGAAAGAACTGCTTCTCACAAAACTTCATCCTCCTGGCAACACGCTGATTAACCTGGTAGATGTGCGAGGAGGGAGCAGGAGGACTTCAGGCCCCAAGTGAACTTGTAGCAAGCAGTCCACTTTGTTGCCGATGCGCCTGGAGGCACATACATCCACCGCTGGGGCTCTCGCTTTGTGGGACACTCGTTGTGTGCGAGGAGGGGGCCGGAGGACTTCAGGCCCGAGTGAACTTGCAGCAGGCCACCACCCTTGTTGTTGCCAATGCACCTGGAGGCACCTAAATCCACTGGCCGAATGATACTGGGCTAAGCCCTCTCTCTTGGCCTCCCAGAGCTTTAAATTCTACTTCAACAGCAACAGTGGCATTTTGTGCCTCAGGGGCGATTTGAAGTCATCACGGTAAGTAACGGCTTTACTGCAGTCTTCCTAAATTATGGTGGTTTGGATAAAACTGTGCCCTCCGACTGTTGTTTCTTGTTGTTTCTGCAATACTGCCATATTGACATTTTGCTCGCATGGGGAAAAGGAAATTGCTACCCGTTATGACACCCACTTGTTGCACAACTATTGGCTCATTTCTGGCAAAAGCCGAATGGGCCTTTTCTAAAGAAATCGACTGGGCTGAAAGGTGACTTTCTGCCAGATCTGGATGCCCCGTGCCCTTGCCCACTGAAGCCTCGTTGACGGGTGCACCAAATGTAAAGGGACATGAGCCAGTTGCTTCCCAAGCAAAACCAGTGGGCCCCACACTTCATCCAGCTTCTGAGGCATCTACATCCAGGGCCCCTCTACTCTAATTTCCCAACACTGACTTGGTGATCCCTCCAACCGCCTAATGGAAGCAAAAGGCTAAAAAGTCAGACAATATACCAGACACACGGAAGGGGATTTTGGGGTGCACATGTGCGAAACTGCCCCGAGGACATGGAAGACTATCTGTCTCCAGTACTATAAAAAATCATAAACTCCTTTAACAACTTTTTGACCCCTCTTTTGTACAGACTTGATCATTTGGCGGCAGTTTCTAGGGAACTGTTAAGTACAACTGAGAGAATTTTGACCATCATGGAGAAGGTTTTCCACTTTCTACTCCTGAAGACCCAAGTTGCGACTTCTGATATGTCCATCACTGATCAACCTAGTTGTAGACAGCCTTGTACCGGTAATTCCAAGCCCCAGGTTGCAACGAGTCAGAATACTTTTACTGGGCCCCTTGAACCCCACCATTTTGCCAATGATTTAGTCTCCATTAATCAGCCTCCCTTAGCACTCAATTCGGTTGAAGTAGCCCAACCCGGAGGCTGCACATTCACTAGCCACTGTCTTCTGGTATTTAATCTCCCCCTCCCCTCCCCGGCTTGTTCCAGCTGCACTGTATTCTTGACTGGGGTCCCTGGGCTTGCCACTTACAATCTGGAAACCACAGGCCATTTGATTAACAAGGTTTCTCATTGGCTACGTAAATATACAAGATATAATGCATGGGATCATAAAAATATCCTGATGGCGCAGAGTGTCTTAAGGATATGGCCCTCTTGTAAACCATTTAAGGGAGATTGCATTATCATTAACGTCAGATACTTTAAAAAGGCACAAAGAATTTTGAGTGGTTTTCTAAATCCTACTTTCGAGACGCCTGCATAAAACCACTCCCAGTGGGCTTCTTTTAAAGACCACCCACTGTGTGCCTCAAGTGCAGAAAAGTTTTGGGCCGTGATGGTGCAGAAAACGCATTGGGTGGCAACAGGCACTTTCAAATCATTATGCCTCCATGGTGGATCTTAATGATCTGGATTGACTCCCAGAGAGAGAAGGTAAACACATTTTTCAGGCACATTCTCATAGGTATTGGTAGACAATTGGGATTTACCTCCGCCAAAACTAATCTACCCCTCTTTCCATCCCTCAACTTCAGTGCATTCTCCTGGTAATTCACATCTAATGGGCACTTCGAACTCGCCAGCCAACCCTATACATTTTCCCGTGGGCTCTACATAAACACCCAGGATGGATGCAAGTCTCATCCCTTGGAATGAGGCAGGCTTGTCAACTAAATTCTGAGATTCAAGGTGGATACAGTTTATCAAGTCTTTGAACATCATTTGCCTGCAAGAGACATGGGAAATCAAGGATATTTTTTTCCCTAAGGTGTGTAAGTAATTCTTCTGTCCAGTAGTGGGTTCCAGCGCTGGTAAAGCTAGGGAGGCCTTATTATCTTTGTAGCTCTCGAGTATTGTGGCTTCATGAAGACCATGAAGTAAAACTTCTTCACGTTCCAGGTCCTAAAATTGCATGTTATGGGAGCTCTCCTTCTGGTAGTAATTCATTTTTATGACACCGAAAGAGGGCTGCACTGGTCCTTCAATTTTGAAGCCTTAAGTGATGCCTTGGATTCATTAAAGGGGGAAGCCTGCGGTCACAAGAACCTTATTTTCGCAGGGGATTTTATTTGTCATCTGGGCCCAAATTTTTCACACTCATCATCCAGTACAAAACCTTGCATTATCTCAGAGGACCTGCACATGGAGCATACCATTGAAAGTGCTGGTATAAATAGTTTTCTTCACACTCACAATCTGGCTTTCACTCTAGACATGCTGATTAAGTGGTCTAAATCCAAATCCCCAACATACAAAGGAAAGCGGTCCGCCACTATCCTTAATTCCATCTTTGTCTCAGCTTGTATGGGTTAGCCCCCTTTTTCCTTTAATATTTTGCATAACTCCTTCAGTGACCACAACCCTTTGTCTCTGACCTTGGAGGATGAAAGGAACCATTCGGAAGGCTCTTGCAAGCCCCCGTCAACTTTACCTCCAACTGTACATGGTAGGCACTTACGCTAGTCGCAAATAGATACTATGGTTTTTAATCAAAGACTTTCAGCTGACTGCCAGCTGGTGTTACTTAACTGCTTGGATGTTTTTGCACCTGGTAAGGAGGTTTTAAGCTCCTTAGCCTGCATTATCTAGTCAGTCTCCGGACGATTAATGATTTCGGTGGCTGGTTATTGCCCGGAACGCCCCACATGGTTTGACTTGAGTGCTCCCCGGCCCTCCGCCTCCTGAAGAAAGCCCTGAAGCTGTAGGGAATAGGTGGCAACTTCCACCGAGTCTATAAGGGGGCTCTGAAAGAATGGAGGTACTCATTACAAAAACAGGCATGGGCAGACCTAACCAAAGCCAGCGAATTGAGGCAAAGCACACTCTTTTGGCAGATTATTAATAGTCCCTGTTTTTCCAAACCAACACGGGCTGCCTCATGCCATCACATCACCCCTGGACAGTGGGTCACCCATTTTGATGGTGTATATACTTTCAGCCATCACAAAGGGATTCTCAATGAGATTCTCCTAGTTTGGGTGACACATTAGTTACTTTCTCTTTGGAGGAAGTCTGCATGGGCATTCTGACACTGTCCCGGAACAAGGCGCCAGAACCTGATGGGATCCCTCCAGAACTTTTTCTGGAGTTTTGACTTTATTATTAAATGCTGCACAGAAGAAAGTTATGCTGCCCTCTTGGTCAACAGCCGCAAAAGGGGATAAGGACAACCCGCAATACTACCGCCCTCATTGATGCTTTAGTCAAGGTTCTTGGTCAGGTTCTATTAACTAGACTCTCAATATTGACAGGATTAACAGGAAGAAATTGTAATACTTGTTGATCTCTATGGGTGTTTAGTCTGCCAATGTATCCCTAATAATGAATCTCCATGCCCATACTGTAGCGACAGTAAGGTACTCTCAGGGAGGGGGCCTTACTGAACATTTCAATTTCTCCAGGTGGTCTGCAAAGGATGTCTATTAGCCATCTTTTTATTCACTATTTAAATTAATGGTTTAGAAGCTGCTCACTTGCCATTACAGGCTATTTTCCCCAGAGATGGCAGGACATTTCTGCTAGTTTTATTTTATGCAGATGACGCAATAAATTTGGCTCACACAGATCTGGGCCTGAAGGTTTTAATTGATGGGTTCATTAACTTCATGTATAGACTGGGCCTTTCAGTCAACTTTACAAAGTCTTACATCTTGGAAGTTGGCCCTCGGGCGCTCCGGACTAAAACTCTTAAAGCGGGATCCCATCCTCTTGTGAATGTCCTGGCCTTCCTCTATCTGGGAATCCTATTTAACAGAAAAATAAACTCAAAACCATTGATGGAGGGAAAGCTAAGTGACTTGAATAAATCTGTAGGGACTATTGCCAGATATGCCCATATACTAGGATCTTGGTCACCAAATGTGATTTTAAAGTTGTACCACTCTAAATGCACATCAAAGGCTTTCCATGGTAGTGAAGACAGGGACTATGCGTCAGCGCCTAAGCTACAGGTGACCCAAAGTAAGTTTTTGCGATGGATTTGGAAGGTTCCTCAAAGCACTTCCTCCTTAGCCATACACAAAGAACTTGGTGTTAACTATTTAGAGGAGTAGGTGGTAGGTAAGCCTCTCCTGTGTATGGTCCAGGAAGCATAAGGATCTAAACCACCTGATCATATCAGATTGCCTGACACTGGAGAATGCTCTTAAAATCCCCTGGTTATGGTATGTTAAGGAGTCCCTTTTTGCTCTAGGTAGGGTAGATATTTTTCTAACACGTGACTTTAACACTGTAAAAGAATTTTTCTTTAAACACGCTTCTGCCCTCCTTGAAAACACTGTGCTTCTGAAACCAACAGTGAGGGGACATGCCTTGCTAAATTCAGTTCAGGGTAGGGAACACTATCTCTCTATCCTCACAAGCACAAAGAAAAGGTTTTAAGTAACCCGTTTTATGTTCACTTTAATTCAACATCTCTTGTCATCCCCGTCTGGTTTTGTCCCCCCAAATGTGAGAGGACCCTGTGGCTGCAGCTCTAGGTCTCCACAGGACACATTACTTTTTGTCCTTTTATGTAGATATTTTAGGTACCCAAGTAGGCATATTGAATTACAAATTTCTTCCAGGCCGCCAATCGATCAAAACTCTCTAGACCTGAGGCTTTTTGTGTCCTCTTTTTATCTTCTTACTTGTGACCAGGAGTTGCGTTCTATCTTAACTTTTAACTGACTCTGTAATGATGTATGAGTGTATGATTGTATATTCTATGGTTGCAATTGCACCTGGTAGACTGTTCATCTGGGAGGATTTCTTGGTGAAGGAGGAATTACTACTTTTGTACCTTGGCTGTAAGCAGTCAAAACACAGAGCTATCTCCCATGTATGATTTTGTGGTTTCACCTCCCAAGGTCACTCACTCTCCTTGGCTCTCTAATCCAGGCAATGGCTCATCTCAATATGTCATGACCGGTATACCTGTCAGCCTTTGGGTGTCCTTCCCCCTGCAAACCAGTGATGAAGTGCTGGTGCTCAATCCCTAAAACTTGGTAAACATGGCTTACATGTGAATGGCATATTCGATTTACGTATAAGTCCCGAGAAAAGAGGTTTACCATATACCCATGCCCTCCCAATTAAATGCTACTAGTGGACCGAAAGCACGTATTAGCCCCCAAACCATGTCCTAGGTCTGCCATTTCAGTGTGAATGCCGTTTTAAACTACCAATTCGACTTAGCAACATAAACCCCTTGCCAATCCTTAAACTCCCCTTTTGTTTACATATATGTCACTCCTAGTTAAGCCCTACGTAGCTCAAAGTGCAGGGTGTTTTGTTATTAAAAGGTTGGCTATATAATTTCAAGTGTTATATGCCCTGGTAGTGGAAAGCCCCTAAATTCATTTTTCACTACTGTAAGGCCCACCTCTCCCATAGGATAACATCGGGCTGCATTATTACATTAAATAAGTGCTAACATTTGATTGAAAACAGGTGAAGATTTCATATTTGGGGTCTAAAGTCAGATTTAAGTTACAATTTTGAAAAATGCACTTTTAGAAAGTTGGAATTTTCATCCCATATTTGGACCTGCAGCCTGTTCCTGGTTCACATGACTTGGTGTAGTTGGCAGTTGACCTTTGTTTATTCATCACTATAAAGATAGGGGCGGAGCTGGGAACAGGCCCATTTACAAATCAATAGGCTCTCTGCTTTCACTAAAAGGACTTGTCACCACTACATGGTTCATGCAGCCAGCCAGGGCAGGAGAGTCAGGAAACGCCAAGTGCTTCAAAGGGTATTCTCTAGAAACTTCTCTCCTACTTTAAAGAAGGCCCCAGGTCTAAAAAGAGGACACTCAGTCCCACTCTTCAGTTTTCTTCTGGACCTTTAGAAGGAATCAAGTCAAGTAACAACTTTATTAGGTCTAAATAAATAAGACCTTAAAAGCACACCAAAAGAAGTACATGGAAATACAAGGTAAAAATTACACGTCACTTACAGCACTTCATTTAAGTGTTTGTCAATCATATTGATCCTCATTTATGTCGGCCCTGCTTAAGTTTTATGCATTCAGATTAAGGCATTGAAAGGGTAGAGATGAAGGAGTGTAAAAACCTCAGCTCAGGGTCCGCCATACATTCCTATTCAAATCTCTTATTAGGATTCGTAGTAACAGATTATTAAAATGTTTGTTAAAATCCATATTTTATTATATATATCATATAAAATAATAATGAGCTAATAAAACCATGACTTTATTGATCACTTATTCAATATCATGCAGAATTAGTCTTATCATTTATCAAAATGTTCTTTCTAGCATAAAAAGCCGCTCATAAAAAACTTGAAATTCTACAACAAATCTCAATGGTGGGCAATGGTTGTAGAAAGAGTGACTTTAGAAGGCTTAAAATAGAGTGTTTCCTCCACTTTTTATAAAACTTATAAAAAATTAAAACATGAATAGTGCTCTGTATCATTATATTGTCACAGGGGCAGTTACCTAGGTTTGCAGACCAATCATTAGATTCAGGAAAGCTAACCATCCAGTGGAAGAAATTCATTCTAAAACGAGTCAGGACAAATCTGTGCCTTGAGTTAGGTACAACTTTTAAGAATGGCTGCATATCATAACTAGTTCAAATAAGCGGATTTCTTAAAACAGTGGGTTTTAATATTTCAGCAGTCAAACTTATGTTCTCTAAATGCATATTGATCTTTCCCGCTAATTACTATTAAAGGTTCAGGGTTTAATAAATAGTCTGGACGCCCCAAATCTCGACAAAAATGTTGCATGTATGTCAGGCATGGGATACGTGCATGCATAGTTGATTTTAACGCAGTCCCCTATAATAGCACAGTTTAAGGTGGTGTATTCCGATGTCAAGACCTTGTGCCAAAGTTAAATAGGTTGGATCCTAATGAAGTTGGTAAGAAATGATGCTCCCAACTCAGCATGGCAAACAAACATAGAAGCGCTTTTGGGTGTGGCAAGCAGATACCCTCAAAAACTAATTTTCCACCAATTGTAGCGTCGTACATTTTGCATGCCTGCCCATACCAGCCCCATATAATGCTTTACTAATACATTTAGGCTTATAAATCGTGAGCATCTCTTGGGGGTGATTTGTACCCGACCCAATAGCAAACTTTTGTAGGGCTATACAAGCACTTCTGAATAATAGTGCCCTAGTCAAGATAGCATGGTTCCATGTGCCTTCCTATCAAATAGGACTCACACATATGAAAAGTTGTTTGTAAATTCTATAGTACTGTCCAAAATTGTATATGGAGTCTCAGAGGACTGCCTGCTGCTGTGGCCTATTGTGTACTTCAGAGGACTGCTTTGGTGCACCAGGAATGATTGCTCTGCAACCTGACACCTGCCTAGAACTCTCCGAGGTTTGTACTGCTGCTTGAGCCCTGCTCCACTGCTTGAACCCAGAACTACAGAGTGACATCAATGGCTGGTTGATTGGCCTCCTGATCAGAGACTCACAGACAGAAAAGACTCCAACCATCTTGCACCCACATCTGGAACCAGAATTAGTGAGTCCCAATCCTCCAAGTGGTGCCTCTCAGTCCTGGACCCTTGTGAGTTGACCCGAAGGTGCCTAGATAATCAGAATCCAAAACTTGGTAATTGGACATTTTTGGGGCTAAAAACTTCACTGAGAAGTCAGTGGCGTGTGAGAATGGGACCAACCTTCTTATCTAGCCACCCAAGTTGCATCTCTGGTTGACCTGACTTTGCTGTAGCTCCCGCTACGTAATTCTCGGCAGCAGCAAATCTTGTTCAGCCATCCTTCGCCAAAGGGGTACCTGGCCCCATGGAGCTTTCATCAGCTACAGCCTTCAGCCTTGTCCTGCTGCAGATTTTTTACTTCCCAAAAAGAGATTAAGTCTGAAGGTAGAAATCTTTACTGCTGATTCATACAGTGGTTCCCCGGCGATGTTGCCTTCTCTTCCTACAATACGTGCAGCCTTGCCCTGCTGAATTTCTACACTCTTGGAACATATTTTTATTTATTTATTCTAAAGTAAGCACGATTAAGGAAAATCCACTTTTGTGTCTGACTCCCGCTCCTACACAGTCAGCCATATTTTTCAACTTTGACCACGTCATGCATGGATAGAGGTCTGCAGTAGGCGCTTTGATCTATTAGGAGTTTGTTTGTTTTTAAATTGAACATTAAATCATACCTCTGGTTCTACTGAATGCATTTAATTCATATTGTTGTCAAATAATGTATTAAAACACACTCTATTTTTCTAAAAAGGGTGCATTTTAATTGTGTTGTGTTTTCACTTTATTACTGTTTATTTGCTTGAAAAATACTTTACACATTGCCTCTAAGTTAAGACTGGCTCTTTTGTGCCATGCTACCGGAGTGTTAAACACAGGTTACATTTGTGACTTTAGTAGTTCACCCTGACATGGATTGTGGCTGCTGTGTGAGCAGGGTTAACACTCCACTCAACAAACAACCCACTTTTTCACAATTATCATTTATATAGCTTGGGAGAGAGGGTGTGAAATACCCCACTGCAAGAGGTCAAACCACCACTCTCTCACTGGCAACCTGAGTACACAGTGCTGGCATTTACCATGCATCAACATTCATTGTTCCGTATGTTTATTTGATATTTCTACAGCGTGAACCTATCCAACAGGGAGCAGAGCTTTGTACGTGGTCAAAGTTCTTCATAAAGTTACTGAGTGATAGGAGAGGAGCCTTGTGATTTAGTGTTCTTTAAAGAGTTGGGTCTCCAGCTCTTGTCTTAATTGAAGCAGCACTGGGGCTATTCAGATGGATATAGGGATGATGTTCCAGATCCTGGATGCATAGAATTAAAAGACCTTCTGCTGAATATTATTATTTTTTATACTTCTCTATCTGCAGTCAGATGGTGTCCTGGCTGAAGAGAATCAAAAACACAAGATATAGTCAGCTGGCTGCAAGTTAATTGGGGTTGCTGATCATACTGGCTTTGTAAATGATGAAGATGTATTTGAAAATGGGTTTGGCTGGCAAGAGGAGCCAAAATAGTTAAATAGGGAAGAGAGTGATGTGATAAAAAAAATTCAGACCCTGGATAACACATGATACTGAATGTAAGATGTCCTTAATAGATGCCAATGTGAAATTTGGTAGTACATATTGTAGAGCATTACTACAAACCAGATGCAAGAGTATAAGGGTATTAACAACAGTTCTGGACTCGCATTTTGGAATAAACTGTTTCAATGTATTTTCTAAGAAAGAGCTAATTTCCGGCTGTCTTCTTTCAAATTCAATCCTTGAGGGTGAGGTTGGTGCCCGCGTTAAATGCAAGTACTTGGCATCCAGAGAAACCAGGGGTTTAAAGGTAACAAGGTTCATGCCTTTGAACAAGGTTTATATTGCTTCTTGTTGTTGTTCTTGACAGGTAACATGAATTCTGTCTTGGTTGAGTTAAGCTTCAGGTTGGTGCTGAAAATCCAGGTTGGGGTTAGATGCAGGCAGTGTTGAAGTTTCAGGTAGAGTTGTGTATTCAGCACCTGGATACCCTCATTGGTGTTAGTGACGTTATACAAGTCCTGATTGGTTAATTTATAAAAATTATTAATCCGCATATTGGTGGATCCTGATGCATATTCATATGGAGGTTGAAGATGACAGATGCATAATGGAACCACATGGGTACTGTAGGTGAAAGAAATCCTTTGGGACCTGGAGGTACCTTATCAAAAGGGAGGTGTTGGTTGGAAATGTAGGAGGATAACCAGTAAAAGACATTGCAAATGAATCCCAGTGGAGAGTCTGGGGTGTGTTTGAGGGTGTATTGATAGCAACTGAGAGGTCCAGCAATATCAGCAGATGGATCATCTACATCAATTACCATAATGACATTGTTCTACGATATGTATGGAAGCAGTCTCCGTGCTGCAGCATAATTTGAAGCCATATTGGTAGGTGTGCAAGAGATGGTTAGCACTGCATGTGATGTTGCACTTGAACATATACTGCTTTTTAATTATCATGCTGCTGAATGGTAGGTAAGTAATAGGGCGGTTGTTGGCAAGGTCATCAGGGTTATTGTAAGCTTCTTTTGAGGTTGGAGGATCTAGGGTATCTTGAGAGCTTCTGGGAAGATGCCTTGAATGAGCAAGGAATAGACAATGGCAAGTAAGGATGAGAGAGAATCATGAGAGTGAGTTTTGATGAAGGACAAGGGTAAAACATCATCTTCAGTGAAAGTAAATTTGAGGGACTTGAGTATGTTGGCAAGAGCTGCAAGAGATATGTCTCTGAAGGATGACCATTGGTGAATTAGGCATGAAAGGGTGGGCGTAAGAGTCTGTGTTGTCAGATTCTCTGTTTTTTTGCATTGAAGAAGTGGCTGATTGCATTTCTCATTTTTATGGGTGAGGATTATGTGGCTCTGGCAGGAGTTGATGCAGTTCTTGTTTGTTCTGAAAAATGTTCCATATCTGCTGTTGGATTATTTGTTTTGGAACTGTTGTTTGATATGAGATGTCTGTGTGTTGTGTTCAGGAATTCCAGTATCATGAGGTCATCAGGAGTTATGTTTTTCCTTTAAGGTTCATTCCTGTCTGCAAATGGATCATTTATTGTCAGCAAGGTCTTCAGATGCTTAGAGTGCTGAATTATTTGGCTTTAAGGTGTGTGTTTTAAAGGGAATGAAGATGTTCACATAGTTTTCACAAAAATTGTCAACGTAGTTGAGAAGGGTGTGGGCACCTAGGCCCTCATTTACAGGATTTTTGCATACATCATTGTGGCAAGTCTTCTTGCTGCGCTGCCCTGCGCCAAAGTGAAAGGACGGGAATGCACCCTATTTATGAAATAGGGTACATTCATATTGTTTTTCCCTGCACTGGTGCCCTTTTGGCTGCCTAGCCCTAAGTACAGACCCTTGCACCTATTGCAAGGGTAGCGTTGTTGCATGTAGGAATGTTTTCATTTCAGAGGGGCACCTTCCTTCACAGAAACAATCCTAAGAGGCATTTTCCCCTTTCTATGTGCGCTTCAGAACACAAAGGAAGAGGGGAAAACAAGTAGAAATAAAAATATTTCTTTTTGTTAAGCCTCACCTCAGGAGGAGTAAGGATTTGGCCCTTTTCCAGGTTTACACATTTTTTGTAAATCTGTGGCAGGGTTAAAATCCATCAGTGTTGCATGGAAACATCCACCACAATGCCCATAGAATGCCTCCCCAGTGCAGAGTAGGCGAGGCAGCGATTTGCGCTGTATCACCCTACTCAAGATTTATGTGGCCACTCAAGACCACAAAGGGTGGCTTTGCATGGCTTCCTAATTCTGATATAAAGATGCGGTGCAAAAGTGACACAAGGCTCTTGTAAATAACCCCCAAAATTACTGTCAGCTGCACCAGTGCAAGGAGAGGACAGGAATGAGCCATAAAATTTTAAATATGACACTTTTCCAACCTCTCCCTGTCATACAACAAAGCGCAGCAAGGTATCTTGCTGCCCTGCAACCTTGCTGTGCTGCGTTGTGTGACATTTTGTTAAATCTGCCCAAGAATGCCCTAATGATTCAGCATAGAGGCCTGTAGGGCTATTAACTGAAGTAGCAGCTGTTTAAAGCTAAACCTTTATGAATCGTGGAGGGATTGCAACTGTCTGTATTGAAGAAGTCTGATTGATTGATTTGATTGATTGATTGATGCTTTATTTCGATATGCACATATCATAAAAGCAGTACAAAAAGATAAAAACAGCATGTCGAAATAAATAAGACTGTACAAGTGGGATGATAATTAAAACACAGTATGTCAGCATAAATTAGATAAAAAAGAATTAAATTGTTATGGACAGTCTTCTAAGTCTTAACAACCAAGCCCATTTTAAAAATTTTGCAACAGCACAAACAATAGGAGGGGCTGTATTAGTTAAAAGAATCCGTAGGGCAACAGAGTGCTGACGAGTCCCCAGTTCTCTGCAAATGGGGGCAAGCCAACGCGATCTGGGGCGACCATAGTCCTGGCATTCGAAAAGGAAGTGTGGCACCGTCTCTGGTTTGTCCGGACAGGAGGCACAAAAGCGTGATGTGGGCTGGGCTTTATTCCACCTTGAACAGAGATCCGCCAAGGGCAAGGTTCCTAGCCGAAATTTAATGTACAAGGACCTATCCATAGCCACTGTTATAATATCCATATATGGCTCATACAAGACAACGTCTTTGAACAACAGGAAAGCTGCGGTGGTTTTGCAATGCTGCTGGCTACTAGAACGCTTCACGTCAACCCACTCCCAGAAAAGTTTTTTTAGAATCTTCTTAGGTGGAGCGGAGTGACTATGCCAGCAAGAAGCCAAACCCAGTTCCCCTAAAAGATGTTTTATGTCCTTCAGCCATTTGATGCTGCTCCAACCGTCAGCATGCATCACTTCTGCTAGACCATTGGCATACGATTGTAGCTCCGGGACCCTCCACAAACGTGCCCAGAGCAGAAGGGGACGAAGCCGAGCCTGGTCCCTTATGGCTTTACAGCCAGTGTCCAAGAGCATTGGGATGGTCGGGCTGCTCGATGGAATAGCAAGAAGATCCTTGATAAATTTATTTTCGGCCTTACTCAAAGAGTCGACTTTGCCCAAGCCCCACAGTTCCGATCCATAGAGAGAAGCAGGGACTGCACGAGCTTTATAAATCTCCAGTATGGGTGCAACACAATGTTTTGAGGAGTTATTGTATTCCTTAAGAAGGGCGCCCCCCACCCTTTTGTGGGCCAGAGTCATTTTATCAATGTGGGCAGTCCAGCTCATTGCATCATTCAGACGGATCCCCAGATAATCAAATTCCGCCACTCTTTCTAGGGGTATGGAGTTCAGGATTGGAGGGCGACCAAGTTTGCGGGGTGGGTGCATGACTAGGTACTTGGTCTTGTCTATGTTAATGACGAGGCCTTTAGTGGTACAAAAATCCTGGAAGCGGTTCAGCAAAAACTGTAGACCTTGGGGGGTTTTGGAGATGAGGAGGGTGTCGTCGGCGAACAACAGAGTTGGAATTTTTACTCCACCCAGGCTGGGGGCATCTGATGGTTCGCCCAATAGATGATCTACCACCCCGTTAATATAGAGGGAGAATAAGGTGGGGGCCAAAACACAGCCCTGTCTTACTCCCCTCTCGACCCTGATTTTATCGGTCTTTTCCCCATTCAACCCCCATCTAACCTGGGCATAGGTGTTGGTGTGCAGGTTAATGAGGAGGTTCAGTAGGTATGGGGGCATCCCTAAACCATGAAGCACCCTCCAGAGTTCCTCCCTTGGTACCAGGTCAAAGGCAGTCTTAAGGTCAATAAAGGCCAGATAGAGACTGCCTTTGCCCAGCACCACCACCTTCCAGTGTAACAACAAAAGCCTAAAGGCCTGTTCAATAGTTCCTGTACCCGAACGGAACCCAGCCTGCATGTCGGACAGAATGTGATTGTCGTCCACCCATTGAGTAATTCTCCCCAAGATGGTTTTCCCGGCCAATTTCTGGCTGGAGTCTATTAGGCTTATAGGCCTATAGTTCCCGGGTAAATCCCGACTGCCCTTTTTAAAAATGGGGACCACCTCTGCACCTCTCCAGGAGTCAGGCACAAGCCCTCCCCCCATGATTGCATTGAGGAGTGCAGAGATTAGAGCCCCCCATTCTTCCGGGTAAGCACGGAGGATGTCCCCCGGTAGGCCATCCGGGCCAGCTGCTTTCAAGGGGACCAAGGTTTTGATCTGCTTTGTTACATCAAGGGGGGAAAACAGATCCAGGTCACGGTCTAGAGTAAAGGCTGGGAAGTTAAAGGGATCATTAAGGGGGCCTTCAACAGCAGAGTACAGATTTTGGAAATGGGAAAACCAAGTCTGAGCATTAATCGCACAAGTCCTCCGGGAATCGGCGGGACGATTCCTTTTGCCCACCATGTCCCAAAAACCTTTAGCATCTTTCCCTCGGCTGGCAGCCAGAAGGTCCTGCCAGAAGCTATCCTCCCATTCCATCCTTGCATTTTTCTGGCAGAGTGTGTAGTGTCTCCTGGCCTCCCTAGTCCTAAGCGGCAATTTGGACTTGACTGCCTCAATAAGAAGTGATTTCGCCTCCCTACATTTTTGGTTGTACCAGCCCTGACCCGGTCGTAGGCTGGGTTTCCTTCCGCTCGGGTGGGCTGGGACTACAAAGAGGTCGCCAATGGTCTGAATTATGACACAAAACCTAGGTGCCACCTCCATCAGCCCTTCCTCTTGGCAGTCAAGATTGGCCAGGGCTGAAACCAGAAGCTGCCTAATCGCAGAGGTTTTCTCCTCCGAAAGAGCCAGCTTCGCCCACTTTAGCCTTCGCCCACAGTTCGTGACCACTGACAGGTCTGGCGCGGGATTACAAGGAGAACCTCTCACGGTGCTGTTGACGCACCTGTGGGACAGGGTGAGGGACAGGAGATTGTGGTCGCTCTCCACAGAGGGTAAAACTACCATGTCCTCCACCATGCCCCACAGGTGTATGTCAAGGAGGAAATAATCAATCCGTGACGTGTGTCCTGGCCTATTGTAGGTGTGCGCCCCTACTTTGTCGGACCTGGTTCTGCCATTGGCAGCTCTAAGCCCAAACTCCATAACTAGGGAGTTAATCTGGAGGGCCACTTCTGTCCATTTTTTAACAGGGCCAAGCTCGAGGGGAGGAATCCCCCACCCATTATCAAATTCCTCTTGATCTGCTAGGATGTCCAGATCCAGAGGCTCGAAAGTGCAGTTCAGATCACCTGCCAACAGTGTACAAGACCTGTATGGAGATGAGCGGAGCTGCGCTTCCAAGCAAGCTATAACTGGGGATTCTCTTCCCCCCTTAGTACCACGGGCATAAATGTTAAAAATATTTAGAATGACTCTGCCCTGGGAATTTCTAAGCAAAATGTTTAGGAGGTCGGGGCAGTTAGTGTCCTTCTCCTCCACCCTACAGTTAAGTGCGGTGGCTACCCAGATTAACAGACCGCCAGAGGGGCGGCCCCTGCCAGTTACACTTTCTGCCGCCGGCAAAAAGTGGGTGGAATAACCCGCCTTGTGAAGGGGCACCCGACTCCAGGTTTCCTGGAACAGGCATATGGAGTATTGCTCCACATGCTCGCTCCAATCCGGCAACGCCAGTTTCCTTTCGAGGCCCGCAACATTCCAGCTGAAAACCCTAATCTGGGGGTCCGTTACAGCTGCAATGCTACAATCCTCGACAGGGGGTGACAAGTCCGCAGGACCCACATCAGGGGGACCAGGCGTAGAATTATGGGAAGCCCCAGTCTCCCCCTTCCCCTCCACAGACCCGGCCGTAGCCAGAGTCTGCGGTTGGTAGGAGGAGCCATTGGATTTGGGGTATGGTGTTGACTCAGCGACAAAACCCGGGGCCACAACGACCTCCCCCGGATCATGACTGAGTCAACAATTCCCAGGTCCCCAGTTTGGTATCACTGGAGCTGGGGATATCTGCTGGGAAAGAACCCCCGGGGTCAGAAGGCCATGGGCAGTGTTTTCCACCAAAAGTTGACCCCCTGGGCTGCCAATGAAGGAGGGCTGTCCAAGATGGATGGAGGGGGTGGTCATAATAGACCGTGGGTAAAAAAATGTCAAATCGACTATGTCGATACCCGAACCAGCCGTGGATTGACCTTGTGAGCATATAAATTGGGCAACCCTAACATCTTGGAAATTTACAACCACACAATCCCCTTCAAGCGATTTTTTCCCGTGTCCAATCCAACCCACCCTGCGTACACCAAGAATAATTCCATCCACTCCCGCAGGCAAGGGCCTGTTGGCTTTCAGCCAGTGGATGACCTTATTCTTTAGTGCCTGATGGTTTTCCCGCTGGGTACTCCCAATAGGGGGGACTTTCGTGAGGATGACAACATACGGGTGGCACTCAGGGGGGAGGTTAACTGGGGGGCACTTGCGTCTACTGTTCTGAGGAGGACCCAAAGGGAGCCGATTTGTAGGTGGGACGGGAATAAATGCAACCTTAGGGGTTGATGCAACACCACCAGTTGCATCAGATATAGCAACCCCAGGCTGCGAAGCAAGGCCCGTCCCTCCCTTCTTGTGTTGACTTGGGGCCTGGGTAGCCACCGGGGATATTGCTGCTGGGGGAAGGGTAGCATGCACGTGGGCAACATAAGTGGGAGCCTTCGGCTTTATCTGTCTAGCACCAACCTTAGGAGCAGCCAAGATCGTATTCCCAGGTGCAGGGAGCTTGGGCGGCTGCAACAGTTGGTCTCCCAGGGGGGTGTCTCTGGGACCTCTATCCTATTGGACTCATCTGACCTATCAGTCCTATCCTTACTGGGCTTTGGCTGGTGCTTGAGAAGGGTCTTTAGGGCAAAGAAATTGTCCCTAGTAGCCTGCTCAAAGCAGTCAAGCCTTTCCCCCAACCTCTTGACCTGGTCTATAAGTGGCAACACAAGAGACTTGACCATCTTCTCAAACGCCTCCATAGAGTGACCCACGTTGTCCTGAACAGGCGTTAGTGGGGCCGACAAGAAGGGTGGTACTGTATCGATAACAGCCGGGGCGCAAATGGCTGTCCCTATGGATACCGGTCCTGCGGTGCTCTCGGGGGAGGGACCCCTCAGGGGCAGGTACCTGGGATGGTTAGTGGTCTTAAATGGGCAACCCTTTCTAGTGTGATGTGCCCTTTTCCCCTTCCTTTTGATAGTCTCCTGGATGGGTTGCTTTTTGGTCGGTGCTTGTGGGACGAGAGCAGGAACCTCAGGACAGTGTGGGGACTGAGTGCCAGGTGCACCTACTAGAGAGAGCTCGTTGCATGGATCTATAAGCACAGCACATGAACTGGTACCGTGGTCACCAGGCAATGAGCTTTCTACCCCCTCTAGACCACCCGTTGGAGGTGCAATAAGGGAATCCCCAGGTAAATCCCCAAGCAAAGGTGCAGGGGGAGTAGGATTTAGAGGGGACAACACTATTCCTGGCGATGGACTTTTGGCAGGAGGGAAGTCAAGTGAAAGGCGCCGTTCAGATATGGCAAGTTCATTGTCTATGACAGCCGCCACCCTTGTCAGGAATTTGTCCATAGAGCCAAACATAGCACCCCCGGGGGCACTCTCCCCGCAACCCCTCAAGGCCTTACCGGAGCGTGTTGACATGCTGAGATGCGGCACCACAAGTTGGAACCAGTACGATAGATGGAAATGGGGTGGCCCTGCCCTGCCTCCTCCTGCCCCGGACGGCCACAGACGGCCCGCCCTTTGCCCGGGCTTCGCTCGGCGTCCCGCTCGCGTCCCGCTGAGCGATGAGCTGGCCTTAAAGTAGACACGTTGCAAGCGGGGGGCGTGTCTGTTTGTGGGCGCGTCCGCTTGCACCTGGGGAAAGCAGGGACTCCTGGACTTCTGAGTCCCTGCAGAGCGCCGACGTGGTGAAGAAGTCACAATCTTTTGTTCCGTTAATGATTGATGCAGTTCGAGATTAAAGTAATATTGTAAATGTTTCATTGCCATGCACTTACTTGTATTCAAATCCTTTTTTTTGTTTTAAAGCAAACTTGCTCAATTTGAACTGCGCAAAGATTTTCCTTGGTAAAAGATGCAGAAGTAACTGGAACATATATTCGACTGAAATATAAACAACTTTGATCATAGGAACGTTGTTTGAAAGATTAATTTGACCATGCGAGTGACAATTGCAAATTATAGGATTTCACTGCAATATATAAAACATTTGAGAATTTTTTAATCTGAGACGGTCCTAATACAAAATATTGTCCGTTACCTGGATGTCTAAAGTGCATTGTTAAGGGTATGGGGGATTCACCAAGATACCATCATATGTAAGTTTTTTTATGTGACAATTTTGAAATTCTTTGATATCTGATTGTTCCAGGCAGGAGTTACAACTATGAATAGATCAAAGTGGAAGCAGTGCTGTTATGGCTTACACCTATGAATGTAAATGAGATGCAGACGCTTCCAGGCTTTTATAAATGTAACATAATGTTTCAGAATATTCCATATAGACCTTACCACTAACTAAGCCATCTGCACAGAGTACATCTCTGAATCAAAGCTAGGCCTTTTGAAAATTATGTTTTTGAAACGTAATATAGTATTAGGCTTTCGGTTTCTAGCTAAAAGTCCCCTCTTAATTATTGAAATCTATTTGTCTTTTTAAAAATTATAATTATATAACTAACCAGAATTTCCACATAAAAATAGAGATAATAAACGTTTACCTTAAATAATATACTTTGTAGTATTACACTTCACAACATAGCTGCATTATGAGCATTCTAAAATGTAGAATTCTGTTATCAACTTGACCTGAAAAGGGGGCAGATAAAGAATATAGGAACATGAGGAGAGGTTGTCTAAACAAGGGCAACCCACAGCAAGTATTATATAGTGTGCAATTACTATATATACTGTTCAAGAAATGGTTTCCATATATTTTCACATATATCTGCTAGAAATCAGGATGTTAGTTGCATATTATGTGGGCCCTTCACAGATAATAATACAGCAATCTCCTTTTCAATACCTTTTCCTACCCGCACACATCAAGCTATTCTGTGCGTATGCTTAAGGACACGCTTTTTAATATATTTTGCATCAATTACCGCTCCTTCGGCAAACATCAGTTTGATATTTTTAACTTTTTGAATGATCAGGCCCCAGACACCATCTTCCTAACGATGAGGCCTCAGTATCAGACTTAATAGCTGCATAACCTTCAGGCTAAGGTATTCTAGAGATGATCTCTTGAAGAAAATAGGGAGAGGTATTGCAATTGTTTTTAGAAAGTGACAGTGTTTGTATGTACAATGGAAATGCTTATGATTTAAACTGCATTGGTTTCTCTTGATCACACTAAAAATTTCTCTTTTTGGGGAGCCCTGATCTATCGTCCTCCTGGACTTTCAGGATAACCAAAGCCTTCTTCCCCATTTATTGTAAAATATGCCATTTTTCAATTATTGGGGATATCAATATTCATTCTGAAGATAGGACATATATAATTGTTTCTAGTTTTATGGAGTACTGCAGGTCCTTGACATGCAGCGTGTTAATAAGGATCCCACGCATAAGGCTGGTCACCTACTGGATTCTATAGAGTTACATTTAAAAACTATGAGGATTGACCAGCCAGTTTCCCTATCTTGGTCAGGTCATTTTGCAGTCTCTTTTTCTCTTTCCATACCATGCATTTGTTTGTGCAGTGAAAACCAACCCTGCTTTTGTTGGCAAGATTTGATTGAAGCATAATGGAACCACTTTAAACTCGAAGTTGAAGGATAACTGCCCAAAACTTGACAGTTCTGTAAATTCTAATGCGGTAAACATTGATAGGTGGTTCGGAGATGAATTTTCTCCTTGATCCATGTCATTGGAAACAAAACTGCATTGAATCCCTCTTCCGGCTCTCTGGTTCAGTGATACTTTTTGTGAAAACAAAAAGTGTTGCAAAGTGCTGGAAAGAATCTGGTGTAAATTTAATCCAATCTAATCTGTTAAAAAACAATTATAAGCTGGTTTTAAAAGAGCGCGATCAAAATTGCACTGCAGCTAGACTTTCTTTTTATTGGACAAAGTTAGTGCAGTCCAAAACTGTCCTAAAACTCTTTTAAGTGGTGAAAGCACTTGCATATCCTACAAATATAACCCTAGCTGTTCCTCTCCCTCAATTCCAGCATGGGGAATTAGATTCTTTCTTCCTAAAAAAAGTAATGGATATTCAGGCATCCTTTGCCCCCACACAAAAATTTGTCTGTTAGACCTGGCATCTTTGGCGTGGTTACCCCTATCTTTTGGTCCTCTACCTCCTGTATTTTTGATGCTGTGCTGGATTTCGTTTTTGCTGGTTTAGATGCTTTGGACACTCTGCCACTGCTGATCAGTGCCAGAATGTAAGTGCTCCCTGTGTAAATTGTTATTATGATTGGATATACATGATTGGCATATTTGTATCACCATGAAGTCCCTAGTAAAGTGCACTGGGTGTGCCAGGGCTGGTGATGACAAATGCTACTAGTGGGCCTGCAGCACTGATTGTGCCACCCACACGAGTAGCCCTAAAAAGCTGTCTCAGGCCTGCCACCGCAGTGCCTGTGTGCAGTCTGTGAACTGTCATGTCCTCCTGGTCAGTGTCTCCACTGACCGAGCCTAACCCTTCCCTTTTTGTGCACATTGGTCACCCCTATGGAAGGCCCAAGGTACCCCCTTGGGCAAGGTGCAGTGTATGTGAAAGGTAGAGCATGTACTTTTGCAGGTGACATGCTCTGGTAGTGAATTACAGCCATTTTCGGTTTTCACTGCTGCAAGGCTATCTTGCTCCATAGGCTATCATGGGGGATGCTGGCTACAGTGGCTACCAGCAGATCTTACCATAGGAACAAGATCGGACATAAAAGTCTGGTATCCCTGAACTCAGAATTTAATAACACATCTTTTAGGAAAGGTTGTTCTTAAATCCTGTGTTTGAGAACAGCACTTTTAGAAAGTTGCTGTTTTCTTGTCTGACCTTTCTGTGTGCCTTGGCCTGTTTGTGTATTGACTGTCTGATTTGAGATTGACAGGGGCTGGGGATTCCCCAGAAGGCTGGCTAAGTCATCCCTAGGCTGAATGACTGCATTTGCAACTTGAGTGGTGGGAGGAGATAGCACCTGGGCCTGAATAGGGCTGTGCCCGCCTTCCATGAGTTGAGCATTAGAGAACTGGATCTTAAAGCCAAGGAGGTGGATGCCAGTTCAAATGGTGGCAGCGCACAACCAGTGCAGGGGGGTAAAGTATCCATTACCAAAGACCTGGTGCAGAATTACCATAGGAGTGAGGATATCTATGCCTGGTTTACTTCTTATGAGATTGCATTGAGAATGAATGGTGTCCCTGAACAGCATTGGGTGGCGGGCTGTGGAAACATTTTGAGTCTTCTGGGAGGAGTGCTCTAGAGCCCTTAGAGATCGCAGGTGCCATGACCTACCCCAATATGGAGGAGGCCTTATCTCTCAGGTATGGCCTCACTCCAGAGCATTATAGACTGCAGTTTAGAAACTCTAAGAAGAGAGAGTTTGAGACTTGGATGGAGTGTGAGAATGTGTACTCATGTGCACTGACAGGTTGGATGAAGGGCATTAAAGTAACTGATTTTAAGGGGTTGTTGCATTTAATCAGTTGGGAGCACTTGAGTAGTCTTTGTGTTCCAGAGCTGCGCCAGTATCTTTTAGACAGAAAGCTGACAGACCCCATTGAGCTTGCTAAGGAGGCGGACCGCTGGACCAGTACCAGGGTCCACAGGGGAATTGTGGGTACCACAGCCAAAGGTGGGCAGGGCCCCGAGCAGAAAAGTGGGGGGACAAGGGGAACCAAAAGTAGTTCTCACAAGGGTCCCAAAATAGTTCTCAGGGAAAGGAATCCCAACCCCCCAGACCCAAACAGCCATGGCCCCCTAAGGGCAGGCGGGACAAAAGGGACCACAGGGACAATAGAGATAACAGAGACAACAGGGCTCCGCCTACCTGCTATCACTGCAACGAGGTGGGCCACATGGCTCGTAAATGTCCCAAAAAGAATCCAGCACCCACTGGTGCTCCAGCCCCAGGGTTAGCAAGTGTAGCTTTGGGCGGGGATTTGATTTCCAGTGGGGAGGAGGGTTTAGAAGTTATGTCCCTTGTCTCTCTAGGAGACCACAAGATGGTCCAGGAGACTTTACTGCCCTTGAACACTAAGAAATATGGGCAGAAGGTCACCGTCAATGGGAAGGAGATAGAGGCTCTGAGAGACACAGGAGTCAGCGTGATATCTGTGAGGTGTTAATGGGTGTCTGAAGAGCAGATCATCCCTGATGTACTCCACCCTGTCGCGGCAGCTGAGAGCTCAGTGCACCTCCGCAAGTTGGCGCGTGTTCCCTTTGAGTGGGGGGAGTCTCCGGTCTTTTGGAAGTTGTTGTCAGTGATGCCTTGCCTATAGACTGTCTCCTAGGTAACGACCTGGAGAGTTCTGCATGGAAGGATGTAGAACACAGAACTCATTTGGAGAGGTTGGGGTTGCCTGTGTGGATCTGTGTGACCACGCAGGCGATGGCAACCAGTAGGGGTGATTCAGCAGAACTGGAGCCTGAAACAGTGGCCCGGAGACCTGCCAGACGAGGAAGAGGCACAGGGCACGGGAAACCAGCCCCAGCCGTTCCCACGGTCCAGGGGGAAGCAGTGGGAGGATTCCCTGGAACCTACAGGGGAACAGGTGGCCGAACTGGGCGACCTACCTGAGCTGACCCATTGGCAGCAAGAAGGTGGGCCCTCCAGGGAGGAATTCTGCAAGGAGCAGAAGGAGTGCCCTTTTATTGCTGGTATGCAGCAACAGGCCGTGGACCAGGCAGCAGGCCCAGGGTCCAAATATCACTACATCTACTGGGAAGATGATTTGTTATATAGCAAGCCTACGTTTGCTGAGCCCGGTGCAGCCCGTGTGCTGGTGGTACCCGCGCGCTTCAGGAACTTCCTAATCGGTCTGGCTCTTGACCTCCCTCTCGCAGGACATATGGGGCAAGACAAGACCTACCACAGGCTTGTCGCCCACTTCTACTGGCCCCAGATGAAGAAGCACGTCGGTTGCTTTTGCAGGTCTTGCCAAGCATGTCAGGCCAGTGGCAAGACGGGAGTGAACTGCAAGGGGAAACAACCCTTACAACGCAACTTTTACAACGCACTTCCTTTACAACTAAATTTTTACAATGCAACATCCATTACAACGCATGCCATTACAACGTAACCATTACAACGCATGTCACTACAACGCATACCACTACAACGCATGTCATTACAATGCAGTCATTACAATGCATACCATTACAATGCATACCTACACTATCCAACACTTACCCTACTGTTGCACCCCATGGATTTAGAATAGTAATTTTTACCTCTACACTATCCAATACTTACCCTACTGTTGCACCCCCTGGAGTTAGAATAGTATTTTTTACCCCTACACTATCCAACACTTACCCTACTGTTGCACCCCCTGGAGTTATAATAGTAATTTTTACCTCTACACTATCCAATACTTACCATACATGCAATGTAATGGTATGCGTTGTAATGGTATGCGTTGTAAATGTAGTATGCGCTGTAGTGGAATGCGTTGTAAAGGTAGTTTCAAAGAATTTGTTGTAATGGCATGTGTTGTAATGGAATGCGTTGTAATGGATGTTGCGGTGTAAAAAATGCATTGTAAAGGTATGCGTTGTAAAAGTATGCATTGTAATGACATACATCCAAGTGCAAGGCACCCCTCTAACTCTTTCCTGTGGGAGCACCCCTTTTGAGCGGGTGGGCATCCACATCGTGGGGCCCCTGGACCCCAAGACCGCCTTAGGCAACAGGTTCATCCTGGTCTTGGTGGACCATGCCACCCTGTACCTGGAAGCAGTCCCTCTCCGGACAATCACAGCACCCGTGGTGGGCCGTGCATTGATGGGAATCTTTTCCGGCATGGGGTTCCCCAGAGAGGTGGTCTCCGACCGGGGTACCAACTTCATCTCTAGGTACAAGAAGTCTCTGTGGAAGGAGTGTGGGGTAACTTATAAGTTCACCACTCCTTACCACCCTCAAGGAAATGGGTTGGTTGACAGGTTCAACCACACCCTAAAAGGTATGATTATGGGCCTAGCGGAGTCCATGAGACGGAAGTGGGACGTCTTTCAACCATGCCTGTTGTTTGCCTACAGGGAAGTGCCTCAGAAGTCCTTAAGGTTCAGTCCCTTTGAACTTCTGTATGGCCAACCTGTTAGAGGACCTCTCACACTGGTGAAGGAGGGGTGGGAGAAATCCCGTGGGAAAACCCCCCAGGATGTGTTCAGCTATGTGCTGGCCATCCGCAACCAGACACAACGCTTCAGGAAGCTCGCTCAGGAGAACCTGGAAGCTAGATAAACAAATAGAGGAGTACCATCATGGGAAGGTCAAAATGAGATTCCTAATGTGGTGGTAGGTTGACAAAAGGAAAGAATGTATCCTTTTATTAAAAACCCCTCACTCACCAGCCTAGTGGAGACATGCTTCATCATCGGGGTCCACCCTAGTGGCCTACCGTCACTAGGGTGTGCTACGACACCAGCGTTACAGTGGAGTAGGTTGTGAATGTAAGTGCAGAAAAAATGTAAAAATTGTCCTGGTTTAACTTAAATAAATGTTATTGACAAGTAACTGAACAATGTTAAAAAGGGTGAGGCGAGATACTGTGAGGGTATATTAAGGCCAAGAGTATCTCTTAAATGTGTGGTGGTCTACATGTTTCAACCGTGATTGGGATGTACCAGGTTTTCATCAGGACCGGATAGTCAGGGAACTGGACGGTCTGTGCCCCCTAAAAGGCACACCCTATCCTCGTTCTCTGTGACCCAAAATAGCAAAAATGTGCTATCTGGCATAAAAGAAGACTCTAAGCGCAGTGGGTGAGTCCAAAACAATGAAAAAGACCTGTGGGAAGGAAGAATAAAACAGACATCAGTCAGACGTGAACAGTGTTACATGCCTGTTACGTAGTGCAGTGTTGTGTCATTCGACTCTTCAGGCTTACTACCACTCTCATTAGAAGGAATATTGTGAATTTTTTGAGTGAAATTATCACCTAGTGACATTACCCAGTGTGGGCTGTTTGTCAGGGTGATGCACGCATACATATCAAGAGGTGGTTGCTAAGCGGCACCGTGATTGTTGCTGTTTCCTTTATATTTCTTCAGGCTTACGTCCTGATCATATCATTACGGTGTTGTGATATCACAATCTCGCCATTCATTAATGGTGGTCGCGAATCAGAGTTAAAAGTGCGTAATTTATCTGTGGCAATACAATCAACACACTCAGCCTTACTTGACATACAACATAGACATATACAGACACATAGTTGTTGTAAGTGCTTGGCTTACTACTATTCTGGAGTCTTATATCATCGGAGGGCGGGAGGGGGTATCCCCACTACTTAACCGATTTCTGTAAAAACCTGGGTAGAGCCATTAGATGGCGAGTATTCTTTTAGGAACTGCCGAGTTGTGTGGTAAGAGAAAGTGGGTCGTTTTCAGTCTTTGTTCCTGTTAAGGGAAGCATTTCTACTTACAGTTACTTCATGGTGGAAATGCCGGTTACCTATGCTTGTCCTCCGCTGCCCTGCTACGAAGCCGGTCGGTCTCGTGTGTGACTAAGTACCAGCTAGGCTTCCGGGTTGGGCGGGGACTGCCATAGGTCACGTGGTTGTTGCTACAGCAACACGTGAGCGTCTCTATTCTATGGAAGCTGTTAATTGTCAAAAGCAGGTTTGCATGCAGATTTAGAAGGTACTCATTTCAGAACAGTGGCCCAAGGAACATTGTCATTTAATCCCGTCTCATTTGTAGAAAGTCTATAGATCCATCTTTGTTCCTTTTCAAAAAGCCGGTTTTGCAAGTTTGGGCCTGGTTGTACCTGCTCAATGACTGTCCACCTCATGTCATTTGGAGTATGATTTGCTGTCAGAAAGTGTTCTGTGAGTTTGGTGATATTCTTTTTGCAACGTATTGTGCTCCTATGTTCACTTATTCGTTGTTTCACTTTTCGCGTTGTCATACCTATGTAAGGTTTTCCGCATACACATTTGATCAGATATACCCCATTGGCACTGTTGCAATTGGTGTGAGCCCTTTGTTCCCAGATTTTTCCTTGCTCGAGGTTTAGGGTTTTGGTGTTCTCTGTGAGGTGGCATACGCTGCAGTCCCCACATTTTGAGCGTCCTGTCACCGGAGGATGCCCCCATATTTGTGTTCTGGTGGGATTTGTGTTGGTGGTTTTGGTTTTGGGTCTTGTGTTGACCAGGCTGTCTTTTAGGCTCTGTCCTATTTTTTATGAGAATAGGGGTTTGTCCCACTTGAAGTTGCCTGTGTTAAGTATCGACCAGTTTTTGTTGATGCTTTTGCTCACTTGATTAGATAATGCATTATAGGTGGTAAACAAGTTAGTGGTGTTTCTCCGGGTTCACTTGTTTTCTCTTCCAGCAGAGCGTCTCTGGGTTGATTTCTCGCTCTCTTCTGACATTTGTTTACAATTTTCGCAGGATAGCCTCGCTGCCTCAATTTACTTGTGAGGTCCTCTGCTTGGTTCTTATAGTCTGCGAGTTCACTGCAGTTTCTCCGAAGGCGGAGGTATTGTCCGCAGGGAAGATTTTCCCTGAGTGGACACGGATGGAAACTCTCATCTCTCAAGAGGTTATTTTTAGCTGTGGGCTTGAAGTGGGTTCTGGTTGTTAGGTGCTCTTCTTCCCTACTGTGATCAATGTCCAAGAAGACAATTATGTCCTTGTTATGACAATGTGTGAACCATAGGTGTGGATCACATGTGTTTATCCATGTTATAAACTCAGCAAGTATTTCCGGTGGTCCTTCCCAGATTGCTAGGACATCATCAATATATCTATTTACAACAAGGGATGGTGAGGGACAGAGTCTCTGAATTAAGCAGAAAGCTCTCACCCAGTCAAGAGATCAGGGCTAGATCCAACACCGTTTTTTAGCTCACTGCACCATCCCAGTTTCAGAACCTGGCTGTATGCAAATTAGTCTGTTCCTGTCCCAGTGCATGATGGGAACAGGGCAAACCAAACTACAGAAGCCAATTCTTACACTGGGAAGGAAACAAGCTCCCGGGGACCGGTTTCTGGCATTACAGCCGTCTTCGGCCCGGTTTGCTTGAATCCTGATGGTGCAATGAGCAAGGGTCTCACATCTGAGAATACCCTTCCACGCTTAGGGTGGACAAAAATATTTACAACAAGGGGTGGTGAGGGACAGAGTCTCTGAATTAAGCAGAAAGCTCTCACCCAGTCAAGAGATCAGGGCTAGATCCAACACCGTTTTTTAGCTCACTGCGCCATGATTTTGGCCACTATAGGTGTGGCAGGGTATACTCAGACATGAGTCCCTTTCTCACTGCTCCATCAGGATTCAAGCAAGCCGGGCCGAAGAGGCTGAAATGCCAGAAACCGGTCCCCGGTAGCTTGTCTCCTTTCTGGTAAAGAATTGGCTTGGTAGTTTAGTCTGCCCTGTTCCCATGATGCACTGGGCCAGGGACAGACTGATTTGCATATAGCCAGGTTCTGAGCTGGGATGGGGCAGTGAGATAAATAACGGTGATGGATCAAGCCCTGATCTTTGGACTGGGTAAGAGTGGTCTGCTCAATTCAGACACTCTGTTCATCACCACCCCCTTTTGTAAATCGATTTTGGCCACTATAGGTGTGGCAGGGTATACTCAGACATGAGTCCCTTTCTCACTGCTCCATCAGGATTCAAGCAAGCCGGGCCGAAGAGGCTGAAATGCCAGAAACCGGTCCCCGGTAGCTTGTCTCCTTTCTGGTAAAGAATTGGCTTGGTAGTTTAGTCTGCCCTGTTCCCATGATGCACTGGGCCAGGGACAGACTGATTTGCATATAGCCAGGTTCTGAGCTGGGATGGGGCAGTGAGATAAATAACGGTGATGGATCAAGCCCTGATCTTTGGACTGGGTAAGAGTGGTCTGCTCAATTCAGACACTCTGTTCATCACCACCCCCTTTTGTAAATCGATTTTGGCCACTATAGGTGTGGCAGGGTATACTCAGACATGAGTCCCTTTCTCACTGCTCCATCAGGATTCAAGCAAGCCGGGCCGAAGAGGCTGAAATGCCAGAAACCGGTCCCCGGTAGCTTGTCTCCTTTCTGGTAAAGAATTGGCTTGGTAGTTTAGTCTGCCCTGTTCCCATGATGCACTGGGCCAGGGACAGACTGATTTGCATATAGCCAGGTTCTGAGCTGGGATGGGGCAGTGAGATAAATAACGGTGATGGATCAAGCCCTGATCTTTGGACTGGGTAAGAGTGGTCTGCTCAATTCAGACACTCTGTTCATCACCACCCCCTTTTGTAAATCGATTTTGGCCACTATAGGTGTGGCAGGGTATACTCAGACATGAGTCCCTTTCTCACTGCTCCATCAGGATTCAAGCAAGCCGGGCCGAAGAGGCTGAAATGCCAGAAACCGGTCCCCGGTAGCTTGTCTCCTTTCTGGTAAAGAATTGGCTTGGTAGTTTAGTCTGCCCTGTTCCCATGATGCACTGGGCCAGGGACAGACTGATTTGCATATAGCCAGGTTCTGAGCTGGGATGGGGCAGTGAGATAAATAACGGTGATGGATCAAGCCCTGATCTTTGGACTGGGTAAGAGTGGTCTGCTCAATTCAGACACTCTGTTCATCACCACCCCCTTTTGTAAATCGATTTTGGCCACTATAGGTGTGGCAGGGTATACTCAGACATGAGTCCCTTTCTCACTGCTCCATCAGGATTCAAGCAAGCCGGGCCGAAGAGGCTGAAATGCCAGAAACCGGTCCCCGGTAGCTTGTCTCCTTTCTGGTAAAGAATTGGCTTGGTAGTTTAGTCTGCCCTGTTCCCATGATGCACTGGGCCAGGGACAGACTGATTTGCATATAGCCAGGTTCTGAGCTGGGATGGGGCAGTGAGATAAATAACGGTGATGGATCAAGCCCTGATCTTTGGACTGGGTAAGAGTGGTCTGCTCAATTCAGACACTCTGTTCATCACCACCCCCTTTTGTAAATCGATTTTGGCCACTATAGGTGTGGCAGGGTATACTCAGACATGAGTCCCTTTCTCACTGCTCCATCAGGATTCAAGCAAGCCGGGCCGAAGAGGCTGAAATGCCAGAAACCGGTCCCCGGTAGCTTGTCTCCTTTCTGGTAAAGAATTGGCTTGGTAGTTTAGTCTGCCCTGTTCCCATGATGCACTGGGCCAGGGACAGACTGATTTGCATATAGCCAGGTTCTGAGCTGGGATGGGGCAGTGAGATAAATAACGGTGATGGATCAAGCCCTGATCTTTGGACTGGGTAAGAGTGGTCTGCTCAATTCAGACACTCTGTTCATCACCACCCCCTTTTGTAAATCGATTTTGGCCACTATAGGTGTGGCAGGGTATACTCAGACATGAGTCCCTTTCTCACTGCTCCATCAGGATTCAAGCAAGCCGGGCCGAAGAGGCTGAAATGCCAGAAACCGGTCCCCGGTAGCTTGTCTCCTTTCTGGTAAAGAATTGGCTTGGTAGTTTAGTCTGCCCTGTTCCCATGATGCACTGGGCCAGGGACAGACTGATTTGCATATAGCCAGGTTCTGAGCTGGGATGGGGCAGTGAGATAAATAACGGTGATGGATCAAGCCCTGATCTTTGGACTGGGTAAGAGTGGTCTGCTCAATTCAGACACTCTGTTCATCACCACCCCCTTTTGTAAATCGATCATCAATATATCTGCGCCAAAACTTGATATGAGTGGCGTAAGGATTGTTGGCTGATAGGATATGTTTTTTCTCAAAATAATAGACGTATAGTCCCGCTACACTGGGGGCAAAATCACTCCCCATGGAAGTGCCCCCTATTTGTAGGAATAATGATCCATCATAATCACAAAAGTTCCTTTTCAGCGCGAGTGTGGCACATTCCAGTATGAATTTCTTTGGTGTTTTGTGTTCCCATTCAGGTTCCTCCAATGTTGTTTTCAGTACTGTGATGGTGGCATCTTGAGGAATGCTCGTATAGAGGCTCTCTATGTCAAAGGTTACAAGGATGGTATCTGTCTCCATCTTGATTTCTTTCAAAAGAACAAGGAGGCTTTTTGTATCCTTCAGGTATGTTGGGGTGCCTTGTACTATTGTTTTCAGGAAGAAATCACAGAACCTGGATAACGGTTCCAGTAGCGAGCCTATCCCTGAGACAATCGGTCTTCCAAAGGGGGGGGGGGGGGATTTTTGCCTTTGTGCATTTTAGGCACGATATAGAAATACGGGATTTTGCCTTCAGTTTTACTTAGGTAATCAGCTTCCTGTTTCGATATCTTGCCAGCTGTCTCAGCTGTTTCCACTAGTTTTAGGATTTCAATTCTCAAGTCTTCGGTGGGATCAGATAGGAGAGGTTGGTAGTTCCTGGTATCTCCTAGTAGTCTTCTGCATTCTGTATCGTAGTTGACCTCCATTATTACAAGGCCTCCGCCTTTGTCCGCAGGTTTTATTATGACGGTGCTGTCTTATTTAAGATCCGTTATGGCTTTGTTTTCTGCTCTGCTATTGTTATGGTATTGTTTGGTGACTGTCATTGATTCAATCTCGATGAACACAGCTTGCTCGAAGGTGTTGATTTCGACAGCGATAGTATAAGGGTGGTGGTACAAACTTGGACTTTATCCTGAGTCCAGTTTCGTTGGTCATTTCATCAGGTTGGTCAGTGCCGTGTTTCTCAAAAAATGCTTTTAGTTTGAGTTTCCTGAAGAAGGAGGCCAGTTCGCAGTGTAACTTGAATTTGTCCAGATTAGCTGTGGGCACAAAACCTAGTCCTTTATTGAGAACCTTGGTTTCTGTCTCAGTGAGGGTTCTAAACAAAAGGTTAGTTATTAGCTCTTTGCATTGCTTGGACCGGCTTTGTTCTGTCTGGCTTTGCTCCTGGTATGGCTGCCCACTGGCTCTTCCTCCTCCCATTGGACACTGTTCCCCTGTTTTTTTCGTACTCTTCCGCGCCTGCCTCTGTTGGGAAAAGGAGGGCGGAATTGGTTCTGTGGGAAAGGGTATTGTTGAAATGGAGGTTGCCATCCATACATTGGGAATTGTTGAGGTGGTTGGAACGGATGTTGGAAAGGGGCTTGGTTGTATTGTGGCCATTGATAGTGTCCCCTGTATCCTCCTCTTTTTCTCTGCCTCGGGGTCCCGTTTCCCGAACCCCCACTGCTATTGGAGGAGTTAGAGGTATTGCTTGAGGCATCTGAGTCGGGATCGGGGGTTGTGGACGTTGCTTTCCCCCTTGTTAGCATATGAACCTGGAAGATAGCCAGGAAGAAATGAAAAGATGGTACGACCAGAATACCACTCTGGTCGAATTCCAACCTGGGCAGAAAGTGTGGGTGATGGCGCCAGTGGAGCCTTGTGCACTCCAAGACAAGTGGACTGGGCCATATGAGGTGGTGGAGCGCAAGAGCGAAGTAACCTACCTGGTTAACTTGAAGACTCCCAGGCAGCCCCTGAGAGTCTTGCATGTGAACCGCCTCAAACCACACTTTGAGAGGTCTGAAGTGACAATGCTCATGGCTACAGATGCAGGAGGGGAGGAGGATAGTGATCCTCTCCCTCACCTAATGACAGCTAAGGAGCAAGACGGGTCAGAGGATGGTGTGGTCCTCTCGCCAACCCTGACCTCAGAACAGCAAAGGGACTGTCGCCAGGTGTAGGGTCAGTTTTCCTCTCTGTTCTCCCTGACCCCCGGTATCACCAATTGGTGCATCCATGATGTGGACCCTGGAGATAGTCTGCCTGTGAAACAGAAATTTTAATGGGTAGCTGACAAGGTCAGGGCCAGCATCAAGATGTTGGCGCTAGGGGTGATTGAGCCCTCCAGCAGCCCCTGGGCTAGCCCAGTGGTTTTGGTACCAAAAGCTGCTGCGCCCGGTGCCTCTCCAGAACTCAGGTTTTGTGTGGACTACCGTGGGCTCAATGTGGTCACGAAGACTGATGCACACCCCATCCCCCCAGCTGATGAGCTTGTGGATCGGTTGGGAGCTGCCCGGTACCTCAGTACATTTAATTTGACTTCTGGGTACTGGCAGATTGCCTTAATTGATGGGGCCAAAAAGAGGTCTGCATTCTCAACGCCAGAGGGGCACTTCCAGTACCGATTCACGCCCGTTGGATTGAAGAATGCCCCTGCTACCTTCCAGAAACTTGTTAACCAGGTACTGACCGGGCTGGAGGAAGTCAGCGCTGCATACCTGGATGACATTGCGGTGTTCAGCTCCACGTGGGAAGAACACTTGCAACACCCCAGCGAAGTGTTGAAGGCTCTGCAAAGAGCAGGCCTCACTATCAAGGCCTGATAGGGCAGGGATATGTGGTTTATTTGGGACACCAGGTGGGGAGCGGCCAGGTGGGGCCCCTACAGGCAAAGTTTGATACCATTCTGGCTTGGGAGCCCCCCAAGACCCAGACAGAGGGGAGAGCCTTTTTAGGACTCACCGGGTATTACAGATGGTTTGTGAAGGGATATCGCACCATCGTCGCCCCCTTGACAGAGCTGACTTCAAAAAGACAGCCCAAGAAAGTGAATTGGACCAAAGCCTGCCAGACTGCTTTTGATGCCCTGAAGACTGCCATTTGCACAGCACCGGTGCTCAATGCACCTGAATTATCCAGTGAGTTCATAGTGCAGACAGACGCTTCAGAGCATGGTGTGGGAGCAGTACTCTCACAGATCACTGAGGAAGGCTGGGACCAGCCTGTAGCTTTCATTAGTAGGAGGCTACTCCCCAGGGAACAGAGGTGGAGTGCCATTGAAAGGGAAGGTTTTGCTGTGGTCTGGGCTCTGAAGAAGCGAGGGCCCTACCTGTTATGGGACTCACTTCTGTGTTCAGACCGACCACAGGCCCCTTACATGGTTAATGCAGATGAGGGGGGAGAACCCAAAACTGTTGAGGTGGTCCATCTCTTTACAGGCAGTGGAATTTAGGGTGGAACACCGCCCTGGTACAGAACACGCCAGCGCCTTAGTGAAGAGAACGCCAAAGAGGGTGGGTAGTTCTCCCCACTTTCAGCTGGAGGGGACACGTGTTAGACCTGACATCTTTGGCGTGGTTACCCCTATCTTTTTGGCCTCTACCTCCTGTATTTTTGAGGCTGTGCTGGATTTTGTTTTTACTGGTTTAGATGCTTTGGACACCCTGTCACTGCTGAAAAGTGCCAGAGTGTAAATGCGCCCTGTCTAAATTGTTATTAGGATTGGATATACATGATTGACATATTTGTATCACCATGAAGTCCCTGGTAAAGTGCACTGGGTGTGCCAGGGCTGGTGATGACAATTGCTACTAGTGGGCCTGCAGCACTGATTGTGCCACCCACACGAGTAGCCCTAAAATGGTGTCTCAGGCCTGCCACCGCAGTGCCTGTGTGCAGTCTGTGAACTGCCATGTCCTCCTGGTCAGTGTCCCCACTGACCGGGCCTAACCCTTCCCTTTTTGTGCACATTGGTCACCCCTATGGAAGACCCCAGGTACCCCCTTGGGCAGGGTGCAGTGTATGTGAAAGGTAGAGCATGTACTTGTGCAGGTGACATGCTCTGGTAGTGAATTACAGCCATTTTCGTTTTTTACTGCTGCAAGGCTATCTTGCTCCAAAGGCTATCGTAGGGGATGCTGGCTACAGTGGCTACCAGCAGATCTTCCCATAGGAACAAGATAGGACATAAAAGTCTGGTATCCCTGAACTCAGAATTTAATAACACAACTTTTAGGAAAGGTTGTGTTTGAGAACAGCACTTTTAGAAAGTTGCTGTTCTCTTGTCCGACCTTTCTGTGTGCCTTGGCCTGTTTGTGTATTGACTGTCTGGTTTGAGAGTGACAGGGGCTGGGGATTCCCCAGGAGGCTGGCTGAGTTAGCCCTAGGCTGAATGACTGCATTTGCAACTTGAGTGGTGGGAGGAGATAGCACCTGGGCCTGAATAGGGCTGTTCTGGCTCCACCTCCTGCTGGGTGGCTGACGACCCTGCCCCTCGCTCTGAAAGGAAAGAAGAAGCCAGAAAAACAAAGTGCTCAAGGATCACCCAGAACTGGTGCAGACCGGGCTCAGGGCTCTCTTGCACAAAGAGAACAAAGACTTTTAGGGGTATAAGTACAGGACCCCTGACAACAGAAGATTAGATCATCCTGGAATCAAGAAGGAACCTCTGCCAGGGAGAAAACTGAATCTGAAGAAGGAAGACTCTCCTGCTGTTGCTCTGCTGGACTGACCTGCTGTTGCTTTGCTGCCAAGGAGAGGGAAAGGACTTTGCTGTTGTGCTGTGTCCCCTGTCTAGAAGGAATCTCCAAGGGCCTGAGAAGCGCTGGCTCCCTGTTTTTGAAGTCCCGGGAACAAAATGACTTCACCCCCCGCTTCCCTGAACTCTGCTGAGAGAGTTTTGTCCTTCCTAGAGTGCATGGGCCAGTTGTGGTGGCTCTGGAAGTTGTACCTGTGCTGGGAAGCTGGAAACTAAGATTGAGAGACTTTTGCAACTGAAAAGTTATTGTATCGCTCGCTGCGGAGCGCATCCCCGACAGTGCGAAGAAATTCCTGCCGCTACGGAGGTCGAGATCGTCGCAGCGCCTGTTGCTGATGCCAAGAGGACGCATCCTTCGATTGCGGGAAGATCACCATCGCTGCGAGTGTTGTCGCAGAGCCTGTCATCGCTGGGTGAGAACGCCGCACAGCTTGCTTGCAGACCGCATCACGTCGCTACGAACATCGTCGCAGCTCATCGCATCGAGGAGCTGCGAGATAGATTTCACCGCTGGATCACTCATCGTCGCCCCGGAGATCACCGCAGCCCCTACGAGATTGGCGCATCGTGCCTTTGCGAGAACAAACTTCCTATGGAACCTACGCACCGGAATCCATACAAGTGGCCTTCCTCCCCATACAGACCGGATTTGTCGCAACACGCCCGCTGCTGCAGCGGGGTTGTCGCATTGGCTCCCCAAGGTCTCAGGAGCAACGGATCACTTGTTTTCCACCACTCCAGCTTCTGCTTTTGGAACTTTGTCACAACTAAAGGTACTATCGACTAAACGTAACGCAACTGTGAACTGTGAACTTTTCACGGAACTGTGGTATCTTTTTTTTGCAACCTAAAGAACTCTTTTGCAACCATATTCTTTAACTGTGTATGTTGGATTTTTGTTGTTTTGGTCTTGTGCAGTTTAGATTAAATACCTTTATTTTTCTAAACTGTTGTGGAGTCAGTTTGTGGTGTTTTCACTGTGTTACTGTGAGTGTTGGTACAAATACTTTATAGATTGCCTTTTGATTAGCCTTGACTGCTTGTGCCAAGCATCCTAGAGGGTGAGCAGGGGTTATCTTAGAGGGTTTCCTCCTTACCCTGACTAGAAGCAAGGGTCCCTATTTGGACAGTGGTACCTACCTCAGCCATTTAGAGACCCCAAGTTCCAACAGTGTCCATCAAGATGATTGGCCATCTGAGCAATGTGTACTAAGTACTTTCCAGCCATGGATCAGCAAACAATTTTACCTCTTCTGTCCATTAATAAGTCAGGTTCACCTCTTGACCCTTGCCATCCATTGGCTTTCTATAAATTGAAATCTCAACCATTGGACCTACTCACCCGGTTTTTAAACATATCTCTTTCCCAAGGCATGTTTTCAAAGTCATGGAAACATGCAATGGTTAACCCCCTTAAAAGAAATTTAACGTGGACATTCACACTTGGTCAAATTATAGGCCGATCTCTTTATTAAGTATTCTATTCAAGGTGCTGGAAAAGCATGTGAACAAACAGCTAATGTCATTCAAGGAGGCCAACGAACTGCTCCACCATTCAGTGCTCTTAGTAGTGACAGACTATCTTAGTTACCAACTGGGTAATGGTGGCACTGCTGCATTGATTCTTTTGGAGCTCAGTGCAGCTAATGATACAGTGAACCATACCACACTGCTTCAAAGACTAAAGGCCATGGATGTGTAGGTCACAGCTTTGTCCTATTTGACATCTTGTTTGCAGGAAATGGGTTTTACAGGGCTATCTGTCATCGGCATTGTTCCATGTCACACCCTCTTATATCTGGAGTCCTTTAAGTCTCTATGTTAAGCCCCACCTTGTTTTATCTTCATGTAAGTCCATTGGCAGACATTGTGGTTTTGACATTATGTCACATGCTGATGGTACTTAGATTGCGGTGCCCTTGTCCTCCTTAGAAAAAACAATGCAAAGGCCTTAAACAGCTGTCTTATGCAAATCATTTCATGGATGAATGCAAACTCCCTTAAGTTTAACAGGGACACAACTGAGGTGCTGTTGGTGAGTAAACTTCCCCATCTTTGGGACTCTCATCTGTGGTGAAAGGTGATGGGTAACATTCCCAGCCTTGTCCCCTTGGCTAAGAACTTGGGAGTTTTGGCTGGATAATGAGCTATCCATGAGTCACCAAATCATGAAAGTGTCAGCCACTTGTTTCTGTAACCTAAGATGACTTTAAAAAATCTTGGGCTGTCTGACCAGCTCTTCCCAAAGCAGGCCCTAGTTTTGGGTCAAAAAGAGCTATTTCAGGTAGTTGCAGGTGGTGCACAATATGGTGACAGCCAGACTTGTAGTCCATGCACAAAGTACTCTTCAACTGCGAATCTACTTCAAGAACTGAATTGACTTCCTATTGAGCACTGTGTTCAATTCAAAGCACTATGTTGTGCATAAATAGGCTATCTAATTGACATTTATTTTAAATCTCTAGTGTCTTCTTGTATGCCAGGTCGATCTTTGCGGTCAAGTCGAGACTTTTACTTCCTGGGACCAAAGCATAGTAATTCCCTCCAGATCTGAGGTCTTGTCGCGCCCTTCTAATTTTCTGGAAGAAGTTAAAAGCCTATCTGCTTGGAGTAGGAATGATCTATTTTAGAGTGTTTCCTGATCTGTTTAATTGGCAAAGCACTGGGGTGATCTCTGTGTGGGACTCAAGGCCAAGATCCTGTTCCCAATATTAGTAAGGAGGTTCAGATGCCTTACTCCTGGGTTCCGGGATTATTTCTGGGGTGGGGTCACCTCGAAGATGGCCTATAATTCTAGTAGGGCCTCTCCTATTTCCTGTATACCTGGCCAGTATTTGAGTCTTTTGTGTTCTATGGTGTTGGTGTTGATTGTGCCCATTCAGGTCAAGGGTATGCATGTGTCTTGGTATGGACGTGCTACTTGCGGTTTCCTAGCCTGGGTATGGAACCTTGTTTTTACGTAGCCTAACGGTCTTCATGACACATTGGAATGCTTGTTGGATCTAAGAGTTTGCAAACATTTGGTTATCTCAAGATTCGTTTTTTAATTATTTACCAATTTTACCGTTATTTGGGGAACTTTGTACATGGGAGTGGTACCAAAACTCAATTTATTGGTTATGAGCTCAAAAACAGCCTGATGTATCAACACAAAATTGGTTAACATAAAATAGAAACAATAGTGTGATTAAGCAATAACAACCTGTAACAAAAGGGAAATTGTTCAGGGCAGTCCAGTGCAGATTTTCTTGCAGCAAAATACTAGCAAGCATGAACTTCTGATTTGGAAAAAATGATATGATCACCTAAAAGCATTGATTTATTAAAAAGACATAACATTTGAACTTGTTGCATGATATTGCAAAATTCAACAGTATCTCATCAATAAATATAAATATAAAACATTTAGAAGATCTAAAACAGACTAAAAAGGTTGACCGAAAAAAATATTCTGTCCAAAAACTGAGGGGCATATTGTCAAGAGTGGCTTTAAAATTATCGTCGCTTTATTGGCAGGAAACTGTCGCTAAAGTGGCGATAAGGGACTTGATAATATGCCCTAGAGAATTCCAATAGAAGTCCAGGTTAGATGTCTAACCTGGGTTTTCTTTTGGAATTCTATAGAGCATAATATTATCAAGCCCATTCTCGCCACTTTAGCAGCAGTTTCCTGCAGATAAAGCAGCAATAATGTTATTGCCCCATCTTGATAATATGGCCCCAAGTCCTCTCCTAGTGCCTATAGCCTGTGAAGAGGGGATTCTCTGTGCAGTGCGTGAAGCCAGGTGAGCCTGATAGTGTGTCTCTGCTTGGCGGACAAAAATTGCAACAACTTGGTTGGAGAAAATGGAATAACCTGAAACAATAGGCTCTCTAATGCACCCAGGTCTTAACATTTTCTCTAACTTCCAAATGACACCTTATATTACACCCAGGGGGTTGTGTGTATCACTGCCTAATGCCCAGTGGTCCAAGTGGAGAGAAAAAAGGGAACACCTCTCACTTCCAGGGGCTATCAGTGTTTGAATCAACAGCCCTAAGAACTTTTGGAACAAAAAATTCAAGTGTGGGATGTTGGCTCTATTTCACACCCATGGCGAATGTGAACTGACTTACCCGCTATCCCAGTGGTCCAAGCTATCCCTTGCTGACACCTGGGGACTAGGTGAACCCAGTTCCAAGCCTAATGTCAGGCTATCCCTCACAAACACCAGAGAACAAGGTGGATCCTGTTCCAAGCCCAAAGACCTAGGCCTCTGAAAGAAAATCTTCCCTATGGACAGTTGTTAAGGCTCAGAAGAAATTGTATCAAACTGACAAATTTTAACCAATAAGCTAAAAACTTTTCAGAGAAACTATGGGCTTATGATTATCCCTAGAGGGTTATCAAGAAGACCTTTAAATGAGATAATTACTAGAATAGGGATGCCTTTTTGGAGAATCCTTTACATAATTCAACAACCCCTCTCACCTGTGTGACTACTTTTAAACAGGAAAAAAGAGTGTATAAAAGCATTGGTGCATTCTAAATACAGGTACACTGCAATGGGAGAAGCCTATGTTTTCCTATAACTGTGCAAGACGTCTGAAGGGCAACTTGGTATCCACCCATCCAAAGAAGTGTGGGGACACGAAAAGTACAGTATTGTCCAACCTAGGGCCCTCCAAATGTAGTATGTCATTTTGACTGTGGGAACTGCAGGGTTTTTCATCTACCATAAACCACAAAGACACTGGGGCTAGAATTTGGAAAGTATAGATCATAAGGAAGCTCACTAACTGCAATTCTTTGCAGATAATCTACATGATCACTTGTCCATGTGGGATACGTTACATAGGCTTGATGGGCAAAAAGGCAAAGAAATGAATATGCGAGCACTGGAGTGACATTCATTGCAAAAGCACCACCACAAGAATCACTGAGCATTTCTTAGTAAATGGACCCAAAACAAATAACCTTAAGTGGGTCATGTTAAACCTGGCATTATTGGCATAGCTTCCCCTATATTTGTGCCTCTATCTGCTGTAATTTTGATGTTATGCTGGTTTAGTACTCTGGGCACTTTACCAATGCTGATCAGTGCTATAGTGCAAGTGCTTCCGGCGTAAATTGTACTTCTGATTGGTTTTCCATGATTGGCATATTTGATTTACTGTTACATCCCTAGTTAAGTGAAAAGTATGTGTCCAGGGCCTGTAAATGAAATGCTACTCATGGGCCTGCAGCACTGGTTGAGTCACCCACATAAGTAACCCTGTAAACTTGTCTCAGACCTGCCATTGCAGTTTCACAAAGGTAAACTGAGATGGAAGTCTAACATTACGACTTTCGGTATTCACAAAGGGAATTTACCAGTAGTAAAATTAGACTTTTTTCTCAGTTTTGGTCTAAGCTAAACCTAACACCAAAACTGAAGTTTAACTAAGACAGAAGTCTAACTTTACTATTGATAAATGTCCTTTGTGAATACCGAAAGTCGTAAAGTTAGACTTTTGTCTCAGTTTACCTTTGTGAATTGGGCTGTCTTTTGTATATAGCTGCCTTCAAGACATGAAAAAGGTCTGTAAAATCTTGAAAAAGCATAATTATGCCTCAAGTTTGGAAGAATGAGGATTAAGTTGACCTAGATGATCAGACCATTGCGAATTAAGAGGAGAAGTAGTGGGAACACCAAGCATGTGTGCAGGATTTTTTTTATATTCTAGATAATGAGGTCCCTCGAGAGCCTCCTGTAGACCAAGCAAACAGAGAATATTTTGATGGTTCCTATTCTACAAATTCGCTATGTGAAGTTTGAGTTTCAGGATTTCTTGTTAAAGCAGGGTAATTTTTCTAGATTTTTCTTGAAGAGAACTAACATACTGTTCCATTTTAAGCATTTTGCCTTTCATAATAATCCATCTATCCTCAATCAGTTGCAATTTCCCATTAGTGGCACATATACATGGCTGTAGACCAACCACATCATCAAGGATGGTATCCAAAACTGGATTTCTAGATGACTTGAGGATCAATGTTCACCCTCTTTGACTTCATAGCAGATGAAGTGGCTATAGCCCCAACAAGTAAGTCACCAGCCATTTTGATGTGGTGCACTGTACAGTGAGAGATGGAATTTTTTTCTGCCCATAAAATAGAAATGTGAGTACCAAACATCTGTAATAATTCTTGAAAGAGAACCCAATAATTTTAGAACAATATGGACTTCTGTGTGAGGAACGAGTTGGTAAGAAGAATCAGCCAAGCGAACAAGAAAAATGTGACTCAAAATGGCAGTCAAATAGACATACCGGGATATTAAAATATGAAGCCATGAGGAATCCATACATCACTCCCAAAAAGATGCGCAGGAGCAGTGCTTAATTTGTGCCGGTGCTTACTTATTCAACAGGGCCGGGTCTATTGAATTTTCCCCTTGGGAGTGGCGTTCAGTAATTATTAAAAGTAAATGCACCTGTTTGGGTGTCTAAGGCATTAAACATCCTGATGATTTTGTTGGCAGCTGAAGAGATCGCTGCTGGGGCCTCTCACATCCTGTTTGGGAGACTCGGCCAGGGTGCACGGAGTGCTGCTATTAGCGCTCATTGAATAATTCACGCCCGCGCTGCTCTGTGCCTATAGTGTGTTTCATACTACACTACTCGTTGTGCAGTGCAACTACGGCACTGCCCTGGTATTTAATTATATTTTACTGTAACATCTTATTCTGCAGTTCGGTTTTCGCCGGCCAGGCTGTCTCAGCTGTGCTCTCAATGGGGCTGTAGCACCACAGCAAGTTGGCAACATTGTTTATTTGCCGCCCGGCCCCGAGACAGAAAATTTAGTCATTAACTGGGCGGTGCGAGCGGCCGGAAGTTATGTTTGTAAGTTTTGTTTTTGAAGCCCCTACTCCTCACACTGCAGTCTGTGCCTCTCATTATGATGCCCTGCTGTGACTGACCGGATAAGGCTGCTTAGAGGCTCCACATGGTGCCTGTGAGTCTCTCAGTTACTCTGGAGACCGAGGGGCTCCTGCCTTTGGACCCGATGCAGCTGCTACTATTATGCTGCAAAGGCAAATAAAACAGACAGTTTTGAGGACACACCGCACAGCGCTGGTGAAATACAAAGGGCCAGCATCTACGCTGCCAACCTTCAAAGGGGTTTGCTCCCAGCAGGGTGCCAGCCACATCTACGTGGTATAGCTGGCACAGGAACAATTGGTCCCGGAAGACTCTGATCCATCGAGTTCAGGTGAGTTTAAATATTCTTAGATTTAATTATATTAGTGTATATAGTGTGAATGCATGAGCAAAGCAGTTCACACCTCCTGCTGGTTTTATCAACAACCTTGTGGCCTGTTCTTTTTTCTTGTGATTGCTGAAGGGCTTCAATGTCCGTTCATTAAGCACTTCAGCAATCACAAGACAATAGAATAGGCCAGTAGGAGCTGGGAAATGCTTGGCTCATGCGTGATCGGTGCAGCTGGCAGAGACTCTTGCTAACCTCACTATGTTGGCAGCACAGCACCGGATGCTGACACTGCTAGGAGTGCATTCGGTCGGGGCTTCTGGGGTGCACTTAATCAGGACACTTCTTTGCTTTTCTTCCAGAGTTGAGTGAAGAGGCTTCCATGTGCAGACTATTCCGATGCCCGCCAGAACACCAGGCAGCTGCAGATTGAAAGCAAGACTGAGTAAGTATGATCATTTATTTGCATGCAACTGAGAGCATGCATGCTGGAGGCTCTCACATCCTGTTTGGGACAGTCAGGCCTCACAGTGCCCTTCTATTCATATGCAGCAGTTTTAAGATGATCTCATAGTTTCTCCTTGCTTAAATAAGTGTAATTTCTGCTAGTTATATGTTTCCCTCCTCTCCCTTGCTTGAATTAGCTCGCGAGAAAGTGTTACTCAAAGTCTTTGAATGTCGCTCATAATTACATTGAAATTATGTAAATGTCACACATTAGCAATCTGAAACCTTGGCAGCTATGTACTATGCTCGTGGCCTGGGCCTACCACCAAGTTCAGTCCTGTTCAGAATAAACCTGTTGCAGTTTTCTGTAACTCGTTTAAAAAAATGTGTGTTTTGAACCAGAGCATGTTTACGGAACACTTCTGATTCCCTCCCACATGTGCTCCAGCAGCTTTGCCTTCTTTCGCCCTCGCTATGGACTTTTGGGGACTCATTTATGAAAAGTGACGCATCGCTGCGTGAAAACAGCAATGCGTCACTTTTCACTGCGCACTCCTTACGACATTCCTGATGCGTCATATTTAATGTATGACGCATCATGTCGCAAGGAGTTACAGATATGTCAGTATTTCTGATGTATCTGTAAGCGCAAAAGTGACGCATTGCTGGAGGGTGTCACAAAAGTGACGCAACTCCAGCAATGCGTCCTTTCACATGGGGAAAGCCCCATGTGAAAGGGCTTGCGTCAGTCTTATGCCTGCTGTGAGGCAGGCCCAAGATTTTGACGCAACAGCGTCCTAAAAGTGACGCAGTGAAATCTCATAGATTTCACTGCGTCACTATTACGAGGCTTTTTGCGGGGGAACGCCCCCTCTGCATACATTATACCTGACACAGGTATAATGTGGCGCGGGGGTTTAAAAAGTGCCGCATCTACCTAGATGCGTCACTTTTTAAATATGGCGCATTTTTTAAACCGCTGGTGCGTCACAAAAAGTGACGCACCGGCGGCGCAAAACTGGAGCAAGGCCTTCATAAATAATGCCCTTGGAATTTTGGCGTTGGTATTGATCTGGTGCAGGTGATCTTTAGGAGCAGTGGAGAGATCCTATTGCGGGGATTGCGCTTCACCACCATGAGCTCCATATGCTGCTGCTTCACTAAGGCATTGGCCCCCCATTTTAGCTGGTCTCTTTTAGTTTGGCTGTTTCTAAAGGTTAGCTAATTGTATGAACAATTTGAAACTCATCATGCAGGCTTTTTTTCTCCTTCCCAACTCCTACAGGATATAGTCTTTATTAACTTTCATCTGATAAAAAAGTCGAGTCAGGGCCTCTGAGTTTTCTCTTTACTTCTATGTACTATTTCGATGTTTGCGTGTGACGTATAAATGTAAATACAAGTCATCGCTCCCTTCGTGAATGGCATATTCTGTGCATCTGTGATGTTATGTGGAGAAAGTTAGTCTGTTATAAAACAAAAAAATTAGCAAGACTTGTGATTAGGTCATAATGCTCGAGAATGCATTCCTCTGCTCTGCCTGAAGTGCAGATTAATACACATCCTGGTAGTGCCTTTAAATTGAAGCATCTTTTTGCTGTTTGTGATCCGACATTAGTGGATGGATTCCAGCAATCTTTAACGCACCACCATATGCAGCGTCTGGGTGCCTTTCATTCACTTGTGATTGAGAGTGCTCCAGCGCCTACAAGTGCAGCCAGTTTGTTAAGTAAGACTGCAGTTAGCTATGGCACCTTTGTGCACCACTTCTAACATACCTTGAAGTGCAGCCGTAGTGATTTCCCGAATTAGCTCCCGTCTCTAATTTCAGACAGTTCGGCTACTCTTTTTAGTGCCTACAATTACTGCCATATCGACTGAATGGCAATGTTTGGCTTTTCACATGCTTCTCCATTTAACCAAAGCTGACTGTTACTGAGTTTATATGTGATAACCCTATGAGCGCTGGCTCATTCTGAGTATGTATGGGGAGTGTTGGAGCCTAAATCTGGTTGGGAAGTTTGTGCCCATGACCGCGACGGAAAGGTATATTACATATGCTTTCTCAGCACTTAATTTGAACTGGCTGATGAAGGTGGGGCCCACCAGCACCTATTATTTGGGACTGTTACCTATTTTTATTAATCAGACTTTCACCCAAAGCAGAGAGATAAAAATATTAAAAGAGGAAAGAAAGAGGAAGAGAAATATGGAAAAACAGTGACACAGGAAGAAAGCAGTAACAAAAAAAGAACATGCATGAGTTAAGGGAAAGGGGTGACTGGTGCTGGATGAAATAAGCATGATGTGTAATCAAGAATACGTAACATTGCTATGCGGCATCCCTTATATTTATACTGCCACTTACAGGATTTGAGCAAAACTTTGTGCACCAGCACTTACTGTTTTACAAATTAAGCACTGCGGCAAACTGCATCACGTATCACTTTTGCGTGCCCAGGAGTGGGGGGGGGGGGTCAGTGGGCGAGGCTGTGACTAGGATTTGCTGTGTCTGTGAAACGTGTTCCTCCCTGGGGAGCTGCCAAGACCGACAGCATCAGCACCATCAGGCGTGTGGTCCAAATTGGTTTATTTTGCTGCTTTGCAGGAGGTGTGTGTCACACAGGTAGCTGCAGGAAGCAGAGCATGTCTGCACTATGAAACAGGAGCGTGAAACCACCACAGGCCTGCACTGTGCATGTTCCTGGTCAAAGCTTTGAGCTTCAGTCCCTAAAACACATTCTCATCCCTCGCCCACATGCAAAATGCTCTCAGGTAGGTGCATCTCGCTGACCAGTGTACAGCAGCTTAATGCATTGAACACATGCAAAGCTCCGAACCATGTGCTCTAAGGCTGCCTCCCCCAACACATATGCTTTGGAAGGTGGTTTGCACTGTTTTGAATATAGAGGCCTCACCACAATGTTTTCCTGGATGTCTTTCAAAATGATGACTGAAAGACGCTGTGAAAAGGGAGTACCTCACACAAGAAGGGAGGAAAGGGAGCTCAGGACCTCCAATCACGATGTTCCTAAGGTCAATGCCTCTTTTTTAAAGCTATATTATAGACTGATAATAACACTAATAGTCAAACTAAACGGCATATGTTTGTTTAATTATTTGAATTTGGATTTGCACTGCTCTCATTCCTTTTTCTAATGTTCTTGTTGAAGCACTTTCCACTTCCTTCCTCCTGCGTCTCTAACGCATGGACGCACACTTTTTGTCAATCGAACGCTTTAAAAATCTCTATTTAATTATTTGTTGGTTCTTCCATCTCTTTCCTTTTCTAAGGAATTCAGATGTGCATGTTGATTTGTTGAACCCTGCTCGTGCTTGCAATTATTGACTGCATGCTGCCCACAAAGCTGAGAACACCAATACTAAACTTCACTTCATTCAGCTAACTGCAACATACTGGACTTTCCACATCATAAAGGACAAAAGACCAGCTGACTAGAATGGTCTTAAATTGAGGTGCATACCCATGGGGAACCATAGTGTTTATTGAGCAGCGAACTGCTCGACAGAGATCTACATGAAGTGCTGACATTCTGTGAAATAAAGAGATAGATCTTCCAAGTGGGGATGGCATGCAATCCTGACCTCAAAAAGTAAAAAGACATCTCCTTTTCAACCTTGGCTCTCTTACATTCCTTTGGGATAGGGTCTGTAAAACACCCAATACTTGCTACTGTCATGCTGCTTCAATTCAGCCACCATCTTGCATGGAAGCTCCCATATTGCAACTGTCCAAGGTCGACTAAATTAACCTTTGCAACCAGTTTTCTAGTACTTGAGCGTTAGCAGTACTAGTTGAGGATGAGTGTGAGAGCAACTAGAGTAAGTGGGTGGAGCCACTGCTAGAAGAGGGTGGGGCCACATGAAGTGGGTGTGGCCTCCTATAAAAAATGAAGCACCTGCACTTCATATTTTACAAAATTAAGCACTGGGCTGGAGAGGCGGAAGAGCAAGAAGAAGGTGACTCATTGAGGCATTCACAACTGCCCCATCATGAAGTGAAAGACACGAGCAGAGTGCTGCATAAAGTGACAGCTCCCAGAGTACTCACCAGGAACCACGTCTTGACGAGTGCATGACACCAGGAATTAACTGAAAAAGTCCCACGGCAACAGGACAAATATTTACGTGCAGGCAGAGCCAACCAAAGCCTTGGAAGGTCCAGCTGATGGCTTTAAAAGTAAAATAAGCTCAGTGTATCGCCAGTGCTCATGGGAACACTGCCATCTTGCTCGGCGCAGAATCCATGGCCCCACCAACTATTCATTCTTATGGGCAAAGTTGGACCACATTAATGCCAGTTTAACACTTGTATACAGCCATCAGCAACTGAATAGTGACTGCCTAATCGTTGCAAAGTGACGTCCACTACACAGAGCCATGCCTGGTGCTTTTTAAAGTAGCTTTTGATTAATTTGCACTTGAAACAATTTTTTCAGTAAATCTGCAAATTATGCTGTGGATGGTTGATAATGTATCAAATCGACAATTAAGTAGAAAATGCTGCAGCTGCAGTCACATCATTCCAGTAGCCCAGTTCAACAGGATTATCACGACTGCGGCAGGCTTGCCGCGCTTCACGGGTCATACGCGGTGTGGATCTTGTACCGTATGCTACCTAACGTGCAATACCCATTCTATTGACCTTGGACTCCAAACACCCTGGGAACAAAGATCCCACAACAACTGTATTTCCCAGGGGGTAATTTACTTGATTTCCTGTCCCTGCAATAAAATGTATGTAGGGATGACAAGTAGGAAGGTGCGGACAAGGATTAGGGAACATCGCAGCACCATCAGATGCGACAAAAGTATCACCAAACTTACTGCACACTTCCTAGAACATAGACATAGTATAGAGGACCTTAAATGGACTGTCATCGAAAAGGTACCGCTAGGGAGACATCAGGCGGATGAACAGAGAACCCTACTACTTCGCGAGCAGAAGTGGGTCTATCGACTTAGAAGCCACCTAGTAGGGTTAAATGATGACATCCCATGGCAGTCACTAAGAAGCTAAAATATACTTATGTTGGAGTCTGAAATACTAGAACTATACAGGGCCTGGAATTAATACATTATTGGCACAGTATTCCCTTTACCTCTTATGTATGTGGATGGTGACGTCCATCTTCCGCCACCTAGCATAATTAAGTACCTTTTTAGTATTTCTACTGAATATTAATAGGAGTGACCCTTGCTGCTTCCTTTGTTCGTGCTCACCACTACTTGCTTCCCACCCTCCTCCTCTCCCAGAACTCACTCCCATACCATCCGGCACCTCACAAGAGCGGTATTGGCTCTACAATTCTTCTCCTTTATACAATCTGTTTCCCCGAGCATTCGGGATTTAGTAATAGCGAGATGCAAGTCCCTTCATTTTCTACCTAGCTATCTTATTTCTTAAGCGTCAATAAATAACAACACTTAAGATCGATTAACAGCTCTGGCCATGGAGCAAACAGCGTCCCTTTGTTGCTCCGGTTTTCAATTAAACCCACTAACTTTTACAGACGAACTAACTTTCCCTGGAGTGGCCACACCGGAAAACTATATTTACCATCATTCCTATTTTTTCGTTACGTTGAGTACGTCATGACACGTCGGGCTGGTGCTCATGTGGGAGGTCAGGGAACGCAATGGAGGAGGTGATGAGGCCATTTAAGCTTCCGAACACCGCGCAAACACTATCTTCACTGTGTTTCAGAAAGCAGGCCGATTTGGCAGGGCAGACCTACGGAACAGTAAGGAGGCTGGAAAGAGGGAGGGGGAGGATGTGAGCGGGAGAGAGTAAAGGGAGGTGAAGGGTGACTATAGACACCGATTTGGAACATTAAAGGCCACCAACAAGGGGAATATTCAAGTGTGTGGATATCACTACGGACTAGAGGACTAGTCCGACTTCCTTGAAACAGGGGTTCATTGCCGTATTGTCCTTTTTCCTTTTTCTCTCAATGTGATATATATATATAGGTTGTGTTCCTGGGATACCTTCCTGCCGGACACCAATTTGGGTTTATCTACTACATAAACTCGGTGAGTACGGAGGCGGGGATAGACAGCCACACCCTATTCTTGACAATACATGATTGGGAGAGATATGTGTATGTGTGTTGGGAAAAACAGGATGATCTATGGTGGTTGTGGATGCACATAGCGTTTTTATGGAAATATTAGTAATGCTACTTCTCAAGTACGTGGCATTGTTAAACCTGAGGGACTATTAAGAGACCCGGGATAAGGACGAAAAGGAGCGTACTTTCTCGTGGAATACAGGGAACTTTAACTAATGATTTGTGATGTTTTTGTAATAAGGGGATGAGAAGAGACTATTTATGAGTATAGCATGCCTATACCGCTTTTCCCCTTTTCCTTAATAGTGAATGTTCTCCCTGACTATTGGGAACATCCTCTGCACGTGACAAGAAGAGCTAGGATCTAGATAGACCGGCTCATACTTCATGGCACAATAACCGAAATACGGTGGGGCCATAGGTGGTACAGGAAGCGACAACAGTCCTGAAGAAGACCGGGGTGACCTTTCCAGGCACAGTAAGTCGGTCGAAACATGTTGACCACAGCCGTAATAGGAGGGAAGTCTTGAGAACCCTCATTGCCTCACGAAGACATTACCCATCCTTTGTTTCTTTTAATCCTGGTGGGGGGAACCTGAGAATAATAAAAATGGTTTGTTTGGTACCCTCAAACCAGTTTTAAACCACTTCTAACAAACTGCACCCTTCTGTCGCACCATTGTCTGAAGCCACTTGGTGATCTGGCACTGTCTTCACACATCATATGTTACGTGTTTCATTTGTTTAGTTCCATTTGTTATATGTTGTGTTGTGTGGAATTTATTATTTTTCCCCTCCCTTATGCTCCGTCCTGTGTGTGGCTACACCAGGGCGTATTGTAAGCAGGCCCTATGATGAAGCATGTCACATACTTCGGTATGTGAGTGAGGGCAGTTTTCTCAAATTAATGAGTTTGTCTGCTTTGGCATAGGTTTTGTGCTCAGTCTTGTACTCTCCACCCCCTTTGTGTATGAACTTAACATAAAATAGAAACAATAATGTGATTAAGCAATAACAACCTGTAACAAAAGTGCAATTGTTCAGGGCAGTTCAGTGCAGAGTTTCTTGCAGCAAAATACCAGCAAGCATGAACTTCTGATTTGGAAAAAAATGATATGATCACCTAAAAGCATTGATTTATTAAAAAGACATAACATTTAAACTTGTTGCATGATTTTGCAAGATTCAACAGTACCTCATCAATAAATGTAAAAAAGTTAGAAGATCTAAAACAGACTAAAAAGGTTGCCAGAAAAATGTATTCTGTCCAAAAACTGAGGGGCATATTATCACGAGTGGCTTTAAAATTATCGCCACTTTATTGGCAGGAAACTGTCGCTAAAGTGGCGATAAGGGACTTGATAATATGCCCTAGAGAATTCCCATAGAAGTCCAGGTTAGATGTCTAACCTGGGTTTCTATTGGAATTCTATAGAGCATATTATCAAGCCCATTCTCGCCACTTTAGCAGCAGTTTCCTGCAGATTTAGCAGCGATAATTTTATTGCCCCATCTTGATAATATGGCCCCAAGTCCTCTCCTAGTGCCTATAGCCTCTGAAGAGGGGATTCTCTGGGCAGTGCGTGGAGCCAGGTGAGCCTGATAGTGTGTCTCCGCTTGGCGGACAAAAATTGCAACAACTTGGTTGGAGAAAAAGGAATAACCAGAAACTATAGGCTCTCTAATGCACCCAGGTCTGAACATTTTCCCTAACTTCCAAATGACACCTTATATTACACCCAGGGGATTGTGTGTATCACCTCCTAATGCCCAGTGGTCAAAGTGGAGAGAAAAAAGGGAATACCTCTAACTTCCAGGGGCTATCAGTGTTTGAATCAACAGACCTAAGAACATTTGGAACAAAAAATTCAGGTGTGAGATGTTGGGTCTATTTCACACCCAGGGCCAATGTGAACTGACTTACCCGCTATCCCAGCGGTACAAGCTATCCCTTGCTGACACCTGGGGACTAGGCGAACCCTGTTCCAAGCCTAAAGTCAGGCTATCCCTCACAAACACCAGAGAACAAGGTGGATCCTGTTCCAAGCCCAAAGACCTAGGCCTCTAAAAGAAAATCTTCCCTATGGACAGTTGTTAAGGCTCAGAAGAAATTGTATCAAACTGACAAATTTTAACCAATAAGCTAAAAACTTTTCAGAGAAATTATGGGCTCATGATTATCCCTAGAGGGTTATCAAGAAGACCTTTAAATTAGATAATTACTAGAATAGGGATGACTTTTTGGAGAATCATTTACATAATTCAACAACCCCTCTCACCTGTGTGACTACTTTTAACCAGGTAAAAAAGAGTGTATAAAAGCATTGGTGCATTCTAAATACAGGTACACTGCAATGGGAGAAGCCTATGTTTTCCTATAACTGTGCAAGACGTCTGAAGGACAACTTGGTATCCACCCATCCAAAGAAGTGTGGGGACACGAAAAGTACAGTATTGTCCAATCTAGGGCCCTCCAAATGTAGTATGTCATTTCGACTGTGGGAACTGCAGTGTTTTTCATCTACCATAAACCACAAAGACACTGGAGCTAGAATTTGGAAAGTATAAATCATAAGGAAGCTCACTAACTGCAATTCTTTGCAGATAATCTACATGATCACTTGTCCATGTGGGCTACGTTACATAGGCTTGATTGGCAAAAAGGCAAAGAAATGAATCTGCTAGCACTGGAGTGACATTCATTGCAAAAGCACCACCACAAGAATCACTGAGCATTTCTTAGTAAATGGACCCACAACAAATAACTTTCAGTGGGTCATGTTAAACCTGGCATTATTGGCATAGCTTCCCCTATATTTGTGCCTCTATCTGCTGTAATTTTGATGTTATGCTGGTTTAGTACTCTGCCAAAAGGGAGAAATTTACGAATGCCAATGTGTGATTCATCGGATTCTCATCAGGGCGTGGAGTTTATCCAAGGGTACTTCTGTGACCAATGGGTTGTGGTCACTTGAGTCTTTTTAGAGGGTAGTCATCATATGTCATCAAATGCCGTGGGCGTCAACCTCAATGAGGAGCAGCCGCTCCGGGGTCGAGGCCTGGAGGAAACGGGTCTCAGTTCGACAATGCCCCCTTTGTGAAAATCTTTTTTCCGGAGTTGTTTGTTTCTTAAGCGTGTCCGTGACTTGTGACCCACAGGGTTTCGGGTCTCCCGCGTGCTCGAGGGCGGGAGTCTTGGTAAGAAACGAATTCTCTAGTCAAGGATTGACAACATTGTATTTTGGAATCAAGGAGGACACAACAGCCATTCGAAACGCGTTGGCATTTAGCATCTATGTTTTCGCCCTAAATTAGTGGCTTGATTATTTCCTGTATTTACACAATCACGATAATACAACAAATAGTTCTACAGGAAAGAGGGCTGGTATTGAATAAAACGTACCCCCCAAACGTTCAGTATCCGATTTGACTGCATGAAAGTCTGTCTTTTACTGTTTTTCGAGATAATTGTTCATCACTGTGTACAATATATATGCACATTATTTTGATTTGTTGATTATCATTCACACAACTGTTTATACACTTGTCTTTTGCGCTTTTTCCCTTACAAAAAAAGGTTGTAGTGGGTTTCATGTGAAGTTGACTATGTATTCTTTTCTGTCTTAAAAATATACAATTTCTGAATTTTTCAAAAATAATAGACATAAATCAAGTGTCTGAGACAACTAACAGTGTGGTTGTTTCTTTTCACTCATTAATTGTGGTAATTATGCATACAGAGGCATAGGTAAATTTCTCCCTTTTGGCAGTAATAGGCCCTACCTACCCTCTTCCCTACAGGGCCAAACCCCCCCTTGTCTTTGCAGGTTTAGTACTCTGGGCACTGGATGTATGACGTTACCACGCATACTATTACCACGCATACCATTACAACGCGGTATTTACAACGCATACCGTTACAACGCATAGCGCTTTGAGGTGCTGGATAGTGGTAAGTATAATTTTATATTCCAACTCCAGTCCCCGTGGACACTAGGGAAGGTGTTGGATATAAAATTAAACTTATTCCCTATCCTAGAGCGCCCCCCAGCGCAATGCGTTGTAATGGTATGCGTGGTAATGCCTGCGTTGTAAGTGTAGTGCGTGGTAAAAAATGCGTGCTAAACGTTATATACCCTGGGCACTTTACCAATGCTGATCAGTGCTATTGTGCAAGTGCTTCCGGCGTAAGTTGTACTTCTGATTGGTTTTCCATGATTGGCATATTTGATTTACTGTTACGTCCCTAGTTAAGTGAACAGTATGTGTCCAGGGCCTGTAAATGAAATGCTACTCATGGGCCTGCAGCAATGGTTGAGCCACCCACATGAGTAGCCCTGTAAACTTGTCTCAGACCTGCCATTGCAGTTTCACAAAGGTAAACTGAGATGGAAGTCTAACATTATGACTTTCGGTATTCACAAAGGGAATTTACGAGTAGTAAAATAAGACGTTTTTCTCAGTTTTGGTCTAAGCTAAACCTAACACCAAAACTGAAGTTTAACTGAGACAAAAGTCTAACTTTACTATTGATAAATGTCCTTTGTGAATACTGAAAGTCGTAAAGTTAGACTTTTGTCTCAGTTTACCTTTGTGAATCGGGCCGTCTTTTGTATATAGTTGCCTTCAAGACATGAAAAAGGTCTGTAAAATCTTGAAAAAGCATAATTATGCCTCAAGTTTGGAAGAATGAGGATTAAGTTGACCTAGATGATGCAGCAGTTTTAGATGATCTCATAGTTTCTCCTTGCTCAAATAAGTGTAATTTCTGCTAGTTATATCTTTCCCTCCTCTTCCCTGCTTGATTTAGCTCGCGAGAAAGTGTTACTCAAAGTCTTTGAATGTCGCTCATAATTACATTGAAATTATGAAAATGTCACACATTAGCAATCTGAAACCTTGGAAGCTATGTTCCTATGCTTGTGGCCTGGGCCTACCACCAAGTTCAGTCTTGTTCAGAATAAACCTGTTGCAGTTTTCTGTAACTCGTTTGAGAAAATGTGTTTTGAACCAGAGCATGTTTATGGAACACTTTTGATTCCCTCCCACATGTGCTACAGCAGGTTTGCCTTCTTTCGCCCTCGCTATGGACTTTTGGAATTTTGGCATTGGTATTGATCTGGTGCAGGTGATCTTTCGGAGCAGTGGAGAGCTCCCATTGCGGGGATTGGGCTTCAACACCATGCGCTCCATATGCTGCTGCTTCACCCAGGTGTTCGCCCCCCATTTTAGCTGGTCTCTTTTAGTTTGGCTGTTTCTAAAGGTTAGCTAATTGTATGAACAATTTGAAACTCATCATTCAGACATTTTTCCTCCTTCCCAAGTCCTACAGAATATAGGGGCATATTATCAAGGACAGGCGATACAGTATCGCCGCTTTTATCGGCAGGAAACTGCCGATAAAGCGGCGATAATGGCCTTGATAATATGCTCTATGAATTCCAATCGAAGCACATGTTAGATGTGAAAACATCTAACATGGGCTTCGATTGGAATTCATAGAGCATATTATCAAGGCCATTATCGGCGCTTTATCAGCAGTTTCCTGCCGATAAAAGCGGCAATACTGTATCGCCTCTCCTTGATAATATGCCCCTATAGTCTTTATTAACCTTCATCTGATAAAAAACGTATAAATATAAATACAAGTCATCGCTCCCTTCGTAAATGGCATATTCTGTGCATCTGTGATGTTATGTGGAGAAAGTTAGTCTGTTATAAGAACAAAAAAATTAGCAAGGCTTGTGATTAGGTCTTAATGCTCGAGAATGCATTCCTCTGCTCTGCCTGAAGTGCAGATTAATACACACCCTGGTAGTGCCTTTAAATTGAAGCATCTTTTTGCTGTTGGTGATCCGACATTAGTGGATGGATTCCAGCAATCTTTAACGCACCACCATATGCAGCGTCTGGGTGCCTTTCATTCACTTGTGATTGAGAGTGCTCCAGCGCCTACAAGTGCAGCCAGTTTGTTAAATAAGACTGCAATTAGCTCTGGCACCTTTGTGCACCACTTCTAACATACCTGGAAGTGCTGCCGTAGTGAGTTCCTGAAATAGCTCCCGTCTCTAATTTCAGACAGTTCGGCTACTCTTTTTAGTGCCTACAATTACTGCCATATCGACTGTATGGCAATGTTTGACTTTTCACATGCTTCTCCATTTAACCAAAGCTGACTGTTACTGAGTTTATATTTGATAACCCTATGAGCGCTGGCACACTCTGAGTATGTATGAATATAAGTATTGGGGAGTGTTGGAGCCTAAATCTGCTTGGGAAGTTTGTGCCCATGACCGCGACGGAAAGGTATATTACATATGCTTTCTCAGCACTTAATTTGAACTGGCTGATGCAGGTGGGGCCCACCATCACCTATTATTTAGGACTGTTACCTATTTTTATTAATCAGACTTTCACCCAAAGCAGAGAGATAAAAATATAAAAAGAGGAAAGAAAGAGGAAGAGAATAATGGAAAAACAGTGACACAGGTAGAAAGCAGTAACAAAAAAAGAACGTGCATGAGTTAAGGGAAAGGGGTGACTGGTGCTGGATGAAATAAGCATGATGTGTAATCAAGAATACGTAACATTGCTATGCGGCATCCCTTATATTTATACTGCCACTTACAGGATTTGAGCAAAACTTTGTGCACCAGCACTTACTGTTTTACAAATTAAGCACTGCGGCAAACTGCATCACGTATCACTTTTGCGTGCCCAGGAGTGGGGGGGTCAGTGGGCGAGGCTGTGTCTAGGAATTACTGTGTCTGTGAGACGTGTTCCTCCCTGGGGAGCTGCCAAGAGGCACAGCATCAGCGCCATCAAACGTGTGGGCCGAATTAGTTTATTTTGCTGCTTTGCAGGAGGTGTGTGTCACGCCGGCAGCTGCAGGAAGCAGAGCATATCTGCACTATGAAACAGGAGCGTGAAACCACCACAGGCCTGCACTGTGCATGTTCCTGGTCAAAGCTTTGAGCTTCAGTCCCTAAAACACATTCTCATCCCTCGCCCACATGCAAAATGCTCTCAGGTAGGTGCATCTCGCTGACCAGTGTACAGCAGCTTAATGCATTGAACACATGCAAAGCTCCGAACCATGTGCTCTAAGGCTGCCTCCCCCAACACATATGCTTTGGAAGGTGGTTTGCACTGTTTTGAATCCGGAGGCCTCGCCACAATGTTTTCCTGGATGTCTTTCAAAATGATGACTGAAAGGCGCTGTGAAAAGGGAGTACCTCACACAAGAAGGGAGGAAAGGGAGCTCAGGGCCTCCAATCACGATGTTCCTAAGTGAAATACCTCTTTTTTAACCCCTTCGATGCTGATGACGAGCTCAGCTCGTCATCAGCCACGGGTGGCGTGTGCTGATGACGAGCTGAGCTCGTCATGTAACGCAGTATTTTGAAAAATGCTGCACAGCGCAAAAATAACCGCAGCAGCGATGCGGTTAAAGCTATATTATAGACCGATAATAACACTAATAGTCAAACTAAACGGCATATGTTTGTTTAATTATTTGAATCTGGATTTGCACTGCTCTCATTCCTTTTTCTAATGTTCTTGTTGAATCACTTTCCACTTCCTTCCTCATGCGTCTCTAACGCATGGACGCACACTTTTTGTCAATCGAACGCTTTAAAAATCTGTATTTAATTATTTGTTGGTTCTTCCATCTCTTTCATTTTCTAAGGAATTCAGATGTGCTTGTTGATTTGTTGAACCCTGCTCGTGTTTGCAATTATTGTCTGCATGCTGCCTACTAAGCTGAGAACACCAATACTAAACTTCACTTCATTCAGTTAACTGCAACATACTGGACTTTCCACATCATATAGGACAAAAGACCAGATGACTAGAATGGTCTAAAATTGAGGTGCAAACCCATGGGGAACCATAGTGTTTATTGAGCAGCGAACTGCTCAATGGAGATCTACATGAAGTGCTGACATTCTGTGAAACCAAGAGATAGATCTTCCAAGTGGGGATGGCATGCAATCCTGACCTATAAAAGTAAAAAGACATCTCCTTTTCAACATCGGCTCTCTTACATTCCTTTGGGTTAGGGTCTGTAGAACACCCAATACTTGCTAATGTCATGCTGCTTTAATTCAGCCACCATCTTGCATGGAAGCTCCCATATTGCAACTGTCCAAGGTCGACTAAATTAACCTTTACAACCAGTTTTCTAGTACTTGAGAGTTAGCAGTACCAGTTGAGGATGTGTGTGGAGCAACTAGAGTAAGAGGGTGGAGCCACTGCATTAAGAGGGTGGGGCCACATGAAGTGGGTGTGGCCTCCTATAAAAAATGAAGCACCTGCACTTCATATTTTACAAATTAAGCACTGGGCAGGAGAGGCGGAAGAGCAAGAAGAAGGTGACTCATTGAGGCATTCACAACTGCCCCATCATGAAGTGAAAGACACGAGCAGCGTGCTGCATAAAGTGACAGCTCCCAGAGTACTCACCAGGAACCACGTCTTGACGAGTGCATGACACCAGGAATTAACTGAAAAAGTCCCACGGCAACAGGACAAATATTTACGTGCAGGCAGAGCCAACCAAAGCCTTGGAAGGTCCAGCTGATGGCTTTAAAAGTAAAATAAGCTCTGTGTATCTCCAGTGCTCAAGGGAACACTGCCATCTTGCTCGGCGCAGAATCCATGGCCCCACCAACTATTCATTCTTATGGGCAAAGTTGGACCACATTAATGCCAGTTTAACACTTGTATACAGCCATCAGCAACTGAATGGTGACTGCCTGATCTTTGCAAAGTGACGTCCACTACACAGAACCATGCCTGATGCTTTTTAAAGTAACTTTTGAATAATTTGCACTTGAAACAATTTTTTCAGTAAATCTGCGAATTATGCTGTAGATGGTAGATAATGTATCAAATCCACAATCAAGCAGAAAATGCTGCAGCTGCATTCACATCATTCCAGTAGCCCAGTTCAACAGGATTGTCTGGGCAAGGAAGGTTATATTATTATTTTCAGGAAAAAATTCCAATCACGCACTGCTTTTATGTGTGAATTCTTTATGAAAGAGTAATCACTCTCTCCTCGAGAGTGAGTGAAAGAACAGCCAACATGTGTTTCGCCCCCTTACATGGCCTGCCGGCCTGGGGCTTCCTCAGGGCTGTGCATATAAACATATTATACAACATTTGGATGGGGTGTTTAGCACCCAGAAAGAGCGAGAGGCAGTGTTACCATAGTTAGTTGAGTGAAGAGGGATGGTGTTGGGATGGAAGTTGAGTTGGTTAGTGCAATGGCTGAAGGTTGGGAAATGGAAGAGTAAGGGAAAAAGGAAAGGAAGAGAAATGCAAAACAAAAGAGGGGTAGAGAGGGCACATAGGGTCAGGGTGAGGAGCACACCATAGTGATTGAGAGAGAATGTAGTTTAAGAGGCAGACTATGAATGTATGACGTTACAACGCATACATTCACAACGCATACCATCACAACGCAACTTTTACAACGCAGGATCCATTACAACGCATGCCATTACAACGCATGCCATTACAACACAGATGCTATTACAACGCATGCCATTACAACTTAAGTATAGATAAGTGTATAATTTTATTAATATTAATTTAATTTTAATTTAATTACAATTGTTTTAAATAATTTATTTGAATTAATTTTTATTTTTATTTAATAAAATTTCATTTACTATTCTAACTCCAGGTGGGTGTAATATTAGGGTAAGTGTTGGATAATGTAGGGGTAAAATTACTATTCTAACTCCAGGGGTACAACAGTAGGGTAAGTGCAGGGCGTGGCTTGGACGCCGATGGCGATGGTCGCCTGAGAGCTCGGCTCCGGGACTGAGCCCACATTGATCCTGCAGATCGGAGTCCGCGGGGCACCCCGAACCCCGTAAACCGATGGGTGGACCGGTGGGGACCTGCTGGGCCGCCCGGTGATACTTGAAAACCGGAGGTTCCGACGAAAAACCGAAGTTCAGGGGTTCGCGGAGTGAGACCCAAGATGGCGCTCGGGCCTCCCCGATTTCTTGCCCGGGACCCTGGACCCGTGGGAGAGTAGCGGGACACGGAGCATCCGCTCTACATCCTTTCACCCAGTGGAACGTTAATCTGGAGGCCGACTGGGAAGGGTCCGGACACGGCGACCGTCCCCAGACAGACGCCTGGTTGAATTCTGGTCGGATCCAGGACATGAACGGCCGGCGGCCCAGTTCATGAAGACGTCCCCGTAAGCCGCTCCCGGCTACCCCCACCGAGTGGCTGAACTTGATGGGCGGCACAGTGCCCTGGCGCCGCAGAGTCTCAAGCAATATTGGTGACACTCATTCCGGATCCTCTTTGGCCTGGCGGGCCTGCCCGACCTGGCGCCAGTCGTCCCCGCCTCCTCCTCATTGGCCTCCGACGACACAGCGGTGGCACGGCCCGAGGTCTCGGAAGAGCAGCGGGCCCTGGAGACGAAGATCGGCGACTCTCGTCACGACAACTGCGTGCCAGGGGCGACTTGGACGACGCCAGCACTCGGTGGTACCTTTGACGACCTTTCCTCCACGGGGCTTCACCGCCATGGGAAAACCGAAAGGGGCCAAGGGGACTACTCCAGCCGCCTCGGATACGGAGGCGCCGGATAAGGATGACCAAGGAGACCCGGAGAGATCTGGTGGTCCCCATCTGCAGCAACAATTTGACCGGGTCCTGGAGGCGATCGCAACCACGCGCTCGGCCTTACAGCAAGACATCGCCCAGGTCGCGACGAGTTTGGGCCTTCTCAGGGCGGACCACGGTAAGCTCTCGGATAGGGTCAAGGAGGTGGAGAGCTCAGTGAAGGTCTTGGAGCCGGCACAGAGGACCCTGGCCGCGACAATGAAGGATGCCCTGTCCCGGATTGAGGCCTTGGAGAGACGGGCAGAGGATGCCGAAGGACGCAATAGACGGAACAATATTCGGGTGGTGGGCCTGCCGGAAAAGATTGAGGATGGCGACATGGTGGCCTACTTGGAAGCTTGGCTCCGGGACACAATAGCCCCAGAGGGCCTGTCCTCCTTCTACACCCTGGAACGGGCGCATAGAGTGCCGGCGAGGCCGCCGCAACAGGGCCGCGCCCCGCGACCGGTGGTGGCGCGTTTGCTACACTTTCGGGACAGAGACCTCATCCTCAATGCCGCCAGACACAACGGCCCTTATCAGGTGGAGAATAGCCAGGTGAACATTTTCCCGGACTATACATATGAGACCCAGCGCAAACGGGCTTCCTTTTTGGCGATCAAGCGCGAACTTCGGAGCGAGGGCATCCAATACTCGCTCCTCTTTCCTGCACGGCTCCGCATTATCGTTGACGACAAAACCCAGTTCTTCGATATCCCGGAGGACGTCTGCAACTGGCTTGAACTCTATAGAGCTGGCAAAGATGGTTTTGGCTCGTCGTCCCAACTGGCAGTGGAACCTGGGCAACAACGCCGCTCCAAAAGACTTCGCAGCCGCCGCGGCAAGCCGGGCAGGCCTTCGACTGTGGAGACATTGGCGGAGCGGAGGGGAGTGCTGGAAATGGTGTCTACTCTATCTGGTTCGTACAGTGGCCCCATTATCGAGGAATCGGGACTTGGAGACGAAGGGGCCCGAACGGACACCGATAGTGTCCACTTGCCGGTGGTTACTCCGGGCTCGGCTGAGAACATTCTGGATGGACAGGGGTGACGGGGTGAGCTACTTCCATTTGGGTGGGGGTATGCGGCGGGGGTGGTGAGGGAAGGCGAGTGATCACGGGCCCTGGTGGAGGGGGGAGGGGGGACCCCGGCTGGGCTATAGCGTTTTGATCTGGGTTCAACATAATCTCGGTAGTCCGAGAATCGAGGGCCCATTACCGGCGCCCAGCCCGCACCTTGCCCTTAAGGCCTTCCTGCGGTGGCGACCGCAGGACTAGTCGGGGATTGTGGGATTGTTGGGAGTATGGTTTGGATGGGAACTAGATGGCATTATTTGGGTCCTGTTCTGGGGTGGGTGGGTAAGGGTTTGTTTCGAATGGGGGTTGTTGTTTCTTCATTGGGGAAAATGGCCGCCATCAGTGTTGCATTGACTGTCGCTAGTTTGTGGTTAGGGCCTGGGTGGGGAGACCCGGAACGGACAATATGGGACAATGGTTGATATTGCTAATGTGAAATGCATCACTTGGAATGTACGAGGGCTTCACACTATGTCTAGACGACACAAGGTTCACGCTTATCTAGTGCGTAGAGGGGTACAGATAGCGCTGCTCCAGGAGACTCATCTTAACAAGACGGAAGGGGCGGCGCTCCAGCGTAGGTGGAGGGGGCAGGTCTTCTATACCTCGTACTCAGCACACGCAAGAGGGGCACTGGTTTGGATCAGGGCTGGGGTTCCCTTTCAGGTTACTAAGTCACTGGTGGACCCGGAGGGTCGCTATGTAGCTCTCTCGAGCACTCTGGGGGGCAGGGACTTGAACATTTGCTGCATTTATGCGCCTAATGTGGACCAGCTTGCCTTCCTCTCCAGGTTATCGGGTTCGTTGGCCCATTTCCTCTCGGGAACCCTCCTCCTTGGGGGCGACTTCAACTCGGTAGTGGACGTAGAGACCGACCGCTCGCACCCCCCCATCCCGGACTCCCCGGTCCGTCGGGTGGCGAAGGGGCGGAAGGAGTGGCAGTCACACTGGGGGCTCACGGATGTTTGGAGGGCACAGCACCCGGATACTAGGGACTACTCCTTTTTCTCTAGCTTGCATGAGTTGCACGTGCGGCTGGATGGGTTTCTGGGATCGGCGGAGGTGGTTTCTGCTGCGGTCCGCTCTGAGTATTTAGCCTGGACCATATCGGACCACAACCCCCTCCTGATGGACCTTCGTTGGTTTCCCGGGGTCCCGGCTGTGCCCACCTGGAAAATTCGCCCGGAGATCCTAGAGGATATAGTTTTCAAGGCGGACTTGGGGGACAGGATCTCGGAGTACTTCGCGTCCAACAGGGGTACTGCGGGATCAAGAGCGTTGGAGTGGGACGCCTTTAAGGTGGTGGTCAGAGGCTACTGCATTTCTAAAAAAGTGGGCATGCGGCGAGTCATCCTTGATGACCTGGCTACGGCTGATCGGAAGCTCCGCGAGATGGAACTCCGCCGCCCCGGTCATCCGGAGCTCCAGGAGCGCACAGCGGCGGCGAGGGAGTCGGTGGCGGTGGCGGTCGAACGGCTGCGCTGCTTTGACTATAAGGCCTACACTACTAGGTCGCTCGCGGAGGGGGATAGGTCGAGCGCGTTGTTGGCGTGGCTGGCCAATCCTACGCGCCAGACATCTTTGATGACGTCCATGCGCACGGCGGAGGGTGCAGAAGTACACACTCAGCCGGAGATTTTGGGCTGCTACCTGCGCTACTATAAACAATTGTACCGCAGTGGCTCTACCAGGGACCCCAACCTGATTGAGGAATACCTGCAACCCCTAGAGCTACCGGCGCTGGAGCCGGACGTGGCGAAGGCTCTGGGCTCCGACATTGAACTGAGTGAAATTCGCAGTGCCATTAAAGGGATGGCGAGGAACAAGACCCCGGGCCTGGACGGCCTCCCAATTGAATTTTACTCCGCTTACGTTGACCTCCTGGCGCCTCGGCTACTAGTAGTATACAGAGAGGCGAAGCGGTTGGGTCGCCTCCCCGGCTCGATGTGTGAGGCTTTAGTGGTTCCCCTCCTTAAACATGGGAGAGAATCGGCTGACCCGGCGTCCTATCGACCTCTATCGATGCTGACGGTCGATTATAAGATCCTGAGCAGCATATTGGCTTCGAGGCTGTTAGGGCACATGCGCTCATTGGTGCACGAGGACCAGGCTGGTTTCATTCCCAAGCGGAACACAACCATGAACATTCGCAGGCTGTTTCGCTTACTGGGGGATTCGCATGCAGACGCCCCGTGCCCGGTGGTTCTTTCAGTAGACTTGGAAAAGGCCTTTGATAGCCTGGAGTGGGACTACCTGCGCAGTGTCTTGCTGCGATTCGGCCTGGGTGAGGGCTTTGTCAGGTGGACCACCGTATTGTATGCCTCGGCGTCGGCCAGGGTGAGAGCGGGTCCACTGATCTCCTCGCAATATCCGGTGGAGAGAGGCACGAGACAGGGGTGCTCACTGTCCCCGCTGCTCTTCGCGCTAGCGGTGGAGCCCCTGGCGCTGCTGCTCCGGTCCGGGGTTTATTACAACGGTTTGCGGACGCATTCTGGCTCGCACCATGTCTCGCTATATGCCGATGACCTGTTGCTCTTCCTTGAGAACCCGGTTGCTGCCTTGAGGGGGGCCGCGTCGGCGCTAACAGCTTTCGGGGAGGTCTCGGGCCTTCGGGTCAACTGGGCCAAAACTTGTCTGTTCCCGGTTCGCAGGGGAACGCCCAGTCCAGACGTCAATGGGGGGATTAGATGGGAACCTGACTGTTTCAAGTACCTGGGGGTTTACATATACCACGACCCAATTGACCTCCTGGATGGGAACATAGCCCGTTGCACTCGCGCGTTGCGCGGTAGCATGGACTTCTGGGCTACCTTGCCGCTCTCGGTGGCAGGGCGGATCGCCCTGTTGAAAATGGTGGCACTCCCCCGGCTGCTCTACTACTTTCGGGCATTACCGATTTGGATCCCACCGGCCACCTTTCGCTTATTGCGATCCATGGTGGTGGGATTCCTCTGGGGTTCGGGCCGCCGGAGAGTGGCTCTCAAGACCCTGATGAGGCCAAAAACTGAGGATGGCCTGGCTGTGCCGGATTTCGAAAAATACTATTTGGCGGCGCAACTCCAGACCTTCACCCAGGAGGTCGCGAGAGAATTTCGCGGCCCGGAGACTGGGAGAGGTACGGGGATGCCTAGGCACGTTATCTCCTTCATCACACTCCGACAACGTCTGGCCCTGCAGGACCTGACGCTCGAGGAAAAGACCATTCGTTTGTGCTGGAATCGAGCCCCGCCCGGGGACAGCTGTGGTTGCCCTATGCACCTGAGATACCACTGGGTATGTTGACGGCCCTCCCTCACGGGGGAGACTGGTCGCGCCTGGGGCTCTGGGAGGACGCAGGACTGCAGCTGGTGGGAGACCTTTACGAGGACGGGGCGTTATTGCCCTTCCAAGAGATCATAGACCGCTTTGACGTTCCTCGGGGTGATTTCCTTTTGCACGCGGCTCTGGTCCGGGCGATACAAACGCACTGGAAAAGCAGACTGGTGGAACCGCCTACATCCCTGGTGTGCCAATACGTCATGATGTCCGCGGGGACGGTCAAGACGGTCACATGCCTGTATAGCAGATTGATTGGCAAGGGGTTGCCCCCCCCTCACCACTTTACGAACCCGATGGGAGGCAGACATAGGGAAGGAGATACCGGAAACGACCTGGTCACAACTCATGAGGCGGGCCTGGAAGGGCACGCGCCATGCCCGCTTCCAACTGGTCCACTTCTACGTGCTCCACAGGGCCTATTTGACCCCGGCGAAGATCCAACAGTACTTTGCCGCGGACTCAGCAGAGTGCCCCAGATGCCGGGCGTCTGCGGCGGATCTCCTCCATATGCTGTGGTCTTGCCCGGCGCTGTCCTCCTATTGGCTTAGAGTGGGAGACACCCTGAATAGGGTGACGGGGAGGTCCTTGTCGGTCGACGCGGCGGTGGGACTCCTACACTGGTTCCCGCATACCCCCAAGAATAAAATCTCAAGCAGGTTTATTGATCTGGGGCTTCTCCTCGCTAAGCGTGAGGTAACCAGGAATTGGAAGGCACGGTCTGGTCCAACAGAGGTTAGGTGGCACGGCGAACTGTTGAAATGGGCGGTGGGTGAGAGTACGCTGTGCTACCAATTGGCTAGGCGACAGCAAAACGAGAGAGCGCTAGAATCGGCACTGGAATGGGAGATGTTAGTGCAAGCCCTCAGAGACGATTGTGCTTCCAGCGATTCCGAGAGTGAGGATGCGACACGTCCCGAGTCCCGATAGATAACTTTATTTCAGATGTCTATTAGCTACTCCGGGGTACTTCACATAGGCCTTCATACATGCACTACCACACACACTGATGGCGGGGGTTGGGGGGGGTACCTGTAGAACCACTAGATTGTTGGGGAGGGTTTCTTTTACTTTTTGTAGGATGATTTAGAAAAGCAGATGAAGACCTTTAGATCATCCAGACCAGCTTCGACCTTATACCAGATCCCCTTTGGTGTTCGCTGCCCGGCCCTCGGGTTGTGGGCTGAATGGCTGTGTACTCTTGTCGTTGGCCAGGGGAATGTGGATAATATTCAATTGTTTCTGATTGCGATTATTTTGCTGGTCTGATATGTAATTTTCACTAATTCCTGCAATAAAAATATATTTTAAAAAAACAAACAAAAAAAAAAACAGTAGGGTAAGTGTTGGCTAGTGTAGGGGTACTATGCGTTTTAATGGTATGCGTTGTTATGCCAGGCGATGTAATGCCTGCATTGTAGTGACTTGCGATGTAGTGTCATGCGTTGTAGTGACATGCAATGTAATGGATGCGTTGTAGTGACATGCGTTTTAAAGGATGTTGCAATGTAATGACTGCGTTGTAAATGTAGTGCGATGTAATGGTTGTATTGTACAGATTGTTTCCCCTATGTATTCATTTGGTCCATTTTCTTTTTCTCATTCTCTCTATCATTTACCACCTTTTTCTCTCTGTTATTTATATCTTCATCTTCTTTTTTCTATCGGCTTCTCAGCTGCCTTTATCTAATTTTATCTGATGACCTCTTTGTTCTTGTCTCACCTTGCTCCTATCTTGCTATCATCCATTTTCTTTACCTGTATTGTCATCTCACTTCTTTGTCTTCTACCCCCTCTCCACTCTTCTTTCATAATAAAGCTCTTTTCTCCTAGCAAGAGATAAGTACACCGCCTATTAATCCTGGCACGCCTCTGCTCTCCTTGACTAGGGACTTACTGTCTCACCCTTTGGACGGTTCAACAGAGCCAGGCCGAAGGAAAAAACACTGGAGCTTTGATCTAAAACTACAGGCCAGTACCAAGCCCACTGGAACCAGCAGTTCCCTCTGGGCACCTGTGCCAAATGCACCTTCTGCAGAGGTGTGTAATTCAGTCTCTATGTTCGGGGGGTCCTCTTTCAGCCTATAGCCAGTGAATATCTGTGAGATATTGGATATGCAGGGGTGCCTCATGAAATTCTGCAGAGGATTCCTCCATTTTCCGTTCGGCCACCTCATGCACACCACTGATAGCTATGCCCATGCTATATCCGTCCTATTAGTTACTCAGGGGCAAGAGCCAGTGTAACCGAATGCATATGTGAAAACAATTTCCACAAAGTGAATTTTTCTTCATTCATTAGTGCTGCTAACAAACATTTGCAGAATGTTTAACCAGGCAATGTGTTCCGCAGACTGTATTTTGGTGGAATTCGGTACTACAGGGGAATAACTATGAACAGGACAGTAGGTGCACAGTGCAGTGTCATCGGAAACCTAGGGCTACTAGGTACTCACGGCATCCAACTTAATCGTTCTATATTGCTATTCAAGCAGTGCCACCTATCTTACAGGCTTTCCTAGTGCCAATGGAATGCTTGCAGAAGGACTACATTGGTGAGCATAATGGAGCCTCCAAAATCAGCACCACATGTAATTAACAACTTGTATCTTGCCAGTTAGAAAAATAGGAATATTTTCTAGACTGTTCTGTACGTCATATAACACAACTATTATAACTGTTCTTATAAAACAAACTTAAGATGGATGGGTCCTGCTACAATCCTCTCATTTATTCACAGAAAGCAATTAGTATTTCAGAACATAGGCCCAGATTTACTATTTTTGACGCCAGGCAACTCTGCCAAATAGTTGCTGTTGTTCCTTGCATCAAAAAGAGAGAAATAAATGTACCACCTCTACTGAATGGTGTATTTTTTCTCACCCTCAGCTCTGGTGCACTTTTGGCAGCCATGTGCTAACCCCTACACCCTTGCACCATAGCACTAGGCTGTACGCATTCCAGTGGTGGCCGACAGAGAGGTAAGCGCGGTGGGGCAGGGTGCCGGGAGCGGGGCAGGGATGGGAGGGTGGGTAAGTCAACAGAATAGGTATAATCAATTAAATTAATGATACCTATTCCTTCTGTCGGCTTCCCCCCTGTCGCGTCCTGCCCCACCCCAACACGCTTACCTATGCAGGCCGCCATTGGTGCATACGCTGATGCATAGAATTGTACTAGAATGGATTCCTTCTAGTACAAAACTGTGCTTGAAGGTTTTTCTCACTTTCCTTCCGTGCTGTGCAATGCAGCACACAGGTAAAGTTGGAAAAACGAGGTGCAATGAAAACATTTCTCCTTCTTATGCGGCATGCCTGCCTCGAGGAGGATTTTAATGCAGATTCCCATCTACCAATGTCTGAAGAAAGGAGTAAATTTCAAAATCCGTGGGTGCTTGCATGGAAATGGCCATGTACAACCCATCGGACACCCCCTTGAGGCAAAGACATTCTGCGTAAGTTAGGGCGACGATCCTACCTAAATCCAGATTTGCACAGTATCGTAAAACACACCGTCAAATTTCGCTTTGGGTTTGCATTGCAAAAATAACTCAAACCCGATGCAAAGCTTTAGCAAATCAGGGCCCCTGTGTCAGAAAGATAGTTAGTTATGCACACTGTGTCCTAAATATCGAGTACAAATATTTTAGATAGGTTATATATGTTATATTATTAGCTCCTAAGGGATAAATATTGTAAAAGATGTTTTATAATCAACATTTGTCAAACGACATTTCTAACAAAATACGTTGGTATAACACCCGAAAGGGCTTGAATGCGAAGATTATCGCAGAGAAGTGACGTGCGTTTGCACACAGTGGGAGACAAATAATCTTAAGGTCTTTACACACATACTGTCACTAACTTTGCCAATGTTGGGGCACTAATAACATGCGAATAACCTGGATATATGAACGGCGGCGCAGTCAGTGAAAGATAAATCAGCAAGTGATATTCGCCGAGGAGCGTCTTTTTAATATACTGTGTATAATTTCAATAATGTTGATATTTCGTTTTGAATATCTGTAGGAAATTACGACAGACGGTGGCCGAGGGTTCAGGAAATTAAAGATCCAGTGCAGAGTTTCAGTAGTAACAAGAAATATTATGAAAGGGAAAAAAAACTTAAGCAAAGTAGGTCATTTTCCCAGCTCTCCACCGAGTAACCCTCACTTCAGCTTTTTTTCATTTACAATCCATACTTTTGAAACAACCTTGTTACGCGGTTGCCTCCAGGCAGTGCACACTACAGCGTGTTATTCCAATTAATCGGTCATATTATCGAAAGTTGTATGTACTTAAGCCGCTTGAAATGTAATATGTCACTTACATTGCCACAGGTTTAAAAGTGCGTGACATTGGTTTAAGTCATCCCAGAGTTCACATTTTAAACTCTAAATCATGGCAGAACGCTTCTTCAAAGTTCTTTAAAAAATGACATTTCTGTCGAAACCTCGAGTGAAAGTTGCCCAGATATGCCATGTTTAGAAAATGATACAGTGGCCGTAATACGGCGAGTACCAGAATATCATGTCAAAATATCGTCTGACAGAAATATTGGGGTTTATGTACAAGTTTCTGTGGCTATACAGGCTTCTTCTTATTTACAAAGCAGCATTAGGCCACTTAATGTGGCTTAACGCTGCCTTGTAAATAAGGCCTCCTTTCACACTATGCTTAGCGTGAAAGGGGTGGGCAGTGGATGTTGCGGTGGGCGTTCCACTGCAACACCCTTTGATTTTTATTCTGCCCCCTATTTAGAAGGGCAGCGTAAATAGGAAGCAACGCCAAGATTAAGACCAGGGTCTTAACTTGGTGAAACGTAGAGAAATGTTGTATTTCTCCTTGTTTTTGCTTTCTCCATAGGTGCTGCCTTGTGCAGCACACATGGAAAAAGTGTATGTGTAGGAAGGTGTCTCTTCCTGCACATGAACAATCTTTTTAAAAAAAATAACGATTTGTAACTTCTTTGTGTGCTATATTTAGAAGCACACATAGAAGTGACAAAACGGCATTTAAAGATTGTTAATGTGCAGGAAGGGACACCTTCCTACACATAAACAATCTTCCCCTGCACGCAGACATGCTTGCACTATGTTGCAAGGGTGCCTGCATTGGCACTAAGCTGCTAAACTTAGCGCCAGAGCTTGGGGAATTGCAAGGCTGCACCATATTCTTGTAAATTTGGTGCAGCCTTGCGCTTCAGAAGTCGTGGAGTAAGGCGTCAAGCCATGACAGCTAACTCCTCATGTGTGTTATCAAAAGAGACTAGCTTAAATATGACCAATATTGTTAGGACTCTGATTAGATTTGTCATGGGCACCTCGTTGGTGAGTTCATGAAGCCCTCACCCACCAACCTGGTTGGTGGCATGCTTCATCATCGGACCCACCCAGTGACACCTAATGTGTCCCGGGTGTGGTGCGATGCCTGATTACAGTGGAGCTGGTATTTTACTGAGGGTGCAGTGTGAGGTGTAAAGTAAATTAAAACGTCTTGGCGAGGGTCCCTGTTGGACCCGGCACTTTTGGCAGGTTCACCCCGAGACTTTTTGATTTTTCCTAGCCTGTTTCTGGAACCTGGTGGTGGTGATTTTAGGCCTCTGTGCACTTTTTCACTGTGGTACAGTGTAAAGTGTGTGAGCTCTCTGTGTATGTGTGGTGAGTGACCTGCCCTCCCATAGGAATGAATGGGGAATATGTATGCCCATGGTAATTCCTGGTGCGTGGGGAGTGCAGGGGCGAGTTTGGTATGTGCGAACTTGTGAGATTGAATGCGGCGCAATGGTATATGCGGCATGATTGTGTCTAGTGGAGAAGTGCCACTTTTAGAAGTTGGCATATTTGTGTAATTTGTGTCTGGCGTGTGATTGGCTGAGGCTGGTTGGTGAGCCTGGCTCCAAGAGTCTGGGAGGGTCTGCCCCGGTGGTGAATGGAGTGTTTAGCATGCTGATGTGAGGGGAGGAGTGAGCCTGGGCCTGCTTGTGGATTGACCGTCTGGTTTGAGGGTCCTGAATGAGGCTGGGTTTTCCCCACACAATGCTGGCTCCACCCCCTGGGGTGCGTCTGATGTTCCTAGCCTGGCCAGTGAAAGGAATTCCCCATAACCAGTTCTAGCTGGTTCTCACACTGCCTGCACCCTTTAGACAAAGGATTTTCGATATAAAAAGGGTGCTGTGACACTCTAAAAATGTTCTTGTTTTCAACTTGAATCCTGCCAGGGGCGTGCTGCTGCTTGGGCTCAGGGGAAGGCTTGGCTCCCTGAGCCCTGCCCAGCCCCTGGATGCCTAGAGGACTTCTGGGGGACCCCTCTGCCATGCCTGGGCTGATGGGGGGGACTTTGCCTTGCCCTGGATGCTGGATGGACTTTGTTTTATGGACCCCTCTGCTTTGCTTGGGGGGGGGTTGAAGGACTTCCTTTTTGACCCTCCTGCCCTCTGCTCCTAGGAGGGCCTTGCTGCTGGGTCCCTCAGCGCTTGGAGGTGCTGTAATTTATGCCTTAGCGCTGAAGAGCGCTTTATTCTTGTTATAGCGCTTGGGGAGCGCTTTTATTGTCCAAGCCGGTGCCCACCCGGCATTTGCCTCCAATTCACCGCCGCTGCCCGGGGCTTGAAGTCGCCAGAGGAACTCCGCCGGAGCTGCGGCCGCAGAACCGAAGGCGCCGCGCTCTCATTGGCGGGCTGCGGGAGGCTCGTCCGCTGAGCCGCGAGGTGATTGGGCCGCTGTAGGGGGCTCGTCTCGGTGGGCCGCGCTGCCATTGGCTGCCCACCGGAAGAAGAGACGCGTCATCACCGGGGCTCCAGTGAGTGAGTGAGAGCCCCAGTCTGCGTGATAGAGCCCACGCTGAAGGTTGGCGTGCCGTGAGAAGAAGTCACCTGGCAAGTGGAGCCGGGCCTCGGGGGACTCCGTGTTGCAGACAAAGAGAGGAGGGGCGCGAGGCACAGTGCCATGCCTGCCCCCGCCGCAGCGCTGAAAGGACCCAGAGCGGAGCAGCACGAGAGGAGCGCCGCTGTCACTTGTGAGTGCGGGTGCAGTGTTGCTTTGCTCAGAGCGGCCCCAGTTGACAGCGGGCCGCTCCGAGGCTCCAGGGCCTCTTGTATTTGTGCGCCGAGTCCCGAGGGACTCCAACGACGAGGCATATTTCTTCTCGAGCCGCAAAGGCTCCAACATGCCTTATTTTTGTTAAAAGGCCCCAGTGGGGGTCCAGAAGGCCCATGAGTGTTTTAGGAGCCTGAGTGCTCCGACAGGGCATTCCTTTTGTTCACAAGTCCCCAGAGGGGGGATTCCAACATTTGGGGCATGTGATATGCCCAGAGCCTGTGTGGCTCCAGCAGTGGGCGCAGTTTGCCCCTAAGGGTCAGTGAGGGCCCTGTCGCAGTTTTGTCACCAGCTGCCCAGCAATTAGTGGGCAGCTGCACCGTTTAGGCGCAATTGGAGAGAGAGTCCCTGTGTGGGACAGAGGTGGCACAGTGGTTCCAGGCCTGCTACAGCTGCAGTAGAGACAGTGAAGAGAGTGCAGAGGAGGTAGGAAAGCATGTCATTTAATGTAGATGAGTCTAGCTTAAGACAGAGTGACAACCATTACTGCATATTTTCAGGCAATCACAAATCTGAGACTGGAAGTGTGGGAGAAGCTAGGCAGGGAGATGAAAATGGATATGGCATTAGAAAACGTACCAATAAAAAGCATATGCTGATATAATGACAAAAGGATTATGGTATGTTGCGGGGCAAGGAAAATGGCGGGTTGATCCCGCTGTGGAGAGCCGCTCCAACCCGTTGCTCCGTGATCGCCTCCATCCATCGCGCCTCAATCACCACTGCCAAGTGAAAGATTCTCCGGCTCTATTCACACTCACTCACTAATAACAACCCCCGCTGACGGCTGTTTCTTTAATCCGGATGTTGATGCTCTGTGGCGCCACGTTTTCAGCCGCATTATAGCCTTCTTCTTTACCCGGCTGATCGTAACTCTAACTGCTCATTCTAAAGGATATAAGCTTGTTACCTCAATGGCGCCTCAAAAGGGCAAGGGGGAGCCAGACACTACATTACCTGGGCTGGAAAATATGCACGTTGGATGTCCCATATTAAAATTAATTCGGTCTGGGGTTATGAAGGTGCTTATAGAGATTTTGGCCAAAGAGCCAGCAACCTCTGGTAAGGGACCTTCATTGGCAGTTATAATAATGGTGGCAGCCCCTCTTGGTGTTGAAGGCCAGTTGAAAGGCGAAAGCTATAATCTCCTGACAGATGTAGGACACACAGCATTGTCTGCTGGGCCCTTTCAAACTGAAGTATTGGATCTACTAAATGTAAGTACTGGGGGTGTTGCCAAGATGGTGACTGGATAGGACGTGCATTCGTGTCCCACGGCTTCGCCACTTCGATGCTTTGTATTGCGGCCTATACTCGGTCTCAAAGCACACATTAGGATACTTCGGAATTAGGCAGAATCAGAAGGGCACCCAGAGTGCACTTTAAAATGCGGCAATATCGACCCGCTAACCCGGCCAGTGGGGTGCCAGAACCAGTGATCGAGTCGGCCACGCTGCTGGTAGGCCTTGGTGGCACATCGAGACCTGATTTAGCGGACAGCCAGGCACTCACAGCGGTGCCGAGATCAAAGAATCGAGGGATCCGTCCTGCATACTACCTGGCTGAGGGCAGCTCTCCTGGAAGGCGACCAGGACCCGTGGAAGGCACAGCAGTTGAAAAAGCCACAGCGCTCGCCATTTTGGTTCCCGGGATGCAGGATGTTTGGCATGCGCAAAATCCCGGAGTCAAAGATTATACTTACTACTCTGCAGCTCACAAAACGCAGGCATGGATAGACCACTTTCTTGCTTCCAACAGACTGGCCCGTTGGCTCAAAGATGCCTCTATCGGACCACAGTCCCTATCTGACCAGGCGGTAATTGTGCTTACCAAACACGCGCAACTAGGCCAGACATCGCCCAGGCTGGAGCTTGAAATATGCCCTCCTACACTCATCAGAGACGGTGGCAGTGAACAAAAGAAAGAAGGAAGAATATCTGCAGCTCAATGATGTGGGGACTGCGTCCTTGTTGGCAGTTTGGGAAGCCTTAAAGTTAGTCTTGAGGATAGAATTCATAGCAACCTCGGCAGCAGGGTATAAGGCACAAAAAGAAAAATGACAAGAGTTGGAATAGGTGGGGTCAGATTTGTAATCCATTCACAAACGAACAGGGGTACCGAGGGTATGGAGAGAATTGAAAAAGAAAAGGTTACTGCTGCAATGATTAGACCTTGATAGGGCGGAGCATACGCTTCTCAGGTTGCGCCATCATTTCTACCTTAGCAGTGACAAATGTGGCAAGCTCCTGGGACAACGGATACTAGCTAAAATGCAGGCATCCATGATTCAGGCGATCAGGGCAACCGCGGGGGAAAAGGTCAGTGCAGACACACAGATAGTAGACGCTTTTAGAGCTTTTTACCATTCCCTTTACGCAGGCCAGGACCCACCGGTGTTAGACCCTCTCTCTTACTAAGAAAATTGTACCATTTCCCTTCTGCCAAAAGCTACGGTGGATCAGTTTGACCACCACATACATATAGGAGAGATAATCTCTGCAATCTGGATGACTTCTCAGCCATGTTGTACAAGTCCTTCTGTCAGGAGTTGGCTCCTTTCTTAACAAAATTGTTTACCTCACTGCTAGAGTCTGGGGCAGTGACAGATTCCATGTCAGAGGCGGCCATCTTCATTATTCTAAAACCCTCCAAAGATCTGTTGTACTGCGGTTCCTGTAGGTCCAACTCTTTCCTGAACATTTATGGAAGCATTTTCACCAATATTTTAGCAGTGCGCCTTAACACCCTAATGGCAAACCTAATCGATCACGACCAGGCAGGTTTTATCCCTACTAGGCATGGGGGAGAAAATACAAATCGCCTTATCCACCTTATGGCTAGTGTGCAAAGATCACACAGGCAGGCACTATTTTTATTAATCGACGCCGAGAAGGCCTTTGAAAGAGTGAGTTGGGCCTATTTGTTTGAAACTCTACGATACTTTGGATTTGGAGAGATTTGCATCACATGGATTAACTGCATCTACAGGGGCCTGAGGGCGTTTGTACAGGTAAATGGTACAAAGTCAACAGCATTTCCGATCTCCGGGGGGACAAGGCATGGATGCCCTCTGTCCCCCCTTTTATTCACTCTGTATTTGTAGCCTTTCGCTCAATGCTTGAGGGACAACCCTCAAATTGAAGACCTGGGGCCTCATTTATGAGGCCTTGCGTCAGTTTTGCGCTGCGGATGCGTCACTTTTTGTGACGCATCTGCGGCGTAAAACATGCGCCTTGTTGCGCCATATTTAAAAAGTGACGCATCTAGGTAGATGCGTCACTTTTTAAACCCCTGCGCCACACTATACCTGCGTCAGGTATAATGTATGCAGAGGGGGCGTTCCCCCGCAAAAAGCCTCGTAATAGTGACGCAGTGAAATCTATGAGATTTCACTGCGTCACTTTTAGGATGCGGTTGCGTCAAAATCTTGCGCCTGCCTCACAGCAGGCGTAAGACTGACGCAAGCCCTTTCTCATGGGGCTCTCCCCATGTGAAAGGACGCATTGCTGGAGATGCGTCACTTTTGTGACACACTCCAGCAATGCGTCACTTTTGCGCTTACAGATGCGTCAGAAATACTGACGTATCTGTAAGTCCTTGCGACATGATGCGTCATACATTAAATATGACGCATCATTGGTGTCGCAAGGAGTGCGCACTGAAAAGTGACGCATCGCTGTTTTCACGCAGCGATGCGTCACTTTTCATAAATGAGGCCCCTGAGGTTTAGAAAAGATACTCATAAGGTCAGTTCATATACTGACGATGTGATCCTTTCACTTGCTAACCCCCTACTTGCCCTACTCCTTGAATTACACAAATTTGGGATGCAGCAGGGTTCAAAGTCAATTTGGCTAAATCGCACATTCCAATGGACACAGCAAGAAGTGTTGTATCTGGGCCTTCGACTCTCCCCGACCATAGCCCAAACTGTGGTCTTAAAGTACACATCCCTGCTTGAACATATGGCTAAAGGGCTGGATATCTGGACGCAGCTATGGCTGGCCTGGTTGGGAAGAACTACGGCTGTCAAAATGACAGTGCTCCCCCGCATTCTTTATTTATTCCAAACAATACCAATGGCCCCACCACCAAAAATATAAACCAACTGCAGACACTGATCAATAAGTTTGTCTGGGAGGGAAATAAGCCTCGCATATAGTTACCCAAAATGGCACTCCCGAAAAAAGTTGGAGGAGTAGAGCTACCCTTGATCTATCTGGCGTCATCCCTCTGGTACATCATAGAATGGAACAGACCTGTGTCTGCTAAGCACTGGAACTTCATGGACCAGATGGTCACCAGGGTAAATATCTGGCACAAGATATGGATACCCTGTAAGCACATGGCCTGGGTCTATACTCCTCCCCTGTCACGTCCCCCATGATGAAGGTGTGGGACACGGTAACTAGCAAAAATGGCTGGACCACTTTTCCTTTTCTGATGACCCCAATAGTGGACAATTTGGATTTCCCACGGGGCCGCGATTCAGCAGTGTTCCAACGATGGAGAGAGGAGTGCTGCTAAAGACTAGGATATCTATTTGATACAGAGGGGATGATCTCATTTGAATAGCTGAAATGCGACTATGATCTCCTAGCGGTTGATGAGTATGCATATTGTCAGCTGCGACACTGGGTTACATCTCTACCATAGTGGGGCATCCCGACCACTCACGACATTCGAAAAATGGTTGGTTTGCAAGAAAGATGACAGGCGCCTTATCTCTGAATTGTATACCATGCTCAATTCCAGCCATACAAGGCGACACACTAAAGCCCAATCCCGATGGGAAGCGGAGTGGGAGAGAACACTCTCAGATAAAGAATTGGATAATATCAAATATTGTGCACACCACACAGCACACAACACAGCAGGTGCGTGGTCTGCTTATAAGGTCTCCTCGTACTAGCACTATACGCAAGCACGCATACAAAAATGGGATACGAGCAAATCTGCCTTATGCTGGAGGGGATGTGGGATGACATGTTCCTTAGTCCATCTACTATGGCACTGTGCCAAACTGCAGAGGTACGGGAATGAGATATTAGATAATATTGACAAGGTTTTTGACACTTCTATACCTAGATTCCCAGCCTACACTATACTAGGGCTCTCAAAGCCCCTAACTTTCCCCCTTCGTTCCTTGAGGGCCAGGCTAATGGTGCTGGCATTGTTAGCAGCACTTCAAGCAATTTTAGTACACTGGGGGATTTCGACGAGTCCTGAAATCACTGCTTGGCTTCGTAGACTCTGGACTGTGCTAGCCATGGAATGCATGTCGTTGGTGGCGGACCACAAGGGAGAGACATATGCTGATTTATGGGCCCCTTTCCTGCAGTGACTATCTAAGGAGCTATGAAAGATTATATGCCGCAAATACTTACAAATTCTTAGCCTGGTGCCGCAAAGCGCTCCACCTGCAGGGGTATAGCTGTCATTGCAAGAAGCAATCTAGTAAACTTTCTATTTGTGGCGACCTGGGGAGGGTAGGGTGGTTAGACTGGTGCGGATAGGGGGTGGGAGGAAGGGGGTTTCTCTTGTTAGTCTTCTTTCCTTATTTTTATTTTCGTATTATAAAGTCTATCCGTGTTATGATCTGATCCACCTGCTAAGACACTGCCAGTCTCAGGGTTGTTGGCATACAGCTGTGTATTTTTTGTAAGAGGTAAGCTTTGGATGTAGGCATGAAGCTGTGTTCTTTTCCTTGGACTCTTCCCATGCTAATAATAAAAAGATTGGTTCCATAAATGGGAGTACTATTTTTTATGCTCTAGGGACCCAGGGTGGCGGTCTTCTGCTGTTATTGAGGCCATAAAGGGCAAAGGCTGTGAGGTGGATTCCTAAACTCATGATGAAAGGGCAGTGGCACAGTGCTGCAACAGTGCTAATAGTCCCTCAAGGGTGGGTTGCAGTGATGATTATAAAACTATCCCCAGCTCAATTGATATCTCATACTCCAATGTAGATTGGGCCCCACTGAATACTCCCACACCGCTTCAGGGGGGCACTATGATCAGCAGAATCAGGACAACTTTAATAATAATAAGAAGTGTGCTGACCAGGACCAGGCCCAGGAGCATCAATTGTAAAAACCCTCAAAATCCTCCAGACAGCAGCAGCCAAGTAAGGGCGGTATTCATGGTGCAGGAGCAGCGTACTCAGAAAGAGGGTTACATCGAAAGGGGAGGTAAAAACACATATTTTCCCCCACTTTTCATCAGTACTCCCAGGACCAGGGGCTGATAAATTGCCTACCATATGACATTCACTCTGCGAATGCTCAACTACAAATCCTGGCTGCGAGGCTGGCATACCCTTGGACATTACTCCTGACCACTCACCACCCTCCAAATAGGATGATACATAGGAACCCTCACTACGGGTAATTTTACAGGCCATTCAGACCCAGGGTTTAGAGGCTCAGCTGCATTATGCTCAGGCTAGAGCTGATAATGAAAAGGTACAACAATCCTTGGATGAGGTCTTGGGGCACATCACTACTCTCACAATTAAATTTCTGAGCCGCAGGAGAGAGTCACTCACTCCGAGGAGGCTACATCAGCGACAGTCAAGGCATGATTCTCAGGTCGAACATCTCCAAACAAAAATCAAAGACATGGAAAATTGCCAGGAGAAACAACATAAGGATATTTGGAATCCCAAAGGAAAAGGATGACCCTGACCCCCGGCAATATATGGTACAACTGTTCTGGTAGGCATTTCCTGACTTTGTGTAGTGGGACTGGGACTTTCATATCCAGCATGCTCACTGCCTTCCGCTCAGCTCCTCTAATGTTAATATGGCACAGCCATGTCCAATTTTAATATATGTCTGGAATTTTCATGTGAGACAGGCAATCTCTCTTGAAGAACGTCCAGCATCTCCAGTTTGGATTAAGGCTAGGCCTGGGTGGTGAACTCTGCTCTGCTTACAGAGTTTTCAGATTTTTTCGCACTCCGTGTTACGCACAGCTCACGGAGTTCCCAAAAAACTCCTTTTTTGTCCACATCATGTTGGCGAGCACGAGCAAGGAAAATCCACCTCACAGCAAGATTTTTTCCCGTTCGAATTCATTACCATCAAGTTGGCGAATGTGGGAAATAAACCTCCCAGAGAAATTACTCAATGTGAGGGTGGTCAGGTTTCTCATTGTAAGTGGTTGCGCATCTTTGCGACCGCTCACATTGAGAAACTGCCCGTTTGCGTTGAGAAAGCTGCCACTCGAGTAAAAATCTACTTGAGCAGCAGAAAGGAAAGCAGCGCACGCATGCACTGTGCATGTTGCCGTTCGCGATGATTGCACAGTGCGGACAAGAATCCACCAATGAAAATCACTGTGAATGCCATTTTTTTTTCACTTCACGGAACTTCAACCAGGGTTAATTAAGGTAATGTCAATTGTGGGTTGGTCTAATCTTTGCAGATCTACAATGGACCAAAGATGGAAGGTGCGCCAATTTATAGATCCGCTCAAGGCTGTGGGTACCCAAGTCTTCCTTCAGGAACCAGCTTGTCTCAAAATTATAAAAGACAGGCAAACTCAGATGTGTTACTCTGTGGAAGAGTTAAGCAGGCCCTAGCTCGCCTGGGAGCAGGACAGCAACACTAATTTAGCGCTGGACTCCTAATGTAGTACAAGCAACTTCTTTCACTATCTACTCATTTTTACACCCTGATATCTTTCTCACACATCTTCTCTGTGTTATGGGATGGTCTATAATTTTTTCAAGATTGCTTCATGAACTGGACACTAATATCTTGGAGTTGAATATTATATACTATCAGGGTGAGATAGGGTGAGATAGTTTTACTTTTTTTTCGTTACTGGTGGTCTTTTTTCTCATTGGCATGTGATGGTTGGGTGGCTGATTTATTTATTTATTTATTTTTATTTGCGGGTTTATAACGCGCTAGGATCACCTCCCGAAGAAGTATCTCCGCGCCTTTGGCATCCTTCCTACACATATACAGTGAGTACAAGTCCTATCTAATAATTTTGAAATAGAAAGGTTTTTAATTGTTTCCTAAACGGAAGAAATTCCTTACAGAGTCTTAAAGAAACTGGGAGGCTGTTCCACAGCGTTGGACCCACAATTGAGAGGGCTCTGCCACACTGTCTGGTCTTTTTTGCTCTTGGGACCTGCAACAGAGCTTGTTCACTGGATCTTAAAGGACGTAAAGGTTTATAGGGGAGAAATGTATTCATCAAATACCCAGGGCCTTTCTTCTGAAGACACTTGTGTATTATGCAGCAAGTCTTATACTTCACCCTTTGCTTGACAGGAAGCCAATGCAGGGTATTCAAGAGGGGTTTAGAGGGAGTGCGAGGGGGCCGGTTTAGCACAAGGCGGGCCGCAGTATTTTGGACTAACTGCAATCTGGCAATTACTCCCTCATTAGTTGATAGAAGCAGCCCATTACAGTAGTCCAAACGACTCAACACCAAGGCCTGCACTAACGTCCTTCTGGTAGAGTCAGGGAGCAAGGGAAACACTTTCCTTAACATTCCGATGACATGGAAACAGGAGCTCACCACTTGATTACTGTGTTGCTTAAGGGACAACTCCTGGTCCATACGCACATCGAGATTTTTTACCACCTGTTTAGGCTCAGGGACTGGTCCCAAATCCTGTGGCCACCAGTCAGGGGACCACAGGAGTTTGGCCTCACCGAACAGCATCACTTCCGTTTTAGCAACATTACATTGCAGGAAGTTAGATGCCATCCAGTGGGCCACTGCCTTCATCCCCTGGGAGAAGGAGTTCCTGACCTCATCGGTGAAGTGTGTAAAAGGGAAGAGGAGTTGGGTGTCATCTGCATACGACACAGGGATAAACCCATGGGACCTCATAATGTTCGCTAGGGGGGCCACGTAGATATTAAACAAGGTAGGGCTCAGGCAAGAGCCCTGTGGCACCCCCTTCGAGATCTCCAACTCCTCTGACCGATAGGTGACAGTTTGGGTGCGGTCTGTCAGGAAACTCCTCAGCCACGCTAGGGCCTCACCTTCCAGGCCGATGTTAATAAGCCTGGTGGTCAAGATGTCCTGTGGCACGGTGTGAAACGCCGCGGACAGATCCAACAGAACCAGGATAACAGAGTTACCTTTATCCTGGAACATGTATAGATCGTCCGCGACTGACAACAAGGTGGTCTCGGTGCTGTGTCGCGGCTTGAAACCTGACTGGGATGGATCCAGTCCATCTGTCTCCTCAACATAATTGGACAGGTGTCTATTAACAAATTTCTCGATCACTTTACCCATAAAGGGAAGGAGAGAAATAGGTCTCAGGTTAGTGAGTTCCGTCCAAGGAATGGTGGTATTTTTCCTCAGCGGTCTCACAAGTGCCCTTTTCCAGTCCCTCGGGACCTCTCCTGTACTTAATGACAAGTTGATTAAGTGCTGTATTTCTGGGCCCAGAACCTCCGCCAACATGGGCATGATGCGTGCAGGGATGAGGTCCTCGGGGCTGCCACTCTTAATCTCAGTCATTACTGCAGTGACTTCCTCTAAGGAGATAGGGGGAAAGTTCTTTAGGTACCTGGCATGTGGCTTGTGTTGTGTATTATTATGGAAAAGACTATTGGGATCGGCCGCCTGAGTATTCTTTGAGGTCAGTATTTTTGCATAGATAACATCTATCTTCCTCATAAAGAATTGAGAGATCCTGTCGCATAGGTCTTGAGATGCAACCTCAACGGTTTCACATGCCCCAGGCTTAGTAAAAGTTTGCAAGATCTTAAATAAGACTTTTGAATCTTTTCCTGCCTTGGTGAGCTGCATCGCAATGTGGTTTTTCCGAGCTGCCCTTATGGCCTTGTGATAAGACCTGAGGGCGGTTATATGGTGTTGTTTATCCTCCAGTCTCCGAGACTGTCTCCAAACTTTTTCTAACTTTCTGGTTTTTTGTTTCATCAGTCTCAGATCCTCAGAATACCAAATTTTTTGTGTGACTGCCTGGCGGGGTTTATAAATTTTCAGTGGAATAGTGTGGTTAATTGCTTCGCTAACTGCCTTTTCAAACCGATCGAGCTCATAGTTCATGGTTCCTCTATGATCATTGATCAAGGGGGCTTGATAGGCTTCACGAAAATTATCCGTTGCTAGTATGTGCCAGGGTCTTCTTTTAGTGGGCAGGGGCAGCTGTATGCGTGGCTTATCCATCGCGTCAGTATAAAATGTTAAAATAAAATGGTCAGTCCATTCGACCTTGGTGGGGGGCATACACGTAGTTCGGGGGGGAAATACTAAGTCCAGAGTATGGACAGCCTCATGTGTGAGTCCCTGATTAATCTTTTTAAGACCTAAATGTTCCATATCCATTAAGAGGGTTTTAGCTTCTAAGCATTTCTCTGAGTCGCTATGCATATTAAAGTCTCCTACTAATAGGAAGTTCTGCTTATCTTCTATAAATGGCGCAAGAGCCTCCATGAGGAGAATGGAAAAATTTCCACTAGAACCTGGGGGTCGATACAGTACTGCACCCCTTCTAATTTCCCTAGATGCGGAGGTAAGTTTAAAAATCAATAATTCCATCCGCGGGGTACTAATTTCCTCCAGAATGGTGATGTTTAACTCCTCCTTATATACAATTGCTACTCCCCCTCCTAATTTGATAGGGCGATCCATTTTAATTATCTTATATCCCATAGGGATCCCTAATGTGATGGCAGGAACTGAATGAAGCTTAAGCCACGTCTCGGTTAGGAAACATAAATCCGGTTTCTCTGTGGAAATCATGTCCCATACCTGTATAGCATGCTTCACTAGCGAGCGCACATTACAAAGCAGATTTTTGCTCCCCAAAGGGGGATTAGTGCTCTTAACTGGGACATTACTATGTAAATCACATCGTCATGATCAGGGCTTAGGGGTGCTCAAAGGCGGTACTCCATAGGGCTGTCTCTAGCTGACAGCCAGATGGTAGGGGTTAAATCCTTCTTCAGAGCACAAGGGAGGATGGTGAGCTGGGTGAGGGGGATGGGGGTGTGGGAGGAGAATTATAACTGTGGGTAGTCTTTAAGGTGGAAGAAAAATGATTTAGAGCTACAAAGATTACAAGGGCATGGTAGAGCTACTGAAATCCATTCGTTTTCATGGCTCAAATTAAATGTATATGCTAGAATGCATCTGGAATTAACATGTGCAGTAATTGACAACTGGTTCTGGAGGAGATTCGTTTTTATAAACCCCAATTGGTAGCCCTGACTGAGATCCACTTAGCATATAAGGCTATGTCCCTATATAAGGAACTACGATATGATATAGTTGTCTACGCATCACAATCAATTTCAGTATGTGGGGTGGCACCATTGTCGGATAAGAACTTATGTGGCCAACCTCTGAGAACCGCTGCTGATTCTCGGGGGAGATACGTTCTTGCTCAATTATTACCAAACTCAATGAAATTAGTTCTGTGTGTGGTCTATGGCCCTAACATTGATGACCCAGAAATATTAGATGTGTTGTCATTGGAGTTATTAGATTGGGGAACTGATTGGAATGGGGGATTTTAATTGTATATTTAATTATAATATAGATACTACCGATCGTACTGCTATCCTGCATAAACCCAGAACTCAGGCTTGACTTAGGAATCTTATTAGTTGCATGAGCTATGTGATTCATGGCACATTTTATGCGTGGACGATCATGGTAATGCTTTCTACTCTTGCCCTCACAGGCACTACTCCAGGATCAATTGGGTAATTACTGGGAGGTCTCTGCTGGATAGCATGGAGATGAGGGTTTGCCCCAGGATTGTCTCAGATCATAATCCTATTATGTTTTCATTTGGGTTAACTGGAGATTGGGTAATCACACTAAGTTTAATTCCCCAGCACCTACATGCAAATTATACCTATATAACTTATTTATCAGGTTTACTTAGGGAGTTCCTACAGGTCAATCAGGACCCAGCTTACCCCCAAATAATATGGGATACATATGTCAGGGGTATAACTCAGCGAATAAGCAAAAAACACTTTGAAAAACCCAGTCCTTTCTGGTTTACCTGGGGAAACTCTCTTCTTTTGAAGGTTAAGCAAAATACAGACACCTTTGAGGAGGCTCACACTCTGCCAGGCTACCTTATAACTTGAAAGGCTACATGCTTTCAAAATGTCACAAGAACTGGCTCGATGAGCAGCTGTTTTTTCTCCAGTTAGTGGAGAAAGAGAATCTTTTTGGCTGTGGGTTAAAAGATCAGGTTTCCGCTAGGTATACAAGACACAGAAAGCTACAATACGAATATGGGTAAAGGGTAGGGCGAGTCCTGGCCCATCAGATATTAGACTGATAATCAAAGTGCACAATACCAGCATCAAGGGTAGGGATAGTAAAATGGTCACCACCCGCTGAATATCCTGGAAAAATGTGCTTGGTTCTATGAGGAGTTAATTAATCAGACACAGAGTATTGACCAGGCCATTGGCTGGCAGGATATCCAGCATTGTAGCCTACCTCACCTGAGGTAAATCAGGTAAATGATATGCAGGCTGAACTCTCTTTAACAGAGATTGAGCATGTTGAAATTCATATTTTTCTACTAAGTTTCTTTAAACACCATCGTTCAGACCTATGTGCTGTTTTCGCGTTTATTCGGGACATCGCATGGACAACCGCGATGATCGCACATTTTCCATAAAGAGTAAAACACATATAGCCACAAATATTACAGTATTGTACACAGTAATGGTTTCTTAAAGTATTCTCTGAAGTCATGTTTTTATGGAGAGTTTCTATACAAACCATCTGTAAAACCTATTTTACCTTTTGGAGGTGACTCCGGAGATCGAGATGACGTTGGTAATCGTGATCCCTGTGGTATCGTCGTGAAAGCAGAAAGCAAAAGTGGGAATTGAGAAGCCACCACCACATACAAAGATTATAGCTATATAATTAATTCTAACCATCACAGTAGATAAGTCACTATATAAAAAATTCTATAAAAACATTTATCAGAATCTCAATATCTCTACAAAATGCATATTGATGATTCATTGATATATTTTTTTTATATTTTCACCAATATTCAGGACGAGTTTGATAGCCGGACGTCTGTGCAATGGAACATGGAAGGCTGCGCTGGCGGTGGCAGCGTGATTAAAAATATCACAAGGGATTAAAAAATATCCATTTTGGACGCATAACTTATGTCACTAACACCTCGCTTTCTCAACCATGGGATCAGAGTGACCCCTTATGAGGGATTTCTCACAGATTTTCAACCTAGGGAACTGTTCCTGATAGATAAAATAATGGCCGCAACCTTCTATTCAGGTTGTGTCCAGCGAATCAAAGCATTCCCGTTGGTACATGCGTCCGCGATTCATCGCGAAACCACCACAAAATATCTGCGGCCAGAGATATCACTATAATTTTATACTTTAATTTCTCAAAAACTACTGAACGGAGTTACAACAAATAATCATAAGGTGCTACCTTGAACCGACATCTACCTCCCTCCTAAATTTGCTGTAAGTCCGTTGAGCCGCTCGGGCTGTAGAGGTGGCTAAAGGTTCCTATGGGAATTAACATTACAAATGCAACTGTAGTTTACGCTCCAAATTATGGCCAAGTCAAAAAATGTTTTTCCTAGGAAAAATAGGTACTGGCGGTATATATATATATATATATATATATATATATATATATATATATATATATATATATATATATATATATATATATATATATATATATATATATATCTTAGATAACGCCCTCTGTAAAATGTTTATTACTTAATGTATATGTGTGTGTGTGCTTAGGTGGGTTGATGCTTGCACATAGGGGCCAGTTACGTAGGATTGTCGACATACTTGAATGTAGACTGGTGTGTATATTTGTTTGGGCTTGCACAAACCACAATACAGGTACCATCTCGGCTGTGTATGTTGCTGCTCCTTTGATGTTGTAAATCAGTCCATAGGCAAAGCAATAATCAATTTGAAATAACTAACAGCCTGATTCATGAAAGACCCGTTTTGCGAGTCTTTAATAGCGATTCATAAGGAATCGCTATTACAGGCTCGCAAAACGGGATTCATGTAGGAATCGGAAAAAAAATGAGATTCCTACATATTCCTTATTTGCGATTAGCAAATTGCTAATTGCAAATAAGGAATAACTCCCCATTCATTCCTATGGGCCAAAAGGCCCATAGGAATGAATGGGGAGTATTCCTTATTTGCGATTAGCAATTAGCTAATCGCAAATAAGATAGCAATTTAAAGGGTGCCAGGGGTGTCCAAAGGACACCCTGTAGCTCCCCTTAAATGCAAATTTAAACAGGTGTTGCACACACACATGTCCAAAGGACATGTGTGTGTGCAACATGCAACTTAGAAAAATGCTTTTAAAAGTTTTCGCTATTTACCACAAGGTTTGACCTTGCGGTAAATAGCGGGCCGAAATTGCGAATTCGCAAGTTTAAAATGGATGATGAATTGCATTTAAGGAATCTCAAATAGAGATTCCTTAAATGTAATTCCTCGCAAAATAGCGAAATCGATGATGATGAATCCCAAATGCAAAATTCGCACTCGCAAAGGGCCAGATTCTCAGATTCTGGCCCTTTGCGAGCGCAATACAGCATGATGAATCAGGCTGTAAGTTTCTGTAATGCGACATGAATATTTTTAGCTATACCTCGCCAGCAAAGTATTTTGGTAGAACAGTATTCCAATCTTCGAATATAATTTTAATATCAGTATAGGTACATCACATGTTCATTGTCATCATACAAGAACATGCAATTACGTAAACCACGTTAATAACGTATAAGAATAACAATAAAGTTACATTTTAAAGCTGTAAATGTATGGCACAATATGGATAAAAGTATGAATTCAACACTATACAGAGCATTGTTTCTAAATGTACGTTTTTGAATGATTTCAACATATCAGAGAAAATATAACCTCGAAAGGAGTGTTCTTAGACTGGATATTTGATGTTGCTTTTTCGACACGTTTCATGTAAAATAAACATAGCAGGGTAACCCCAAAGCAAAAGTTCAGCTTCTTCTAAGAATTGAATCTGCAGGAGAAGGTACTTGAGGGGTTTTGCAATACATGTCATGATAAAGTCGAAAGATGATGTGAAAATAATGCATTCTTCAGAATGGATGCAGTCTAGCTGAGTTGAAGCGGCACAAATATTAAAATACCATAAAATGCAAGAAAGGTTAACAGCTTTTTGAAATAGGGTATTGTTTTCATATAGTAAAAGGAAAACCTTCGCAGAATCCCCTCGATTGGAGCTGATTTCACTCTTTTCAGTTTTCACACAGATATGTTGTTTTGGGAAAAAAGCAATTTTCCTGTAGGCTGCTTGGCAAATGCTAATAGGCCTTTTTAAACTACATTTCAAACCTTAAATCACTTTTTTTCAGGTATCAACTGAAAGGGTTTTGAAAAGTCAAAGCACGCTCGTCCTTTAGTTCTTGAAACCACAAATAACAACCCAAGCAATGCTCTACCCCTTAAGTTGTACCCCTTACTTAGCGGTGTTTGTTGGTGCCTGGCTGTTGTGCAAATTACGGAAACAAGAAGCAATTCTAATATGTACCTAATTTTTTATTTCCAGTCAGACAATCTTTACCTTCTTCTCTCATTCGCCGCTACAGCACTTAATTTATAAGGTATTGCTGACAACTACTTTGATGTCAGGGGAAAATCAAACATGTGAAAAATTGTCTGACTTCCATGCTCCTGGAGGCACAAAATGCTCACTTATTGCATGCACTAGCCCAACTAAGTAAGAGTCATGCTAAACTCTCTACTGAGTAATATTTTCTCTTGAGTCCTAGCTTTTGTCCAGTGCTTAATGTTTTACAGAATAAGGCCCAGATTTACAAATATTTTTCTCTGTGTTTGAGTCACAAATGTGATGCAAACCAGTGCAATTCTTTCCCCATTGTTAATAAGCATAAGAGGAGTGTTAAATGGGTAGTCCAGGCCGTTTCCATTCGTGCCATAAACTAACACCGCTTTGAAGCAGTTGTTAAAGAGAAGATGTGCTTTTATTTCTCCGAATCCTTCCCACTTTGAAAAAGCGTGGTGTATGGTACAAGACACACATCTAGTTTGGGAATTGTTAATAATTGGTTTAGGCCTATTATTTTGTACTGTAGAGGTACCCTTCCAGTCAAAAAAACTATGCTAAACTCAACCGCGGTTGGTAGTAGGAGTACCTGCCGGGAGGAGACGTGGGAAGGGGCAGGGTGGGGGGTAGTAAACTATGGATTACGGAGGTTTACAGGTAAGTAAACATATAAGTAAATAAAACAAATTTTGTTGCGTGCACTGCATCCCCAGATGCGATGAAGTGCGCGCAACAAAATTTGTTTAAAATATTTATGTTTACCTACATGTCAACCTCCATAATCCATAGTTTACTACCCCTCACCATGCCCCTCCCCATGTCACCGCCCAGCAGGTACTCCCACTAGCGAGAGTGCAGATCTAATGTGGAGTGGAAGGGTATTCCCAAGTCTGGTGGCTCTTACATGGAAGCTACTACCACCCCATCTAGCTTTCTTAAAACTAGATGGTGTAGCTGAAAAGGTATCCAGGGACCTAAGGTTCCTGTTAGGAGTGTACCATGAAATCGAGTTACTCAAAAATTCTGGACTTGTACCATGTAAGGCCTTGTAAGTGAGACAGAGAGTTTTACTTTTGATGCAATTTCTAACCGTCCGTCATTGTAGTTCCTTAATGGCCGAAGTAACAGACTGATGTTTTGGCGAGTTGAGCAGGACTCTGGCCGCTGAATTATGTAGGTAGGGCCTGTAATTTATTTAAATGCTGTGTAGTGTTGATTCTTTAGCATGCCTAATCCAACACCAGTTACTCAATGCTACTTTATTCAACTCTTGGACTTTCTTGTTCATCCCTACGTTCTCCTTTTGTCCTATTTTTCTGTCATTCTCTTCCTCCTACTTACCCTCTTTTGTTTTCCAATCTCTTGCTCTGAGTAAAAATCTGCTGAAGAAAAAAAGAAGATGATGATTCTCAAAAATAAGTGATTGTGGGCAACATCTGCAATTACTGGCTCAAGTTAAGCAATGCTTCTGTCACGAAGTTCAGATGCAATCATGTCAGTACATTAAGATAAGTGCAGTAGGGTTAATTACCTGTCTGCAAAAGTCTAGTAAGCACCTTTAGAATCCTTATAATGTATTCGATTTTGGTGAAAACGTGCTGAGTGAAAAATAAATAAACCAGTAAATAGTGGATGCTCTAAGGGTGTAGGAATGTTGTCAGAGGCACATTGTGTAATGTTTATAGCTCAAGCCTGCCACTCAAAATATGCCAAGCAGCAGACTAACCATATGTTTCCCCCTTCTTCTTACCGTGGTGTGGTAAGTAATGTGTCTGCCTTCCCCGATACATACTAGTGCAGAATTCATCTATTTTTTTCTGCTACACCTTCCTTACTCCTTCGAGTTGTGGGCAGTGGGTTACCCTAACATTTTACACACCCCAAAATTTACCTCAATAAGAATGCCCACATTTCACTGGATCAGAGAGAGTGTTCTACCCCAATTATATGAAGCAATATGTCCATGTATTAAGGCAAATGCAAATGCATGAACAAATGATCAATTAGGGAATACAAATTATTAAGTGAAAGGGCCCACTCACTAACTGAGTTCTAGGTCAATATAAAGTTAAAGGATTTTATGACAAAAAAATCAAACGTAGGCATACAGAGACAATGCCATGAAGGCTCTCAAAGGAAGGACAACATTATTCTAACTTCCAAGTGAGCAGGAAAATCAGGAGAGGAACAGACAGCGTCCCTAGTAGAATAGGAATGTCTTCAGACTCATCCTCAAAACTGAAAGGTTTATGCATTATTTTCACATATAAAATTAGGGAACCTGAAGAATCACTGTGCTGTGAGCAAATGTTTAATATCATCAGCGAAACAGAGCACATGAAAAGTAAACGTTATACAGACTTAACGCCTATGCACTATCCCACTGCACAATACATATTCAGCACTGTCTATGCTATTGTCAAAACTAGATACATCAACAGTAACGTGTAATATGAATGAAAGGTGCACAGTTCTCCAACTGAAGAAACTTGATAATATTTTGGGTTGTGAATGAACTGGAGAAAGTTCATCAAGAACAGCATAGCAATAACAGTGTCATAAACTAGTATATGTCAGCTTTCCTGTGTGCTGCAGAATAAACTAGTATATGTCAGCTTTCCTGTGTGCTGCAGAACTTTGTTAACACGTAGCAGAAAAAAGCATCTCTACACAACAGAGAGCATTTGTTTGAAAAGCAATAGTATCATATTGGTATATATGTGTGTAATCAAGTGTAAGAAAGCATGTTTTTTCTGGGGGGAGGGTTATATAGCACAAACTCAACCCGAAGGTGTCAGAGCACTTTACATGAGCACCAGTTGTGTTACAGACAGACACATTCATTTTGTTAGGTACAGGGTGTTATAATCCCAGGTTAGCCCCATGTAGCATAGCAGCTTATTTCTTGCATTGTCCGGAGTGACAGGGCTATCTACATATCCATAACATCACTAATCTGGGCGCACATCGCAAGGCTGCTTTCTATTATAAGAGATGAGCATACCAATAGATTAGGAGAGGAGGCACTTCAGCTGACACTGAGGGTCCTTGCATGCTGACACCTCACCATGCAGCGGTCTGACTTCCTGTGAAGGGTGTCCACTGTGTATTCTCTGTATACCTCTCTGAGAATAAGTGATCATGAGTGACTGAGCGAAAGGTTCTGTACTGCTTCCATGATCCCTGAGGGGTCAGGGTTGTCATGTTCAGTGGGTGCCAGAAACCATTTGCTCCCTGGTAAAGTTAGGGGAGCTTACTGTGGCACTATAAGCTACCTGATCTCTAACCTAACATATCCTAAGGGTGTCTGGTATCAGTCTAGATGCAAAGCCCTTAGGTTATGTTATCCAACAAATGTACAGATCCTATGGCTAAGTAGGAACGACACGACAGGGCATCACAGGATGTTGAGAGTCCCTGTCAAGACTCAAGCCCGGTTCCACAGCTTCGAGGTCGACTGCTCTAGCCGTTAGGCAACATCCTCTCCCCTGTTATTAATAATGCACAAAGATATAAACTCACAAGATTTTCCTGCAAATCCCCCCTCTGATTCTTTTATAATCAACACAACACAATTAATAAAATAAGGCTAATCAACAATTATAACACAGTCTGTATTACTTTCTGTATCTTTTGAGTCAATTCTTACAACAATTTTAACTAGTTGTAAACATGATTTTTGACATCCTCCACCTTGAGTTCTCCTTTTTAATTTAACAACTTAGAATTACCTTGATACAGGCAATTTTGAAACAGACACCCATTTTAACAAGAGAAGCTGGACTATTGCGCACTTTATTACAATTATAACAAGGGTATGATTAGTCCAAACACCTCCCCTACCAGACTACCACACAATTCACCAATTTGCTTAACCCCTTCTCTATCTCACTAACTAAAGAACCTACTGTTTGCCCTTATAAAATCCTAAACTCCACAAGAGATGTTAGTGATTGTACATATCCAATAATAACCCTAGTGTCATAAGGTATGAAGGTGCAGGACTTCAGCCATGGGAAAGCAAGCTTGTCCACAAGCATCACATTTTCACATGATTCTTTGCCTCACCTATAGATGGATTACTGGCCTCTTCTATTTCTAACACTATCTGCCCAAACCCATGTTTCACTTTTGTTAAACCAACAGCATCATTCATCAAACTCTAGGAAACACTAAAGTCAGGTAACAAGATCCAACCCAGTTTGCTGCCGATTGAAATTTGCAGTTTTACAACACACATAATAAATCCCCTTAAGAATCAGTTCTTCATCAATCAGAAAATCACCATTTGTACCTTGACTCTTTTTGCATTAACTTTCACCCACATATTCAATTGACCCAATTCCTGCTGGTTCACGATGTATCAAACAAAATTCACCCATTCTTTCATGTTGCATTCTCATTCTTGGACACAAATTTGACAGTATAAATTCTTCATCCACCTTGATTTGCTCTACTATCTTCTTCTCACCTCTACACTCTCTCACAATTTTAATCATTCTATCATTGTATTCTTCAATAAATTCATGCCCTTCATTATTTAAACTGCACACATACTCCTGGTTAGTATTTATAATAATTTCTGCAAATGTATTTATAAACCTACCATATTTAAGACTGCTATTATCATCTTCATCTTATAGAATATGAGAAATAAGGAGTCAAAAATTGATTTTTGTTAAAAAAATATTGACAAACACATTACACGAGAAGCTATAGGGCATGAGTTTGTTGCAGGGATTCTGCCCAAAAACGAACTAGGCACATGACTATAGGACCTTGGTGTACAGGAACTGAGTCATCATACCACCTTAGTACCCATAATCCCAGGACCAACTAACTCACTGGCTTTCCTACTGACTCACAGAGAAATAAATAATTAGACATTAGGGAATGCAAATTGCGATTCCCTGAATGCAATGCATGATGAAATCACACGTAGCGATTTAGCAAGTGGGGGTTGCAAATTACCATCAATTTGCAAAAACTTTGAAAAATGCACTAAAGTGCATTTTTCAAAGTTCCTGGTCACACACACACATGCCCTTGGGGCATGTGTGTGCGCAACATGTGTTCACATTACAATTTTAGGGGTGCAACAGGGTGTCCTTTTGGCACCGTTGCACCCTTGATGAAATAGAGTAGTTTTCTTCTGTAGCAGATCTTGGTACAATTCTGGCAGCTCTTCTCCAGGGATGACCTGGGTTAGGGTGTGTATGGTGATGAGAGAGCAAAGGCTACGCCATCCGGGGATGAGCTGAGCATATGCAAATTCCTCACACTGTCAGTACAGATCCATAGGTGTGGAGGTTACCTAGTGCACGTCCGGTATTTGCAGTATTGACGCCGCATCTCTCATACATGCCAAGTGCAATCATTACTTTGCCTAGGAATACAGTACAATTAGGGGCTGCCCCTTCTTCTCTAACTACATATATCTAGCTGTCTTGGTGTGCCATATTTCCTGACAGGGTTTATCTATGCTGGAATTTAACCCTCCCCATAGTGACTCATTCGCTTTGTATCATCGGGACGGATGGCCATATAAAGGAACTCCATGGCTGGTTTCCATTTCTTATTGATGAAGACTGCACCAGCTACACTTAGCGCCACTATGGAACTGCAGACGAAAGCAGAAGTTGATGTGTTGGTGGGTGGTGCTGTGACTTTGCTACCTCTAAGAATATCTTTCCGGGAAAGTCTTGGTGGCTAAAAAGTATCCTCCCCTATGATGTACCGCCTGTTCATCCTGTATAGCTCTGCTTGAATCTCATGAGCCTCAGTGTAAATGTATAGTGCTGTGGGATTGGTCTTGTATCAAGTTCTGTTTACTATTACTCAATGGAGTTCTACTGAGGGGTTGTATCTTGCCCCTAATCCTCCATAGGTACAATTGGAGGAGGCATCTTGCACATTTGTGGGCTACCGCTTGAGATAGATTAAGCCTGTCTGCGCATATTGCATGGTGTTATGAGTGTACTTACATAGCATGACCTGGCTGATGTCTGGGCACCCACTCCGGTCATGTGCTGATCCCAGGTGTTTTGTAAGAGTGCGCTGTGTAGTGTCTGTGGAAAACTAGCGTTGGGTTCAGTGTAATTGTAAATTGTGTGGGAGAGGCACCTTTGCTAGCACTGTTGAAATGTCGCTCCATTTGACTATGCAGATTTCTGGCTACAGATGGATGCAAATAAATCAGAAGAAATCAACTAGAGAGTAAAAAGATATAATTTCAGATGCGTTGATATTCCCTGAGGGAAAAGATTTATTTTTATTAAGATAACCCTCACCCACCAAAAGACCCCTTGGTGGCGTGCTTCATCATCGGGTTCTTCCCGCTCCACTGCGGATGGGGCGTACTATGACCTACGGAGACCTGAGAACACTTTTGGGAAAGTGTGGGCTATATTACCTAAAATAGGAGTGGAAGGGTCAGTGAGATAGTGAACAAAATTCTTAAAAAATACCAGGCCACTAGGAACCTACATTTTATTGAAACTTGTGGCTGGTAGGGTTAAAAATGGGTGGTGGGAGGTGCACAATATGATGTATGTGTTTGGTGCAGCTCTACATGTTTCAAGCCTTCCCCTGCAGCTTTTCATCAGGACCAAATGAGTTGATCCCTTAATACCACTCCTGAATAATGGCTGATGTATTCCTTAGTGCCTATTCAAGGATTATTAATATGTATTATACAATGCCCAATGTGTATGTTGTTTCAATACTACCTATTTGGTATACAAAACATGGGTTAACTTACCGGCACGTTAAGCATTGTAAACCACATCAACATCTGGTGGAAAAATTGTGATATATTTTTCTATCGGTGTGACAGTGTCAAAAAGTGTCCTTATCCTGTGTAAGGAAATTATAGGAACAATAAAATACATACCACATAACAGAAAACACATTCTCCATAATGCAGTCATATTCAGGTGCTAATTCCTCTAGCCGTTTCATTCAGATATCTATTTGTTGTGCTTAGCTGAAAGGTCGTACTAATAATTAGTTTAACTTTGCCCCATGAGCCCTGCACGGGAACACAGGGACGCTTGTAATCACACTCTGAGAGAAAAGGGAATCTGTAGTATTTTGGGTTTAGTATTTATGTTACTGCACTTCTCCGCTTCTAGCTACTCAGCCAGTGTAAGTGTTCCAGATTAGAATGTGAGTGTGATTGACATGGATGGAATGCTTGTGTGACTGGTATGAGGGTTGGCAGTTGGAGTATGGGCTGAGTAGCTAGGAGGCTGCTCCTGGTGGGGCTGCTTGTTCCAGAGTTATACTTCCTGTTATCCTTACTATGGCTGAATAAACCTACTTCATAACTCATCTACATCTGCCTCGGCTACATCATTACATGTATGTATGGACCAACATACTACATTATTTTTGGCGACGAGGATGGGGTTACCCATAACCAAATAAAAGAAGGTGTAACAAGGGACAGAAACCCAAGCACACACGCAGCACGAGATGGTGCAGCACAATGTGTCGAACAAACACATAGAAAAAGTGAAGCACAATCAGCTTACACACAAGACAAAGTGAGCCAAATAATGACTACACACAAAAGAAAATGTGATGCACAGGGCGTCTTACACACTGGACACGAGACCATGCACGCAAATTATGTACTACAAAGTGTCCAACACAGGCAGAAAAGGTATAAAGTCCTTAGAAAGACTTTGACCCTATAACCCAGACATGAGGGTTAACTAATAGTAAAAAAAACATGAGGGGAAATGGGACTACAACCCAAACCCGTCCCAAAAACAGGGATACAATGATGCACAAATGAGGGTGAGAGAACCCTTAAACAAACCTTTGCGCAGACATGAGTAGGAGAACTCATGAACGAAACTAAACACAGAAATGAGGGTGAGAGAACCCTTAAGCAAAGCTTTTGCACAGACATGAGTAAGAGAACTCATGAGTCAAACTAAACACATAAATGAGTGTGAGAGAACCCTTAACACCACATAAGAAATGTGACACAAGCGTAAAAGCATGTCAGACAAATTACACACACATTTCTTTAAGAATAAACTGTGAGAAAAACATGCTTGTAGGTTAATGTGAAAGTTAAAAACATGCTTGTAGATTAACCACAGACATAGGTGTGCCTGTCACTGGGATGAAAGACTGGCCTTTGAAAATGTTAATGTTTCGATGACAATCCTGAAGAAAAACTTTGCTAACGTACTTCCCAAGAACTTTGCAGCATGTGAGATGTAGACAAAATAACGAATGATATTGGAGAGAACTCAGCAAAGAAACTGGGAGTAAAGTATAGTGTCAAAGTCTATAAAAACAGATCAACACAACCGAAGTCATGATGAGCGGAGAATCCGGAGCGGCAGGTACTGTAACAGCGCAATCCTACCTAGCGGACGGCCATTTCGAGAATTTTTCCTTTGTTTGGCAACGCTGCTACCACAACAACGAAAGCAACGCTGTCCGCTCTTCGCTGCTGTCGGGCTTCTCAAAGACTCAAATCCAACACTCGTCACCTTGGCAACACCGTACACACAAACACGTTCTCTTTTGTTTTCCAATTCGAGAGGGAGAGGATGTGTAGTATTCTGGGTTTAGTATTTATGTTACTGCACTTCTCTGCTTCTAGCTACTCAGCCAGTGTGAGTGTTCCAGGTTAGAATGTGAGTGTGATTGACATGGATGAAATGCTTGTGTGACTGGTATGAGGGTTGGCAGTTGGAGTATGGGCTGAGTAGCTAGGAGGCTGCTCCTGGTGGGGCTGCTTGTTCCAGAGTTATACTTCCTGTTATCCTTACTATGGCTGAATAAACCTACTTCATAACTCATCTACATCTGCCTCGGCTACATCTTTTCATGTATGTATGGACCAACGTACTACAGAATCGAAATGTAAAAACCAGGTTAGGTTCAGTATTCAGGGGTCAACCAGTTTTCCAGTTACCATGGGAGCGGCTATGCCGTACTTACTGCTTCAAAGCTACTCCCTCACTCAGCATACTCTGCCTACGCATGGCTTCGTGGGTGAGAGTAAGTGGCTTGGCCATCTGTTTTTAAAGACTGGTCTGCTCAGGTTCAATTGCCTCATGTTAGTGGTGCATGGGCTGCTAACCTATCAGAATGGCCGCCGCCATGTGGCAGCTTCTGGATCATGTTGGGAATGGTATTGCGGTGACTGGGTCATGTCTAGAAAAAGGCTCTTTTCTTTATATATTTTTATGAGATCGATATTGTGTTAGTTTGAGCGTGGATAGCACAATACGAGTTGGAGCAGACTTTTGAATGTCTGACAGAATATCGACAGACAGAAAATCGACCTACAAACATATCGACACAGAAATATCTACATCAAAAATAATGAAGTCCTATTTACATAAAGGTAAGTACAAAAATATTTTTAAAAAACATATCATCAAAAATATTGAAGTTAAAAATATCGTTTTTAAAATGTTTTAATATTATTGTAAAAATCAATAAAAAATACATAGAATTAAAATAATTATAGATATAAACATTAAAACATATTAAAAAAATGATAACTAATACATATACGTTTAAAAATACTAAAACATCTACATATAAATTAATATACTCCACATATTGCAACAGTAGGGAAAACGTTGGATAGCGAACGGGTAAAAATTACTATTCCCACTCCAGGTTTCCTTGCCTATAGAGTTACCGACACTTACCAGGTATTTGCCTTATTATTTTTTGAAGCTTCCGGAGCTTGAAGACACCAGATAAAGACTTACTGTTGGTTACATAGTTTCCATTGCTGGCCGCATTTTCCAGTGGGAATCCTGGTGTTTATAGTGGGAGTTCTTTGCACATTTTGAGCCTATTATTCCTTCATTCGTTTTTGAGACTACAGAACTAATTCAAATCCATTTTTTATAGTTTTACTTGGTGACTAAAACCAAGTACCAATTTTCTTATCTAAAGGCTTGGAATGTAAGTGAGAATATATATATATATATATATATATATATATATATATATATATATATATATATATATATATATATATATATATATATATATATATCCAAAACACAGGAACCCCCAATGAAGAACCACCACAGGAAACTTAGTTTGCTCACAATTGTAATGACAGCTTGCAGACAGGAAACTTTCAAAGAGCACTCATTAGTATTCTTACGCCATACGCGTTTCAGGAATAAAATCCCTTCCTCAGTGGCGTGTGTAAAGGTAAGATGAAAGCGCATGTGCGTGCGCACAGTTCAATTCATAGCACCTGGCTCAGAAGGGCGTCACCACCCCCATTGCCTTCTGGATGTTGTAGTGCGCACATCGTGACCCCCAGTGGGTGCGCTGTCACAGTCCATTAAAACAGTGTTCATCCTTGCAGAAATAGAGATTCTCGATGAGGCACCTGTCCCGCTTTTCAACTGTCACTGCTGAGCCTCGAGATGGCATCACCCTGCATATGTGCCAGCCCGAATTTCCTCCCGATTCAAACATCACCGGATGGTGTTGTCACGGACCCCCACACAGGGATGGGCAGTTCTTTCCGGCCGGGTTAAGCCGTAATACATCCAAAACACAGGAACCCCCAATGAAGAACCACCACAGGAAACTTAGTTTGCTCACAATTGGGGTGGTTCTTCATTGGGGGTTCCTGTGTTTTGGATGTATTACGGCTTAACCCGGCCGGAAAGAACTGCCCATCCCTGTGTGGGGGTCCGTGACAACACCATCCGCTGATGTTTGAATCGGGAGGAAATTCGGGCTGGCACATATGCAGGGTGATGCCATCTCGAGGCTCAGCAGTGACAGTTGAAAAGCGGGACAGGTGCCTCATCGAGAATCTCTATTTCTGCAAGGATGAACACTGTTTTAATGGACTGTGACAGCGCACCCACTGGGGGTCACGATGTGCGCACTACAACATCCAGAAGGCAATGGGGGTGGTGACGCCCTTCTGAGCCAGGTGCTATGAATTGAACTGTGCGCACGCACATGCGCTTTCATCTTACCTTTACACACGCCACTGAGGAAGGGATTTTATTCCTGAAACGCGTATGGCGTAAGAATACTAATGAGTGCTCTTTGAAAGTTTCCTGTCTGCAAGCTGTCATTACAATTGTGAGCAAACTAAGTTTCCTATGGTGGTTCTTCATTGGGGGTTCCTGTGTTTTGGATATATATATATATATATATATATATATATATATATATATTGTTAGTTACCAACTTAATTTGAACTAGAGACTTTGCTTGGAGCAATCTTCAGACCTTCATACAAGATTGGAAGCGCGACGCATCGAGAGGAAGCGTGTCACCACCGCAGCTGACATCGTCGCATTGCCGGAGAAGCGAACCTTTACCGCATCTCCCTGCAAGCATGTGTTCATCGAAGCTGCCTGCTGTTGCATCACTGGAGAAGCGTGACGTCATCAAGAGAGTCGCCATCGCATCCCAGGAGATGGGTGTCGCATGGCCTGTCGCGGCTCCAAAGTACAGAGTCGTCGCAAGGCTGAAAGAGCGACTACGCATCATCATCGCAACATCATCGCATCGTCACATCAAGGGAGCCAACTTATTGCATCGTAACTGGATTATCGCATTGCATTAAGGCGCCATCTTGCGCACCGCAACCTGCCCGCAGGCCGAGAATCTATGCATCACCTCCGCACCGGTAAGGATTACGACACATCCCCTACTCTGCGCAAACATTGAGGAACAATGCATCATCTCCGCAGGATCACAGAACCAACGCATCTCCCCTTTTGTGAGCCTTTTGTTTACTTTGCGTTACGCATCCAGGAACTTCGTTGAGAACTTTGTCGCATTTATCATCAACTTGAACTAAGTAACTTTTATCATCTTGACAGCAATCTTAAGTGTAGTATTGTAGATTTGTTTTGTTTGTGGTCTTGTGTTAAGGCTATATAAAGAATACTTATTTTTATAAAACCTTTGTTGTGTCCATCTGTAGTGTTTTCACTGTATTACTGTGTATATTCACAAATGCTTAACAAACTGCCTCTGAGATAAGTCTGTCTGCTCGTGCCAAGCTACCAATGGGATGATCAGGGGTTATTAAGGAGTGTAATCCCCTTATCTTGACGTAGAAGTAAGGGTCCCTATTTGAACAAAGGTGAATACCATTGCCAACTAGGGCACAGCACAAGACCTTCCAACAACCAATTGTTTGTTAAAATTAGCAATGCCCAAACAAATCAGGTAACCACCCATGGTACCTGTCAAAAATAACCTAAAAGTAACTCAAAAGATTCTCAATTCTTCCAGATGAATGATGTAACCCAGGAACCCAGCCCATTAGAGAAAAACGTTTCTCGACACCATGTGCCTATGCCCGACCATGGAATTACAATGTGACCTCCACTGTGGCCGTCGCATGGGGCATGTTTACCATTTCAGCACCCGCTGCAATGGTAAACATGATGGGCTTGCATTTTGCTGCACTACGATGCAGGCACCATGCGGTGCCTGTCACATGGTACAAGGAAATGAAGGGGGTACCAGTGCACCCACACCCCCCCAATAAATGGGGGGCCCCAACGGGCCCCTGTAGTCAATCTTTGCCAGCCTGCGAATGGCGATTGAACCGCCATCCACCGCTGGCTGAGATAAAGCTTCCTAATATGGCAGATGGTGCCTGCTAGGCACCTCCACCATTCTGAGTATGCATTCCAAGTCCGCCAGGCAAACGGTGGGAATTGGGAAACAGAATGGATGAGCCCTTGAAAAACTGGGAGCATCTGCACCAATGAGATTACCTGCATTTTTAAAGGTGATGTGGCAGAACAAGATGCATAACTTGGAGGACCCTGTTGAGGTGGATACATTTATTGTGGAGGCAATGATAGGGACTCCGAGCAACAGATAGGTGACAAACAGAGCAGGGAAGGCAATATAGGCACTCCCCGACATGAGCTCATTAGGCAGTAGTGATGCCTAATACATTTTCTGGGAGGGTTTCCACGGGAGGGTGCACTAGTGGTGGGGAGCAGGGGGGACAATAAATATCTTGTCCTCAGGTCAAAGAAGTAAAAGCTAAACAGAATTCACCAAATAAGAAGGTCAAATTAATGGGGTCCCGAAAGAGGAAGATGAAGGAGTATGAATAAGAAAGGATTGATGATTCTATGTTGGAATGTGAAAGGGCTACTGGTACAAATAGGGCAGAGAGTAATAGTACAATATTTAATGCCCAAATTATTATGCATCAGGAGATATATCTCCTGAGACAAGAATATAAGGAATTCTTCTCAAAACAGAGATGGATAGGAAATTGGGTCTCTACAGACCAAATGCACTGAACCAAAGGAAAAGCTACACTACTAAAAGCAAAGGCAGGGATTGAGCTATCTAGGTACAGAGCAGATGAGGTTGGTCATTGGATAATCACCAAAATTAAAATATATCCTACAACATAAACATTAGCCAGCTACTATGGTCCAAATAAAGATGGTGTAACTCCTCTGACTCAGCTCTTTTCTAACATCGTAGACTTTCAATCCCCCACTATTCTTGGTGGGGATTTTATTGTTTAATTGAATAATGATCTTGATAGATCCTCAGTCAGGACCCATATCTTCTCCTTCAGGATGAGGACATACCTACAAGATAGAGTGGGGAACTTTAACGTCCGTGATGTTTTCTGTAGTGTGAACAGAAATTGTAGAAATGATACCTTCCATAGTAAGAAGAATGTGTACTTTTCTAGAATAAACTACCTGTTAATGGATAGGAAAGAAGTAGAGCAGGTAGTGGGGATAGACCAACTGCCTATACATCTGTGAGACCATGCAGCATTACTTCTAAGAATCGAAAGGAGGGACACCTATAGCATTGGGAGGTGGAGGGTAATGGAAGGATAATGCTGCAGACCGAGATAATGGCACAAATACGCCGTAATAGAGAGCAATTTCTTTCCTGGAATTTGGAGTATACCCCTCTGCATTCGGTTTGGGATGCATATAAGGCCTGGTTAAGGGAAAATATTAAAAAACTGACAGTCAATTGGGTAAGAGAAGAGAAAAAATACCTCACCAGTCTAGAGGAGGAGATATGTAATGCGGAGAGTTTATTAAAAGGCAATATGGGACAGGAAGGAGAATGAAAGGAGGTGGCAGATAAGCTGGAAGACCTGCAATTGAAGTTTAGAACACAAATGGAAGAGAAAGTGATACAGCAATGGGAGGTTAGTAGAGCTAGAGACATTTTACAAGGGGAATGTTGTGTGAAACTTTTGGCTGGGAAATTAAGGCTGGATAGGAACCAAAATTATGTAGGGAAGATCATAGAGTGGAAGTTAGGGTTGATGTTGGAGAAGAGCAACAAAATCAGAGCCGCATTTACCAACTTTTTTTCAGGAGCTATATTTAGAAGATTTAGAGGTTACAAAGCAAGAAATACAAGATTGGCTCCTAGAAAAACACCTCCCCAAACTTACAGGAACCCAAACACTATATCTAGGACAAGAAATTAACAGCAGTGAGATCTACATACTGATATACAGAATAAGCAAAAAAAAGGGAAAGCTGCAGACCCAGATGGGATCCCCAGTGATTTGTACTCTGTGTTACGGAAAAAATAAATGGACCCCGTACCCGAGCAAAAAAGTCTATAGTATGTATAGCTGTCCTTGTACATCAGATCTCAGCAAAAAAACACAATATATCAATAAACAGCTTCCCAGATGAGCAAGATAAACAATCACAATACTTGATTGTAGTCAATTTTTTTTTTTTATTCGAAGGCACTTTATTCCTTTAAAACATTACAGAATTGCCTGCCGCCAATGCATTTCATCCCTCATGGGACTTCTTCAGGGCTTAGTCAGAATTTGTGTCTTTTGACGGAGGTTAATAACACATATAAAAAGCAACAGCAATGATGAGGTCATGTATTGGTAGCACAGTTGTCGTAATCCGTATCCTTCACAATGTGTCGACACAGCATTAAAACAAGAGGTTTTCCAGACGTCCGTGAAATAGGATTCAATGGTGACAAAACAACCAAATTCTTTGCTAAACGTATAAGTGTCCGGCGTTGTCACCATTGTGTATATGCAGGGAATATCCCTCCTAGTTGGCTCCTATCTGGGTAGATAGATGACACCCAGTAATAACGTCCATTGATTGCGGGCAGAGTATGTAGCCCTCTGAGTTCAAACAGCCATCCGATTCCCTCACGATGTGTGCAAATTGTACTTTGTGTTACGAGAAGGGATCATTCCCATTTGAGTTAAGCTGTTTAACTCTCTTTTGATAGGAGGTGGGTCAATTCCCTTATCATGGAATGAGGCAGTTATTTCCCTAATCCTAAAGCAAGGCAAGAACCCGGTATATTGTCAATCATTTCGCCCAATCTCCTTACTTAATTGTGGTTATAAGATCTTCAAAAGCGTCCTTGTTGCCCATCTGAATAAGGGGGTGGGTCAGCTGATACATCAAGATCAAAAGGATTTTCTTCCAGGGAGGAACATGGAAGAGCTTCACCACCCCTTGATAGGCTCTACAGACCCAGCTACAGCGGTGGAGGCTCCCCTTACGATTGTTACGTTGGATGCAGCAAAAGCATTCAACTGTGTTAATTGGAGGTATTTTAAGACTACAGTAGAACATGTTGGTCTAAGTAAAAACATGATAGATACAATGTTTATAATCTACAGTGCTCCAACAGCAAAATTCTTGATGTATGATAGCCTGTCTTCTCCAGTAACAATAGTGAGAGGGACAAGACAAGGATGCCCTCTCTCCCCCATTTTATTTGATCTTTATATAGAACCTTTCGCTCAAAGTTTGAGATTGAATGGAGGGATTAAATCTTTCAAAATTGGAGCATACACAAGGAAGACTTCCCTATGTGCTGATGGCTTAATGACTTACACCTGGGATGTGTTATCTGCGCTTCCACACCTCATTGTGGAGGTGTGGGAATTCGTTGCACTGACAGGATATTCAACAAACAAAGAAAAAACTGAGATAATGATCTGGAACCAAGATGGTGGAAGGATAAACTGCATTGAGGAATTGAGATACTTGGGGATAAAAATAACTAGAGACCTTGGGAAGATCAACACCTTTAATCTTGAGAGAGTAGAAAAAGAGATAGATAGGTTAATAACAAGATGGCAGAACCTTCCACTCCCGATTTATGGCCAGATGAATCTGGTGAAAAGGTCTATCCTGCCCAAACGTACCTTTCTTTTTGATAACAACCTCTTACACTTTGAAAAAAAAAACACTCCTGAGATTGCAAGGGAAGATAACATACTTTATCTGGGCTAGCAGAGGAATATGTCTCCCATGGAAAAAGTTGAGAAGGAAAGCGGGATTGGGAGGTTTGAGTCTCCCAGACCTGCAGCTTCACTGTTGGGCGTTCCAACTTAAAAACAATAGAATGCTTCTTCAACGTCCTTATGAGTCCCTAATAGGAGTTATGCTCAAAACCATGTTGGCAGACCTACCTGAGGAAGGATTCTCTTACAAATATGGGGCTCCAACATTTTTCAAAAAGGTCAGACTGAAATGTATCCAGACAGCGGCTAGAACTTGGTATGAGATGAGATCAATTCTGGGTATACCTTACTATAGCAGGTTGTCCCCTATATGGGAATCTCCAGGTACTCCAGAATGTTTTAACTGATAGTTTGGCAAAACCTTTGAAAAAGTGAGATGTTAGGTGGTGAGGACAGTTAGTGGATGATGGACAAAAGCTAACATGGAGCTTCTGGTACAATAAGACAAATGGGGCTATGCTAGCTTTAAGATTTATCAGGTTACTGCATGGCTTAAGGGCCAAAACTGGTTGGATGTAGATTCTCGACAAATGGAGCTAGAACTTCAAGATATAGCGGCAAAGAAAAGAGAAGTGGCACACTGGTATCAATATCTACAGGGCAGCAGAGTTGGCCGAGATGAAAACACCATATAGCGCATGGGATGGATACTTGCCGTAAGCAAAGCTGGCAGAGTTATGGCATGTATCTTGTGCTATACTTTATTTGGTGGTTAAACCTGCTGAATTAAAAAATAAAATGTTTTCACCACGCATAGCAACTACTGGACCCCCCAAAAAGCTGGAAAACATAAGGGTAAGTGTTGACCTAAAGTGTAAACAGTGTTGCAGCTGAGAGGCAGATGATGTACATATGTTTGCCACTTGCCAAAAGTTAGAAGAATTTTGGTCAGCACAGTGGATAAGACTATCCCTGACCTTATGGGAGTGAACATAGAGGTAAGCACTGATTTCATTATGTTTGGGAAATCTCAGTTGGTAAAAGACATACATGATCTGCAGGAAAACTGCCACCATTTGATCTTTTTTTTACACTACTAGCAAGGAGAGAAATCTGTAAAGTTTGGAATCCGGCAGTGGCCCCTTCATGGCAGGGAGGGAAGAGATTTGTGGGTTGTGTTAAGGAGCTGGATAGAAGTAGGTTCTAGGACTTGCTAAAGATTGGATGACCTTTCTGTCTAATGATTACACCCTCTAAATTCATAGAAACTAGCAGAGCTGTTGAGCGTAGATATAACCCAGCACATCTGAGTGATTAAGATCCGATTCCGAGCACTCACGAACGGCAAGTTGATTGGTGCCAATCGGTGATGACATGAGAACAAAAACAACAAAAAAAGTGCAGGGGAAATGGAAGGGGACATAGCTCGAATTCATTCATTTATGTTTACTCCTTATTTTTGCTACAATAAAATCAAATGGCAAGCGTCGGTTTATGATTTGTTCCATTAAGAATGAGGCCTATTGTGTTTAGCTCCTCAAATAAAGACCAAGGGCCAGATGTAGGTGGCCAAATACCGGTTGGTAACGGTATGTGTGCCACAATGTACACAAGCCAGAATCAGGGGTGCTACAGGGTATCAAAGTGACACCCTGTCCCCCTTAACAATTCAGTAATTTTACCGAATCGGTATTTACAGATTTGGTAATTGACATTGATTCCTATGGGCCTCAAGACCCATAGGAATCAATGGCAATTACCGAATCGGTAAATACCAATTCGGTAATTACCGAATCATACCGATTCGGTAAAAATTACCGAATTATTTCCTACATCTCATTTACCGAATCTAGAATACCGAATCAGTAAAATTCGGTATTTTAGAGTCGGTAAATGAGATTTACCTACATCGGGCCCCAAATGACAACAGGGACATTGTCTAAAACACATGCATACTATGAAAACATATTAGAGTCACCAGGAGTCGATTAACTTGTTTGGCCGTGGCCGCCATTTTGCAGCAGTGCTGCACTTCCTCTAAAACGGGCGGGGCCGCGTCGGCCGTTGAACGTGCGCAGCACTACGAAGGTAGTGCTTGCGACGTCCAAGGGCCGACAGCAGCACTTAAGGGGTTAATGTTGCCTGTTCTACTAGCTTTCCCTTCCTTGTACATACTGTGCTAAAAACAATGACAGCAACACGCAACACTTTGGAAACTGTGTGCATTTATGTGACAGCCCCCCACATTGCTCAAGTTCACAGTGCCTGTCAAGCTTGTTGGTGTTATTTAGTTCATTTTAACTGTCAATCATACCAGACAGAAATGATCCAGCCTTGCAGTGTTCCTAGTAAGTAGGTACACAGACTGCAAACGATTAAGCAGGAGTTTCAAATGCCATTTGGAAAGGGAGTATTGAGAGAATGATAGTTTATTTGGATGGACATTCTGATAATCAGCAAGCAGAAATGTGACTATCCATTGATAGTAGCTAAACCTCTCATGGGAGAGCAATTGTAAAACCTCTGCAAAGGGATGCTAGATTCAAGTCATCTGTGTAACGCAAATCACTTTTAAGGACTAACCCTCAGGCCCCAGCCAATTATGGTTGTCTAGCACATAGGTTGGTTTACTCAAAAACACACAGAAGGTGATTGGAGGAATGCTTGCAATTTGTCTAACTCTAGCAATCACTCAGGTAGCATCACCACTCATCTTTTGCTCACAATGCCATTTCAATTTTAACCCACCCTTATGCAAGTCTGTCTTGACTCTGCCCCAGAAATATGCAAGCCTGCACTGCCAGGCCACCCAGATAATTTATGAACTAGAACACAAACAACCCAAGCCCTGTCTCCAGAGCTTAATTTGAGCCAGTGGTTTCCGTGCTCATCACCTGCATCTAATACGATATAAATAAACAGTGGTCCTAGACCTATTGATCAAAATAATTGACCCAATCAATCTCCGTTCATTAATTTAACATTCAAGAGCACTTCAACTGAATGTGCTCCAATGGCTACCTGCACTTAATAAGCAGCACTGGCGCTTATGGCAGTCTGCCAAATTGTCTGATTTTAGTGAGAACAACAACAGTTGTTTACTATATCAATATATGTTAAACATGACTATTACCTGCTGCCCATGCTAATATTATAGATTTGGGGGCCTCGAATAGTCTGAATTGTCTCACTTGTAGGAGTGTGATAGATAATAGTTGGTTTGGTACTGTCATTGGCAGCAATGTCAGGGGCAATGGGTGGTGTAGGCTGCAGTGGCCTCCTGATGAGGGCCCTGGCACTTAGGTTTTACATATTAAGCACTACCAGTTTCACTCCGATTTGGGCTCACAAGTCAAGTATTGCATGCTTACAATAGCACAGGGAGCTCAGGTCCATGTCTGAGCACATCCTTGCCATTTAGGGTGCACATCAAACTTACAAAAGGTGTTGGGAGGAATTCTTGTACATTTGTCTAAACACTGGCAGTCACTCTGGTAGTATACCAAAACATATTTTTTTTGCTCATCACACCATTTAAGTTTGGACCCAAGCATATGCAATCACTTGTTACCTTGCTCCAATAGGGACAGTTGTTCCCAAACTGCCAGACCAGACCCTCCCTGAACAGTAATACAAACAACCCAAGACCAGCTGTGCACTGGTTAGGGCTCAAGAGTTGGGTGTAGCTTGCTTCAAGTGGAACAGTGAGCACGGGATCCATGTTTAAGCATACCCATGTCACTTAAAAAAGATGATTGAAGGAATGCCTGTAATTTTTCTAACCAATCTCTGGGGTGGTTTCTCAACCAATCATTCTTTTGCTCACCATGCCGTTTCAGTTTGGACGCAGCCAAATGCAAATCAGTCTTGACCCTGCTCCAATAGGAACAGTCCATCCCAAAATGCCAGGCTAGGCTCTCTATAAATGAATGACTGGATGAATGAATGAATGAATTGGCATTTGTAGAGCGCATGGCTACCTGAAGGCCTCCCAGTGCTTAGGAACAGAGCCTACACAAATGACAAGCATTAAGCGGCCCAGAATGGTGATGTTTTAAGCTACCTGCAGGAACTCTGGGACTCGAGCAATTCAAGCCAGGTTTTGCCCTGATTAGGACTCCTTAGTTGGGTATACCTTGGATCCAGTGGCACAGTGAGAACAAGTCCCACTTCAGGTCATTCACTTGCCACTTAGGGCAAAAGATCAAACACACAATAGGGTAGGACAGCCTGATCCACATTTGTGATAAACATTTTCACATACTCGATTGCTTGTCCAAATTCATCCAGTTTATTGGCAGTTTTATTTTGTCTTAATGCATCACGTCAAAGACACAAAGTTACATAATTTCACGCATCTTCACTTGCTCAGGAATTGCCCATCTGGGCCTATTCATGGGCACATAAACAAACTTCATTGCTCCATAATATTAAAATCACCCAATGCATTTCGGTCTCTCAAAGACCTTCTTCAGGGGTATCTACAATAATTAAAAAATATACATCAAACCACCGTAATTTACATACTATAAAGGTGAAACTTATTGTAAATTTTTTTTTGAAACCTCTTTTAAATCTAAACAACATGCATATTCCACAGAGTTTATATCCACAAATGACTGCCCACACAACTCCCTCGTGCCCTCGCTCTTCCCCGTAACAATCAGACCCACACCCTGTGCTTCATGTACAGAAAACCTCAAAACCCCCCAAAACAGATAAACTAAACTTCCACCCTTGTTAGTTGTACTGCCTGTATGCCAGGCGCTCAACCCCCCCACTAACTACTTCCCTAATATTCCCTCTCACTCATGGTAGAATGATTCAATCCTCCCTTATTTACCTGACGGTCACTTGCAGCTTCATGAATGATTTACTTGCCCCTGAACTCAAACCCCATGCTCTACGCAGTCTGCCTGCGTGTTCCTATCAAACTTGAACTCCACCTACCCCACCTGTATTCAATTATTGATGCATGAATCCCATACTCCACCCCTCAAGAGTTTTAGTAGTGATGATGTACCGCCCTCATTTACCACACAACCAAAATACTCAATATCCCACATTGCCCTGGTGACAGTTCGCAAAAAACCAACGAAACACAATTTATGTGAAACACCATATAAATAAACAATGCTAAATAAATATAACAGTCATTCGAAGAATGTCCAAAACAGTGTGTTTCAACCCATATTTTCCATTGATGTTGATTCGGAGGGTCTGAGACGTGACACCCAACGCTCTTCATATTCCACTTGCTTTGTCGATGGGGTGCTAACAGGGTAGGAACGGTTTATAATGTTTCAATTCAAAAGAAACTTGAAGCACACCCTTTCTTTTATCTCAAATTATTAGTTACTCATCTCATCCTGTTTGGCGTGAAAGATTGTATGCACGCCAAACTGGTTGATATGAGTAACTAATATTTCGAGATAAACGAAAGGGTGTGCTTCAAGTTTCTTTTGAATTGGGCCATTAGGATGCGCCCACCACATTGGCTGGGGAATCCCGCATTTTTAACATTTCGGCAGGCGGTGCTGAAAGCACCGCCCGCCGCAATGCTAAAAATGCACATTGCTCACTTCAATTCACAATGTGACAGGCACTGTGCGGTGCCTGTCACGTTGTACAGTGAAGTGGGGGGTATCATAGGTACCCCCCATGTGCACCCCCCAAGTCCCTGGGGGCCCGCAACGGGCCCCCCACAATACATTCCCGTTGCCACCACGGAAAAGCATGTTCCCACCCACATCCTAATAGGGATGGGGGTGCCTAACAGACACCGCCACCATATGAAACCCTTTTCCGTCCGGTCAACTCGTTGACCAGGCGGCAAATAGGCAGACGGTCTTTCCATCCACCACGGTCCCCCGCCATAATAATATGGCGGGGGAAATGGGTGGCAGGCAGGGAAGGATGTCGGGCGGAACGCCACCGCCCGCATGGAGGTGGCAATCCACACGGCATTCTAATTGGGTCCAAAGTGTCTATATCTGAGAAGTTTGAAATGGGTTTTTTATACATGGCGAGCCAGTGGAACTCCCTGGGATGGGATGAGATGTGGGTGTTTTGTGGTAGGTTGAGCATGAGGCTTGGGGCAGCATTCTGGATGGTCCGAGGTCTGTGTAGGAGCTGCCTGGAGAAGGCGGCTTAAAAAAGTGTGTTGCCATGGTCGAGTCTGCTTGTGGATAGTGCTTGTATGATGGTGCGTCTGGTTTTCTGTGGCATAAATTTGAAGTTCTACCTAGCATTAGTAAGATTTGGAATCAGGGAGCACTCACCACATTGACTAGTGCCGTCATGTTGATCTTTAAGAGAACAGTGGTTCTGCCACTCTTCAACTTGGAACAAAGAGTATTTATCCAATTATATGTCTCTCTACAAAGATGAGAACAATCAATGAATAAATGAAAGAATGGATCTTAACTTATATTACATTAACTTGTATCCAAACCAAAAACGGAAAAAAACTCATGTATTCTCTTTTATGATATGTCTCTTTATATTAAATGTTTTAGAAAGATTAGTGCAAACAATTAGATACAAATATATCCACACACACAGAATGACTCTTCTACAATGACATTATGGTTGTGACTTAAAGTGAACCCAAACAATATATATACTTACATATCACTATACATTATACATAAGATACAAGAACATATACTACCAAGAGAAATTATATATAGACACAGTGTGAAATTCTTGAAATCAAAATGTATCAACCCAGTCGGTATTTAATCTTATTATTTCTCTGTTAATCGGGGTGATCTTGAACACCTGCTAAAAAGCGTCAACGTTTTGACCCCATAGATATTATGCAATATTGTATTCATCTGGGTGGGGTCATCTTCGGGACTAACTAAATGATCTGTGTGTGGCCTTTGTAGGGGTACCACCCTGTCATATGTTACCTCACAACTACTCCTACTTCTGCGCAGATTGGTGACCTGACACAGATATCTGTCCTCTGGTCCTCCGAAAAAATGATTAATCATGTAAAAGAATTCCTCCGATGTTTGTTGCACCGGGGTTCCATGAACTATTCACCTTGGAAGTGAGCTGCAACGAGAAACGAGAGCCTCCCGGTTATCTTGTCAGGAGGAGTATAGTAATACCCCAGAAATATCCAAAGGTGTATATTTAGCCTTGGATACCGCTGTGAGGTGCAATTGTGGAGACGGAAGGCCCCTAGAAGTCACCTCCTGCTTCCTTAAAGGATGCTTTCATGGAACGCTGTGCGCCAGATGCCGGAGGATTTTTTTTACATGATTAATTATATTTTCGGGTGACCAGAGGACAGATATCTGAGTCAGGTCACCAATCTGCGCATGAGAGGGAGTAGCCTTGACACAACATATGACAGGGTGGAATGGAATGAATTCTTCCATTTATTTATTGATTGCTCTCATTATTGTAGAGAGACATATAATTGGATAAATACTTTTTATTCTAAGTTAAAGAGTGGCAGAACCACTGTTCTCTTAAAGTACTTAACCCAGGGTTCTACACTATACTCGACTACCCTATTATTTCATACTGATCATGTTGAACTTGTCATCTATGATGAGCCCAGATTTATGACATATTTAGTGTTTGTATGAGTTCATTTTAGCTCTGTCAGCCATCAGGTGGTGTACCACAGGGAGCTTCTATTTCCAAAGACCAGTACTTCCATCCTGTTGGAGTTGAGAGTGAAATAATTGGTTCTCACACATTCTACTACAGTGGTCATGAAATTGGTGAAGAATATTCTGGTGGTGGTTGTCTTGCCCATCAGGGAGAGGATGAGTTGGGTGTCATCAGTGTAAACTATGAGCGTGATGCCTTGAGATTGAATGATATTGGTGAATAGAGTCTTGTAGATGTTGCACAGCGTAGGGCTGTGAGACCGTTCCTGGGAAACTCTTCAAATCAAGCTATTGATATACGATGTGAAGGGTGGCAGTCTGATTTTTTGGATTCTTCACATGAGAAAGGAGCTGATCCAGTTGAGTGCTGGCACTTGGGTGCCAACCTTTTAGAGTCTTCTGATGACTGTATTTTTGGCAGACCCTGTCAAATGCCGCAGAAAGGTCACTGTTTCCCTTCAGTCCAGGATAGTCCAGATGTTGTTGGTGGCTACAATGAGTGCTGTTTTGGTGCTGTGATTATTTCTAAATCCAGATTGAGTGTTGTGTAGTTGGAGATGTTTTCTAGGTGGGTTGTGGGTTGCTTGATGATCGCCTTCTCTATCACTTCGGCTATGTAGCAGAGCAAGGAAGTAGGATATAAGTTGCTCCCTTAGCTTAGGTCACCTGACAACTTCTTGAGAAGGATATTGACTGCTGCATGCTTCCAGTTTTCCAGGAATATGGCAGATGTGACGGAGGTGTTGATCTTGTGGGGGAGGGCAATGCTGAAGGATAATACTCCAAGGTTGTGGACGTGGTGGGGGATGGGTCGATTGAGGCTCTTGAGTGGTTGGTCTGCCTGATGGTCACTGTATCTTTGCTGGTGATAGTTTTCAATTCAGTCAGGTGGCCATCTTGGTTTGTGGTTAGCAGCTTTGCGATGAAATCACTGGGGTCTGGTTGGTGAGTGAAGTTGCTGTAGATGTTAGCAGTTTTGCTGATTTTGGCAGGTCATCACAGAGTTCTTAGGAGGTGATGTACTTGGCAGAGGCCAGGAAGTGGCAAAGTCCTTGACAATCGAGAAGATCTCATTGCATCTGTTAGAGTTCCCTCCAATGCATTCAGCAAGCACTCTTGTCTTAGTGTTCCTTAGTAGCTGGTGGTACGTCTGAGTGCAACCTTTGTAGGCGATTCTATCATTGGTTTAGTGGCTGGTAATTAATTTTTTCTTTGTAGCTGCTCGCAGTGTCATTTGGCGTCTAGAAGGGCCTCTGAGTATCAGTAGCCTGTTTGTTGGTTCTTCTTCACTAGTTGGTGTTGATGGGTGCAACGATGTCCACACAGTTCTTGGTCCAGTTGTTGAAGTTGGTTATGTTCTTGTTGAGGTTGCATGTGGGGTTAGGTTGATCCGTGCTGAGGGTGTTGAGCCACTCTGGTTCAGAGATTTTGCCCCAGCTGGGGCTGGGTAGGCCGATGTTGGTAGGTGGGTTTACTCATGGTGTATTGATTTGGAAGTGGATGATGGAGTAGTCAGTCCATGTGAGCGAAGAAGTCAACTTGTACTTCATGCTGTCGCTGGGTTTGAAGATGGGGTCCAGTGTGTTTCCTGTGATGTGTATTGGTTCTGTAAGGAGCTGGGTTAGTCCATTATTGTTCAAGCTTTAGCAGGGGCCAGTGCTGTCTTCTAAGTGGAAGTTGAGTTTGCTGAGGAGTATGAGGGCTTTGGAATCAATGAATAGATAGGTGAGGAAGTCTGTGAAGAGGCTGGTGAAGATAGCTCATGGTCCGGGTGGTCAGTAGGAGAGGGTTCCATTCAGAGTGAAATTTTCCGGGATTTACAGCTTGAAGTGCAGAAATTCCATGAACGCAGGGTAACTGTTGGTGGATATTGTGAGGCTTTGTAGATGGCTGCAAATCCTCCTTCTGGCTTGCGAAGGTGGTCATGTCATGTAAACTTGTACCCAGTTGGGATTGGCATATCGATGTTGGGTGCTGATGTGGAGTTGATCCAGGTTACGTCAGGAAGAGGAGTTTCAGTGCATCGCTGCTCGGCAATCCCCAGATATCAGTCACATGTTTGCTGAGAGATCGTATGTTGAGAAGCCTGCATGCTAGTTAGTATTGGGGTGCGGGTTGGCTGTAGCGTGTGGTGTTAGGAGGAGGTGTTGATGGCATTGCTGGTGCCTGTGTTGGGTGTGTGGCTAGGCTGCTGCAGGTGAACCGAGCAGCGGGAGAAGGTGAAGCCTCCAATGTTGGTGTGTGGTGTAACAGGGCAGCAGCAGAAGGAGATTAGCCCTGGATCATGCGATCAAAGGAGGGCTGCGAGTTATCACTGGGGAGGGTCAATCAGGCCAGGGTTTGTGGGAATGGGACGGTCCAGGCATGAATGATCACAGATGAGCTTGCCCTTGTCACTTCTTTGGAGCTCCAGTGGCACGTACACTCTACATGTCTGCTCTATCCTTGACACTGTAAAGCGCTCTGCTGTCTTTTGAATAGGTCCACCCTCTAGAAATACCTTATGCATAAATACTTTCACCCAAGGAACACTCCAAGTATAGGATGTAAAAGACAAGGACATATTTTTAATTTTGCTCGAATTCAAATTTGCCTTGCAGCGTAGAAATCGACTTCTGAAAATGTTTTATAATTCTAGAGAAAGGGCATAAATACCCGTTACATGATGCAGGGGGTTGGAGAATACCTTTTCCTGACAGTATTTTCACCACCTCGTTGTGAAATTAAAAGTTTTTAGTCCAGAATATTGGCTATCATGGGATAGCAGAATTATTGGCTTCTGTCTCACACGTTTTCTAGTGATTCAAACCTGCTTCTGCACAGCAATTACTCCGACTGCTTTCAGAAGAAGACAATTCTGAGCATACAAAGAAATCAAGTTAACCGAGTGTGAGAATGCACTTGGTCACCTTCGAATCGGGAAAGGTGATATGCCCTACCAATGTACCACCCCACCTGACTGATATTTGGCCCTTATTGTTTCAATAAGGCCCACTTGTAGGTAGCATCAAATTACTTATATAGATGGGAACGGAGTTTTCACCCATAATATTATTCCGACATATGTGTTATCACAGCATGAAGTATTACTTGACTCAACCATGAGTGTGGGAACTAAACGCGAAATTTGGTGTGGAAACACTGAATTAAATGGCAGTCTGACATTCCCTAGTGCACATATTGTAACGCTGCAGTAGTAGGACACCAAGAAAATACTGCACCTTATGGTTTTGGCATTCGTCAGAGTGGTATTGCCAGAAAAGTCTTAATCATATTATTAATTATATCATTATTTTTATATAAAATGTTTCAAATTCATTATAACAGCAGATACCAAACGACCTTCTAAGTCAACATTTCTTCAAAAATGGTGTGAAATATGTTAACTGAGTTTGAATGATGCACATTATTATTACCATTTAACATTTTCAGCACAACATTTAAAGCATTCAAGATTACTATGTATTACATGAAAAATATGTGTACTTCTTTCCTCAATTAAATTAGCAAAACATTTTATATTCCCATAGGCAATCCAAAAAATCCAGTTGTCTGTCACACAGCACAAACTGCTGTGAGTTCCATGCCATACATCTAGCAAAATGTAATAATAGAACATGATTATACTGAAGTATCATCAATCACTACAAAACAGTTGTTTTCTTAATGACTTTAATTATATTGTTTCTTGATGATTTTACTTATGATGTTTTAACTCCAACAGCTGTATTAATTGAATTCGTAAAATAACTATTTTGTTACAGCAAGGAACGTGACTTGATGAATTACATTAGTGATGGACAATGACAGAAATAGAAGGGGAAAATCGTTTTTACAAGATTAATAAATCCAATGCAATCAAAGCTAGACAACAACTGACCATGAGGTAACAGACTCCCACCCAAAAATTGATCAAAGTGGAGCAGTCATAGCAGTATTTAATTTATTAAAATAATACATTGCACCATGCCAAGATCCTTAAATGAGCAATAAATAAAAATACAACCAATTAATCCAGTAACGTGACGAAGCTCCCCTAAACCGCCTCATAGCAAAGGACAAATACTTCACTTTATAAAGTATAAAGAATAGCACAGTTTATGCATGAGATTACAGCATCTTGCCACGTGTGCTTGTCCCTTAAATTACATGAGGTCAGAAGCAACATCTTCCGCTAGAGGACAGGAATGAGGCCCAGTGGTTGACAGACCAGCACACCTTTCTCCAAGATGCCTTAAGGTAAATGTGGTGCATGCTAACAATGGGCCTTATTCACAAAATCAGAGTGCACCTACGCATGGCCAACCACTGATACTGCAACACTGTCCTGTCAAAAATAGAAGAGGTAGATAACTAAAATAAAACACAATAGGAAATAAGGTTACATTCAATTAAATTATTTAAAATAGTAAAAAATATAAATAAGTTAATGTTACAAAAATGTATAGAAATAGTGCACACATTTAATGGTAACATATTTTAATACACTATTGTGGATTCCAAAAATAATGTAACAATTGTCACTTGAATATAATTAAATCATTGTTAATTCATTATGTACATCACTTGTAACAGTTATCCTTAGGAATTTTTTTAACTCAAACTTAAGAAAGAAATTAAAATGTAATTTAATGCTTTACCCAATAATGTAAGATTTATTGCAAAACTAGGGTAACAGTGCTGCGCCATTTCGTTTTGTTCTATGTTTAAATTGCATATATACATGATATACATGAATTTCAATACTGAATATAAAAAAATGTTTTTCGAGATATATTTTTTAAAACTTTTTACTATCCTACATTGTAGGGAGACTCCACAGTAATTCACTACCTCTATTTATTCTATGGGATGATGTAGTCATGTATGGTGGATGACTTATTTTTCATGTTCAAATTTTGTAAACAAGCAAAACATAATAAACATACTCAAAATTGTGAATCACAGTGTAAGTTACATTTGTAAATCAGGCCCTTTGGGAATTGTCAAAAGTAATAAGTATACTCAGAAGTATAAGTTACCTTTGTGAATAAAGACCTAAATTTCACTGCATTGTGGGAGAATAGATTTTATTCAAACTAGCACGCTCATTGGATTGTGTCATCAGTGATGTCATCAATTATGTCATTTGAAAACTGACCTCCCGACCTTGTCCATTGAGGACGCAAAAGCGATGGACTCCGAAATTGCACTCGACGACATATCTGATGCACTGGCCAAACTTAGACCGGGGAAAGCACCGGGCCCCAATGGCTTGCCAGCCGAATTCTTTAAAAGAACGGCTGATCTACTAGTGAAACACTTGAAGGGATTATTCGAGGATGCCCTCCGAGACGGAAGGCTTCCCCCAGATCTGACTATGGCTAATATTGAATAAATAAACAAGAAGAATCCCACTTCCAGTGTGCACCACAAGGATGGGGAACACTCAGTGTTGTGCAAAATACCCCTCACACACCAACAGGCCCCTTGGTGTCATGCTTCATCATCGGGGTCTTCGCATCCTGCTAAGGGGATGCGGCACGCTACGACCTGCGACTACGCGGGAGCGTTGACAAGGTTGACTATGTGTGGTGTGTGTTGAGTGCAAATGAAGGGATTAATGTGAGTGAAGGGTGTGGTGAAATGTTAAAAAGTACCTGGCTTGTGGGTGATGCGAAAAAACTTTATTCCGTACCCCTAGCTGGTGCTATTAAAAAGGTGTGCAAAAAACGAGGTTGGTTGTCTTAATTAGGGACAGAACCTCTGGTGTGCGTCGACATGTTTCGGTACAGGTGTACCTTCTTCAGGACGGGGCACAACTTCCCAACCCTACTCACGTTTTTCTATATAAAAAATGTTATCTTAATTATCTAGAAAGTGATAACAATCTTAGGAAGGCTACAATGTGCCTACAGCGGTTCTTTCCGATCATGCAATTGCATGCCCTGAAAAAAAGGAAAAATCCATTAGGTTTGGTTACCATATAGGATTGGCTCAGACAGGTGCAGTCACCTGGAGCCCCAAACAGTTGAATAAACCTGTAAAAAAGAGACACACAAGACACACAACATGTAAGACACACTTAAGGCTTTTGTTTTATATTCATTCTTTTTGGACATACTCATGGTCATTGTAGTCTATTGCCTCATGAGCAAATCCTGGACATCAAGGTAGGTAGGTGGATCCACAATCTATGAGGGTAAAGAAGTGGTTTCAGTGTTGTTGTTCCTTTTACTCACTGTTTAACTCCACACTACATCTGGATAACTGGGAGTTGCGTTTGTTGCAATATACTCACGAAATCCGCCTAAATTGGCCTCCTTCTACCACCCTGTGCTGCTCCGCTGTGAATGCATAGGCAAGCGGCTTGGCGGTATATAATGAGGATTTAGGTGTTGTCTCATTCGTTAATTGGCGGAAATGGAAGGTGACCTTATAAGGCACATCCGTGTCGCCGCCTATCGTATACATGTGTACTGACCACATGTTACATGTATCCCTTTCTCATACGTTAATTACCGGGTTTCAGGTTGTCCATATAAGGACTTTCCGCTCCCCAGCCACTCATGAGCTCGGGCCCCGATTCCTGTTGCCACTGGTCCTTTCCGCGCATGCTCGGATCGTGTGTTTCTCTGAAAAAGGGAACGCGCATGCGCACAAGCGGTTTTTCTGCGCCTTGGTTAACTTGTTTTTTGGCGCATGCGCGGTCATATCTATGTATGGCACTGATCACTAATGCTGTATAGTACCTCGAGCTATTAGAGGTTTTGCCCTGAAGAACTGTTTTATTGTTTAGTCGCTACTCAGAGTATGCCAAAGGGGTGAATTAATAATCCGTTTTTCTTACAGACAGAGGCATGAATGGAAATGTTAAATACATTCTCCTCATCCATTTGTGTACGTGTTTCTTCTATAAGAAGTTCCATTCATTTCACTTAAATTGCCGTTTTGGGAAAAAAACCATCAGGATGTTATCAGTTTTATGGCCTCTTTCTTTGCTGCAACATACAAAGGGGGATTTTAATGACGTTCTAGTATCCCAATTGTGGTCAGGTGATTTGGCTCCATGGGATATCGTCATTGAGACCTGTGACATGGGTTCCCAAGCGGAACACCCATCGTTGTTCTTTCTGGAACAGGCCTGTTTCAGAGGGTAGACGTTCGATAACTGTCCAGCGTAAATCATTAATGCAGTGCTGGCGTTCCAAAAAATGTGATGCCATCTTAGTCGTCGTTTTTTTGCAGCGTATGTTGCTTTTGTGTTCCCCTATCCTCACTTTGACGGGTCGGGTGGTCATACCTATATATTCCAGACCACACAGGCATGTTATCATGTAGACCACGTTTTTTGTGTTACAATTGGAAAATTGGCGTTGTTCCCATGATGTGCCATTTCTAAAGGTTAGGGATTTGCTTTTCTGAGTTTGGTGACAGCAGCTGCAGTCCCCACAGGGGAAGTGTCCTTGGACCCCCGTCACATTCTGTCTGCCAGTGGGGTTTTCTCGTGGTCTAGTGTGTACCACAATGTCCTTAATGTTTTTGCCCCTCCGATGTGCATGCATTGGTTTCTCAAAATCTAAGTCTCCACAGTTCAATATTCCCCAGTGTTTGTTAATGACTTTCGATACCTGGTTTGATATGGAAGTATATGTTGTCACACAGATAGGTCTTTTGTTTGCTCCTCATGCACATCATGGGAACAACGCCAATTTTCCAATTGTAACACAAAAAACGTGGTCTACATGATAACATGCCCATGTGGTCTGGAATATATAGGTATGACCACCCGACCCGTCAAAGTGGAACACAAAAGCAACATACGCTGCAAAAAAATGACGACTAAGATGGCATCACATTTTTTGGAACGCCAGCACTGCATTAATGATTTACGCTGGACAGTTATCGAACGTCTACCCTCTGAAACCTGCCTGTTCCAGAAAGAACAACGATGGGTGTTCCGCTTGGGAACCCATGTCACAGGTCTCAAATCCCCCTTTGTATGTTGCAGCAAAGAAAGAGGCCATAAAACTGATAACATCCTGATGGTTTTTTTCCCAAAACGGCGATTTAAGTGAAATGAATGGAACTTCTTATAGAAGAAACACGTACACAAATGGATGAGGAGAATGTATTTAACATTTCCATTCATGCCTCTGTCCATAAGAAAAACGGATTATTAATTCACCCCTTTGGCATACTCTGAGTAGCGACTAAACAATAAAACAGTTCTTCAGGGCAAAACCTCTAATAGCTCGAGGTACTATACAGCATTAGTGATCAGTGCCATACATTGATACGACCGCGCATGCGCCAAAAAACTAGTTAACCAAGGCGCAGAAAAAATGCTTGTGCGCATGCGCGTTCCCTTTTTTACAGAAACACACGATCCGAGCATGCGCGGAAAGGACCAGTGGCAACAGGAATCGGGGCCCGAGCTCATGAGTGGCTGGGGAGCGGAAAGTCCTTATATGGACAACCTGAAACCCGGTAATTAACGTATGAGAAAGGGATACATGTAACATGTGGTCAGTACACATGTATACGATAGGCGGCGACACGGATGTGCCTTATAAGGTCACCTTCCATTTCCGCCAATTAACGAATGAGACAACACCTAAATCCTCATTATATACCGCCAAGCCGCTTGCCTATGCATTCACAGCGGAGCAGCACAGGGTGGTAGAAGAAGGCCAATTTAGGCGGATTTCGTGAGTATATTGCAACAAACGCAACTCCCAGTTATCCAGATGTAGTGTGGAGTTAAACAGTGAGTAAAAGGAACAACAACACTGAAACCACTTCTTTACCCTCATAGATTGTGGATCCACCTACCTACCTTGATGTCCAGGATTTGCTCATGAGGCAATAGACTACAATGACCATGAGTATGTCCAAAAAGAATGAATATAAACAAAAGCCTTAAGTGTGTCTTACATGTTGTGTGTCTTGTGTGTCTCTTTTTTACAGGTTTATTCAACTGTTTGGGGCTCCAGGTGACTGCACCTGTCTGAGCCAATCCTATATGGTAACCAAACCTAATGGATTTTTCCTTTTTTTCAGGGCATGCAATTGCATGATCCGAAAGAACCGCTGTAGGCACATTGTAGCCTTCCTAAGATTGTTATCACTTTCTAGATAATTAAGATAACATTTTTTATATAGAAAAACGTGAGTTGGGTTGGGAGTTGTGCCCCGTCCTGAAGAAGGTACACCTGTACCGAAACATGTCGACGCACACCAGAGGTTCTGTCCCTAATTAAGACAACCAACCTCGTTTTTTGCACACCTTTTTAATAGCACCAGCTAGGGGTACGGAATAAAGTTTTTTCGCATCACCCACTAGCCAGGTACTTTTTAACCTTTCACCACACCCTTCACTCACATTAATCCCTTCATTTGCACTCAACACACACCACACATAGTCAACCTTGTCAACGCTCCCGCGTAGTTGCAGGTCGTAGCGTGTCGCATCCCCTTAGCGGGATGCGAAGACCCCGATGATGAAGCATGACACCAAGGGGCCTGTTGGTGTGTGAGGGGTATTTTACACAACACTGAGTGTTCCCCATCCTTGTGGTGCACGCTGGAAGTGGGATTCTTCTTGTTTATTTATCAGTGCCCGTGGAGTAGGAATCCTATCTTTGTACTCTACCTTCCCTCTCTGTTATCTGTATGGCTACTATTGTCCCTATCCACAAGGATGGCAAACCGAGGGAGCTCTGTGAGTCCTACCGTCCAATTTCATTATTAAATTCAGAAACGAAACTACTAGCCATGAGAGTGAGACGGGTGATATCGCAGCTGATCCACCTTGATCAGACTGGGTTTATACCAGACAGGGCGACCAGACTGAATCTTAGGCGCACTCACAATTGGTTACAGGAGGTTTGGGCCAGGGAGGACCCGCACTGGTTCCTATCGCTAGATGCGGAAAAAGCCTTTGATGCGGTGCACTGGCCTTTTTTGGAGGGGGTCTTACAGAAATTTGGCTTCGGGCCAAACTTCCAGAAATGGGTGCAGCTGCTGTACACTGAACCAAGGGTCAGGGTGAGAGTGAACGGGGTCCTCTCTCTGGAATTTAAAATACGACGAGGGACCAGGCAGGGGTGCCCCCTCTCCCCACTCTTATTTGCTCTAACAATAGAGGTCTTGGCGGCTAAAATTCGACAGAACCCGACCATCAGGGGATTTCAGCGGACCGACGGGGATGTTACCGAGGAAAAGATCTCGCTCTATGCAGACGACGTCCTCCTATATGTAACCTCGCCGGAGACGTCGATCCCGCAGCTGTTCCATGAACTGGAACTATATGGTGAATATGCCGGATACAGAATAAACTGGCATAAGTCTGTCCTATATGACCCCGCAGGGAGAGAGGACTGGTGGGACCTCCCAAGACGGCTGCTCACTACGACTGGGGGATTTCAATATCTGGGGGTCTACCTCACCTTGGACAGACATATCTCATATACCCGCAACATTGAGCGTATCATGGTTAACTCCGTCGCGGACATGGACCGCTGGAGACAGCTCCCGCTCACCCTCCTGGGCCGAGCGGCCATGTACAAGATGGTCGTCCTCCCCAAGTACCTATATGCCCTCCAGAACGAGTACTACCCCCCCCCCCAAAAGTCTTCCCTAAGATACATGCCGACCTTCGTGCCTTCCTATGGCTGGGCAAACAACCCAGGGTGGTTCTGACCACCCTACAGAGGCACCAGTATAGTGGGGGAATCTCGCTCCCGAATCTGGAAGCATATTATTGGGCAGAACATCTGGCCCCGATAAATGAATGGTTACATGCGCAGGCAGACCACCCTTCATACGCACTAGAGCGCCACAAATTGGCACCCAGACACATCCTTTCTTATTTGTATGGGGGACATGGTAGGAAACGTCTACTACCGGCAACTACAATCACCATCCAGGCCTGGAGCGCATCCACGAAACGAATGGGGTGGGACGGGAAGCCAACGAAACAAACACCAATCTGGCACTGCACGTGGCTGACGGAGCTCCACAAACTGACGGGTTACAATAGATGGGATGACATAGGGATTTCCACGCTGGGAGACATCCTGGCCAAAGGGCAATTGAAACCATTCACGGCACTGACCACGGAATTCGGCTTACACCCCACACAGAGGTACAAATACACTAGACTACAACACGCATGGAAGGCCCAGAATATTGACACCACAGGTCTGGCAGAATTTGCCCCGCTTGAGGGCAGGCTTCTACAGGAACATATTCAGCAGAAGGCGGTATCTCTGACCTATAAGACCTTCACAAACAACATGCTGGGAGACCTGGCCAGACTAAGACAGCAATGGGAGGCGGACGTGGGAGGCATGGAAGACATTGACTGGGAATTGGTCTTAACACACCCTAGAGAGGTGGCAGTTAAATCCCGCCTCCGCCTTATCCAATTTAATGTGCTACACAGAACCTACTTCGACAGGGTAAGACTTCAGAGGATGGGGAAGATAGATGATGCCAAATGCCTGCGATGTCAAGACCCCAGGGGGGACTTCTTTCATGTCCTGTGGTCGTGCCCTAGGATACAGGGGTATTGGTCGGATGTTTTTACGGAACTGTCTGCAGTACTGGAGACCCCATTACAGATCGACCCCAAGCTGGCCTTACTGGGCATGTCAATCGATGTGGACCTCCCGCATCCTCAGTTGTCCTTCCTAGTACTTGCATTAGTTGTGGCAAAGAGGGACATTGCAAAATACTGGGGGGCGCCGGATCTACCACGTCTGGAGGAATGGAGGGGTGGCCTGAACATGTACATGGCGGCTGAGAGGGTTACATATAAGGCAAGGGGGTGTCCCAAGAAGTTCAGAAAAGTGTGGGTAAAATGGCGAAACTACCACGGACTAGATGCTGGACTGTGAGGGTTCATTACGAGAGGTCCAACTCGGAGGGCAAAGAGACTTTCTACTAATGGTAACACTGATGATGTTGTGGAAAACCTATTTGGAGCCTATTTTTGTATGTGAATTACATGCCTTCCTATGGATAGCGGCAGGGAAGGGGCGGCGGAGATGGGGGAAATGCATGATACACTATGTGTTGGAGATGACTGCACTGTTCAGTTGGGAGAAAATATCAATAAAAACGGTTAAAAAAAAATAAATAAAAAATAAAAAAAAAAGAGAAAAAAAAATGTATGTAATTTGAGATGCGATCAGTGATGTCATAAATGATGTCATTGAAGATGTCATGAGTGATGTCATATGTGAGGTCATGAGCAATGCATGGTAGAGGTGGTGTGGAAGGTACAGTTAGCTTTACAAACTATAAGTGGTGAATTTCTGTGTCTTTGTTTAGTTTAAAACATTACTGTTGTCATTGACAGCATTCATCATACGATAACGTTATTTTAACTTTTGTTTTTTTAATTGAATTCAGAAGGTTTTATTCTTAAACAAAAGCATAGTTTCTCATCAATAATTTTACTACAAATGTTGCAGCACTGTTATTACATGAGTTAGATTTTCTTGAGATACCTCTAACTATAACTGCTGAATTCTATGGTTGTGTGTGTGTAAAGTCTGTACCTAACGATAATGTCCCTGTAACCTTTGTTTATTTCAGTACATTTCTATTTTTTTAATGTAGCAGGGGTTTGCCAAAGGCCAACTACCTGCATTGAGCCAGCCCCACCAGGCCTGTGGCCTGTCCCTGTGGCCAATCCCCCAAAGGCAGCCACGCTGTGAGGAGGGCACACAGCCCTTCTCCCTGTGACGATTTCAGCTTGGGGGACCCCATTGTACGAGGTCCTCACATTTATTTTAGGGAGGGGGTCCGTAGTCCCTGATCCAGGGCCATAATTTGACCCCAAGGACTCCATCTCCTGGGTACCGGCCATATTGTAAATGGGGAGGGGGCATGCATCCCCCCTTCCCAGGTTGGTTTCTGGTCATTGGACCCCACCTCGTAAGGCATAGCCTTATATGAAAGGGGCATTTGGCCCCCCTCCCTGTGTCATATTTTGGCCCCAGGGACCCAGTCTTATTGTGAATGTAGAAGGGGGCAGGCAGCCCCCATTTCATGTCTGATTTCTGTCCCCGGGGACCCCATCTCCCAGGTTCTGGCCGTTGTCTGAATGGAAGGGGGCATGCAGTCCCCCTCCCCATGGACCTCATCCCCCAAGACGTGGCCAGTAAATAGTGGGTGCCCTAGAGCCCATACAGGGCACCCCCTTGCTCTTTTCTGGTGAGTGGGAGCAATTTCTGTATGTGTTTGTATGTGTTATCCTGCCTGCTTCATGGTTACTTTTTTGTGGACTCTGGCTAAGTTCCACGTACCAAGATGGCTGACAACACTTCCTAGTTTCAAGTGTTGGCAGCCAGTCAGATCTCACCATGAGATCTGTACAATTCATGAAGGATTTGTGACACTAGATATCTTCTTTCGTTAATAACTTAAAAAAATGAATGGATTTACTCCATATTACTAAAGGATATGGTTTTGGACTAAAAGCTAGCTTTCTGCCAAATTTGGTGTAATCTGTTCAGCGGTCCAGGCTGTAGGCATTATCAATATCCCAATGGCAGTTCCATGGGGAAAATCCATAATGGGACCCCCTTTTTCTCTGCCTGCTAGACCCTCAGAGGACTGCCTTCTGTATGCTCCACAAGTGGTGCACCTCCAATCCTGGGCGTTTAAGGAGCCAAGATAGCCAAAATCAAAAACTTTGGACTTTAATGTATTTGAGATAAAAACTCCACTGACAATCAAAGGAAGACCGGGAACCGCCCAGCTTGTTGATCAGCCCATGGTGCATCACTTGTTGAATCGAATTCATTGTATCTCCAATGTTCTTCTCTGCAGCAGCAAATCCTGTTAAGCAGTCCTTCGGTGAAGGGGTATTGGACCTTATGGACCTCTCGGCGAACACAGCCTCCAGCTTCGCCCAGCTAAACATTTTCATCTTCCAGAAAATATAAATCACTTCTTTGTTTAGTTCAATGCTCTCTTCTTGGTCACCTCCTGCAGCTTTTCTCTGCTGAACTTTACTAACTCAGAACATTTTCTTCACAATGTCTTCTAAGTCCGAAGGTAAGTGCCGACCAAGTGTAATCAATTTCTCATAAGCAAACTATGCTCCATTGCATTCTGCCATAATCTTTTATTTTGACCTTATCTTGCACAACCACAAGTCTGCAATTGGCGCTTTAAGCTTGTAGGTGTTAGTTTTTATCTTACATTTTTTAAATTCATAACTTTGGTTTTAAGAATTAAATGTTTGTCATTGGATTACATTTTGTCATTTTGATGTCAAATAATTTATTAGAACTTTCTCTAGTTTTCTAAATTTGTGAGGGATTTTTCTTGCATTCTGTTTTCACATTATTAGTGTTTGTGTGCTATATAAATACTTTACATACTGCTGCTAAGTTTAGCCTGACAGCTTTTTGTGCCAAGCAACAAAAAGTTAAGCACAGCTTTATTTAGTGACTTGTGAGGTTCATCCTGACAGATATTGTCACTAATGCTTGAACAGGAGTCACTTCCCTTTCAACCGAGAACCCAATTTCTCACATTGGTGTTCTGTTGTGGGGTCCAGTACTTGTATTAGTTCTGCACCTTAAACTGGTTCATGTAACTCAAAGAGCCCACATACATAATTTGACAGCAGAGTTCTCTTTTTAGATTCTTCTTAGTTGTCTTTTGACACTTTTCTACTTTTTATAATTTTTTAAGTGACCTACCTTCTTTTTCTTCCATGGAGATGGATCTGATCAGCCTTGACACTCTCACCAGGGATGAGCTGCTGAAACTCTGCAAAGAGACGAGGCCAAGGGCAGACAGGAACTCTACAAAGCTGGATCTCCATGTATCCTGCAGAGCCTTTGAGGAGGTATAGAGGTAGAAGTGCACCCCAGAGGGGAAGATAAGGAGGGGGAGCACACTTGGAGGATGATGAAGAGAAGGAGGACCCATACCAGGGTCCTAAGCTACAAGGAGAGCCCAACGCCATCACAGTAGATAACCAGGATGCCCAGTACTGGGGCAGAGATCAGTGGGTACCCAGGGGATGCTCTCAGAGGAGCTAGAGGACATGAAAGTAGAGAGGGAGCTCAAACTTCAGCTGGCCAAGTTGAAGCTGAAAGCAGAGGAAATGAGTCCTGAGGCAGAAACAGCCTTGGCCTGAGACAATGCTGTGGCAAAGAGGGCCTTGACAGATAGGAAACATTTGCTGACACTTGAATTGGATCTGAAGGGGTTGGAACGGAAACCCAGACAGACCCCGGATTCCAGCAACATTGGTGGGAGCACACCAGCAGTGTCCACTTGTGAAGTGAGGATCCAAATACCACAAGGCCTGTTGCCAAATTATCTGGTGGGAGATGACATGGACAAGTGGTTTTCTGAATATGAGGTAACTCTAAGCGTACACAAGACTCCAGGGTATTACTGGGGGGTAGCTTATGAAAAATCATGCCTGCATTGGGGAGGGACAAACGTTTCACACTTGAAGAAACTGACCGGACAAAGTTTGCCCTCATGTTAGCCATACTTGTTGCTAAATTTGGGATGGCCTCTGAAAAATGCAGTCAATGGTTCAGGGACAGCCCCAAACTCCCAAACAAGTCTTTTATGGATTTCTTGAATTACTCTAGCAAGGCACTGAATGGCTGGATGAGAAGCAGCAAAGCTGAAGATAATGTTAGGCTGAACAACTTGATTTTGAGAGATCACATGCTCAATACTTAGCTAACAGAGCTGCACCAGCACCTAGTGGATAGTAATCTCACTGACCCCAGGGACCATTGCTAAGGAGGCATACCTTTTGAATAGCGCCACAGAGTCTAAGAAGGTACCTGGGATTGACCATAAGAAAGGTGGCTTAGGTTCTCCCCAGTAGAGTGAGGGGTCAAGGGAGACTAGACAAGTCCCAGAGTACTGTGGGGAAAAGATCCCTAGGCCCGTTCTGAAAACCAGGGAGAAAGTTCTGTTGGGTGGTGTCACAAGGCACCTCATTCCCAACTTCAATGCTTTCTTTGCTCCCAGTTAAGACACACACAGCGAACCCTGTCTGTCCTAAGACAGCACCTACTCGTTGGACATATATGGGGTGGCCAATATGGCCTTAGGGGTCAATAGTCCCCAGGGTCATGCCCTAATCTCTCTTGGATGGGAAGCGGGCTCAGAGGGTATATATTATTATTATTATTTGGGTTTTATAGAGCGCATGGCTAACCTGGGCCTTCCTAGCACTGAGAGACACACAGTTAGTTGAATGGACCTTAAAGACATAGCTTAAACAGCCAACAGAGCAGACTCCGTTCTCTGCCGTGACGGGAAACCCATCTGGGTAGGGTAGTGGCATTGATTAGTTTCTAGGAATTCCAACAGTGATCTATTAACATGCTTTTCCAGTAGTTTTTTCACAAAAGGCAACAGGGAGATTGAGCGGTAATTACCCAGTTGCAATGGATATGTGTTAGCCTTTTTTAGCAGAGGTTTTACAATGGCATGTTTCCATGAGGCTGGGACAATTCCCATCTCCAGAGACTGGTTCATGACCTTAGTTAGGGAAGGATTTATGACAGGTATACCTGTTTTTTGGAACATGCGGTGGGGCTGGATCTAGAGGGGAGCCAGACTTCACCTTGTCCATCAGAGCTTCTACATCTTCTGCTTCCATTGGCGGCAGATTGGTGATGGTGTTTAGTGGTAGAGCTTTTTCCTGACCCTTTTCCCACTGTTAAGTTAGGTCCCCATTTACTCAAAGGAGCTGTATATATCTGTTTCTTTTGATGAAAGTGGATGGTTAATTCATTACATCCTCTCTTCTGATGTATTTGATGGAAGTGTGTCCAGGTCTGAAGTAGTCAAAGCCTTGACTATCGCAAACAGTTCCCCTGAGGAGTTCTGGGCCAGACTAATTTTCTTCTCAAAGAACGTTGCCTGAGTTATTTTGATACTGTTTTGGTAATTTCTGATGGCTGATTTATACATGGTTTTGAATTCTAATTCATATTACATAATTTTTTCTTCAGTCCCTTTAGATTTTTCTGCAATTTCCCTTTAACGACAACAGTTAGGGATTGAACCATCCATCTGTCCTGGGTCTAGCTTTTGGTTTGGAGGTAACCTTAGGGGCTACTTTATCCAATGATTGAGTAATCCAGGTTTCCCATCTGGAGTATGCTTCCTCCACTGTTGCCGGAGTCTGAGTATCAGATATAGCTGTATCTGTTAAGATATTCCTCCACATCACAGAGTTGAGTTTAGCCAAGCACCTTTTCATGGTTTAGGTATTGGGAGGGGTTCTTTGAGATCTTTGAGCGAGAATGTTGCCCCTTCCACCAGGTTAAAGTGAATGGCATCCCTGTCACTGCCAGCCACACCATGGTTTTGGAAAGGCTGGCTTCCCTAGAGTGGTAGTAAACCGCCCAGATGTGTAGGGTAACTCAGGCAGAGGTGCAGAACCATTTTAACCCCATGTCCCTTTTATTATTGGTATGAACCAGATGTTCATTGACTCCATTCTGGGAAATGAATTGTCAGCCGAGTCAGGAGAGATAGGAGTACCACAGTGGTGGCTCCTGTGCTAAGGCAGAGAAGTGTCGTCCCACTGCTATTTGAGCAGAGCAAAAATAAAAATAAAATGATAATAACAAGAAATGATTATCATTTCATTTTTCTGTGCGAGACTGGAGTAAGGTCAGGGTGGGGCAAGGCTGAGCTCGCCAGAGCAGAGTGAGGAGTGGTTTGTACATCCTAAGAACGCATGACTATTTGGCCAGCCCTATTTGGCCGGCCAAACAGTCATGCACACTTAACATGTTTTCCACATGGCTGTGTTGCACAGAGCAATGGAGAACATGCCCAGGCTCCTAGGCGCTGCCTGAGCAGCCAAATAGGCCACTCAGACCAATCATGATGCTGCTCATTTAGCATCATAATTGCTGGGAGAGTCTGCTTCTGGTGCTGCCACCGCAGAGAAAGAGGATGGAGGGGAGGCATGTGGTGGTGGTGGCTGCAGGGAAGGGAAGTTTATTTAATTTTTTTTATCCATTACCCTCCGCCCTCCACCCCCGTTCTGAGGCAGCTGCCACTGGAGTGGCAACTACCCAAGGTACACTAAAAGATCAGAATTATTGTGTTCTCACTGGGTCGAATGACCAGTCTCAACTTACCCCCCCTCGACTGGTGGCAGGGAGATTATACAAAGGGTTCCTAATACATAGTGCTGTTGCCCCCCCCACTCTGAGAAACCTCAGAGATGCCTGGATTGTATGGGGTCTGGATCTTGACACTGCTGGCTGTGAGTGACCTCTGTGGGTTACTGTCCTCATTTGAGCAAGCCCTGATGACTTTTCTCTGCTCCTTACTACTTTTTGCTCTCTACTGATGATGGGCTGAACTCAGAAACACGTGTCTAGATATAACTGCACTACCTGCACCAACTTTGGTGAAGGACTACAGCAACTTTTAAAGTAAGCATACTGCATTTGCCAGGATGCAATGGGGTGAACTGTGCTGGGATGAGAGGCAGTGTGCTCCCTCCCCCCCTGTGTTCAAAAGGCTCCCTTGAACCAACGAGCTGACAAGCTCTCCTGGGATGCACCTGTGTGCCTGTGGAGAGGTAGTGTGACCTGTGAATATGTGGGCACCCTTTCAGCAACCCCTGATTACTTTTCTCTACTTCTTACTACTTTTTGCTATCTACTGATGATTGGCTAAACCCAGAAACATGTGTCTAGAGATAACTGCAAAACCTGCACCAACTTTGGTGAAAGACTACAGCAACTTTGAAAGTAAGCGTACTGTATTTAACAAGATGCAATGGGGTGAACTGTGCTGGGATGAGAGGCAGCGTGCTCCCTCCCCCCATGCTCATTTGAGGATTGTAACTTGTGTTAGGTACAGAGGTCTGATCCAAGGGGTGGAATGGGCCACATCACTTTGTTAGCCATAAGGTACAATCTGCCTCCATTAGAGCAAGTTAGGTTTAGGTGCTGCACAGGTGTCAGGACATGGGTTCCCCATGGGTCAGTTCAGTGTTTCAAGTGAGTGTAGACAGAGGGATCCAACCAAATTCAGAGGGGCCTAAAACCGACAAGGGCCTCTGCCGTAGACTGCCATTGTCCGTGTTCTATTGCCTAAGTAGGGATGCCCAACCATCTACTGATTAGCCTCTCAAGGCTTTTGGCTGGAGTGGGTCACAATAGACTTGGCCCTCTGTGCAGTGTCACCCATAAACCGTTTCCCTTCACTCCTCTTATTTTTTTTAATTTGTTTTTGTTGACCTTATGACTGTGTACTTTACCACTGCTAACCAGTGCTAACGTGGTTTTTCTCACTCGCTAAGACATCATTTATTTATTTAATTTATTTATGAGCTTATAGAGCGCACTTATGCCCAAAGGCGTCCTGGCGCTGCCTACTGACTCTAGACATAGACGGGGAACTATTCCATAAATAACCAGGTCTTAAGCCCCTTTCAAAATGAAAGTAGCTCTGAGGCATTTCTGAGATGCCCCGGCAGGATGTTCCAGGCTTTTGCAGCACAGAAGGAGAAGCTGTTTCCTCCCCATCTGGCCTTTTTTACTCGTGGGACCGCAACCAATCTGCCTTCCGCTGATCGAAGCGCTCTGCCCGGCACATACCATTTTATACCACTGCCCAAAAACTCTGGGCCAATGCCCTTCAGCGCTTTAAAGACTGTGCACAGATCTTGATACCGGCAACCAGTGTAGTTGCCTAAGACCCTCACGTACTGAAACATATCTGGGGATCCCTAGCAAAAGTCTTGCTACCACGTTTTGAACCAACTGAAATCTGTATTCATGCTTCTTTCTCAAATTCAGGTACAGGCTATTACAGTAGTCCAAGCGCGACAGTGTGAGGGCAGTGACAGCCGTCCTGAATCCCTCAGCTGGAAGGAAGCATTTTATTTTCCTTAATATCCTGAGGATATGAAAGCAAGACAACACTACTCCGCTAACCTGGTCTCCGAAGTCAAAATTCTGGTCAACAATCACACCCAGATTTCTGGCCTTCCCAGTAGGGATAGGTGGACTTCCTAATGCCTCCGGCCACATATCAGGAGTCCAAATGTTAGGATTGTTTCTTAACATAATAACCTCAGTCTTCCTGGCATTTAATTTGAGACAGTTGGATGCCATCCATTCTGCCACGTTCATTAGACAGTCGTGGCATCTCGCTGCCATATCCACCTGAGACCCTTGTTGTAACGATAACACAATTTGTATCGTCTGCGTACAATGTAAGTTGCAGGCCACAGGATCTTATCAAGGCCGCCAGAGGGCTGACATAAATATTAAAGAGCGTAGGGCTCAGGGAGGACCCTTGCGGCACCCCACAGGGAAGGGCAAAAGGCTTTCATTTATCCACCCCCAGGTTTACTGTCTGTATTCTGTCAGTCAAGAAGGACTTAAGGAGACTCCATGGTGGACCGTGTAGAAGGCTGCCAACAGATCCAACAGAATCAGCACAGCAGCACATCAGCCCCTCCCTGGTCCACAGCCGCTCTGACCTCTTCCGTGGCCTTGATAAGGGCTAGTTCCGTACTGTGACCTGCACGAAACCCAAATTGCGTAAGGTCTAGGGCATTGGTCTTCTGAAAGAATGTGCTAAGTTGTTGATTAATGGCCTTCTTTAGTATCTTAGCCGGAAATGGAAGACAAGATATTGGTCTGTTACTATTGGGATCCTTTGCATCCAAACTGTTTTTTTTATAAGGGGGAGTATCGAAGCAGATTTCCACTTTCTGGGGAACTCACCCATATCCATGAACATGTTGAACACGGGTGTGAGAGCGGAAGCAATGACCTCAGGGCAGATTTTGAGAACTGCAGGTAGCCATGGACCATTGGGAGATTCAGACCGAACCGTACGCAGTAGGTTTAAGACCTCCGTGTATTGTAAAGGATTAAACCGATCTAATAATGTCCTGCGGCTTCCTAGATTTTAGATCAGTACTGATTGTTACTACCACCGCCTCTCCTTGGTTTTCGAAAAGGAGGAGAAAATACCTTCAACCTTATTCCTAAAGGACGCGGCTAGGGACTCACACAAAACCAGACTACTATGAGTGCTGGGCTTTGTTGGGATCGTCAGTCTGGTGATGGTCCTAGAAATTTCTCTAGAAGAGGAATTTGCCCTCTCAATTTGCTCATCAAAAAAGGCCTTTTTCGCATGCACAATCAATTGCTTATGAAGAATAAGACTTTCTTTGTACTTTTCTTTATTGGTAGGACAATAACCCCTTCTCCAGACTTTCTCAAGCCTCTTACACTCTGTTGTGTGTTTTTGCAGAAGGTCGGAATACCAAGATGCCGATGGCTGCGCTCTGCTTGGGTGTAAACGTTTTGTCTGCGCAAACTTATCACAGGTGCTCTCAATCCACCTTGTATACAATTCCTCTCCCCTATCAACATTTGCAGAAAAGCTAGGAGCATTTAATGTCAAGAAATTCCCAATTTCCTCCACATTTATATTTTTCCAGACCCTGACAGCAATCTTTTCCCTTGGTTTAACTGCAGCTGGATTCCAGGATCCTTGGTGGAGAGAAAAGAGAATGGCTGCATTATCGGCCCATGAGAGAGGTAACACTTCCAGCAAGTCCAAACTGGCATTGTTAGAGAAAATGCCGTCTAACGTGTGCCCGGCTGAGTTCGTGCGACCCACTACCCTTTGGTCGAGTCTACCGTCCCCCAAAAGACCAATCAGTCTTTCAGTATCTGTGTCATGGGCATTCTCGGGGTGAAAATTAAAATATCCCATGATCGTAAAGGTGTTCGCGCATAACCCTGTCTCAGCAAAGTGCCCAATGAATCCAGAAACAAGCCTCTGGGCCTTGGGGGCCAATAGATTAGAATGCCTTTAAAGGTGTTATGGGGAGAAAGTCGTGCACTAATGGACAGTGCTTCACATGTGTCAGTAGAGGCAATGGAAAAAGAGAGCTTAAGGCTATGATGGTAAATAACAGCCAGCCCTCCCCCTTCCCAAAGGACGGTCCAGCGTATAGCAAAATAAATTGGCTGGCAGGACCTTCATAATGTCAGGACCTGAGGTGTTATCTGTCCATGTCTCCGTAATGAACGCCATCCTTATTTGATGATCCTCCAGCAGTAGACTGCACTCCAGGCCATGTTTAACCAATGACCTTGCATTTAGCAGTAAACATTTCAGGGGTGGGGTGGGTGTGCACGGCTCCTGGTGGGCTCTTACTTCTCTCCTAGGAAAACAAAAGGGTTCTGCCAAAGTCATAGGAATATAATTGCCTTACATCTAATTTAAATATTTCATTTACTGTTAAGTCCCTAGTAAAGTGGGATACCATGTATCCAGGGCCAGTAAATTAAATACTTGAGAGCCTGCAGCACATATGGTTCCATCCACTAAAATAGCCTCTCAAAACATGTCCCATCTGCCATTGTAACCTGAATGCGGTTTTGAACTGCTAATTGGACTTAACAATATAACCCCCCTCCAAGCCTTAAACTCACCTTTTTATTGCATTTAGGCCCCCCTAAGATAAACCCTAAGTAGCCAATATGCCAGGATGCATTGTAGTTAAAAGGTTGGACATGTACATTTACATTTTACATGTTCTGGATGTGAAAAACTCCCAAATCAGTTTTTTACTACTTTGAGGCCTACCTGTCCCATGGGACAGTGTAGGGTTGACATATTACATTTATTAAGATTGGGAACAAATAAGCATTTCATGTTTGGAATTTAAAAAATTGTAGTTAAAAATCCTTTTCAATAGTAACAATAGATTCTAAATTACAATTTTGAAAATTCAACTTTTAGAAAGTTGCTAATTTTCTGTCCTTTACTGTGCCTGAATGGGCAAACTAATTCAGGATTTTTGGGCATAACTAGTCACAGCCCCAATTGCAACTGAAAATGCTGTGCTCTGTCTTCACACAAATGACCAGTGGATTGTCCCCACAACCATCTTGGAGGCAGGACAGGGGAGTCAGGAAATTCTAAGCGCTTGAAGGAAAACTTCTAGAAACTTCTCCTTCATCAAATAAGTTACCAAGTATTTAAATAGGACCCTCAGACCCACTCTTCAGATCCCTTTCTGGACCAGTGAAATAACTCTTGCAGGACTTCCTTCTGCTGTGGCCTGCTGTGTACTTCACAAGACTATTTTGGCACACCTGGATGGACTGCTTTGCTGCCTGGAATCTGTTTTGAACTCTTAGAGGGCTGCTGTTCCGCTTGAGCCCTGCTTCATCACTTGAACCCAGGACTACCAAAGTGACTCCAAGGGCCTGGTGTGCTGCTGAACTGGTTGCCGCTCCCTAAGGACTACAACGCCCAGGAGCTTTAGCGCTGCCCTCACCTGATTTGAATTGCGCCAACAGCCTGATAAAAGACCTGGCAGAACCCGCTGCACGGGTCCCGCTTCGCCTGGTGTGCTGCTGAACTGGTTGCCCTCCCTAAGGACTACAATGCCCAGGAGCTTTAGCGCAGCCCTCACCTGATTTGAATTGCGCCAACAGCCTATAAAAAACCTCGCGGAACCTGCTGCACAGGTCCCGTTTCACCAGGTGTGCTGCTGAACTGGTTGCCGCTCCCTAAGGACTACAACGCCCAGGAGCTTTACGGCTGCCCTCACCTGATTTGAATTGCGCCAACAGCCTGATAAAAGACCTCGCGGAACCCGCTGTGCGGGTCCTGCTTCGCCTGGTGTGCTGCTGAACTGGTTGCGGCTCCCTAAGGACTACAATGCCAAGGAGCTTTAGGGCCACCCTCACCTGATTTGAACTGCGCCAACAGCCTGATAAAAGACCTCGCGGAATACGCTACGCGGGTCCCGCTTTGCCTGGTGTGCTGCTGAACTGATTGCCGCTCCCTAAGGACTACAACGTCCAGGAGCTTTAGCACTGCCCTCACCTGATTTGAATTGCGCCAACAGCCTGATAAAAGACCTCGCGGAACTTGCTGCGTGGATCCCTCTTCGCCTTGTGTGCTGCTGAACTGGTTGCTGCTCCCTAAGGACTACAACGCCCAGGAGCTTTAGTGCCGCCCTCACCTGATTTGAATTGCACCAACAGCCTAATTAAAGACCTTGCGGAACACGCTGCGCAGGTCCCGCTTCACCTGGTGTGCTGCTGAACTGGTTACCGCTCCCTAAGGACTACAACTCCCAGGAGCTTTCGGGCTGCCCTCACCTGATTTGAATTGCGCCAACAGCCTGATAAAAGACCTGGCGGAACCCGCTTAACGGGACATGCGTGGGCGGGCGCCGGAAGAAGCCCGGGACAAGGGTGGGGCCGTCTCCGGCCGTCCAAGGCCCAAGCAAGACGGAGGTCATTCACCAGTGACTACACAAAACTTAAAATTAACTGTGGTAAGACAGGAAGAAGAGGGAAATTCGACTACACATGATAACAATTAAATACAGACAGGTTGGGCCAGTCTGGGGACAATGTGTTACCGAGCCCAGGGATCGCATCAAAATTAAGAGCGCAAAAAACGGCAGGGGCAGTGGACCCACTATGTGAGGAAAAGAGTGAAAAGGCACAGAGGGGGAAGAAAAATCAGACTAAAAAAGGAAAGGCGGGAACGAATGGTAGTTTGCATACTGGGCATTCATTGGATTCAAGGAATAAAGTTGTTAACACAAGAACAGTTGGGGTACAAACCGAGAGTATCAAACGAAATTGTTTTAAAAGGGACCATGAGGTGATAGTTGATATGGAACAAACTGTGGCTGATATTTTGCAAACCACCCTGGCCTCAATCCAGACCCAAATAAATGTTTGTGTGGATGATAAGTTAAGGGCCATGGATACAGAGATAGTACGACTGAATGACACAGTTCACCTCCTAAGCAAGAACATATCAGACGGTAATAGAATACTTGCAGAAGGGGAAAAACTAATTGTTGAACTGAAATCCCACTTAATAGATAGCGGGGTTCACAAACAATTGGAAGGTAAAAGATCCATAGCCAGATTACAAATAGAAGATCATGCAGGTGTAAGTGAAAATAGAAAGGGGGCTCCTGTTAACTACGTTACAACTCCATGCGTCCCAGAACTTAACACCAACAGGGAGTTACTATATAGTCCAAAAGAGACAGACCCGATCCCTAATTTATACACCCTAAACCTACCTCCGGCCTCTTGCCCATACGTCATTGTTCTAACCGGTGTGCTGGTACTAAGGAGGGACCAAAAAGAGACCTGGCAAAATTTAAGGAACAAAGCAGTAGATTGACTAACAAAAAATAAAAAAATGTAATCCAAATAAAGCTAATGAAATTCTGATGGTACGTAGGGTAGGGTGGGTGGGAAGCTCACAGAAAGATATAGAGGGAGAATGTATTATTGTCAATTTTAGACATCCTCATGTGGTTCATTTTCTTTTAAGGGCTCACGAAGAAACTTCATCTTGGAAAACAAAAATACATGCCTTACTTTTAGGACACTTTCACAAACCCTTACTAAAGGAAGTAAATTACCCAGTAAATAAATGATGATCCCAGATACTACCAACAGATTCCACGAACTAATCCAGCTTGAAGAGGTAGATTGACTGGAAGGACCAGGTGTACTCAAAAATAATGCTGGGGATAGTGTAAACGCAAAAAAAGAATTGTGTGGGATCGGATTTGTGGCGAAAGTAGGGGATGTTATTAGTTGCGGAACCGGCCAAGATTCCGTGTTTGTTAATGGCATTGAGCAAATTAATAATGAAGACTCTACTAGTGCCCATTTATTTAAGAACGAGAAGATTTGGAAATCATCTTGTGGAACATTGCGGGATTGAAAATGAACACTAGGGACCCTGAGTGGAACAGCTTCTTCAATGCGGGGGACATCTGTGCATTACAGGAAACTTGGTTAATTAAAAGCACACATAGGATGGGTTACAATTGCAAACGTTTTTACATACCTGCAGTACCGTCAATAAGAGGAAGAACCTCTGATGGCCTAGTGATTTGGGTAAGGGTTAGTCTCAATATTAGTGTAACATAATTAGTTATTGACTCACCAGATATCCTAGGTATTAAAATTGTGACAAAGGACAGCAGGGTTATATACCTTTACAGTGTTTATAATCGACCTGGGGCAGGGTCTAAGGAGTAAAAAATTATTGAGCAGTTGGATTCTAACTTAAATCAGGTAGATTTGGGTGCAGGGAAAACAGTTTGTGGAGATTTTAATTGTAACTACGAACCGATTAATGGCCTTGCTAACATTTTAGAAGAAGAGGATTTGGCTAACAAAATCCCTGTGTTAACAAGTGCCACTCGGGTTCCATGTGCTGCTCTAGCCCGGCAAATATTGAGATTAACAGTAACACACGGCCTAAGGGCATATCATGGTCGTCTACCTTCTGATGTGGGAAAACATTCGACCTTTTGCAGAGGGTCTACTCCAAGTAAAATAGACTACATAATACTCTCACATGACTTATGGCAATATGCTCTCGATTTTTCAATTAAACCAAGGGAGGAGAGTGACCACCGACCGTTGGTACTTGTTTTAGATGGTGGGACGATGCCTAGTTCATTAGATAACAAAAGTATGCCGCAATACCAAATTGATAATGTTATAGTGAGCAATAATCGCCCTGCGGTTAAATGGGCTTACACGTTGGCGCATGGCGAGAAGTTGTCACACATTTATAACTCTCTGGTGGATGCATTTGGTCCTTATATTGCTAACCAGGAGGACAGTGGCACATTTTTAGAGCTACATAAAAGTAATTTTGAGGCAATTGTCCCAATAGTATCCCGGGAAGCTAAAAAAGGGAAAGAAGGTGGCCCCAAAAAATCGATGGGAAAACCATGGTATAGTAAAGACTGTCGTTGTGCTAAAACGGATTTGATACATGCAATTAAGCACAAAGACGGATTGACAGTCAGGGAAGCCAGGTCGAAATACAAGAAGTGATTAGATTTAGCCAAATCTACTTGAGATGAAGAGCTATGGTCAGGGATACTAGAAGCTGAGAAACTTGGGGACCATAGGACTTTCTGGAACATTGTTGCTAAAGGAAATAGAAAAGAAAAGGGTTCCAGGGAAATCTATTTGGATGAAGCAAATTGGATAGACCATTTTACCAGATTGTACTCCGCTCCTGATTTAGGGAGCTATGAAATGGACACAATTCCTGTAGGTCCACCGGAATTTAACTTACATTTTAGCCTAGAAGAAACTATTATGGCTATTAAGTCAGTTAAAGCTGCTAAGGCCCCTGGACTTGATAAGATTCCGGGTGATCTATACAAACATGATATAAGCGTCTGGGGTCCCTACATCAACTATTTATGTAATTCAGTAGCTGCCGGTGCGGATGTACCAGATACTTGGAGGGGTGCAGAAATCATTTGTATTTTTTAGAAGGGCGAAAGAAATAATCCAGCAAATTATCGCCCGATAAGTTTAATAGATCTATTACAAAAAATCTATGCAAGGCACATTTTAAATCGTATTACCCATTGGATTGACGATGAGGAAATTTTAACCAAATTCCAGGCAGGTTTTCTGTGTAAAACTAGTACTATAGACCAGGTGTTCAGATTCTCTTGTATGTGTTGGAAGTATGTTAACATAAGGAAGGGACACTTATATGTGGCATTTATTGACTTAAGAGCAGTTTTCGATCTTATTCCAAGACACTTGCTGTGGGATTCAATAAAAAAATTGGGACTACCGGCCAACCTCCTTGAGCAATTAATCAGATTACATAAAAATACTTATGCAAAAGTGAGGTGGGGACCCGATGGCGAACAGACTAGCCCGATACCCATAAACAGGGGAGTCTGTCAAGGATGTGTTTTAGCTCCTACTTTGTTTTCCCTTTTCGTAAATGACAGTCCCTGCTTTCTAAAAGATTGTAGCAATAATGCACCTAAATTGGGGGGTGAGCATATACCGGTTCTGCTATTTGCGGACAATACTATTCTTGTATCACAAACACCAAAGGGTCTGCAGAATTTACTAAGCAATTTCCAAGTTTACTGCAGAAATAAAAGCCTTGAGATTAACACCAACAAGACCAAGTATATGGCAATAAACCCCCATAGGTCTTTTAAATAAAATATGATCCTAAACGGACAAAGAATAGAGTATGTCCAGAATTTTACATACTTGGGTGTCTCATTTGACTCAAAAATGATGTGGAAAACCTAAATTGAAAAGAGCAAGCTCTTGCTAACACAAAATACATTACCAATTTTTAAAAAGCATGGTAATAGGCAGAATAAAGCGGTTTTCCCTGCGCATGAGGTATTTCGTTTTAAAGCGCAACCTGCTGCCACCTATGGGGCAGAATTGTGGGGCTCATCATGTAATAGGGTGTTTGAGGTGAATGAAAACAAGTTTTTCAGGGCATTGCTAAAGATACCCATTCGCACCCCGTTAACACCTTTGATGATGACCTTAACGTCAGGTGCACTGATTATCATGGGAATATTAGGCCCTTGATGCTTTGGGTCAGATTATGGATAACACCAGAATTGTTGGATTATAGGGCAGCTCTAATTGAAATAAAAGACCTGGACACCCACAACCGTATTACATGGTTTAATCACGTCAACGCATGGTTGAAGAAGATCGGTCTATCACATTTTTGGAGCAACCCATCTGCTTTGACCTCAAGCTCTAGGAAGATTTTAAAATCTACCTTTTGGGGCTACGTGGACTCAAATAGACCGAATGATAGAGTAAGCGGATCATTGACTTGTGAATTTCTCTTGTTCAAAGCTAGTCCAAGCTTTGAACCTCTTTTAAATGAGGTAAATCCCCCATTGGCAAAAACACTCTACCTGAAATATAGATACGGTGTATTAATGTTAAAATCTAGTATGGTAGGATGGTCAAAAGACAGAAATGAATTATGCACCTTGTGCATAGGGGGAGTAAGGGAAGACATTGCACATGTTCTATTTGTTTGCCTGGCATATGTGAACACTAGGGGAACATGAATTAGACCAATGTGTAGAAACTAGGTGTAAGATCATATAGACAGGCAGAAAGGATATTAAAAACTGATACAAGGCAAGTGTATGTTTCTGCTATAACTAGATTCTTGTTAGCAGTGTATTTTATTAGGACAAAGGCAGGAGAAAAGTTTTAGAGCATATTCCGGTTCCCCCATTTTATACAATGAATGAACTGGAAGGTAACCTGACTAGGTTTATTAGATGTTAGGAGGCAGTTGATTGTATAATTATGAATTGCTAAACGGCTTGGAAATTGATTATTTCTCAATTTGTTTTAACTATTTTAACGTGCCTTTTTAAATATTTTAAATATTTATGTATTTTAACGATTGGGATGTTATCGCCCCTCCGTGTTTTTATTGTAAGATTATATTCTACCAAGTTGTTCCATTATGATAGGAGTGTTTTCTTTTTTATTATTGTTAAAAATGGGAACGTGTTATGTTTGTGTATCTTTTATGATGCTATTGTATCGAAATAAAGATGAAAATGAAATAAAATGACTCTCATAGCTAATCTGCTGTCCTCCTGATCAGAGACTCAGGGACATACCTGGATCCACCCTGAGTGCGTCTGGAACCCCCAAATGGTGCCCCTCCAGTCCTGGATGGTTGGTTGAAGTTTTAAAGGTACACAGACTAAAAACTGCTCTGAGAACTGAAGGAAGACAAGGATCAACCTGCTCATCGATCTGCCCATATTCATCGCCGGTCAGTCTGACTTCGCATTTTGCTCCCACTACATGCTTCTCTGCAGCAGGAAATCCTGCTGATTGGTCCCTCATCGGTCAGCCTCATGGAGCTCTTGTCAGATACAGCCTACATCTTTTTCCACTGAAGGTTTTCAACTTCCAAAAAAGATATTTTTGTGTGAACATAGAAATCTTCACTACTACAAAATACCATCTCAGAAAATGTTCTTCAAAAATTCGGTCCAAAATTAAGTGCAGATCGGGTCCAACCTGCTTCCTGTATTCGACACATGCTCCATTGCAGTCAGCCATAGTTTTTTTGACATTGTTTTTTGACTTTGACCAAGTCTCCTGTGGCTAGAAATCCGCTGTTGATATTTTGATTTTTTAGGCACTAGTTTTTTCCTTAAAGTAAAACAATTCATAACTCCAATTCTACTGACTGGATGTTTGATGTTTTGGTGTCCGATAATTTATTCAAAATGACTTATTTTTTCTAAACTGGTGTGGGATGTTTGTTGTGTACTTTCAATGTATTACTGTTTGTGTGCTGCATAAATAATGTAACCATTGACTCTAGGTTAGGCCTGACTTCTTTTTGTGCCAAGCATCCACAATTAAGGACTGGTTAATGTAGTGACTTTTGTGGTTGACCCTGACAGGGATTGTGGCTGTTGCTGAAAAAGTGTTCACCTCCACTTCAACCAACAACCCAATGTTTACAGAACATTTTCTTATAATAGTTATTCTCTGCTTTAAATTATTGTAGGGATTTGTTTTATCTTATCCAACCTGACGTGATTTGTTGGAAGACCATCCACTTAAACCAATAGTGGTTCTTCACTTTTTTAATCTACTACAAGAGTTTGAATATTCTCCTTTCAATCTAGAGGAGAATAAATATCTTTTCCTTTCAGGTCTTTCAATAACTCACTCAGAGGTAACTTTGAACTTTTTGGCTGAGGAAGAAGTATAGCATGTAAAGGACAAACAAATTGGATGACAATATTATCATACACATTCACCTGCTGGAGTTCATCAGCAATTAGGGCGATCTCTAAATAGTTAAAAATACCTCAAACAGGAATGTTATTATCATTCGATTTCATAAGAGAGAATTTGCAGATAACTTTATTTTGAAATACATCAAAATGTTTCTTATCTATTAAGTACAGATCTCTGCCTTCAGTTTTTAGGTTGATGTCTACCTTTTTAGTCTGTGCCTCATAGTTCATACACAGTAAAAATCACATACCTTTTTAGGAATTTCTGAAGAGGTAGTTGTGGGTTCAGCTATTTCTTTTCTAAAACATTCTAATTCATTCTTTGAAATTATTGTTTCATTGAACACCTGTATTTTAACTACAGTATCCACTCTCTCTCTAGTCCAAATTGTTTCATTTGAATATTGCATGGCATTTTTGTTACATCAGGAATCATTTCAAAGATAAAAGTGCACTATTAACTTCTCCTTGAAGAAGAGTGAGATTTTCTCATAGTACACTCGCCTCACTAGGTTGTGCATCATACTTTAAGCTTTAAGACATGTTGGAAAGTACTGCTGCACACATTGTACTGTATCTTAATGAATAAACATGTAAATAATTAGGAAAATGACTATATTTGATCCTGAGGGTGCCTCAAGGAAACAGTGCTTACCCTTTGACACTGTATATTTTAATTTAGATGGTCTGGCTGTTGAGGTCAAAAGGTTTCAATTGAAAAGAATTCAAATGATTTTTTTCAAATGTTTCTATAGCTGTGGAGCTGAAGCTGGATTGTTATAAGTTATCATGCTTCTTTTCAGCTCAATTGTAATGTTTAATATATACTGAGATATTGTATTCTTTGGAAAGACTTGATTAAGGAGTTTTGAAGTTTACAATAGGTGTTTTGAAATTATGATACACAGGTCCTCCCCCCAAAATTAATCAGACTTAGTCAAGATGAACTTAATCATGACGTGGTCCTAAAGAAGCAACAACTTCCAATTAATTTCTTAGACATAAAACACATGTTGGCCAAATTGTTTTGAATATCCAATATAGACAGGAGCTGATGTCTTCAAAAACCTGATCTATAAATATTTCTTCTTTTTTTCATGGCACTAGTTTCTCGTTTGGGATTGTAACTTTCTTCAGTCCCATTCTCTGCTGGAAATATGTTTTCAGTCTTCCCTGGTCATCGCACAAAATCTGGACTTGTTTATATTTGGCATTGGTCTGCATTTTCATCATAATGAGCAACTAGCCTACCTAAAGACTTTCTTCTGTTTATAATGAGAATGAACAGCTTCCTCTTCAAAGCAAATCACATTTTACAAGATGTTCAACAAGGTTCTGTTTACATCCAGCAATTCTTCTCTTTGTGTGTTCCATTGATTTCATCATTGTGAAGCTCTCTGAATGTCTTCCTAATTACACCTTTAGATACATTCTTAGATGTCTCAAATCTATTTATTTCAATATGTTTCTAATTTTGTTTTCATTTGTTTCTCACCATCAACTTAATTTCTTAGTTTTCATTTATACACTACATTTGTTATAAATGTTCGATTTCTCTTACCAAGACATATTGTTAATCTAAACTTTTATCTAAATATTTGTCTATTATGCATGCAATAGTTCCTTTACAACAATGATGGAATTCTTTATTGCTTTATTTTGATTTGCAGGTATAGTGTCTTGAAGAACTTGTGGACCTGCAGCAAAATGGATGAGAGAATATAATAAATGGTATGAAATATGTGAATAGTGTTTGATAACTATTACATTTTATAAAAAAAGATGGAGAACATCCCTAATCACATCCTTAAATTATTAAATAAATACTGCTTCCAAAGTGATGTTTTCGTGTAGTTCTCATTAATCCATTGGATCTGCAAGTTTGTTGGACAACATAAACTTTGGGTGAGGTGCCTAGACTGATTCTGAGCACCCCCGCAGGATATGTTGGCCTAGTGACCACCTAGCTCACAGTGCCAACATAAGCCCCCCTAACCCAAACAGGGAGTGAATATCTTCAGGCAACAAATGACCATGACAAACCTGACCACTCAGGGATCGTGGTAACAGATCAGACCCTTTCCGCACATTCACTCTTGCTTACGTGTTCTCGAGAAATAAACAAAGAATACACACTGGGCCATTTTCAATATATTTATTAAACCAATGTTATTCCTGTATAAAACACATGTGCTGCAATAATCAGTAGACAGAAGCAGATGAAAGTGATTACAAGCACCAAAAAACAGTAGATATAGTTCAACCATGGTGCTAAATCAATGTATCTATGCAGTCATATAGTACGAGATAGTAATTGATGGAGCAAGGATTTGCCCGTAAAGCGCCTTGCTCGTATGCAAAACCCTTGTCTAAACTGCATAATAATATTAACCTCATTATTCGTCATTTATAAAGCATTTTCCCAACACGCGGGTGTCCCCCGGATGCTTGCTTGTTTGTCTTTTCCGTACTAAAACGAAGCTTGCACTGAAAATGGCTGCTTCGCTGTAATTCAGTCTGCGCATGCGTCGGTCATACCCATGTGATGTGACGCACTCGCATTCTGGAGGGATTCTGTGCTCATGCGCATTGATGCTAAAAATGGCCGCTTGTCTCTCACCACGCTCTCTGCTTACTGCAGCTGCTTTAGCCTATCTGTCTTTTCGCACTAATCCATAATGCTATAGTCATTATTAAGTAAGGGTTGGTTAGATTTTATCATGGTATACAGTGCGCTCATTTTTATGTATGATTTTAATTTGTTTTCGCTTACTTTTCATGTACCGCGTCTTTGTGGGCTGGGGCAAACATGAGCAACGCCATGCTGAGGCTCCTCTGAACCCTGTCAGCTGACCAGGGAGAGTCCTAACTGCGCAGAAGCTAAAACTAGCCAGCTGGCTCCTGGAGCCCGATGCGCCTGGGAACCCATCCCGAAGAAGCAGATTGCACCTTGAATTTTCATACACTGTTGCCATGTGATGGACTCTTGCATTGTCTTCTGTATTCCTATGCCTGGGAACGTAAACCAGGGGGGCGGGTGTGCAAAATTGAATAATTATGATGGGAACGTTGAATTCTAGGAGGTGGTAATGACCGCACCACCTCTCCTGACCAATCACAATATGGGAAACTGTCACTTGCAACATTAGTAGGTGGTCTAAGGGCCCCCGAAACAGTATAATTGCCCTAGTTTAGCTTAGGAAAATTGTCCGACTTGTCCGAGTAGCAGACCTGTCACTGACCCTACGATCTCAATAGGTGCTCATTCTGAAAGTGCTGCGGAGCACTTTGTCCATACTTTCCACAATCCCCTAAGGGGTGGAAATTCCTAAGTGCTGGCGAAGCACTTTGCTGGGGAATCCGAAAAATCCAATCGGGGTTTCTGGCGGATTACTTGCAGGAGGGGGCAACGCAGGCGTTGCTGTCCGAAGCTGTAGGTGTTGGTCGTACCCTGGGAGGCCCAGTCCTTGACCTGAACCTGAGGGGTATCCTGTCCTTACTGTCCGTGAGCTGTACCTGCTCGCATTCTGGCATACCTTTTCTGAGGGTCCCTGTCCCCGTCTTCCCAACTGACCCGTGGCCAGGGTTGGTCTTCAATCTGAACTAGGTAATTATTGATTGTGGGTTTGCGTATCTCTCTCTCTCTCTCTCACGTCTGATCTGTTAAAGCATTCTTACCTGTGTTATTGCTTTATTGCCATTGCAATTATATGTGCCTGAATTTTAGTTGGTTCCTTCTCCCCCCCCTTCCTTTAGAAATTCATTGATTTTACAGAACCATAGCATGTTCCTGTTTTTCCCTTTCCTTTAGTGGATTGCAGTGAAATTAGCAAGAATAGCTTAATCACTTAGGTTAAGTACATGTTCTAGGTCTCATCCCATTCCTATGTTCTAGTATAAAGTTTGCAGTGACTAGGTTTTGTTCTAAAAACTTCTACCTTTAGTTTCCCATATATCCTAATGGTCTTATTTTTGATGCAAAGTTACCTATTGGTGTTGATTTTAATGTTTGATATACTATTCTGTGTATCGCTTATTATCTTGGCTTCTTCTTTTTGAAATTCTGATATAAAGTTTTAAAACTTCATCAGGTGTCTGTGGTCATTTTACAGAATTGTGGAAAGTATTTTGCTGATTATAAAGTTTATTTGATGTTAGGCCTGTCTACTATTTTCCCTAATAGCTCCAGGTCCGTCGAAGAATTGGGCCGGTGGTAAGTCGGGTACATGGTAAGCAGAGGTAAATCCAAACTTGATTACTCTTAGCAGCGTGCAGGAGGAGAAATCCTCACCCAGTTCACCCAAACAAAATTAGTATGATGAAAAAAAGTTTTTTCACGCCAAGGGCCCAGTGCGTGTAAAAGAATTGGTAACTCGGGTGACCGGGGGAAACTGCGCGCTCTAGCAGTAATTTCTGGCAGCCAGAGGATGGTTTGGACTAGTTAGATTAGGTAGACAGGATAGTCATAAACAAACCTTGAATATAAAAACGTGCTGCTGATTGCTACTGTATTTTTACAAAAAAAATTATGAAATGTGTTTTTATATGTAAATGTTCATGATTTTGCATTGCTGCTATAAATACTGAATGTTGAATTAACCCAGAATTGTTTGTAAGTGTTCAGTGTAGTCTGAATCCCCGGGGAAGTATTTTAGCTAACGGTGAATAGAATCCGGTTAGCTGTTGAAGTCACTAAATTTGAGGTATTAGTGCAGGGTTAAGGATAACTGGAAGCACTAATTAGGACCTTTGTTTCTGGAGTGAATGATAGCTACGAGTCCGTTATAAAACTTTCATTGCGATATCACCTAGTAAGGGTCGCATACGGAAGGAGTAGTAGGGTCTCCGAGGCTTGTCTGGTAAGTAAAATAGTTCGCTGGTGAAATCCTGGCTCAGTACATATCCCCGACTAAGGTGGATGAGTCAGAAGAATAACGGGTTCTATGTTACTAGTGTGAAGGGACAGGCAAAGAAGTCTATCCAGAGTGAATGAAAAGTAGACAGAAGTGGTTTACTAGTAGCGAAAGAAAAGTCTTTTCTCTCTTTAGAACACTCAGACATAGTGGCAAACGTTGTGTGTTGTTGACTAAAACTTGCACTCGCACTTTAGAGAGAGTAAAAAGTTTCCGTTACCTTGTGAAGGAGGGAGTCAGTCGGAGAGCTGCTCTGACGTCACTCCGTGCCGCGCTGGTATTGGTCAAAACAGCGGGTGGATAGTGGAGCTGAATTTGTAAAGGAGGGGTGAGTGCCGAAGCGTGAGACTCTGTCTTGCGAAAAGGCCGCGCACCCATTGGTTAACCGTAGTTGTATTCTCTGACCTGATTGGGTGGTGCGAAATAAAAGTCGCGCTAGCATTGGAAGCACAAAGGTAAACAAAATTAATCCAGCCGAGCTAGAAGCGAGTCTGGAGAGTTGTATGTGGTATCCAGACTTCATACCAAATCCCAAGTACCTAGGATTTCATAAGGAGCAGATTGTACGAGGTAGACCACACATGATGTATGGAATAAAGAGAAAACTGTCATTTTCCGATAAAGTAAAGAATTTTTTCAAAACTGACAAGCCCATTAGAACAAGGGAAGGCGTACTCATTCCCCCGCCAAATACCCCTGCCTCTTTCATGTTGTTTGATAAAGGGTATCACACTTGTGTCTGGCTAGAAAATTGGGCAAAGTATACTGTAGATGACGGAGTCCTAGCATTCCCTGTTGAAGGTACATTTAATGGTCGGATCCTGTTTAACTTAAGGACCCGCATGAACGAATTACACCCCAGACCTAGGTTAACCCAGTACGAAGCTTTGGAGGAATGGGAGATTGAGGCTGCAGAGCGAGATAAACCCCGAATGGATAAGGGAGTGAGTAAGTGGTATCCCAGACTTCCAACGCCAACAAAAGAGCAGAAAATGAAACAGTGGAGGCAGTCTATGTTAACTGAAGGGCTGTTCCCCATGATGGGGGTATTAGAGGAGAAAAGAGGAAAAAGTAAAGAAAAGACCCATCACCTAGCACCTATGGGGGACATAGAAGATGAACACCTGGAAGACTTGTTAATGAAGAATCCACCTCCCTATGTAGCAGAATCAGAACCGGTGCATTCTCAAAATCCCTTTACAAATTACCCCCGAAGTAGGAGGGAAAGTGATACAGACGGGACAGCTACAAGCAGTAAACATAGTGGAAGGGATGAGTTTTGCAGACCTAAGTCCACAGTCCCGAATTATCAGCCATTCGGGGAAAGTCCCCCTCGATTGGTTGCCCCGACTGCCCCGAGTATTTATCCGTCCTTAGTACCTCAGGTATTGCATGGCAACTCTGCTGAAAGGGGGTTGCAGGAAAAAGAGAGAGAAGCCCTGACTAAACAGCGAGAGGAATTAGTCAGAACCATTGCCCAGATGCATCCCCATCCTGATTCCTTGACCATTCCGGTAACTATTGGTCCTGCCATCCCAATGTATAAAAATGACCTGACTAGTCCCCTTCCCCCTGTTATCACCCCAATACTGCCTACTCCTAGCTTCCAGACCCCGAGGAAAGAAGTATTCATAGATGAGGATCAGGAAAGTGAGTGTGAATCTGGAAGTTTGATGGATCTGCCCATAAGGGAGTCAAGGGCCAGTGTAGTAGGGACAAGAAGTCAGCCCAGACAAAAGGAAGTGGTGATTGAAAGTGCAACTGGAATTAGGAATGCCTCTTTAGTTTCCCCTGAAGAATTAGACAGATGGACAAAGGAGATAGAGAAGGAGACCACTCCCCAACCTAAAGCATTGGAAATATATAAATTAAGAATAGAAATAGAAGAAATGATGGCTGGGAACGTGGGAGTTGAGCGCCTAAGCTCGTATAATGAAGAAGAGTTACTATTCATCAGTAAAAATCTTACCCGGAGTGCTAGGGTGCTCCATGAAAAGATAATGGATGCCGCCACAGAAATGGGAGTTGATGTTAGTCGCTCCAAAATTCTTCAGAAACCCTACAGAGTGGACTTCTCAGACAAGGATTTAGAAAGCCTGAATGTGATGGGAAAACAGATCCAAGTAAGAGAATTGTTGAAAATCCTGCAGAAATGGGGCGAAGTGGGGAAATGGAGAACCCGGTGGGCAAAGAAAAAGGAAGGCAGCAGGGCTGGGTCAGTATCTTCAGAATTCGTATTAAAGGAAGTAACCCCAACAGAAAAATTGTGCCCCATGAGAGAGGTCCCGGGAGGAAAATATGTCCATGTCCCTTGGTCCAGACAAGACATTGTGTCATTTACAAACGACTTCCCGAAATTACGTGAGAAACCAGTTGACTGGTACAGACAGGTAGAACGTTTCATAAAAGTTCAGAAATGTCTGCTGAAAGACCTGGATGGGTTTTTCGACATTGTGGTCCCTGTAGATTTGTGGACCGAATGTAAGATAGAAATTGATTGGCCTAATGATGAATATCCCAGAGATGAGAAAACGGGAGCCCCTTCACCGGATGTAATGAGGAAATATGACCAGGTCATACAGTACCTTAAGAAAAAGGTGCCAGCAAAAGAAACAGATTGGACCAGAATAGATAGAACCACCCAAGAACGTGATGAGACGGTGCATTCATTTTACGAAAGGTTACTGCAGGTATTCAAAACTTACAGTGGTATTGATAATGTAGACATGAAAGACATGACCCATTTCAGTTACAGATTTGTGCTAGGTTTGAGGCCTGAAATATCACAATGGATTCGAGATAACAAAATCAGTTGGCAGGGAAAACCCATAGATGATGTCCTGAAATATGCAAAATACTGCGAAGATGAAATCGAAAATAAAAAGAAAGCCCTCAAGGAGAAAGTGATGTGGGCACAGGTGAAATTAGCTGAACAGCAAGAAAAACAGTTAAGTAAAATGACTTCTGATAATAATGTTCCGAATACCAATTCTGGGGGGGGAGGAAAGCCCAGACCTAAAATGAGTCGTGAAGAGGCCATGAAAAAGTTTCCGTGCCATGGGTGCGGCCAGATGGGGCATTGGAGAGACCAGTGTCCACACCTGCAGGCCGGTAATGCCCCTGTAAATGGTTTAAATCCACAGGTGCCGAAAGAGGGGACAAGAAAAACCCAGCAACAGGTAAAATTACCTCCAGTACCTCGCGCTCCTAGACAGAATTTTAAGAGTCAGGGTCAGCAGAATGAGAGGGCGGAAGTATGGGAGGTTGAGAGTGAAAGAAATGCAGTCATTCCACAGTACTTGCTAAATGATACCTTCCTTTGTGAAGATCAAGATTGACGGGGCCTGAGAGGGGAGGATGAGGAGTGCGTACTTGGCGCCTCCTTACCGGTAGACCAGACTGGACCATACATTGAAGGAAAGGTTGAAGGAAAAGACGTCACCTTTCTGTTGGACACTGGTGCTACCCGATCTACTGTAAGAACAGTGGATGTTCCTAACCTACCCCTCTCGGGAGAAGCAATCCAAGTAGTGGGAGTCTCAAATCAGATAATAAGTACCCCTGTAACTGAACCAATGGAAATTTCTATAGGAAATTTCAAAGAAATGCACCGATTTGTGGTTTGTGATTCCAGTCCTGTAAACCTGCTAGGACGTGATTTGTTGTGCAAGATGCGTTGTACCATTTTCTGCACACCAAATGGCGTCGAAATTCAGACCCCCGATGAAGATGGCCTGTACAAACTGATGTTAGTCAGACAAGATGCTGATATCAAGCCTTTGACAATTGAGGATTTACCTGAGGAACTCCAGCTAAGAGTAGTACCAGAAGTGTGGGATTTCACAGGAAAAGATGTAGGCCTGATGGCAAATGTGGACCCAGTTAAAATAGCAATAAAAACAAATGCTGTATACCCCAAAACCAGACAGTACAAAATGAGTGCAGAAGTAAAGGCAGGAGTAGCGACTGAAATTACGAGGCTGCTAGAAGCAGAAATAATAGAAGAAGTGTTGAGCAGCCCCTGTAATTCGCCTATCATTGGGATCAAAAAGCCTAGTGGGAAGTACCGGGTGGTGCAAGATTTGCGCAAGGTAAACCAAATTGTTGTGCCTTGCTGTCCTATTGTACCCAACCCTGCAGTGATACTATACCAGATTCCCTGGAACGCAGAATGGTTCACTGTCATCGATCTGTGCCACGCATTCTTTTCCATCCCATTGCATCCAGAAAGCAAATTCCTTTTCAGTTTTGAATTTGACAGTCATATCTATGTCTGGAATCGTGTCCCCCAGGGGTACACTGAAAGTCCATCGATTTTCAACCAGATACTGAAAAAGTGCCTTGAATCCCTAGTGCTGCCAAGAGAGTCTGTTTTGGTACAGTACATAGATGACCTGTTAGTGGCATCTAAAACCCAGACTGATTGTGTCACTGACACAATTGCCTTGCTGAATCATCTAGGAAAAGGAGGACATAAAGTGTCGCCTGACAAATTACAATTCTGTAAAAACTCAGTAAAATATCTGGGGCACCAGATAGAAAAAGGAATCAGGAAGGTCACTACCGAAAGGATCAAAATAATTAAAGCAATGGAACTGCCCAGAACGCAGAAAGAGGTGAGAATGTTCTTGGGAGTTGTAGGTTACTGCAGGCAATGGATTGTAGGATTTGCGGCTCTAGCCAGACCCCTGATAAATATGACAAAGAAAGGAGTGGAAGACCCCGTCCACTGGGACAGTGAAAGCATGAATGCTTGGGTAACTCTGAGAAACTGTCTATGTACCGCACCTGCATTGGGTATGCCTGAGTACACTAAGCCCTTTGAGCTGTTCTGTGACACGAGAGAGAATTGTGCTCTTTCGGTCCTGACCCAGGAGCACGGATTAGTCAGAAGACCGGTAGCCTACTTTTCGGCCACCCTAGATCCAGTGGCTGCTGGACTGCCTGGCTGCTTAAAAGCCGTTGCTGCTACTTGCGTCAGTCTGGAACAGAGTGAGAACATTGTCATGGGACATCCCGTCACTGTCTATGTTCCCCATTCTGTTGTCATCCTACTGACTAGAACTAAGACCCAGTACCTCACACCTAGTCGGCTGACTAGGTATGAGAGAATTTTGATTGGTGCTGAAAATGTAACTATTTCTCGGTGCAATGTCCTAAACCCTGCGACACTGTTACCTATCCCTCTGGATGTAGAATCTGATGAGGACGGGGAACATAATTGCATCGATCTAACTGAATATAGCACAAAACCCCGCCCAGACATCCGTGAAATAGCGCTACTTGACGGGGATAAAACAATGTTCGTGGATGGCTCGTGTTTGAGACATGAGAGTGGAAGTCTAAGTGCTGCCTATGCTGTGGTTACACTGACAGGAACCATCGAGGCATCTTACATGCGCGAGGTGAAATCTGCACAAGTGGTGGAGCTCATCGCGTTAACTCGAGCATGTAAGAGGGGAAAAAACAAAAGAATTACTGTTGACACAGACAGTCAGTACTGTTTCGGGGTTGTTCATGACTTCGGCCAATTGTGGTTGCAAAGAGAATTCATGACTTCCTCAGGCACACCTATCCGAAATGGGAAGGTGGTGCATGACTTACTGGAAGCTATCCAATTACCCAAAGAATTGGCTGTGGTCAAGTGTGCGGCTCACAGATCTGGAAATGATGATGTGACTGCCGGTAATAGGTACGCTGACCAAATTGCACAGTTTTGTGCCCGACACCACCTGTCCCTACAAATTGCCCTGTGGGATGGAACCAGCTGCCAACTTATGTTGTTTGAGAATGTGTCAACGTGGGACGAATTAAAAGAGTTGCAACAAGCCACAGACAGGCAAGAAAAGGGCAGGTGGGCTGCAAATGGATGCGAGTTGAGAGAAGACGGTGTGGTGGTAAATCCGACTGGGATGCCTGTACTGCCTGATAGTTTGATCGACCCCATGGTCAGAATGATACATGAGTCAACACATATGGGAAGAGACGCGATGTGTCGGGTGTTTGAACAGGTGTTCTGTAATTCAAAGTTCAAGAACCAGGCGGAAAGGCTTTGCCAGAGGTGCCTAGTGTGTCAGCAATTCAATGCAGGAAAGAAGACCGTAGTGAAGCAGAGCACTATTGGGAAGGCAGTAGGGCCCTTCGTTAGAATGCAGGCAGACTTCATAACCATGCCCAGATGCAAAGGATATAGATATGTTTTAGTCATAGTTTGTCTATTCTCCAGGTGGGTGGAAGCATATCCAGCTAAGAAAAATGACGCTCTCACCACAGCCAAACTATTGCTCAGGGAGTTGATACCTAGGTATGGGATCCCAGAGACGATCGAAACGGACCAAGGTGGGCATTTTGCCAACGATGTCCTATTGGAACTCAGTAAAGCATTCAAAATGAAGCAAAGATTGCACTGCGCCTACCGTCCAGAGGCTTCTGGGGTAGTGGAACAAATAAATGGCACACTGAAGTCCAGATTGGGAAAAATGTGTGATTCCACAAAAATGAACTGGATAGAGGCTTTACCCCTGGTGCTGATGAGTTTGAGAAGTATCCCGAATCGAAAGACTGGCCTAAGTCCCCATGAAGTGTTGATGGGAAGAGTGATGCGCCAGGCATGGGTACCCGGAAACAAACTGCTAAGCATTTCTGATGATATGGTGCTAGAATACTGCAAGCAGCTGGGTGACCAAGTGCGTTCTCTCTCTCAGCAGATTGGAGAGACAGAAGACGAGTGGCCAAAGACTCCAGCACACAATCTGCAACCAGGAGACTGGGTGGTGTTAAAGAAACACACCCGGAGCAGTTGCCTGAAGCCAAGGTGGGGAAAGCCACGACAAGTGATCCTCGTCACTACCACTGCTGTGAAGTGTGCTGGTGTACCGAAGTGGATCCACGCCAGCCACACAAAGCGGGTATCTGGAGAAAACGCGACTGGAGCTGAAGGCAGCGCAGCTGAAGAGGCTTCCGAGGAAGAGAGTCCGGAGCTAGCTGACATCGAACTGCCGAGCACAAGTCGAGACGTTGAATGGTATCCCGCCGACGAACCAGTTCATGATCCAATCCGAACCCGGAAATATTCCTATTTAGACAGTGAGTGGGATAGTCCAGGTGAGTCAGAAATAGAAGAAGAAGGTCAGGTCAACGAAAGCCACAACGAACCTGATCAGGAAATAGGCCAAGTAGGGTCAGATCAAGACCTCGAGACTCCTCCTGAAACTCCGGAGCCGAGAAAGGGACAGTTAGAAATTAGAGCTGACGTTCATGCAGAAGAAAGTGAAGAGATCGAAGAGCATGAACAGGAACAGATAGAACTAGATCAAAGTGCTCAGACAACGGAAACAACAGTAACCAGAAATAAAAAGAAAGTGCGATTTGAATCTGAGCAGGGACAGATTAGCGACCAGGCAGAAGAAATAGACGAAAGACCTGGAACTAGTCAGACAGGCAGGGAAACAGAAGTGCCACAACAAAAAGTGAAAAGAGTGCACGGGGAAGGTGAAGTCTCCTCAACCACTGGGAGGCACGGAGGAAGAAGTGCACCCCGATACGTCAAGAGACTAAGGCTCAGACTAAAGACAGTCGAAGAAAACGATAAAGACCGAAAAAGGGCTCAAAGTGAAAGAAGTGCAGCCCAAGGCAAATCGCTGAGAAAGAGCGACAGAATAAAGAAACAGAACCGACTGTATCGGAGCCCTGAGTGGACGTACTTTGTGTTGGAAGAAATTGACGAGCCACACCACAGTGGCAACAGTGACAACGAGTCCATTGCTGATCGGAGTTCAGACGAAGACCCTCCGTGAGAGAGCCCCCGAAGTGAGCCTTTGGTGCAAAGAAACGAAGAGGGGTAGCAAAAGCCACCTGTAAGCTAAAAATGTCTGATCCGAGTGTCTCTGGGAGATCCCGGTGTGGGTGTCTCAAAACCTGTTGTAAGATATGCTTGTGTAGTGTAGCTATGCTAATAGTAATGTGGATAGGACTAACCGTTTTTCTACCCTTTATGATAAGTAGAGATCCAAACTTGTCCCCTACTGAACCCGAAGCAGTAGATGTAGGGGTTGTACAGACTGCAGAAACACCACGAAGACTAGAAAGACGCGACAAAAGAATAGGACTGACACACACACGACCTAATTTAGAAGCACCAGATGAGGATGGACTACATTTTCACAAAATGAAAAACAGGACGCATTTAAATGTTTTTGCTAACTTGTTAGTGCATTATGTAGAAGCTATGGAAATAGAGGACTGTTATGTCTGCATGAAGCTACCAACCTCAGTGGCTGAAGGCGTGACATACCACCATCTACCTTTGACCTACGGAATCTCCTGTAGTATATTAGCTAGTTTGTTCTATAGAAGCACCTTGCAGTACTATTATTCAAATGATGACGTAGTATTTTCCGAACTTCCTGTTAGAGGACACTTGAACCGTGTACATACTACAAGTGACGTGACCCGCTATATGGGAGAATATTTCCTGACTATAGGTAACATAGACTTAGATCAAGCAAGAGAAGACAATCTGACCTGTTCACTGCAAGAGCAGGAAAAGATGTTTATAAAGATGGCAGACAGAAGGAGAGAAAAGTTTCAGAAGAAGGCAAATGACGAGAAGGATAGAATCCCTAGGTGGGCTGAGCACATGGATAACACCTCAGAAGGCGAAGCCAGTCCTGCCTTGTTGCTGGATTTTGAAAGAAAGGGGAAACTTTGTATCCATAGGGAAAAGACAGAGTACTATAACAATGTATTCATCGGTTCCAGCGAGTGTGAACATAATTATAAGGTAATTGGAGGTTGGGGTTTCAAAAATGGGTCAGAACCTGTGTTTCCCGGAATATATTATATATGTGGGAACAAGGCTTATTTCAAATTGCCGGATCACTGGTATGGAAGCTGCTACTTTGGCATTGTTTTCCCGAAAATATACCATGTGAATAATGCAGCTGGAAGCGATGATGAAACTAATGGCTTAGTGCGTAGTAGACGCGAAAGTGTAGGTGAAATTGTAGGTGATATTTTTAGTGCACTGATACCTGGAATGGGGGTAGTTCTGAACACCCATAGAATCTGCAAATTGTCTACAGTAGTGGACCGGTTATCAACGGACACTGCTGCTGGTTTCCTGCTGGTCAATACTGAAATGGTTGCGATCAGATCAATGGTTTTACAAAACCGTCTTGCCCTTGACACCCTATTAGCAAAAGAGGGCGGAGTCTGTAGAATGCTGAAAGCGCAACATTGTTGCACCTACATTCCTGATAAAAGTATCGAATTAAAACAATATGTGAAGAACATAACTAATTTGGAAAGGGAACTCAAACCATTGGAGGTTGACAGTGCCTGGACGAGACTGACTGGAGGTCTCTCCTCTATAGGTAGTTGGTTTACTAACTTAGGTAGGAATATTTTGTGGAAAATACTGATGCCAATAGTTATAATAGGTGTGATTGTATTGATCATTTTTATCTGCTGCAAATGTCAAAAGTGCAAAAAGAAATATACAGTAAATCCGAGGGGGGTGAAAAGAAATATTGATGATTTAGAATTAGAAGAGTTGAAGAGTGCAATTTACAAAAAGGCGAAAAATGACCACTCTCATAGAGAAGCTGCGAGAAAACTCAACGACAAATTTGTTGAAATTCAGATGAGTGATGTGGATGAATGAAAAAAAGTTGGCATCTGTTTCCTTCATGTAGTGATGATAGTAAATATCATCAAAGAGGGGATTGATGGAGCAAGGATTTGCCCGTAAAGCGCCTTGCTCGTATGCAAAACCCTTGTCTAAACTGCATAATAATATTAACCTCATTATTCGTCATTTATAAAGCATTTTCCCAACACGCGGGTGTCCCCCGGATGCTTGCTTGTTTGTCTTTTCCGTACTAAAACGAAGCTTGCACTGAAAATGGCTGCTTCGCTGTAATTCAGTCTGCGCATGCGTCGGTCATACCCATGTGATGTGACGCACTCGCATTCTGGAGGGATTCTGTGCTCATGCGCATTGATGCTAAAAATGGCCGCTTGTCTCTCACCACGCTCTCTGCTTACTGCAGCTGCTTTAGCCTATCTGTCTTTTCGCACTAATCCATAATGCTATAGTCATTATTAAGTAAGGGTTGGTTAGATTTTATCATGGTATACAGTGCGCTCATTTTTATGTATGATTTTAATTTGTTTTCGCTTACTTTTCATGTACCGCGTCTTTGTGGGCTGGGGCAAACATGAGCAACGCCATGCTGAGGCTCCTCTGAACCCTGTCAGCTGACCAGGGAGAGTCCTAACTGCGCAGAAGCTAAAACTAGCCAGCTGGCTCCTGGAGCCCGATGCGCCTGGGAACCCATCCCGAAGAAGCAGATTGCACCTTGAATTTTCATACACTGTTGCCATGTGATGGACTCTTGCATTGTCTTCTGTATTCCTATGCCTGGGAACGTAAACCAGGGGGGCGGGTGTGCAAAATTGAATAATTATGATGGGAACGTTGAATTCTAGGAGGTGGTAATGACCGCACCACCTCTCCTGACCAATCACAATATGGGAAACTGTCACTTGCAACATTAGTAGGTGGTCTAAGGGCCCCCGAAACAGTATAATTGCCCTAGTTTAGCTTAGGAAAATTGTCCGACTTGTCCGAGTAGCAGACCTGTCACTGACCCTACGATCTCAATAGGTGCTCATTCTGAAAGTGCTGCGGAGCACTTTGTCCATACTTTCCACAATCCCCTAAGGGGTGGAAATTCCTAAGTGCTGGCGAAGCACTTTGCTGGGGAATCCGAAAAATCCAATCGGGGTTTCTGGCGGATTACTTGCAGGAGGGGGCAACGCAGGCGTTGCTGTCCGAAGCTGTAGGTGTTGGTCGTACCCTGGGAGGCCCAGTCCTTGACCTGAACCTGAGGGGTATCCTGTCCTTACTGTCCGTGAGCTGTACCTGCTCGCATTCTGGCATACCTTTTCTGAGGGTCCCTGTCCCCGTCTTCCCAACTGACCCGTGGCCAGGGTTGGTCTTCAATCTGAACTAGGTAATTATTGATTGTGGGTTTGCGTATCTCTCTCTCTCTCTCTCACGTCTGATCTGTTAAAGCATTCTTACCTGTGTTATTGCTTTATTGCCATTGCAATTATATGTGCCTGAATTTTAGTTGGTTCCTTCTCCCCCCCCCTTCCTTTAGAAATTCATTGATTTTACAGAACCATAGCATGTTCCCGTTTTTCCCTTTCCTTTAGTGGATTGCAGTGAAATTAGCAAGAATAGCTTAATCACTTAGGTTAAGTACATGTTCTAGGTCTCATCCCATTCCTATGTTCTAGTATAAAGTTTGCAGTGACTAGGTTTTGTTCTAAAAACTTCTACCTTTAGTTTCCCATATATCCTAATGGTCTTATTTTTGATGCAAAGTTACCTATTGGTGTTGATTTTAATGTTTGATATACTATTCTGTGTATCGCTTATTATCTTGGCTTCTTCTTTTTGAAATTCTGATATAAAGTTTTAAAACTTCATCAGGTGTCTGTGGTCATTTTACAGAATTGTGGAAAGTATTTTGCTGATTATAAAGTTTATTTGATGTTAGGCCTGTCTACTATTTTCCCTAATAGCTCCAGGTCCGTCGAAGAATTGGGCCGGTGGTAAGTCGGGTACATGGTAAGCAGAGGTAAATCCAAACTTGATTACTCTTAGCAGCGTGCAGGAGGAGAAATCCTCACCCAGTTCACCCAAACAAAATTAGTATGATGAAAAAAAGTTTTTTCACGCCAAGGGCCCAGTGCGTGTAAAAGAATTGGTAACTCGGGTGACCGGGGGAAACTGCGCGCTCTAGCATAATCAGGCGCACTCCTACTATGTAAACCCTACTTTGTGTGTACCTAGAGTGTGTAGGTCTGAAGCCAAGAATCCCCCCAAGGAACGATCCAACCCTATTACCTGGTGTGAGAGAATGTAGGGCTCCTTCTTGGTCATGAACTGGACATCGCTTGCAGAGATGTCAGACCACTGCGTGGTGAAGGCACAACATAAAGTGTCCCTCGTTATCAGCTGAAGTGCCTCCTTTGAAAATCCCATGAGATGCTGATTATTTATAATAAAAAGCATCCTTGCAATGTACGTACAGATTAGCAATGTAATGGATATGAAGATAGAACAGCATTTGTACTTGTGTGCATAAAGGCCTTGTACTTGCTGTCAGATGTGTAAATAGAAGTAGTTCCAGAGAAACTAATCAAATATTGTCACTCATGCGAATATGCACAAAAAATCACAGCAGAAATGTTACTGTGAAAAAGAGGACAGTGTAAAAAATGAGCAGCTTCACCATTACATTGAGGAGTTCACCAGTTTTTTTATCATTGAATGATTACTGTGTATACTACCATCTTTCCTAGTTGCTACTGTGCTTCACATCTTAAACTGAATTAGAATTCAGAGGCATTTAATTGATCTATTTGCAGGTGTGCTTTTTACTTGAATTTGGTGTGGTTTAATGTGCCTAACCATGCCTCAACTCAATTAAGCCCTACTGTTGCTGTTTGCACTATGTATAATTTTGGAGTGAAATTGCAGTCTGTTACTGCTTGTTCACTCTATTTGTACAGTTGTAGACATGAGAAACACATACTTATGACTGATATGTTGTGTTTATTTCATATGAAGAGTTTTGTAAAGGACTGTGCAAAACAAGCACTTTTAGGTATTTTTCAGGCCTCTGTTGAGGCTCGACTTTGCATGTTTTTTGTGATGAGAGGCAGTATAGTGAATGTAGTGTTATCTGGGTTAAGGCCTTGTAGCTACATTCCATGTTGCATAGTGTTTTCATGTATAGAACTATGCTGGAGGGTAGTTTTTTTGGTCACGTGTCTGAACCTGATTTTCACTTTTTTGGTGGGTCTAAGCACAGCCTAGTTTTCATTGACTATGTGAAGGGTGTTTTGAGCACGTTGGAGGTGGGTTTTGGCGCATTTGGCTTTGCTTGAACACATGAGAGGAACATAAACATCTGCCTTGATGCTGAATATACAGGCTGGCTGATAAACAATTTTAATTTATAGTGTCTTTTAATAATGTGCTCTTTAGACTCTCAAACCTCTATGGGTCTGCTGAGTTCATCTATATGCCTTCAGATGGATGAATTAGAAATTACGAGTGAGTTAGGTGAGTTAACTTTTCTTAATCTATAAAAGGAGAAGAGGCATAGTACTGTTTTTGTTTCAAAGATATTTTCTTTCATTTACTTGTAGTCCATAAATTACAATATTTCTGATGCAAAATTCAAGCCATAAATGTATCACCTTCTGCTCCCTAATTTGACAATATTGCGTGATTCTAAAGGTACTAGGAAAGGTTTTGTCAGCAGTGTTAAACTCTTACTACTTTATACTCACACAGCCACAGTTATTTTCAAATCTTGGGTTGCTAGTTCTCCAGACTATCAAATCTTAACATATAATGCTGACCAGAATACCTGATATGTGACGCCAACGTTTTAGCCCTCGGTCTCTTATGTAACATTTTCTACTGATTGATTCACATACTTCTAATATACATTGTCTCTATAACACATACATTTTGGTAAGTAGCACTCTAAAAATGGTAATAGATGTAAAACAGGAGCTGTGAGATTTCAGGACATATTTTGCAGTGTCCCCTACTTTTTGACCCCATTTTGACCACTAGATGCTAGTTTTCTGATTCTGATTGTGCCCTGGGCTTTGCGAACCAGACCCTGGGCCTCTGCTCTGTGCAAAAATGACATGGCAATTTGGTACAATTACAATTGGCAATGAGAGATCCCTAAATGTCACTAGTATATAATAAGGCAAGGGGGATTCAAACTACCTATATGTCACTTGTATATATTAGGGCAAGGAGGGTTAGAGACCCAGTAGATTCACTGCATTGGAGTGTGCGCTACAGTGGTGCCTGCTGTCATTTTAAAAGCGAGCCCTACCTTGCAGGCTGATTTGAATTTTAAAATATATGCAAATTTGACTTTGGATTTAAAGGTTCTTTCAAAGTATTAATCTACCTTATTCTTACATATAAGTCACCCCTAAGGTCACCCTCGGTGCCTGACGGGTAGGGTGCCTGGTAACTATAAGCAGAGACATTATAAAATAAGTTTTATAAGCCCTGGTAAGGGAAAAACTGCCAATTCCGTTTTACTGACGTAGTGCATGGCTCTATAGGCTATTACAATATTTTATTTAAAACAAATATTGATAGGAGCCATCTACAGTCCCGGAGTGTAGTGTAGTTCCTATTTTCCCTATAGGCCCTGCCCATTGGAATAACATAAACAGCAGTGTAGACATAGAAGTGCGGTCTTCCAGGTCTCTACTGACTATGTTAGACTCAATTGGGTTTGTACCAACTAGCTCAGAGGTCACTGGAAACTTTCTTGACTGAATAGGAAGTGATCAGCTTCCCAGGCACAGACAAGAAGGGATTCAGTTTTCCAACAACCGCATAAACATGACAACTTTGCTCCTTAGAATAAGAGTCAATCTCTAGAGTCGTGTGAAACAATAGACAGCTATTTCACTCAGTCAGTTGTGCAGATTACTTTCACCATTATGCAGAGAATAGAGAGACGGGCGTTTTCAATAAAAGGTATTATTTATTGAACAGTCTTTCTTCTCATGCAAGAGAAATGAATTGCCACAATTGAAATACTTGTTATTATAAAAAGTGCGTACAGTAAAAGGAGTATTGCGAAATAATACTGTAAAAGCATTGATATGGTTTCTTAGCCATACAATAGTTAAAATGAGTAAAATATATACATTCATATATACATTTAGCTAACGTCCTCAACTGGTGCTTCTAACTACGCCTACCCCAGTGTACCTGACCTAAGCCTAATACTTGGGAGGGAGTAAGTAGCAGTTTAAGTTAAGTTGGTTTTGCCAAGGATTTGCTTCAAGAATTCTCTCTAAGGGTTTAGTCAACACCATACCTCTGGAATAGAATGTCGGAGGTCTTGTATCTCCTTCCAGGACTCGATATCCCAGTTTACCCGCAAGGGTAGGCTGGAAACGCCAGAGCTGGATTTTCTCGGCAGGAGAAAAGACAGCGTCTCTCTCAGCGCGTCAAGGAGGAGGAGGGGCAGCGTCCGTTGGCTTCTAGCATCTGCTGGGCTCTGCAAGGGACAGCTGTTCGGCTCCTGTATTCACCACACCATCGCTCTTGCTTAAGGCAACGTTGGTAATATTTATACCTGAAAGGTGCCTTGTTTGACGTAAGTTTTTGGACATAAGACGTCAATAAAGATGTCACAAGAACCGGTCGTTCTTACAGTGCTCATTAGAGTTCTATTACTAATCAAAACATAGCAAGCGGGGCTTTCCCAGTTTGCTGGGGGTTTTATCTTGTTGAAGAACTCGGAGTGTAATCTAGGAATCTAAGATAGTGGCTTCTGCTGTGTCATGTACTGTAATGAGCTGCAGAGGTGAGTTTCTGAAATATGGCTGAAATATGGCTCTGATCATTTATGCCATTATAGGGGTATGAATGGTTTATAGCCGTATAGGGGCATAAGGTCACAATATTGATCGGGGTCCTAGATAGAACACGACACCCACTCCACGAATTTATGTCCATCAAATTACTAAAAACTAAAGCAATAAGATGCGCTTGTAACATTACCCACCCCAAAATACATATTGCATTTGAAATGGCGTATTTGAAATACATGAAAGTATAGTTACTGTACGTTATTAAGCATAGAAATCATTCAAAAAGTATAGCACATGTAATCAGTTGAACGATTTTGCGAAAAAAATTACACACAAAATATCTCTTTATACAGAAAAGAAGGGCGAGATAATTTCATCACATATAAATGCATTTGCTGTAAAATGTGCTAGAGGCTGAGGTAAAGTTATTTTGTCTCTAGATTTACTAAAAATAGAAGTTCTGTTCTATATGAATAGTTCTACTTTAAGCAAAGGTTTTCGTGCCAGAGAAAAGGTAAATATTTTGAAAAAATGTTCAATCCCAAAAAAAAACTTTTCATGGTGAACGGGGAAATAGAGTTCCAACGCTTTTCAGATTTTTTGTTGATCAAAACTGAAGGCCGAATTCAGAGTTCATGCGAACGCTGTGTGTCGGAATGCTTTCCAAAAATTATTGTTTCTGTTCAGGGGAGAACATCATATCAGACAGGCTCTCAAAGAATTGGTCTACAAAATCAGGTGACAGTTCACCAAGTTCGAAAATGCTGTAACTTGGCAGGTGTGAGAATGATTGCTATCATCAAAGTCTGGATCAGCAATGCTCACAGAAGGTCGTACCTGGGTGATGTTGCTTTTATTTCTTGCTCCACTGTCACTACCTAGTCGTAGCACAGGAGTCTCAACGAATGCCGTCATCAGGATTGGTAGCCGCTGGGGACAACACAATGCGTGAGCCGGTACAGGACTTAGCAAAGTATCGATATCCATTGGTACTGCTGATGGACGTGCAAGACAGGTGTCAAACACGCATTCATCTCCGCATAGCATACATCGAAGCACAGGTAAGATGCAGGTCTGCCATATAGGTCTAAATGAAAGAAACCAGGTCATGTTCAGATCTCTCAGCCTGGCCAATCCAAGGACTCTAGTTATGCGGTCCCGGTACCGTACTGCTAGGATTGTTTCTTCCATCCATGCCGGAGTCATGTCTGTGTTTTGGCTTGCCATATCGGAGCAGGAGGGTCAAAAATAAAATGCCTGCTACAAGTCCCAAAATCAGGGGTATGCCGCCAAAGACTGAATGGACAAAATTGGGAATGATGCCCAGAATTGCTTTGAATGGTGTTAATAGTCCCGTAAAAATCGTCTTAAATACGCCTGAGATACCTACGACATCTGACATGTTTAGAATTTGGCTAAGCATTTCTGTGAAATGCACGGGGCAATTTGTTGATAAAAGGTCATGTAACTCCGAAGCCGTCCTTGCAACTTGGAGATCATATGTCTCTTTTGATGACGTGATGGGCACTGTTGTCTGTAAAAGCACAGACTTCATTCTGCTTAAAGTATCAATTTGCATAGAAGAGACATTCAAACGAGGCCAAATGGGAGTCTCGGAGTCTCCAGGGCCGTTTGGAAACAATGCTTGCATACAGCAAGTGACCATGGAAGTTACGCTTATGAGATATGCTTTCCCTAGCAAAAGGCCACAACAGCTGTGATCCGTTATTAGAATGTAACTCCCGTTAGAGAGCTGCTTAAAGAAAGGCTCTATCTGCGTTGCAGGTGTGACATGTTGGTGGCATGAAAGGTTGTTTGAATTTCCTTCACAGGCCCCGTGTAAATTAATACCCTTGCACAAAAGTATACCGCTTAGTGAATGTTTGCAGTTTTCACCACTAAGAAATACATTTTTGTTGCTGTCACTATAGCATGTGTGTGTATATGGTAATTTCCATGCTGACTTAATGTACCCTTTACCCATTCGTTCATACTGGCCAGTCAGTATATATTAAAGGCAAATTTTAAATCGGAAAGTTGTTATCGGAATTGTGATAATCCCGTGTATTATCCATTCAATGACAGGACTTTCTGACATTGTCAATGGTAATCTATCAAGTTTTTCGATGCTCAGGATTGTATAGTCTGCTCCTTTCTGTGCCAAGCTGATTTGTTTATCAGTAAGGTTAAAAATGGAAAACAATGACGTTGTGTTGATTAAACGCCATGGCACATAGCGTGAACGAAGATTTTGCAGCGTCCAGCCTAACTGTACAATAGAACGCAATTGTGACTGGCCATGCTGTAACATTAGCAAGTCTTTGTCTATTATATCTATGGCAGATGATACAATACTGTCCAGTGAATATATTCTGGAGGACAGAGTCATTAACCCATTGTCCACAACAGAAAGTGATTTTTCCAAATTGATACGATCGATTTTTGTCGTAATTTTTCAGCTGTTTCAATTTAAGTTACTTTCCAAGCCTCGTTGTAAGCCGCATATATACTGGTCGCTATGAAACGTTTTTGACGCTGTTTGCGTGGTCCCAAAATGAAATCGCGCAAATCAGCACCATCTTTAAGTAAAGATAAGTGTTGCTTAATTTCTGCCAGTGTGGATGTTTCTAGCCATTCAAGGCACAGCTTCCCTACACTGTATGTTGTTACTATCCCTGGATGTTGTCTCTGGGAGTATCTAGGGTCTGGTCTGGTCATTGTTAACCCCTGTGTTTTATTCAGGAATCTATCTTGACAGTTATTCGTGCCAGTAGGCCAGATTAACCACTTTTTCCAATCAGGAAGTGTTCTGTTTAGATGTAAAATTTTAGATACGTCTATTTGAATATCTGTTGTTGCATTATCAGGTATTGGTTTCGGAATAGACGGTTTGTTAAGTTCTTTAATCTTAGCTAGGCCAAGACAGGTTGTTTGGTGAATTGTGTCATTTAAGAACATTATTTGTTCTGGGATCATGCAGGCTCGAAATAATGCTTCTAGGCCTTGTACCTGCCAATCTTTTGTACCCCAGTTGGTTTTTGTTTCAATGTTATTCTTCGAAAAAAAACAAAACCAAGTGCCATAATTTTTTCATAAATTGCTTCTGAATATATCAATTTAGTATTTGTCAACATGGTTTTCGTCCCTGTTTTATCCAATAGTTTATAATAAAACGTTTCTGCATCACTTGTGTTAAACCCTGAGAAGTACTGGAATTTCTCATAGAATGTTTTAGAACTACTTTTAGGTGGAGTAACACAATGTTCCCATTGGTTATATTTAAAAACATTTCTAGGTTGTGCAGATTTATGTAAGTAATGGTCTCCATAATGTGAGAAGCAGTACATTTGTTCATAATTAGACGAACCTTGTAAATAATCATGTTTTGTAAATCTTGCTGACAACACTAAATCAGACATCATATTATTTATACTTTCAAAATCCCAATCATCAGAAAACGTACTAAGTTTTACAAAGTCACTTAAGGAAACCTTGAACTGGTGAGGATATTTCAAGATCTCGACCGGGCCATATACTTCATAGTCAGTTTTGTCCCAAACTACCCCGCCGGGTATTGGAATGGCTGTGACATTTACTGATGATAGTCCTCTTTTCTTTACGTGAGATGATCTGTGTGGTTTCAGGACTAAGTTGATGTTCTGACTTGCTGTGTCCATTGAACTGTAATAAACTTTCCTAAAATTAAAACTAAAATTACGCATAGTAGGAGTATAAGTACCCCTGAGATAATCCAATGCTCATTCAATGGTGCATCCAGATATACTTCTTGGATTTGATGAAAGAGTTCAGTTGCTTTTTCTTTAAAAGTCTTTGTTTCTGGCGTCACTTCAGGGTCGTTTTGATCTTCAGAAAAGGTATCAAAGTTGATGAAGTAGCCAGAGGCAGTTCTGTCAATTGTTGGAATTGTTTTCTCAATTTGTCTTTCGGTAGCACATTCTGATGCCACATCATTGTAGACTGGTGTTTCATGACGAACTGTTTCAATCTGTGTTTCAAGAGGCACGAGTTCCATGGCATTATTGCATAGTCCCTCGCTGTGCACTGTAGGTTTATCAAATGTGATTAGTCTTTCAGTTTGAACCTCTTTGATTGTTGCAAATCTGGGTATTCTGTTGTTTCTCGGGAGTCCACTGGGCCTACTGTTGATTATAGGCCACATGGTTGTGGTTTTACCAGGTCGATTGATACAACTCTGTTCTCCTTTTTTACCAGCAAGGGGCGGTAGTACTACTGATCTTGTTCCGTTGATTGCTAAGACAGGTACTGCTTTTCTGTAAGAAGGCCCAAATTCCTTCTTTACCGCTATTTTCTCTCTGACTAGATCCCCAACCTTTGGAATCCAGACAGGTCTTGCTGGGGCTGGTGGAGCCTCTTCAGTGGTAGTTGGCTGTTGCTTTATTTTTATGTTGCTTAAGGATTTTCTTATTTCATTCAAGTCCTGTAAAACAGCCAAACAATCGTTGATGTCAAAGTCTTTATTCTTATCTTTTACCATTGATACCTGACTATCGAGGTCCTGAACATGCTTCTAGTTCCAAACAATAGTTAGTACGGGCTAAAACCTTTTAGAGAATTTCTTGGCAAATTATTTAGACTAAGTTGGACACTTATTAAATGTTTGACCCACCCATCACCCGAACCTAATACCTTCGCTGTTATAGATTGCTTTATGTCTCGTTTTTTTTTTCCATCTCCCATTCCATCCTCGTGGAGCTCCTGAGAGAGGCGGGTGTCAGAGGCCCCGCACTGGCTCGGTTCAGGTGTTACCTGAGTGACCGAACTTCTAGAGTTCAAATTAGTGCTTTCACTTCCAAGAGTCAACCCATCAACAGGGGCATCCCCCAGGGATCTATTTTGAGCCCTACGCTCCTTAATTTATATGTATCCCCCCTGGCTAAAGTTATCAAGGATCACAGCTGCAACACACTAATGTATGCCGATGATACTCAGTTGTTAATTACTCTTGGACCAGATGTTGCCAATACTAAACATAGATTTGGGCAATGCATGCTGGATATAAACAACTGGATGTTAACCAACAACCACCAACTAAACGCAAATAAAATGGAAGTTGTTCTCTTTGGCAATGCACAGACATTGTGGACAAATGATTAGTGGCCTCCTACCTTAGGTACCTGTCCCCTTCCGAATGTAACACCCCGTAACCTTGGAGTAATGATCAACAATCTCATTATCATGTGTGACCATGTCAATCAAGTAACACGTACCTGTTATAGGCTAATGCATGCCCTCCATAAAATCTTTAAATGGGTGCCACTGCCTTCCCGTCTGCCTTTGATTCAGGGTCTAATTATCAGTCGCCTGGATTATGGGAATGCTCTATTGGCATCCGTAAATGAAGCACTCCTAAATAAGCTCCAGGTTCTGCAGAATACAGCAGCTAGATTGGCTTTAAACCTTCCCGCTTGATCTCCTTCTTCACCTAGCCTAAGGACACTCCATTGGCTGCCAATCAAGAAGCGGATAAACTTCAAAATCTGCTGTCCTGTTCATAAAACTCTAAATGGACTGTATCCCCAATAATTGGCAAATAAACTAAAAAAGTATCAGCCAAAAAGGACTCTCCGCTCTGCTAATAAACATCTATTAACAATCCAGAAGGTTCGAACAGTTAAGTATGGCAGCAGATCATTTTCAAAACTAGCCCCTACTCTCAGGAACTCCTTGCCATTGCACCTGTGAATCGAGATAGAGCATAACAAGTTTCATAGGTCCCTTAGGACCTGTCTATTTAAAACGTTCCTCTTTTCTAGCCATCTTTCTTGTCTGTTCCTGAGTCTCAGCAAAGCGCTATGAGACCCTAAGGTGATAAATGTGCTCAACAAGAACCAGTACATATACATAGATATAAATAGCTATTATATTCTGCTCCTCTGCAATTATGATTTACATGATGGCATTTATTTTCTGTACTTTTGTTAAGGAAAAGGATTGCACAAATGTCAGGATGCAAGGGGTTACAGTTGCATTCTAAGATAAAATCACAGTGAAGTGTTCCTATGAGTTTTAATAAAGTTTTTCCCATGTGTAAAGTAATGTATGTGGCAGTAAAACATGCATGTATTTCCAAAGCAAATTTACTTAACGGTGGTAATAAACATTAATTTGCCCTTTGCCTCACAGTAATAATCGTGTGAGTATGTGTTAATCAACTCTCTCTAAAGTTTCACTGCCATGGTAGAAATTATATTATTAACTTGAGGAATGACATTTGTTATAAAAAAAATCTCTTTATACACTATAAAAATATTTAGGGAAACTTTGGGGCATATTATCAAGACCTGCAATAAAATTATCGCCACTTTAGCGCCAGGAAACTGCCGGTAAAACGGCGATAATGGGCTTGATCATATGTCCTTGTGAATTCCCATAGCAGCTCAGGTTCTGGTGTTAACCTGGGCTGCTATGGGAATTTACAAGGGCAAATTATCAAGCCCATTATCGCCAATTTAGCAGCAGCTTCCTGGCGCTAAAGCAGCGATAATTTTATAATTTTATCGCAGGTCTTGATAATATGCCCCCTTAGGTTTTTTCCTCCTTTACGATCAACTGCTAGCCCTTCGCCAGTTTCTGATACAAGGCTGACAACGTGCATTTCTGACACAGAAACTTTCACTGGTAAATATGGCAACAAATTTTGCAAAAATAGGGTTTCACAACTTTTTTTGAACTCTCAAAATGGAGTATTTGCTAAGGAACACAGCAGTAGTTAAAATGAATCAGCAGATGTCAAATTATATGCTTTATATTTCTGAAAATCATTTCGATATTTGTCATATTTATTTCCTGCACATCACAACTTCTAAATAGAGAAGCAAATGAGGCAAATTACATTACACAATAATTAGGCTGCACAGCAGCCACCAAAACACATAAAATAACCAGCAAATCACACCTCTAGGAATACAAAGACTGCTTCAAAATTCTCTTTATTAAAAACGGTGTAGCAAATAATAACATTCAAAATATGTCAATTGCGTCTTGATTAAAACTGTTTTATATGTACCAATTGAATTTCATAAGAGTTACTTTGTATGATGTATCTATGCACCTCTCCTGGTATTGTACAAGCGTCCGTCTTCAAGACGATGGTCATAATATCAGCATATTAAATTCACCAGTTGCAACAGCAGATTTCTATTAAAAAGCATGAACATTATAGCATCGGAAAAAAAACTCTTTCAGACCTCTTGCCCCAAAAATCAATAAACTAACCTGTTGTAAAGTTGAGCAGTTTCATTATGCAGTAATGAACCAGAGTGCAAATGCTGGCAACCGCTGTAGCTTCGGGATTTAGCAGCTACTCAAATGCTAGGATATAAATTAAGCACATTATTCCACAGAAATTGGCAGCCATGGTTTATTTTCTTTTTTTGCATTTTTCTTTAAGACCATTTCAGATTTGATCCCTTGCACAGGACAGATTCAATTTTCTTCAGTGGTGGGCAAATAAATGTTCTTCACAGGCTGTAGACACATTTTCTTAAAATGATGAACCTCTGTGTTTTTTTCTGAATTTGAAGCTGGAATCGTATGAGGTCGGCTAAGGTCGCTTTAATGATGCCCTAGCAGACTGTATGCCAGCAGAATAAACCTGTTGTGATTATTAGTTTAGAGACAATGTAAAATCATATCTGATTCTCCTCTTATCATGAGTACTTTCCGAAGTTTCCCAACTGAACAAACTTTGCTACATATGTATCCTCTACACAATACTCTTGCCTCATATTTTATGCTTCCAAAATTTACGAAAATGTGGTGCTCTCATACTCTCCCTCTAGCTGCTTACCCTCCTTCCAAAAGATATCCCATTTTAATAGTTTACCCCTTCATGCCAATATATAATTGATATGTGATTATCTGTAGGAAAGTGTCCTTTTGTATGGTCACCCTCTCACATTTTGTTTCCAAAGCTGATGGTTATGACTCTGAAATGGCACTGGAGCCTGCGACCCAGGCCTCAGGGCCACTGCTCTCTCTCCCTGAACCTGATATGTCTGAATTGGTAACCCCAATTGACAGGGACTTTAAACCCCTTATGAGTCTCTAGTATATGGTATCAGTGGTACACAGAGCGTGGATTTTAAAGGGATCACAGGGTCTGTAGCACTGTTTTTCCTACCCTGCGTGCACCAAGTAAACTACTGACAGCAGACCTGTAATTGCAGACTGAAGGAGCAGTGCAAACTACTCAAACATCACTTTGCTCTCATCATGTGTGGCAAAGTCCATGCACTATTTTTAACAAATGCCAGTCACCCCTAAGGAAGGCCCTATAAGCCTGAAGGCAGAGTGCATCTTATTAAAGGTGTGGGCATGAGAGTTCAAGCTTAAATGTCCCTGTAGTGGCTTTTACCATTAAAGGCAATTATTATTGATAGACAGTCCATGGGATAACATGGCTGGCCCCCAAGCAAACTTGAGGATGGCAACTCCACTTTGGTACTGCCCAAATATGTTGTGTTTGGTATGAAACAACATTGCTCATTCGCTGTGACTTGATGTGGCATGCACCCAGGTGGCTACCTTAGAGAAAAGGCAGTGACGGAAAGAAGATCACACCCCCCTCTTTCACAGGGTGGCTAATCAATTGTCACATGAAGGTGGCGAGTTTTAAAGGCTACACGGCCCAGATGGCTTGCTACACTTGGGTGAGCTGACTGGTCTGTACAGCTGATGAAGGCTTCTGCCATTTTTTATTATGGTGGAATAGAGGGTTCCGGGCAGAAATGCTCACCTACACCCCCGAATGTGGTCACTTCAGGGCAGATTAGCCGCCGGGGATAGCAACCCATTGGCCCCTTGCACCACATTCCTAAATCCCCAAAATCTAGTAATAAGGGCTATGCCTGAACCCAAAACATGAGTTATAATCTCACTTGCAAGAAGGGCAAAAGAAGGGACCTGTGTCTGTGACAATAGGAGCTGCACATACCAAAGGTGTGATACTCTGCACCTGTGACAACCTTCAAGGAACTGCATGATCACAGCATGTCCTGGACCAAAGCTCAGTACCCGAAGACAGATGGGCTCATTTGAGAGCCAAAGGCATCAACATAAACCCCTGGGCTGGTGGCCCCAGTCTCCTGCAATCACAGGTAAAAAAAAAGTAACAGAACCAAAGAATCACAACACCCTCTGAGAGATCAGCCTTAAGTGAATGGTCTAGTGCATTGTGGGAAATGTAGTCCTGACCTCCACAAAGGATTCAGGCAGCTATTGTGTTCTTCCAGACCTTGGAACTTTGAAATATGGCTGTGCTTATCACTGCTGAGACTTGTTGGTCACCATTCCTGCAATCCCCCCCTTTGCTCGACGCAGCACCCCAAGGATCTGGTAAACTCTTCATCCAACATCAGCAGTGACTTTGTTGCTGACTTTTTGCACACTGTTCCCAATCAGCACTATGTAAGTGGCGAAACCAGCCCTCCCACGGCTCCTGCTTCAGCACCAAGTACAGTCAGGACAACTCTGCACCCAGGCATTTTTTATCCAGGTAAAAAAAAACTGACTATTGTGACTTGATCCTCAGACTCGTATCAACTTTACCCTCCTTAAACTCCATGCAGTTCATCCTGCAAGTGACAGATTGTCATTAATGCTTTTAATCCTTGATGACAATTATAACGTTTTGCAGTATTCTTTTTTACTGATTTAATTTTGCTTCTAAAATCCATACCTCTGGTTATGCTTATCTGATTTACTTTGTTTTGGTGCCTCAGTTTATATAAAAATCTGCTTTAGTTTTAGAAATTGGTGTCAGATTTCTTTGGAATCGTGTCAATTACTTATCATCCATGTTGATACTCTGAAATGCTTAACACATGTTCCTCAAATAAATCCTGACTGCTCTTTACCACTCTACTGGAACTGAGCTAAGGATTTATTATTGTGAATCCAAGGACCATCTTTGGGATTTTGTTAGAGTATTGCATGGGGATGCCTAACCAGCATCACCACAGAATACTCTACTATCCACTAGCGAGATGAAAAAAGCATAGGTTTCAGACATGTTATAGTTAGGGATTAGCATTTAAAAAAACCTTTGAAATTCACTGAAAAAACCATAGGTTTTAGGGGTGTTATAGTTAGCTGGACATTTCACTCGTACAAATCCATTGAAATTCCTCTGTTATAGTTAGTTGTACTAACTATAACTCGCGCACCCGCAATCCACTGCTGATGATGTCACATATTCCATCATTCATGACATGGTCAGTGACAATACTGATGGCTGATGTATTTATTGTTATATTTTTTTTCATATTCTTTTACTACATTTTTTTAATCTATTTATTTTTAGATACCTTATTTTTTAAATTACATTACACATATTTAATAAAAATATATATTTTTAAAAAATAAAAATATATCTATTTTTGTTGAATATTTTATAATCTTTTGAAATTTTTTATAATATGTTCTTTATTGGTTTTTGTAAAAGTTTTTTTCGTAGTCGCGCACCCAAAGTGCATCTTTATATATCACTGCGCGGAACCCATTTTAGGATTGTTGTGTAGGATCTGCGTAGGGTGTGCGACACGTACAAATTTTCCGACACGATTGCTATGCGACTGGTACGCCACTTGTGGCGCATATGCTACATGTACGTATTACGCTACGCGACGGTTGTACAGTTGAGAGTGATGTCATATGCGTGTTGGACGCAGTGTGTGCACGACTCCCGCAAAACAATTTTAATGGCCCAAAACATATATATATATATATATTTAATATAAATATTAAGGCAAGACATTATCTGAGCTAATCAAAAAAATATTTTTTTTTTACTTTTAATAAAGCTACCTTACTTTTAAATGCAATTTCGCGAAGTCGCACTGGGTGCGAGTTGCGTGCGCACACCCTACGGCGGAGGCGGACCTCATGTGACCAGAAAAAAAGAGATTTGATTGGTTCATAACACTTCCTATTCTAACTATTGAAGAACTCCACCCATTTTAATCATTCTTCTTAGACCTGTCCTGAGAAGAACATCACATTTTGTTCATTGAAGACCTCAATTTGGTTCTTGGAGGCAGAAAATTACTACACCAGTGGTAGAATCTTCTGGGTCTGATCATTCTGGGGCTGAAGAATTTCTACCAGAACCTCCCCCTCCTGAAAGATATACATCCATTCTATGGAAATTTTTTACTTTCCCGGAGGGGCAAAAAAAAGTAAATGCCACCAAGGTGACGTGCAAGATTTGCCAGGCAGTCTCTCCAGAGGAGATCCAAACAACAAATAGTCCTGTGGCACTGCTAGCATGCGGAAACACCTGCAATCCCTGCACCCTGTAAACTATGCACAAGACGAATGCAGAAGACTGCGTCAAAATGGTCCTCCACCATGGGCAATATCTAGTACCTCCGGGGCATCACCATCAAAATCGGCACCAGACATATGTTCCCAATTTGGGAAAGTGAAAATGCATTGCGTGAAATGCAATTGTTTAATTTGTTGCGGGGAGCAATCAGTGGACCTTGTTTGTCAAGCCATCAATAACCATCAATGCTAGTTTTTTTTTTCCTCAAAGTTTTTGGCTTTGTTCGTCCTGTTGACTTTTTCTTCCTGTTAAAAAAACCCCCAAAAAATAAAAAATCACAAAAAACATATATATATATATATATAACTACAGAACTTAATACTCTGGTTAAAAAAAGAGCTACTTTTGTATGCTAGTGTGTGAAAGTTTACATGAATGTATGTCTAGTGGATAATTGACTGAAAGAATGCATTTGTGGTGCATGGTGAATGTATAAGTGCAGAACTATAAGGAATTGCTGCAGCATGACACTGTAAAGTTTTTAGCTACAGCGTGCTGTGGTACTTCCGAAGCACAGGGATGTAACATATGTACATAAATATGTTGCAAGTCTGTGCTTCCCTCTGCACTGCTGCTTAAACTGCAGCCATGTGGTGACGCAGGCATCCTTGCACCATGGTGCAGGGATATCTGTGTTGTGTGGAGTTTGTTTTTCTGCAAAAAGAGAAACCTTCCTGCACAAAAACAATTTGTGACAGCACTTTTCTCCTTGAATGTATACTGTACATTATAGCATACATTCAAAGAGAAAAAATGAGGAGAAATGAAAATAATTCTCCTTGTTGTGCCGTGCTACACCAATTGGAGGATGCTGCAGCATTCAAACACAGGTCCAGATTTATGATTTATGATAAATCTGGAGATGTGTCTTGTTCTATGAGTGTTCTGTGCAAACATGCACAGCAACACCCATAGAACGCCCTTTCAACGCAAAGTGGTATTTATTTTATTATGAAGCTTATAAAGCGCACGGCTACCCCCAACGGGGGTGTCCCGGCGCAGTAGACTACAAGCTGGAAAACAGAATACTACTTAAGAGATAGTGAACAACCAGGTTTTCAGTTTGCTCCGGAACAGTGTTTCAGAGGAGATAAACCTAAGATCCAGTGGGAGGCTGTTCCAGAGTTTAGCGGTTATTACGCTGAACGCTCTGCCGCCACTTCTAGAACGACGAAAACGGGGAACAACCAGGAGGCGCAGGTTATTCGACCTCAGAGATCTAACAGACTGGGACAGTTTGAGCCTCTTTTTATCAGATATCCCGGGCCCACCCATTGAGGGCACGAAAAGCAAAAGTCAGAGCCTTAAACTGAATGCGACGGGCAATGGGAAGCCAATACAGCTTCCTCCGATATGATGCGACCGAGTGGGGGAAGGGAATATTGCCAATCAATCTAGCCGCCGCATTTTGTACTATTTGTAGGCGTTCAATTTGGTACAAGGGGGCGCCAGCATAAAGACTGTTGGCGTAATCTAGGTGCGATGTAATCAGGGCATGAATGATAGTTCTGCGAGACTCAAGTGGGAGGTACGGATAGATCTTCCTGATCATGCGCAGTTTGCCAAAGCAAGCTGCTGTGACCTTGTTAATTTGTGATTTGCAAGATAGTGCGTTATCAAATTGAAAGCCCAGATTTCGTGCTGTCTGGACTGGGACAGGAGGAGGATTAAGTACAGTCGGCCACCACTGAATGGCAGGCAGCGCAGTTTTCTGATTAAAAAATAAAACCTCCGTCTTATCGGTATTAAGTCTAAGATGATTAGAGGTTATAAAGGAGCAGATATTGCTGAGACAGTGGCGAAAATTGGTAAAATTGATGTCAGAGTGATCTCTAAATGAAAACACAGGCTGAGTATCATCAGCATATGAGATCACTCTGACCCCTCAAGATTCCACCACCTTCGCCAAAGATGCGAGATAAACATTGAAAAACAAAGGGCTCAAAGCAGAGCCCTGAGGCACTCCGCAAAGTAGAGGTTTACCCTCTGATTCAAAAGGTCAAAGAAAGACCTTCTGGGTCCGACCTTTGAGGAAGGATCTAATCCAAGTCAATACAGAGCCTCCAATTCCAGTCTGGCCTAGCCGATCCAACAGTATCTCGTGAGAAACTGTGTCGAAAGCGGCGGATAGGTCGAGGAGGACCAACATGGCCTCCTCGCCCCTATCCACACACTCACGAATCGTCTCTGACACCTCTAAGAGAGCAGTCTCGGTACTAAAACCAGTTCTAAATCCAGACTGCGAGTCATGTAACAATTGGTTGGCTTCTAGATAGTCCGCCAATTGTTTCTGGACAGCCTTTTCCAGGATTTTAGCCGGCTTAGGAAGGAGAGAAATTGGTTGATAATTACACAATTGCGTGGTATCAGCATCTGCTTTCTTCAAATTTGGGACGAGCATTGCCTGTTTCCATGCAGTCGGGAATTGGCCAGTGCATAACGAAGAGTTCCAAATAGAAAGGAGTGGGCTGATCAGTAGAGGGGCCAAATTGCCCATCACCTTAGCAGGGACAGGATGAATAATAAGGTTGCATTTACATGGAGAAGAAAAGGTACACAGACTGCCTTTTCCTCTCTTTGTAAATATGAAACAGTGTCTTATGGTATAAATATGATGTACATGCATAATATATTAGGACATTAATTTGTACTAGGGTTAATGGCTAGGCCAATTCTTAATATATGAGTAATAAGTAGAAAAATGTCAGTACTGCAAACAGAGAACATTTATAAGTACTTACGTTTAAGCAAACTTATAGGACATGTTTATAGATTACTGAAGGAAAGGGATGGGGCCTGATGTGACATGTGCAAACACACTCAGTGATGTGTTTTAAGTTAAGGAATGTTATCTCCTTTAGTCCTGAAATTCCCTGGCCCCTACTAGTCCACCATATTTCCCTATTGAATACCATACCATGTGTGTTGCAGACAGGTGCTCTGAAGCTGTGTCCTATTTGATACCTGTCTGCAATGGAATTCTCTGGCACATATCTACTCCATCCATCTCCCCTTTTTTCAACTGTGTGCAAACACAGGCCATTGTGCATTTTAATACTTACTTAAAATTACCTCAACAGTAATACACATAACAACGCTACACATTTTATTCCGTTGTTTTTTATAATCTAAATTGTGGTAAATTGCATATTTTAGAATTAGGATATGTGAAAGAAAAGAAAAAATAGTTATGATATATTTATAACAGCACAACATGATTTTAATATAGTTATAATATATTTTTAACAGCACAGCATAATTTTAACATTTTACAAACTATTTTCTTTGCCTTTTTTGCTGTTTTCTAAATATATTGAATTTCACTAGAAACAGTGATTTCAATCGCACTCATCACATAACAGCGGGCAAAAAAAAACAATCAATACGATTGTTTAAAAAAAAAACAAGAATCAATCTTCAATAAAATACCATATAATATGATACAAATCACACATATATACAATGCTTACTGCTAAGAAAATGTTATAACTTAAATTTATAAACACTGTAAATGTTGTCGCTTAAAACTATATGCCGACACAATGTGCAAGAAAAAGTCCTTAATTCAAACATATACCTTTCCTTGAGGCAAAATGGTATTATTGCAATCCTTTTTATTTAAATGGTCTAATAGTAATCCTATTAAATCATAATAATAAATTCCTCAGAGGCTGAATTATCTTCCTAAAACTTTGGCTTTCAAAATATTAGATAGGAATTTGGTAATTCGCTAGGCAAACGTAGTTTGAAAACCAACTGAGCATCATTACAAAGTGTCCAGCCTTTTTCCCATTTTAGATAGGCAGTGTATTGACCAGATGTTGTGGAAGGACCATCATGGAAAATTATTGCTACTGCACAAAAAGCCTTCCTGATATTGATAGTTGAGTGGCTACAAAATGTTTTATTAAAGTGTCCAATTTTCTCTCATCAGTTGTACAACGTTGCATCATTAAAATTATATACTGTCCATATCTTTGTATAAATAATGTTGATAACATTTCTGATTTGCATTGGCTATACTCAATGTTTTGATTTGCTGCTTTAACTAGTTTATTGAAAGACTCTGATTTACAGTCCGGTAATTTCAAATATAGAAATCTTTCAGTGTCTATGTTAGTGCTACATGTATACATACAATTTTCACAATGATGTTCCCATTTATAACAAATGTCAAAAAGATTTTCAATTTCTACGCCTTCATTTTCCAATACGGTAAGCATATACATTAGAAATTCCTGAGCATCTTGTTGGATACTCTGCATAAATTGTGTTGAACCAGAACATATATCCAAAAGATTACGAACATCACAAACGCCTTGTATTTTACTTGTATCAGTTCTCAATTTTTCATGAATGGAATGCAACGAGGAACAAAATATTTTTTCCAGATTCTCCATAATTTGCTGTTGCAAACCTTCGAGAAAAAAAACAGCATTGACCACTACATTAGCATACCAGGTAACACCTGAACTATTTTCAAATTGATATTCAACAATCTCTTCAACAGTGTCCTCTTTCTTTTTGCTTGCAATGACAACATTATCTTGTTTTTTTTTCCTTCTCTATACCTTCACTACAGATATTCTCATACCTTCTTTTTCGACCTACTATACGCTTTTCAAATACAGGATATTGACCTAAATTGGGAGCATACATTCGTCTTAACGTATTATACTCTTTACACAGTTTGCATCTGCAGTAACCTTTGTGTCATCAAAATCAATCAAAAACAAACCAGATAAAGTTCTGACTTGTGACAAAGCAACATATGCCATACCCTCTTTCAACACAGTACTTCCAATGTTCACCAATGCAATGTCTACACTTAAACCTTGAGATTTATGAATAGTCACTGCATATGCCAGAGAAACTGGAAACTGTTTTCTACGGACATATAAATCTTTAATAAGCAAAAAACGCACTGAACAACAACCAATTTGTTTCACTTCTTCAATCTGATCAAATAAAAATTTTAAAAATGTAATACCATCTTTATTGGAATAATTAACAAACTCCCCAACTTTGCCCATTGCTCCATTAACTAAACCTTTTTCTACATCGAAATGATCCCTTTAAATTACCCAACAGTTTCTACATGCGTACAGATTCTTTTCAAAACCAGCAGTTTTAGATATCGATTTTCCTAAAGAATCCAATTTTGTCTTCAATTTTTCTATCAAAATAATAGTGATTCCTTCATGCTCTATTTAATCAATGGCTTCCATTTTTATTATTTTTTCATTTTCCAGCTTCAAAAGTTGTTAGTTGAATATAGAATACTCACGCAGTGTTGGCAAGAAGATTACAGATTTGTTTTCTGCAATTTTCATGTATATTTTCTCAGGAACTATATTTTTATTTGGAAAGAAATTGGAAAGTTACTGACTCTGCAAAGCTTGTTTGCCATGGTCTGTCAGTACTCCAATTCCTATATCTTGAAGAATAGTTCCATAATGAACATCATTTGCCTGTCGCATATTTGTAATGAGTTCTTTGTATTCAAAATATGACCAAATGATACCATTTCCAACTCTACCCAGAGACTCTCTGGTGTCTTAATGCACAAGTGTTTTAAATACTGGTTGTCCTTTTACGGGAATAAGTTGCAACAGATTTCAGAAAACTATGACATGTTTCCTACAGATAACATGTCATACTCTGTTTTAAAAATTTACTGCATTCTTAAATGCACAAAAGCAAGCTTTAAGTTTGAGGCCATACATACCTCATGAATAATCAGAAGTTTAATTTTATTCAGCACTCTTGAAACTTCACAAGCTTCTCCAGATAGTTTGTGATATTCTAATTTGTTTTCATGCTCCACAGGTAGCATCAGTAAAATATGTAATGTATTTTCTTTAATGTTGTGTGCTGCCAGCCCAGTTGGAGCAGTTACAACACTAGACAAATGTGACTCAGTTGTTTCTGTAGATAACGGGTGCTGACTTTAATTAAGAATTTTTTTCCTGTTCCAGCTTGTCCACTCACATACATTCATATAGGTTGAAATGATGTGCATGTGCATTCTTTCTTTTCATGAAGAAATCCATGGTCAGTATGTTGTCTCACTTGCTGATATATTAATTTCTGTTGAACATTTATTTGTTCTTCCAAGTTTGCTAAGTCTGTTGCATCCTCTTGAGCTTGATGCATTGTTGTTTCCACCTCATTCATGGAGATTGCTGCTTCATTACAACAATTGGTTGTCCTAGTGGATATTGACTAGGGGTGGGCAGACATTTCTGATCCGCCCACGGAATGCGCAGTAATTTGCTCTTTCCGCCTTCCGCAAAGAAGGCGGAAAAGGGGTCAAATTTCTGCAAACTCGGGGGCGGAACGGAAGTTGGCCGCCCGTCTGCCGCCTGCCCGCAATATTAAAAAGATTAAAGCCTTAAATAAGATTAAAGACCCTTACCTTATAGCGGGGACATCTCTTCTGGGTCTATCGCGCCTTCTTCTTGAAACTGCGCATGCGCGGGAGCCTGCGCATGTGCATTCCTGGCTTTAATCTTTTTAATATTGCGGGCGGGAGGCGGCAAGAGCAAGGCGGGAGGCGGGCGGCTGGGGCGGGTGCCGCGTAATGGAAATTTGCGGAGAGGCACGGAAATGGGTTCACTTACTGTACCTCCCCGCAAAAGTCCATTACGTGACTTCCGCTCACCCCTAATCTTGACTGTCTTGAGAAATGTCTCTAGCAATCTCATCTGCAATTGTAGCTTCTTGATCAATTTCATCATGCAATATTTTCACATAATTTGCAAAACAGTGCATTCTATGGTATCTTTACAAGCATTGAAAGAATCTTCAAAGCTCTGGAATTCTCCAAGTGATTCATATTCTGAACGCCACGGTTTGAACAGTTGCAAAAGAGATATAGTAAAATTCCCTATTATCAGTAGTGTCGCAACTCAGCTTCCTCCAAAAGAAATCCACAACTTCTCCAACAGTGGGAGTTGTTTTATTGCAGATACAGAACATCATAGCTTCAAATCTATGATTGAAATATCTGCATACATTAACAGGACCCAAAGAGCACAATTTTCCAGGTGTCTTGTATTCAATATTTTTTATATTGGAATTTGCTTCTCGAAGACATTCAAGTAAATCATCCCAAGCATTCTCAGCACATCTTAGGGTAAGAAACCATGTAGGAATTCCTAAATTCTGTAACATACATTTAAGTTCTCCATGATGACGGTACCAATATTCATTAGTGCCACACTGACATGCCATCAGAATAATCAGCTGAGATTCTAAATGATCATCTCTCTGATGCACTTTATCCATAAAATCCTTAGCTGATACATTTTGCAGATGTACTCCTATTTTCAAATTGTGCTTAACTGCATATGAAAGTCCTGACAAGACACTTCCAAACAAAAGATGAAATATATAAGGGATACATTGTTGAAATCTTGGATCTTCTGCATATAATCTTGATGTCTGATATTCAGATGCAGGAATCTGCACAGGACATTCATCATATTGTCTACCTTTTCCGGTTGGAAACAACTGCAGAAAGCAACGAGCTTCCAAGCTCTCTTTCCATACACTCATGGGACTTCCCTTTGCCGTTTTCATTTGAAACAACTCAATAGTGTTCCCCATCACTTCTTTTAAATAAAGTGGATGTACACTGTAATGCTCATAGAATTCTTCACATCTTGACATGTCCACATTTTCAATTTGTCCACTTGACGTTTCAGTATCTTCTGCTAAAAGTATTTAATCTTCTCTCATATAAACATTTTTATAGTACTTATTGTTTTTTATCAAATACACAGTTGCCTTCTGCAGTTTTCTAACATCCACTTCCTCCTGCCAGATTTTCTTACTCTTAGTAGGCACACCATTAACTAGAATAACTAAAGGTTCACTTTCTACACTCTCTAAATCAATAGTTTCAATATTTTTCTTTAAAAATAATGGTAAATACACAACTCTGCCTTTTAATCCTCTTTGTAAATCTGAAGGAGGCAATTTACCTGTTTTAGGCTTCATACGAACAATAGCCTGAAACGGGTGCACACGTTGAATGAAAATAGACTCATAGGTATCAGCTCTGGAGGAATAGCAACCAACTCTAAATTATTATGGACAGCTCTAGCGGACATTTTATTCTCATCTAATTTGTTACAACAATATTTACAAATACACTGATCAGAACCCAAATCAAAACAAATTTCTACCAACAAATAAGTTGCAAATTCCTTCTACATATCATTATTTTCTCTTTCACTTTTTAAATACAGACCAACACAACACTCCTAGTCTGATTTTTATTGTGAGTTCCCCGACAACAAATACAAGAAAAATGTGGCCTTTCACCTGAAATTCCCTTAAACTTTGTAATTTGATCTTCAAAATGTTTTGTAATAGTATGTTCCACATTGTCTTCAACATTTTCTTCTATTAATGTCTCAGTTTCTGCACTCAATTGTTCAGGACCAAAGTAACAAAACTCAATTTCATCACAAATCTTCTTCACATCTGATAGTGATCCACGCAAAAGAGCATTATTCAACTCATTTAACTTTAGTTCTGGACTTTTTGCATAATACAATCTTCTGACTAACTTCCGCATTTGAGTAATATCTGCATACATTAACAGGACCCAAAGAGCACAATTTTCCAGGTGTCTTGTATTCAATATTTTTTATATTGGAATTTGCTTCTCGAAGACATTCAAGTAAATCATCCCAAGCATTCTCAGCACATCTTAGGGTAAGAAACCATGTAGGAATTCCTAAATTCTGTAACATACATTTAAGTTCTCCATGATGACGGTACCAATATTCATTAGTGCCAAGCTGACATGCCATCAGATTAATCAGCTGAGATTCTAAATGATCATCTCTCTGATGCACTTTATCCATAAAATCCTTAGCTGATACATTTTGCAGATGTACTCCTATTTTCAAATTGTGCTTAACTGCATATGAAAGTCCTGACAAGACACTTCCAAACAAAAGATGAAATATATAAGGGATACATTGTTGAAATCTTGGATCTTCTGCATATAATCTTGATGTCTGATATTCAGATGCAGGAATCTGCACAGGACGTTCATCATATCGTCTACCTTTTCCGGTTGGAAACAACTGCAGAAAGCAACGAGCTTCCAAGCTCTCTTTCCATACACTCATGGGACTTCCCTTTGCCGTTTTCATTTGAAACAACTCAATAGTGTTCCCCATCACTTCTTTTAAATAAAGTGGATGTACACTCTAATGCTCATAGAATTCTTCACATCTTGACATGTCCACATTTTCAATTTGTCCACTTGACGTTTCAGTATCTTCTGCTAAAAGTATTTAATCTTCTCTCATATAAACATTTTTATAGTACTTATTGTTTTTTATCAAATACACAGTTGCCTTCTGCAGCTTTCTAACATCCACTTCCTCCTGCCAGATTTTCTTACTCTTAGTAGGCACACCATTAACTAGAATAACTAAAGGTTCACTTTCTACACTCTCTAAATCAATAGTTTCAATATTTTTCTTTATAAATAATGGTAAATACACAACTCTGCCTTTTAATCCTCTTTGTAAATCTGAAGGAGGCAATTTACCTGTTTTAGGCTTCATACGAACAATAGCCTGAAACGGGTGCACACGTTGAATGAAAATAGACTCATAGGTATCAGTTCTGGAGGAATAGCAACCAACTCTAAATTATTATGGACAGCTCTAGCGGACATTTTATTCTCATCTAATTTGTTACAACAATATTTACAAATACACTGATCAGAACCCAAATCAAAACAAATTTCTACCAACAAATAAGTTGCAAATTCCTTCTACATATCATTATTTTCTCTTTCACTTTTTAAATACAGACCAACACAACACTCCTAGTCTGATTTTTATTGTGAGTTCGCCAACAACAAATACAAGAAAAATGTGGCCTTTCACCTGAAATTCCCTTAAACTTTGTAATTTGATCTTCAAAATGTTTTGCAATAGTACGTTCCACATTGTCTTCAACATTTTCTTCTATTAATGTCTCAGTTTCTGCACTCAATTGTTCAGGACCAAAGTAACAAAACTCAATTTCATCACAAATCTTCTTCACATCTGATAGTGATCCACGCAAAAGAGCATTATTCAACTCATTTAACTTTAGTTCTGGACTTTTTGCATAATACAATCTTCTGACTAACTTCCGCATTTGAGTATGATGTACTGCCAACATCCTAAAATGGTGACATACTTTCCTAGAAAGACAAGCCAGAGAATGACCTTGCAAACTTACTCTGCAAGGGTCTAGTCCTTGCAACATCCTAATCTTTTGTTTAACTTTTTTTTAAGTATATGCTCGTAAGAAATTGCGTAAAATATCAATAGATTCTTGTAGTACACTGCAAATACTAATGCAATCCCAAGTGTACACTGGGGCTTTAGGACGTCTGCCTAGAACTTCATCAGCTATCACTTTTTCTTCATTTATGGGAACCATTTTCTCTTTCTCAATTGGACAACCATTTCTAACCTCATAAGCTCGGCCACTGGTGTCAACTGCATGCAACAAATCATTGGTCTGAAAAGAACTCTCTTCATTAAAGACAGGCTCCGAACTTAAACTGTGTTTCCATTCCCCCACAATACCATCACAAAAATTAGTTCTATTAATTACTCTTGTCCTCTTACTTTTGGTCTTCTTAAAATGGAATGTTTTTTCTAGTGATCAAATTCTGTTCAAAACTAAAATAAATATTTTCCTTTTCACTTCAAAAGCCTTTTCAAAAATAGATTCAATATGCTTCTTCTTTTTCTAACACAGTGCTCTCTTTTTATATTTCTTCATATCTTTCAGCAAATTATGTACTATTCTATTATTAAATATTTTTTTTCGTATTTCTTTTTATACTGATTTTCTCTTCTTTTACCATATGTTGGATCCTTTGAGTGTACATTGTTTTTTTCCCTTTCCTATTTTTTGACTTTTTTTGTGTTTGGAACATTTTCAGGGGTTTCAACATTCTGAATATTCTTTCTGGATCTAGTAAGATTTTTAATAAATCCCTTAGTGGTCTTACCAGAACATTTCACTTTTTAGTCATACAATACTTGTTGTTGACTTTAATTCAAGTAACTGTCCTTTAGCTCTCATTTTCTATGATGATCAACAATATCTGAAAAAAAATAAACATTATTAAATATTTATCAATACTTGATAAATTATACTTTTCTATTACTATACAAACACATTCTATATAGATACTGACTGATGAAATGTACACCTTAAATACATGTGTGAAGGTGGTTAAACTACTACATGCATAGTGCATAGGAGTTTGAAGCACTCCGTGTGCTAAAGTCTGGCTCACTGAATGAGTACATGCATACTGACTGAAGGATTATAGTACTATAAGGAGAGACAATGGGTGAATTCCTAATTGATTTAGTTTTTCTTTAGTGAATGGATTAGTACATGGTACTGAAAAAGTCACTGTGGGATTGCAAGAACACTCACAGGGCGTTTGCTGGAGTGTATGGATTCTAACTGGGGAATTGTAGGCCTGAAACACAAGTGAAAAGGTGGTTAGACCACTACATGCATAGTGCATAGGAGTTTAAAACAGTCCATGTCCTAAAGGCCTGGGTCGCTGCATGAGTACATGGATACTGACTGAATGATTAGAGTACTACAAGGAGAGACACTGGGTGAACTTATAATTGGTTGAGTGTCTGCAAACACATCAAGCAACCAAATGCTTCTCTCACATTTTTCCCAAATGCACACTGACTCACAGTGTCATTCTAGACAAATAACAGCATCCCTTGCACTTTAGCAAAACATATTTAGTAGCCTAGAACAGGTGACATGACTGCACACATTCCACATATTTTAGAAATGCACTGTACTGTGGAAGCCTTACTCATTTCGAAAATACATATGCAATGACTTCTTTCAAATTATACCAAAAGGATAGGTTTTTAAACAGCAATATGTATGCAAGCACATGAAATACCCACATGCTTCTCTCACAACAGTCCCAAATGTACACAGACTCACACTGTGATTCTAGACAAGCAAGACTATCCCTTGGACTTTATCAAAACACATTGACTGATCTACAAAAACTAAGGTGACAGCACACATTCCACATATTTCATTATTGCATTTCAGTGTTAAAGCCTAACTCATTTTGCAAATACATAAGCAATGACTATTTTCTAATACTACCAAAACTTAACAACAAGAAAGTTTTTAAGCAATTATGTGTCTGCAAACACATCAAGCAACCAAATGCTTCTCTCACAAATTTCCCAAATGCACACTGACTCACAGTGTGATTCTAGACAAATAACAGTATCCCTTGCACTATAGTAAAACATATTTAATAGCCTGGAACAGATGATATGACTGCACACAAAGTGAATCTAGTCTACTCCCTGGACTTTACCAAGAGAAACACATTAATCTTATTAAAAACAAACACACCACATACAACCTCTCACAAAAGAATAAGTTACATTTTAAATTGATTTGTAGATTAATAAGCATGTCAGTCACACACCAGATGTTCTTATACGGAATCTCTGCACTGTGCAGCTCTTAGCAAAACCAATAAAAATCGCAAGCTTTCCCTCTCATTCTGCACACATATGTAAATATCAAATCACATTGCTTCCCACATTAATTCAAAAGCTAACACACATTTATATTTGTTACACATTTCCACCCTTTCCAAATGACATAAATGTGAACCCTACCCCCAATCTGCTCACTGTCTGTTACCATAGAAACAGTTCATAGAACACTCAACTAAACTCATAGGTCACAAGTTCAGCACACAATGTTGCTAATAAAAAAAAGAGAGTGCGCTTGACTTTTCAAAATATCAGCTTATCCTATGTAATGTTCCTTTCAAATACTTTTTCTTAGCCAAATCAGAAACATGCTTTTAAAAAACAAAAACATGCAACCTACTTTTCAGACGGGAATGATCTCAAACAGCCAATAATTGATGTTCTTTTTTCAAAACTGCATCTTATCCACCATTTTAGAAAAATCTCACTTCTCAAACTGCCATTTCACATACAGAGACCCTTCAAGATGCTTAGAGTGTGGATTGTGGGCCCTTATCCCTCAACCACAAATTGTAAATGACGCTGCCCTTTGGCCAGTTGTCTGATCATATCATCCATATCATCCATAGTTACTTAAGTCTTGTCCTGTCCAGGGTCCAAAATCCCACTTCCGACCCACTTTTACAAGACAAGAGCTGTAGCACCCACTCAGTTTGCTGGGTTACTTGAATTTTTGTTCTCTAACTCAACCACAGTCAATCGCTAATAAAGTAACAAGAATAGACAGTCACTCCTTGCAGGTCTTAGTGTCTTTTTATCCGTCCACTCCCACCCAATCCTTCTCTTGGTGTCAGCACCCTCAAGGAAACATAAATACATTGCCTTCAATAAGTAGACTCTCTGTCTATAAATATCCTTTACCAAATTAGCACCTTTGCGGAAGGAATGATCAGTTTGTGACTGTCAAGAAAACCTCTTCTGTAGAGGGTTTAACCCTTCGCTGATAGGCCTCCCGTCCCCCCGTGCTATGCCGTTTTTTTGGCTATTTGGGGTAGTGCGCGCTCAGACCCCTGTAACAGGTTAATCTCCTACTTGGACTGCCGTCAGCAACGGGTTTCGCTACCCCCCTTCAGTTCAGAAGAGCGGAGAGTGGGACAAGGAGTACCTCAGGGCTCAGCCATCAGCCCTATACTCTTTAATGTCTACCTCCGCCCCCTAGTCCAGCTCATTAAATAATTTGGTATCTCCGCATTTAATTATGCGGATGATACCCAGCTGGTCTTCTCTCTGGAGGGACAGGATGCAGTCACACTGGAGACTTTTCACCGGTGCATGCAGGCGACAGCGGATTGGCTCCGTCTGAACTCGTTACAGTTCAACGGAACAAAGACAGAGGTTTTACACTGTTCCACCGATCGAGTTCCTCGAGATCTCCCAGTCGACTTCTGGCCTCCGTCCTTCTCAGAGACGGTGTCTGCGGCACAATCAGCGCGCAATTTAGGCGTTACTTTTGGGCCTAATCTGCAGTTGGATCTACATGTAAACAAGACCACCTCTACATGTATGATGCTGATTCGTATGCTGCGCAAGGTCCTTCCTCTCCTCCCTGAGCAAGCCAGACCAGAAGTAGTGCGTTGTACCATCCTAAGTCGACTTGACTATTGTAACGCACTACTTCTGGAGGCCCCGGTAACACTTCTGGGCAAGTTGCAAAGGGTGCAAAATATTGCTGCCAAACTCGCCCTTTCTCGCCCCTACCATAGCTCTTCTACGGCAGCACTGCGAGAACTTCATTGGCTGCCAGTCCATCTGCGGGTGCGCTACAAAGCAGCGTGTATTGTGTTTAGGGCTATTCATGGCCTGGGCCCCATCCCTTTGCGGCGAATGTTTGCCTGGTATCGTCCATCTAGAGCTTTACGCTCCTCGTCATCCAGGCTACTGGTAGTCCCGCGATTCCAGAGAGTGAGGATGGGTGGCCGCTCGTTCAGAGTAGCGTCAGCCAAACTCTGGAACTCTCTGCCTATATCCTTGAGAAGCCTTGAAGATCTCTTAGCTTTTAGAAAGGCTTTGAAAACTCATCTTTTTCCCAGGATAGGCTGAGCTACTGTTTTCATTGGAGTACGGGTCAAAGCGCCAGGATGCCCTTGGTGGTGACAGGTCGCGCTATACAAGTATGCCACAATACAAGTATGCCACAATACATTTTGACCACATAAGGGGGTCGATTCCGATTCGGGAAAAACCGCTCTGAATAGCCGTTCGGAGCGTTTTTCCCGTACGAATCGTACCCTGCAACGTCCACCGTACGTATGACGAAGTACGATTCGTACCAGGAGCCGTACTCCGTACGAGTCGTTCAAGACACCATACGACTCTAATCTCCGTACGATTCTCCCTCGGAACCTGCTGTACGCGACATCTGTACCGTTCGCGGCTGGTTTTTACGACCCAGCAAAAACGATACGTGTCGGGTACGCACCGTACGACCCTTTTTCTACGGGAGCTGAAAACAGCCGTAAAAGCAGAGTTCGTGCCGAAACAGGTATGGAACGGCCCCCCGGGTACGGTGCGTACCCCCCATGATCGCAGGGGTACGCACCGTACCCCTGCGATCATGGAGTGTACGAGCCGTACCCCCATTGTACGATCGGTGTACGAGCCGTACCTCCATTGTACGATCGGTGTACGAGCCGTACCCCATGTATGATGGGGTACGGCTCGTTCACCGATTGTACATGGGGTACGGCTTGTACACCGATCGTACATGGGGTACGGCTCGTACACCGATCGTACAATGGGGGTACGGCTCGTACACCGATTGTACACCGATCGTACAATGGGGGTACGGCTCGTACACCCCATGATCGCAGGGGTACGTGCCGTACCCCTGCAATCATGGGGGGTACGCGCTGTATGTAATCGTGCGCTTTTCCATACGAATCGCCCTTACCTGACGTGGACCATATGAATCGCGTCCTGATTCCCCGGTCCGGATCGTACTCGTCGGGTCATACGACGTGTGTACGAGTTGTACGGTTCACAGTCTCAGCCTTGAAATACATATGGATCGCGACGATTCGGACGGATTCACGGAATGCGGATCCCAGGCACTCCACACCACTGGAGTCAAGCTAGCCGGGCTGATGAGAGGTTTTACCTCGAAACCGGTCCGGTCTTCGGATGCTTGATTCCGTTCTGGGAAGGACAGGGCTTTTGTAGTTCGGACTGGACTGTTCCCATGGGGCACAGGGTCAGAGCTGATTTGCATATCGCCATTGTCTAACCCAGGGTGGTGTGGAGTGCAAAAAAATGATGGAATTGGGCCCAGATCTTTGGACTGGGGTGAATGTGTGACATTGATCCACATTCTGTCCATCACCTGTTTTGTTTGCAATTGCCGCCATAAGTGCGCTGGGGATGCTCAGACGTGGGTCCCAGGCACTCCACACCACTGGAGTCAAGCTAGCCGGGTTGATTAGAGGTGTTACCTCGAAACCGGTCCGGTCCTCGGATGCTTTATTCCGTTCTGGGAAGGACATGGCTTTTGTAGTTCGGACTGGACTGTTCCCATGGGGCACAGGGTCAGAGCTGATTTGCATATCGCCATTGTCTAACCCAGGGTGGTGTGGAGTGCAAAAAAACGATGGATTTGGGCCCAGATCTTTTGACTGGGGGAGTGTGTGACATTGATCCACATTCAGTCCATCACTTGTTGTTTTTGCAATTGCCGCCCTAGGTGCGCTGGGGATGCCCAGACGTGGGTCCCAGGCACTCCACACCACTTGGAGTCAAGCTAGCCGGGCTGATGAGAGGTGTTACCTCAAAACCGGTCCGGTCCTCGGATGCTTGATTCAGTTCTGGGAAGGACATGGCTTTTGTAGTTCGGACTGGACTGTTCCCATGGGGCAACAGGGTCAGAGCTAATTTGCATATCGCCATTGTCTAACCCAGGGTGGTGTGGAGTGCAAAAAAACGATGGATTTGGGCCCAGATCTTTTGACTGGGGGAGTGTGTGACATTGATCCACATTCAGTCCATCACTTGTTGTTTTTGCTATCAGCCATCTTCAGCCAGGATAGCTTGTCTCCAGTGGCCTAGTGAGCAAGGGACCCACGTCTGAGCATACCATTCCCACATAGGGTGAACAGCAAAACACAAAAGATGTGAAAATCCGGGCACAATAATGCAAGAAAATGTCACAGTCACATTTTGAGGTTTTCAGGAAATTGTGGGTAAGATAACATGTTAGGATCCACAAAAGAGACATCAACATGCACTCCCATGGGTGTTTAGTTCACGACAAAAACTACAGTTGTTACATTATTCTTGGAAGAAATGTACAACTTGGCGGAGAGACAAAACAGAAAGAAATTACTGCAGAGCCATCTATTCCTCAAGCACACACACATACTGGTTGGATTTTGGCACAAGGGAGAGTGATGGTTCGGTATATAACATTTTATTAAGAGATTGCACAAAAATGAAATGCATTGTCAATAATTGAAAGGACAAAAAACTGAACCAGTGACCCGCAGATCGTGAGCTGTAAAGCTACTTCTAGGCACCAACCGCTTTACAGGCCATTCACACACCTTACATACATGATACACACTAAACCATTCACACTACTAGGCACAAAACCAACACATTGTGACATTCACAGAAAAGGACAAGGTTCATCATGCTTGACAAAAGCAAAAAAGAAACATTTTTATGCACAACCACCTATTCACAAACATAATGGTTGGATTTGGCACGAGGTGAGTGATGGTTCAGTATATACAGTTGTATTAAAAAGAGATTTCACAAAAATTAAATGCACTGTTAATTGAAAGGATGAGAAACTGAGCCATTGATTCACAGCTCGTGAGCTGTAAAATCCACGACAAGGTGCCGACCTCTTTACGGGCCATTCATACATCTTTCATACGTGTGACACATACAAAACCATTCACAATGCCAGCCGCGTGCCCAGCACATTACAAAACTCACACCAGCAGACAGCACCATTCAAGGGCCCATCACTTTCACACGCCACATTCCTGACACAGCAACCACACCTGCTCATGGATTGCGTTGAGTGGTGTTTGGCTAGCAGTGTGTGTAGGGACAAGCAGCTAGTCACTACTCATACACCGCCAGCCAAGCACCAGTCCACGCACACCACCAGCCAAGCACCAGTCCAAACACACTGCGAGCCAAGCACCAGTCCACCCACACCGCCATCATATTTAGGATTTTTTTTATATAAATAGGAAAACACAACAAATTGCAAATAGATACAAATCTACTAACACAAAATCTGAAACTAAATATACTACACAAATACCAACCTTGAAACTGAACAAAAAATATTAAACAATAAAGACCAGGAATGGAATGGAATGGAAGAGGATTTATAAAGGGCATGGTTACCCGTAGGCGTCCCAGCGCTAAAGAGTAGAGATTACTGTAGGGAAAGCAATATTTTATGGAACCTTAGGGAAGAGAAACGTTTTAAGAAACTTCTGAAGACTGGGCTCAGTTCGGAACTCAGGTGGAAGGGAATTCCACAGTGTCGCAGCATTGAGGGAGAAACGACATCCTCCTGTTTGTGCCTCCTTTATTCTGGGTACATTAGCAAGGTACAGATGGTCAGCTCGGAGTGCCCAGTTGGCTTTATAGGGGCTCACCACACTCCTCAAGATGGGGGGCCTTGCCCTGTAAAGATTTATGCATAATGCACAGAGATATAAATGTAATTCTCTTGCATATTAGCAGCCAGTGGAGAGTTCTAAGGGCAGGTTTGGCTGAGAGCTTGGCTGACGATCCGGTTAGCAGTCTCGCTGCTGAGTTTTGGATCAGTTGTAATTTGTTTATGGTGGCTTCTGGGGCACCTAGATACAGGGCATTGCTGTAATCCAACCTGGAGAGGATTAAGCCCTGAATAACTAGCTTCCTGGAATGGGGAGGTAGGAGAGAGAGGACTTTTCGTGCAGTGCGAAGTAGGCCAAAGCATATGCCAGCCGTTTTCTTAGCTTGGGTTCTGAGCGACAGATCTTGGTCTAGACATACTCCGAGACTTTTAATTTCTCTTTTTGTGGTGGGGATTGCTCCCAAACATGAAGGCCACATGGAGTAGGCTATGAATGTTGTCTTATGTCCTAAGAGCATAAGCTCAGTTTTAGCTCCATTTAATTTAAGCAGGGATTCACTCATTCAGCCGTGAATTTCTGACAGACAGGATCAGAGGGTTTCCGAGCAGTGGTCTGATTGTGTAAGCGTGATGACCAATTGTGTGTCATCAGCGCAGGTAACTAATTTGATCCCGAAGGGAGTGTCAATATATCCTCCAATGGGGACATATATACATTGAAAAGTATTGGGCTCAACGATGAGCCCTGTGGTACATCACACTGGAGAGGGATCAATTTTGAGAGAGCGTTACCCTGCCAGACTTGAAAAGTTCGATTATTTAAGAAGGATTTTAGCCACGACAGGGCTGAGCCCGAGACTCCCACACTGCCGAGGCGCTGGATGAGGATACGTTGATCGACCCTATCGAAGGCTGCACTTAGGTCCAGGAGGATCACTGCTGCTGATCCTCCTGAATCCAAGATCCACCTCGCCTCTTCAACCAATACTATGAGGGCGGTATCTGTACCCTGGCCAGGGTGGAAGCCTGTCTGGGAGCTGCGCAGCAGCTTACGTGTTTCCAAAAAGGAGGACAGTTGCTGGTTGGCTATTTTCTCTGCGATCGTACTAATCCCTGGCAGTAATGAGATAGGCCGATAGTTGACCAACTCGGAGGGATCCAGCTGTGGTTTCTTTAATACGGCCTTTACTATAGATGGGCGGAACAATACCTTGGGAGAAGGAAGAATTGATTAAATCAGTGGCCAATGGGGTAATAGTTGGTGTCACTAATTTCATGATGTGCATTGGGGCAGGGTCGCTAGATGACCCACTTTTTATTGATGCAAGCATTTTTTGGTATTCTTCCCTAGCAACTGGAGCAAAGGAATCCAGATGTGGACCCAGCATTGGGTCGCTGGGACTGCTGAGTTCAGGTGGGTAGTCACTACAGGGTAGGGTTTTTAAAATGTTTTGGATTTTGCTGTCAAAAAATTCCGCAAGTAGATTACATCTAGACCCTGAAGTATCGGGAGCGGGAGGAGGATCAGGGACTTTCAAGAGTTTCTTCAGTATCCAGAAGTTTTCTCTGGAAGAATTTGAGGAGGCTCGAATTTTCTCCTCGAAAAAAGCAGCCTGGGCGGCTTTGAGTGAGGTTTTGTAGGACCTAATGGCTGATCTATAAGCAGATTTCATGTTGTTAGCCCAGTCTTTCCTCCATGCCCGTTCTCATTTTTTGCATCCTTTTCTCTGCTCCCTAAGTTCTGACGTGTACCAAGGAGATTTAAACGATCTGCTTTTCTTCTCCACTCTTTTCCTAGGTAGGACGCAGTCAAGCGAGCTGTCGAGCCAGATTGTGAAGTTTTTGTCTGCTACCAGCAGATCTAGGTCGTGTGACGGGGCAGACTGTTCCAATACACTTGTCCAGTTCTCAGGTGAGAGCTTGGACCAAGGTCTTACTTGGCTTCGTATCACCGGGACTTGACGTATGTCCGTGGGGATTTGCCAGTTGAACAGGATAAGGAAGTGATCGGACCAGGGGATAGGTGACGGATGACTAGATTCCAAGAGTGGAATATTGGAGAATATGGGATCAAGAAGATGCCCTTTAGTATGTGTAGCATATGTGCTTTTGAGCCATAGGTGGTAGGATTTTAGGTCAAGTATTAATTCACTTGCCACTTTATCTAGGGGTTCATCAAGGTGAAGATTTAGATCTCCAAGTACAAGGAAGTTGGTCGAGGTAGTGGCTAAGGAGATAACTGTCCAATAGCGAGCTACTAAAGTGCCCCAGACTGCCCGGAGGGCGATACACCAGAAGACCTGACATAGTTCTTGTAGAGGAAATTTGGATAGTGAAATAAGAGTTCTCACAGTCTAAGATGCCGCTGTCGGCCATCCTGCAGGAAAGATGTGTTTTATACATTATGGCGATTTCACCCCCTTTGCCGTTGGGCCTATTTTGGAGCTGGATAAGATATCCTTGGGGTAGAGCACAAACTATATCCGGCTCAGAGTTTGAGGACAGCCACGCCTCCGTTAGGAACAGTAAATCAAGTTTATGGTCCTGAATCAAAAGGTTGATCTCTAGGGAATGTTTCGGCAATGACCTACAGTTCAATAGGGCCATGCGTAGGCGTAGGCAGTTCGTGGCATAGTTAGTGGACTTTTTTACAGGCATAGAGTAGTTGCAAAAACTGCAGTGGGTATATTGACGGTCTGGGATATGCAAGTTGCTACATGCAGGGTTTCTCTCTGTTCTCCATTGAAGGAGTGCTTCGCACGGGTAGATGGTGATGTGATTGGAGGCCAGGCTCTTCACTTTACCAATCATGGATGTCCCCAAACATTCTTGTGCCTGTGGTACATTCTAGCAGGCACACACAGCCCAGGGTTAGAAGGACACTCGGGCAGTACATATGAGTCTCCTTCTGGATACCTCTTTGCCAACAGACTCTACATCTCCTACTGGGAAAGTCTTTTGAGGGTGTGGGAGGAATGTGATCAGGAAAGTGGCGATCTTTCAATCTAGCAACATCCTCCACCACTCCAACTCTAGGAACACTTGCCTGTTCCAGTAAAACAAGGCTGCCCATTACAGACTCCTGAAACTTACCAAAAGTCATCTTTGACTCAGGACAAGAATCCTGGAACACAACAAAAGCATTAAAGGTTGCCAAGTGGAAAAGATGGATAGCCAACTTCTTATACCAAATGTAAGCCTTACAAAGAGCAGCGTAGGGTTCCAACCTCTGATCTACTCTTTCAACACCACACATGTGGCTATTATAGTCTAACATGCACACAGGTTTGCACGCTTCAGCAACCTGAACCCAAACAGTCACATGTGCAGTGCTTTCATCGTGGATGGCAGGCAGCATGTAAACTTCTCTCCTGTCTGAAAACTTCACAGCTAGAAGCTCCGTGCAACACAACATACTGCACTGTCCCTGCACAAGCTTTTGACAAACACGTTCTTTTGGGAATCCTTTACGGTTAGAGCAGATTGTGCCACAAGCAACAGTGACCACTTTGGCCAATTCCCTGAACAACCGCACACCGGTGTAGAAGTTATCTATATATAAATGGTGGTCTTTGTTAAAAAATCCTCTACCAAGTTCCCACACAATTTTCACATTCACCCCAAAAGTGGACGGACAACCAGGGGGGTTAATCCTAGATTTCTTACCGGTGTACACCCTGAAATTAGAGACTTATCCAGTCCTACTGTCACACAGCATATGGAATTACATAGCGGGCCCTCTTACTAGGAATGTGTTGCCTAAAAACCAAGCTGCCCTTGAACAACACCAAAGACTCATCCACTACAATTTCTTTCCCTTCCCTCCAAAAATAGATCAACAAAGGGATCAATGACAGGCCGAATCTTAAAAAGACGATCACAATCAGGGTGATCTCGTGGCAACACTAAACCATTATCGACAAAATGTATCATCCAAAGCAGTAACAAATACCTATCTCGACTCATAACTGCCGGAAATAATACAGTTGCCATTAAGGGTCTAGTAGACCAATATAAAGACATTGATGGCTTCCTTAGCAAGCCCATCCAAAAAGTTAAACCCAAGAACTTCTTCATCTATTCCAGATTTGTGGGAGTCCACTGGGTAACTCTAGAGTGGGGCTTAAGGCTGGCACTGTTGTCCCTCAAAAACTGCTTGGCATACAAATTAGTTTGCTCAAAGATCAAATTTTCAGTATTCACTCTACAACCTGGAACACCAGTAAAGTCTGGCAATGCCGGCTACACCATGCCTGGTGCCACCCGAGGTCAGCACTTTCAACGGGAAACCTTGCAGCACCAGGCTGCAGCCCAGATGCTTCTTGTCACACTACACTGATGGGAAGCCTTGCAGCCCAAGGCTGCAGCCCAGGTGCCTCTTGCCCAGGGCCGGACTCGGAACCAGAACCGGCCCTGGCAAAGTGCTCGGCCGGCCCCCCTCTCCCCTCAGGGAGGAGAGGGGAGGGGGGAGAGGTGCGACCGCGCACTGTGACAGGGCCGGTTTTCGGCCGTTTTTGTTACAGGGCCGTTTTTGCAGCATAACGGCCCTGTAACAAAAACGGCCCCAGGGGCCCAAAACCGGCCCCCAACCATGCGGCCCACGGGGGGATTGCCCGGTGCCCTCAAAGGCCAGTCCGGGCCTGCTCTTGCCACACTATAGGCATAAAAATGTCCTCCTCTAACACAGGCACTTCATCCGCACTAAGAGTAGCTTCATCCGCACTGATAGTAGCTTCATCATCTGATGATTCCACGTCAAGAGAAAACTCACTGCCTGAATCTTCTCCTGCCTCCTCTGCCTCCGATGCAAAGACAGTCTCTGAACCATGGTCAGAGGAAGACTCAAAAAGCATACCAACACCCTGCTGAGCAGTAATCCTGTAGCTAGCCATTATTACAACAAAAAAATAAATGCATTACAATTGCAATTCATAAAAAATAAAACAAGTAACATTATAAGACGCCATGTTAATACCCAAATTGTCAATTGGCCAGATGGGCCTTCAAATAGGGCTGAGAAAAATAGAGGGTGATCTTGCCCAAGGGATCGGGTGAGGTTGTCTGCCCGGCCAATCTGTGCCCCAGATGGTGCAGAAAACAACAGACAGAAATTTTCCCCCTTGCAAATGTAATAAATCCCTAGTGCCTAGTAGGGGTTTCTGGCTCCCCCCTCCTGTGTAGGGCAGAAAAGGCTAAAAAAGGGCAGATCTGTCCCCAGGAAGCAACCCTGTCGCTTCCATTACTCACAAAACAAAATCCCTGGTGCCTAGTGGGGGTTTCTGCCCCCCAGGGGCAGAAAGGGCATGAAAAATGCTTCCATTTTAATTTAAAAGAAGTCCCTGGTGTCTAGTCGGGTTTTCTGTCCCCCGGGGCAGAAAGGCAAAGAGACCAGGCTAATCTGCCCCCAGGGGGGGCAGAATATGCATACAAACACAATAGGCCCCCAAGAAGCGACCCTCTGCCAAGGGGTCACTTCCATTTAATTTTAAACGAATTCCCTGGTGTCTAGTGGTGGTTTCTGAAAGGCCAAAAATAGGGCCGATCTGCCCCCGGGGGGGGCAGAATTCCCATTACAAAAAAATTGCCCCCTGAAAGCGACCCTTGCCCAAGGGGTCGCTTCCATTTTTATTTAAACTAATTTCCTGGAGTCTAGTGGGGGTTTCTGCCCCAGGGGGGCAGAAAGGCCAAAAAATCGGGCTGGTGCACAATTCCCATTACAAAAAAATGGCCCCCTGGAAGTGACCCTCACCCAAGGGGTCACTTCCAGTACAATTTAAAATAGTTCCCTGGTGTCTAGTGGGGGTTTCTCAGAAAGGCCTAAAAAAAAGGGTGCTCAAACTAAACAGATTGGCCCCCTGGAAGCGACCCTTGCCCAAGGGGTCACTTCCATTTAGATTTTTAAATAATCCCTGGGTCCAGTGGGCTTTTGTGCCCCCCCTGGGTCTAGAAACGGCCCAAAATACATCTGATCTGTCCCCAGGGTGGGCAGAAAAGTATTTGTAATAATTAGTCCTCATAGGAACAAAAAAGGACATCCCTAGTGTCTAGTCGGGCATTCTGCTGCACGAACGCAACACTGTGCGCGATCGTGAAGCAGGAATGCCCTGCATTGAGACATCAGGGGAGAGGAAATACTCTTTCCTCTCCCCCGATGCCTCAATGCATCCCCAAATTCCCCCCACCCTGCCCCACCGGAGCAGTGAAAACTCACCTTGCTCCTCCGGACACCTGTAATCCAATGGCTTCCAGGCCTCCCAGCGATGTGCGTGCTGACGTCATTGGAAAGGGTGGGGGGGTCTGGGTGTCAGCAGAAACTCTTCCGCTGCCATCCCCCTCTGTGGGGTCAAGATCGATGCCCCAGGGGTGGAGCGCCAGTGCTTCACCCAGGGGCTGTGCTCATGACGGAGTGGTTCTGTCATAAGCACAGCCCAACCGATGCTCATGACGGAACCGCTCCGTCATCACCATCGAAGCTGTTAACAGGAGACACTTGGTCCAACCACTTAGAGCCCAGAACAAAACAACATGCACGTTTTCTCAATTAGGTGGGTGAAAGTGACACACGGCATGCTGTTTCCAGAACAACAGTGTCTTTATTTTGTTGCTCAAATAGCGTTCTGTCCCAGCGAAAGCACCTACTCCCACAAAGGCAGTGCACTTCCCTGAAGCCGTGACCCCAAAGTGGAGTCAGAGCAGCCTCATCCAGCATGCCAATCCTTAGGTGTTCTTGCTGATGCCCATCAGCCTTCGCATTTCTTCCACTTTCCGCTCCTCCTCTGTCCGAGCTTTGGTCCCACATTGTCAGGTCTTTGATTTCCGACACCGCATCTGCCGCTGTTTCTCTGTCTGTCTGACCTCCAGCGCATCCAACCTCTCACAACCCGGTTTCTCCTTCCCCACAGCCATCAGTCCTCTTTCACTGCCTGAACGTGACCCTGGTCCCGAGTCCTGCAAATCTAGAACATCCGGGTCACGAACAATCAAAACACTAGCGTATATATGCTCATTGATCCCGGGGCGGTCTCTGCACTTGGGCATGTCCAAATTGCGACAGGTAGTGAGTATGATTTCAGCTTCAAATTCACAAGCAAAGTTTGACGGGTTAGCTTCACCCAGGTTCTCTCTTGTGGAGCTCTGCCAACAGTATGTTTAAGTTGAGCAAAAATACTGGTTACTTTTGTTTGCAGCACAATGTTGTGAATTAGCTCAGTGCATGGTAAAATCAAGTGTGTTAAGGCATCTCTTCTTTTCTACTTGTTCTTTGTTTTCCAATCATTTGCGAGACTAATGCGAGATGCTCTTTGCGGTGAGGTTGAAGAGGGAGCTGGCAGGATGGAGCCCTGGAAGCCGGGTAGTGGCAGGTGGAGAGTTCAAGTGAAGGGGAGGAATGTGGACTGTCTTTACATAAGACTGCTTTAGAATATTCATAAGGTCACATTTTAATTGTTTGTAACAAGGATCAGATGCAGATAATTAACTTGATGAGGTTGCCTTATAGAAGGTGCTTAAGAATTTTTACAAAGGTCACATTCTAATAGCTTATGACAAGGAACAGGTGCAGATGATTCATCAAATGATGCTGTCTTCTAGAAGGTGGTTTAGAATATCACAAAGTTTGTGTTCTAATTGCTTATAGCAAGGATCTGGTGCAAATGATCAATTTGATGAGGCTGTCTTCTACAAGCTGTTTTAGAATGTTCACCAATTTTGCATTCTAATTGCTTATAGCAAGGAACAGGTGCAGGGTATTCATTTAATTAGAGCTGTCTTCCGGAAGGTTCAAGTTGAGGTTATCTATGCCAGTTTCTTGATGCTTATTCTGGTGGATTTTCTGCATGTTACCGTGGTGCCTAAAACCTAACCTTGCATATGCGTGGTAAAACATTTGTAAAAGCAATTAAGCGTTTTAAATAAACTGGTGAATACTAGCTGCAGCTAGCTATTGCCAACAGCATGGAATATGGTCAACGGTCAGGGTACAAAACTTTTGTTCATTCTTAAGTGTGGAAGGAATGATATGAATCATGGAGGTATATTGTGATAGTCAAGAGAGGTGAGCTGTGTGCAGGAAACCTGACAGTCGCCCCTCCCGAAGGCAGTCTTACAGGTTGTGATTTGGTGTGGTGATTGGCATGAAATTGTCTCACCAGACAGGGGGCATGAACCGAGGAGACAAGTTCCCAGGAATGGCCTGAAGGGTCATACCCTTTCAATCTATAAGATCATATAGTCTTCACTGAGATGATGAACTACATACTCTTGTTGGCCATTAATTATAATGGGAGGAGTATATTTTTGCATGTCGTGTAGTATGACTTGATCAGTGAAACGTGAAACAGTGGTGGATAGTCTATTCAGGGCGAAGCCTTAGCTTGACAGTCACTGGATTACTTATCTTGATAATGTCATAAGGACCAATAAACTGTGGCTGTACTTTCTTTGGGCCTTCTAGTTGTAGGCGTCTTGTTGATAGCCATACCCTGTCTCCTTCCTTGTATATAGGTGCTGAAGTTCTATGCTTGTCAGCTTGTGTATTTCTGATCAATTTGGCTTCTGCTAAACTTGTCCTCGCATGTTTTTAAATCGCATGCAGTTGTTCTAATCCGTCTTTGACTAAAGGTAGTGTAGTAGAAACTTCTGATATATCAATCAGAATGGTCTGAGGATGTTATCCTGCCATGAAGAAGAGTGTGTAGTTAGTGGCTCAGTGTGTGTTTTTTTTTACAAGTGAATTCAGCTAGGGATAAGGCCTGATCCCATTGTCCTGTGTACGTGGATAGTAAGCATCTTTGTGTAGTTTCTAGGAATTATTTGACCCATTCAGTTTGCCGGTCGGTGTGTGCTATAAGTTGGTATAACTTAATAGTATTACTAATATGTTAAATTATCTGTTGTAATTGAGGGATCCTTGAGCCAAAACAACTCTGTTATGTGCATGTTTCATTGATTTAAAATCATTGTTCAACAAGGTTCCAAGGAACGCCTTAAGGGCAAAGTTGAGCCCTTGGGAGAAGCGTCACCGCCTTTGGTAGCAATTGAACAAATGCACACCAACACATGAGTGAGGGTAAAACTCAGGAATGGACTAATACGGTCATAGCCCCCCTGCCCCTTGTTATTCAATGTATATGTATTGCACAATACAATGCTTCTTTGAACCTGGTAAACTCAGATCCCTCACATTTGAAGAACAAGCCGCAGCAAGTCTGTAGTATCTTCTTCTATCTTCCTCTAGGCAAAAACCAACAGGATTACAGAAGTCAATAACTGCTTGTAAGAAAATGTGTCATTAGTTTTTGGTCTGCACAAGTAATGGGCCACATATGTCCTTGAGGGAGCCAAACAACTACTGTAGTGCTTGACTCTCATAAAATAGAGAAGCAGTACAGTTCAAGGTCTACTCAAGGGAGGTGGTGTGGGCTAGTAATCATCATTCACCACTCGATAAACTATTGTCCAGTCTGTGCTTTTATATTGGAAAAGTAAAAAGTACATTTATTGCATACACACAACTCAATACTGTGCAGTAATTTACAAATATACACAAGCTGATGGAAATACTTCCTGATTATGTTGCATACTCATTCATACTCCTCCTAAAGGGGTTCTCATTCAACAAACCACATGCCAAGACATTAACTTGTACTTAAATGCAAGGATTGAAAATAATGTAGGAGGCAACCAAAGGCTCTGCCCCTAAAGGGCGCAGGACTCTCACAGCTGTAAAGCAAAAGCTCCTGCTTGGGCAGTGCTTAAAAATCTTTTAAAACCCTTGAGGGGTTCATCATGTTAGAGTACTACCCAACGCTGCACTGTTCGCTGCTTCTCCCACATTTTTGCTGCCTTTTTGTGGTGTCTGCGTCATCCTGGTGCCACCACAAAGCACAAACCAGGGCCAAAATCGGCCAAAACATGCAATTCTTGTAGGCAATATGGGGCACTCTGAGTGACCTACCTTGATTAATTGTATAGCAGTGGCACTACCGCGGGACCAGGTAGGGCCCCGTCTTCCTTTGCCTTCTTTTTGTGCAGATTTATATTTTTTTGTCAGCACACTTGCGCTGCGTGTTTTCTCCTCAGTGGGCCCAGTCCCATTTTATTCAGCCAGCTCCCTGCATGCCGGCACTCTGGCTGCTGCCAGGGGAGCTGGTAGTGGGGAGCGGGGAAGAGTGGCCACGTGGGTCAGTGCTTTAGCACTCCCCTCCTCCTCAAGGCAGGCATTGGGCCCAGGAAGAGGGTCATGGTCCCCATCCTCATATTGTGAGAGAAGGCGATGGCACTCCTTCGCCCAAACTCCTTTACAGGGCCTAGAAATTGGGTCCTGGGCCCCATCCTTATATTGTGAGAGGGCGTGATGGTGCTCTGTTGACAACAGCATCTTCACGGTACCCAAGGATTGGTTTCTGGTCCCCATCCTCATATCGCAAGGGGCACAACAGCTCTCCCTCGTGGACGTCTTCTTCAGGGGAAACTTCTGAGTCCCTTATCTTCCTTCTGAAGGTAAACATCTTCTGACTGTAAAGATCCACTTACTCGCGATTGCTGGTTGGGGTTAAAGGTCACAACACTTTGGAAAGCCATGATTTAGGCCCCGTTGGGGAAATTTGGATGAGCTTTGTCTTGCTTTGCTTCTGGTGGTAAACCCTAGCCACACGAAACACTACCTTCAGGCCTCCTGGCCTCAAGGGGATGAACTTTGTAGGGAGCTTTTTTCATGGGCTGCATGCATCAGCATTTCCCCTTACTTTTCTTCTTGGCTTTCTCTCCTTCCTTGCGCAGATGCCTAGTATTTCCCCCTACTGGCCCTCAGAGGGTGTAAGGGGAACAGCTTCCGTGGTCCTGGGGTAAATCAAAGTCTACGTTGTAAGGCCAGATTGCAGTAAGGGAGTTCGTCCTTCCAATTGTCCATGGCGTCAGCATCCAGTCCTGGTGTTCAGCACAAAAGCACTACCAATGTAGCTCATCCCCTTGTTCAAGGCCTTTTAAGTGGGGAGGGAGGTCCAGCAGAGATGCACCTTTGGCCTATCCTGATGTGCTACATCTCCTCTCCGCTCCTGTCCCAGTTTCCCTGAACAGGCTTCTGGGATACTTCAAGATGGCATCACCCAGGAGTGATTTGCTACATGGGCTCTCAGGGTTTCAACTCCAACCCTTGGCGACACCACTGCCGGGGCCTACCCCAGAAAAACTTAAAAGGAGGCCCTCCCTACTGGTTTGGCTCCAGGGCTTGGCTCCATTCGTCTATTGGGTTTGGTTGGCACTCTTCCTGGCACATAATGACAGCTGGCTGATTGATGCCGAGCAATCCACTCCACCCCTCTTCCTCAGGAGCTGACTTGATCACAGTTAAGTGCTCCTTTGTGGGTGAGACTTTTGTTTCTGCAGATGGAGAGAAAAGTATTTAAACCATCCCAGCAGGTGACAAAAGGGCTGGGCTCTGATCCTGAACTGAGCCAGAGATACACGACATTCCTGGATGACCGATGAGCTGTACAGACATGTCTTTGGACTTTAGGGAATTTTTCTTTTCACACAGCATACACAATACATTGTTATGACTCTGGTGTCTGTAGACCCTGGGGGATTGTTGCTGCACTTTAAGACATCCTTCCCCATAAGTGTATAATGGAGAGTCACTGCAGTCAAGACAGTAAAACACACTGCCTTTTCCCTATCTGTGTACATAAATATTATAAGACCTATCCCAGACAAATACTCAACCCTACAGTGTCCCTTCTGGACCAGGCTACCTCTGTGCAGTTCCAGGGCTCTGGACAACAGTGGTCTCCCACGCGCAGCCCTCACACGTGTGCACACGCATGTGTACACATATTCACATGTAACCAGCCGAGTGCCTCTTACCCTTTCTGCATCTTAGTAGCCTTATCTTAAAAGACGGACACTGGTGGTAAACATGTACAGTCCATTTTACCATGAGTTACTGTGGGTGAACGTCAGGTTATGAGGCTCCCTCTAAAGTAAAAGGTCAAAACCAGGTGATCAAAAAACAAAAAGGGGCGGATTAGATGGGCAGAACCACCTTCTCACGCTGCTTTTGCAGTGATTAAAATCAATGTTAAGAATACAAGTCATTATTTTAGCACTCTTTGAAGAAAACCATTCAAATGGTTCATAGAGCAGGAGCTGGCCACCACTGCAACAAGTGCATACCTCGGAGAGGTCCTCTTCCAAACATAAGGGCTAAAGCTAGATCAGTATTTTTCGCCTTTAAATCATCACACAACACTTTCTGTGACTCTTCATTGGCCCACCTCACAATTTACATGGCCTGTCTTACAATTACGCATTTAAGTTCTGGGTCTTTGTACTTCTTAGGGCTAAGGGAGTTTAGCACTCTTTGGATTGAAATTTGCATATGTTACTACTGCTATTCAACTGCTCTTTGCACAAAAACTGGGATATATTTGTGATTTTTAACCATTGCTGCTAAGGGAAAATACATTGTTAGTTATAAATGTGTTTGTTTCTTCCTTGGGAAATTCTTTTACTCTATAATTTTCTCTAAAATTGGATTAAATATGAAGCTGTTATTGCATGGTATTTCAATATTTACAAATTGCTTATGTATTTAACAATGGTAGTGTAATTTGTTTTTCTGTCATAATGATGAATATTTGTACCTACCTTTAGATCATTTGTTGCCATTGCTTGCATTCAGCTGCCTGTGAACATTTTATTCAGCTGTGTTAGGGAGAACTCAGAACTGGTTATGAAGGATCTTTTTTTTTTTTAATAAAAACTTTATTGTGCATTGAAGTACGATTACACTCACAGGCCTACAACCACTGTGGCCGGCCGTTAGAACAGTGTTCATCACAGATCCGTCGCCGACATCCTAGAGGTCCGGCAGTAACACAGGATAAGAGTCGTAGCAACACAGGAATCAGGATATAATAGTATTTTGTTTTTTATAAAAAGGAACAAAGAAAAGAAACGAACGAGTCTCAAGACCTAAGTCATTGTATATGAAGTTGTGCTCATACGGGGGGCACCCTCAATTGCAAGATGAACAAATTAGTAAGCGGTGGAGGTGGTCAGGGAAGGGCCAGTAGGGAAGTCAGAAATTAGGAAGAAGAGTAGACTACACATGGAATGTCGGATCAGGGGGATAGGGAGATATCTGAATTATCCTCAAACGGGGGTGCACATATGTTCCCTCGATAGGCGTTCCACCGGCCCCAGATTCTAGTCCACGCCCCAGGCTTCCCCCTAGCCAAATACACAGTCTTCTCTCTAAACACACACCAATCCATATTCTCCTTCCATACTGACACGGTGGGCGGACGTTGGGAACCCCCACAACTGCGCAATGTCTCTCTTTGCGATCATGTTCCCAAGGGCCGCCCACCGAGTGTGGGCGCAGTTGTCATCATTCGGCTCCCACACATTCAACAGACATCTTCGGGCCTCAGGCAGCAGAGCAACCCCGGTGACACGCTCCATCACAGCATGCACCCGAGTCCAAAACGCAGCCACCTCCTTGCATTCCCGGATGATATGGAGGAAAGTAGCACTCAAACCACAGCCACACTTACATAATCCATCCGAAGAGAAACCCATGGAGACCAGATGAGGACCGGTAACAAACACACAATGAAGAATCTTAAGTTGGACGAGACGGAGACGGGCGGGAACGGCTACTTCCTTCGGGGAAGACAGTGTAGACTGCCAGTCTTCATCATCCAGTTTCAACCCGTCCCCAGTCCAGGCCTCCCTGAGACGCACGAGGAGATCTGCCCGATTGTTGATCAATTTTTTATATATTAGTGAAATTGTACTATCAGGCAAATGACCATTGAGTACACGGTCTTCCAGTGTAGAGGACTCAGAAATACTGGCATCCGCGGTGAAGACCGATGTCAAGGCATGACGGACTTGTGCATATCTGAAAAACTCCCTTTCACTCAGCTCATATTCATTCTGTAATGTCTCAAAAGTCTTAACAGCACCCTTAACCCAAAGGTCACCCACTCTGCTAATACCAATCATGTCCCATTTCTCAAAACCTTTTGTTGTCCAGAAGCATCCCAATCTCTCCGAGGAATACAAAGGAGTCGCATGTGTCAATCGATTCTTCCAACCCAGGGCAGCATTTGCATCACACCAGACACGCACGGCAATCTTAGTGGGTCCCGTTAAATTTCTCCCTGCTACTTTAGAGTAGAGCGCCTGTTGTAATTCCCACCTGGCAACTGATACGTGTCCATCTCAAATGCAGGGTTTGGGCTGGGTGCATACATTGCGTGATTAATCGCGCTCAAATGAGAGGCCCAATAGTACCACCTGATATCTGTGAGCGCCATGCCCCCGTCATACCAGGGGTGTGTTAGCTTAGCGAGATCAATTCTTGCACGTCCGTTCCAAATGAGCTGCCTTTGTAAGCTTTCCACCTCCCGGAAGTAACTTGCCGGGATGATGTCGAGTGAATTCTGAAGTGCGTAAAGAAAACGTGGCAGGGACATCATTTTAAAGTGCGCGGCACGACCGAGAGGTGACAGTGACAATCTACGCCAATGTCCCACGTCAAGCTTCAACCTCTGGAGAGGGGGGAGCAAATTGCGCTCATAACGAACAACAGGGTCTAATGATATAAAGATCCCCAAATATTTGAATCCCATCTAGGAAACCTGAATAGGAAATCTACGTGGCAAGGGAGGCACACCACCCGAAATTACATATACACAAGATTTAGTCCAATTTATAACTAGACCTGAATTCTTGCCAAACGAGTTGAGAACATCGAACAAGACGTTATGCGATTTTCAGGGGGAGGTAAGGTATAGAAGGATATCGTCAGCATAGAGCGAGATCCGGTCTTCAAAATCGGGAGTCCACTGAATACCCTTTATTGATGGCTCCCATCGGAGCAAGGCTGCGCAAAGAGCAGGGGAGACAGCGGGCACCCCGTCTCCTACCCCTCCCAAGAGTGAAGGAATTGGAGACTCGGCCGTTAACGACCACCTGAGCCAGCGGTTCCCTATACAGAAGTTTCACCCACCCGATAAACTCTGAACCGAAACCAAATTTCGCGTGGGTGGCCCAGAGATAAGGCCATTCTATCGTATCAAAGGCCATCGTGGCGTCCAAGGAAGCCAAGATGGCGGCCGTCTCTTCGAGAGACCTCGCCCTCGCGAGAACACCATGCAAGCGCCCAAGTTGAGTACGGTGTTACGATGTGGGATAAAACAAGATTGGTCCGGATGGATCAGGTCACCAATCACCGTAATCAAACGATTGGCCAGAACTTGATCTAGGACTTTAGGTTCAGTGTTCAACAGGCAAATGGGCCTGTACGAGGAGCAGCGATCCCGAGGCTTGCCCTCCTTAGGAATTACCACAATTGTAGCTAAACGCTGATCACAAGGGAGGGCGCCAAGGTCTTGTGACTCCAGGAACATATCGCGGAGATATGGTGCGACTTTATTGGGGCGCAGTTTGTATAATTCGATGGGTAGACCGTTCGGGCCCATAGCCTGGCCCGAACGAACGGAACGAATAGCGATCACAATCTCGCCCGCAGACAATGGAGCATCCATTAAATCTCGGTCCTCCTCTGATAGGCAGGGGCAGCGCAACATCGCATAGCAACAAATGGGAGTCTTCCTCATCTCTATCGGACACGGGGGAATACACAGTACGAAAATAATCCGCAAAACAATCCACAATCTCGCTCGGGTCAGTCACACACTCTTCATTCAAAGTCTGAATCACGGGGACCACATGATTCGCCCTTTCTTTCTTATCAAGCCACGCAATCAATTTACCCGCCTTGTCCCCGACATCATACAATCTGCCCTGTTGATCCCTGTGCATTGTTTTGGCAGCATCTGTGACAAGGGACTTATAGTACAGCTGCTTCAAACCAAGGGCGTGCTGTCGATCATGGGTGTCGCCTGATTCTAAGTCATTCTCCAGTTCGACTATTTCTGCCTCAAGACGCACAACCTCTTGATTCTTAGTTTTCTTGGCTTCAGAAATCAAGGACAAGGCATGCCCACGAATGACAGTCTTGAAGGCTTCCCATAGGGACAGAGAAGAGGACACAGACCCCTCGTTTTCAAGGAAGTCGTGATCTAGGGACTTTATCAGACTGGTACGGGACTTGGGATTACGCAAATACCAGGGGTTTATGGGAGCGACTCGCCCCGCACTACTCACCCCAGTATTCATACAAAGCCACAATGGGGAATGGTCTGAAAGGCCCCGGGCAAGGTGTCTAATCTCTCTAACAGAAGGGCACTGGGCAGCAGGCATGAGAATGTAATCAAGTCTAGAGAGACTTCCATGGGCCCCAGAGTGAAAGGTGTACTGACTCTGCGTTGGATGCATCAACCTCCAGCAGTCTACCAAACGAAAAGTGTCCAATAAACCAATAACGGTGATGGATCAAGCCCTGATCTTTGGACTGGGTAAGAGTGGTCTGCTTAATTTAGACACTCTGTTCATCACCACCCCCTTTTCTGAATCGAATAAACCACCAAGCCATGACTGGGACTTAGGAAGATCCCGGGGGGGAGGGGGGGGGGGTGACGGTCTACGGTACCAGAAACAACAGAATTAAAATCCCCGCCCATAACCAGAGTGCCATCAGGGAGTTCCAGCATCACGCGCCCAATATCTGAAAAAGTGGAGGTCTGGAGACTCGGAGGAACATATACAATGAGCAACGAGTCTACCCTCCCATCTACCAGTGAGGGCGGCGTAGCATCCCTGCCGTCGAGGATTACATCGTCTATCTCCAGGGGGAGAGAGGACCGAACAAGAATATCCACCCCCCTAGAACCAGTGGTGAACCCGGAGTGCGCAACAAGGCAATAACCCCACCTATTCATGGCATGACACATATTTCCCACCAGATGTGTCTCCTGTAAAAGAACCACATCGGGGACAAGCGATGCAAGAATTGCAGCACCACTCCCGGTTTTATTCTATTACCCAACCCATTGACATTCCATGATATTAAACTCAACCAACTACCTCCCATTTGAATCACGGAGAAAAACAATACGTTGCCTTGAGAAAGAAAAACAAATTCACAAACACCCCTTCCCACCCCCCAACCAACTCCCGTTCCAACTCCCCCCTCCCTGCACCCCTGCATTAGACTAGAAAGCCACCCAAACGTGCAGTGTGCCTGTCACCCTACCATTTCCCAATCTACAAAAATACCCTGGAGGAGGAAAGAGACCCACCCCCCGCCACCCTCGGGCGCACAACAATAAAATACGCCAGTAAGAAAATTATAGAACCCAGCTGCACAAAGTCAAGTGTTCGGAGATCAGGGGCCGAGTCATCATTTCTGTTCCGGCTCACCACCCTCGGCACCACCAGGGTGCTCAGTTCGGTCGCTCCGGGCAGGCAGAGAATCCAGCCAGTCACTCACATTCTCTGGTCGGTCAAAGAAAAATGTCCGGTCCTCGTACTCCACATGAAATCTGGTAGGAAACAGCGTTGCGTATTTCAGGCCCAAGTCATGAAGACGTCGCTTCACACCCTGAAAACCCATCCTCTGCCTCAGGACGAGCTGAGTGAAGTCCGGGTAAAAGTTGACTGTAGAGTTTTCGAATTTCACCGGGCCGCTCACCATCGAAGCCTGCAGGATAGCATCATGGTCTCTGAAGTGAAAGAGCTTGGCGATGATAGGCCTCGGAGGGGCGCCCGGTTTTGGCTTTCCACCTGGAACACGATGGGCACGCTCCACTGCAAAGAACTTGCTCAGTCCTGTAGGGAAAAGATAGTTCAAGACAAGGTCCTCCACCAGGAGGTCCATCGAATGATTCTCTGGGTTTTCCAGGACACCTGTGAGGCGGATGTTGTTGCGTCTTGCCCTATTTTCTAAATCCTCTAGCCGATGAGACATGAGATCGTTAGTTGATTTCAGATTGCCAAGTTCGGTTTGAAGTTCCGACACATCGGCCGTAAGGCTAGAAGTCTTCAAATCCAATGATTTCACCTTCTCTTTGGTTTTAGACAGGTCGGCTCTGATCAAGGTGACATCGATGGCAACGGTGTTGATTTTATGAGCAAGAGCCTCATACTGCTGGCCAATGGTCTCCTTCATGTTAGCGATGGCACTCATGACGTCTTGAAGAGACAGATCAGTAGGCGCGGTTGAATCTTTCTTGGCTTCCTCCGGGGTACGGCTGGCGCCACCAGGGGATCCTTTAGATTGAGTACACCGATCCATAATGTTGGTTTGGACCGGGCCCCCGCGAAGGGGCGCCTTAGTTTTCCGTTTCTCGCCGTCGGCCCTAGCCGCCATACTGGAAGATATGCCCCGGAGGGGCCCGTGAGACCTAGTAAAAATGGCCGCCTGCGGGCAAGTCACCAAAAGTTCACAAAAGCAGGCTCGTGTGGCCGAGGTAAAGACACAGGTCGACACAACTGCGTAGAGGATAGAGGCACACTCTCACAAAACAGAGACTGGACGGATCTCCGACAGAACGGAACTGTCCCGCAGTCAGACAATGCCAGGACCCAAAAGTGAAACCGAAAGTTGATGCAGGGCTACTGGGGGAAGACCCCTCAGCCGTTGCTGTTCAACTTCGTCCCGGCGTGCCAATTTGCCAAGTCCCAGGCTTACCGCAGGGTGGGCCTCAAAAGTTCGGATCAACGTAGCTTCAGTTCCCAAAGTCCAAATCAAAATTTTTAGAGAGCTAAGAGGTCAGCTGAGGTTCCTCTTCAATAACCCATCTGAAAATTCAGGATCCCATCAGGATAAGTTACAAAGAGTTGCGAGGGTCCCGGGAGCTCTGTGCTCACGCGGCCATCTCGGATGCTCGCATAGCTCCTCATGTTATGAAGGATCTTGATACCTTTATGATGGACTAAATTGTACTTAAACTGCTGCTGCGATATAGTTATAATTTCTGTTCCACAATGAATTTTTATATCATTTGAAGTGATTTTAATGTAATTTTAATATAAAGTCTGTCTTTGTATTCTATCCTGTCTATGCTTATTGTGCAATATTTGTGTGTATATTTTATCTGGACCTCATTGGAGATCCAAATTCTTAATAAATAAATTGAATTGAATTGACTCTTCATTGTCTTCACTTCTTTAAGTCAATCACATGTAAATTAATCTCAACTCTCTTCTGTGGATCTGAAATATTGAGGAGCATGTTAGCAAGGTTTTAGACATATCCACGCAGTTCTCCGCGCTTCAACCAAATCCATCCCAAGGTGAAATTATTCTGAAATTTGTCCTTTTAAACGACTAAATAGCTCGACGGTGAACATTCATGAAAATCTGCTAAAAAATGCTGAATACACGAAAAACTTCTTTAAGCTTCAAAATCTGGGCCGAAGTCACGAGGCCAATACAATGAAATTACAGGCAAGGTCATCTGTGTTCATGTGTTGCATTTCTCAAACTCATTGATCTGTGGGATTTACCAGTTCCACCAACATCTTTCAATAGAACGGTGAAACACACTAAACACATCTATAAATGATCTTTCGTTCCTACATGATAAAAATCTAGTAGTTGGTATGGCCCATGTATTGAGGATGAAAAATACATACTAGAATTTCGCAAAATAAAAATACTTGGATTTGAGCTGCTTTGTCTACATCAAGTTAAAATAAATCTTCTACAAATTGGCTCCTTTCCAACAAAGGATCTATGTCTGCCTTGTAAAGAGACTTGGCCTACTTTCTACTTCCAATTCGCCCACGTCCTACTGTCAGTTGCAAGTGAACATGTTCTTAGACTTTAACATCTATATAACATCTGTATGATTCATAACACTCTTTACATATTTTATAAACAAAGAAAGGAATATGCTCTAACATTTTCTGTTCACCACAATCTTTAAATCTAATTTAGAAATGTTTCTACTGTAATTACTAATTAGTAACAATATTATATAATTATCTAGTTATAGGACCTTCACACATTCATTAATTAACAATATTATTTAAGCATAACTCTTGTGATTAGTGGCGGTTGTTGTAATGTACACTCCATGTATCATGGGGTTCATGGACATCTCATGGAATGCTATAACAGATGGTGCGGAGAAGAAGGATGGTTGAGACTCTAGGGGCCTCATTTATGGCATTTTGTCCTAGCGCAGCACAGCAAGGCCCCTTGCTTTGCTGCCTCAGGTCAAAGTGAAAGGACAAGAATGCACCATTTTAAGCAATCTGGGACAGCATCAGATTCCATGGGTACTACGTGGGAAAACCCACCCCAACACCTATGGAACGTCACCCAGGCGCACAATAAGGTGACGCAGTGATCTGCGCTATGTAGCCTAACTTATGATTTATGAGGCTACTTAAAGCAATGCAGGGTGACTTTGCTTGGCTTCATAGATCTTTAGTATCCCTTTATGCGGTTCAAAGTGAAGCAGGGCTTTCATTAATAAGCTGCTGTGCCTCATTTATGACGAATTGTCGTAGGTCAGCACCACAGATCTCCTTGCTGCGCTACCCCATGCCAAAGTGAAGGGACAGGATTGCACTGTATTTATGAAATACGGTGCATTATTGTCATGTCCCACTGCACTGGTGCACAATTTGTAGCCTAGCGCCAACATAGGCACCCTTGCACCATAATGCAAGGGTGTCTCTGTTGTGGGAAGGATTATTGTTTGTGCAGGAAGGGGTACATTCTTGCACAAACATAGTCATAGAGAGATGTTTTCCTCTTTCTATGTATACAGCACAAATGGAAAAAGGAAAAAGTAAGGAAAAATATAAATATTTCTCCTGGTTACGCCTGCTCCGAGGAGGAGTAATGTTTTGGTGCTACCCCAGATTCACGTGATTAAGTAAACCTGGGACAGTGCCAAAATCCATGGGTGTTGCGCGGAAAAATCCACTGCAACGTCCATGCAACTCCTCCTTGGTGGACAATAAGGCAAAGCAGCTTTCCTGCTGCTTTGTCTTACTCCATATCTAGGAGTCCATTCAACGCCACGCAGAGTGGCGTTGTGTCACCTCATAGATATGATTGGAAGGCTTACACTGCTGGAGTGTCAAAAAAAATACCCCTCCGGCGGCACAAGCCTCTCATGAATAATCCCCTTTGTCTTCGCTGCACAGTTGATGAGGTATAATTAAATTTTTCCTGGAAATTAATTGCAGCTTGGCTTACAGTAATGGTAAATCTGGAAAAGCGTCAGAATCCTTGGTTGTTGCATGGGAGCAGCCATACAATGCCCATGGAAATCCTCCCTGGTGTAGAGTGATGCAACACGGCAATTTGCACTGCACTGCGTTACTCCAGGTGGATTGATAAATCGCATTTCAAGGGTTGCATCACTTTTGCACCACACAGCCCTTGTTTAATGTGGCCCTCCGTGTTTTTCTACACAAAAAACAATAAGCAACAACAAAAGAAAAAAAAAACATAAATACCCAAACATTAGCAGCTGGCATACTCTTCAACCAGTGACTTAAGCCGAAGAGCACAACCTTCTCTTAACCCATAAAGTACACAACATATCTGTGCGTTTGGCTCAGCTATTCACTTTGCTCCTTATTCTAGGAAACCGAAGAGCATAAGCAGCCCGGATTTTGTTATAAGAAAGAGCTCTTTTAGCAAAGCCAAATCTCTACTTAATGGTAATTTTAGAAAGACGAATGGTGCTCAGTTCACAGGGTAGGATTTGCATGTAAATAACCGTTTTAAAGACAAATTAATTATTATCAGAAATTCAATTAAAACCCTTAAAGACGCAGCGTAGTGTGTAAATTGAATTTCGGTTTGTCGGTATTATTCTATATAGAAACAGTCATTAAAACACTCATTTAAGTTTCCGAATTACGTAAGGAATGGATTGCATTATCTCAAAGGACAAAGATGAGAGGAACCTGCCTGGACTGTGAATTTGAAGGAATTAATCAAATAACCTTTTATGCAGTATACCAGAATTGCTGTTGTTTCTTAGAATTCTGACTGGCTGCAGTGGAACGTCATTGGACACATCTCCCAAGGTCAATGAGCGTGTCAACACACAGAGCACACGCCGTTTTAGCTGTGCCGATGCCTACATTTTAGCTTTGACCCGAATCAAAGTGAAGCATCCTCAGGGAGGACGGATAATGACCACTGCGATGATCACCAGCCTTCCAAAGTAACTGGTACTCCAAACAATATGCTGATGCACAACCAGCATACTTCAATTGGCTGCTGTTGTGGCTGAGGAAAATGATGAAGAGGAATGAGATGAGGGGCCCGAGGTGACCCTCAACCTAGCATCTGTGATCAGTAGACATGCAGACCCACAACCTAATTTCAGGCAACAACCTCAGTGCGCAATGATCATTATGTTTCTACCTCCCCAGGCTTTTGATCCAAAGCTGTAACTGGCCTTTTCCGGCAGAAGAAAGTCATTAATAATTCCTGGGACTGAAACAAACCTGCAAGGAGCAAACAGCTGCTTTTCTGCAAATGCATTTGGACCATCTCGTTATTGTTTACACAACTTTTGCTCTATCATTAGAGAAGGAAAATAGATGGAAATGTTGTTTTTATTTAAGAATACATGCAAATTTAAGAAAAAAAGGGCTATTAAACGATTTCCGTGAACAGGGTGCAGAAGAGGTTAGATAGATAACATTGGGGCATATTATCAAGCAGAGCGTTAAAAATTATCGCCCTTTTCGCGGCAGAAAACTGCCGCTAAAGCGACGATAATGGGCTTGATAATATGGCCTTGTGATTTCCAATAGAAACCCATGTTTTGGTGTGAACATGGGCTTCTATTGGAGTTCTCCAGGGCATATTATCAAGCCCATTATCGCTGCTTTAGCGGCAGTTTTCTGCCGCTTAAACAGCGACAATGTTAACCGACTGCTTGATAATATGCCCCATTGTTTTTCACCCATTGTGTGTAAGGCTAAAATGGCGTAGCCTGTGCCATCAATAAAGTGTGTGTGTGTTTACGTTTGATGTTTCAGTTTATCTTCCCCCAACCAAGGACAAAGTGTTAGGTCCTATTTACTTGTTTTCCAATGTGACTGAAAGGGCTAATAAAATGATATGTGTACGTGTGCGTGTATATGGAGCTAAACCTCACTGTATGGTAACTGCTTGTATGCATTTTTAAGTACCTAGGACCCCATTACCAGGTCCTGTGAGTTATCTGTGTGATATTATAGTGCCGGTACTACTGATGGCTAGTACAATAATGGGATTCCACGGGATCCCCTACACATCCATACTGGAATAGGGACTAACATGAGGATATCAGTGCTATGGGTCCTATTTTTACCTGATATTCCCAAATTTCTGACAAAATTCTAGTGGTAAATATCAGTGTTCGTCTTTGTAAATTTGCCTCTGGAGTCACATGCTGCAGGGTGCAATACCGCAGTGGTTAATGTCAAGTCAAGTCAAATCAAGAGATTTGTATAGTGCGCTACATACCCATAGGGTCTCAAGGCGCTTGATGGTGGGTGGAGAATTACTTGTCGAATATCCAAGTTTTAAGTTGTTTTCTGAATGCTATGTGGTTCTGAGTAAGGCGAAGGTTAGTGGGAAGTGAGTTCCAGGTTTTAGCTGCCAGGTAGGAGAAGGATCTACCTCCCATGGTGGTTTTATTGATGCGAGGTACAGTGGCAAGGGCTTGGTTGGAGGATCGTAGCTGACGGGAGTGGGTGTAGAAGGACAGTCGTGTGTTGAGGCATTCGGGTCCAAGTTCGTAGAGTGCTTTGTGTGCGTGGGTTAGGAGGCGGAAAGTAATCCTCTTATTTACGGGGAGCCAGTGGAGGTTTTTCAGGTGACCAGAGATGTGTTCTTTACGTGGGATGTCTAGTATGAGCCTGGCTGAAGCGTTCTGGATGCGTTGGAGTTTTTTCTGGAGTACCGGCGTATAGGGTGTTTCCGTAGTCCAGGCGGCTCGTGACCAGTGCGTGGGTGACCGTTTTTCTAGTATCGGTGGGGATCCAGCGAAATGTTTTTTTGAGCATGCGAAGAATGTTGAAGCAGGATGATGAAACGGCGTTGACTTGTCTGGTCATCGAGAGTGAGGAGTCCAGGATGATGCCCAGGTTCCGTGCGTGGTCCGTCGGGATGGGTGCTTTTCCAAGGGCCTCTGGCCACCAAGAGTCGTCCCAGGCGGAAGGGGAGGTGCCTAAGATGAGGACTTCTGTTTTGTCTGAGTTCAGTTTCAGGCGGCTGTGCTTCATCCACTCGGCTACTTCTTTCATTCCTTCGTGTAAGTTGGTTTTGGCGGTGTTAGGGTCTTTGGTGAGTGAGAGGATCAGTTGAGTGTCGTCAGCATAGGAGATGATGTTGAGATTGTGTTGGCGAGCGATGGTCGCAAGGGGGCTCATGTATACGTTGAAGAGGGTGGGGCTGAGTGACGATCCTTGTGGCACGCCGCAGATGACTTCAGTGGCCTCTGACTTGAATGGTGGGAGGCGGACTCTCTGGGTTCTTCTCATGTGGATTCAGGTGAAAACTCTTGAAAGTGGGGAAATGGTTAATATGACAACTTTTAAAATGCGATTCAATGAGAGTTTTTCCAAAAATGTTAGTGAATACGCATTTTGCATTTTCTTTGTACTAAAGACACATAAGCCTCAATAATGTCCTTCGCCAAAGAATCGCTCATGTAAAGCCATTTATATGCATTCCATAATAGATTCAGAGGGGGGTGTTTTTATCAATTGCTATATATGACCTGTTTATGACACGTTTAAGTCTCTCCTACTCCCAACTATTAGTGTGTTTCAGAAAGTGCACCCCAAAGAGTATAGTTACACAAAGTATTCTTGTGTGCAAGGTAGATCCCCCCATGAACACAGATGTAGTGAAACCCCGGCAAGTCACATAGGGGCATATTATCAAGGGGGTTTATCTCCGCTTTGTTGGCTTTAAAAGCCAAGAAAGCGGAGATAAAATTACCTCCCTATTACCTAGCTGTCACTAACACCAGTTAGCGACAGCTAGTAGGAGATAGCGACCATCTTGGGCCCCGCTTTGCATGTCAGTGAAATTTATCACTAATGACATGCAAAGTGGGCGTGCCAAGATGTTAGCGACTGGAAATAGTCGCTAACATCGCTATCTCCTATTACGAACTTTTGGAGATATGTATTAGGTAACCCTTTCCTCAAAAACTTCATAAATACATTTGTCAATTGCACACAATTCTGCTCTCGAAACAATTTTCACTTTGGGCCATTTTTAAAAATGATCAATGAAACTAAAATGCATTTTTGTGCATCATCTTCATCCCTTATCGGACCAATAATATCTATCCCAAGGCATACTTGTAGCACAGCACTTACAGGGCATAATGTTGGTCTTTAAGTAGATCTGGCCTTGTCCACCTCATCATACAGCACACATTCTCGCACTAACACACAAACGTCCTTATCTATGCCATGCCACCAACATAAGTGTTTAACCCTATTTTTTGTTTTTGTGATCTGAAGGTGACCGTCATAGCATATCATCCATGATCCTTCTCTTAGGCTACTAGGTGGAATTATCTGCCATTCCTCAGGACCACCCCTTCTGACATTATGAGCTCATGTCCAAACATTTCTCAACTCCTTTTTCAACATCTTTTTCTCAGGCCAACCTTCCATTATATGCTTCTCTACTCCTTTTTAAAAACAAATCTTCATCTTGCACCATAATCAAATCGTTTTCTGTCAATCCTGTATTCTCCTCATGTGCATCCACAACACACTCTTCATTCCGTTCTGACACAGACACATCCTACAGATAAAAAGGGAATCGGATCAAGACTGCTGTTCTATTCTTTACCAACATACACACAGTATTATGTTACTATACCTCAATAATTTTAGTGGAAACCAGGCCAATCTTGGAGATGCATTCACCATTCCCTTCGTAGTTAATACCTCAGTAAGAGGTCTATGGTCACTACACAATGTTGCACATCTGCTCCATATGTATTACTTGAAATGCTCTGTGCTCCATACATAGGAAAGTCCTTTCCATTCTATAATGGAGAATTTTGCCTCAGAAGGAGAGAGTGCTCATGATGTAAAGGCTATAACAACCTCTTTTTCCTGAGAATTGATTTGGTTAGCAGTGCTCCAAACCCTTGCCATCTGCATATGTAGTAACAGCACTTCTGAGCTTGGCAGATATTATGTTTGCTTTAAACGAGTTTCCCTGCCCTAAATGTGCAGAAGAAAAGACTTATTTTAAATTATTTTACCTCTCGTTACATTTGTAACTGCCGCATATGATTTTGGAATCTTTTCATAAAATAAACATATGTTGTTGATTGCTCGTTGATCGGCTCATGTGTATAGTCTATACGCATTACACTTTACAATAGTGCTTTGTGTGTAACCCAGCTTAGCACCTCACTAATATGGTGACATCTCTTTTATTCACTGTTTTCCATTAGGTAATAGGTAAACTTTGAGCTTTCACCCAAGTGTTAAGCACCTGTAACTGACTAACTCAATTAGTTTGCCAATACCCTCATCCAGTCCTCTCTTGAGTTCAAACCACTATCCACCGTATTCAGATAGCACATATATCATTGTTCCCTTTTCTTTCTTTTGTTGTCCAAGTCACCGCCTTTTCTATTTATGCTAATTTTTTCAAGTATGAACCATTGGAACTGACCACAATCATGTCCCATTATTACAAAGTGATCGGTTAGGGGGCATTCTCTTTCTTTGTTCTAATTGTGGATTTGTGCTCAAGCAGACGGACCCGCAGTTCTCTGCTAGTTTCTCCTACGTAACCTAGCCCGCATGGGCCTGTCAGTAGGTATAGAGTATACTTACTACGGCAGTTATTGAGAGTTGTTGACATCGTTGTCTTACCAGCAAATGTCATGTTCTTGGCTTCAATACAGTATGGGCATATTTAGCATGATCCACACTTATAATTGCCCATTACCCTTTCTCCACTGAGAGTTCGTTGGTTCTCCAATGTCATGGGGTATGTTCTCACTAAGGCATTCCAAATCGTTTTATTCCTCCTGAAAGGGGTTTTTCTAACTGCAATGTCGTTCCATGGTTTAAGATCGCCCATTTCCTATTTACTATATTTTTTATCTTATTATTCAGGGAGACATATTGGCTGACAAATACTATTCTACTCATTTCATTAATCTTTTTTTCTGTATCTTGGTCCAAAAGACAGTCTCGATTGTAAAACGGTGCTCGCTTGAAAGAATGTTTACTGAGTTTACCTGGGTATCCTCTGTTACTCAATTTCTTCTTTAAAATTTCTGCATGATGGTAACAGTCAGTGAGAGTTGTACAAATTCGTTGCAATCTTAAAAATTCCCCAATGGGAATATTGTTCTTCTGTGAACAGGGGTGATTGCTTTGATATTTTAATAAAGTGCTTTTATAGGTGGGCTTTGAATACAGCTCAACTTGCAATTCATTTTCCATGCTTTTTATGCTAAAATCGAAAAATTCCACATGTAAGTTACTAAAATGTGCTGTAAACTTAAGGTTTGAGTCCCCTAGGTTTAACCATTGTAGGAACATATCTAAATCACTGCGGGCACCATTCCAGATAAATATAATGTCATTGATGAAACAGTGCCAGCATGTGATACACGTGATATTAAAGATATTGTTTTTAAGAAACATACTGACACAACATGTTCAAGGATAGATGAAACCACACAAATTGTATCATCCTGGGGAATGTTGGGGTACAGGGCTTCAATGTCCAGGTTGACCCAAACTGGGGCACCCTGTTGAAGCCCCGACCCTCAAAAATAGAAATGGCGTGTGCTGTGTCCTTTAACCCCTTGCGTGCTGATGACAGAACGGTTCCGTCATCAGCATCGGTTGAGCTGTGCTGATGACGGAACCGTTCCGTCATGACTCCGCCCGCGCAAGGCGGAGTCAGCACAGGCGGAAAATACGCCCGCACGCAAAGGGTTAAATAAGACCTCTGTTTGTGTACTATTGGTTTTAAAAAGACATCCACGTATTTACTAAGTGGTTCCAACATTGACCCTAGACTGCTAACTATTGGGGACATGGGAGGATTAAATATATTGTTATGTTGCGCACATGAAGCTTGTCAGGGGCTGGTATGACAGAGGAATAGCACTCCCAAATCTACAATTATATTATTGGGAGGCACAACTCAAGGTTATCAACCAGTGGCTGCATACCCCACAAGACGACCCAGCCTATTTAGAAGACAGAACACAACTGGGTACTCACAGCCTACTTGCCCCACTATACCACAAGGGACTAGCTGCGAAACTAATGGGCCCAACTAAACACACGGTGGCAATATAGCACAGAGCGCAGACAAGGCTAAAATGGGGGGGCGTCATAACGAAACATACGCCCCTGTGGGATACCAAAGCATTGGGTCACTTGAGGCGTAGCAAGGGGTTCACCCAATGGGATAACATTGGAATCTCCACGGTGGGAGATATGTGGACAAAAGAAGGAGTGGTCCCTTTTGAAACTTTACGACAACAGTATAACCTGGGTCCCAACGAGACCTACCGCTATATCCAAATAAGGCACGCACTGATGACTGCAATTGAGGCGGGTGCAGAGGTCCCGGAGTCTTCCCCGCTGGAAGATCGCCTGCTTACTGATTATATGCAGACTAACGCCACCTCCCTCACGTACCGGAAACTACTGAATAACCTTCCGGACCCTTTACAGAAACTGAAGGAGAAATGGGAAGAGGAGTTGGGCGAGATGGACGAGACAAATTGGAACGCCGCAATGGCATCTCCAAGAGAGGCCGGCATCTCGGCGCGATTCCTGTTGGTGCAATTCATGATATTACACCAGGTTTACTACACGCGGACCACCCTACACAGAATTCAGTGGGCAGACCACCCATACTGCCTAAGGGGATGCGGAGAGGAAGGCACACTGTTGCACACACTCTGGGAATGCCCGATTATTGTAGAGTACCGGCGACAGGTGATGCGTACCATTTCGCAGACACTGGAAGTATCCATAACACCTGACCCGAGAGTGTGCCTGTTGAATGTATGGGGACCGAATGACTTGACGCAACAGGGACAACAATGGGCCATTGTGGGTATTATGCTGGCCAAACGGGATATAAAAGGGGGTGGTGATGGACGGAGCATCTGAATCAATCAAACACTCACACCCTGTCAAAAGATCTGGGTTTAATCCATCACCGTTCTGTAGCCCACTCTGCCACCCCAGTTCAGACATGGCTACATGCAAATCAGTCTGACCCTGTGCCTCATGGGAACAGTCCAGGCCGAACTGCCAAGCCATGTCTTCCCTGGACCGGAAACAAGCTTCCGAGGACCGGTTTCTGGCATTCCAGTCTTCTTCAGCCCGGCTTGCTTGAATCCAGTGGCAAAGTGAGCAAGGGACTCACGTCTGAGCATTCCCTGCCACACTTATGGCGGCCAAAAGCGGTACAAAAGGGGGTGGTGATGGACGGAGCATCTGAATCAATAAAACACTCACACCCTGTCAAAAGATCTGAGTTTAATCCATCACCGTTCTTTAGCCCACTATGCCACCCTAGTTCAGACATGGCTATATGCAAATCAGTCTGACCCTGTGCCTCATGGGAACAGTCCAGCCCGAACTGCCAAGCCATGTCTTCCCTGGACCGGAAACAAGCTTCCGAGGACCGGTTTCTTGCATTCCAGTCTTCTTCAGCCCGGCTTGCTTGAATCCAGTGGCAAAGTGAGCAAGGGACTCACGTCTGAGCATACCCTGCCACACTTATGGTGGCCAAAAGTGTTACTCCCTTTTGTACCGCTTTTGGCCAAACGGGATATAGCACAGAGATGGGGGGCGATAGAAGCACCGACCCTGGCGCAGTGGTGTAGAAACATGGCCATGCTCCTGGTGACTGAGCGAGCAGTGTATAAGCAAAGGGCCAATCCTCGCAAGTGAAATAAGATCTGGTTACCCTTGAACAGCTACAGGGGGGATCTGTGTGAACCGCTGCCAGAGGAAAACATCGACAGTTCAGGGGATGAGGAAGAGGCAGAATAGATAACTAAATAGTGGGCACTGGTGGGTGCGGGTGGGTTAACGGGGACGAGAAGCAGATTAGGTACCTCCCCTGAGAGGCATGGAAGATCTGGGGACATATGTAAAACAACTGAATTGAATTGCTGGTAAGATGGATAGAATCGTAAGTGCAAAGGCTTCTGCTGATTATTCAACCTATAGAGTCACAAGTTGAGTTTTGATTTAAAAAAATATAAAAAAGTAAGACAAACTCAGATTTAATTAATCCTATTTTGTATATTGCCATAATGTTAATAATTGCTGCCGGACCTTAAGTTGTTGGCTGAATAGCTGTGTATTTTTTATCCTCTAAAGTCAACAAATTGTGTAAATAGCCGGCCCGTGGGTTGTAGGCAAAAGGCTGTTTATACTGAAAAGATGTCAATAAAGTCTTGCGTTAAAAAAAAATATATTTATATTGTTATGTATCTTTGGCAAATCCTAAATTGCAGGAAGGATAGGATGCATACTCAATAGAAACTTATACTCTCCCCTGTGTTAAAAAATCTGTTAACTCCTTTTTAAGGTTGCTAATCTCTGAAAAACCTATTCATTTATAGTGGTCCTCAACGTTAAGAAGGTCTCTCATTCTGCTTTCATAATCTGTGGAGTCAAAGACCACCACTCCACCGCCTTTGTCAGCGGGCTTAATTGTAAGTTGATCATTTTCTTTTAGCAATTTTAAAGCTCTCCTCTGGCCTATTGAGAGATTGTTATTATAACCAGAATCCTTTTCTCTTCTTAGTCTTCCCCATAATCAAGATATCGTCCTAAAGGATCATGACCATTTTTTTCCCCTTCAAATGACTTCTGCATCAATCATTGAACCCTAGTGGCTGCAGATGCCAGTTCAAACTTAACCCCAAAAAACTGAAAGCATACAAATTGTGCATCAAATGCTGTTAACCTTCTACAATCAGGATGCAGGGGTACCTGGTAATATGCAGCAGTCAGATCAATCGGACTAAACCACTGAACACCTCTTGTCATGGACAACATCTTTTTAAATCTAAGTAGGGGAATTTGTTCCACCTGAATGTTTTTATTTAGGTCTCTAAGGTCCACACATAAATTTAGCTTCCCATTGGCTTTTTTGCTATCACTGATGGGACCATCCAGTCAGATGCTACTTTAGGTTCAAATATGCCTGTTGCATAATCTCTGGGCTTGTCCCAAAATTCAGCACTATTGGGTGGTGGATGTCACGGGTCTCCAGGTCACAGTGGAGGTGAGATGGCACCTACTGGGAAAGACGGGGGAGGAGACATGGCCCAGGCACTTGAAAATATGGCTTATGATGGCCTCGGGAGTGACAAAGATGGACTTCACAAGGTCATGGGGCGCTGCAGATTCACCTAGTGTTCGGGACTGGGAGCATGATACGGACTGGTGCCAGCAGGTGGAGAAAGTAGGCAGGGGGGTGACTTTGTGGGTTATTATTACCAAAGACTTGTGGCCTACTATTGTATTGATTTTCCCCCACCACAGCCAATGTATAGTACCTCTGTCTCTGCACTATTTGTAATGGTATACTAAGCAATTGTTTAATAAAAAGAATTCCAAACAAAGCCCAAATATACCTGCTGACTGTAATTTTTCTAATTCACACATTACCAGAGGAACATTCATTGCTTTATGGCTGCATGGTACAGTGGCCTTCATTAACACAATCCTGTGTTGAAACCCCTTTAATTTTCCAATCATACCAGCAAACTCCTTAGGGAATGAATCAAAAAACGATGACTCTGTCTCCTCCTCAGGTTGTACAGTCATTACAGGCTAATCACTATTTGGATCTAAAACCATAACTAAATGTCCAATATCTCTCCACTCCAACACAAATGGTCCTTCTTTTCAGACATACAAATGACATTCTGACTGCCTATTCCTAAATTTAAGTAACACTTTTCTAAATACCATCATATCTAAACTCTACCCCATAAATCTTTTTGGTGAAATATCAGGAGCTTCAAGAAATGTTCCCAGTATAGGCACACATTTTCCAGACCTGACACTATAATTTACAATTGTATAGGGTAAACCAGAGTCAGCTACTATTTCCAATTTCTTTTTTTCCCACTCTTCTTCCAGGCAATCTATTATGTTTGGTTTCCTGTTGTCTTCCCTTCTGGGATCTGCTCAGCTACAATGTTCACTTCTTGATCTTCCTGTTCCTCACTAATGCTCAAAAGGCATATATGCTTATCACCATCATCAGGGACTTCATAAGCTCCATCTTCCGAATTCTGTACCATCTTGTCTTTCCTTCTTCTACACACCTTATAGAAATGCCCCCAAAGTCTGCATCCTGAACATTTTTGTTTACAAGTGGGACTTTTTTATCATTGACAAAATGGCCACTATTACCACATATGTAAAACATCCTTCCTTTTCTTTTATATTCTTGTTTTTAGTTCCCTAGTAACTTTTTTTCCAACTTGTCTGGACTCCCTTTTTTAGGCCTTTTTGATTTGTATTGATCTTCTGAGCAGTAGTCACCCTGCCAACCAAGTATTTGTCCTTTTCTTTGTATTTGTCTTTATGTTCAACAATTACTGTCTTGGCACATCTTGCCGTTAAATCTAACCATTTAACAATATCTATCCCTTCTTTAAAGGGGATTCTCCTTTAACCAAAACATTTTCTTTTATACTCAAATTGGCTACATGCATGACAATCTGCTTTTGTGTAGTACTCCGAATCAACATACCAAAGCAAGATGCTGCAAAATCTTCCATGGACTATTCCTTGCCCTGATTCTGATGGAAGAATGTGTATCTATCTATTTCTACACATACTGTGTGTTAAAAATATATATCTGAGCCTTCTATTGCATTAGAAAACATATTTCCTTCACCCACCGCTCAAGCTTTTTTTGCTATACGATTAAAACATTTAAAACCCCGGACCTAAATAATTTCTGGAGTAAAATCTTCATCTTTTTAAGGGGGACATATAATTAATAAAATAATCGTTTCATTCCTCCCATTTAATGGAAGGCTCTCCAGATGTACCAATAAATGACTGTGGGGGTGACACATTTCATATATTTAAACATGCTATAATGACAAGGTCTGCAACAATTTTCCCAGTAAAAATTCATACTAAATGGCTCCGCATAAGGTGTGCAGGTTACCGTGTAAAGCCTGCACCACAAATATAATGTTTAACTCAACCTGTGCTGTTTTAAACACTCTGGAGCAAAATATGAACAATTTTCTTCCAATTTAAGTTGTGCAGAACCTCGTACAATGTCTGCAACACTTTTCTATTGCTCAATGTAAAATGGCCCTTATTCTCCTTTGTAGTGTCAATTTTATTAGGGCTACCTCATATGTATTGCACATATAGTTTTGAAGGCCAATAGGACACATCATACTTAATTGCCCAATGCAAGATGGCTGTTTATTTAGTTTTAGTAATGCATCACAAACCCCATGTGAAGGAGGTAGACTTTACATGACAACCCTTCCCCATCTTTATTTCACTACTGCAATGAAGCTGAAGTGGGATTAAATACACTTCGGAGGGTAAGGGGGCACGGCTGGCAGCACTAGCAGCCTAAGGAAGCATGGGGGCACTCGTAATGGAAGGGGATTGGAAAAGAGGAAAACACGGCCTGCTTCCAATCACAAGACGCAACTGAGGAATTGGGGCCTCAGTCTATAACTCACAGCTGTGCCACAGCAGCACGGGGAAGGCAGTTTCCTACAGTAGAACTGATTACTGACACAGAATGCTCCATCAACATGAACCGTGACTGCACCTGAAAAAAAGAAACATCTGATCTTGGTTTCGTCGTAATTCTGCTTCTGCATGCTGGTCCTCGCACCAGGTCTACTCATCGTCAAATTCTGTAGTGATTCTCCGACAAGACACATAGGGGCCCATTAGGATCTTGGGCAGATCGCCATCCGCCCGAGATCCTTCCTCACCCGCCACCCATTTCCCACGCCATATTACTATGGCCGGTGGGGGCCGCGGCGGACGGAAACACCGTCCACTGCTTTTCCGCCCGGTCAACAAGTCAACCAGGCGGAAAAGAGTTTAATATGGTGTCAGTGTCTGTTAGACACTGCCAGCCATATTACTATGGGGGTGGAAAGTGCTTGTGGTGCCCGTTGCAGGACCCCAGGGACTCTGGGGGGGTGAGGGGTGCTCATGGGGGTACCTATGGTACCCCCCTGCAGTTCCATGCACAGTGTTGTGCATTCAAGTGCACGACTTGCCTTCCTGGTATTGTCAATAAACAAAACAATTGCCAGTACTGCACAATTAATTGAACATTAATTCAAGGCACAATGAACAGAAAAATTGTCCTTGCAAAACCACTCTTTCAGCTTGACTTTAACCAGCAACTTTTCAAATGTATTCAAAAACACCTTTTCCATTTTTAATTAAACTATTCAAAATTACAATCTCCAATCTCCAAAATCGCTATTAATTCTCTTTTTTTGGTTTTTTGAAGCCTCATTCGAATTATACAGTCCATTCATTCTCTAAAATGTACACTATATTCGCAACATGTAAACCGTGACAGACTCAAACATTTATTACACTATTCCTCACATCCATCCATGCAGTCACAAAACAAGCATACACAAGTGCCCACCTAACACAAACCCTTTTCCAGTGAACACACTTTCAATTCAATATTAAATACACCACTAAACATTATTTATAATACAAGGCCATCTGCCTACTCAAACTTAATCCTCTATTTCAAAACTAAATCTATTCACATTGGCCTACGCAAAACAATGGTCTACCCGTTTCGAATCTCCCATATTTTGGGGATTGTCCTCAGGACCAACAATTTCTCATTGTCTGTGTGGGGTGAATTCTGTCAAATATTTGTTTAATGATGGAAACATGGGGCTCTGCTTGATGGTGAGCCACTCAAATGGATGTTGTCCAATTTCTTCTCAATACAATAGCGCCTTTCAGAATCACATTTTGCTCTTTGTGCCGGTCATACAACTTTTCTTCCTGACCTCGTTTGAAGAATGCAGGCTTGAATTTCGGAGGCGCCAGGTGAACTATTACCGGTCGTCACGCTCACTAGTTGAGTTCCCTTGTTGTTTTTATGCTTCCTGGTATTGTGGCGGGTGGTGCTGAGTGCACTGCCCGCCACAACGTCAGGAATGCGGAACGCGCCCGCCACTGTGGTGGGCGCATCCTAATGGCCCCCAAGGGACCCCCGCCCTTATGGCGGGCGGTCCCATTTCACGATAGGATGGTGGGCGGACAAAGTCCGCCCGCCAACCTAATGACCCCCGCAGTGAGGTAAGTAGTTTATTTTGTACAACCTGTCACGGTACAGCAAATGAGTATTTGACAAACTTCTAATCTCCTTCATCAACTGCCTTGGAACCTCAACAAGATTCTGTTGACTATCTGATGGTTCTACATGACATCAAACAGTCCATGACAATACATACAATATTTTACAACAACAGACAGTGCCAGATTGTGCGCCCATTTCATCCTGCCTCCTGAGAAAATAAATTCAGTTTTGAAATAACTCGCCTGTTGGTCTCAGGGCAAAGGTCAACTAGAGACTGTGATATCTACAGCCACCAATCAGTTTCTCTGAAAGTTCAACCTTTATTATTTGTTTACATGGAGATTTGGTTTAGAATTGAATAGTGTAAGCCTTTGAGCAGGCACTCCTTTTAATAATAATTTTCTGAATCAGTAGTATTACCATTGAGATGTTCGCGACTGTAAGAATAATGGATCAATATTTAAAAACCTTATTTTAATTATGAGGTCTTTCCATGGCAGCGACACTGGTAGCCTGTTGGCTATTATTTCAAGTTCAACTGTTGTTGAGGAGTCTCTTTTGCAGGGCTCATTGAATGAAATGATCTATGAAGCCAGGTGGTACAATGCTAATGGACTGCAAGCCTGAGCAACCACCAAAGCATGCACAGGTATGTGAGCCTGTTCATAGTGGTTGAGAGCAAAATGTATTTTCTGGGAGCAATCAGAGTACTGTTATATCCTTCAAATTCAGAGTGGTCTTCCCCCAAACATTTTGCCTGTCCTCTTCCATTTTGCTGAACCTAATTTAGTGGGCTGTAGTATTCGCTGCACTTTACAACTCCTAACCATTGCTAAAGTGCTTGTAGTCCCTACCCTAAATCATAGTTAAATTGACTTATGCCTAATTGGCATACTTAATTGATTTATAAGTATCGTCTAGAGACGTATACCGTATAGCCAGTGCCTGTAAATTGAATGCTACAAGTGGGCCTACAGCATCGATTATGCTGCACACTTCAGTGAAGCTTTAAAAAATGTCCCAGGTGTGACAATGCGGTCTTAAAGCAGCTTTAAGCTGTCATGTCACCTTGGCAATTAAACCCCCTTGCCAAGCCTTAAACTTCCCTTTTAATACACATGTCGCCCCTAAATACCTTAAAAGGTTGGACATGTACTTTTAAGTTTTACACGTCCTGGTAGTGAAAAACTACAAAATGTGTGTTTCACTACTATGAGGCCTATCCCTCCTATAGGATAACATTGGGGATTCCTTATTACATATAATAAGCTGTCCTTTCCAATTGGGAGTTGGTGGCTATGCCATGTTTGATGTATATGAAATTGTAATTATAATCTCTTTGAAAATGCTTCTGTTAGATAGTTGGCATTTCCTTCTCCTTAGACCTTTTAGTGCCTGTAGCGGGTCTTGTGAATTCTCATCCAGGAAGAAGGATCGCTGTGCTGCTACAAGGACTGCTGTTCTAAAGATGACCTGCTGCATGTTGCCCTCTTGCCTGGGGAAGAAGAACTGGACCTGAAATGTATTCTTCAATCCAGGACCACAGAATGACTGCAAGGAATAGCACACTGGCCTCCTGATCTTATCCTCTGGGACATAAGAAGCACCTGAACCAGCTCCTGAACCCAGCTGCAGCAAGTCACCGATCCGCCAGTCGTGCCTTTTTGGTCCTGGACCCTTGGTGTGGCTCCTGGGTTCCAAAATCAAGATTTTGGGCTTTGCGACCCCAAACAGGTTTGTTTGCATTGAGACCACGCAGCATGTACTGGTAATAAGAGTACGCCTCTGTCAGTCCATCTCTTTGCACCGCTGTATCGATTGCTCATGGGGGACCACCAAAGCCAAGCACCAGCCCAACCCTCCACCACACCCAATCTGTTCTTTGTGCCGCGCCAACAACCGCCTGTGATGCTTTCCTTGCTTCCAGTGGCTCTCTTCAATGTGAACAGGATTCTTGGCACAAAATTTGAGAAGGTAAACCTTCAGCAGGACTAATCTGGGACTGTATTCGACCCACACTCCATCACAGTCGGCTTGAACTTTTGAGATTCACTAGATTCAGCGTGACCAGATACGGCAGGTGGTGCTTTATGTTTTCAAGAGCTATTTTTCACTTTATTCTTTAAACATTCATAACTTTGGTTCTGCAGAATGGATGCTTGTCATTTTGGTCATGTTTTATTTATTAGATTTAGCTCTATTTTTATAACATGGTATGGGCTCTTTTTGTTGGGTACTGTTTTTCTGTGTGAAGTTTTGCAGAAATAATGTACACATTGGGCCCGATTCACAGAATGAACTTACTACTTTTGGCATTCACAGAATGCACTTACTACTTTTGGTATTCACAGAATGAACTTACTCATTTCGGTATTCACAGAAGTTAGGACTACTAACTTTAGGACTCCTAAATGCCTTCTGTGAATACCGAAAGTCTTAAAATTTGTATTTTTCTCAATTTAGTAGTAGTAAAGTTAGGACTACTAACTTTAGGATGCCTAAATGCCTTCTGTGAATACCGAAAGTCTTAAAATTACGATTTTTCTCAATTTAGTAGTAGTAAAGTTAGGACTACTAACTTTAGGATGCCTAAATGCCTTCTGTGAATACCGAAAGTCTTAAAATTACGATTTTTCTTAATTTAGTAGTAGTAAAGTTAACTTTACTGCTACTAAATTGGGAAAAATCCTCACGATTTTTCTTAATTTAGTAGTAGTAAAGTTAACTTTACTGCTACTAAATTGAGAAAAATCCTAATTTTAAGACTTTCGGTATTCACAGAAGGCATTTAGGCGTCCTAAAGTTAGTAGTCCTAACTTTACTACTACTAAATTGAGAAAAATCCTAATTTTAGGACTTTCGGTATTCACAGAAGGCATTTAGGAGTCCTAAAGTTAGTAGTCCTAACTTTACTACTACTAAATTGAGAAAAATCCTAATTTTAAGACTTTCGGTATTCACAGAAGGCATTTAGGAGTCCTAAAGTTAGTAGTCCTAACTTCTGTGAATACCGAAATGAGTAAGTTCATTCTGTGAATACCAAAAGTAGTAAGTGCATTCTGTGACTGCCAAAAGTAGTAAGTTCATTCTGTGAATCGGGCCCAAAGTCTCCAAGTTAAGCCTAACTGCCCTGTGTCAAGCTACCAGGGTGTTGAGCACAGGTTAATTTGGGGCTTGCTTGTGCCTTACCCTTACACGGATTGTGGATGCTGCTTCACCAGGGCTCACACCCCAGTCAGCCAGTAAACCAATTTCTCACAAGCAGTAAATCGGCTGACACTTTCTGAATTTCCTGTTTGTTTGTTAAATATTCAGAATATAATTTTTGAAATAAAAGAACAAGTGAAGTCAGCAAACAGCTCATGTGGTTTCATCCAAAATATAAGTAGCAGTACTTAATTTGTGAAATAATAAGTGCCTTTTTCATTCTCCTTCAAACTTACCCTGTCCCACATGGCACTCTTTCAGGTTATTTTTCATCACTGCTTTCTTTCTTTGGTGGTGTCTCTTCTTCCTCTTCCCTTTTGTGCTTTTCACACTCTTGCTCTGGGTCAAAGTCTGACAAGGACAATTAGGTGTTTGGTCTCTGAAAACCCATGCTGATGGGACCACCTCCAACCACCAGCTCAAATTAAGCCCTCTGCAGCAGTAGGAGTATTGATTATGATTCAACGCATGATTTATCAAAATAGAATTCTGGGGAAGTAAAAGTATGATTTCTTCTGTCACGTGCTTTGCTCTGACGAGGGGTTGCCAACAGGTAGATCAGAAACTACTTGTGCCTTCAACCAATGGAGGGCAAGACTACTTGAAGCTTGCAGTCTAGAGGTGGCCATATATAAAAATAAAGGGTTAAATAAAAGAAAGAAAGGCATGCTGGTATGGGGACCATTGCTGCAGTGGATACAAGATCAGTCCTAGGGGTAGAAATGATACTGCGGGGCTCTGTTAGGATTACGGAGGGAGCATAGGTTCAGATATATATTTATCTATGTATCCAATTGCATTGTGTGTTTTTTATCCCTTCTTTATTATTTTATTTTATTATGCTCCATGTGCTATTCACTCTTTAAAAAAAATGTGTGTAATGTAATAATTTGGGATTCTAACATGGATATGTATCGAGACCTTGGTCTTCGGAGGGTGTGGGGGGAGGAGAGGATGTTCTTAAAGTATAAAAACTGTGAATAAAATAAAAATTAAAAAAAGAACCTACTCGTGCCTCACCAGTACCCTCTAAGTAACTCCCCGAAGTGCAGCCCAGCACAGTATGTAATTCGGAGTGTCTTCCATATCGAAGAAGGCAAGTGTACTAATTTTCCTAGCCTTGTAGTGACCTTCTGAAAACCCAACAGCAGACACATTAATACAGACAGTGACAGCCTGCAGTACAACATGACCACCTGTCTTCATGGATGTCATTTAGGGGTCACATTTGTGATCCTTATATTGCCCCTTGCTATCCCTGGCACTGCCTTTGCCATCCCTGGTCAAAAACACAGGTGTGTCTCGCATTATCATAGTCAGGCTCTAATCTCGTTTCTACTCATTTTTATGACATTATTAGTGAATAATAATTTGCTTTTTACTACTGGTGTAATAAAAAGTTAAGAAGCAAAATCTGGACCTACACTGACATGTGAGAAAAATACAATGGTTTTAATATATGTTGTATGCATGCATGTGAGTGATAGTGAGTTTGGGTGAGAGAGCATGTATATGTATGAGCATGTTTGTTTGCATATGGGATTGCGGATGTGTGTTGTGTCAAAATGATTGAGTTAGTATAAGTGAGTCAGAGTAAGAGTTAATGAGACACTGTGAATGAGTGATTCAGGGTGAGAGTGAGTGCACAAGAGTAGGTGAAAATTAATGAGGGCAAGTCAGTGTTAATGATAAACTGAATGTGAATAAGTGAATGTAAGTGAGCATGTGTTGTTATGCTTGCAGAACTGATGTTGGACCTGGCACACTTCTTGGCTTATAGAAGCCCCCTTGACAAAATGTTGTCACTGGAATACTCGAGGCAAGACTTGCATCTGGGATACCCTCAGCAAAATGCTACTACTTGCACTCTGTAGGTAAATTTTGCCATGGAGCACCCATGACAAAATGCCAGCGCTGGCCTCCTGAAAATTCTTGCCGTACGGGAAGACAATTGTGGCAAGCTCATGGGGCCATCCATGACAAAATTTAGTCCTTGACATTTTAGACATAACGTTTGGCACTGGCATATTGAATTCAATGTTTGGGCAATCGGGGTCACCATGGCAAAATGCTGGTCCTAGCACCAGAAGTCATTTTTGACTTAAGGGCACACCCATAGGAATTATATAAATACATTTGGTTGAGCTCATGTGACTGTCAGATCACAGGAGCTTGGCACACCATTGATGGACCTGAATATTTAGTGAGTTTTTATTTAGAGCTTATGGCTTTTTATCAAATATATGTGAAAAATGTGCACTAAAATGCACTACTAAATCCCATTTTTTTCAAACTTTTTCTCAGAGACGAGAAACCCTCACGCTTTGTTCTCACCTAGAAGATTATATAATATTAATTATGCAAATATGTAATGTTAATTATTGTGATGTAATCAGGATTAAGGTTATAAGACATCAATTCTTGGGACAACGCAGGGTCAAAGATCATATGCTTTCAGTTCCTGTGACATTATTAATGTCAAATGGTATATGATGTCACTTCCGCTAACCCTGCCATTTTGTTGAATCTATGTCCATCCCCATCTCCAATCTTAGGTCAGTAATGTCACATGGAGAATGGTCATTTTGCAAGCGCTACACCATCAGCCATCCACTGCTTGTGAAAACTGGACATAAAAACAGTGATAACAATAGCTAGAGTGGAGTTTCTAGAGTTTGGACTGCAGAGAGGAAGTATGTGATGAAAAAGGGGGTACATCACAAATGGAAATAGCAGCTGAGTCCGGGGCGCGGAGCTCACAACGATCCTAGGCGCTGGCGCCAGCTCAGCTCAGCTCAACATCACGTGACTTTGTGCACTACCTCACTTAATCTCCCTCGATGGCTCCCCAGTGCCTGGAAACCCTTAGGGGTGATAAGTCACACTGTACAAATCAGGGATTATTTACACACCTAGGAGTGTTCATCACCATCTCCATCTCTCCTATCATTTGTATGGGAAGATCATTACACATCTACATTTCGGACTTAGTAATAAATGTGGGAGGGACAGAGAGAGTGCCTAAGGAAAGTTACATGTTTGCTTCTACTTGGGAAGGGATTTAGGGAGGGACATGCACACACTCACAAAAGTGTAAGCCTATTGCAATGCCCAAAAAGCACTGCAGCCAAAAAAGGACCCAAAATAGTGGTAAATTACTCCAGCTCCGATCTGGAGTAAGAGCATCACCACACACGACCAACCACTGGTACTGCAACACCCTTCCATTGAAAAAATAGATGTAGGGGTTAAAATATAACCCCACATGAAATAATGTTAATAGCTCTCAGTAAAAGAAGTGGCTCCTAATAAGGAAGGTATTGTGGAAGCTACTAAGTTTCCACCATAGTACAAAGAACTAAAGAAGAGAAATAAAGAAACCAATCTGATAGTAATATATAGTTTGGAGGAGATGGAGCTGTGTGCCATTGTTGCCACAAGTGACCACTGGCCAAAACTTAAATGAGTCATTGGCGAGCAGGCTGTTTTTCTGATTCTGCCTATCCTGATCCTGATCCTAATTATAATTCTATCTATAAAAGGATCCTGTAGACTAACTTGTTCTAAGGAGTCATAAGACCTGCGCTAAGAGATGCCTTCTGGGGCAATGTGTGCTTAACGAATGTGGGGGCATATTATCTAGGAACGGAGTTAAAATTATTGTTGTTTTAGCGTCAGGAAACTGCCGCTAGAACAGTGATAATGGGCTTGATAATATGCCCTTGAGAATTCCCATTGAAGCCCATGTTAACACCAGAACATGGACTTCTATGGAAAATCACAAGGGCATATTATCAAGCCCATTATCGCCGCTAAAGCAGCAATACTTTAAACACTGTTTCTTCATAATATGCCCCAATGTACTTAGTCTGTCAGGGCCAGAATTATAGAATGGCATTTGTAGATGATTCTACCTATTTAAAATGCTCTGATTCACGCTATCAGCACTCCATATAATGATCTGAACACCAACCTATACCCCTCGCACTTCACTCTCTTGAAGAGTGTGACAAGATAACATCTGTTTTCACATTTTTACATTTTGTTAATGTAAAGTTCTTGTTTTAATAAAATGTCAAGCGTTTTTCTTGAACAAAGTGCACCTTTCTACCATCTTCAGTGTTTTTAAACCCCTCCTCACTTGACTCAGTGTATGAATTTCACAACCGAGTATTCATGTACCATGAAAGCAGAATTTGTGAATGATAATGATTAAGAAAGGATCAATATTGTTAGGTCGATTGATTAGCTAGGTCCTCTTTTAGTGATAGAGTTTCATTTATTGTTGTTATTTGGATAGCGAAAGTAGTAATATTTTTATGGCATTATTGAAAATACCAAAGGAAAATGTATTGAATTTTGATTTAATGCAGCACAGCAAACAATGTATCTGTATGGCACCAGAGTAAAAAAAGGCACAATTGCTGCTGCAAGGCCAAGGTATGTCTGTTCTGTCATGGTTTGTGTAATGTAAAGGTACCATCCAGGACAAAATATTATTCTGTGACAAAAGGTAACACTTTTCACACTTTGTATGATTTCTGTGCAGTGCAACTAATTGCAAAGTGGAAAGCGTTTAAAGTCTTTTTAAACTTGCTCCATCATTACACCTGCCTTGGGGAGGTGTAATTCATAGTCCCAAATCCCTGGCTGCAAATATTAGTAGATAGCGATGTGAATCAAAACTCGAGGATGGTTACACTGGAAATATTCATGTCCCAAACATGGAATGCCCCCTGCAAGTATACGTTGCATTATTGAGGTAACTTTCCAGTGCAAATCATGATTTGTGTCGTAAAGTAAATTTCAACACAACACGTTGTGCCTGGTGTGCATCACCTGGCACAAAGTGTTAGTGCAGCGTCCCTAAAAATTGCTTATGTATAATATCCCGTAAAGAAACACGTTTGTGTCGGTAATTGATTTCTATGTTTACTGTGTTCATTGAATATTATTTGTCACATTTAATATAGATACATTGAACTGTTTAGGCAATCAGCCCAAAGTAAGACTGCAATTGTTGATAAACAACCCTGTGTTAGGCATAAGCATCATTATTAATGCCAACTTTTTAATTGATGTTTCAAAGCTGTTTACAAGAAGACATTTAATAATAATGGGACCTACCATCTCCCGAGAACGTGGAAAATGAATATTTGACAGTCATCACAGAATACATTATGCATATTTCATTCTATAGAACATATTTTTACATACATTCTTCTGACAGACATTTTCTTTCAAAGGAGCTGAGCCCTGAGGAAAATGAGTAAAGAAAATACCTTTGCATAACAATCAAAGCAATCCTCTCAAATAGAAAATCATAATGTGCATTATTGTAATCAAGCCTATATTGTAGAAGTATCAGGCATACATGGTGCAGTATACTGTCACGGAAAATGTGGCCTTTCAACCATTTCCAAAGCTTATTAGTTAATAAAAGCAATTTCTTAGAAAAAAATGTTCTCAAGCTTCAATTCGAAACAAAGGTAGCAATGCACATGATTGCATAACCTTACAATTGATTTAATTGAGCAGGTAAAAATAGTCATGTATAAAGCATGGTAAAACCTTCTCCTCTTTAAGTATTGGCGTTTCAGCTCTAGCTCGATCCACATTAGAACAAGAAATGTAACTAGGTCACAACTACAGGACATTTTAAAGCCTTGAAAGATATATTGTTGGTAAACTATATATAGGGATTTTACTAGTGGGGAAGAGGAAGATGGGGGTGCAGGAAAGGTACTCTGTTTAAGGTCAACAGCAGCATGGGACAGATTCCCACACATGGATATTCCTGACTATGCAAATCTTTGCTGGCAAATACTGTTCTTAAGAACCTAGACACTCCAACACCATTGCATGGCTGAAACAGGTGTCCAACAAAGCACTGCCATGGATCCTATTCATTGTGACCCTCTCAAAGTGTTTCCTAGCACCTTCAGGAACTACTAGCTTATTATCTTGGTCAACCTCCCAGCTAAGGCAAATTGTGGGTTTCTTGAGTAATCTTCCCTTAAAGCTACTCTTGCTGCCCATTTTGAGTGCCCGCTAGTGCTAACCTTCTTCTTGGGCCAACAGAATATCCACTTTGGTGCCCTGATCACAGGCAGCGAAAGCACCTCCACCTCTCAAATGATTTATTTCCCACTGGGTTCACACTACCTTGCTATGTTGGAGCAGACTATGATTCGTTCCTGTTTTCCAAAGTTTAGGGACCTAAGAAGTTGTCTCTTTTAGATGTGTTGCTCCTCTCTTTTCCTTGGTGCAGGCCAATATCTCTGTTTTTGGAATCACCCTTTGGTTCTTTTTAGCTTAATACACATGCACAGATCTGCTGTATTACAAAGTTGCTTGGGATCAGTGAGCTTAGAATACATGAACTGCAGGTCCAACTAGGAAGGACATTCAATCAAGATGTAATCTTTCATTATCAAATTATTTAGCCTATCACAAGTACTCACTTTATAGCCCTTCATCCAGCTGTCCAGTGCTTTTTAATGAGGTATCTGCGAAATCTATCCATGTTTGATGCGTCTCTTTCTGTGTGCTCCAAACATCTTCCTGTACTCTTCTGGCATGAGACCAAACCTCTACACTTGGGCATGTATCAAGTGGGTTTATGCGTCATCTAACTCAACCCCTACATTTAGCAGTGTATTCCTCACCTCCCCCAGTGCAGGTCCCAAACCCCACAACCATGCTCCCCATGCTGTCCAGACTACACATTCTTAATGTCCTTTCATAGTATGTGAGCCACATGTGTAGGTTATTACCCACTGATGGAGCAAGGTTTCATACATACAGAAACTTCCTCGGATTCAATCCTTTCGAAATAACATGTAACAAATTACCCAACATGTTTTGTGAAATAATAAACTGCATTACACAACATTTCTAGTATCAAGGGGAAGCTTGTCAATGTGTTTTTACTAACAGTAACCTGAGTGTCTTAATAGGGCCGCCAAAAATGCAGGAACCCTTATGCGCAGGTGACTGCCTCATCTACGTGGTCTCATATCTCTGCTTTTGGTGGGAATTTCTTGCAGCTGCGCACTAGTGCCAAACATGGCCGCTTCAAACATCACATGCTAATGCCTATTCTGTGCTTGAACTAAACCTTGTGTGCTCTGCTAAACTATTAATGCTATAGTTAAAATAAAGTAATGAGGTTAGAGTAGAAATAAGTGGTATACAGAGCATTCATTTATTTTTGTATTCTAATATTTCGCTCTTTGACTCTATTATCAGCTCGTATTTGGCCTGAAGGGGGACACAAACTCCATTTTGAAAGCTTTTGATCATGAGCAGTCAAAGATCCTTGAAGTCCATGTCATTGAATGGCTGCCAAAACCCGTCTTAACCAAGATGTTCCTGGAAACCTGACCATCTGACCCCACGAAAAAAAGTAATATTGTCTGCATTTATACATTGTATACAAATTAAAATAATATTGCTTGGTGGAATAAAAAATAATGGGAAAGTAAATTATGGGCGGGAACTTGATCAATTTAAGTCAATGAAAATTACCTCATACTGGCATGGTGCGATGACCTTACCTCGTCTATCTGACCAATACAATTGAAGGGAATACACATATTCGCAATATTTGGGGGTGGTACATGCCCTAAAAATAGTATAACTAAGGTAGGCTTAGTTAGATAGTTTGTTTGACTTGTCACAGACCTATCACTGACCCAACGTATGCTGAATGAGAATTGAGAGCAGAGTGTTGGTCGAGCATTCTGTCAGAAGAATGAGGGGTTTTGCTGAGGGAGAAGTATTGATTACCCAGTCGGGGGTCCGAGTATCCACAGAGAGGGGTGCAACGCTGGCGTTGCACACAGTGGAGGATACCTGTCCTGTCTTGCACCTGTCCTGTTCTGTTTTCTCCTGATAAGTCAGGAGCCCTTCTCTTGTCCCAGCCTGTGGCCAGGGTTGGTCTTCGCATCATTCTAGGTAAATATAAATCTGTGTGGGATGTCCTTGTACCGTTTCCATTTCTCACCCATCCCAGGTACCAATGTCTAAAAATGTGTTTTTAAAATCTTTAAAATCTTGAAGAATTATTGCTTTAATAATTAATTTCTTACTCGAAAAATCTTTGGTGTCCCTGATGTGGCTGTTGACTCATTAAATATTGCATAGATAAAGTGCTAAAAAACGTACCCGATCTGTGGTTATTTTATGAAGGAAATTGTTAAAATCTACCTATCATTCTAACTCCCTTTGATCCTCTGTTTAGGACTTAGAGCACAAGTGACAAGGATTGGTAAATTATGGCGTACAGGTCCTAAAAGGTGAATAAAATTCTAATAGGCAGGAAAGTTAATAAAAGCTGGATTACCGGTTTAAAGTGCGAATGTTTATGGGCCCAGGTAAGTATTGTAAACTGAGCTGGTAATCGCGCGCACCGGTAGTATTTCTTTGGTAGCAGAGGATGGTTAGGATTAGTTAAGATAGATAGTTAGTTGCATATTGATTTTGTATTGAATTATGTTTTAACCAACACACGTTTGTATTGTTATTCGTTGTCTGGAATTCCCTGAGGATATTGAATAGTGGGTGGTAAATGGAAGCCATACTGCAGTGAGGTACTGGCCCGATAAAGTAAGTGCAGATAGATAGGTAAAACTTGAAGCACTAGTTAGGGATTATTTTTCTTGTATAAAAGTGAGAATAAGTGATAGCAAAAATATTCGCTGGTGAAACTTTGGTCTTATAACACCTAGAAAGGGTAAGTCTGGAGAAGTAACAGGTTCTTTGTTGCTTGAGTGAAGAGTAAGCAGAAGAGGTTTTATTCGTAGTGCGTGAAGGGTAAACGGAAGGGTTTTACTCGCTGAATTTAGCCAATCAGATACAGTAGCGATTGTTTCTATGATGTATGTTAATGAAATGTGCATTTTAAAATTGAAAGAATTTGAGTTTTCATATTACCTTGCAAAGGAGTGGGTAAAGCAGCGGGTGTGTACCCGAGGTAACATTTGTAAAGGAGGGGTGAGTGCAGAGCATGAGAACTCATCTCACGGAAAACTGCGCGACCATTCGTTGAATTGTTTTCGAAAGTAAATGTTGATTGGTTGTTGAAAAATAAGAGACGCGCTGGTATTGAAAAAGCAGTTAAGTGAAGTATACAATTAATTAAAACAGCAATCATTGAAATTTTAGAACAGCAGTAAATATATGCAGCATCTGGATCTGGCATTTACAGGAAATCGCCCTGATAGAAAATACTTAGGCTTTGCCCAAGAACAGAGTATTAGAGGAAGACCATATATAATGTACGGAGAAAAGAAAAACATTTATTTTTTGCAAAAAGTTAAGAATTATTTAAAAAAAGATAAGCCCATTAAGACGAGAGAAGGAATTATTATTCCACCACCCAAAACGCCCGCATCATACATTATGATAGAAAGAGGCTACCACACTAGTACACAAAAGATTATGGCATATTGGCATTTCCAGAATATGGGACATTCAATGGTAGAATTTTGCATAATTTACAAACTCGCATGAATGAATTAGACCCGAGACCAAGATTAACGCAATATGAAGCATTAGAAGAGTGGGAGACTGAGGCTTTTGAGCGAGACAGACCCAGAAGTTACAGGAATTTTAGTAAATCTTAACCTAAGTTTCCCAAAGAGACAAGAGATAAACAGATGAAACAATGGAGACAGTCTATGCTAGTGGAAGGATTATATCCTTTACTAACCACAGAAGTACCATCAGGAAGTAAAAGTACAGAGAAAATGAAACATTTATTGACTAGTGGTGGTGATTAAGATGATGATTATTTTTAGGATTTATTATTGAAAAATCAACTGCCTTATCAGGAAGAAACAAATAGAGTTACCCCTAGTGCTCTGTTCTTCAAACCACACTTAGTTCCGCAGATTGTACATGAAACTAGTATAGAAAAAGTGCTACAAGAAAAGGAAAGGGAAGCTATAAATAAAGAGAGAAATGAATTAATTCAGAAAATAACACAACTGAATACCAGTCCTGAAGCCCTGACGATACCAGTAACTATAGATCTCGTAGTTCCCTTATATTAAGATAGGCAACCTAATCCTAAGACTCCAGTTCTGACTACACCAGTTGTACATTCCAGAAAAGAAAACATAATAGTTGATGACCAAGCAAGTGAGTGTGAGTCAGTAATATCATTAATTGATTTGCCCATAAGAGAGCCAACAAATGACTTATTTAGAAAGGTTACCCCTGGGATCTCGAGAGAAGTATATATTGAAACATTGACTGGTACAAGAAGTGCTAATTTAGTAATCCCAGAATTAATAGAAAGATGCACTTGAAAAATAGAGAAGCCAAAGTATCAGCCAAAGATATTGGGCTTTTTCAAATTAAGAGTGGATTTGGAAGAAATGATAGCTGGAAATGTAGGATTAGAGAGATTAAACACATTTAGTGATGAAGAGTTGTTATTCATATGTAGACGCATTACTCAAAATCCGAAAATATTCCATGAAAAATGTATGAATTTGTCTTTGGATATTGGAATTCACATAGGCTAATCTAAAGTATTGCAGAAACCCCACAGAGCGGAATTTTCTGACAAAGATTTAGAAAACATGAATGTGGCAGGACGGAAATTGCAGATAAAAGAATTATTGTTGATGTTACAGAAATTGGGAGATTTAGACATATGCAAAGCTAGATGGACAAAGAAAAGGGAATTAGCACAAGCAAATTGAACTGCATCTGAGTATTTAATGAAAGAAACAGAAAAGTTTGGAAGTTTGTGTCCAATAAGAGAAGTTCCAGGAGGAGGTTATGTACACGCCCCGTGGTCTCGGCAGGATATTTTATCATTTACAAATGACTTCCCAAAGCTTAGAGAGAAGCCAATAGAATGGTATAGGCAAGTCAACAGATTTGTGAAAGTTTCAAAAGTACTATTAAAAGATTTAGATGGTTTATTTGACCTAATTGTGCCTGTAGATTTATGGACAGAATGCAAAATTACTGTAGATTGGCCAAATGATGTTTACCCTAGAGATGCAAAGAAGGGAGCCCCATAAGATGAGGTAATGAAGAAAAATAATCAGGTAATAACTTACTTAAAGGGAAAAGGACCTCCAAAAGAAACAGATTGGACAAAAATAGACAGAACAACCCAAAATAAGGATGAATCCGTGCATGCATGTTATGAGCATCTTTTGCAAGTGTTCAAACAGTATAGTGGGTTGGAAAATATTGACACCAAGGACATGACACATTTTATTTTTCGTTTTGTGTCCGGCCTAAAACCCGAAATATCTCAAATGATTAAAGAGCATACATCATGTTGGCAGGCAAAGCCTATCAATGAGATTCTCAAGTATGCAAAATACTGTGGGGATGAAATCGATAATAGGCAAAAGAAATTAGAAGAAAAGGTAATGTGGGCACAGGTAAAATTAGCAGAACAGCAGTGTTGAACTTGGCCCTCTTGGCAGGGTCATCCCTGAAATTTTTGCCTTCCTCCAATATTCTCTCTGACCTGTTTTTCTTGGTTTAATGACTCTGGGCACTTTACCACTGCTGACCAGTGCTAAGGTGCATATGTTCTCCCTATGAAAATGTATATGTGATTGATGTTCATGATTGGTTCATTGGATTTACTGTCAGTTCCCAGTAGAGTGCACCAGGAGTGCCAGGGCTTGTAAATGCCAATACTGCTAGTGGGCCTGCAGCACTGGTTGCGCCACCAACAGAAGCAGCCTTTTAAATGTGTCTAGGGACTGCCATTGCAGAACCTGCGTGCAGTCTGGTACTGTCATGCTGGCTGGGCAAGTGCACACACTTGCAGCCTCTAAACCTTCCCTTAACTTCATATTAGTCACCCCTATGGTAGGCCGAAGGGCAGGGTGCATTGTAAGTGTAAGGTAGGACATGCTCTGATGTGTGTGGCATGGCCTAATAGTGAATTACAGCCAATTTCGTTTTTCACTATTGTAAGGCTACCTGTTCTCTTAGACCAAGATGGGCTGCTGGAATTATAACACTCTATAAGCCCAGCAGGCTCAGGGAACATGGTAGAAAGTCAAGTTTAGTATGCCTGAACTCAGAATATTAAAATACTTCTATTAGTAAAGTTTATTTTAATATCCTGTGTTTGCAAATACTACTTTTAGAAAGCTAGTATTTGCTTGCCTAACCATTTCAGCCCGCCTCTGCTAGGATGTGTATCTGACTGTCTGGGTTAAGTGAGTGACAGGGCTGGGGGATGACAGGCGGTGAATGCAAGGATTACACCTTGGTGGGAGGTGGGCGTGCCCCTGGACTCTGAATAGGGCTGTGCTCTGCCACCACAATGCTGGCTCCGCCCCCTGGGGAGCGACTGATGACTCAGCCAACACCTGGCCCAGGAAAGGCGAAGCACTGTCAACAAGGTACTCCTGGCTGCCCCTGTCCCTACAATGCTGGCTCCACCTCCTGTGGAGCGTCTGATGTGCCTGCCCCTCACACTGAAAGCAGATGCCAGAGTACACCCAACAAAGTGCTCAGAGACTGAGTGAAGTTATGCAGAGGCCCCCCTGGCCTGTGAGAACAAAGAAAATGATGTATAAAAGTAGGAGCCCTGCTCCTTGTAAATTAGAATCCTGTTTCCCACAAAGAACCTCTGCCGAACTAGAAGGAGAAGAAGACGCTGGAAGGACTGGCCTGCTGCTTGCCTTGCTGAGGAAGGAGAGGAAAAGACTTGCTGAAAAGAATTGTGCTAGAAACTTTCTCCAAGGGCTTGACTGAGCTTGCCCCCTGACCTGAGCCACAGTATCATCTGGCTCAACCTGCTCTCTGCTCCTCTGCCGGTAATTGGGAGGATTTCTGCTCCCGCCTGAGCCGTGACCTTGGTGCCCCCCAGCCCCTGACCAAACTGTGTTTCCCCGTCCCACAGAGGGAGAGTCCCGCTCCGCCGAGCCGCTCCCCCCGCTGAGGGAAATCGCCATGTCACCCCGCCATCGGAGGCTCGCTGGTGTGCCCTCACGCTCCCGCTTCAAATCCCCACCGGACCAACAGACCCAGAGAACAGACTCCGTGAAGTCCGGATTTCTCGGCTGCCAGCCTCGCTCCCTCACTGCAGCCGAGAGCCCCCACCTCTGGAAAAGGCCCTGGGTTTCTCGAGGCTCCTCTCATCGCTTCCCTACTCCTCACTGCAGCCGAGAGCCCCCACCTCTGGAAAAGGCCCTGGGTTTCTCGAGGCCCCTCTCTGGTCTCCATTCCAACCGCACCGCGAGATGCATGAGACTTGGTAGGGTGCCATGATTTCTCCCGTTCAGAGAGCACAGAAGCGCTACGAAGTGCACAGCTGGCCTAAGACTGGTATAAAGTACCAGGAAACCTTAAAAAGAGCATTTTTAAAAGGAACTAGAACATTGACAAAAGTAAAAGGAAGCAGCTATTATTTCAACTTAACACTTGCCTATTTACAACCTTGTGGCTTAGCAAATCGTTATTATTGGTCTTGTGATAAGTCTTACCTGCATATATATATTTTTACATAAAGAGAACGTATTTTTATATAACTACAGCCTGGTGTCCATTTGTGGGGGGATTGGTATGTTTACTGTGTGTGTTATTACAAATGCTTAACTCAGAAACGCCTAGAGAATAGCCTTGGATGCTCACGCCACGCACCTAGAGGGTGTGCAAGGGTAATTCTAAGGGGTCATCCTTCGCCCTGACTTAGAGGAGAGGGTCCCTGCTTGTCACAAGTGAATACTTGCGCCAACCAGAGACCCCCAATTCTAACATTGGACGCAGCAGTGAGGATTTGCGAATTTGCATTTGTAGTTTACATACAGTAAATTTCCGATCACCACATAGGGAGAGCAGACCTATAATGCAGCCACAGATTTCCATTTTTACAATTTTGCTGGGAGATCTCTATGTGCTTGTGAAACGTCATGCCTGGTTCAGTGAGGATGGAAAAGGCAGCAACCAGATGCCGGTCGCCATAGGAGTTGGCAGACAGGGCAGCAACCAGGGCACATGAAATGGATATGGCAAAGTTAGCTGGACAAATAGAAATGGAAAAGTAAAAAATGGAAATGGAGAAACAAAGATTAGCCATGGAGGCGCAAAAACGCCAAAGAGCTCACTACTTGAGGATGAGAGAACTTGATTTGGAGCTTGAAGCCAGGAGGGCTTCAGCCCAACATCCAGAGATTTGTGTAGCTCACAGATTGAGCTTTGCTGAGTTGGAGGTGGAGTCCAGCTCAGCTGGTGGCAGCAACATTCAGGTATCTAGTGCTGACAGCGTAGTGCGTTCACCTAGAGATATGGCACCTGACTTGGAGGGGGTTAACTTACACCAGGAGGTTCAAGGGCATGAGGTAGCTCCAGTAGTGTGCAGAGTCCCTGAAGGGAATAGGGTAGCTGGCGTAGGAGTTCATGGTCCTAGTGGTGGGAGGGATTCCCCCATGGTTGAGGTCCTGGTGGGTGAGTGTAAAGACCGCCCAGAAGAGTGTGGGTTGTGTGACAGAGACAGTCCGCTACTGTCTGGCCAGTCTCAGAAGAATGGTGTGGAGTATGTGTGTGAGGCGCTGGATGGAGAGGTGAAGGATAGTTTGGTTAACTCTGCTAGGGGGCTGTGTAATCCAATTATGGGAGAGCATACTTTAAGTCCCAGTTTTCCAGAGCTATGCCAACACCTGTTTGAGAGTGAGTTCTCTGACCCCAGGGAGCTCACATTGGAGGCAGGCCTTGTGGTGGATTCCTGAGGGTCTGGAGAGGCATTGGGGTGTGATCCTGTGGGGAGTGGCTCAGGTATCTTCCAGCCCAGAGTGGTGGAAGTGGCGCAGAGTAGTCCAGCTAGGTCCTGTAGTATTGAGAGGGGCGTAGGGCCTCACGTCCTGTCCTTATTTAGGAGTGAAGATTGACAACGGCGGGCAGTTCTCCGTTCAGAGAACAAGTACACGAGGGAAAGGGCTATCTCTTGCAATTTCTCTGAAGACACTGAATCGCAAACTTTCTGGCCCCTTTCTCCTGCCCTTGGCGCAAGTAATTCGCGCTAAACTCCTCCCTACAATCACCTAAGGGAGTGAGGCACTTAGAGGAAGGGACGCTAAGATCCTTGACAACACAATTACAGCTGCTTACAGAATCATCTTCAGTCTGCCCAAGCAAACCTCACCAGCACAAATCAGGCTGGAATTCGGCATTGATCAACAGCTTCTGGCAAGGCAGGGAGCCTATATCATAGCCTGGGACAAAGTGAGGAAATCGAAACAAGGAACATTAAATGAGCACTTATGGATGGAGTTAGTACAACACCCGTCGTCAGCATCAGCCAAGTTTCTTATGGACAGCCTGACAAACACGGGGTTAGAGTAGCTCTGGGATACTTCAGCAAATCACATAACACTCAAAACATTGGTCAAGAAATCGATCAAACAATTATCATGGGTTCAAGACAAGGCAGCACTCTCCAAAAGAACGCATGGTTGGATGACCCTGAACTCGTATTCAACGAAAGCATCACAGAGCTACTTTGGTGAGGGATACTCCAAATCCATCAAAATGTGCTTCTTAAAGTACAGGTTAGGCTTGCTACCCTGCATTCAAAATCTCCCACGCTGGATAAAAATTCAAAGCAGGTCCCCTTTGTCGGTTATGTGGCTTGGTGCAAGAGGACATGCTGTACTTGATATGTTCTTGCGAGAAATTACGGGATGAACGGAAATATTTGTTGAAACATCACTTCAATCATCAAGAGATCCGCACACGAAGAAAGGCAGTTCTTGCTTGTTTTTCTCCCCACGACTCTCTCCTGAACTGTAGTTTCATAAAATTTATGAAGGCAGTGGAAAAACGATGCCAAAAATCAATCTTTGACGGCTTTTGTACAACTGACTTCATGAGCTTATGAGGACACCGGGAAAGCAAAAATATTTTATAAATACAAAATTGAACTATTCTTTAAAAAATTCTATCGCTTATGAGGTTATCGTGTGTACATTTGATCTAAGGAAATGTGAATGTATTATAGTGATTTTATTAGAATTGTAGTTTTATCATTCTCTGTTCTTAATCTATTTTGTATTGCAATGGTTTTAAGTAACTATGCAAAATAAATTACTTACTTACTGTCCTTAAGGGGAAGGAGTGAGAATGGGTTTTGTCCCGGTAGGGCCCAACCTTAGTCTCAGAGCCTGGATGGTTCTTTAAGGGAACACCAGGTGGGGAGCCTAGGCTGTCCAGATGAGTCACCCTCTGAGGGGGACCCCCCAGTGGCTAGAGAACGTGGAGGCTCTGTAAACAGATCTCCAGTAGTTCTGGTGTTTGGCAGTACCGCTCCAGTTGGGAGGGTGCAGAGGTCCAGAAAGAGGGGCGAGAGGGGGAAAGAGTCCCCAGTGGAAGAACCAGTGGGTCAGGGGCCAGCCAACAGGGCTGCGTCCCCAGTGAATGACCATGGGGACACCACTTCTGTCCTGGGGGATCTTCCCACACTGTCAGAGGGACAGGCAGACTGTCGCACGCCACATGAGCTATGTGCCACCCTCAGGGGGGGCATGCGTGCTCCCCGAGAAGTCCTGGTGCGCCAGGCAGGGGTTCAACTGCAGGTTTGGGTCCCTGAGTTGGAGAGCCAGGTTCAGGTGTTGTCTGACCTGGAGGGTGGGACCACTGTAATCAGTGACCTGACCCATGTCACTTCTAAGGGTACCACGCCAGTGGAGAGTGGGCAGTACTCTGAAAGGGGATGCATAGGGAGGGAGTCCTCGCCTCTGACCCCGGTGCAGTTTGAGGGTTTAGACCCTGGGATAGAGGGCCAGGTGCAGGGTGTCCCCCCTGACCTGGTACCCCAGTTGCAGGATAGCACCCCTGAACTGGTGGGCGAATCGTGCAGGTCACCTGCCACAGGTGCCCTGACAATTCTGGAAGGGGGTACCACTCCAGGTGGGAGGGTACAGAGCCCCAAGGAGGAGGACCAGGTGTGGGAGAGCCCACCCCAGTCTTTGGTCCAGCTGCCAGGTACAGGCCTGGGGCTGGTGGGTCAGTGCCAGGATGACATACCTGACCTGACAGGAGGGTGAGTGGACAAAGGGTGACAAGCACCAGGGGCTACTGCCCCCCACTCTCTGAGGCCACAGGGGGTTGGGAGCCCTGAGAGGCATGAGGCCTGGGTCTCAGCCCTGACTACTGTCAGTGGCCACTGTGATTTGGTGACTATCTGTTGGGACACACCCGTGAGCAAGTTAAGGTTAGATGCTGCACATGTGGTGTCCACAGAGGAAGAGAAGGGTGCCCCATGGATTAGCTGGGAGGACCCTGAGAGTATGGACAGAGGATTTGAAATAGGCTCAGATTGGCGTAGAACTGGAATGTGCCCCAGCTGTTGCGGGCCAGGTCCATGTTCTATCGCCCAAAGCCGGGAAGTCCATCACGGTAGTGATTGGTCTACCCTGCGTTTTGGCTGGAAGGGGGTTGTGTTGGACTTGGCCCTCTTGGCAGGGTCATCCCTGAACTTTTTGCCTTCCTCCAATATTCTCTCTGACCTGTTTTTGTTGGTTTAATGACTCTGGGCACTTTACCACTGCTGACCAGTGCTAAAGTGCATATGCTCTCCCTATGAAAATGTACATGTGATTGATGTTCATGATTGGTTCATTGGATTTACTGTCAGTTCCCAGTAGAGTGCACCAGGAGTGCCAGGGCTTGTAAATGCCAATACTGCTAGTGGGCCTGCAGCGCTGGTTACGCCACCCACAGAAGCAGCCTTTTAAATGTGTCTAGGGACTGCCATTGCAGAACCTGCGTGCAGTCTGGTACTGTCATGCTGGATGGGCAAGTGCACACACTTGCCAGCCTCTAAACCTTCCCATAACTTCATATTAGTCACCCCTATAGTAGGCCCAAGGCAGGGTGCATTGTAAGTGTATGGTAGGACATGATCTGATGTGTGTGGCATGGCCTAATAGTGAATTACAGCCAATTTCGTTTTTCACTATTGTAAGGCTACCTGTTCTCTTAGGCCAAGATGGGCTGCTGTAATTATAACACTCTATAATCCCAGCAGGCTCAGGGAACATGGTAGAAAGTCAAGTTTAGTATGCCTGAACTCAGAATAATAAAATACTTATTTTAGTAAAGTTTACTTTAATATCCTGTGTTTGCAAATGCTACTTTTAGAAAGCTAGCATTTGCTTGCCTAACCACTTCAGCCCTCCTCTGCTAGGATGTGTATTTGACTGTCTGGGTTAAGTGAGTGACACGGCTGGGGGATGACAGGTGGTGAATGCAAGGATTAAACCTTGGTGGGAGGTGGGAGTGTCCCTGGACTCTGAATAGGGTTGTGCTCTGCCACCACAATGCTGGCTCCACCCCTGGGGAGCGACTGATAACTCAGCCGACACCTGGCCCAGGAAAGGCTAAGCACTGTCAACAAGGTACTCCTGGCTGCCCCTGTCCCCACAATGCTGGCTCCACCGCCTGTGGAGCGTCTGAGGTGCCTGCCCCTCACACTGAAAGCAGAAGCCAGAGTACACTCAACAAAGTGCTCAGAGACTGAATGAAGTTATGCAGAGGCCCCCCTGGCCTGTGAGAACAAAGAAAATGCTGTATAAAAGTAGGAGCCCTGCTCCTTGTAAATTTGAATCCTGTTTCCCACAAAAATCCTCTGCCCAACTAGAAGAAGAAGAAGACGCTGGAAGGACTGGCCTGCTGCTTGCCTTGCTGAGGAAGGAGAGGAAAAGACTTGCTGAAAAGACTGTGTAGACTTGTGCTAGAAACTTTCTCCAAGGGCTTGACTGAGCTTGCCCCCTGACCTGAGCCACAGGATCATCTGGCTCAACCTGCTCTCTGCTCATCTGCCGGTAATTGGGAGGATTTCTGCCCCCGCCGGAGCCGTGACCTTGGTGCCCCCCAGCCCCTCCTTGAGGCCGTGACCAAACTGTGTTTCCCCGTCCCGCCGACGGAGAGCCCCGCTCCGCCGAGCCGCTCCCCCCGCTGAGGGAAATCGCCGTGTCACCCCGCCATCGGAGGCTCGCTGGTGTGCCCTTACGCTCCCGCCTGAAATCCCCACCAGACCAACAGACCCAGAGAACAGACTCCGTGAAGTCTGGATGCCTCGGGTGCCAGCCTCGCTACCTCACTGCAGCCGAGAGCCCCCACCTCTAGAAAAGGCCCTGTGTTTCTCAAGGCTCCTCTCATCGCCTCCCTGCTTCTCACTGCAGCCGAGAGCCCCCACCTCCGGAAAAGGCCCTGGGTTTCTCGAGGCCCCTCTCTGGTCTCCATTTAACCCGCACCGCGAGATGCGTGAGACTTGGTAGGGTGCCGTGATTGCTCCCGTTCAGAGCGCACAGAAGCGCTACGAAGCGCCCAGCTGGCCTAAGACTGGCCTAAAGTACCTGTAAACCTTAAAAAGAGCATTTTTAAAAGGAACTAGAACATTGACAAGAGTAAAAGGAAGCAGCTATTATTTCAACAGAACACTTGCCTATTTACAACCTTATGGCTTAGCAAATCATTATTATTGGTCTTGTGATAAGTCTTACCTGCATATATATATTTTTACATGAAGAGAACATATTTTTATATAACTACAGCCTGGTGTCCATTAGTGGGTGGATTGGTATGTTTACTTTAACTCAGAAACACCTGGAGAATAGCCTTGGCTGCTCATGCCACGCACCTAGAGGGTGAGCAAGGGTAATTCTAAGGGGCCATCCTTCACCCTGACTTAGAGGAGAGGGTCCCTGCTTGTCACAAGTGACCACTTGCGCCAACCAGAGACCCCCAATTCTAACACTGAGCAGGAACTCCAGTTAAGTCAGCAGGCAAATAGTCAAGGAAGAGGAGAAGGTCAAGGAGAAAATAGTGGAGGCAAACCTAGAAATATAATGAGTAAAGAAGAGGCAAAGAACATTTTTCCCTGTCTCGGGTGAGGAAAATTGTGGCATTGGAAGAACGAGTGTAAATTAATACAGAATAATAATGTTAAAAATCAAAATGTAAATCCACAGACGAAGAATGAGGTTTCAATGAGACCACCACAATAGGTAATACAAAAGCAGTTACCACCTGCCCCTATGCCAGATTTTGTGAGTCAAGCCAAACACAGCGTGGACACCGGATTTGAGGAGGGAAGTGGTAAGAAAAATAAGGTAACACCACAGTTTCTTTTGCAGAACACATTTTTTGATGAAAATAGTTTCTGACGGTGCCTGAGAGGGGGAAAGAGGAGATCGTACTTGGCTCATCCTTACCGGTTGATCAGTCAGGTCCTTATGTAGAAGGCAAGGTTGAGGAAAATGACATCACCTTCTTGTTGGACACTGGTGCTACCCGTTCTACTGTGAGAACAGCAGACATCCTAAAACTAACCCTCTCGGGAGAAGCGATCCAAGTAGTGGGCATTTCTAATAAACAGATTAGGACCCCTATCACAGAACCTATGGAGGTATGCATTGGCAACTTCAAGGAAATGCACAAATTTGTTGTGTGCGATTTTCAGTCCTGTAAATCTGCTAGTAAGGGTTTTACTGTGCAAAATGAACTGTACCATTTTTTGCACACTAAATGGAGTTGTGATTCAGACTCCTGATGAAGATGGAGTAAAAAAAAGTATGTTAGCTAAACAAGAGACTGTAACTAAGAAGATGACCCTAAAAAGATTTACCAGAAGAGCTCCTCAATACTGTAAATCCTGACAAATGGGATTTTTTAGGAAAAGAAGTACGGTTAATGGCAAATATTGATCCCGTAAAAGTGACAATAAAAGAAGGTGCAGTATACCCAAATATACGACAGTAAAAAATTAGTCAAGAAATAAAAGCTGGTGTTGCTGCAGAAATCGAGCGTTTGGTTGAGCAAGGCATTCTAAAAGAAATAATGAGCAGTCATTGTTATTCACCTATAATTGCCATAAAGAAACCAAATGGAAAATATAGAATAATCCAAGACCTGCAAAAAATTAATAAAATTGTCGTCCCATGTTGCCCAGTAGTACCGAATCTAGCAGTAATTCTGTACCAGATTCCATGGTGTGCAGGATGGTTCACTGTAATTGATTTATGCCATGCCTTCTTTTCTATACCATTACATCCAGACAGTAAGTTTTTATTTTCGTTCAAATTTGACGAGAATGTTTACGTTTGGAATCGAGTTTCTCAAGGGTACACTGAAAGTCCATCAATCTTTAATCCAATTCTGAAAAAATGCATTGAATCTTTGGTGCAGCACGAACAATCTGCTCTGGTGCAGTATATTGATGATCTATTAATCGCGTCCAAGACCCAAAATGACTGCATTGTAGATACAATTGCATTACTGAATAATTTGGCTGAAGGTGGACATAAAGGGCCCCATTAGGATGGCAAGCGGATTGCCCCGGCCGGGCTGGCGGCAGCCACCGCCGGCCCAGCAGGGGAAATACACCCGCCATTCTCATTGAAATGACCCCCTGCCACTTTAGGATGGCTGAGGGGTCTGCGGCGGACGGAAAGACCGTCCACCGCATTTCCGCCGGTCGCCTTTGCAACTGGCGGAAAAAGTGCGTACACATGGTGGCATTGTCAGCAAGACACCGCCAACCATATTACAATGCCTGCGGTCCGATGCCTTTCCACGGCGACATTGCTGCAGTGGAAAGGCATACGGTCTTTGCTTTGGGGGCATGTTGCGGGCCCCCAGGGAGAAGGGGGGTGCACATGGGGGGTACCTGTGGTACCCCCCTGTATTTGCATACGCAATGCAGCTGGCACCGTGCGGTGCCGGCCGCTTTGTGTATGCAAATGCATACATGCATTTTTTGTATTGTGGCGGGCGATGCTGAGAGCACCGCCTGCCCCAATGTTAAAAATGCAGGATGCGCCCGCCACTGTGGAGGGTGCATCCTAATACCCACAACGGGACCTCCTCCCTTATGGCGGGCAGTCCCATTATCCGATAGGATGGCGGCGGACTAAGGGCCATATGTATGAACACATTTTCCCATAGACACAGAATGGGTAAAATCCTTTGATACATCTGGCCCAAAGTCCACCCGTGATCCTAATGACCCCCTAAGTGTCATCTGAAAAATTGCAATTCTGCACCACATCAGTCAAGTATCTGGGACAACAGATAGAAAGAGGGGTCACAATAGTGACTTTAGAAAGAATCAAAATAATCAGAAACATGAAATTGCCTCAGACACAGAAAGAAATCAGAATGTTTCTCGGAGTTGTAGGTTACTGTAGGCAGTGGATTGTGGGATTTGCAGTACTAGCAAAACCGCTGATTCAGTTAACAAAGAAATGAGCAAGAGATCCAGTCGAATGGGATGATGAGAGCATGACTGCTTTTCTAAAATTACGCAACTGTCTGTGCAAAGCCCCGGCATTGGGGATGCCTGAATATTAGAAAGAATTTGCACTGTTCCATGAGACGAGAGGCAATTGCGCTCTCTTAGTCCTAACACAGACCCATGACCTAATGCGATGTCCAGTGGCATATTTCTCTTCCACACTGGACCAAGTGGCCTCAGCATTACCAGGGTGCCTAAAAGCTGTAGCTGCAACTTGTATCAGCCTAGAACAAACTGAATCCATCATAATGGGACATCCTTTGACAGTGTATGTTCCACATGCAGTCGTGATTCTACTAACTAGAACACGTACTCAGTACCTAACTCCTAGTCAGCTAAGTACTAGTGAGTCATTTTAGGTGCAGAAAATGTGACAATAACCCGATGTACTGTTCTGATTTCAGCATCCCTGTTAACTAATTCACATTTTGCAGAAGTAAGGGAGGAAGTTCTACATGATTGTATCGACCTCACTGAATACAGTTAGAGATGCTAAGACAGGGGTACAGGGTAAGACACTTGACTGCACTCTATTCTCTATATCTTGGTCTAGTTTTATTTATGGGTGCCAGAAACCAGAGGCCACATACCCCTAGGCCTCCAAAGTCAGTGCCAAGGCACTATATACAATTCACCACAATGGTACAGCACACCACACAGTATTTAGTAACAGTAATGTAAAAATATAAATAAGCCATGGAATTTCTCTTTTCTTGTTTTTATTCCAAATCTTCATACATAATTAGCCAACGCGTTTCGTCCGAAGGACTTCTTTAGGGCGAATGATTGTCAGATTTACGTCAGGGATTATGTATTCCAAAACTTTAACAGTAGGACACAGTCTTAGTCTTCGGAAGGTAAAATAAAAGGGATCCTTGTTTTTTAGAGATAGAAGAGTAAATTTCTTTGCGAATGCTATATAAGGAGTTGATATGAGATTTGGATGCCAAAATTCACATCCATTGGCGGTGATATCAATATTCACCTTGAACGATCTTCATGTCTCCATACCTCCCGGTCGCAGCCTCGAAAGGGTAGACATACTGGAAGAGCCCCTAAAAGATCCCAAACATGAGCTATTTGTAGATGGTTCATGCATGTGTCATGAGGAAGGAGGATTAAGTGCTACTTATGCTGTATGTACAATGGTACATTGGCTGGTATAGTCTAAGCATCCTATTTACCAGGAGTCAAGTCTGCACAATTAGCAAAATTGATTGCTCTAATAAAAGCATGCAAAATTGGGAGAAATTGGAAAGTAACCATTTACACTGATAGTCAATATGGTTATGGGGCTGTACATGACTTTGGCCAGCTATGGATGCAAATGGATTTCGTGACTTCTTCAGGAACCCCTATTAAAAATGGACAGTTGTAAAAGAATTACTTGAAGCAATTCAATTGCCAAAAGAAGTAGCCGTGGTCAAGTGTGCTGCTCACCAATCTGGAAATGACAAAGTGACAGCCGATAATCGATATGCTGAACAGGTTGCCCAACATTGTGCCAAATACAAATTGGCCGTAAGCAAGAAAATTGATGCATGTGGAATCAGCTGCGGACTTATGCTGCTAGGAGGTGTAAATACATGGGGGGAAGTGAGAGATCTACAAAACGAGGCAGAACCCAAAGAAAAAGATGAATAAGAGAAAATAGGTTGTCAGATAAGACCTGAAGATGGTGTGATAGTTTATTAAGATGGGAGACCAGTGTTACCTGACTGTATGCTTGCACCCATGGCCAGGATGTATCATGGGGGCACACACATAGGTAGAGATGCAATGATAAGACTGTTTAGACAGGATGGGTGTAGCCCAAGGTTCAGGAATGTAGCAGAGAGTCTTTGCCAAACATGCTTAACTCGTCAACGAATGAACCTTGGTAGGAAAACTGTGGTTTGCCCTGAAAAGATTGGAAAAGTAGAAGGTCCATTCATAAGACTCCAACTTGATTTTATTCAGTTACCTGCTTGTCAAGGATTAAAATATGTCCTTGTTATTGTTTGCCTATTTTCTAAATTGGTAGAAGCATACCCGACCAGAAGAAATGACAGTCTAACTGTAGCCAAACTCCTTTTAAGAGAACTCATGCCTAGGTTTGGTTTTCCAGTAACGACTGAATAAGGCAGAGAGTCTCATTTTAATAATTCAATAATTTGATTCATTTGTGAAGCATTCATAATTGAGCAAAAGCTGCACTGTGCATACCTCCCAGAGGCTTCTGGAGTGGTAGAACAACTAAATGGCACAATCAAATCAAGATTGGGAAAGATGTGTGAATCTACCCAATTGGATTGGCCTGATGCTTTACCTCTTGTCTTGATGGGACTCAGAAGCATGCCAGACAAGAAAACAGGCTTGAGTTCCCATGAAATACTCATGGGAAGGGCAATGAGGCAAGCATGTGTGCCGGGACACAAGCTGTTAACAATATCTGATGATTTGGTGTTGGAGTATGGCAAAGAGTTGGCTGACCAAGTGCGTTCTATCTCTCACCAGGTTAGGGAAGACGCTGTGGCCAGACATTCGACTCCAGCACATGATTTGTATCCAGGAGATCGGGTAGTGATAAAAGATCACACCCGGGAATATTGCCTCGGACGAAGGTGGGGAGAACCACATCAAGTAATATTGGTTACCACCACAGCTGTGAACTGCAAGCGAATTTCAAATTGGATTCATGCCAGCCATACCAAAGTGTAACTGATCCTGACAAAGTAGAGGCTGAAGGTTGTGCAGCTGTAGGGTCTCAAGTGATAGATCCTGAACTAGCTGCAGAGGAATGACTGAGCACAAGTCAGGATAAATGTATTCCAATAGTCGACATACTTCAAGTACCAGTAAAGACAAGAAGCTAAACATATCTAGATAGTCAGAGGGATAGTGAGGACACCACAGGATTAGAAGAAGGCACTCAGATTATAGAAATCAAAGTCAATAATAATTCTGAGGAGGACCAGAAAAGGAAAGAGCATTATACTCAGACTGACAACGCCTGAGTCTGAGGAGGGACAGTTAGGCATTAAAGAAAATGCCCAGGCAGAAGACAATCAAGAAATCACAAGACCTGAGCAGGACCAGATAGGTGAAGAAACACAAGTTCAGGAAGAAGAGAATACTCCAGGCACAACAAAGCAAACTCCTGAACAGGGTCAGATTAGTGTAGAAGAACACATCCAGGCGGAAACATCAAAGGCAATAATCCCTGGACAAGGTCAGATAAAGAGGATACCTGAAGACGACAACAATCAAAGTGTGCCACAAATTAATGAAAATAAAAGAATAATTAAAGAAAGTGAAAGCACAGTGCCATGTAAAAGACTGAGAAAAGGCGATACCTGGCCTGGTTTTGTAAAAAGACTGAAATATCACCTAGTAACACTAAATGAAGAACCTGAGCAAGTAGATGAAAGAACCAGTCAAACTGAACCACCAACAAGTAACCTGAGAAGGAGACGTCCACATTTGAAAAGACCGAATAACAAATTCAAGGGTCCTGAATGGAAATACATCATTCTCGAGGATTTTGGGAATCTGGAAATCAGTGAAGAAAATGATGAAGAACTAATTGCTGATCAAATTATCGAAGAAGTGAGACCAACTTGAAAAGATTCACAGTTTGTATTCTGTGTAAAAGTTACAAAGAGGGGCTAAGTCGCCTTAGTCAGAAATGGCTGACAATAGAGTTACTGGAAACTCGAACAGAAATTGTATAAAAACATGTTGTAGAATTTGCATGTGTAGTATATTGATAGTGCTCATAATATGGCTAGGGCTGACAGTAGCAATACCTTACTTGATGGCTGCTGAACAACAGAATGACACTAGTACACATGGAAAGGTAGCTAACCTGAAGCAGGACAGAATAGATTCAGAAGCACCAGTTGAGACAGATTTACAACACAGTACAAATAAAAATGAAACAGATTTAAATGTATTTGCTAACCTGTTAGCACATTATGTAGAAACAATGGAAGTTAGTGGATACGTCTGTATGAAATTACCGACATCAGTAGCAGAAGGTGGTATTTTATGTAGTATTTTAGCTAGTTTGTTTTATAGAACTGGAAAGTTACAGAATTATTATTCTAATGCAGATGTGATACTTTCTGAAATTCCTATACACAGAAACATGAACCCTGTCCTTAGCAGTAGAGACTCACAGTTTATGGGCGAATATATAATCACTGTGTGGTAACTGTTCCTAAAGTACAGATCCATACCTGATTTCGTTATGATTAAAGAAGGAAAAAAAGGAAAAAGAACTAAGTCTCTATACGTAGTTCCCCACGGATGGGGGTGAGGGAATTTCTCCTTCAGGAATTAGTGCCCTCACACACGCTTACAATTGTAATGCTTCATAAACGGGCATTGCTCCTCGCGGGATCTGTACTTTAGGAACAGTATCACACAGTAATCACATGCAATGGAGCCCAGTCAGGATGGATACACCAAGGGGCCGATTCTGATTCAGGAGAAAAAACCGTCATAAGACTCGTATTAGTAGCCGTCTCCATACGAATGGAAAAAGACCCTCCGAACTGCGTAATACGATCCGTATCCTGAAAATACGTCCGAATATCAGCGAACCATAGGAACCATAATGGAAGACCCGTACGAAATGGCATCGGAACCCAAACCGTACGATTTGTAAACATGCCGTACAACCAAACAAGTACGATCCAGACCGGGGCCCGAGTACGCGATTTGTATGGGCAAACGTAGTCGCGCCTGAAGCATGATTCGTATGGAAAACATCGCGTATGAACGAGCTGTACCAACAAATATGAACCACACACCAATCAATAAAGCGTACACGAACCCCTACCCCGAAAACGGCACGTATCAGTGAGCAGCACCAACAAATACGAACTGCACACCAATCAATAAAGCGTACATAAACCCCCACCCCGAAAACGGCACGAATGAGCGAGCCGCACCAACAAATACGAACCGCACACCAGTCAATAAAGCGTATGCGAACCCCCACCCCGAAAACGGCACGTATGAGCCAGCCGCAACAACAAATACGAACCGCACACCACTCAATGAAGCTTACGCGAACACCCCAAAAACGTCCCGTATGAGCCATCAGCACCAACAAATACGAAACGCACCCCCACACTAATAAAGCACGCAAACCCCTAACCCAGCACAAGGAGGGTGCAAACGAGTCACACAACACCACAAAACATGTCTCCTGTGTACACACCATTTTAAAACAATATCCTGGCCAAATCCAAACAGCCAAACATAGGGCCCAAGTCACACCCACCCCTTATAGCACACCCACCTAAAATTCAAAATAAGCCACACCCACAAATGGACCAATAAATGGCCCACACATACAACCCATCATCCATTGCAACATACCTATTTGCGCAAAGACACTGACAGGACACCAACAACTGCACCCATACACCCTATCTCATTCACACCCACACCACCCCCTAGACAATCAGACCCACACACCCTCACCCATACACACCATCACCCCCTCAATCACATACACCCCACACCATGACCACACCAAAGAATCCAAAGTTCACTAACCCGGAGATGGAGATCCTTACAGATAAAGTCATCAGAGTTGAGCCACAGCTGTTTGGTGCATTGGTCAGACAGACCAGCATAGCGGAAAAAACCTGCCTGTGGGAGAAGATCGTCGATAAGGTCAATGCTGTTGCACCCATCAGGCGCACCAGGAGGGATTGCCAGGCCAGGTGGTACGATCTGCGGAGGATGGTCAAGAGGAAGATGGACAAAGACTACGCCAATGCACACCACACTGGAGGTGGTGGTCCCCGCAGACCTGCCCAATACCATCCCTGGGAGGAGAAAGTCATGGCCCTGATACCACCGGTGGGAGTTCACAGAATCGAAGGAGCCGTGGATACTGGTGAGTATCCAAACAACTCATGTAACATGGTGGGACTCTCAGCAGTGCCTAACAGTATGGGGGTGGTTGGCCATGACTCCAAGCAGTGCCTAACAGTATGGGGTGGTATGTGGGTGGGTGCAAAGGACTTCCAGCCATGCCTAACATAAATCCCAGGAGTGCCTAACAGTATGGGGGTGGTATGTGGGTGGGTGCAGAGGACTCCAAGCAGTGACTAACAGTATGGGGTTGGTATGTGGGTGGGTGCAGAGGACTCCCAGCAGTGCCTAACAGTATAGGGGTGGTATGTGGGTGGGTGCAGAGGACTTCCAGCACTGTCTAACATGACTCCCAGCAGTGCCTAACAGAATGGGTGTGGTAAGTGGGTGGGTGCAGAGGACTCCCAGCAGTGCCTAACAGTATGGAAGTGGTATGTGGGTGGGTGCAAAGGACTCTCATCAGTGCCTAACAGTATGGGGGTGGTATGTGGGTGGGTGCAGAGGACTTCCAGCAGTGCCTATCATGACCCCCAGCAGTGCCTAACAGTATGGGGGTGGTAAGTGGCTGGGTGCAGAGGACTCCCAGCAGTGCCTAACAGTATGGGGTTGGTATGTGGGTGGGTGCAGAAGACTCCCAGCAGTGCCTAACAGTATGGGGGTGGTATGTGGGTGGGTGCTGAGGACTTCCAGCAGTGCCTAACATGACTCCCAGCAGTGCCAAACAGTATGGGGGTGGTAAGTGGGTAGGTGGGTGCAGAGGACTCCCAGCAGTGCCTAACAGTATGGGGGTGGTATGTGGGTGGGTGCAGAGGACTCCCAGCAGTGCCTAACAGTATGGGGGTGGGTGGGCGGGCATGACTCCCAGCAGTGCCTAACAGTATGGGATTGGTATGTGGGTGGGTGCAGACGACTTCCAGCAGTGCCTAAAATGACTCCCAGCAGTGCCGAACAGTATGGGGGTGGTATGTGGGTGGGTGCAGAGGATTCCCAGCAGTGCCTAACAGTATGGGGGTGGTATGTGGGTGGGTGTAGAGGATTTCCAGCAGTGCCTAACATGACTCCCAGCAGTGCCAAACAGTATGAGGGTGGTAAGTGGGTGGGTGCAGAGGACTCCCAGCAGTGCCTAACAGTTTGGGGGTGGGTGGACATGACTCCCAGTAGTGCCTAACAGTATGGGGGTGGTATGTGGGTGGGTGCAGAGGACTTCCAGCAGTGCCTAACATGACTCCCAGCAGTGACAAACCGTTATGGGGGTGGTAATAGGGTGGGTGGGTGCAGAGGACTCACCGCAGTGCCTAACAATATGAGAGTGGTATGTGGGTGGGTGCGGAGGACTCCCAGCAGTGCCTAACAGTAAGAGGGTGGGTGGGCATGGCTCCCAGCAGTGCCTAACAGTATGGGGGTGGTATGTGGGTGGGTGCATAGGACTCCCATCACTGCCTAGCAGTATGGGGTGGTATGTGGGTGGGTGCAAAGGACTTCCAGCAGTGCTTAAATGACTTCCAGCAGTGCCTAACAGAATGGGGGTGGTCTGTTAGTGGGTGCACAGGACTCCCAGCAGTGCCTAACAGTATGAGGGTGGTATGTGAGTGTGTGCAAAGGACTTCCAGCAGCCTAAAATGACTCCCAGCAGTGCCTAACAGTATGGGGGTGGTATGTTGGTGGGTGCAGAGGACTCCCAGCAGTGCCTAACAGTATGGGTGGGTGGGCATGACTCCAAGCAGTGCCTAACAGTATGGGGGTGGTAAGTGGGTGGGTGCAGAGGACTCCCAGCAGTGCCTAACAGTATGGGGGTGGTATGTGGGTGGGTGCAAAGCACTTCCAGCAGTGCCTAACATGACTCCCAGCAGTGCCTAACAGTATGGGGGTGGTATGTGGGTGGGTGAAAAGGACTTCCAGCAGTGCCCAACATGACTCCCACTAGTGCCTAACAGTATGGGGGTGGGATGTTGGTGGGTGCAGAGGTCACCCAGCAGTGCCTAACAGTATGGGGGTGGGCATGATTCCCAGAAGTGCCTAACAGTATGGGGTTGGTAAGTGGGTGGGTTCAGAGGACTCCCAGCAGTGCCTAACAGTATGGGGGTGGACGGGCATGACTCCCAGCAATGCCTAACAGTATGGGGGTGGTAAGTGGGTGGGTGCAGAGGAAAACCAGCAGTGCCTAACAGTATGGGGGTGGGTGGGCATGATTCCCAGAAGTGCCTAACAGTATGGGGTTGGTAAGTGGGTGGGTTCAGAGGACTCCCAGCAGTGCCTAACAGTATGGGGGTGGGCGGGCATGACTCCCAGCAATGCCTAACAGTATGGGGGTGGTAAGTGGGTGGGTGCAGAGGAAAACCAGCAGTGCCTAACAGTATGGGGGTGGTATGTAGGTGGGTGCAGAGGACTCCGAGCAGTGCCTAACAGTATGGGGGTGGTATGTGGGTGGGTGCAGAGGAAAACCAGCAGTGCCTAACAGTATGGGGGTGGTATGATGGTGGGTGCAGAGGACTCCCAGCAGTGCCTAACAGTATGGGGGTGGGTGGGCATGACTCCCAGCAGTGCCTAACAGTATGGGGGTGGTATGTGGGTGGGTGCAGAGGACTTCCAGAAGTGCCTAACATGACTCACAGCCATTCCTAACAGTATGGGGGTGGTAAGTGGGTGGGTGCAGAATCCCAGCAGTGCCTAACAGTATGGGGGTGGGTGCAAGGGGAGTGCCAGAAGGCTGGAAGGGGGAGGGTGAGAGGGTGCAAAGTGTAGGCTAGGAGGCTGCACTCATCCCTTATGGCACAGGTACACACCCATGCACCATGCCAAAGCCCAGGGAGTGTGAAAGTACTGACAATATAGCTGACACTGGGCCCTGGTGTAGGCAGCACAAGGCCCTCCTGTGACCAGTGCAAACACTAACACCAGAAACGGGTCAGATATCCTGCACAGGAACTCACAACCACCGTCATGGCAACATGCTTCATAGGGGGACAGACACACCACGAGGGATGTCCACTTGCAAATCACACTCAAATTACTAGCATGGCCTGTCACACACACCCCTTACAGAAACAGAGCCTCTGGGGACAGGCGATGGAGTGCACCACTGTCACAATCGTCATGTAGCACAACCAAACAAATACTGATCTGATGACGCATCCAAGCTAAAAATGTACAGTGCTGAATCACAAATCCATTGTGCCTCTTACACAATGCTGTAGCCACAGCTTTTGGATGCTGTGGATGCACTTAAGTAGCACCATGGACCTGTGCATTGACACGGTGATGCATCTTGGAGAAGTGCCACGTTCTAAAGCCCTATGCCACAAGTAGGTGTACTGGTCCAGGGGGGTTGGCAGTGGGTGGCCGTCACGCCACAGCAACAGCTCACATAAGTTGCTGACTGAAATCAGAAAAACTTCCCCTCTGTCTCTATCATGAACATGCTGCATTTAAACCCTGTGCATGCTTGAACAAAGCATAAGGATTGACTCTGCATTGTGCAGATTGGAGCACACAGAGCACAACTGGATCTGTGTCGTGCTGGCGACACAAGCCACAGCAATGTCTGTGGCAGTCATCGTAAACAGTATCGAACATGTCAATGACCCCTGAGCACATGTCAATCTGATTCCACAACATACCCATACACAAGTGAACCATGACAACAATCCAAAGCAGGTGGAACAGTGCTAACCAAAATGGATAACAAAATTGGATGTTACATGATAGTGCATTAACAGTGTCTGTCTCTCACACCCAAAGGGCAACGTGTGGAAACTACCCCCAACCAGGGGGGAGATGGATCCCAGTCCCAGACTCAGCAGGACCCTGACCCCACCAACAGCGACGCCTCTCAACACACCGTGGTTGACCCCAACCAACCGGCCCCTCTGGATCCCAAACCCATGCAGCAGCTGGATCAGACACATCTGTGCCAACCACCATACCCATTCCTGCCACATCCCAGCAGACAGCTCGGAGCCCTGACCATAATCCACAACAGAGCGAGTCTGATAATGAGGGACAAGGTTCGCCGGGCACCCAGGAGGTGGCAGACAACACCACCACTGCCATCACTCATGGGTCTCGTCGATCCGATGTGCCCACAGCGCAGGCCAGGCTTGTTTTGGCAGGGGTGGTGGGAGTGGCGCAAGGCGGAGGCGAGAACCTGACCAGCAAACTGCAGGGCCAGGTATGTCTGAACTCCGAAACATTATGGAGACATACCGGCGGGACACCAGGGAGTTCAGCCAGTCAATGACACCAGGGACGGATGGAGGCAAGACTGGATGAGCTCTTGACGGTGCATAGGGAAATAATCAAATCACTCCGTCAGATCGCTGTCAACATGCAGCTCCCTGCTAGGAGGAGGAGAAATCGTCTAACGGAGCGTCCCAGGCATCGTCAAGGCCTGCACATGAGGGTCCCCCAAGGAAGGTGGGTCATCCACGGCTAAGACGTTGAGAGGCAGTGGGCTATGCACAACTCCCAGGTCACCTGGTCTGGCATCTTGCCTTTGTGTGCAACAGCATCACCTTATTGACTCTCCCACATGGACTTACTGGTCGCAGTGTGCCCAATGATGCCAAGCACTGTGGCCTGGACTCTGTTGACTCAAACTGTAAGGCATCAAATCTCCAGCTGTGAACTTTGGATTCCCCCCTTTTTGTACAGCACCTACTCACGTTTCACGCAAAAGATCAGAAAATAAATATAAATAACATAATACGCAGCGGTGGAGACGTTTTGTACCCAGATGCAAAAACATATGCGTGGGGACATGTAAAAAATGCCATAGTGTTGAGCAAACTGCAGCCATCCACACACTGGGATCTGAGTCCGGTTGAGGACACACTTAGGTCAAAATATTCCAACAACTACATACATGGATGGCAATAAACACCTGTGATGGTTACAAAATGCAGAAGGGGGGTTTGGCTTGCAATACTGCAATTACAGACAGGTACAGAAGAGTCACTTGGAGGTGTACAGATCATGGGTAATATGTAGGTGTCCACGGAGGGAGTACCAGGATCTGTGTTCAGAGGTATGAGAACTATCAGCCACATGCAGTTGTACTGTGGATGTCATGAATGGTGCCCAGGCCAAGGGTGGCCGGACGGACTGCGGGCAACGGGGTTTTGGATGGTAGACATCCATATTAGTTTATTGGCCTGGGCCTGTGGAGTGCCTACTGAGTGTGGCTGAGGAGTATGAAGGGGAACCTGCAGTTGACTGTGGGACTATTGTAGGTATCTCAGGTGGACGGTCATGTGGCAGTAGCATGACCGTCATGTGGCAGTAGCAGGGGATGTTGAGGATGAGGTGTGTGAATGCAATCAATCAAACAGATTTATACCCTGGAGTTGCAAAAGTACTCCTGGAGTCTGGTACCTGTGTAGATGTTCTTGCTGTAGTTGGGCTGGCTGGTGTCGTTGACGGCGACCAGGCTGAATACCACCTCGCCAACAGACATCGCCATAGACATCCCAGAAGGCTATAAGATCTCCCGCAGACAACGCACAAGCAGAGTGGGATGAAGAGTCACCATCATCCACATGAACACTCCCTGAGTCACTACCAACACCAACGACACCCTTCACACCGCCTAGCACATGCGCTTACAGATCCACACTGACGCCAACAAAACCCTTAGAGGAACACTCATCGACAGACCACCTGGACCCCGACCACAATCCATCAACTCCATCCCTGACCTCATCAGCACGCACGCCCTCGGCTACACGGATTACATACTTCTTGGGGACATTAACTTCCAGCTTGAGAATAACAACGACGCAAAATCCACTGCCATGATCGACAACCTCGTCAACCTCGGATTAAAACTTCTCATGACAACACCCACGCACACCGTTGGACACACACAGGACCCCATCTTCTCTGCAACTCCACACGTCTCCTTCAACCACACCACCGAACACCACTGGACAGTCCAGAGATGCCTCCACTTCATATTCAGTAAACCCACCACACCACCCTGCACACAGCACATGCCACACCGCTGCTGGTGCAAGGCCACCATGGACTAACTGATCGCCACCCTTGCCCCGGGACCACCTGCCGACCACACCTACCCCGACTCAGCTGCCATCAACCTCAAACAGTGGATCAAAGACTGCGCCGACACCCTCGCCACACTCAAGACCATGGTTCACCAAAGACCTCAGGACCTCCAAGTGCACCTGTTGGAAGTTGTAGAGGAGCTGGATCCGCAACCAAACACCAAACACCATACAGCTACACCGCGCACAAGAGCGCCACACGCAGACACCACCAACTCATCAGGACCGCCAACAGGACAGCCTAGACAGCAACTAACACAACAGCAAACAGCACATCAACATCGTGATTGAACTCACAACTCCCACCTACAACACCAATGACATAGCACCATCACAAGACTCACTGTCCACCGTCTTACACCGTAAGATCATCGACATCCACACCAGCTTCCACTCCGCTACCCCCCACACACAAACGAGTCCACTCCCCTTTAGACCAACACCCACAAAAATAACCTGACCACCTGGTTCAACGTCAGCGACGAAGACACCATCAGGACCAAAGACTCCATCCACTCCCGGTCCCCATCTGACACATGGCTTCTCAACATTTTCAACAAATCCAGCTAAGCCAGCGCACCCCTTCTCCCAAAAACAATCAACATCTCCTTCAAGACAGCTACCTTCAGTGGGAGCTGGGAGAATGCTGAGATCAACGTCTTAGTGAATATACAAAATGCAGACCACAAATACCTCAAGAACTTCAGGGCCATCTCCCCTTCACAGAAAAGGTCACATAAAAGATTGTCAACAGACTGCTGACCCGCTACCTCGAAGACAACAACATCATGGGACCATCCCAGTCTGGATTCCGCAGCAGCCACAGCACGGACACCGCCCTCATCACCGCCAACAATGACATCAGCATCCTCATGGACAAAGGAGAAACAGCTGCCCTCATCCTAATGGACCTATCACTAGCCTTCCATACGGTCTGCCAAGACACCCCAACAGCACGCATCCATGACGCCGGAATACAAGAGATTGCCGTGGCCTGGGCCACATCCTTAGTCTCTGGCAGAGCCCAGAGTGTCTGCCTCCCACACTTCCATTCCAAGACCACTGAGACCATCTGCAGCGTCCCACAGGGATCATCCCTCAGCCCGATGTTGATCAATATCCACATGGCACCACTCACCCATGTTGCACTACAACATAGCCTCAACATCATCTCCTACGCCAATTACACACAGCTGATCATATTGCTCACCAAACAAGCACACACTGCCAAAGGAAACCTCCACAGAGGAATGAAGTCTGTAGCCAAATGAATGAAGGACAGCAGGCTGAAGCACAATTCTGACTAAACGGAGGACCTCATCCCCGGCCCCACCACCTCAGCCTGTGACGACTCCTGTTGGCCAACATCGCTAGGAACAGCCCCAGAACCCACCAACCACGCACGCAACCTGTGGGTCATCCTCAAATCCTCCCTCACCATGACCAAGCAGGACAACGCCATCTCAGCTTCCTGCTTCAACAACCTCTGAATGCCTCGCAGGATGTTCAAATGGATCACCTCAAACACGTGAGAAACAGTCATCTGGGCCCTCTCCATGAGCTCACTGGATTACGGGAACGCACCCTACGGAGCTACAACAACCAAACTCATGAGACGGCTGCAACGCATCCAGAACGCCTCGTCACATATGATTGTCGATTTCCCCAACACGGCCACATCACACCACACCTGAGAGGCCTGCACTGGCTCCCTGTCAACAACAGGACCAACTCGAAACTCATCATCCACGCACACAAAGCTCCTAACCACGCTGGACCAACATAACAAAACAACCGACTCAGCTTCTACACACCCACCCACAGCCTCCACTCTACAAACCTCGCACTTGCCACAGTCCCTCACTTCTGGAAAACCACAGTCAGTGACATAACCTTCTCCTACCTTGCCTCAAAGACCTGGAACACCCTCCCTACAAGGCTACAACAGACCCAGGACCTGCTGGCCTTCAGATGACTTCTCAAGACCTGGATTTTCGATCTGTAGCAGGGCCCCCAGCGCATTGAGACCCATACGGGTAGGTAGGGCGCTGAAAAAATGAATAGATTGATTGTTTGATAGATGGCTTAGCCAAATTGTGTGTGTAGGATTGGAGAGCTGTAGATGATAGTTACAATGAGGGTGGTTAGGCTGTTGGTGTGATACCGGAAGTGCAGATGTTTGACAATGCAGAGTGTGTCCTTGGTATTGTATCTGACTCTGAGGGTGTACCTCGATAAGTTGGACCAGTCATAATCCTTGTTTTGGTGTGTGGTCCCTGTGGGTTTTGGACTATCCGTTTGTGATTACTATGTAGAAGTGGTGTGCTGATGTTGCGTACTACCACGTTACAGTAACCAAGGCGATGTGTGGTGCTGTTGTGTTGACAAGATAACACAGTACAATGTGGTGCTGCTGGAAGTTGTGTGTGTGCTGTACGAGGCACATAACCTGGTTGTACGTAGACGCACTGTTATGTGGGGCTGCATCGTGTTGCCAGTATGAGTTGGACACACAGGCTGAGAAGCTGTCATGAGTGTGTTTGTGGTAGTGTGATACCAGGTGGATGATTGTCTGGTGTTCACTGTGTGGAGGGTGGCTGGAGCAAGAGTCTGTTGTGTCACATGAGTCAAGAAATGAGCTGAGTGTTTTGTAGTGTGCTTGTTGCGGGCGCTGATGGACCTGCCTTTTTCATGGAGGTTGTGCAACAGTGGCACAGACAAGCTGCGGCATGCTTTAAGAATAGATGGATGGAGGAGTATCTTGTAGGCGTGTGTGGTGCAGGATCATGCCACTTGGTGCTGCGTTGTGGCTGGGGATGCAGCAGCAGGAATGAGTGAACACATGTCGGCAGAAGGGGTGAGACAACATGCTAAACAAGCACACAAAGCCAAGGATTCTAGCAGGGCACAAAGTGACATGTGTATGTTAAGGCTGGAGTGTCTGGTTACCCATGGGTCACCACAAGCAAAATGTGTGAACAGTCGCAAAGATCATGGGCACAGGATTAGGCAGCCTAATGCCAAGCGGGGCACAGGACACACAGCGTCAGTAGGTGTAGCCTGCACGTTGTGTGTAGTAAGCTAAACGACCCATACACAACCATGTACGTCAGGCACAATATGGTACATTTGCCATTACCAACATCATGTATGTTGTCACTGTACATGTAAACACATATGAACAATCATCGTAAACAATGCCATATTGAATGCATGCAGACTGGCAAGAGATGCGCGTTGACAGCAATGAGGCACAATGTACTGTGATAAACAAACTTACTACACAGTAGGATAAAGTTGGTTGTGAGGCCATGCTGCATTAGCCAATGTACATGCCCAGTGGCATTGTTTTGAAGACAATAACAGTCATGCAATTATGTTACCTGTAATGCTGCTGAAATATTCTCCGCATGACTGCCAGGGACTGTCCGTACCTTTCATCATCAGAGTGGTGCGATGCTGAAAGGGTTCCATCTCCAAATAGCCCCTTGGTCTGAGTACAAATGACAGACACAAAAGGGAGATCAGGCGAGGGAAGGAGAGGATGGGAACTGCATGGAGGGAGATCTGAAACAAAGGAAAACAAGCATAAGGATTCAATACTTTTGTCACAGAATCACAGAATACCTTGGGACCTACACTGTACCAGTCACACCTGTGAAGTGTAACCACTGCCACTGTACCCTATGTGTGATCACAGATTTAGCAATGAGACTAGATCAGATGCTTGAACACCGACACATAAATAGGTAGTACAGTTTCTCACCTAAACAAAGCTAGTGTAACACTCACAAGGCTGCTACTATACAATTAGATCCATGCAGCCATCAAATATTTCACAGTGTATGATTGAGGGATCCTAATCTCAGAAAATGTAATGTATTGCAGTGCTACTGACACAAAGCCAACAATCCGTATTTAGCCCTGTGAATTCGTAAGGGCAATGACGGGAAAGTAGACATCACCCGCAAGAGCCGTTAGCAGCTCCTCCAATGAGGAAGGGAATGACCTAAACACAAGGAAGCCCTGCAGGATCCAGTCATTGGCTCTTGCAACTGTGCCCCACTATGCTAAACATGACAAGCAGGTGGGACCAAACTCAACAGCGAGTAATGAGGAACAAAGCCACAAAAATAAGCCTACCGTGACCATGAGATGCTGCACGACACAAGATAATCCTGTGAATAACCTCACTTGACTGGTGCCTTAGAGATTTAACACTTGCTACAGCCCAACGTTTTGATGACATCAGCGCAACATACATGGCATCATAGGAATGGAAAGTTAACATCAACTCACAGAGAAGGCTAGCGAAGCAGGGTTCTCCACCGGCACTGAGGTAACGACATGACAGTGACATGACATACTTGCACAAGGGACAATGCATCCATGCAAATAGACTCACAGGGCAGTTGAATGACCATGTGGGACATACACTGGCCCACACCTACACAACATGGTTTTTGGTAAATCAAACTGTACTGGACCACAAGGTTGAGTAGATGATCCAGACACATCCTGATGCACACAGTGAGGCTGCAATTCCCCACAGAGGTCGTGGTTGTGATGTCCCACACAATGTCAAAGAGTGGTATTTGCAATGTGTCAGGGTCAAGGATTACACACATTGATGCATTCACCAGAGTCAAAACTCAACTACAGATGACTGTCAAGAAGGGTGACTGTCCTGTCATGGGAGTGGGGCAACATGAAATTTAAGACATGGTAATGTTACATGTATTTATGGTCCGACAACATGCGCATGAACATTTACCACATATTTGAAACCATACCAACAAAAAACAGCCTGTTTGTAATCCTTACCCAAACTGACATTTCAACATGTCTGTGCATGTACCGCTGATTCGGCTGACGTTGCTATCTTCATGAGGAATAGCAGGAGGACTAAGATGACACCAACGGACAACAGGCAGGGCGACCTGGGAATGACAGTAACACAAGGGGTCACGTTCAGAATAATTCCATTCAGACATGGTCATTTATAATACACTGGGGGTCTTATTTATGAAGGCCTTGTGTCAGTTGTGCGCCGCCGGTGCGTCACTTTTTGTGACGCACCAGCGGTGTAAAAAATGCACCTCGTTGCGCCATATTTAAAAAGTGACGCATCTAGGTAGATGCGTCACTTTTTAAACCCCTGCGCCACATTATACCTGCGTCAGGTATAATGTATGCAGAGGGGGTGTTCCCCCGCAAAAATCCTCGTAATAGTGACACAGTGAAATCTATGAGATTTCACTGCGTCACTTTTAGGACGCTGTTGCGTCAAAATCTTGCGCCTGCCTCACAGCAGGCGTAAGACTGACGCAAGCCCTTTCACATGGTGCTTTCCCCATGTGAAAGGACGCATTGCTGGAGTTGCGTCACTTTTGTGACACACTCCAGCAATGCATCACTTTTGCGCTTACAGATACGTCAGAAAAACTGATGTATCTGTAACTCCTTGCGACATGATGCGTCATACATTAAATATGACGCATCAGGAATGTCGTAAGGAGTGCGCAGTGAAAAGTGACACATCGCTGTTTTCACGCAGCGATGCGTCACTTTTCATAAATGAGGCCCTAAGAATGTAGTACACTTGTACATTCCATGTGAACACATTGCACGTATGTGTGTGGCATTACATCAGCACTTGTGTGACACTGCACAACAAACAACAAAGTGACATTGTATACAGTCAGCTGGACACACAGTATGCTACACATGCCACTCTATGGTACAAGCTTGCATAATATTTTTCTAGGACTCACCATCATGAGAAGAAGTTGCGTATGAGCTGACTCCGGATATCATCCTCCTCCTCCTCCTCCTCGCTTGCATCCTGGCCAAGGGCTTTATCCTCAATGGGTGGATGTTCCAGCTCATCAGGATCCAGGATGAGTGGCACGGCCTTCTCAACTGCCATGTTGTGCAGCATGCGGCACAAAATGAAAATGTTACACACCTTGAGCGGGGTTGTATGGGAGGGATCCACCAGTCTTGTCGAGGCACCTGAACCGGCTCTTCAGGAGTGCAAACGTTCTCTCTATCACTCGCCTGTTCTGCCCATGTGCATTGTTGTACCGCTGGTCTGCAGCTGTTCTGGGGTTGCGGAGCGGAGTCATGAGCCACGGCATGTAGGGATATCCAGCGTCTCCTACAAATTGACATCATGGCAATGAGTGTGTAATGTGATGCCGTGAGAGAGATAAACATAAAATTAAGACATACATGAGAAACAGTTTACCCAGCAACAAGACATGCCCGATGGTTGCGCAGCTGCAGCATCATCTGTGGTACCCTGCTACGCCTCATGATGAAGGCATCGTGGCACGATCCTGGAGCACGTGCATAAACATGTGAAATCAGCATGTTAGCAAGACACACCACCAGGGCATTTATGAAGTGGTAATTTTTCCTGTTGCGGTAGGCCTGCTGCTGAGTTTGTGGTGGCACCAAAGAAACATGTGTTCCATCAATGGACCCAATTACATGTGGCATCCCACCCAGGGCATAGAAATCACCCTTGACACCTGTCAACTCTCTGGAGTAGGGAATTTGATGAATTCATCAATGTGACTCAACATAGCAGCTAACACATCACGTAGTACACGGCTGAACATGGTCTGTGACATCCCCCCCACATCGGCTATGGTAAATCGGAACGTACCTGTGGCAAAGAAATGTAGGGCGGCCATCACCTTTACCTTGGGTGTCAGTGCAGTTTGATACCTGTGTCGTGGTAGGAGATGTGATTCCAGCCTGTCCGTCAAGTCCTAAATCAACTGTTGAGTGAATCTGTAACGGCGGATGCAATCACGTTCCCTCATGGCATCCAAGTGTGGCAACGGCCTTGGCAGAGGGGGTGCCCTGCATGACATGTTTGTGGAAAAAGGTGTACAACTGTTAGCCAACAACTATTACAATGTACATAGCACAAGCAACAATGCTTCAACACATCAAATCACCATTGATTCTGGCATGGGCTGTACATCAAGGACACATATGCCAGCTGGCTGGCACTCCTCCATTAGAACTTATACACCTGTTGTCTGTAAAATGGACATGACATGCACACAAATGATCTGCTGGGCTGGTCTGAGTGAGCAGGACAATGTATCACGTCCGTGACACACGTCACGTGACCTGCATGAGAAGGTTGTCAACACATCCAGACAGCTGACTGCAAGGCACACACCCACGTCACATTTGCTATTGATTGCACACATCTGTAATATTGTGAATGAGGTGTACATTTGACTAAACTACACCACAGCCATTATCAGAATGCAGACCTGTATGTTTGTTGACAAAAGTTCTATGATACCATCACACACATGAGCAGTTGAAATGGCCCTGTGCCATGGTGTGCGTACATGGGAAACCCTTGCAATCACGGCAAAGACCCATCATAGATGCACCTACAGCAGATTAAGTTGACGGGATACAAACAGTATGCCTAATCTTTCACATGGCACACACATTACATTGTCACACAGGGTCATGCTGGGCGTCAATTTTACAAGTGACAGATGTCCATACTGAATAGTTATCCCAGTGTTGATGTGCATCACAACATGTTTATGAAGTTACTTATGTGACAAGTGTAAAGGTTATGTGAACCACATAGTGCCCCATCACAAATGACATGTCTCAACAGCTTATCACACATCAACTGTGCCACATGATCACATGCCCTGTGCTATATCACTGTCTGTCACAACTAAGGCCTGCTGATGTAAGGATGCCATGCCAATATATACATCGACATCCTCATTATGATCTTACACCTACATCCCTGCCATGTGTTTTCCTGGTATCACTATTGTAATGGTGCCATGCGTGAGATCATAAAACGCACCGTACACATGCATTCACTAGAGAGTGTCAAACGCCCAGTACCCCAATAGTACGTGCATGTGTACGGGTCGTTTCACTATTGCATTCGAGCCATACGCGAGCGGACCCTACCCCAATAGTACGTGCGTTTGTATGGGTTGTTTTACTATTTATTTCGAGCCATACACGAGCGGACCCTACCCCAATAGTACGTGCGTTTGTATGGGTTGTTTCACTATTGCATTCGAGCCATACGGGAGCGGACCCTACCCCAATAGTACGTGCGTGTGTACGGGTCGTTTCACTATTGCATTCGAGCCATACATGAGTGGAGCCTACCCCAATAGTACGTGCGTGTGTACGGATCGTTTCACTATTGCATTCGAGCCATACGTGAGCGGACCCTACCCCAATAGTACGTGCGTTTGTATGGGTCGTTTCACTATTTATTTCGAGCCATACACAAGCGGACCCTACCCCAATAGTACGTGCGTTTGTACGGGTCGTTTCACTATTGCATTCGAGCCATACGGGAGCGGACCCTACCCCAATAGTACGTGCGTGTGTACGGGTCGTTTCACTATTGCATTCGAGCCATGCGCGAGCGGACCCTACCCCAATAGTACGTGCGTTTGTATGGGTCGTTTCACTATTTATTTCGAGCCATACGCGAGCGGACCCTACCCCAATAGTACATGCGTGTGTATGGGTCGTTTCACTATTGCATTCGAGCCACACGTGAGCGGACCCTACCCCAATAGTACGTGCGTGTGTACGGGTCGTTTCACTATTGCATTCAAGCCATACACGAGCGGACCTCTACCCCAATAGTACGTGTGTGTTTACGGGTCATTTCACTATTGCATTCGAGCCATACGCGAGCGGACACTACCCCAATAGTACGTGAGTGTGTACGGGTCGTTTCACTATTGCATTCGAGTCATACATGAGCGGAGCTGACCCCAATAGTACATGCGTGTGTAAGGGTCATTTCATTATTGCATTCGAACCATACGCGAGCGGACCCTACCCCAATAGTAAGTGCGTGTGTTCGAGTCGTTTCACTATTGCATTCGAGCCTTGCGCGAACGGACCCTATCCCAATAGTACGTGCGTGTGTACGGGTCGTTTCACTATTGCAATCAAGCCATACACGAGCGGACCTCTACCCCAATAGTACGTGTGTGTTTACGGGTCATTTCACTATTGCATTCGAGCCATACGCGAGCGGACCCTACCCCAATAGTAAGTGCGTGTGTTCGAGTCGTTTCACTATTACATTCGAGCCTTGCGCGAACGGACCCTATCCCAATAGTACGTGCGTTTGTATGGGTCGTTTCACTATTGCATTCGAGCCAGACGCGAGCGGACCCTACCTTAATAGTACGTGCGTGTGTACGGGTTGTTTCACTATTGCATTACAGCCATACGCGAGCGGAGCCTACCCCAATAGTACGTGCGTGTGTACGGGTCGTTTCACTATTGCATTCAAGCCATACGCGAGCGGACCCTACCCCAATAGTACGTGCGTGTGTACGGGTCGTTTCCCTATTGCATTCGAGCCATACGCGAGGGGACAGTACCCCACCATTACATGTGTGTGTGTGTGCGGGACGTTTCACTATTGAATAAGTTGCATTCGCGACGGAAAACGCACTGTACTTATGTGGGCATCCCAGAAAATACATAGGGAACATCGAGGGGACGAGTAGAATGCCCAGAATGCAAGCTAGTTGTCAAGGAAACATAGATTTGAGTGTGTTCTACAGGTGTTCTGAAAAATTCAGTTGGCTAAAACTATACAATGTTGCAAAATTTCTTGTGGTGCTCAAGATCAATTTTTAAACCATGCAAATTTGTGTCCTGGCCTTATGTGTAATGGGATTGGATAAAACATAGGATGCAAACTAATCTGGCCTATCACACAGTACTCCTTGGACTGACAGCCCCTCAGCAGCACTGATTTAAGGCTGCATGTGGCTGTGAGAGGGCACCTGTCTGAACAACATTGGAGTGGACAATACTGCTGCTGTCTCTTAAATCCCTGGACCCTGATTTTGCTGACCATGGAGGGGGCACCAGAATTCAGTGAGGAGGAGAACAAGGCCCTGCTGGATGCCTTCCTGCCAAACTACAGCAAGCTGTATGGGAAACCAGGGGATCGGGTGAGTGATGAATGTGTGAGTGACACTACAACCATTGTGTATTTATGGAACAGAGATGCAATGTTGTTTGGAGTGAGTGCCAGGTGTGTACATTGTGGTATCTCCCATGCAGTGAATGATGTGGTTAAATAGTGTTTACTGCTTACCTGCATTGTGCCAACTGTGACATTCAATGTAATGTGAATCACACTTTCTGCTGTGCCACACCTTGCATGTTTTTTTGGCATGATTTACTCCAGGCAACCAATCTCAGCGGGATGTACGCACACCCATAGGGACAGGGGACAGACATCACACACCCACCCACAGACACACTACACCTGACTCACAGCCCTCTACCTCCACTCCCATTGTGTCCCGGGGTTCAGGTGGTAGCCTGTCAGAACTGGCAGCAGTGTGCAGTGCCGAATATGTTGCATCCTTTTGCCCTGCACCTGCCACTGTGGAGTAATCCTCCCCACCTGCACCCACTACACATACCCTTCCATCTCCTGTCCCTGCGGTGCCGGACACTGACTCCGATGATGCAGCCCATGTGTACACAGACCTCCAACTCCACCAGGTGCAGGCAAGTTTTGGGGTGACAACCTCCACAAAGTCACCACTGTGGTGGGCAGAATTTGGGACTGGCCATTGGCCTTCTGTGAGACTGGACTCATTTATTTATTTATTTGCATGATGGCACTGAATAAAGCATTTTTTTTTCTTTCTGAACTATTGCATTTCAGGGAATTGCTTTAGGTGCTGTGTGCCCACGAGGTGGTGTAATGTAAATGTTTGGGTATTGTGAAAGATGTCTATTTTTCTGATGGGAAAGAGTTGGACCATGATATCTCTGTGCTATCCCAAAGTAGCAGCACATTATCTAGATTGGTGTGTGTGTGTGCAGTTTGCATACAGACATTATCCAAAAGAGTGTCCCTTCCTCAGTGTCACATCAGATCTTCACTACAGACAGTTGCACAATTGTTGTGGAAACTTTTGCATGGATTTCCTCTAGGATTGTGCATTTCCTTCGGCAATGGCTATGCGTGCTCACAAATGAAATCAGATAATTGGTCAGTGCCATCCATGGGGTACTGCCTTCAGGGGGTCCATCATAATTTTTCACACTATGGATGACAATGCTATTTTGCCTTGACCTCATGATTCAGATTGTAAACTTAGAAATTTGTGCACACAAAACACATTTGGGTGCTTTGTATGTAGGGGTTTTGTAGCCTCTTCCTTCCATGAGGGAGTACATCTTACACCACCTGGTCATTTACATCATGTCCGGGATGTACATGACAATTTATTAGTCCATTTGTGCTTCATTTGTTTGTTGGTCTGTTACATGACTAGACACTATTGAGTCATGATGGAGGGAGGGTGGCAGCAAAATACATGGGTGGATATGCATGTGGGATCCGACAAGAAAAACCACATGTGGTGTGTCACCCAGTGTGTGACAGGATACCATTCTACGTGGAGTAGGACACTGCTGTGAGTGACATGTTGATATAGAACTAATATGAGTGTTACAGGTTAGGGATGTACACGTACAGGCATGTAGTTGTTGTATGCTGTTGGAAATGCACACCCCTATGACTGAGCACTGCTTGGAGGCCTATCTACAGTCCACTCCTATGTCTGGGCACTGCTCGGAGTCCTGTGCACCCACCCCCTATACTATCTGGGCACTGCTGGGAGTCCTATCTGCACCCCCTCCTATGTCTGGGTACTGCTGGGATTCCTATCCACCCATCCCCTATACTATCTGGGTACTGCTGGGAGTCCTATCTACACCCCCTCCTATGTCTGGGCACTGCTGGGAGTCCTTTGCACCCACCCCCTATACTGTCTGGGCACTGCTGGGAGTCCTATCTACACCCCCTCCTATGTTTGGGCACTGCTGGGAGTCCTATCTATACCCCCTCCTATGTCTGGGCACTGCTGGGAGTCCTGTGCACCCACCCCTATACTGTCTGGGAACTGCTGGGAGTCCTATCTACATCCCGCTCCTATGTCTGGGCACTGCTGGGATTCCTGTGCACCCATCCCCTATACTGTCTGGTCACTGTTGGGAGTCCTATCTACACCCCTCCTATGTCTGGGCACTGCTGGGAGTCCTGTGCACTAACCCCCTATACTGTCTGGGCATTCACGGGAGTCCTGTCTACAGCCCCCTCCTATGTCTGGGCACTTATGGGAGTCCTATCTACACCCCCTCTTATGTCTGGGCACTGCTGGGAGTCCTATCTACACCCCCCTCCTATGTCTGGGCACTGCTGGGAGTCCTGTGCACCCACCCCTTATACTGTCTGGGCACTGATGGGAGTCCTATATACACGCCCTCCTATATCTGGGCACTACTGGGAGTCCTATCTACACCCCCCTCCTATGTCTGGACACTGCTGGGAGTCCTGTGCACCCACCCCCTATACTGTCTGGGCACTGCTTGGAGTCCTATCTACACCCCCCTCCTATGTCTGGGCACTGCTGGGAGTCCTATCCAGCCACCCTTCCTATGTCTGGGCACTGCTGGTAGTCCTATCTACACCCCCCTCCTATGTCTGGGCACTGTTGGGAGTCCTGTTCACCCCCCATATGCTGTCTGGGCACTGCTGGGAGTCCTGTCTACACCCCCCTCCTATGTCTGGGCACTGCTGGGAGTCCTATCCAGCCACCCCTCCTATGTCTGGGCACTGCTGGGAGTCCTGTGCACCCACCGCGTATACTGTCTGGGAACTGCTGGGAGTCCTATCTACACCCCCTCCCATGTCTGGGCACTGCTGGGAGTCCTATCTACACCCCCCTCCTATGTCTGGGCACTGATGGGAGTCCTATCTACACCACCCTCCTATGTTTGGGCACTTGTGGGAGTCCTGTGCACCCACCACTCAGATGTGATGCACCGTACACATACATTACAGACGTGTGTGCGGCACGTATCACTATTGCAATGGTGATATGCGCATGCGTGTGGTGCACCGTACCCCGACATTAATGGCGTATGTGCGGCACGTATCACTATTGCAATGGTGATATGCGCGTGCGTGTGGCTCACCGTACCCCGACATTAATGGCGTATGTGCGGCACGTATCAATATTGCAATGGTGATATGCGCGTGCATGTGGCGCAACGTACCCCGACATTAATGGCGTATGTGCGGCATGTATCACTATTGCAATGGTGATATGCGCGTGCATGTGGCACAACGTACCCCGACATGAATGGCGTCTTTGAAGCACGTTTCGCTATTGCAATAGTGATGTGGGCGTGTGGCGCACCGTACAGGTATACTTAGGTTGTTGTGGTATGTTGTACTCACCGTCTGCGCCGTCGTTGGTTTCGGTGTATGAGGTCGTAGGCGTACAGGACTAGGATGACACGGACGATGGGGTTCATGTCGTGTATGTCGCGTACCGGGATGCGGTTCGGGCCGGACTCTGCTTTTACTGCAGTTTTCAGCTCTCGTATTAAAAGGGCCGTACGGAGTGTCGTCAACACGGATCGTACTTTCTGGTCTGGAAAGAGTGGCCTATTTACGTTCGGACATAGCGTACCGCGTCACCCGGATACAATCCATATGTACTTTCTAGTTGTATAGTGTTTGGTACGCGTCGTACAGAGTGGCCCTTTGGGTTCGGATCGTACTTGCTCGTTTGTACGGGGACGTTGTAGGTGTACAAATCGTACGGGAAAACGCTCCGGAATCGACCCCCAAATGTATAAACCCTGGTGAAACTCCAAATGATTCTCACTTCAGATATGTAACCTAAATATCGAACCCAGAATATCAATGACACAGAATATCAAGGACAAAATATTAAATCTAAAATATTGACAGGTAAATAGGTTATAATATTAGTATACCAAATTCCATACATATTTACTTTTATGATATGTATATATATATATATATATATATATATATATATATATATATATATATATATATATATATATATATATATATATATATTCACTGAAAAAACCATAGGTTATAGACCATATATAGTTAGGAATTCGCATTTACAAAACCTTATTTTACTCACACAAAACCATTGAAATTCCATATATAGTTAGTTGCACTAACTATATATCGCGCACCCGCAATCCACTGCTGATGATGTCACATATTACATCATTCATGACATGGTCAGTGACATCACTGATGACATCACTGATGACATCTCAAATGACATCACTGATGACATCTCAAATGACATCACTGATGACATCACTGATGACATCTCATTTGACATTACTGATCACATCACTGATGATATCATTCATGTGATAATACGATGAACCTCTTCAGACTCTAATATAACCTTAGATACAATCAGTGTAAACAGACACTCACAGACTGTCACTCATCCATGGAGTTACTCACACACCTAGTCAGTCAATCAAAGAATCAATCACACCTCCATTTCCTCAACTATACAGTTATACAAACTTTACTTATTAAAACATATACTAACACATATTAACTCTCTTATACAATCCCTGATACAAGTTCACAATGATCCATACAGCCACTCACACATTCACTGGCTCTTATGCACAGTTATTTATATATGTCAACTCTCACATGTACTGTGTTTTACATATGTACTTACTTTGACATGTAGCACTGAGATATCCATTCACTCACCAATACACTCATGCACACAGTCAACCGCCCATACAGCTGTTTCCACATGCACTTTTGAAACCATACATCTAGTGAATCAACTGCTCACACATCTATGCACAGAGTCACACACCTCCCAGCCACCCACACACACACTCAGTCTCCCATACAAATACTTGGGCAACCAATCAATAACCCATATAGTTACTCATATAGCTACTTATCAACACATGCAACAGTTTACAGAACAACAGACATAATGATGCACAAATTAAGACAGTTTAGTCACTAACCCATGCACTCAGTGAGACACATTTAATCACTCACTCATACAGTCAGTCATGCACCTACTAAATCCTTCATCCAGACACTTATACATCCACTCATTCTTCAATATGTAAGACATATTTTAACTTTACAGAAACATACAGTCACTGGATGTTGTCATCAGTGATGTCATCAGTGATGTCATTTGAGATGTCATCAGTGATGTCATCAGTGATGTCACTGACCATGTCATGAATGATGTAATATGTGACATCATCAGCAGTGGATTGCGGGTGCGCGATATATAGTTAGTGCAACTAACTATATATGGAATTTCAATGGTTTTGTGTGAGTAAAATAAGGTTTTGTAAATGCGAATTCCTAACTATATATGGTCTATAACCTATGGTTTTTTCAGTGAATTTTCAAGGTTTTGTAAATGCTAATTCCTAACTATATATGGTCTATAACCTATGGTTTTTTCAGTGAATTTTCAAGGTTTTGTAAATGCTAATTCCTAACTATATATGGTCTATAGCCTATGGTTTTTTCAGTGAATATATATATATACATACATATATAAACATATATCATCTGTATATCTATATAAATACAAACATAAATGCATGCATACATATACTTATATGCATTTTAGGGTTGTTAGGGCGTTTTCGTGTGTATTATGTTGCTTTTTTAGGGCTTTTGGGTCAATTAAGTAGGGTTCTCGGAGCCTAGGGCTGAGGGGCCGGTTCAGTTTCGTGCGTATTGGTGTTGGCAAGGTTTTGAGGGATTTTGGCGGTTTTTGGTCGAGATTTGGCCGTTTTATGGCTTTTTTTGTGTTTGCGGGGGCGCGTATTCGGGTTGAAATTCGTCCCCGTTCCAGTGGATGGATTGGGCTGATTTTTGGTGAGATGTTAGGGAATCGCTGGATCTAGTGTCCAGCCAAGTTTGAAGCGGATCGGAGCAGTGGAAGTGCTTTAAAGAGCAATTTTTGTGCGGAGTAGCGAATTGTCATGTTATTCAATGGGAGTTTTTGGTGCGCATGGAGAAGGTGAATTTGGGGTGTTCCAGTTGCGCTAGAGGGACGGGGCTTGGGTGAGCTGTAGGGAGAGTGGATCGGCAGGTGTGCCGAATTTTTGGGATTTGTTGGCCGAAGGGAAGGGTGTGCTTGGGCAAAGTCGATTTGGTGAAAACGGTGCGTTATTTACATGAAAGTTGAAAAAACACTAATAAAAGCAAAGCTAAAAAGCCACCTCATTACAAACAGAATGGCTTTAACTTAAACGAGGGCGAGATCTATTGCACTTTCAATGCTTGTTTACTTTGGTTCCATCAAGAAGGCATTCAGATGTGTCACACATTTGCCATAAATTCTGAATGTTAGCACTCTAGTTGCACATTAGATCACTGTAGTAAAGCTACTGCTCACCAGGGACGTCTGCTGCTGGTATTCAAAGTGCATGTTTCAGTCTGCATGTCAGAATTTTTTTAATGAAATAGAAGAGGATTTGAGAAGTCACTCAAAATGATCCCTAATTTTTCTTTCTGAAGCACTAATCATACTTTCTATGGCAAAATTAACCCCCTCATGTTGTTCCTTTTTAAATTGAGTGTTTTCAGACTTACCACTTCATTCCAATCAAGATGGCTTCTGGTGTGCCATACTTTTGTCATAAGTAAGACTGTTAGCGCTCTAGTTGTTCTTTAGAACACTCTGGGACATTCTGTCATTGGGCTATACTTGGGGTACATCTGGGTGATATTTGGGCTACATTTAGGCTCTTTTGTCTCTGGTGGCCATCTTGCGAGACTATGTCAGAATTTTTTAATGAAATTGAAGAGGGTTTGAGAAGTCACTCAAAATGTGCCCTAATTTTTCTTTCTGCAGCACTAATCATAATTCATATGGCAAAATATACCCTCTCATTTTGTTCCTTTTTAAATTAAATGTTTTAAGAGTTACCACTTTATTCCAATCAAGATGGCTTCAGGTGTGCCATACCTTTGTAATAAGTAGGACTGTTAGCGCTCTAGTTGTTCTTTAGAACACTCTGGGACATTCTGTCATTGGGCTATACTTGGGCTACATCTGGGTGATATTTGGGCTACATTTGGGCTCTTTTGTCTCTGGTGGCCATTTTGGGAGACTGCATGTCAGAATTTTTTAATGAAATAGAAGAGGATTTGAAAAGTCACTCAAAATGTGCCCTAATTTTTCTTTCTGCAGCACTAATAATACCTTTTATTGCATAATATACCCCCTCATTTTGTTCCTTTTTAAATTAAATGTCTTAAGAGTTACCACTTTATTCCCATCACGATGGCTCCAGGTGTGCTATACCTTTGTAATAAGTAGGACTGTTAGCGCTCTAGTTGTTCTTTAGAACACTCTGGGACATTCTGTCATTGGGCTATACTTGGGCTACATCTGGGTGATATTTGGGCTACATTTGAGCTCTTTTGTCTCTGGTGGCCATTTTGGGAGACTGCATGTCAGAATGTTTTAATGAAATAGAAAAGGATTTGAGAAGTCACTCAAAATGTGCCCTAATTTTTCATTCTGCAGCACTAATCATACTTTCTATGGCAAAATATACCCCCTCATGTTGTTTCTTTTTAAATTAAATGTTTTAAGAGTTACCACTTTATTCCAATCACGATGGCTTCAGGTGTGCCATACCTTTGTAATAAGTAGGACTGTTAGCGCTCTAGTTGTTCTTTAGAACACTCTGGGACATTCTGTCATTGGGCTATACTTGGGCTACATCTGGGTGATATTTGGGCTACATTTGGGCTCTTTTGTCTCTGGTGGCCATTTTGGGAGACTGCATGTCAGAATGTTTTAATGAAATAGAAAAGGATTTGAGAAGTCACTCAAAATGTGCCCTAATTTTTCATTCTGCAGCACTAATCATACTTTCTATGGCAAAATATACCCCCTCATGTTGTTTCTTTTTAAATTAAATGTTTTAAGAGTTACCACTTTATTCCAATCAAGATGGCTTCAGGTGTGCCATACCTTTGTAATAAGTAGGACTGTTAGCGCTCTAGTTGTTCTTTAGAACACTCTAGGAGGCTGCAGTAGAACACAAAGGAATCAACTGACAGTCTCTGTCCTTGTTGGATGTACATGTTTTACTGAGAATGTCAGACTTCATTTTCACATGACTGAGAAAGATAATGTGAATTTACAGAAAATATGCTTTCAGTTTAGCTTATAGATCCCCTTCCAAACCACTGTGGGAAAATCATGAGATATTAGTTTTCTTTCAAACAATATTCATGATATCACAGCAGAAGGTTTTTTCACATGGTAAAATCACCTTAGAACCCACCACAATTCCTAAAACGAGTATGGTACCATCAACAAATGATTTCTAATGTAACTAAAGTCCTAAAACCCTCTATTAACTACAATGCTTTTTAATGAGGTGCTATCATGTATATTGGTCCCAAGATGGCTGCCAACACTTCTTGGATGAAGTGCTGACAGCCAATCAGATCAGATGTGTGGTTAGGCTCCGCCCAGATATATATATTTTTTTGAACCTAAATTACTCAAAATCCACTGGAGCACATATATTGAGACCTAGCAAAGGCACATCAGGCTAACAGTCCCTACAATTTTGCCAAGTTTCGTGCAAATCCATTCAGCCGTTCGAGCTAAAAGTGAGGCCAACCGCCCTATGGAAATTAACATGGGAAAAATGCGTTTTGGGACCCCCCTTTTTTCTCGGCCCCCCCTTGATGAAACCCCCCCAAATTGTCAGGGGCTGCTCAGAAACAAAATGTTCCATTTTCCTGAAAATTTCAGCCAATTCCGTCCACAAACGCCAAAGTTATTAGACATAGAATTTTCAAAAATCCCATAGAGAAAAAATCCTAACTATATATACCTACTGGCGACCGCCAGTAGGTAATATATATATATATATATATATATATATATATATATATATATATATATATTCACTGAAAAAAACATAGGTTTCAGGCCTGATATAGTTAGGAATTAGCATTTACAAAACTTTAGAAATTCACTGAAAAAACATAGGTTTTAAGGGTGTTATAGTTAGCTGGACATTTCACTCTTACAAAACCATTGATATTCCTCCGATATAGTTAGTTGTACTCACTATATCTCGTGCGCCCCAATCCACTGCTGATGATGTCACATACCCCGGTAACCGGGGGCAGAGTCAGCACAAGGCCAGAACACAGCCACCACGCGGCTCTGCGCTTTGGATAAGCGGTCCCCGTTGTCATATCGCATGCGCACCCAGCAGAATGTGGAGAGCGTATTTTCCATAGAAATTAATATGGGAATAAGGATTACCGCACAAGTAGTGTGAGTAAAATAAAATTATATGTTTGTAAGTCCTGACGAAAGCTCCATAGACCTCCTGGCCCAAGGAGCTGAAACATGTCGACAACTCTTTTCACGCAATACTCCAGGTCCTAGTAACTCGGTCCAAGAGAGTATATAATCCATTTTTAATAACTGGATACTAGCCCATTAATAAAAGCATTTGGGCTTTTTCTCAATTTTTTACAATATTTCTTTTTCACTTGTTTGTTCACTTTTTTGTTGTGGGTAAATCCTTTTTGTCTCTGGACACTGCACTCGAGACTTGAGGTGCCTCTGGATGAGGCTGGCAGTTAACACAAACAGGAACACCCAATGATAACTGCCATAATGTCAATGTGGGGCGGATGAAGCATATATACCGCATTCCAACTAACATTGACTTTTTTGAGGGTTTCCTACCTTACCTGAACCAAAGGTCGAGTAGTGTTACAAGTGTCCATTTTTTCTTGATTAGGTGTTTATATCATACAGGGAGTGGGAAGTAAACTGCTGACCCCTACCGTGTGTTTATGCTATACCGGAAGAGAAGTACTCATGCCTACTGGTGTGAAGTCTCGGGGATCAAACCGAGCTGATTGCTGTAAAGTGATGGGCTCTGGGCTCTGTAGGATACTAGCCGCTGTAGTATACCTGTGTAAGTAGTGTTAGTATGCGTTTAAAGTATATAGGGAGTGGGTAGCAAACTACTTTGTCCTACTGGTCCTGAAGACTCTGGGATTCATCCGTGAGCCTGAATCGGGAGCTCATTGTTGTAAAGTGATGTGCCCTGGAAGCTGTAGTATACCTGTGGAAGTAGTGTTAGTTTGTGTTTATATAATACAGGGAGTCGGAAGCAAACTACTCACCCCTTCCAGTCTTAAGACTGCTGGATGAAACCATGAGCTCATTGCTGTAAAGTCATGTGCTCTGTGTAGTATTCCAATGTAAGACATAGTAGAATGTTATTATGAAATTTTACTAGAATGTAAGTATGTAATGTTAGAATGTAGGGCTGTAATGAAGGGAACCTTGGGGAGTTTGTACACGGTGCTGGAGAAGACGGTTGCCTTGCTGTCTGCTCCTGTTGGTGGGTGTTTAAGGTGTCTTGTTTTCCTGCATTAAATCTACTTATCAGATCCACTGCTGTCTGCCTCTTCACTACATAAATGTAGCAACAAGCTGGATACGGTAAAAAGAAGGCAACACTCACCAATACTTCAAAGTTGCTTGGGTTGTCCTGAAGACCCGTTTTCGTCGTGTAGCTGTTTCCACTCATCCCAAGGTCGTCGGCCCATTGAACTATGTCATCCGACCTCTGGTAGGATTTATAATTTTAAAGTTTGCACTTCCTCTTCCTCTTCACTACTCTCTGGTCGCTGTACTACACGTGTGTAAGTAGTGTTAGTATGCGTTTAGACTAACCAATGCATCATGGTCCTAGGGAGCGCGACCTCTCAGGTGCAGCTCATACAATGTCACGGGGTGTGCATCTGCAGGACATTTATGTTTGCTATTAGAGGGCGGGTGCATGGCTTCCACCTTGTGATAGCAAATCCTTGTTTGACTTTTGAAGCGAGAGGAGGAAAACCTTGTATCGCTTTATTAGAGCGGACCTGGATGGTAAAAATGGGCGGAAAAAAAGCGGGGTCTCACTTGTTCATTTAAATTAGGCTCCTGGTGGGTAATGTTCCGTGGCTTATCCTATTATTATATTGCGGAGTCTCTGTAGAACTGGGGATCTTAATGTTACATGTATATTAGGCACAGAATGGGACAGAGACATTTTGTAGCCTAGGGGATTGCCACCTTCTTGGGTATTGTTTACTAATTGGTCGGGGGGCTTCAAGGCCAATTGAAGTCCGGGAATCGCCACCCTCTGGATCTTTACCTAAATATGCAGGGAGGGCCTCTGCAGTCCCTGAAGTCGCTTTGGTCCTGTGGTTCTGTAATCTCACGGACATTTCTCATATGGTATTATATAGTGATACACGCATAGAAAGAACCCTTGCAGTTGTAGAATTACGCAGGCTTCATTTATGTAATAGTTTATATTTGGTAGGTGCACCGAAAATTTACAAATGTTTTGTCTCATAACTTCCTATAAACAGACGATTTTCACAGTAAAGTATAGACACGTGTTGTCAGAAAGAAAAGATATATACACTCAGTTATTTATTGGAAAAAATATAACCTTTAATAAAACAGAAATAAATGGAAACATAAGTTTATTTGAACAAACAACAGTATAAAATAAAATACGTGAGTTGGACTCCTGTGGAAGCAGTGTTTAAAACCTGCCAGACAAAAATGAAACATAAGTATGTGTGCCATGTGGAAGAGGTAAAGAAAGGTAGTCCGAATGAAAGGATGGTAGTGAGAATGGGAGGGAGAGGAAGTGGGTGGAAGGGACAGGGGGAGGGAGAGTCAAAAGAACAGAGGGAGGAGGAGACAGGGTGTTGGCCTCCTGTACCCAGTCCTCAGTGTTTGCTCTCCCGTCACCCGTTTGTCTAGGACACTCGGGTTCACGAAAAAGAGTGTGGTCCAGAAAGTCCTTAAAATGAAACATATGAATGAGGCCAGAGATTACATTATTAGCTACATGAAAATTGCTTGCATGCACCTGTGCACCCAGGGTGCTACACCCCAGCCCCTTCCCCCACACTGTGCTCAATTGAAGGTCCTGCGCACAGAGGCTTCACTGCTCACCTGCCACCATCGGTTTCTCCAACAATGTGTTGGTGCAAGCTCCGAGTCCGGAGGTTGTTTGTATGGTAGGGGAGCAGGTCTCTGATCTGGGGTGGTGACTTGATACCATAATGGAAGGTGTCAGAATGCCCAGGGTGGCATTGCGGGGTCCATCAATTCAGTGTCTGAAAAGGGAGAAATATTTTAATTGTGGAAACATCTGGAGGTAAATGAAGGTTTACTTTAAGCTTAATAGAAAACAGCAGTTGAGTGCATCCTTCGTTTTTGAAGTACGATCTACCAACTGTTAGTGGTAATCGTGGTTCCAAGAGGAGTTGGAGTGCACGAGAATACACAAGGTTAAATAATAATATGTTATACAAAGGTTCACATAGAATGGAACCGAGCACATCGTAAAAGCATAATGTGAACCTATATTGACGTGGTGGAAGTCTGTGTGGATGTACACTTAGTAATGAGCTCACAATAGTGCCCTAAAGGCAACGCCACATGTCTACAGGGCAGTGCGGCCCGCTGGCTTAGGCCTAGAGTATGGTGCAGCAGGTCCTTAAAAGGAGCCTGAGATGTGACTGAGTGAGGTCAGAGATCACATCATTATGCACGGCAACATCGCTTGTTCGCAACTGCGGACCCATGCTGATGCACCCCACCACACCCCTCTCACAGCACCGCGCTCAACACGTGTCTGTAGGGCAGCGCTATCCGGTGGCTCAGCCCTGCAGTATGTTCCAGCAGGTCCTTAAAATGAGACAGAGGTGTGACTGAATGAGGTCAGAGATCACATCATTACGCATGGGAACATCACTTATTCGCACGTGCTCACTCAGGCTGATGCACCCCACCCCTCAAGCAGCCCCGTGCTCAACAACACGTGTCTGTAGGGTAGCACTGCCCGCTGACTCCAGCCTACAGTAAGGTCCAGCCAGTTCTTGAAATGAGACATCACTTGTTTGCACCAGAGGACCCAGACTGATGAACCCCTCCCCTCACTCAGCACCGCACTCAACACATGTCTGTAGGGCAGTGCTGCCTATTGGCTCAGGCCTACAGTTCGGTGCAGCAGGTCTTTAAAATGAGACTAAATCAAGTCAGAGATCATATCATTACACATGGCAACATCGCTTGTTCGCACCTGCGCAGCCAGGCTGATGCACGTCACCCCTCCTGCAGCACCATGCTCAATTTGAGCCCCTGTGCAACCAGGCCCCACTGCTCATCTGCTCTCATTGTCGTGTGTGCAAACACTACGGGCAGCAGTGCTCACAATTCAGAATGAGTGTTGATTCCAGGATGGTGTACACCTCATGGATTCCTTTGGAAACATGACGCCAGTAGGGTTCACAATTGATGTCCAGTTTTGATTGCCAGGATGGTGTACAGCTCATGAATCCCTTGTTTTTATTGCGCATTGTGATATGCGAGGTGGATGCGGCCATGTCATCTGAGGCAGTGTGGAAGAACTGGGGTATGTGGAGTTGTCGTTATCCTATTTATACATACCCAAATTGGGCTGGGCTTGCGTATGCCAGGCCAGCGCAGGAATGTGAATAATTATTCTGGGGACCTGGCTGGCCAGGAAGTGTACTTATGTGTGTTTCCTTTGTAGTTTTGACGTCGCAGTATGCACAACCTACATTAATGTGGCATGTGTCTGGAGTGCAGCAACTATCGCCAATGACATGCAGTTCGAAAAGATTGAATGGCGAACATCACATGTCGTTGTCAAGGTTGTGGATAGCTGCAGACAAGCATGTCAATGGTGTGCGGTATTATTGAAAGTGTTGCTATCACGAAGCGCACACATGTGAATGTGCTCTGATGGAGGGAGGATCAGCAGTGAGGCTACATCATACACAGTGACAACGTTCAGTACAGTCAAGCAATGCATGTCAAACCTGAATCTGAAAGTCTCATATATGACACACTACTATACTGGTAAAACCTGACAACAGAGCGTACAGCAAAATAAATCTACACATTGCTGTTTACTGTTTGTCACATGTGAGTGTAACGAGGTGACCGGGACAGTACCTAACTCTGAGGGCGGAGGCAGAGAAGTATCCTGGTGGTCAGTAAATGATGAAGATGTCGTTAATCCTTCTTCACAGGACGATTCCTTTTCCTGGCACAGCACGTCGCAAGAAATACAACGCGGCCCCTTTAACTGGACCACGGAACAGGAAGCCGGGACTGCCCATCGTGACGTGGCCTTCGCTGCATTGGTTAAAGCCCCGGAACTCTGGAGATCGGGGTGTGACGTCACCGACTGGGAAGTAGGGGCGGGAGAAGCCGAGGAAAACGCCACGCCAGGACGAGAAGCAGACGAGGTATTCTCCACGCCAGGACGAGAAGTAGACGAGGTATTCTCCACGCCAGGACAAGAAGCAGACGAGGATACCGCCGCTCCAGGACGAGAAGCCGACGAGGACGGAAGCAGAGAGGCCCTGACTGAAGCAGACGTGCCAGGAGGCCAACGAGACCGCGCAGCGCCGTGCCACACGCCCGCGGGAGGTGTGTGGCTACGACAGGTACGGGAGAGAGTCTCGAACTGGGTGGGAAGGAGGGGGCCGTTGCCTGCGGTAAAAAGCCCTACAAAACCCTAGAACCCCGCACTTCCTTTTTCCCTGATAATACCCTCCCTCACTTTTATGCACGTACATTCGGAATTACATTAATACGCACTTGAAGGTGTCCCTCACTCCCTTGGTACCCTTGGCAGTAACGTGGAGGACGTGACAGTAAATTGGTCCTTTTTCTCTCTTTTGTTTCCGGGGACAACCACTGAGAGAGGCCTCTCTGAAGGAAACGCTATCCTGACACCAGAAGTAGGAGAGGAAGGAATACCCCTCGACAGTCAGCACCACGGATCCTGCCGATTTTGCAAGAGAAAGACTAACCTTACGTAAAAAGAAACTGTATGTTAAAATAAAACCCTCCTTACCAAGACATAGTGTCCAGACCATTCCTGACCCGCCGTTACAAGTGGTGTCAGAAGTGGGATTGCCAGACCCCCACCAGCAGACCCTGATGGATCAAGTCATTAAACATTTAATCGAAGGACAGGACAAATTGGAATGGGCCATAAAAAATCAGATCTCTGTAGCCGACGCAGACAGAGAACTATTCAAGACCGCTCTTACCGCCCAGATAGAAGGTCTACAGAAGGTAGCCCAAACCCCAGTAGTGGGAGGCGAGCGTAGGGCCGGAAGTCCCCATCCTTCCGGAGTATCGCTACAAAAATATGTTCCTGGGGAGGACCCTGATGCCTTCCTCTCAAACTTTGAGAGAGCTGCTCAAGCGTGTGGATGGCCCCCAGAGAAATGGCCATTTTTTTTAGCTCCTTTGTTGACTGGGGAAGCTCAGGCCGCTTACCAGGTGGCAAATCATGCTGGAAATACACCTTATGGAACAATTAAGGGAGTTATCTTGGATCACCTGGGATTAGATCCCGAGGCCTATCGGGTCCGCTTTAGAAAGGAAAGAGGAGTAGCAGGGGAAAATCCCAAAACCTTGTATCTAAGACTAAAAATGGCGGCCGAAAAATGGTTACAGCCCGGCCAAAGAAGCAAAGAGGACGTTATGGACAGCATAGTCTTAGAACAATTCATGGAGGCGTTGCCTTACGGAACTCAAAGGTGGCTACGCCAACACTCTGGATTAACGGTGGCCCAAGCGATTGAAATGGCTACCAATTATGCACGAGCTCAACCCAGAACTTTTGCTTGGGACTCTGAGAAAAACAGCAAACTGGCGGTAAACCTGAGAAGTGAAAAAAAGAAACAGGAGATACCCCCTCCTGCCAGACCAAAACCGTTGAGGCTGGATAACGTTCCCTTTAAAGGACCCCAATGTTTTGACTGTGGGGAGTGGGGACACATCGCTCGGATGTGTCCAAAGAAAAAACCGACAGAGGAGCCCATGGAGGTCGGCTACATTCCCCGAGCTGTCATGTACTCAGCAGAAATGGGTCCCTCCTTCTATGTACGTATTAGGATCAACAACACCAATATAAGGGGGTTGCTAGACTCAGGGTGCCGGCAATCAGTAATACAAGAGAAATTGGTTCAACCTACCCAGATTATACCTAATGAGAAAGTGCACATAAGATGCGTGCACGGTGATGTACGTCCTTATCCGGTAGCGCGGTTGGTCATAGAACCCCAGAATAGACCCCCGGTGAAAGTCAAAGTAGGGGTCATATCCACACTGCCTGAAGATATCATTCTGGGCGTTGATAACCCCGACTTTATGACTCTATTCCAAGATAAATTGTCAGCACAGCGACAGACAGCTACCGCGTACCTGGTAAAGGAACCTTGGGTTATGGATAGAAATTTCCGCTTTGCCCAGGCCAATGATTCCACCCTACTGAATGCTTGGGAAGCAGCCCACGCTGCTCAAACTCTCCCTTCCCCAACATATCCCAGATTCATAATCCAAAAGGATTTATTGTACAGAGAAGGGAAGGCAGGGGATGACCTTCAGTTGGTAGTGCCATCTGCCTTTCGTGAACAGATACTTTATTATGCTCATTCACATCTTACAGCAGGGCATTCGGGGGCAGAGAAAACCACCCAGAACATCGTACGACATTTTTTTTGGCCAGGACTTTACAAGGAGGCGGAAATGTTTTGCAAGAAATGTGCAATCTGCCAAAAAAAGAACTTGACACGACCTCAAGCTGTCCCAATGCAACCTATGCCACTCATGGGAAAACCGTTTGAAAGGGTGGGGATGGACCTTATCGGTCCATTACCTCGCACTACCAGCGGGCATACATATGCTCTGGTCATAGTTGATTATCATACTAGGTTTCCTGAAGCATTTGCATTAAAAGCTCCTACCACCAAGAATATAGCGGACAAAATGGTTGAGTTGTTCGCGAGAGTAGGATTCCCAAAAGAAATCCTTACCGATCAAGGGACCCCATTTGTTTCAAAACTAATGAGGGAAGTGTGTAAACTGTTGGATGTCCACCAAATTAAAACCTCAGCTTATCATCCTCAGACGGATGGCCTCGTGGAGAGGTATAACCGTTCATTGAAAACCACTTTGAAGAAAATGCTTTCCGTAGAAAACAAGGATTGGGACAAACTTCTACCACTAGCCCTGTATGTATTAAGGGCACAAGTGCAGAGTAGTTTAGGATGTTCATCCTTTGAGTTGTTATACGGAAGGCAACCCAGGTCTCTATTAGAGATAACCAAAGAGGCTTGGGAACAGGAAGGCTTGGAGGAACAAAGATCTCTCCTAGACTATACGCAGCAACTGCAGTCTAAACTGGGGAAACTCAGGGATTTGGCCTATTCCCATGCAGAACAGAAACAACAAAAACAAAAATTCTACTACGACAAAGGGAAAAAGTGGCGCACGCTTGACAAGGGAGATTGGGTGTTGGTGTTGCTACCCTCTTCCACTCAGAAGTTTAAAAGCGAGTGGTTAGGACCCTACCCCGTAATTGATACGATAGGTCGAACCACCTACAGGGTCCGACTGTCTCCCTCTAGAACCCAAACCTTTCACATAAACCTGCTTAAAAAATGGATCGGTCCTCCTCCTAAAGCAGCCCATTTTGGTCTACCAGTTTGCGAGTCCCCAAGTACTTTAGACCAGTTGCCCATCAATCCAGAACTAACGAAAATAGAAACGGAGGGGTTGTTACAGACTCTCAGACCCTTTTCCTCCATATTTTCGGACACCCCTGGCCTAACTCACCTGACAGAACACCATATTCAGACAGTGGAGGGAAAGGTAGTCAAGCAGCGACCTTATAGAATTCCGGCCGCTAGGAGAGAGGATGTACGAAAAGAAGTCAAAGAAATGCTTAAGTTGGGAGTCATCAGGCCCTCTCATAGCGATTGGTCATCCCCCATAGTTATGATACCAAAACCTGATGGGTCCACTCGTTTTTGTATGGATTTTAGGGCTCTGAATGCCATATCGGCCTTTGATGCCTATCCTATACCAAGAGTGGACGAGCTAGTAGAAAGGATTGGAGAAGCAAAATTTATAACTACACTGGACCTTACAAAAGGTTACTGGCAGGTGCCACTGAGAGAGGAGGACAGGAAAAAAACAGCCTTCTCTACTGCGGAAGGGCTCTACGAATTCAATGTACTACCCTTTGGATTACACGGAGCACCTGCCACCTTTCAAAGGCTAATGAACCGAGTCCTCTCTGATCTGAACCAGTATTGTTCCGTCTATCTAGACGACATTGTAATATTCAGTAAGACATGGAAGGAACATTTGGGACATGTTCATAACGTCCTACAAGCTCTTGATAAGGCAGGGTTGCATGTTAACGCAAAAAAATCACGAGCAGCCTTTCCCAAGGTGAGGTACCTAGGATTTCTACTCGGTGAGGGTGTCATAGCTCCCCAAGAAGAGAAAATCAAGGCGATTAAGCAGACCCCCTTTCCATCCTCCAAAAGGGATTTGAGAGGATTCTTAGGCCTTATAGGCTACTACAGACGCTTCATTGAGAACTTTGCTGCTAAAGCCAGTCCCTTGACAGACCTCCTTAGTAAAGCGTCCAAGCCTTCACAGCTGTTACGACCATCAGAGGAGGCTAGGGAGGCGTTTGAGGCCCTCAAAGAGGCGATCACTTCCAATCCCGTGTTGATACCTCCTGACTTCACCAAAGAGTTCTCCCTAGCTACTGATGCCTCTGAGGTGGGGATTGGTGCTGTGCTGTCCCAAGAAGGGGAAGACGGTATCGAACACCCGGTGTTATTCCTAAGTCGCAAGCTGCACCCCAGGGAGCGGAAATACCCTACTATTGAACGGGAATGCTTGGCTATTAGGTGGGCCGTGGATAAACTAAGGTATTATCTGGAAGGTCGTCCCTTTGTACTCTATACAGACCATGCGCCATTACAATGGATGCAGCGGAATTTGTCCCTCAATCCTAGGGTTCTCAGGTGGTCCTTGTTTTTGCAGCCCTTCTCTTTTGTAATCAGACACCGCAAGGGGAGGGACAATGCTAACGCTGACTTTTTGTCTAGATCGCCCCTTCTCCCCGATCGGGAGAATCCAGGGGGGGAGGTGTGTAACGAGGTGACCGGGACAGTACCTAACTCTGAGGGCGGAGGCAGAGAAGTATCCTGGTGGTCAGTAAATGATGAAGATGTCGTTAATCCTTCTTCACAGGACGATTCCTTTTCCTGGCACAGCACGTCGCAAGAAATACAACGCGGCCCCTTTAACTGGACCACGGAACAGGAAGCCGGGACTGCCCATCGTGACGTGGCCTTCGCTGCATTGGTTAAAGCCCCGGAACTCTGGAGATCGGGGTGTGACGTCACCGACTGGGAAGTAGGGGCGGGAGAAGCCGAGGAAAACGCCACGCCAGGACGAGAAGCAGACGAGGTATTCTCCACGCCAGGACGAGAAGTAGACGAGGTATTCTCCACGCCAGGACGAGAAGCAGACGAGGATACCGCCGCTCCAGGACGAGAAGCCGACGAGGACGGAAGCAGAGAGGCCCTGACTGAAGCAGACGTGCCAGGAGGCCAACGAGACCGCGCAGCGCCGTGCCACACGCCCGCGGGAGGTGTGTGGCTACGACAGGTACGGGAGAGAGTCTCGAACTGGGTGGGAAGGAGGGGGCCGTTGCCTGCGGTAAAAAGCCCTACAAAACCCTAGAACCCCGCACTTCCTTTTTCCCTGATAATACCCTCCCTCACTTTTATGCACGTACATTCGGAATTACATTAATACGCACTTGAAGGTGTCCCTCACTCCCTTGGTACCCTTGGCAGTAACGTGGAGGACGTGACAGTAAATTGGTCCTTTTTCTCTCTTTTGTTTCCGGGGACAACCACTGAGAGAGGCCTCTCTGAAGGAAACGCTATCCTGACACCAGAAGTAGGAGAGGAAGGAATACCCCTCGACAGTCAGCACCACGGATCCTGCCGATTTTGCAAGAGAAAGACTAACCTTACGTAAAAAGAAACTGTATGTTAAAATAAAACCCTCCTTACCAAGACATAGTGTCCAGACCATTCCTGACCCGCCGTTACAAGTGGTGTCAGAAGTGGGATTGCCAGACCCCCACCAGCAGACCCTGATGGATCAAGTCATTAAACATTTAATCGAAGGACAGGACAAATTGGAATGGGCCATAAAAAATCAGATCTCTGTAGCCGACGCAGACAGAGAACTATTCAAGACCGCTCTTACCGCCCAGATAGAAGGTCTACAGAAGGTAGCCCAAACCCCAGTAGTGGGAGGCGAGCGTAGGGCCGGAAGTCCCCATCCTTCCGGAGTATCGCTACAAAAATATGTTCCTGGGGAGGACCCTGATGCCTTCCTCTCAAACTTTGAGAGAGCTGCTCAAGCGTGTGGATGGCCCCCAGAGAAATGGCCATTTTTTTTAGCTCCTTTGTTGACTGGGGAAGCTCAGGCCGCTTACCAGGTGGCAAATCATGCTGGAAATACACCTTATGGAACAATTAAGGGAGTTATCTTGGATCACCTGGGATTAGATCCCGAGGCCTATCGGGTCCGCTTTAGAAAGGAAAGAGGAGTAGCAGGGGAAAATCCCAAAACCTTGTATCTAAGACTAAAAATGGCGGCCGAAAAATGGTTACAGCCCGGCCAAAGAAGCAAAGAGGACGTTATGGACAGCATAGTCTTAGAACAATTCATGGAGGCGTTGCCTTACGGAACTCAAAGGTGGCTACGCCAACACTCTGGATTAACGGTGGCCCAAGCGATTGAAATGGCTACCAATTATGCACGAGCTCAACCCAGAACTTTTGCTTGGGACTCTGAGAAAAACAGCAAACTGGCGGTAAACCTGAGAAGTGAAAAAAAGAAACAGGAGATACCCCCTCCTGCCAGACCAAAACCGTTGAGGCTGGATAACGTTCCCTTTAAAGGACCCCAATGTTTTGACTGTGGGGAGTGGGGACACATCGCTCGGATGTGTCCAAAGAAAAAACCGACAGAGGAGCCCATGGAGGTCGGCTACATTCCCCGAGCTGTCATGTACTCAGCAGAAATGGGTCCCTCCTTCTATGTACGTATTAGGATCAACAACACCAATATAAGGGGGTTGCTAGACTCAGGGTGCCGGCAATCAGTAATACAAGAGAAATTGGTTCAACCTACCCAGATTATACCTAATGAGAAAGTGCACATAAGATGCGTGCACGGTGATGTACGTCCTTATCCGGTAGCGCGGTTGGTCATAGAACCCCAGAATAGACCCCCGGTGAAAGTCAAAGTAGGGGTCATATCCACACTGCCTGAAGATATCATTCTGGGCGTTGATAACCCCGACTTTATGACTCTATTCCAAGATAAATTGTCAGCACAGCGACAGACAGCTACCGCGTACCTGGTAAAGGAACCTTGGGTTATGGATAGAAATTTCCGCTTTGCCCAGGCCAATGATTCCACCCTACTGAATGCTTGGGAAGCAGCCCACGCTGCTCAAACTCTCCCTTCCCCAACATATCCCAGATTCATAATCCAAAAGGATTTATTGTACAGAGAAGGGAAGGCAGGGGATGACCTTCAGTTGGTAGTGCCATCTGCCTTTCGTGAACAGATACTTTATTATGCTCATTCACATCTTACAGCAGGGCATTCGGGGGCAGAGAAAACCACCCAGAACATCGTACGACATTTTTTTTGGCCAGGACTTTACAAGGAGGCGGAAATGTTTTGCAAGAAATGTGCAATCTGCCAAAAAAAGAACTTGACACGACCTCAAGCTGTCCCAATGCAACCTATGCCACTCATGGGAAAACCGTTTGAAAGGGTGGGGATGGACCTTATCGGTCCATTACCTCGCACTACCAGCGGGCATACATATGCTCTGGTCATAGTTGATTATCATACTAGGTTTCCTGAAGCATTTGCATTAAAAGCTCCTACCACCAAGAATATAGCGGACAAAATGGTTGAGTTGTTCGCGAGAGTAGGATTCCCAAAAGAAATCCTTACCGATCAAGGGACCCCATTTGTTTCAAAACTAATGAGGGAAGTGTGTAAACTGTTGGATGTCCACCAAATTAAAACCTCAGCTTATCATCCTCAGACGGATGGCCTCGTGGAGAGGTATAACCGTTCATTGAAAACCACTTTGAAGAAAATGCTTTCCGTAGAAAACAAGGATTGGGACAAACTTCTACCACTAGCCCTGTATGTATTAAGGGCACAAGTGCAGAGTAGTTTAGGATGTTCATCCTTTGAGTTGTTATACGGAAGGCAACCCAGGTCTCTATTAGAGATAACCAAAGAGGCTTGGGAACAGGAAGGCTTGGAGGAACAAAGATCTCTCCTAGACTATACGCAGCAACTGCAGTCTAAACTGGGGAAACTCAGGGATTTGGCCTATTCCCATGCAGAACAGAAACAACAAAAACAAAAATTCTACTACGACAAAGGGAAAAAGTGGCGCACGCTTGACAAGGGAGATTGGGTGTTGGTGTTGCTACCCTCTTCCACTCAGAAGTTTAAAAGCGAGTGGTTAGGACCCTACCCCGTAATTGATACGATAGGTCGAACCACCTACAGGGTCCGACTGTCTCCCTCTAGAACCCAAACCTTTCACATAAACCTGCTTAAAAAATGGATCGGTCCTCCTCCTAAAGCAGCCCATTTTGGTCTACCAGTTTGCGAGTCCCCAAGTACTTTAGACCAGTTGCCCATCAATCCAGAACTAACGAAAATAGAAACGGAGGGGTTGTTACAGACTCTCAGACCCTTTTCCTCCATATTTTCGGACACCCCTGGCCTAACTCACCTGACAGAACACCATATTCAGACAGTGGAGGGAAAGGTAGTCAAGCAGCGACCTTATAGAATTCCGGCCGCTAGGAGAGAGGATGTACGAAAAGAAGTCAAAGAAATGCTTAAGTTGGGAGTCATCAGGCCCTCTCATAGCGATTGGTCATCCCCCATAGTTATGATACCAAAACCTGATGGGTCCACTCGTTTTTGTATGGATTTTAGGGCTCTGAATGCCATATCGGCCTTTGATGCCTATCCTATACCAAGAGTGGACGAGCTAGTAGAAAGGATTGGAGAAGCAAAATTTATAACTACACTGGACCTTACAAAAGGTTACTGGCAGGTGCCACTGAGAGAGGAGGACAGGAAAAAAACAGCCTTCTCTACTGCGGAAGGGCTCTACGAATTCAATGTACTACCCTTTGGATTACACGGAGCACCTGCCACCTTTCAAAGGCTAATGAACCGAGTCCTCTCTGATCTGAACCAGTATTGTTCCGTCTATCTAGACGACATTGTAATATTCAGTAAGACATGGAAGGAACATTTGGGACATGTTCATAACGTCCTACAAGCTCTTGATAAGGCAGGGTTGCATGTTAACGCAAAAAAATCACGAGCAGCCTTTCCCAAGGTGAGGTACCTAGGATTTCTACTCGGTGAGGGTGTCATAGCTCCCCAAGAAGAGAAAATCAAGGCGATTAAGCAGACCCCCTTTCCATCCTCCAAAAGGGATTTGAGAGGATTCTTAGGCCTTATAGGCTACTACAGACGCTTCATTGAGAACTTTGCTGCTAAAGCCAGTCCCTTGACAGACCTCCTTAGTAAAGCGTCCAAGCCTTCACAGCTGTTACGACCATCAGAGGAGGCTAGGGAGGCGTTTGAGGCCCTCAAAGAGGCGATCACTTCCAATCCCGTGTTGATACCTCCTGACTTCACCAAAGAGTTCTCCCTAGCTACTGATGCCTCTGAGGTGGGGATTGGTGCTGTGCTGTCCCAAGAAGGGGAAGACGGTATCGAACACCCGGTGTTATTCCTAAGTCGCAAGCTGCACCCCAGGGAGCGGAAATACCCTACTATTGAACGGGAATGCTTGGCTATTAGGTGGGCCGTGGATAAACTAAGGTATTATCTGGAAGGTCGTCCCTTTGTACTCTATACAGACCATGCGCCATTACAATGGATGCAGCGGAATTTGTCCCTCAATCCTAGGGTTCTCAGGTGGTCCTTGTTTTTGCAGCCCTTCTCTTTTGTAATCAGACACCGCAAGGGGAGGGACAATGCTAACGCTGACTTTTTGTCTAGATCGCCCCTTCTCCCCGATCGGGAGAATCCAGGGGGGGAGGTGTGTAACGAGGTGACCGGGACAGTACCTAACTCTGAGGGCGGAGGCAGAGAAGTATCCTGGTGGTCAGTAAATGATGAAGATGTCGTTAATCCTTCTTCACAGGACGATTCCTTTTCCTGGCACAGCACGTCGCAAGAAATACAACGCGGCCCCTTTAACTGGACCACGGAACAGGAAGCCGGGACTGCCCATCGTGACGTGGCCTTCGCTGCATTGGTTAAAGCCCCGGAACTCTGGAGATCGGGGTGTGACGTCACCGACTGGGAAGTAGGGGCGGGAGAAGCCGAGGAAAACGCCACGCCAGGACGAGAAGCAGACGAGGTATTCTCCACGCCAGGACGAGAAGTAGACGAGGTATTCTCCACGCCAGGACGAGAAGCAGACGAGGATACCGCCGCTCCAGGACGAGAAGCCGACGAGGACGGAAGCAGAGAGGCCCTGACTGAAGCAGACGTGCCAGGAGGCCAACGAGACCGCGCAGCGCCGTGCCACACGCCCGCGGGAGGTGTGTGGCTACGACAGGTACGGGAGAGAGTCTCGAACTGGGTGGGAAGGAGGGGGCCGTTGCCTGCGGTAAAAAGCCCTACAAAACCCTAGAACCCCGCACTTCCTTTTTCCCTGATAATACCCTCCCTCACTTTTATGCACGTACATTCGGAATTACATTAATACGCACTTGAAGGTGTCCCTCACTCCCTTGGTACCCTTGGCAGTAACGTGGAGGACGTGACAGTAAATTGGTCCTTTTTCTCTCTTTTGTTTCCGGGGACAACCACTGAGAGAGGCCTCTCTGAAGGAAACGCTATCCTGACACCAGAAGTAGGAGAGGAAGGAATACCCCTCGACAGTCAGCACCACGGATCCTGCCGATTTTGCAAGAGAAAGACTAACCTTACGTAAAAAGAAACTGTGTGTTAAAATAAAACCCTCCTTACCAAGACATAGTGTCCAGACCATTCCTGACCCGCCGTTACAGTGAGCTAGGATGTGCACTCTGCCCGTGGCTTCTGCTACTTCTTAGAGCCACCAATACCCGGGACGAAAGGCAGCACAGTAATGCTCACACACACACACCAGGGGCATTGTGTAAGACACTTTGTTTTTTCTATGTAACATTTGAAATGCATGGCCATCACACGTGGAAGGCTAATGTACAGACCATGAATATTGATCAAGATGATTGTTGCATGTCGCGTGTGGTATAAGATATGTGTACACAGCAAAAAAACTTTTCAAATAAGCTCTCTAAGCAGAAGAGGTGTCTCTCATCAAACGCTGTAGAGATAATGACAAAAAAGGGGGGGGGGGTCCTCCAATTAATACAATAGGAAATGTTATGAAGCAATCAAATGTTTTTTTTTTAAGGTCACATGGCAATCGCGCACCGAGTGCGCAAGGAGGCCGCACCTGACCCGATTTTGAAAAAATATATTTTTCATAATATAAGTGTATTACAGTTAATGTTTAAGATATTTTCGATTACCGCTTGCTGTCATATACTGTTTAAAGTTATTTAGATATACTTTGAGACATACGTACATGACGTAACGCATGGCTTGGTGCTGCATACCCGTCGGATACCAAAGTAGCAGCTGGAGCAACTTCATACGTATATCATGTTCCACGGGATGGGGTGTCACAAACCCTTTGGATACAAAATGTGTATCATTTACAAGTTTACCAATATGGTGGATCGGATTCATGTGGTGATGGAGCTTGGTGCGCTACCAGTATGGGAGTGCAGTTTTCTAAACAAAATAAAACAAAGATATACATATTTTTGGGGGCAGATATAAAACATTACATAATTTTTAAAGTTACAAAAAAAAATACAGTTCCAAAATATTTAAAAACATAATAGAAAAAATATAGGTTTTATAAACACTAAAATATGAAATTATCATTTAAAAAACCTTTGAAATTCACTGAAAAAAACATAGATTTTACAGACGTTATAGTTAGGAATTAGCATTTAAAAAACCTTTAAATTTCCCTGAAAAAAACATACATTTCAGGGATGTTATAGTTAGTTGAACATCTGACTCATATAAAACCAGAGAAATTCGCCTGTTATAGTTAGTATATTACATCACTCATGAAATGGTCAGTGACATCACTGATGACATCTCAAATGACATCACTGATGACATCATCCACGAGAAAATCTGATGCATATACTGATGCCCTAATATAAAGTTTTATACACGCACTCTAAAATATAGACTACTATTTTTGAAACCATACACACAACAATGCCAGATACTATATACCACCAACTATTTCCTAGGTCTGTACATACATCCAGTCACTTATACATGCAGTTACTCATCAATTCAGTACTATAATATGCAATCATACACCTATACATACAGTAACCCTCCGCTACTCATCCATAGGGTTACTCACACACCTAGTCAGTCATGCAAAGAATCACATACCAATTTACTTATGTATACAGTTATAAACACCAACTCTGTTATTTATAAACACACCACATCACTTATTTATGCAGATACTAACACATACTTACTGTCTTATACAATCACTGATACAAGCAGACACTTATTTTTACACCCACTCTTCAAATAACTTACTCTCAAGTATAGTCATTTATATACTCCAACACTCACATATACTGCCTTAAAACATATGTAATTACTCACACATATACCACAGAGACATTCATTTACTCACCAACACACCCATACACACACTAACTCACCCATACAGCCCTTCCCAGATGCACTTTTGAATCCATACAACCAGTGAATCACCCACTCAGACATCTATGCACAGATTCACCCCCCCACCCACCAACACAGACACTCAGCCACCCATACAGATACTCAGACAACAAATCAATAACCCATGTAGAGACTAATGTAGCTACTCACCAACCCATGCAGCCGCTTACACACCAACTGAGAGACTAATACAAACTTTCACACTGTTTAGTCACTAACCCATGCATTCAGTAAGACACATTCAATCACTTACTTATACAGTCAGTCACACACCTACTAAATAATCCCTTCAGGCACTTGTAAATCCACTCATTCTTCAATGCATAGATATATATGAAAAATATTAAAACTTTATAGAAACATTCACTGGATGATGTCATCAGTGATGACATCAGTGATGTCACTGACCATGTTATGAGTAATGTGATATGTGACATCATCACAAGTGCATTGCGGGGGCGCGAGTTATAGTTAGCTCAACTAACGACAACAGGCAAATCTCTTTGGTTTTATATGAGTCAAATTTTCAACTAACTATAATGTTCCTGAAACCTATGGTTTTTCGGTGAATTTCTAAGTTTTTATTAAATGCTAATTCCTAACTATAACATCTGTAAAACCTATGTTTTTTTCAGTGAATATATATATATCTATCACCAAACAGCCACAAGGAAAGCGCTCTTCACATAGTTGGTGTCGATGTCAACGACGGGCTGGTCCTCGCATTTTCATGTAAACACCCAAATACTTCCAACAGGGAAATCACCGCACTCCGAGGAAATTATTTGTTCAACCAGGATTTATTGCAATTGTCAAATGGTCACCACTAACCACCACCAAAGCATTTCAACCTGCAATAGGTCTTGCCCGCTTGAAAGTAGAATATACCACAGTTACATTTTGATATCTAATTGCCAAAATACATAAAAATGCCTTGAATCCTCTGGGCAGACCAATAATATCAGCTATCGGGGACTCTTTGACACAAAGTTGAGGTATATTGATCATTCTTTACAAGAACATGTTCAACATCTACCTTACTTTTTGTTAAACACTGGTGACATCCTACATAGAATATATGATATAACGTGGGATGATGCCTATGAATTTATGACTATGGATGTCACCACGCTATATACAAGCATTTCACATTAGGACAGTTTAAGTGCAACAAAGCATTTCCTAGACAAAAGGCCTATCCACCTATATCAGCATACACAGATGCTCCTCCAAATGATGGAATGGTGTCTAAAGAAGAACTTTTTTTCTTTTTCGAAAAGAGTTATCCAGACAGATAATAGGAACTGCTTTACCCCTGCTATGCCAATCTGCAAATGGACAGGTGGGAGCACCAGGTTCTTGTGGAGGAATATGCCCAGGAATAGGCAGAAAACCTAGTCCAATGGGCCCGTTTCATCAATGGTTTGTCTATCTTATGGAGGGGTACACCAAAATAGGCAAAGGAGTCTGCGGAAAAACGTAATGATAATAATCATAATTTCACCTTCACTAGTAACATTTGTACGAATGATGAACACTTTCAGGACCTAGTAGTGTTTGTAAAAAACAGTAAAATACAGAAAACCCACAGCAGGAAATAGAATCATCCATGGAAGCAGCTTCCATCCACCTAATCTCATTAATAGATTCCATATGCAGACAATCTACGTATTTGGAGGAATTTATTGCAGTGACGACATTACATTAGCAGATGTTCAGACAAACAGACAGATCTTGTAAGAGGAGGCTTGTGTTTCCCTCTGTCTCGATATCCAGTGTTGGTGCCTGTTTTGGAGGATATCTGGTGGATACAGATGCAGGAGTGAAATGATATATATGTATACGTGAAACAAACACCACCTCCCACAGAAGCTCTATGGAAGAAGGCACAGACTAGATATGTTTATGTATATATATATATATCCACATGACATTCTCAATGTTTGCTGGGCGCCCCATCCCTTAGCTTAGTTTAGACAGTTATGGAGTGGCCTGTCATAAAAATCACACACAGCACGATATATCAAAGCCCAAATCTGTAGAAAAACAGGGTTTATTTCCTTTAAAACGCCCTTCAAGAAATTCACTTTACTCCTGAGTTCCTCAGGATGCTAGGGGACCTCATCTGCCCACCAGAAATGTGCAGAGAGGTGCATGTGCAGAGTAGTGGAGAGAGGGGCGTGGCCTCTGACCACCTACAAGCAATCCCACTGTGTGGGGCTTACTGGCAGTAACAGGAGGTCTTGTTGGCCCTAAGGATCCTCAGCAGCCAAGGGTACATCATCTCCCAACCAGGAGGTGTCAGGAGGTCCTTGGCGCCTTTGTGGAGGAGAGTGGGGGATTTGCTTCCCGGCAGGCCGGCTTTCGCCCCCGGCACTCCACTGTGAAGTTGGTCATCTCTGTGATGGATGAGCTTAGAGAGGGGCTGGATACCAAGACTCCCCAGGCCCTCATTCTCCTAGATCTTTCCGCCGCCTTTAACACGGATGACCATTCCATCCTTCTCACCCGTGTCAAGGCGGCAGGCATCGAGGGCCCAGCTGTGGCCTGGATTAGCTCCTTTCTAAGAGATCGCTCCCAGGCCGTTCATCTTGCTGAATTCACCGCCCCCCCTCACTTAGTTCAGTGTGGTGTCCCCCAGGGTTCTTCTCTCTCTCCTTTATTATTTAATGTATACATCTTTCCACTTATTTTTGCACTTCAGCAAATGGAGGTCACCATGTATAACTATGCCGATGACCTCCAACTCATTTTCCATCTGTCACACTCCCCAACCAGCATATTTAATTTCCAGTCTGTCATGCTGTTCATCAGTGATTGGATGAACTGCAACCATATGAAATTAAATCCGGACAAGACTGAACTTGTCGTCACTGGTAGCACCCCCAGCCCCTGGTCCCCCAATGTTTGGCCTCCCTCGCTGGGCACCTCCCTCACACCCTCCTCCTCTGTAAAAACTCTAGGGATCTCACTCAATAAACACCTCACTCCCCACTCTCAGATTAGTTATGTTGTTTCTTCCTGTTTCTTTGCCCTCCGCAATATACGGAAAATTTCCAATTTTTTTCCTTTCCCACCCTTAAACTGATGCTGATGGCAATGGTCCTGTCCCGGTTGGACTACGGGAATATTGTGTATAATGGCGCTCCTGCATATGCCTTTCGCCGCCTTCAGTTAGTCCAAAATCAGGCTGCCCGCCTGATTTATGGCCTGCCCAGATCCCATCACATCACTCCACTACTTAAATCCCTACATTGGCTGCCCATTAAAGAACGGGTTCTCATTAAATTGGGCTGTACCACCTTTCAGGCCTTGGCGGGGACTGCCCCAGAATTTATTTCTTCCGCCATCAGTATTTACTGCCCCAACAGAGAACTTCGCTACTAAATTTTTTCTTTCTGTTCCTCGGTTCAAAAAAAGGAAATCTGGGGGTTTGAAATTCACTGTCCTTGCCCCCACTTTTTGGAACTCCCTCCCCCTTCACATTAGATCTATTTCCTCTTATCTCGAATTCCGCATGGCCCTTAAGACTTTTTTATTTTCCCACGCCTTCCCACCTCAGTAACTCCATCGCCCTAGTCATGGGTTAAGCATCCTTCAGCGCCATGAAACCGCCTGGTATACGAGCGCTATACAAATTCTTGTAAATTCAAATTCAGGAGGTGCCCTTGCAGAGTAGCGAGGAACGGGCACAGGGCCTCCAGTGAGTTGCATTCTTTTTTTTATATTTTAGTAAGGGAGGACATGTGGCCCTCTTTCCAGGGATAATTTTAGGCCTTTGGGGACCCCATGCCCCTGGGTTGGACCCTTTTTAAAATGTTCTTAATATAGATAAACAGGATGGGTGCCGTGCGGCCCCTCTGAAGGGCTGATTTCTTTTTCGGCCAGGGTCCCCTATCTCCCGGGGCTTGCCCTTTTGAAAAAAAATGTTTTAATTGAAAAAGTGCAGGCATTTATTTCATTTTTATATTTCATGGAGATGGAAGGGACCTGAGTGGCCCCACTTATGGGCTATTTTCTGCCACACTTACCCCATCCTCTGGGGCAAGGTAACTTTGTTGGGGTCACGGGGGGAGCCTGAAGCTCCCAGCGGGCCATGCATGCTCCCCGCTTCCTATGGGAGCCTGCATTGCTTTTACACACAGGGAGATGCTGACATGCAGCTCCCTGTGTGTAAAACAAAATGCTCCACATTGAGCAAAATAGAGCAACATGTTCTTGCTTGCTCAAAGCGGAGCACACTGTTGCAATAGCATGGTGGGAGCAGTGCTTCAGCAATGCCATAGCAACCTGCAATGTCCTGCAGTGGGCACCCCAGGACATAGCTGGAGCCGGCCCGGGAGTTGGCGGTCCCCAGGGCCATGTAGGGCTGAAAATTGGAAAAGTCCAGATGCAGAATGTGACTAAGGGCCTGATTTAGGTGCTGGCAGATGGTTCACTTTGTCACAAAAGTGATGGAGATCTCATCCGCTGGAATATAAATTCCATAGGATAAAATGGGCTTTATATTTCCGCCGGAATACAGATCCCATAGGATATAATTGTGATTTCTATTTCAGAGTAACCTGTCCGCCAACATCTAAATCAGGCCAATGTATGTATAGAGCACAATGTATAGGCATTTATATAGCGCACTACTTACCCGGAGGGTCCCAAGGCGCTTCGACCGCTGCGAAACTCTTCCTGGCTTCCCTGAGAGATGGTCCTGCATATGCCTTTCGCCGCCTTCAGTTAGTCCAAAATCAGGCTGCCCGCCTGATTTATGGCCTGCCCAGATCCCATCACATCACTCCACTACTTAAATCCCTACATTGGCTGCCCATTAAAGAACGGGTTCTCATTAAATTGGGCTGTACCACCTTTCAGGCCTTGGCGGGGACTGCCCCAGAATTTATTTCTTCCGCCATCAGTATTTACTGCCCCAACAGAGAACTTCGCTACTAAATTTTTTCTTTCTGTTCCTCGGTTCAAAAAAAGGAAATCTGGGGGTTTGAAATTCACTGTCCTTGCCCCCACTTTTTGGAACTCCCTCCCCCTTCACATTAGATCGATTTCCTCTTATCTCGAATTCCGCATGGCCCTTAAGACTTTTTTATTTTCCCACGCCTTCCCACCTCAGTAACTCCATCGCCCTAGTCATGGGTTAAGATGCAGAATGTGACTAAGGGCCTGATTTAGGTGCTGGCAGATGGTTCACTTTGTCACAAAAGTGATGGAGGTCTCATCCGCTGGAATATAAATTCCATAGGATAAAATGGGCTTTATATTTCCGCCGGAATACAGATCCCATAGGATATAATTGTGATTTCTATTTCAGAGTAACCTGTCCGCCAACATCTAAATCAGGCCAATGTATGTATAGAGCACAATGTATAGGCATTTATATAGCGCACTACTTACCCGGAGGTCTTAATGGGTATCTCCAGGGTGAGACCAGGCATCCCCGGAGGTCTGGTGGGGCCGTTAGTGAAGATGAGGCAAGCTAATGCCCAGAGTTGCCGAGTGTGATCGTTGATCAGAGTGGGCACCGAGGCGAGAGAATTATCGAGTCCACTGACCCTGGTCCAGAAACCTGCCGCGCCGGGAATCGAACCCTGGTCCCGGGCCGTCCTCTGCTCTCGGGTCTGCCGCCTCTAACCTTATATTTCTTTCTGAAATATAAGGATCTTTGAGCAGAATGCAGCTGAAATTCAATGTAATGCTGTAGAACTGCTGGTTGCATTCTTGTTGCATGTGGGTCACACTGAAGCGCTGGAATGTTGGAGTAAAAGTTGTCAAGAGTTTCTAAGCATGGATCTAGTGCCTAATAACCACAATAGAGTACTTCTAAGGCCCATAGGACTGGGGGAAGGCACTTAGAATCTCTCATGATGTCAGGTAAAGGCCTAAAGCAGGAGTCAGTACAGGTCTAGTTGCTACTGGTTAGTTTGACACTTCAAGAAAAAAGCCTCTTGTAGCTTCCTGCAGTCAATTTACCCTTGCAGTTCACATCTTCCATCCGAGGTAAAAGTAGGAGCTGGTCTAGCCCATCAGATCTCCTCAGCGGTCTCAAACAACAGGTGCAGTTCTTTTTCTGTTTTTGCACAAGCCCAGTGAGTGTTCTAAGGCTGGTGCTTTAGGATGACATAGTTATGCTTGTGGGTGTGATGACCTAACCATTGAGGAAAAGGTTCCCAGGGGAAACAATACCTTATTTTGCATCAGTTCCTGTTTTTCCTAATGCAAACAATGCCACAGTGCACATTATTCCCAAATCCCAGGATAGTGAAACTATTTCTCTCTTGTGCAGAGTCCCCGTGCCCATCTAAATGTGTACCAAAGAAAAGAGTAGAGCCTTCTTTGTGGTCATTCAAAACCAATTCTGAAATAGCTTTTCTTCCACTGGTATTGGAGCAAACTCGCCTAATGGAGCAAAGGCTGTTCATTCCCAGGAAACACCTGACATTTGCTAGTTATAGGGCATAGAGTTTGAAGTTAATGAAGTTCCTCACTCCACTAGAGATGTGTTCTTGCAGCAGGGAAAAAAAAACATCTCCCCATACCAAAGCCATTTCCCCTGTGCTGGGTTGCAATTTTCAACCCCTCATGAAAGTAAAGCAGCTACAGGGAAATTGCTTTAAGGCTATTGCAAATTAGCCTTTGGGAGGCTCAAGCAGGGAAGTTTTAACTTTATAAAAGATAGTTTTTTTTGGATATATTTTAGTAATTGAACTTCACCATTGGCTTGCATTTTTATTAGTATTAAAAATATTAAAAATAGTGGTTGAACTGCTTTTTAGGTCTCGTTCGAGACCTATTGCTGCCAAGTTGCTTGTCAACGGACACAGACAGGGTCACGAGCGGCGATTCAGGTCCGTGAACGCGCAGATTCTGGTCCGTGCACGCGCACCAGCCGCCACCACATGCACTAGCCGCGCACAGACGCACCAGCCCGCACCAGCCGCCCCCAGCCGCGCGCACACGCACCAGCTCACACACGCACCAGCCGTGTACACACGCACCAGCTCACACACGCACCAGCTGCCCCCAGCCACACACACACGCACCAGCTGCCCACACACGCACCAGCCGCCATGGCCGCGCACACACGCACCAGCCGCCCGAGCCTGTGCAAGAGCCCCCAAGGCACCAAGTCTCACTCACCGGGTGTCATCTCCGCCGCCTCCATTGACGTGGCACACACGGGGCTTCCCTCACTGATGGGAGCCCCGCACTTGTATCCACAGCCTCAGTCACCACTTTTCTGCTGCCACCGCCGGGCTCCCCCTCCGGCATGGGAGCCCGGCGTCACCACTTCCATCTCGGCGAGTCATTTCGTGCACGAGCTTATGGCGGAAGTCCCGTCCCACAGCAAGCATGACGCTGCCGGACTTCCTGATTTCGCGCCAGTCGGGCCGGTGGCTTGCCAGGAACTCAAGCGATTTCCAGGTACTTGTTTACAAGTGTATTTTTTCGTGAGGCTGAAAATGTCTGCTCGGCATTGAGCGCTGGTTGAAAGTGCTGAGCCGACGGTAGTGAGTGCGGAAGTGCTGCCCGCGCCCTCCGCCGGGGCGCCGCGGGGATGTTGGCAAGGTGTTTACTGCATTTTCAGGTTCCCCAGGTTAGTATGTGATAAGAATATGGAGTCCACGTGTTGTGTTCAGTTCTGGGACTTGCGTTCACACTTGTCAATCCCAAAATGCGCTGTGTTCCTAAGTTTATAAATGCATAAACTACACTGAAAGTCTTGATAGAAGAAAATGAGTTAGAACAATAATGTTCAGGGTAAAGCTACTGATTAGACTGGTTTCACCGAGTCTACCGGTAAACAGGTTATTACCATGATTTCACAGTCAGTCTGATCATGCCTGTGTTGCGTTAGTTACATTTATCGCTAATGCTAACGGTTGCTTGAGCACTACTCATCTCGATGGGCTTCATTTAGAGTTTGGCGGGACCTACCCCAAGTTCTGGAGGACAGTCTTAAATTCGGGGTACAACGATCGGCTGTATTTACCGGCTATCCATGCTGAAGAGGAAATTCTTTCGGGTGCACCTACTCCGCATTTAGATTTTCTTTCAGAAAGGATTTTAAGACCCCTCCAAACTGTAGATGAGTCCTTGGGAATTGTTTTCAGTGCACGGAGAAGTTAGTTTTGTAACATTTATGTGTTATGCAAGCAGTGAAGCAGACGTGTTATTATTGAACCTCCTTGACGGTTTCACTGCTGTGTATTTAACCCGGGCCTGGTTGCTGTTGACTAAGGCTCTTTTAAAAAAATTTCTGGGGATGATTACATGCCCGATTATTGTGTATTTTCTCTTTTTGTATTCTGCACTATAAACTACTTGGAATGCTTGTTATGTGCTGGGTTTTGCTTTTATCGGTCCTCAGTTTTTCCTATTGTTAGTCTTGATGTGTTGTTGTGATTTTCTGTATATAGGGACTATTGTTCTGTTTAGATTGAGCTGGTTCATGGATCCTGTGTTCATCAGTTAGGGTTGTTGGATTTTTGGAGGCCTCTGCAGCTCGGTCTCTTTCGCTGTTCACCGTTACCAACCCTGCTTCTCATCTGCTTCTGGTTCTCTTGACCTCATTGCAATGCTACTAGTACTGATGTCAAGTTTCTTATTTATTCGCACATGGTAAATACTTCTTGTAGAACTCGCCTTTACAGAAAGTGTTTAATGCTCAGATGGTTAATGTATTGCATTAAACGTTTAGTAAAATTGACCACATTGACTTGCAGACATCTGAGAGAGCACGGTGGCAATAAAGGATAGGCAAAAGTGATTTACACAGCTCTTCATCACTGTGGTTTGTACTTTATATTGTCGAAGAGTGACCACTCAGCACCTCTTTACTGTTTAGATAATAACACTGGCAGGCAGTTTTAATATGGGAATTAGAGTGCACCTACACTTTTGGTTGCTTATAGAAGTAGGTTACATTTCAGTGATTCAATCAATCAAGTACACTTTATTCAGTTTTTGCATGAAACCATAAAAGTAATCTAAAACCGTACTTAGTACAAGATGTAATCAAATACAATATATTTGTACAAAAATAAAAAAATAGCTTAAAAATCTCATACAGTACAGATATATACGGATCATCTCAACCGGAGGTCTTTTTCCTAGCCTCTGAGTGAAAATTACTAACGCCATGGTTGACCTTAAAAACAACAACTTTCTGGCCTCTATAGCTTTTCTCCATGAGCATTTGTCATCTATTTAAATTCCAAGATAAGGGTATGTATTTGTATTCTCCACCCTGGAATTATTGATAAAGATGTCTCTACTTTTTTTATGCCTTGGCCCTACATTCATTATAAAAGTTTTTTTGATGTTAATTTTTATGTCAAGATTAGACACAAAGGTGTTATATCTGTTGAGTGAGCGTTCCAGGGGCGTACGAGCAATAATCACTGCGTTGTCCGCGTAGAAGAGAGCGGGTATTGGACGGTTTTGGAGCAGAGGTAGGTCCTGGCACCCCTCCAACATGGCTTCTTCTAAGCCATTTGTATAAAGGGTAAAAAGGTCGGGGGGCAGGACACAACCCTGCCTGACACCCCGCTCAACCCTAAACGGCGCTGTCAGCTCTCCTCCCACTCCAAATCTCACTCTGGCCGTGGCATTGGAGTACATTTCACGTAGGAAATGAACTAGTGAGAGATCAATACCCATTTCTATTAAAATGTCCCACATTTTCGAGTGGCTTACGCAGTCGAAGGCTGATGTTAAGTCTACGTAAGCCATATGCACTCTCCCAGCTTTAGCATTCACGTATTTGCCCGTTAATATAGTCAGATTTAAGACTTGCTCAGTGGTACCCAAACCTTCCCTGAATCCATACTCTCTTTTACCGCCTCTCTCTCGCTGTTTCCCTTCTTTGCCGCTCTTTTCTCCCAATCACTCCAGCTGTCCTCCTCTCTCTCCCTCTCGCTGTCTCTCTTGCATTGTGTTCTCACTGCCAAGACCCATTTCTCTCATTCCTTTTCGCCACTCTTGATGTCTGTTTTTGCCCTAACGCTCCCCAGCCTCATTGAAAATCCGCTTAGTCCATTGTTATCTCTCTGCATTGTCCCTCCCTGGATTGCTCTGTCCGCGTCTGTCTGTCACTCTCTGCTCAAGTCACGCGTTGCTATTCCTCTGCAAAAGCCCCGTATCTCGCACTCTATCGGTCCCAGTTTCTCTTCCTCTCTTTATCTCGCTTTATGCCCCCCCGCCTCTCTAGTCTATTGTCCTGTCATTCCTAAATCTCTGTCCTCCTCTAAGTCATTCTCCGTGCCTCACCCCCCCTTGCTTTCTCAATGATTCTTTACTCTTCTTTCCCCCTTTCTTGATCCCCCTCTCTCCTCCAAGCCCCTCCCCCGCAGACTCTCTGTTCGGGCAGTCTCTAGCTCTCTTTCATCTCTCCATCATCCTCTCTTTTCTGCTGTTTGTAGCTCAACCTCAGGCTAAGATCTGGCTGCTATGTTATCAGATGTTTGTATAGCGCCCATTCCACCTACAGCTGTCAAGGCGCTGGGGCTCGCTTTTTGCACTCATGTATGGGAGTGACATAACGACGTTAAAAAAAATGTTAGGCTGGGAATACAATCTGTAAGTAAAACATCGATGTCCATGGAGACGCTTTCCCTATTTTATTTCAGGTCTCCGCCACCACCCTCGAAGAGCATCTGCGCTCGCTGCTGACAAATGAGGTGACACACTACTTTAGTACACTGCGCCCACACACTACTTTAAGCCACACACACTGCGCCCACATACTACTTTAGGCCACAGACACTGCGCCCACACACTGTGCCCACACACTACTTTAGGCCACACACACTGCGCCCACACACTACTTTAGGCCACACACACTACTTTAGGCCACGCACACTGCGCCCACACACTACTTTAGGCCACACACTCTGCACCCTCACACACTCTGCACCCTCAAACACTCTGCACCCTCAATGCAACATACACTCCAAATAACACTCAGTGCCACATAATTACACTGCACTCAATGCAACATACACTCCAAATAACACTCAGTGCCACATAATTACACTGCACTCAATGCAACATACACTCCAAATACCACTCAGTGCCACATAGTTACACGCCACATAATTACACTGCACTCAATGCAACATACACTCCAAATACCACTCAGTGCCACATAATTACACACAACATAATTACACTCTACTCAATGCAGCATACACCCCAAATACTACTCGGTGCCACAAAATTACACACCACATAATTACACTCTACTGAATGCTACACACACTCCACACAATACCACTCAGTGCCACATAATTATATGCTACATAATTACGATGCAACATACACTCCAAATACCACTCTGTGCCACATAATTACACACCACATAATTACACTCTACTGAATACAACATACACTCCTCATATTACCCCTCAGTGCCACATAATTATATGCTACATAATTACACTGCGCTCAACACAACATACACTCCAAATACCCCTCCGTGCCACATAATTACACGCCACATAATTACATGCCACATAATTACACTGCACTCAATGCAACATACACTCCAAATGCCACTCAGTGCCACATAATTACATGGCACATAATTATTCTATCCATCTATCGCCCTCATTCTATCTATCGCCCTCATTCTATCTATCGCCCTCACTCTATCTATCGCCCTCACTCTGTCTATCGCCCTCACTCTATCTATCGCCCTCACTCTATCTATCGCCCTCACTCTATCTATCGCCCTCACTGTATCTATCTATCGCCCTCACTGTATCTATATATCGCCCTCACTCTATCTATTGCCCTCACTCTATCTATCACTCTACCTATCGCCCTCACTCTATCTACCTATCGCCCTCACTCTATCTACCTATCGCCCTCACTCTATCTACCTATCGCCCTCACTCTATCTATCGCCCTCACTCTATCGCCCTCACTCTATCTAGCGCACCACCTCAGCATCACTCAGGGGCACCACAGCAGCACTCAGGGGTACCACAGCAGCACTCAGGGGCACCACAGCAGCACTCAGGTGCACCACAGCATCAATCTGTGCAACGATTCAACAACAACTGGTTCAAATATGTTCTATCAATGTTTCAAGCCTTATTACAAATGTCACAAAAATATGTTAATATTTCATTTCTGTTCTTGGATTTTCGTCACAATAAAGTACATTGAACATAATATTCACAAAAGTTATTTACTAAAGTTTAAGCTATTCCCATTATAAATTACAATAACTTTTAAGTATTAATTATTTAAAAAAATTAAGCCATTGTTATTTGTAATATCAATACATCTAAGTCACGTAAATACAACACATATTGCATTACAAATGCAATAGGTGTCACATTTGCGAAAGTTATAACTATTGGCATTGTAAATGACAAAGCTATTAATTTCGCTATTTTCAAAACCAACACATAAATAAAAAAATTGTCATTTACAATACCAATAACTCAAACTTTTCTAATGCGAGACCTATTGCATTGCAAATGCTTGTTTAGATTGTCTCAAATCTGAGATAGCAGCACTAATATTTTAATCTGTGATCTAGTTTTCTAATAGGACAGCCTTCCACAGTGAAAATTGTTTTTGGGCCTTATTTCTGTAGCAACAAGGTAACATTACATTTCCACCTGCCCCACTTTTAAATACCATACATCCTACTTTGTGGGCTACAAGGCCTATAATGGGGTGACTTACAAATATTTAACAGGAAGGTTTTTCTCTGTCAAAAATTGGTATGTCCCACTAGTGGATTGCATATCAGTGCTGCAGTCCACAGGCAACATTTAACTATCCATGCCATGGGTATAGTTTCTACCACATATAACATGGCCTAAATGGGGAGTTAAATATGGCAATCAGGGGTTAGCCTATTTTTACATGTTCAGGGTGCAGAGTCCACTAACAATAAAATTCTGCACAAAATTGAGATGGCCATACAAAAAAGGTAATTTTTTCACAATTATTGGCGCAAATACCCAGTGGTAGCTCAACAGATATCTGACATGGAAATCGTCTAAACGAAAAGCACATCATGTTTTGGTCCAGAATTTCATTGACCACATGTTACTTCGTCAACCCAACACTAGAAGTGTATGCAAGTGTGGTGCATTATAATTTAAAGACATATTTAATTGAGTTCCATGCCACATCAAGGACCACCATTCCTTTATATAACCACTTGAGGTTGAGCAATTTAAGAACCTTGCAAATCAGAACCCCGGATGATTTACAACTATGAATTGTGCTTGATCTAAAGGGATCCAACAAATACAATTTTCAAAAGTTGTACATCAAATAATGAGCTGATGAGTATTACTTGTGAAATAAACATAAAGTCAATTAAATTTGCTTCCAGATTTTCAAAGCTACTCAGAAACCTCAGATGTTTGGAAATCTGAAGCAGGCAGTTTTACAAGGGACTGTTGCTTGATGATGAAAGAGGCCAGCCATTGAGGAGAAACCAAAGCTATATCTACCCAGTTCTATGACACTAACAACCACTTGAAACCGGACCAGCGAAGCCCCGTGTGGCTTGGAGCACCTACCTCTTCCCCGAGCGGGACCCTGCCAGCTGTCTCCCCCGGCCACAGCAGCCCCTGCCATCGCGCTGCGGCACCCGTGCGGGGGAGACCACAATCCCCAGCCTGCTTAGCGGCAGGAAGCCGCGGGACCCCACTTCCGCGCCAGGAGGCGCTACAAAGTCCCTCAGCTGTCCCAGGGGAGCGGGCGGCCACTTGAAACCGGACCAGCGAAGCCCCGTGTGGCTTGGAGCACCTACCTCTTCCCCGAGCGGGACCCTGCCAGCTGTCTCCCCCCGCCGCCGCAGCCCCTGCCATCGCGCTGCGGCACCCGTGCGGGGGAGACCACAATCCCCAGCCTGCTTAGCGGCAGGAAGCCGCGGGACCCCACTTCCGCGCCAGGAGGCGCTACAAAGTCCCTCAGCTGTCCCAGGGGAGCGGGCGGCCACTTGAAACCGGACCAGCGAAGCCCCGTGTGGCTTGGAGCACCTACCTCTTCCCCGAGCGGGACCCTGCCAGCTGTCTCCCCCCGCCGCCGCAGCCCCTGCCATCGCGCTGCGGCACCCGTGCGGGGGAGACCACAATCCCCAGCCTGCTTAGCGGCAGGAAGCCGCGGGACCCCACTTCCGCGCCAGGAGGCGCTACAAAGTCCCTCAACTGTCCCGCGTTGCGGGAGCGCGCGGGAGCGCCGGGCTAAGCCCGGGCAAAGGGCGGGCCCTCTGTGGCCCTCAGAGGACCTCAGGAGGACGGGACGGGCCCCCCCACTTGGCCCCATCATAGAAGCAGGTACATAAATCAACTACCCCTTTTGCTTCCAATTGTCATTTGTCCCTGACCCGCCGCCCACATTTGGCAGAAACACTGACCCTACAAACCACACTCCCCAGGAAGTACCTTTCTCGCCTGAAACGACTTCCACTCAAGCTAACACGCTGCCCCAGGCCCTATTCACCAGAAGGAACATTGAGGAGATTCCAGCAAATGTTGATCAAATGTCCTGTAGCCCCTCATTACCCCGCTAATTCAGCTGTTTCAACGCCGCATAAGGCGGGGGCCACATCAAATGACTCTGTTTCCCCCTTCCAATCGACCCTACTGGCCCACATTGAACGATTGCTGAATGCGGCCCTATCACCCCTGGTCACAAAAATTCAGGATCTGGGAGAAAGGTTGTCCAGCGTGGAAAAAATAGTAAAAAGGATTAATCCATCAAATGCAAACACTGCTTCCCCTTTATGTTATATGCCCTCCACCAACCATGAGAAACCTAAGTCTACAGAACACAGAAAAGCACGACCAATTGATTCCTCTACTAGCAAATCCATCCCAAAAAGTTGTAATATTACTCCCAAACCCACTTATGTCCCTTTAATAGCACCTAGGATTCCTCATGAAAGAAGGCACCGAATTAACCTACCCCCTGAAGCCGCCCCTTATGTGACTGTTCTCTCTGGGGTGCCAGAGCTTACTCAGGGCAAATTTGAAACAAACCAGGACCTGCTGAACAAAGCCATCTTCTGGCTCAATAACAATAGACCGCTGCCACCTGACCTAGATGGCGGAATTCTGAGCGTCAGGAGGGTGGGATGACTGGGTACGCTGCCCAAAACCTTTCCGGGAGATCTGATTTTAATTAAATTCAAACACAGGAACATTGTCCCCTATCTAAGATCTTCACACCCCAAAACTGGAGATGGCCCTATTTGTATCTGTGATTTGTTTGACTTTTATCCTGGCCCCAGAGTATCGAACTATAAAATCCGTTGAAAGGGGGGTTCCTGTGTACCATGCGCTTTTATTCTGTACAAGATTGTTTTTAGTTTGCTTTAAATAGCCGGATTTATTTTCCCCTTTTTTTTAAACCTGCAACCAATTGTGTCTCTATATATGTATGTATTTTTTTCTCTGTTGCTTTTATGGTTTTAAATTTAAAAACCGAATAAAGCTTGATTCGATTTGATTTGATTTGATTTGACACTAACAATCACCAACAAAAAGAATTCTAACTCCTTTGTTTGATTATGCCAGCTTTGGTTTTGAGACATAGGTCCAGATTCTAAAACCATTCACAGAATTCAGCACAGCACCCAAAGGGGCTGTGCTGCATTGCATGACAGAGAGAGAGCAGGAGAGTGCCATATTTACAGAGATATGATACTCTCCCCCCTCCCCTTATCACCGGCGCTGATTTCATCTGCTAGGCGCCAGGCACACATTTTAGCACCATATTGCTATGGTGCGTTCCTCAATTTAGCATAGGTTTTTTACAGGAAGGGTACCCTAAAGCCATTTGTGCTGTGCTGCCTAACTCTAGGTTTTTGAATCCATTTTAAATCACACTTTCAGCCTTATTCATGAAGGCTAAATCGGCTCGCAAAGGGCCGGATTCTGAGAATCCGGCCCTTTGCGAGTGCGATTTTTGCATTTGGGATTCAGCATCCCAAATGCAAAAATCGGTAATTGCTAAATCGCTAAATTGCGAGGAATTACATTTAAGGAATCTCTATTTGAGATTCCTTAAATGCAATTCATGAAGCATTTGAAAATTGCGAAAATGCAATTTTGGGCCGCTATTTACCGAGAGGTCAGACCTCTCGGTAAATAGCAAAAACTTAGAAAAATGCTTTTAAAAGCATTTTTCTAAGTTGCATGTTGCACACACACATGTCCTTTGGACATGTGTGTGCGCAACACCTGTTTCAATTTGCATTTAAGGGGTGCTACAGGGTGTCCTTTGGACACCCCTGGCACCCTTTAAATCGCTATCTTATTTGCGAGTAGCAAATTGCTAATCGCAAATAAGGAATACTCCCCATGCATTCCTATGGGCCTTTTGGCCCATAGGAATGCATGGGGAGTTGTTCCTTATTTGCGATTAGCAATTAGCTAATCGCAAATAAGGAATCAGTGGGAATCGCAATTAATATTGCGATTCCTACATGATTACCGTTTTGCGAGTCTCAAATAGCGATTCCTTATGATTCGCTATTTGAGCCTCGCAAAACGGCCCGATCATGAATCAGGCTGTTAGAGGCTTGCATCATGCATTTACCACTTTGCTTGGTGCAAACGTGACGTAAGCCTCTCATAAATATGCCCCATCCTCTTTAGAAATTGAACTTTTCATAATTAAGAAATAGTACTTTTAAATTGTGAATATCAATCACAATTTATTTCAAATAACACGATAAGTTGCAGCAAACTTGATTTCATCTCACATTGCATCTTGCACCTTCGTTGATGAGCGGGTGTCACTCTTATCCTTTTCAAAGTGTCTTCATCACCAGGATCAAGGGTGTTGATGAACTGCGCAGCCAGACTGCTTCCACCTTAATTATGTGGTGTGAAAAACTACAAAGACTATAACTCATCGAGCCAAGAAGCTGAAATGTAATGCGGTTTCTGATTTGAACACGTTTTACATATTCAACAATGTTTGCCAAAATGCTTTTATGGGCATTTTTCATTTTTTTCTTCTCATTTATTTACCATAGGTGAGTCACGGAACGCTTTCAGAAACGTGTTAATACGGTGGACTGGACTGTAGGACAAAGCCCGGCAGTTTAATGTCTCAGAGCAAGGAGATGACAATATGAGGCGAGAGAAGGGCTGGTTATTACAACGCCTTGTACTGTCCGGAGGTAGTTTAACAAGCTTTAGAAGGGATGGCACTTTGTCGTTTGAAAAATGTGTGAAATCTGGTATGAACTAAGCTTGATTTTTCAGACTAGCAAATCACATAAAGGACAAAATATTAAGCACAGGCATGTTATCGGTGCAACACTTTAGATGGCTGTGTCTTTCCTCTTTCATTGCTCTATTCTTTTTTTTATGGGAGCTGTATTTGGCCTCTACAGTCTCCGAATAATGCCATGGAGCATGATCATGTACAAAACATGAGAATCGATATAAAATCCCATCAGTGGTACGGATTAACTAATCATAGAACGTCTGTTCTGGTGAGGTCTCACCTGTTGTGTGCCTCGATGAGATGAGATAGTGTACACTATGCCTATCAGGATCTTACCAGGTAATATGAAAATTCCAAAGAGCCGGAAATATGCACAGCAATATTCTTAATGATGTAGTCGTTGGATTAATATTAACTCACTAAGAATAAAAAACAAACAATACTGTACTAAGTGCGTTTTTAGTGTAATTGGGTGTTAGCTTTGGTCAAGGAACAGCCACAATCCCTTGCAGGCTGAGCCACAAAAAGTCACTAAATTAGCCTGTGCCTAAATAAGAGGCAATGTGTAAAGTATTTATGAAGCACAGAACAGTAATAAAGTGAAAACAAAACACAAGAAAAATCCAACACCTTTTTAGAAAAATAGAGTAAAATCTATTAAATTACATGTTACCAAAACAACAAAAATTCAATCAGCAGTACCAGAGATATGATTTTTTTAAAAGTTTTAGTAAAACCTAGTGCCTAAAGTATCAAATCACCAACCATGGACATCTAGTGGTGAAAATCAGGTAAAAGTAAAAAAAGATGACGACCATCAAGCAGGCTCATCCCAGTCTATTCCTGGTTCTCAGATCAGTTTTTAGCCAGACATATTTTCCCGGGGACCACCACCTCCCTGGGGCTAAAATAAATAATGATGCATGGGCAGGCTCCAGTATCCCCCATGCAACCCTTAGGACCGTCACCTCCAAGGGGCATAAATACATGAATAAAGGGGGTCTGTTATGGACCCCCAGCCCCGGGGACCACCACCTTCCCAGTACCGTCTCGAGCAATGTCAAATGATGCCCACCCGGGCCATTGCGGTTTGCTATGCTTGCCAGAAGCTCTAATCCTGACGTGCCATAGCAAACAAGAGGTCTGTTTTGAACAAGCAAGAATATTTTGCTCTTGCTTGCTCAAAGTGGAGCACTTTGCTTTTTACACACAGGGAGCTGCATGTCAGCAGTTCCCTAAGTGTAAAAAAGGATGCCGTCTGGGAACATCGGGTCCTTCAAGCTTCCCCTGCGGTCCCTAATCTGGAGAATGTGGGTGCCCTGGGCACCCACACTTCAGGCCGGGCAAAGAGGATGGGGTCCCGGGGCCTACATCGGCTTGGGAGAGGGACTGCACAGCCCTCCTTCCATTTGTTTCTTTTAAAAAGGGAAATGGGTCCCAAGGGCCAAAATCGGACCTGAAATACCAGGCCAGGCTTTCTCCTTCCGTCAATAATACTATATATTTTTTTGCAACTCCATCGCAGCACTCTGAATGGCCCCCCCAGATAAATAAATAAATAAATAAATAAAAAGTATTCAAGCATTTATTTACTCAATAATATATTAACTCATACACTTATACAAACAGTGACACTTGTACTCAAAGACAAAATCATAGACTTATGTACCAATTCACAGCGTCAACAAGACACTGATGCACATACTTATCAATCTAATCTGACAGTGATGCACTCACATATAGGCAATGATGCACCCACTTAAAGACCTACTGAATTACTGACATGTCCACTCACTAACCCACACAGAGACTGATGCATCCACTCATCAATCCACTCACAACTAAAACATCCACTGACAAGCTGACTCACACACTAATGCACCCTCTCAGAGACATATACACACACAGGGTTTGATTCACAGAACTAACTTAAGACAAAATCCTAAACTTGCTATCATTTTAGTATTCACAGAAGGCACTTACTCCTTTTGGTATTCACAGAAGGCACTTACTCATTGATGAGTATGTGTCTTCTGTGAATACCAAAATGGGTAAGGGCACTTACTCATTTTTGTTTACAGAAGGCACTTACTCATCAATGAGTAAGTGCCTTCGGTGGATACCAAAATTAGTAAATGCCTTCTGTGAATACCAAATTGAGTAAGTGCCTTCTGTGAATACCAAAATGGTAGGATTTTGTCTTAAGTTAGTTCTGTGAATCGGGCCCACTGTAGCTAGTCCAAGACCCAGTCAGATACAAATGCACTCATTCACACAGTTGCTTAGACATTGAGCCACCGACTTCGACTCTGATGCACTCACCGACCAACTCACACAGATACCCACTCAGACATTGACGCCACCCCTTGTAGACTTACAGAGATACTGATGTATTCTTTGAGAGATCAACTGAGTTATTGATGAAGTTAGTATGAAACCCATTAAGAAGCTAATGCATGCATTCATACACCCAATTACACAGCCCCTGAGACACTGACATACCCACTTAGACAATGATGTAACTATAGACACATCCACTGAGAGATTGAGATATCGTGTCACAGACCTACTCAGATACTGACACATGTATTCACAGACAGTGAAACATCTATTGTGAAGCTGACTTATAGACTGTTCTACCCATGTACAGATCCACTCAGAGACTGATGCACCCTTTGGAAAACCCAGTCAGATATTGATGCACCTTCTCACTGCCCTCCTTGGACTTTGATGCATGTACTCACAGAGCTATTCACAAACTTATACAATCACTAACAGAGTGATTCAAACACTGATGCATCCTCTCACAGATCATCTCATACAGTAAAATACCCAGTTATTGATTCAGTCAGACACTGACACATCCACCAAAAGATTTACTTACATAGTGATGCCCTAGTGATAGACCTTTCAGACACTGCTGTTCCTACTGACCAAATCATTGAGACAGTAATATATTCAGCACTGTCCCACTGGGACACCGATACAACCACTTAGATACCTAGAGAGAGAGAGAAAGAGTGATGCAGTTACGCACAGACCAACTCAGACTCTGATGCACACACTTACATACTCAAATCAAATCAAATTCCTTTATGTGGCATATAAAAATACCATAAAAGTAACAATTTATCCATAGGTTACAATGCTAATCTCATTTTTTTTAAAAAGGAATAATACAACAGTTTAAAATCTACATGGTACAGATTAAATATATCTAGCTAAAAAACAGACATCACATGTAACATATCTCTCATAAAGCAGCCCCATCTGCAGGTGTCGTTCACGTTCACGATTAACCTGGTAGTCGTTAATCTAAAAGCTATCCTTAAAAAATGTGTGATACAGAAGAGTGTAAAGGTGTCTGTGGCCAATTTCAGAAATAAAAGCGCCACCCGTGCTTGTTTAAATCTGGCTTTTTTTAGGATAGCCCTCAGAAAGACTCTTCTTGGATGAGAATAAAATGGGCAGAATAAAACAAAGTGAAGGGTGTCCTGTGGAGACCTATGGTTGCAGCCACAGGGCCCCTTCAACTCTAGATGCGGAAAAAAACCCTGCTGGTTCTGCTAAAATGTGATGCAGAAGGTTTAACCTGAACCGAGTCCTTACAAATCTGTTACATTACGCTGATAACTCATACATTCTCTTCTCTCCCTTAAATAGGACCCAATTGGTTTCCTTGAGCCGCCGACCTCTGTAGCACACATGTTGTGCAGTTAGTTTAGGTGAGTCCTTCCACACACACCCTGGTTACGAGGCATTTATGTTTCTTCATATTTCCTTAATTTATTTTATTTTATTCAAATCCTTTAGTAAATCACCTTACTATGCAGTGCATTTACCCTTTAATAGTGACGTCATTATAGTAGGTAGCTTGACCAATACCCGCACGTTGTACTTTACCTCCACTATAATGATACACAACTGAACGCTTGGGCATGATCACCCATGACTCAAGTTAAGTCGGATATTAACTAACCTCTGATCACCATAACTGACTTCACCAATGTGTGTCTTAAACAGTATTTCTTGTATCTTTTGTTTTTATCCCCACTTGCAGGTCCACCGAGACAAGGCAGGGTATGTGGTTACACACTTACCCCCTAGTGTAGATAGCATAAACACTGATCCTCAAGAAGTGTCCTGATCATCATTGACTACTGAGACACGAAACATGTTGATCATCGGAGAGTAGAACCCCTACCATTAGGCACTTGAGGACTAGGTTTGGGTCCTCTCCACGTCATTTTAATTAGGCAGTTTACCTTGATAATAAAATTTGGTTAGGACTAACTGACCTATTTTAATTATCACCCCCCTTCTACTACACACACTTTTTTTTTTTACACACTTGGCCTCTCACCCCCACTGCACCCACCAGCAGGAACAAAAGAGCCCTGATAAAGAGCCCCGGCTTCGGTGCCCGTCAGGTATTGCAGCTTCTACATCTTACCCAAAATTCATAAGGGTGTGACCCCGGTCCCTGGCCGCCCTATTGTGTCAGGGATTGGCTCCATTTTGGAACCCCTCTCCATCTTCTGTGACCACTTCTTGCAACCAGTAGTCAGAGACACTCCATCATTTGTGAGAGGCACCACCGACATCTTGCAATTGCGAATCATAGATGGGAATACCAACACAGATGAGATTGACCTCCTCATCACACTTGATGTGGAGGCCCTCCATACGAATATTCCACAGAGGGCCACCCTAGAGGTTGTTGAGTCAGCCCTCAGTTTACTTGTCTGGTCACCCCCCACTCCTGTTGCATTTATAATGGAATGTGCTATCCTGGCTTTGACAGAGAACTTCTTCGAGTACAAACAACAGTTGTTCCATCAAAGCAAGGGTACATCTATGGGTAGCACCTTCGCTCCAAATCTAGCCTGTATCTACATGGCACATTTCGAACAACACTACATCTTTGACACCAATAACCCATACCACAGTAATTTATTGCTGTGGAAATGCTTTATTGATGACATTTTGATTTTCTGGCATGGGACACAAACTGACTGTGACGAGTTTGTGAGGTGGATTAATTGACTCAATGACTACCTCAGGTTTTCCCATACGATTTCTGATACATCAATTCCATTCCTGGACATCAACATTACATTGACAACAGGGCATCTACATTCCTCTTTGTACAAAAAAACCACCGATCAAAATAGCTTACTCTTGTACACCAGTCACCACCCTAACACTGAGAGATAATCTACAAGTGGGCCAGTTCTTACGAATAAGGCGTAATTGCACAAGAATCACCGACTACAAAACAGAAGCTAACACACTTGCTGACAACCTCAGAGCTAGAGGGTACCCTGAGAAACAAATAAGAGACTCCCTGAAAAGGGCCAGTAACAACCCCAGGGAACCCTTACTGGTAACCCATTCTAAACCACTGACTAACAATCTCACGTGCTTACCATCCTTCACTCCTGATGCAGCACGGATCAAGAAGTTAATTCTGAAACATTGGCATATTTTGAACACTGGGGACTTACAACTACCCAGACCTAGATTTACATATAAGCACACTTGCAACCTAAAGGATACTCTAGTATACACTAGACCCAAAAGGGCCAGCCCGGAAACCCAGAGGACCCTATGGAGTCTGCCCCCGGTAATCAGACACTATCCCTGTGGTTCGTGTGTTGCATGCCAACTTACAGTTGCAACCAAAGAGTTAACATTACAACCTAACTTTAAGTGGACACAGTAGAGACACATTAATTGCAACTGTAAACATTGTATTTACATGCTCACATGTCCGTGTGGAAGGAAATACATAGGCATGACTATGCGACCAATAAAGACAAGACGTAGTGAACATAGGAGCAACATATGCTGCCAAAAGGTTACCACTAAGCTATACATTCACTACAAAGAAACTTCACATAGCTCTGACGATCTATGTTGGACGTGTCGTAATTTGACAATGGCCGGGTTAGCGCTTAGCTTTGCTACACGTTATTTCCCTTAACTTGGCCTTACTCGAAAAATGCCATTTTGTATGTTACGGCGGCCATTTTAGGGAATGAGCGGCCTCGTGGTCAGCATGCCCTTTAGTTCTTTGTCCGTGCCGCTGACCACTCGAGTTTGCCCAGCAACAGGCTATTTTTAGTAACAGTCAAGCCTGTACATGCGCAGTTCCAACTGACCAGTCACCCCTCAGGAATGTTCCGCCAAATTGACCAGTGGAGTTGTTACCCCTCCCATGAGTTGGCTGTGCTCCAAAAATGACCATATATGTACATAAACTCTGTAAACCTTGTACCGCCTATCTTTTTATTACCTGTATAATGTATAAAAGAAGGACTCACACCAATGTTCGGTGTGATACTTCTTGCATTGCCGAAGGGTGCTGTAGGAATGTACCACCACCCCATGGGGTCTTAATAAACTTGTCTTTTGTACTTTTCAGTTTCCGTGCCAACAGTTCTTTCGGTGTAAGTGGGTTATCTGCGGAGCATGTAGGCCTTGGGAACCCAATACCACAAATTGGCGACCACGAAGGGACTCATCGGCGACTCGGATGCCCGAAGGAGAGGTTGTGACGAAGGATTGGAAACTTGCCATGGACGCGTACGCTGCCACTGAGTGACCCGAGTCTTGGCACCCACGGTGTTTTCTTCCTTTCCTTCTGATCTGACCTTCCAGGTGGCGCCGGTCTCCGACTGAGATCCTGATCGTCTGCGTTGCTGTACAGTTCCTGTTTGGCTGATTCGATTAAAGACCTTAGCAGTTGGAATCTGGATATTTGAGATTGGGTAAGATTTGTGATCGGTAAGGTAGTCTACGGACGCTTACTGAAGTTCTATGATTGTGACTATGATTTGAGTTAGCTAACATTTTGACTTTGTGAACTTTGAATATATGTGTAGTGCACTCCACATAGGCAGGCATGTAGAGATGTTTCTCTAATTTTGTTTGTACTCTGAGCGGCACATTTGTGTGAAGTACTGTAAGTGCCATTTATATGGTATCACGCTTTCGTGATACTTTTTGAACATGCCTGTTTTAAGCACGCTCAGAGGGATGTGCTGTCTTGGAAATGGTACCACAATTAGGTTAGCGGAATCTCAGCCGGCTCCCCCAGAGGGAACTCCAAACCGTGAGATGTATGTTAAATTTGGCCTTCCCCCTATACTGTACAGTAAATTATGGCATAAATATACTAGAACTGATCCGGAGTTGCAATGGCCACTACATGGGTCGTTTGATTTGCGAAAGGTTCAATTTGTGGAGCAATGTTTGTTTCAGCGCAGGTCTAGACAGGATATGTTTGATTGTGTGCGAATGTGGGAGAAAGCGGTGCGTGAACGTATGAAGCGTGAAGTTGCCTTGGCGGACAAAGAGCAGCGCAAGGCTGCTCGAGATAAAGCTTTACAGCTTGAGGAAAAGGAGGCACAGGAAAAGAAAGAGAGAGAGGCACGGGAACGTAATTTGCAAACGACCGGTCAATTTCCTATTCGACGACCGCTTTATCCTGTCCTTAATAATGAAATTGATGATTTTTCGTTATTAGATCGATCTCCGCCTCCGTACGTTCCTCCTACGGCTCCGACTGAGGATTCTGGTGATGAAGAACAGGACAAGTCGGGAAAAGGGGATAAGTCGAGTGTCAGGTTATCTGCGGAGAGATCCGTGGAATTGCGTAGTTGTGCTCGGAAATTGAATTTAAATCATATAACTGTGTCAGACGTTGTTGCCGAAAGGGGTAAATGGACAGAACGAGAATTGATGTGTTTTTTGAATACTTTTGCAGATGAAGTTGTTACTCGATTTCGTAAATATTCAGAGACTTTAGAACCTAAGGCTGTGTCGGTTCATCGTGAGAATTTGGATAAAGGTTTATTTGTTATTGCAGATGTCGATACCTTTTTCAAACAACTGATCCAGCTGCGGGATGAGACGTCCAGCTTGCGGGAAGATAAGAACAAGGATAAGGAGTCCGTGCCGGGGTCCACTGAGCAGTCTAAGGAGTGTTCTCTCCGGGGTTGAGATAAGAATTCTAAAATGCATGTTATGCCTATGCGTGAAGCTGCACCTTTGTATGTTCCCCCTAAAGGGGATGGTACAGATGACGATAAAACGTCGAAGGATGCGAAGGGGTACTTTATATATAATTGGGTGTATACGCCTTGGAATAGAGCAGATGTTATGGCACTAAAAAACTCCTTACCTGATCTCCGAAAAAATCCAGTCGCATTCTATGAAGGGGTGGAGGGGGCCATTTCCTCTTGTGTTATGGCTCTTGTTGATATAGATCTCTTTTTTGGGTTAATTCTTCCGCCTGATATGTGGAGGTCGATTCGTAAAACTAATGATCAAGCGATGCTTGGGGGAACTTGGAAAGAAATAAACCAGGCTGACTTAGACAGGGAGCCTGCATGTAAACCATGTGATTTGATTTTAGACCTCCCAGCGGCTATTTTAACTAAACTAAAAACGCTTGTTCCTTCTAAAAAGATCGATTGGACTATGTTAGCTTCGTGCAAACAAAAGTTAGATGAATTGGTATCCGATTTCTTTACACGTTTCGAGGAAGCGTTTCATGATTACAGTGGTCAATCGTTAACGGATGATACGGGTAGGCATCTGTTTGTTGATAAGTACGTGGCTAATCTCCTACCGGAGATTGCAAAGCGGTTAAAAGCGAGTGAAAGTTCCTGGACCATGGCGACCCCTGCGTCTTTGTTAACTATGGCTCAGTATTATGAACGACAGGAATTAGAGGCTAAAGAAAGTGCAGATAAGAAAACGAAGGAATTGTAAACAAAGGTGATGTTGGCACAGGTTCGTGGGACGCAATCTAGAGGGAATGATAGAGGTAGACGAGGAGGGAGTAATGCGTCGTACGGTCGTACTGACATAGCGGAGGACCAATGTGCATATTGTAAAGAGTTTGGGCATTGGGCTGAAGATTGTCCGGTACTTCGTGAACAGCGTAGTCAGCGTGGTCGAGGAGGTGGTAGAGCGAGGAATAATTATTCAGGAGCGAGAGGTGGCGGAAGTGATTGTGGTAGGTTTGAAACGAGGGGCCGTGGTCAGGATGAACGAAATGCTTTTGATAGACAAAATCAATATCAGATCTCGGAGGATGAGAATGTGGAGCACCAGGATTATGTGCACGCATAGGATTGCGTAGGATGGGGTACGGAATCGGTTGAAGTGCCAGTAGATCAAAGAGGTCCATATGTATCAGCGGGCATTTTGGGTTCTACTGATCAGTTTTTAGTTGACACAGGAGCTACTCGTAGTGCCTTGTCCAAAAACTTGGTTCCAAGGCTCCCCTGTCTGGTGAAACGATAACATGTATAGGGTTTGATGGCACACCCTCTCCTAGCCCATTATCACAACCTCTTGCACTTTGCATTGACAAATTTTTCAGTTTTGGTCCATTTTTGTTGTCACCTCACACCCCAGATAACATTATGGGCATTGATTTGCTCAAATACTTTCGAGCAACGATACGCTGCGCTCCCGAAGGAGTGCGAGTTATTTTAAATGACAATTACCCAGATTCAGACAGATTTTGTACCATACAGGAAATTGAAGCATTAGCCTCTCTCCCTCATACGTTGTGGGCGACCTCAGATACGGATGTGGGACAGATGCTTATTCCACCTATTCGAATTACTGTCAAGGAGGGAGTACTTTTGCCACGTGTACCACAGTATAAGATCTCTAGGGAAGGTAAAATTGCCCTGACGCATATCGTTCAGGATTTGATCATTGCAGGAGTGGTGGAGGAAGTTCCTTGCAATGTTTGTAATAGCCCTATTCTTCAGATTCTTAAGAAAGACACTGACGACAAAGTCTATTGATTTGAGAGAAATTAACAAAATTGTCATCCCTCAATATCCTGTGGTGTCTGATATCACGACATTGCTTACATTGGTCCCCCAACAGCGACGACCTTTACTGTCATTGATCTCAAAAATGCATTCTTTTCCATTCCCATCCATCCCGACAGCAGATACCTATTTGGCTTTACGTTAAATAATAAATCGTATAGATTTTGTCGTGTTCCTCAAGGTTACACAGAAAGTCCTAGCATCTATAGCCAGGCTTTAAAACGACAGCTTGATTCTTTCGAATTGCAATCCGGAGTAGCCCTTATACAGTATGTTGACGACCTCCTATTGGCTGCAGACACTTATGCACAATGTGAGGAGAGTACACTGGCTTTGCTTTCCTTTTTGGCTCAGAACAACCATAAAGTCTCTAAGAAAAAGCTCCAATATTGTAGACCCAAGGTGACCTACCTCGGTCATCTTTTGTCTAAGGAGGGGCGTGCATTAACATCAGATCGAATTCAGGCGATTTTAGACACACCCGTCCCCCGCACTCAGAGAGATGTACGCGCCTTCATAGGATTAACGTCCTTTTGTAGACAGTGGATCATGGGGTTTTCGCACATTATAAAACCTTTGTTAGCGTTATTGTCCAAAACTACACCAATGCCCCTTGAATGGACAGATGAATGTCAAAATGCTTTTGAGCAATTGAGACAGGCCCTCTGCTCTGCACCCGTGCTAGGTACACCAGACTATTCAAAGATTTTTACATTGTACGTGCACGAGAAAGATGGGTGCGCATTATCAGTGTTAGTGCAAGCACACGGGGACAAGCAGAGGCCATGCGCGTATTTTTCAGCCATTCTTGATCCTGTAGCACGAGGGTTACCTGGATGTTTTCGAGCAGTTGCAGCAACAGCAGTAGCTATACGGCAGAGTGAGGGAATAGTTTTATCGCACAAACTGTTGGTGCTAGTTCCCCATGCAGTAGATGCCCTGTTAAATCAAACAAAGACTCAATATCTTACGAGTGCACGTTTAACAGGATATGAGCTCACACTTTTGGAGTCACATATCACACTGAAAAGATGTGCTACCCTGAACCCTGCCACTTTATTGCCTTATCCGGTTGAAGAGGGTCAGGAAGAAAATTATCATGATTGTGTTTTCCTGACTGAGGAACAGACAAAGGGTCGTGTCGACTTACAGGATATGCCACTTCCAGATGTGGATGGGGAACTGTGCGTTGATGGATCGTGTTTGAGGCTGCCAGATGGCACGACTTCCGCAGCATATGCGATCACGATACTTAAGACAGTGGTAGAAACAGCACGAATACCACAGAAATCGGCTCAAGCAGCAGAGCTGATAGCCTTGACAAGAGCCTGCGAACTGAGTGCTGGCCTATGTGTGAACATCTACACAGACAGCCGGTACGCCTTCGGAGTAGCGCATGACTTCGGGTTACTCTGGAGAGAACGTGGGTTTTTGACCTCTCATGGAGTACACATTATGCACGGAGAACTGGTGCGTGATCTCCTAAATGCGTTGCTTTGCCCAAGGAAAGTAGCGATAATTAAATGCAGTGCACATAAAAAGGTCACTGATGAAGTAGGACAAGGCAATGCTTTTGCAGACAGTATAGCAAGACAAACAGCTATGTCTCGAAATGACTCCCCCATGTATGTAGTGAAGTCGCAGGCCGAGCGATGGCATGATGCTAGAGCAGAGATACTAGATATCCAAAAATCAGCGACTGAAGCAGAACTTGTAACATGGGCAGCCGAAGGGATACTGGATGACGAGGGTTGTTGGAGGAGTAAGGACATGGAGAGATGGAAATTGCCAGCAGCTTACTTGCAGGCGATGGTCCAGATGACACACGGGTTAGCGCATGTGGGAGCTCTTGCAATTACTCGATTGTTAACGCGAGTTTGGGAGCATCCTGAGATTGCTAATACTGCTAAGAGAGTAGTGCAGACCTGTTTGATATGTTTACAACACAATCCTGCGAAAGGGACGCATACTCCGAAAGGAGGTTTCGTTCCACCTTCTGCACCATTCGAGGTACTTCAAATGGATTACATCCAGCTTGAGCGCTGCAATAACCTTAAGTATGTCTTAGAGGTGGTGTGTGCTTTTAGCAAATGGGTCGAGGCCTTCCCCACGAAAGATAATACAGCTTTGACAACAGCTAAGGTTTTGCTCAAAGAGTACTTCCCTCGATTTGGAGTTTGCAAATTTTTGTGGAGCGACAATGGTCCTCATTTTGTTGGGAAAATTGTGGAGTATGTGCTAAAAGGACTGGGGATTCAGCAGAAGTTTCATGCTGTGTTCCACCCTCAGTCAGCAGGTCTTGTCGAGCGGTACAATGCTACGTTGAAGTTGAAACTGGCTAAGATTGTGGCGTCCACGTCATTGAAGTGGCCGGATGCCTTGCCGCTAGCATTGCTCTCTCTTAGATCAGTGCCCCACTCTCGAACTGGCCTCACACCGTATGAAGTGGTGTTTGGAAGGCCTATGAACATATGGGGAGTTCCTAAGCCGCGATTGTTACATGATGTGCCTTGTATAATGATGAACGATTATTTGGCACGATTAACAAATGATTTGCTTTCTATTCATCAACAGTTTCGAGAAGCGCTCCCAGAAAATTCCATTGGAGAGGCCCATAGTCTCCATCCTGGGGACTATGTAATGGTGAAGTCGTTCGAGAGGGCAAATAGCTTGGAACCGAGGTGGCGTGGCCCCGAGCAGGTCCTCTTGGTGACTCGAACGGCTGTGCGAGTGACCAACAGAAAGCGGTGGGTGCATTCAACCCACTGCCGTCGCGTCTCTCCGGACCTGGTGAATCCTACTGTGCTGTCCGACTACAAAGAGATTCTGGATAAAGAAAAGAGCCCAGCTGTGACATCGACCGAATCTGAGGGAGCCTTCCCGGACCACACTGTTTCAGGACGACAGCGATACGATCTGCGGCCAAGATAGGAAGAAGATTTTTGTGCGAGACTGGTTGGTTACCGCTCTGGGGTTTGTAAAACGGAAGCCGGGAATTTCAAGGGGGGGTGATCAGTTCTGCCAAGAGTAGCGACACCCGTCTTGACCCCGGAGAAGAAAACAACGGCTACCTCGGAGCTCAGCACCACTGTTTTGTTTTAATTTTTGTAGTTGGATATTTGAGACATTGTGAACTTTGAACTATGGCGTCTTCTGCATCTCGAGACAAGAGAATTCTTGGTGCCATTTTGTTCGTATTGACAATTGTGGTGATAGCAGTAATAGCCTGGGTAGTAGAACTTGTGGTGCCTGTACGAGAACATTTGCTGCCGACTACCCCGGCTCCGTCCGAACATTTTCACTTCACCTTACCCTACCATGAAGAACGGCACCGACAGACTTACTTGAACAATAGCTTCATTCAGATTTTGCATCATACTCATAATATGACGAACACTTCTAACTGTTGGGTGTGTGGGATGTTGCCTGGTCATCAGAAGAAAGGGGGCACCCCGCTCATCCCACTCCCATTTTCCCACAATGGTTCCTGCAACGCCTGGTATACTCTCCTATTTACTTTACGATGGCCAACAAAAGGGGGGGTGCTTTTCCGTTTAAACAAGATATGTTATCATGATCGGGATGGTTATCCACGAGCTGAGGGTACTCGATTTGAATGGGAAGAGTACCGCCCCGATAATGTGTCTGCACCCCGCATTTACAGCAATCAAAGGAACATTAATATGTCCAGTTCACATGTCATTAATGTTATAAATACCAAGGCTGATCTCTGCATACGTAATAAAGGTACAATCCCGGTTGGAAAAAGTGAATGTAACACCACACTTACATTTGACAGTCCGAATGGCATATCATTTGTGGCATTCCGAAATACATACTTTATCTGCGGTAATAAAGGCTATCATCAGCTCCCTTTAGGATGGTTAGGCACATGCTATGTATCTTTTGTATTGCCCCCTGTATTCATTGCCCCACCAATGTATCATAATGATTACGTGCTCTACCACGATTTTGTGTTAAATAGAGTTAAACGTGCTGTGGTCTTGGACGACATTGACCAGACCGATACTGCCTTACAACAATATGTAGACTTTAATTTGGGATTGTTTTCCTTTGTGGGGGCTGCTTTGAACAGTCGGAAAATACGACGACTGACTCGTGTTGTTGAGGCTGTAGCTAATGACACTGCTATTGCACTGGGGAATATCACGGAAGAACTTCAAATTTCTAGAATTGTTACACTCCAGAATCGCATGGTTCTTGATGTGGTTCTAGCTGATCGAGGGGGGGCATGTAGAATCATCGGAAGTAGCTGCTGTGTATACGTGCCAGATAATTCGCCATCTGTTTATGATTAAGCATGGGCGAATTTTGCGAATCTCGCGTTCGCGAATTTTGCGGATTTGCGAACTCGCAATCCGCAAAATCCGCGAATTCCTGCGAATTTGCGGATTTTTTTTTTTTGTGTTCGCCCGTGTTTCTGCCAGTTCGCGAGGGTTTTTACAATTTCGCAATTTGCGAACTTACCTGTCGGGTCGCAAGTTTTGCGAACTTGTTGTTTCTACGTGTCCAGCCTGTTTGGGACACTCTTCTTCATCACTGCCACTCTGTCACCACTGCCACTCTCTGACTACTCATGCCACCCTCTGGCCCACCCATGCCACCCTCTGTTTCATCACCACACCCTCTGGTTGTCCAGTGTACATTATTTTCGGCAAAGCAAAGCACACCTTCCCTGCCTCAAGTGACCTGAATTAATTTGGGGCTGATTAATGTGTCACAGAATATTTTTTTAGCTGGCACCTGCTTCCTTAGTGCGCCCTGATTAGTGATCTTTTGCACTTGCTAAGTGCTTTCATTGTTGCAAAATTAGTTACAACACCTGCCCTGCCCCAACTGACAATAATGAATTAGGGGCTGATTAATGGATTTTAACTTCCAGCCTGGCTCCTGCTTGTCTCCCTTAGCTGTAATTCAGGACCTTTGTGGCATATGTGTAACTATTCTGAGGTTCAGAGCAGGGTCACATAATAGTTGCAACTGGCAACTGAACTCTGGAGGGGCCCCTCAGGAAGCTCTACAGGAAATGGCTACTAATGATGAGCCTGAACTTTTGAACCTGGTAAGTAGTTTCAGTTTTGCTAAGATCGTATTTCTGCAATTTAGCACTTATTCGCGGGGCGCGAAGTTGTACTGGGAAGCCGCGAACTCACGCGAACAGTGCGAGCAGTGCGAGCAAAATCCGCTGCTCGCGGATTTGCGGATTTTGCGGGAGATTCGCAAATCTCGCGGATTGCGAATTTCCCGAAAATCCGCAAAATCCGCGAGCGAAACGGATTTTCCGCCCATGCTTATTTATGATGCAATTTCCAAACTTCACAAAATCGCTGCTGAAATACACCCGGACAATGGTACATGGACTCTTTCGGGTGGTTCTGGTCAATGCTTAGTACTTGGGGCTGGAAGCTGCTGACGATTTTATGTATTATAGTTGGGATACTATTTTTTGTATGTTTATGTATACAATATGGCCCTGCCCTATGTTCCATGTGTTTATCAGCCTGTATTCCATCTAGACGAGCTCTTGCCGAAAAAGAAATGATGCTTCATACAGAAGTAGCTCAAATAATGTTAATTGATATCGAAGATGAATATCCCGACTACGTCCACTATGAGGTAGCTTCAGCTAAACGCTAAAAGGGTCGTCTGTCGTAATTTGACAATGGCCGGGTTAGCGCTTAGCTTTGCTACACGTTATTTCCCTTAACTTGGCCTTACTCGAAAAACGCCATTTTGTATGTTACGGCGGCCATTTTAGGGAATGAGCGGCCTCGTGGTCAGCATGCCCTTTAGTCCTTTGTCCGTGCCGCTGACCACTCGAGTTTGCCCAGCAACAGGCTATTTTTAGTAACGGTCAAGCCTGTACATGCGCAGTTCCAACTGACCAGTCACCCCTCAGGAATGTTCCGCCAAATGGACCAGTGGAGTTGTAACCCCTCCCATGAGTTGGCTGTGCTCCAAAAATGACCATATATGTACATAAACTCTGTAAACCTTGTACCGCCTATCTTTTTATTACCTGTATAATGTATAAAAGAAGGACTCACACCAATGTTCGGTGTGATACTTCTTGCATTGCCGAAGGGTGCCGTAGGAATGTACCACCACCCCATGGGGTCTTAATAAACTTGTCTTTTGTACTTTTCAGTTTCCGTGCCAACAGTTCTTTCGGTGTAAGTGGGTTATCTGCGGAGCATGTAGGCCTTGGGAACCCAATACCACAGACGATATTGGAAGCCTTTCAAACAATCACCCAGACTGCGTTGTTCAAGATCGAACAAAGATGGATACACAGATTGTCTTCACACTTAACTGGATTGAATGATGACATTCCGTGGGGATCATTACACTAACTGTGGGCCCCGCGGCCATACCTATGAACATTTAATTTTGACATTGTTAACCACCGTCAGTTTATGTACCAGTCAAATGATCTATGACATACCGATATTCTTGACACAGGCAGGTTTATACCTATTGGTCTCCTACCACCACCTTGTTTACAACTACCCGATGTGTCATCACTGTGAGCACAAACGATTGAGCTTGGTACTATTGTGCTTCCCTCTGTATAACTATTTCTCTTACATCCACCGACAGCCACTAAACCTTTAGCAACCACCTACAGCCACACCACATTTGACTTACATACTATCACCATCCTTAAGTAATCACCTTACTATGCAGTGCATTTACCCTTTAAGAGTGACGTCATTATAGTAGGTAGCTTGACCGATACCCGCATGTTGAACCTTACCTCCACTATAATGATACACAACTGAACGCTTGGGCATGACCCTGGAAACCTATTCCTTTCTTATGCCGACCGCCGAGCCTCCTGTTACCATCCCAGGGTCGGCAGCGGGGTAGGTGCAACAGACAGACGTGCATTGCACGCGGGTGAGTCTCTCCATACCTCGACCAAATGAAGGTGAGTGTCTAGTGCAGATTGTGATCTCTGTTCGACTGCCCCGCTACCTGTGACGGGACCGTTTTCACTGAAATCCGGTGGGATTGGACACCTCTACCCGGGGCGCTGTGCCTCCCTGAGACCCTTTATCTTGTTTGAGGTGCCGCGGATGTGCACCCCAGGGTGTGACCTTTGATAATAAAATGTGGTTAGGACTAACTGACCTATTTTAATTTTCACCCCCTTCTACAACACACACGTGGCCTCTCACCCCCACTGCACCCACTGGACGGAAAAAAAGATCCCAGATAAAGATCCCCGGTTTCGGGTGCCCGTCAGGTATTGCAGTGCCGACCTGACGAGGGGCAGGCTCAAATGATGAAGCATGACACCTAACGTGCTGGGTGTGTGAGAGCCCTAGTTCCAACAAGGAGAACTCCCTCCCCTTATTACACACCCTGCTGATCCCCCGTTGATCACACAACCAGCTTTGTTCAGTACCCCATTATTCCACTCAACCAGAGGAACTTCACACCCTTGTTTTGTAAATACTGTTTCTTGGGCTTGCACGCTGGACCTCTTAAAACTAGCCCTTAGTCCCTCCCTTTGTTTAATAAAGGAAAGAAGGAGTCATGTAAACAAAGTGTTCCAGGACTGCACAGAACTGGTTTGGGCTAGGTACAGGGCCCTATGCCTTCAGAGGACAAAGGATTTTGCAGTATAAATATGGGGACCCAGACCCCAAGACTATAGATCACTTCTGGAAAAACAAGACAAACCTTTGCAAAGGAGAAGAACCAAGGAAGCTGCAGGAATTTGAACTGCCCCTCTGCCAGTGTGTTGTTTGCTGATTTCACCTGCAGTGGTCAGTTCATTGCCAGGGAAAGGAGAAGGAAGTTTTAAAGGACTTTCATTGCAGAATATTACTCGAAGGGCTTCATTTGAGATTTCCTCCTTACCAAAGTCTCAGAGATACCAGACTTCACCCCTTCTGTTTGCCTGCATCTGGAACTTGTTGTTCTAAGTGTTACAGAATAAATTCTACAACACCGACGCCGGTGAGCGACGCAGTCATCTACATCAAAGCTATGAGTGCTGCTCTGACTCACAAGGTTGACCGGAAGCCGGCTGCCGTGCCACCACGACGCCAGCAAACAACAGCATAAGCCTGCCATAGCCATCAGCGCTGCTCCAACTTGTGACGTAGGCTGGATGCCTGCTGCTGTGCCCATCAACTCCAAAGCCGACATCATTGTAGAGCCGATCATCAATGTGGATGGTCAAGAATCCATCGATATCATACCGAACTGTGGTTTCCGTGTCATCATGACGTCACTTCCTCTCCGGTAAGGAACCACCACCTCTTCTGCCTGCGCTAACATCCAGGTCCCAATGCATCACCTCCCCCCAAGCAAGGACCCAACGCCGCAACACACCAACGATGCCACTCCTACCTGACACCGTGAGGTGTCTTTGTTTTTACTTTTCCAAGGTACTGTTCTCTGTGGGTCTGTTTCGACTCTGGGCCCGGCACCGCGCACCTCGCGGCTGGCTCCATACTTTGGGGATTTCTTTGAGCTTGACATCGTGATAACTCCAGTTGGGGTTACCTGTTGCTAAAGACTGCTTTCAAGTGGCTAACCTATTTTTTAACTAGTCCTACCATCTTGAAGAATTATTATTGATTACAGTATTGTGGATTTTTGTCGCTTATGGTCTTGTGATAAGTCTATATAAAAAAATACTTACTTTTATAAAAACCTGTGTGGTGTCCATCTGTAGTGTTTTCACCGTATTACTGTATGTGTTCACAAATGCTTAACACACTGCCTCTGAGATGAGCCTGTCTGCTAGTGCCAAGCTACCAAGGGGGTGAGTAGGGGTTATCCAGGAGTGTAATCCCCTTTTCCTGACTTAAAAGCAAGGGTCTCTATTTGGTCAAAGGTACGCACCTCTGCCAACTAGAGACCCCCAGTTCTAAGAGGAGGTTTAATAAGTACTTATCACAGGACGTTAAATTCTCTTCATCTTGTGTATCTTTTGCTTCTGAATTCTTCTTGCTTAGTGACTTCCCTGATACTTCAACCCAACTTTTATGGGACACGTCTAAATGTGCTGCTCAAGCTTTTATAATTGGCTATGTTTAAAAAAAGAACAAGATTCACACCAAAGAAGCACAATTTATTGCTGGCTTCAATAAACCTATTAGGCAGTCGTATTATGCTTCAAACAAGGATCTTCAAAATGTCCTCATAGCCAAACCACAGTTTGATGACCTTTCCACTGAGGAAGCCTCTTCTATCTTACTGAAAAGTAGTGCACAGTTTTATGGTGGATGGAATAAAGTTGGTAAATTACTGGATAATTATGTTCCGATAAAAAAACAATGCTTTAAGATAGACTCCTTGATTAACTCTAAAAAGATATCTCAGAGGAATCTACCAAGCTTTTTATATACTGGAATCCCAAACAAATTCAGTCTCTATTGATTTTCCTCTCCACAATACCTCTGAGCCCATTCCAACAAATCTCCATTCCAACTCTTTGAAAGGAGATGTTTCCTTGATAGAAATTTCACAAGCACTTAACTTATTACCGAAATGAAATCATCTGGTCTCCATGGTTTAACAGTAGAACTTTTCCTACACTTTGAAAATATTCTCCTACCTCACCAATTAAATCTCTTTTGTTTTTTAATACAACTCGATACACTTCTAGAACATTTCAGGAAGCCACTATGGGCCCAATGTAGGTAATAGGGAAAAACCGAATTCTAAATACCGAATTTTACCGATTTGGTATTCAGAAATCGGTATTTCAGATGTAGGTAAGAATTTGCTAAAAAACAACAAATTCTTAATATTCGTTATTACCGAATCGGTAATTGAGATTCGGTAATAACGAATACCTACCAATTCATTCCTATGGGCTTGGAGACCCATAGGAATGAATGTGAAGACGTTTGGTTTTACTGATTCGGTATTAATAAATCAGTAATTCCGGGAGGTATTTCAAGCGTGCCAGGGTGTCCAAAGGGCACCCTGTTGCACCCCTGAAATGTGCATGTGTGCACATGTGTCACACATACCTGCTCTAAGGGCATGGATGTGTGCCACATGGCACATTTCAAAAAGCAAAAAAGTGCTTTTTGAAAGGAAATTGCTACTTAGCACCAAATTGAAGTTGGTGGTAAATAGCGATTTCTTAACGCTGAGATACATTGTTTTAAGTGATATTCTACATTGCATTTAAGGAATCGGTATTACCGATTCCTTAAATGCAAGGCCAATAAGGAATCGGTATTAAGGAATCGATATTTACCGTTTCCTTATTACCGATTCATTCCCTCCATCCCATATGGCTAAATACCGGTCGGTAACGGTGAAATTTACCGAATTTCACCGTTACCGACCGGTATTTGCCCACCTACATCTGGACCTATATCTCTTATACATAAGGATGGCAAAGATCCGGCTCAATGTGAAAACGACATACCTATCTCTTTAGTAAATGTACATTATAAAATCTTTGCAAAAATATTAGCATCCAGGATTGAATCCTTCCTTCCACATCTTACTGGTAAAAAACAATTATGTTTTATAAAAGAAATATTGGCATCTGATAATACTACTTTATTTTTTAATGAATTAAGTGAAGCCCCTCTTCTTCCCTTCTCACTCACGGCAATCACTGTTGATGCCAAAAAAGCTTTTGATAGAATAAATTGGGTCTTTATCAAGAGGTCTGACCTCCTCATATTTTTCTCTTCACTGTGGAGTTCACCAAAGTTGTCTACTTTTATCATTATTATCTGCTTTAACGAATGAGTCTTTCATCACTAGTATTAGACAGAATTCCTCTATAACAGGTGTTCCGTATGGAGATCAATTTTTGAAACTGGCTGCTTATGCTGATGACATTCTTTTTTTCTCTCTAATCCTGAGGAATCTCTCTCTGCTTTACTATCAAAAACTGCCTCTTTTTTGGTAGAATAAAATATCTAGAGTAAAATATTGAGGGATCTGGTTTACACAATCTGTTTATAATCATTTTAAAGAATGTATTGTTCATATGGAACAATTAGTATTATCATGGAATCCATCATTTATATCTCGGTGGGGATGTTTGAATTCCATTAGGATGATGGTTTCACCGGTTTTACTATACAATATTTCTATTATGCCTGTATGCATTCCTAAACATATTTTCAAAAAGATTGACTTGATTCTCTCTAAGTTTTTTGGGTGAAATAAGAAGGCTAGGATCTCTCTTACCTTACTCAAAAATCTAATGTGGATGTTGGAGTAAATGTGCCTGATATCAGTTAGAATCATGAAGCTTTTGGTCCACGTCAAACTTTCCTTTGGACTTCAATATCCACTTCTCCTTTCCATCCTCTTTGGCTGGATATCGAGAAGAAAGTACTTCACCCTTTTCATCCCATAGAAGGGGTTATCCTTTTCCTCTAAATCCTCTGTTACCCCCCCTTCATCATACTTGTTCTTTACTTTGGTTAGTATATCATCCTGTCATTATCTCTCATACTACTTTTTTAGCCATGCCTATATGGTATAATAAACATGTTAAAATTCACAACAGGCCTATCTCCTATAATCTTGGAAAGATATTGATATTATGTGGACTTTACATTTGTTTGAAGGAGATGTTCCTTTTTCTTTTCTTCACTTCAGACACATTTTAATTGTCCACAATCCTTTCAGGCGTGTTTTACCCTGCTTATCTATGCTATTTTAGATTTATTTTTGTATTTAAAGGATAATTTATCCTTACTTGATAGCACTTCCATTTTGTCTCATTTCCTCCCTTCCAGTCCTAAAGATTATGGGGCATGTTATCAAGGGGGCTTTAAAAGCTAAGAAAGTGGAGATAAAATGTTCTCCCTATTACCTAGCTGTCGCTAACACCAGTTAGCGACAGCTAGTAGGAGATAGCAACCATCTTGGGCCCCGCTTTGCATGTCAGTGATATTTATCACTAATGTCATGCAAAGTGGGCGTGCCAATATGTTAGCGACTGGAAACAGTCGCTAACATCGCTCTCTCCTATTACCAACTTTTGGAGATATTCGCGCTAAACTGGTATCCAAAGCCCTACTCCGAAACCCAAGGCTGGTGCAATTAAAAGTGGATACGCTGTATCCACCTAAGGCATCTTTAAGCACCTGCCTGACTCTGCTTGTCCCTTATCTCACTCGGGCATGTTCCCACCTTCTCACTTTGTGACAGTGTTTCCATCTTTCTTTTCCCCGGCTTACTACATTGTGTGTTTTCCCTCTCTTTTGAAAATGTTTGATTAGGAAAAATAAGTACCGGTCATCAAATCTGAATGCTGGTGGTCCTCACCAGAAACCACTGGCTCAAATTAACCGCTGATTCTAAGCAGGTCATTCTGAGCTTTTTCACATTGTGGGAGAAGGAAGGACAAATGCCAGGTCATTAGCCATTGCTGCATGGTATGTGAGATGTATTTCTTTCTGGAAGTGGCGGTGGCTTTCTTGCATTGGAGAGGTGCCTGGCTCCCAGATCCAAATAGAAAAAAAATAAGGAGCCTATTTACAAGCACAGTTGCATTCTGCTTGTACCATGCAAGGTGGTGAAAGAGTGACTGACGCAAGTCCTAAATGAGATTTTTGAAACCAAGCAAGGATACTTTAATGGCCGTGAGTGGCTTCATAAATCTGGAGTAAAGCAATGCAGAGAAACATTTTGTGTTACCTTACTTTGCCCTAGGAAGGTGTTTCATGTACATTACGTCGGTGTTCACAAGCAACTCCCATGGTTTATATGCATTCCCAGATTTCCCATAACTGGTACAAGTGGGACTGTGGCAAAAAGATATGCCTCCCAAGGGGAGGAGTAACGAGGAGAAATGTCTTTATTTCTCCTAATTACTTCCTCTGTCTATGTGTGCTGCATAGAATATACCTATCCTGATTGTTTTATGTGCACGGAGGTGCCCCTTCCTGCTCAAAAGCATTCCTCATGCAACGGAGACACCATTGCACCATGGTGCCAAAAAGGAACCAGTGAAGGGGAAAAGGCAGGAATGTGCCACATTGACTTAAATCAGGCGCATTCCTGCCCGTTCCCTGTCACACAGTGCAGCTCATCAAGGTGACTTGCTGCGCTGTGCTGCGACAAGTTTGTAAATAGGCATGAATGATTACGAAAATAAATGCCTTGCTTCCTTTAAGGTGTAGTTTTGCAATCTAAGGGGCAGATTATCAATAACGGCGTTAAAAATTATCGCTGTTAAAGCGGCGACAATGGGCTTGATAATATGCTCATGAGAATTCCAATAGAAGTCCATGTTCTGGTGTGAACATGGGCTTCTATTGGAATTCTCCACGGCATATTATCAAGCCCATTATCGCCGCTTCAGCAGCAGTTTTCTGCCGCTAAAACAGGGATAATTTTTACTCCATCCTTGATAATATGCCCCTGTATGTTAATGGGCTGTTTGCCAAAATATCCTGTTTCCGTTTTGTTTCCTTTTATTAAAGGATAAGTTTCATTACGTGATTAATGTATTTTTTCTAAATGTATTAAGGTAGTTCCCTTGGGGGTTCTGTTTCGTTTGGAAACATAGAGACAGAGAGTTAATATATTTTAGTAGTGTTCATTAAAATTGCAAATGAGGCAGGAGTACCAAGAGAAAGTACTTTATGCATGTATCTTCAATGTTGAAAATATTAAAAATATATTAAAAACATGTAAATAGATGAGCAGTGATAGTTTTTGCACATAATGGTTCCTTATTATCATTATAAATTGTATCACTTGTTTATTATTTTACTTTATTTCTTCTGGGTACAGGCTGTCCTTTGCCTTGTGTACAAAAGTTTCAGCATAACAATATTTCTGTGGGGATGTATCCTTGCAGAACAGCACTATCAGAGATAACGCATTTTACCGAGATAATTGCATTAGTGCTAAGTAGTTAAGTTATTAAAAAGTTCCTGAAGAGTCATGCTGCCATCTATTGGTCATGGACACATCCTGTGCAATCGATTCTTTTTTTGTACAAAAATAGTTGCAATTGTTTTTTCTTAAAACACGATTCTTGTTTCTCATCACCAAAAAAGTAACACAACAATATTACATATGCAAGAAGAAATTGAACAATATTTCTCTTGGGTGCCTGGTCTGAATCGAAATAAACTGAAAGCAGAAATGAAAAGAACAGGCAGTTCGATGTGTTTATGCTACACACATGTAGGCCTAGTATCTGGAACTGGATTAAAAGTGTCTGTCTAGTTTTAAGAACAGTGTAGTAGCATTAGTGGTTATGGTGACTTAAGCATAACTATCGCTAGTTTATTCATCGTTCATGCCCACCAACTCTGAAATAGGAAAATCACACAAACTTAAATCTCATTGCTATTTTAGATATTTCGGGGCAGGTTTAAAAGCCCCTTCCGTCATCGTTACGACACCGTTGCGTCACTTGTGTGACACAGCGGGGTCCTAAGCATGCGCCACTATGCAACAGATTTACACCGTGACACATAGATGCGTCACGTTGTAAAGCCCTGCGCTACATTATACCTGCATAGATGCGTCACTTTTATGTCTATACTGCGTCAATACCTTACCTCTGGTTGTAGCAGGCGTATGGAGTGACGCAGCATTGCAAGTATAGGATGCCCCTGTGCAGTGTTGGAGTTGCGTTGTGCTTGTGACACTACTCCAGCACTGCATCACCTATACTCTGACAGTGGCATCACGCATCTGTCTCTCCTTGCACCAGGGCGCACCGTATTGTAAATACGGCGTATCCATGGTGGCGCAAGGGGTTCCTAACATCAGGTAAAATAACTGGTGCATCCCTGCTGATCTGCAGGGATTAGCCAGTTATGGTAAATCTGCCCCTTCCATCTTAAAATTGAGGTTTTGGGTTCACACTTTCAGATTGTATCAGTTTTAAGTTATTAACCCCTTTGACGCTCATAACGGAGCGGTTCCGTCATGAGCGCCGGTTGGGCTGTACTCATGACGGAACCGTTCCGTCACGACCACGCCTGTTTTTTAGAACCTTCAGCACAGCGCGAAAATTCGTGCTGCGCTGAAGGTGTTAAAACATAATGATAATGCCGAAAACAGAGTTTCTCGTTTTCTCATATTCTATATTAATACGCTCTTTGTGACTCACTAACAAATTTGAATTATTAATGTTCTGTTTTTTTTTTTCAATTACAACAATGGAGCTCGATCAATGACAAGGTATTGGATTACAATTAACTGCCCAGGAGAGCTCCCATCATTATTCCAGTATGTAGTGCCGTATTGCATACTGAGAAGGAATTACGGGGCATATTAACAATCCCATTATCGCCACTTTATCTGCCGTTTTCAGCCGAAAAGCGCCAATAATGGCATTGTAGTATCAACAAGGACATGTTAGCGCTTGTTTCCTTGTCGTAGCACCGGTTTTGCTTACTACTTGCATCGCATCTCTAATGAGATGCAAAGTAGGCGTTACTGAGCAAAACCACAGGGAATAAGTCGCAACCTCATATCGCAGTATTTACAAGGCCTCCACTGATACACATAGTGATGTCAAAACCCGCGCTAACCGCGGTATCGCTGAAAGCTAACGTCTGCTGAAATTCAGACTTAGCTATATGTGTAATGGAGGGTGGAATCTCAAGCTACAACCACCATGGGCTATTTAAAAGTTGCAGGAATATTGCTGGATTTCCATCGATATTCCTGCATTTTGCTTGCTAATACTGGATTTTTATTGCCTGGTGATAAGCGTTGTTAATAACGAGCTACCCGGGCGATAAAATCCTGCGATAGTCGGAGATAATTATCATTGAGCTACTTGCGCAAAGCGATATTTAGTGCACGTTGTTGGTAATATGCCCCTACATTATTTTCAATTTCTTGTAAAAAGGGTTAGTGATATTTAGGACCATCAATAAGCGTATGTTCCACGATGCTGCGATCTCCAGACATTTATGCCGGCAAACAGAACTTCTAGCTGGGCAAATTTGCTGTAATTTCAGCAACTCTACAATGCAAAATGCAAAAAGGATGATGCACCCTAAAAGTCAAGAGCTTTGTGGGCCTTTGCATTTTGCTCGTCCATTTGCATATTAGTAAATTATGTAAATTTGCTCCATGAAAACTTTGAAGTAAGTGATGGAATGGAACGCCAGCTAAGTTCATTAAAATAACTTCATAGGCTCATGACGGTTTGACGTCTAGTCTCCTGAAATAGGCTCCTTCACCAATATTCACTCTTTACCTTTACTAACTTCCAGTTGATTTCCTTATATGTTCAAGTGAGGCTAAGTTTTAGCGTTATCAAAGAAGTCTTCATTAAATTTGCAAGATTAAAATAATGGCCATCCTATTAACAAAATAGGTTCCAAGCTGCTGTTATCCTAAATGGCTCAACCGCTGAGAAATGTCATATGTCATATGCAAATGCATATAATGATATGCAACGTAACACTCCCAGGCATACACTTAAAGTAATGGCACAATAGACTAAGCAAACAAAAACTAGTTCGATTTAGAAAATATAAATTTTAATTTGATTTAAAAAAGGATAATAAAAATCAGTACATTGATCAAAGTTGATAAAATGACATTATATTGATACATGTGTATTCAAAAAAGAGATTTAAAAGAGATTAGATGGTATCCTGTCGACGCGTTTCGACATAAAGACTATGCCTTCATCAGGACTATTTACCATCGAGTTTCTAGCTGTACTCATGTACAACAGCAGTACCACTCTTGTATAACACGACTTTCTGGATGTTCTATTTTAAATTCTCTTATATAAAAATGGTTCTATATTTGTTGTAACTTTCAATTCTAGAAGCCAATTCACTGATTAATTTAGATCCTTTAACCGGCAGTTACCCCAAAATTTCGGGAAACTATTATTCTCTGGGTATCTACTACGTGAGGGACATCACAGCGGTATCCTGATATTAAAAAGGACCCTAAGGCAAAAAGTGCGTTGTTTGAAAATGGTCCGAATACCTCCTCGTGGCTTGAAATGAACGTATGCGGCGGCGGCGTGTCGTTCTACAGATATGTTATACTTTCTTTTGCAGCTATGTGCGCGCTACATCGACAAAAGTACACGAGGGTTAAGCGGTTCAGGAAACACTGCTGGCGGGTCAGTTTTCAGATTAATTGCATATATTGTTTACCCTGTCCCAGGATATCGATCCATATCAGGGGGTCCTTGTTGTTCACACAGTCAACCGCTGAGACAGCCATTTACGAATCATGGTGTTGGAAAATGTGTTAAGTATTCCGGATAAAGAGTGGTAAATATATGTTGCTTAAAAGTTGTGGAGTGCTGCGGGTGTGATGCTAACCAAATGCCAGTCAAATTTTCAGCAAGAGATATCAACCCAGAGCAAAAAATGTCACCTCAGCTTTCTTCTCTACCACACAAAACACCTCACTCTTGTGGAATCCTCAACCCTCTGCTATTTGACTGGTTTCTTACCACTTGGACCTTCAAAAAAGGGCTTTCAAGAAAGAATGGGGGCCTCGTCATGAGGTTTTGATGAAGGGCAGCGCCGAAAGGAATCTTGCTGCGCTGCCTTACGTCAAATGAAAAGGGAAGGAATGCGCCGTATCCATAATATACAGTACGCTCCTGTCCTTTTCGCCAGCGTCGGCGCACAAAGGGCTGCTGTGCGTCAACGCAGGCTCACTTACACCATGATGGAAGGTTGCCTGTGTTGCGGGGCTGATTGATTTTGAGCAAAAGGGGACACATTCCTGAACAAAATCAATCAACTCAGGTGATTCCCTCTTTCTATGTGTGATGCAGTATGCAGCACACATAGAAAATGGAAAAAAACCGAAGAGAAATTAAAACATTTCTCCTCGTTGCTCCTCCCTAACGCCACCCCTGGATTTCTCATAAATCTGGGAATGCTTCAGAATCCATGGATGTTGTATGGGAACACCTGCAGTAACATCCATGGAACGCCACTTTCATGCAGTTTTCTGAGTGAAAGGGGCAAATATTTACAGGAAATATGCTGGGGCACAATGCACCACCGTAATGTGAAAAAGTGATGTTCCAGTGCCCCAAGGGGTCTTTTCCACGTGATTACTATCATAACTAAGGGCCATATTTATCTCGAGGTAACACAGTGCAACAAGTTACCTTGCTGCTCTGCTTTACATGGAAAGGGCAAGAATGTGTTGTATTTATCCCAATACTGCACATTTCTGTTTTTTCCCAGTTCTGTTGCACAATGTGCTGCCTAACACCAACACAGACAGTCTTGCACCATGGTGCAAGGGTGCCTGCATTGTAACGAGGATTGATTTCACAAAAACTGTTCCCTGAGACATTGTCCTCCATCTATGTGTGGTGGACAGTGCAGCATACTAGAAAGAGGAAATAACGAGAAGAAAAAATAGTTCCCCTTGTTACGCTTCTCATGAGATGGCGTAGCATTTTGGTGCATTCCCAAGTCTACCAGTAATAGTAAACCTGATAATGCATTAAAATCCATGGGTGTTGAGTGGAAGCACCCATGCAGCACCCATGCAATGCCTTCCCGGGGCAGAGAAACGCAACACAGCAATGTGTGCATCATTGCATTACTATAGACTCATCAAGCCACTTAAGGCCATGCAAAGTAGCCTTGCAAGGCTTATTTAATTGCTTTTTAGAGTTGAGTCGCGCATGCACCACGTAGCACAATGCAACACATAGATAAATATGGCCCTAAGTGTTTATTTCATATGAATGTTGTGGTCCAGCTCCGTTGCAGTTATTTTTACATCAAATCAAATCAAAGATAGCTTTATTCGGTATTTGTTAAAAAGACCATAAAAGCACATAAAAATTCATGTTGCGTAGAATAATACAATTTGATATTTCTATATTACAAAAAAAGGAAACTTTAAAAGTTAAAAAACATTAAAAAAAGCATGTTAAGAAAAACTTCAGAGAAAACCTGGTTAATTAAATATACTGTTATGTATAGTAATGTACAGTCCAATGCTAACGTTATGTCATAGTGCCTCTGGTTCTAACCACATATTTCAGAAATTTAGCAGCTACATCCACAGTAAGTTCATCTTGTAACATGTAAAGTCTGATTAGTGCTGGTTTGCATTGTCGCAGACCCCATAACCTTAAAAGGGGTAACAAGATCCCTTTTCTCCCCTACTCATAGTATTTACAAAAAAAGATGCTGTGGATATTTGACTGAATAGATGTGTCATCGCAAGGGCATTTTGTTAATATGGCGGACCAGTCATTTGGGGTGGGAAATGTTATCAGCCTGTAAAAACAATCAGTTCTCATCCTAGTTAAAAGCATTCTTGAATAACTAGCGATTTCCGGGGCCAGGTATGGATGTAAGCCTGGGGCATGTAGAATGCGGCGATGGGAAATGATTGTAGACTTGTTTCCATCCAAGTACCACCGTCTGTCTTCTAGCAGCTCAAGACAAGTTTCTTTTAGAACTTTTTTCGATATTAGTGTACATGAGCTGGGGGTTGCAAAAAGTTCTGGGTGACCAATGGAATTCATGAATTTTTTGACATATTGGAGCCAGATAAACTTCATGGACGCTGATTGGTTCATGGAATCCTGGATCACGTCCCTGCTAAAAGCCGTAGCATAACAGGTGTTATCTTAATTAGATCTGTAATATGCACTCGGTTTAATTCTTTGTGGCATATGGTAGTAGAGATCGATCTTTGGACAGCTAGCAAGTATCTGAAAAAGGCATTTTCCGCTACTTGGATTTGTGTACAGTCGGCGGTCCCCCATATGCCGGCACCATAAGTCGCAGTCGAGACACATTTAGCTGCGTATATCTTAATCAGAGTGTCTATAGGTTTTCCTCCCAGACGTTTGGCAAATTGTTTTACTGCACCGATGGTGCGCGAGAAGGCCAAGTTACGTGTAGCTATGGCTGTTGTCCAGGTTCCTCTATTGTTAAAAGTAATAACTAAATATAAGAAGGTTTTGGTCAAGCCTATCTTAGTCTGATTAACGAAGGTTTTGCAGTCTATTTTTGAATTTTTCTTTGAGGTACAGCACATGGTAAAGGTTTTTCCCACGTTTACCTTCAAACCTCTGGACCCCATGAAAGTTGAAAAGCCAGTTAATGCCTTTTGAAGGCCGACCTGGGTTCGCAACATTATTACGTTTATTTTGGGATAGTCAACTTCCAAATTGATTAAAAAGTCTGCCACTTCGTTGATATACAAATTAAAAAGAAAGGGTGCAAGGATACATCCTTGCCGAACACCCTTTTCTATGGGGAATTTCCTAGTGCATTCTCCGCTTTTGCCATAGCGGACGGTTGCTCCTGCGCCTCTATAAAGTTCCTTAATATAATTCAACATAGGGGGATCTATCCCTAACTTAGTCAAGGTATTCCATAACAATTTGTGATTCAAGCAATTGAAAGCCGAGTTTAAATCGACAAATGTCATGTATAAGTTCCCTTTGTTGGCCAGCGTATATTTACTGGTTATTAGAGCTAGGTTCAATCCCTGCTCAACTGTGCCCAATCCACTCTTAAACCCATATTGGAATTTAGAAAGAACCCCTTCAGATTTGGCCCATGATTGTAGTTTGGTAAGTAAAACTCTCCCTGCTACTTTCATTAAAGAGTCGAGCAGGGAGATTGGCCTGTAGCATTTAGGGTCCTGCCTGTCGCCTTTTTAAAAAATGGGAATTACAATGGCTTCTTGCCAGGTAACAGGAAAGCCTGCTTGGCTATAGGCATTTAAGACATTTGTGAGGAGGGGGGCCCAGAGATCCATATTGTCTTTAAATAAATCAATAAGGATACCATCTGGGCCTGGGGCTTTTGAGTTTGTGCTCTCTTGTATGTCCTGCTCAACTTCTATTGAGGAAAAGACTATGTTCAAAGGAAACGTATCTATGACATGTGTTACTTCGGGCTGTGGGTCAATAGGGATGTATGATGAAGTTTCACGACAGTTTATCTCCAGTAGGTCATCCTTTTTGTATAATGCTGTGAAGTAATTGACCCACACGTCCTCGGCTATGGCTACTTCCAGGGAGTCAGTCTTTCTTTCTACAAAGAACGGGCGTTAACTTCTCTCCAGAAAGAAATAGTATCGCGAAGGGCACTGGCTTTAATTAATGCTTCCCATCATGATTTTTGAGTTCATTTTTCCTATTTAGAAGTGACTGTTTATAAGCTAACCTCGCTGCTCTAACTAACTTGATATCTTTCGGGAGAGTCTTTACAGCCTGCAATAGGGATGTATGGGCTTTAGTGCATGCAGAGTTGAACCAACGGTTCAATCTAATCGTTTCCACGTCTTTACATTTCCTATTCAGTTTTTCATTTATGGTTGCAGCTATCTTACCGTGAGCCATCTTAATCATATCGGGATTGAGATCTTGTTCCAAGCACGTCATAAAGTGCTTTTGATCTTTCATAATTATCTCTTTTAGAAAATTTTTGGGGTCGACCTTACCCCATTGGATGGCATAACTATTTCTTTTGGACAAAGAAATGGAGTGACGGTAGAGTTCATCAGGTAGACTCGAGACATGGCTATAGTAATTGTCAATATAAAAACTAATACTGATTGGGAAATGGTCGCTCATTGCTAGGTCTTCAGTTTTAAAACCCTGTACAAATCCCTGTCTGTTATTAGATAACAGCATGAAGTCAATGATGGTACCTGACCCATGCCCGTAGAAAGTTGTTTGAAAATCGACCGTAGGCTCGCAAAGCTCATTTGCGTGGACTAGATCCCAGTCGTGCCTTAATAGATTTAGCATATTACCTAAGATGGTATGTTCAAAGTGCGTGCTAGGTTCCCCCTTAAGGTCGGTTATGCCACAGATATCCGAGCCATTATGAGGGCATAGATGGCAATTGAAGTCTCCCATTATGAGGATGCAATCAGCCTGCCCTGAGCCCATGTTTAAGATATGGGTTAGGTCATCTATGATAGCATCAGCTTTTTCTTTCAAGATGTTATTGTATAAGTTAATCAGAAGAAGATGTATCCCTTCCCCTTTGACAGAAAAACCTTGCAGGGATTTGCACACTCTATTGTTTGCCCCCTCCCATACTAATTTCTTCACTGTCACGTTTGCCAGATTGGAAATATAAGTGCAAAGGCCGCCAGAGCCCCTGCCTCGATTGCCCTGGGTAGACGGAGTAAAGAGAGTACTAAAACCCTCTATATGCGACTCCTCCTGGTCCCAGCACTCCTGAAGACATATGATGTCAAATTTATTTACAAAGGATAGGAATGTTTGGTCTTTCAATTTCTTGGATAGGCCCGCGATGTTCCATGAGGTTAGAGACAATCTAGCTCTCCTTGCTGTTTGTGCTGATGGTATATCAGGATGATGTGGGCTAGTAATTATATCCACATTATGCCCTATCAGATCTAAAGGTTCTTTATTTAATTTATCTTGTGTGGAAGTTTCATATGCCTCTGGGAGTGTTTTAACATCGTACGCTTCAGGCATGGAGCCTGTGGCTAATTGATTTAAAGAGGGGGATGCCAGGGTAACTAATGGAGAGGGAGGATCTAAATTCGTGGTTGTCGGGGTAGGGCTGATATAACCGTGGGGGGGTTTAGTATTACACAAGTCAGGTGCGTTGCCTAAGGTTGTAAAGGCAGACAGGGAGATACGATCCTGTTTTGCCCTTGGTGAGTGCCCTAATGGTCAATCGACCATATCTAGACATTCATATCTGTTTCTTAAGGGAATGCCCCTCCACCCTTCCGGATTAAACTGTTCTCTTCTGGGAAGCCAGGGCCGTGGTTCCCAGTCTCTAAATCTGTACCTATTACTGTTCCAGTGACCCACTTGGTTCCAGGACCAGTCTGGGGCCTCCTCCCAGTTTGGGGGTTCTCCATTGTTATAGAAATTCAATGGTGGGTAAAAAAAGGAGAGACGATGAGCGTCAATCCCCCCCTTTTTTCCAATGCAGGCCGAGAGCAAATATAATCAACCGTGGCAGAATCACCACAGCTGACTATAATGCAATCGCCCGCTATATTTTTTCTTGAGTCCCCAATCCAGGATACTTTTCGAACTGAGGTGATTCTACTGGAATTTGGGGATTGGAGAGGTCTATTTATGCTTAACCACTGCAGCACCTTATTACGAAGGGACCAAGGAGGTTCGTCCGTATTTTCCGCCAACTCTGGGACCCCAGGAAGAATAACAGTGTAAGGGGTCACCTCAGGGGGAAGATGTATAGGACGCCTAACCCTTGCTCCCTTCTTGTCATTTCCCATAGATTGCGAAGCCGACCCTTTAGAGGGTAGATGTGGTGTAGGTTTCGGCTTAGCTAACTTGGATGGGCCTTTAATTGGACCTGGAGTGGCCTTAGAGATGTCTTGGGTTGTGTTGGGCTTTGCCTTCACGGTTTCTACGGTAATGTGGGTGGTGACTTGTGTAGGTTTCCGTTCAGATTGCACGTCAACGGGTTTTGGTACTTGTTTGGATGTTATTCGGGAATCAGATTGGGCTGATTTGACTGGTGTGCCAAGGGCTTTAGATTTACCCCCCCCCACACTTTTACGGGAACCCAGGGTTTTCTGAGTGAAAGGTAGTGTATTTAGCTTAGCTAATTGTTTTTCGATGTTCATTAAGCTTTTTTCTACTGGGTGTAAAAAATGTTTGAGAAGCTCTCCCACGCTATTTATTAATTGGGCATATGATGCGCATGTATTACAGGTGCCCCCAGCTAGCCCCATGTTATTTAGATTCTCAGGGAGTCCCAAGATATTAATCACGGGAGTATTACTATCATTTTGTGGGCACTGTAAGGAATGATTTGTACCAGATATGGGAGTATTTGAAGAGGTTGTGAGTTGATTTGAGTTGGATTTAGTCATTTTTTTATTCTTTGTCCGTTTTGCTATGGCACCCTCCCTCCTCCCTTTAGCATTATTTTCCGGTGATTCAGCATGGGTTTGACATTGCTGTAAATCAGGTGTTTTTTCTAGGTCAACAGATGATTGCAAATCAAGGGACAACTGGGAGGCAGAGAGATCAACCGTGCTAGGAACGGTATGGATCTCGGCTGTGGTTTCGGCTCGCATTACGGGGAGGGAGTAATCGGCCCTGGCTGTATTGGGGTTTGGGCAGAGGCGAGAGGGCCCATAGAGGACCTCCTCGCTATTGCCAGCTCTTGTGAAACCCTGCGCTCAAGCATAATTATGCTCTGATCTATCGCCTCATTAGTCCTAGTAATGAAAAGGTCTGTGGGGCCGGTTATCTGTGCGGCATTCTGCGCAGTTTTACTTCTTGAACCTCTGGTCATTGCCAAACAGAGGAGAAAGCAAATGAAAGAGTATTGTCGTCGATGTCAAGATGACAAACAGTCAAGTGATGTAGTTCTCCAGATGGGGCAAATGAGCGCAGTTACAAAAATGCAAATAACATGGCCCAGTCCAGTCTTACCCGGTCTTTAACGGGCTTAAACGGGCCCGCCCTTGGCCCGGGCTTCGCCCGGCGCGTCCCGCGCGCGTCCCCGCGGGACGAGGGCCCTGACGCAGCTTTAAGCGCCTCCTGGCGCGCTCGGTGCTGGCGTCAGCCTGGAGGAGCCAAGATTCCTGGGTAATGCAGTTTTTCAACTGACCGGCGGAGCCAAGCCCGGCCGGTCGTCCGAGAAGGTTGGGGGCGGAGCCAAGCCCGGCCGTAAATCAACAACAAACAGGTGAGCCCCGGTAGCAGAAACGAACAACAAACAGCAAGGGACTCAGCCCCTGACGCAGCTTTTAGCGCCTCCTGGCGCGCTCGGTGCTGGCGTCAGCCTGGAGGAGCCAAGATTCCTGGGTAATGCAGTTTTTCAACTGACCGGCGGAGCCAAGCCCGGCCGGTCGTCCGAGGAAGTTGGGGCCGGAGCCAAGCCCGGCCGTAGATCAACAACTAACAGGTGAGCTCAGGTAGCAGGAACGAACAACAAACAGTAAGGGACTCAACCCCTGACGCAGCTTTAAGCGCCTCCTGGCGCGCTCGGTGCTGGCGTCAGCCTGGAGGAGCCAAGATTCCTGGGTAATGCAGTTTTTCAACTGACCGGCGGAGCCAAGCCCGGCCGGTCGTCCGATGAGGTTGGGGGTGGAGCCAAGCCCGGCCGTAGATCAACAACAAACAGGTGAGCCCCGGTAGCAGGAACGAAGAACAAACAGCAGTTATTTTTACTTCAACTTGTATTGGGTGTTTTCTCAGTTTGCTTTAACTGAATAGGCTTGCATTCATTATTTACTGTTGTACAGAGTGACCCTTTTAGGGTGAGGATTGATCTATAATTGTTTAGTTCCATAAAAAAATAATTATTTAGATTTTTGTTGACACAAAACGGTTCTAACAACCGTGAACAAAAAAAGAAAAAAAGTATGCCTTTAAAGAATGATGAACAGTGAACCCATTCTATGGAAATTAGTACGTTTCAGGGCTGAATTACAGATGAAATAGGGTTTCCTATTAAAGAATACACTTTTCTACACCTCTAAAAAGTGAAAGATTAATCTACTTTGAGGCAATCTCAGTTTGTTTCATTTCTTTTTAAATATGTTACATGGAAGGGGTGGTCAGATGTGCAAGATAGCGGTCATTGTTAGAGAGCACCTGCCCCACTGCCGCCATGTAGCAAATATTTTAGGGCAGGGCTGGTTCTGCGGGGCAACAGATCTTTGTGGTGCAACCACTCAAGGATGTGAGCTCACTGTACAGGCAGCTGAGATGTGATACTGAGGGCCATATTTACCAAGGGCAAGGCAATACAAGCCTTTAACTGGGATTCACTATACCTGGCATGCACACGTTGGTTGGCTCTGTGTGGTTTAGTAAATCTAAGGTAATGGAGGGCAGCACATTTCGCTACCTTGCCTTAACATCCAGCATAGAGGTGTTCCATGGATGGAGTGTGGGAATTCCCATGGATCCACCAATGGATGGATTACCAGATTTGCAAAGAGTAATAAACCTGGGAAAACATTGAAACAGTTCTGAATCTCACACAATAAAAGGAAAATGCCGCTAAGGATTGTTTTTGTGCAAGATGGGGTATCTTACTGCTCAAACCTAATGTATTTGTATTTGTATTTGTATTTTGGTATTTGTAGAGCGTAACTATCGCTCCGTAAGGAGCATCCTGGCGCTGGTTAGATAGTATGCATACAATTACAGAGGCGGAGTTAGATGGCGGCCATAACATAATCGTCTGGGAGATTGAAAATCCATGTTTTTAGTTGCTTCCTGAAATGGATTTCTTTAGTCTGAGACCTGAGGTTGTGGGGCATGGAGTTCCATGCTCTAGAGGACAGATAGGTCAGGGTTTTCCCACCTTTGGTTTTTAAGTTGAATTTGGCTAGTTTTAGCAGGTTATTGTTGGAGGATCGTAGGGTCCTCAGGGGGTTGTAGTGGGGGTAACGTTTGGTTAGATATTTGGGGCCTGTGCAGTTGAATGCCCGGAATGCGATGATTAGGATCTTAAAAAATATCCTTTTGTGCAGAGGCAGCCAATGGAGGGTTCTGAGAGCGGTTGATGCTGAGGACCTCCTGGGAAGTTTTAGTACCAGTCTGGCGGCTGAATGTTGGACACTCTGCAGTTTTTTTAGTGTCGTTTTTTTCACTCCTGCCATTAGACCATTGCAGTAATCTAGGCGGGCGAGGATTAGTGCGACTGCTACTGCCTTTCTTGCGTCAGTTGGTAGGAAATCAAAGAATTTTTTAAGAGATTTTATAATTCCGAAGCAGCTTCCTGCTACATTCCTGACGTGTTGGTCAAAAGATAGGTCAGTATTGAATATGACTCCGAGGTTTCTTGCTGTTGTAACGGTCTGGGGAGGAGCGGTGGAGTCCTCAGGACACCATAGGCTCGGACAGAAATTGACATTTTTCCCCATAGGGAGGATTTCTGTCTTGCTGGCGTTGCATTTGAGGTGTTTTTTTTCCATCCAGTGGAAAACGTCCTTCAGGCAATTTTTAAGATTTTGTTCGGCATTAGTTGAGTTTTCATCTAACGGGACTATGAGTTGGGTATCATCAGCATACGATGTCACAGGTATGCCGAATGATTCGAGCAGGGAAATGAGAGGGATTAGGTAAACGTTAAAAAGCAGGGGGCTTAAAATGGAGCCCTGTGGTACTCCAGAGCAAATCTTTTTCTCTTCTGAGCTGAAAGGTCCCAGTGCGATGGATTGTGATCTGTCTGTTAGGAAGGATGTTATCCACTCCAGAGCCACGTCGGAGATGCCAATATCTTTTAGTCTGTCCAGTAGTATAGAGTGCGAGATTGTGTCGAACGCTGCTGTGAGGTCCAATAAAATCAGCACGGCGTTCTTTCTTTGGTCCTGTAGTAGTTTTATGGAGTCAGTCAGTTCAATCAAAGCTGTTTCCGTCGAGTGCTGAGGACGGAAACCTGATTGTTGGGGATGGAGGATGTTATAAGTTTCTAAATGGTTTTTTAGTTCTCTGTAGACCATCTGTTCCGTAATTTTTCCCAGTACTGGGAGGAGTGAGATTGGGCGTAGATTGGTAAGGTCTGAGGGGGATTTATTCGGCTTTTTCATCAAGGGCTTTACGATCCCTTGTTTCCATTCTCTAGGAACTACGCCTGTGCTGAGGGAGGCGTTTAGTATTAATTATTTATTATGGGATTCACTACTTCAATTCGCTGGTGGAGAATTCTAGGGGGACATGAGTCAGAAGGAGCTCCTGATTTGCACGCTAGAATTACTTCACGGGTTTGGGATAGACTGACCTGTGAGAACGTTTTTAAATTTCCAATTGTTTTTTCTGCTTGTTCCGAGAGGGTAGAGGTCTGAGAGACTTGGTATGGGGGAAAGTCTTTCTGAATTAGGTTGATTTTCTCTTCAAAGAAGTCCGCTATTTGATTGCAGAATTCTTGGGAGGGAGGTATTTCGGGCTGTAGCGCTTTGGGGTGAGTAAAAGTCTTAACTATTAAGGAACAGTGTTTTTTGTTTTTGTTTAGCCTCCTTGATGGCTTTGATGTAGAATTCTTTCTTGGCGGTTTTTATACTGGAATGGTAACTCTTCCTTAGCTGGATATAAGAGTTTTTATCCGTAATGTCGTAAATTTTACGCCAATTACGTTCTCCTTTTTTGCACAGTAGATGGGCTTTGGCTAATTCTGGCGTGAACCAGGGGGCATTTATCTTGCCTCTTTTATCTGTTTTCCGGGCACGTTTAGGTGGGGCGCGTACTTTGATCTCATGCTACATCCAGTTATGGAAGAGTTTTGAGTCGTGTTCTACGTCACCCGTCAGACTAGGGATCTGTGTCTGAATGATAGGCTTGAGTTTGAAAGTGTCCTCTACCGTTTTCCAGTTGATGTAGTTCTCTGGAAGTGAACTGGGTTTGGTTAAGTTCTGAGGGCGCGGGGTTCTGATGAAGAACGGGATCAGGTTATGGTCTGTCCAGATTTGTGGAACAGGAGTTTGGGTTTCTAGAAGGGGAAAGTTAGTGCAGACCCCGTCGAGTGTGTGTCCGGCTAGATGAGTGGGTTGTTTAACCCTTTGCTGAAGGTTGAAAATTTCCAGGGTTTGATGGAAATGTAGTGCCTGAACGTCAGCTTTGGAGTCGAGGTGCAGATTAAAATCGCCCAGGAGATTGAAGTGTGGGTATCGGGTTAGGAGCTGACCTAGAGCATCACTAAGAGTTTCTAGGAATCTAGTTGCAGTGCCTGGGGGGCGGTAAATAAGTCCTCCTGAAAAGGAAGAGGACTCGTTTAGTTTGATAGAAAAACCGAGGCCTTCAGCTCCTTTCAGGGAGTCAAGGGTGAAGGTATGGCATTTGAAGAGGTTGCGTAGCAGCACGGCTACTCCTCCGCCTCTCCCCTTCAGTCTGTCTTGTCTGAAAATGGTGTAGCCTTGTGGGAGGGCTGTGGCTAGGTCTGGGTTGCTGTTATCAGTGAGCCAGGTTTCAGTTATAAGAAGGCAATCAAGGTCTAACTCCAGGATGAGATCTTTTATGTCTTGGTTATGGCTACACATAGAACGGGCGTTGATCAACCCTCCTTTAAAGTGTGGACTGTTATCCACCGGGTAGATTTGGGGAACTGTGGTCTTGGGCGGGGAGGAGGTCCACCTACACAGCCTACAGCTGAACGACCCTTTGATGGTATTCATGGCGACCTTACTAGTACAGTTGTTACCAGTGTGTAGGCTTTGAAGAAAGTTGGCCTGGTACCTTACTGTGGGGGGTCCGTGTCCAGAGTTTCCTGCGCCTGTCGCGGTCTTGGCGCAGACGGGCGCAGACGGGCTTGCCTTAGGCAAGGCTTGCCTTGCCTTCGGCGTTCAAACGGCGCTCCCGCTGCGCGCGTCCGCTGTGCTTCCGGTGTAAGCACATTTTAGTATGCAGGGAGAGGAGGTGGGGCGGAAGGGCGTGGCCTAAAAAGGGGCGTGGCCTGTCTTGTGGCCGGGAATGGCGAGTGTCTTTGGCGGTGCAGCAGCGCTAGGATCCGCTTTGCGTGCCTTAGACAACAGTCGAAGTGCTCTCACTAGCTTGTGAGTGAAGTTAAAAACACAGTAAATCGTGACAATAACAAAATAGTACGTTTTTAAAAAGGTGATGCGCGAGTGCGCCTTCCGGCTTCCGCCTCAGAAGGTTGTTAGCAATCTATCTGGCTTAGTCGCTTGTTTTCAGAGGCTATTTAAGGCGAGGGTGGGTGTGGCCTAAAAAGGGGCGTGGCCTGTCTCGTGGCCGAAAAATGGCGAGTGTCTTTGGCGGCACGGCAGCGCTAGGATCCGCTGTGCGTGCCTTAGACAACAGTCGAAGTGCTCTCACTAGCTTGTGAGTGAAGTTAAAAACACAGTAAATCATGAAAATAACAAAAGAGTAAGTTTTTAAAAAGGTGATGCGCGAGTGTGCCTTCCGGCTTCCGCCTCAGAAGGTTGTTAGCAATCTATCTGGCTTAGTCGCTTGTTTTCAGCGGCTATTTAAGGCGACGGTGGGCGTGGCCTAAAAAGGGGCGTGGCCTGTCTCGTGGCCGGGAATGGCGAGTGTCTTTGGCGGCGCGGCAGCGCTAGGATCCGCTGCGCGTGCCTTAGACAACAGTCGAAGTGCTCTCACTAGCTTGTGAGTGAAGTTAAAAACATAGTAAATCGTGACAATAACAAAATAGTAAGTTTTTAAAAAGGTGATGCGCGAGTGCGCCTTCCGGCTTCCGCCTCAGAAGGTTGTTAGCAATCTATCTGGCTTAGTTGCTTGTTTTCAGCGGCTATTTAAGGCGACGGTGGGCATGGCCTAAAAAGGGGCGTGGCCTGTCTCGTGGCCGGGAATGGCGAGTGTCTTTGGCGGCGCGGCAGCGCTAGGATCCGCTGTGCGTGCCTTAGACAACAGTCGAAGTGCTCTCACTAGCTTGTGAGTGAAGTTAAAAACACAGTAAATCGTGACAATAACAAAATAGTAAGTTTTTAAAAAGGTGATGTGCGAGTTCGCCTTCCGGCTTCCGCCTCAGAAGGTTGTTAGCAATCTATCTGGCTTAGTCGCTTGTTTTCAGCGGCTATTTAAGGCGACGGTGGGCGTGGCCTAAAAAGAGGCGTGGCCTGTCTCGTGGCCGGGAATGGCGAGTGTCTTTGGCGGCGCGGCAGCGCTAGGATCCGCTGTGCGTGCCTTAGACAACAGTCGAAGTGCTCTCACTAGCTTGTGAGTGAAGTTAAAAACACAGTAAATCGTGACAATAACAAAATAGTAAGTTTTTAAAAAAATGATGCGTGAGTGCGCCTTCCGGCTTCCGTCTCAGAAGGTTGTTAGCAATCTATCTGGCTTAGTCGCTTTTTTTCAGCGGCTATTTAAGGCGATGGTGGGCGTGGCCTAAAAAGGGGCGTGGCCTGTCTCGTGGCCGGGAATGGCGAGTGTCTTTGGTGGCGCGGCAGCGCTAGGATCCGCTGTGCGTGCCTTAGACAACAGTCGAAGTGCTCTCACTAGCTTGTGAGTGAAGTTAAAAACACAGTATATTGTGACAATAACAAAATAGTAAGTTTTTAAAAAGGTGATGCGCGAGTGCGCCTTCCGGCTTCCGCCTCAGAAGGTTGTTAGCAATCTATCTGGCTTAGTCGCTTGTCCTGATGGTAACACAGGTACCCATGCACCATGGTGCATAGGTGCTTTCACTGACATTAGGCAGCACACATTGGAAAAGTGCAAGAAGAGAAGGCAGCAGAAACGCTCGCTATCTTTGTAAATATGGCACATTTATACTCACTGCATTGCATGAAATGCTGTGCAGCAAGTTGCTTTCCTGTGTTGCATTGCATGAAATGTTAATAAAACTGCCCCTCATTCTTGAACAGCCACTTTGGTGAGTGTAGAAGGGTTTAGTAGGTGAGTGATGTAGGGGGCTGCCACACCTGAGCATACCAGAGGGTTTCATGAACTACTGTATTAAAAATGAGTGACACTCAATTAAAAGACATATCACACAACAAAAAGCTACCCTGACTCAGTATCTGATTCTTACCAAAAGTTGAGGCATAATATGCAGATAAGTAGGTGGTGCTGGACATCTCATAAAAAGGTATTGACTGGCCTCACACACCAACAGGTGTCATGCCTTATCATTGGCTGTCCTCGCTCTTTAAAAACCATGTTTGATAAAGGACCGGCCTACACCTGGAGACAGGAAGGCACTTCTATAACTAAGTGGATGCCTGTGCTGAAAAAAGTGAGTAGGGATGTTAAAAATTCATTCATGATCCTGCGAGAAGGCTTTAATAGTGCAGAGCGTGCTCAGTAATAAAAATAATGGTGGAGATTAGGGGGTCTAGTACCTCCTCTCCATCTGTGTTGACAACATGTTTCTGCCACTACGGCCAGGAGGGTCCATTGCATTCATCAGGGTGTAAGTGAGAGAAGGACTCCTATCTTGTCTCTAAGTGACAAAGACAAATCTACTCACATAGGTTGGCTCTAGTCCAACTCTACCACAACATTTTCAGAACACCTGTAAGACAATGACATATCACAGTATAAGTAGAACAATTTTAAATACACTCATACTGGTCAGGAAGGAATTTGACAAAGAAACGTCATGCACTTGGTACTGCATACATGGTGCTCAAAAAATAGTTGCGAGACCAGCTCAAACTCTTACCCTATGAGCGGTATGGGGATGTCCCATGGGAAGGAAGGAGTAGACGGACCCCTATAGTCAAACTCTGTATGTCAAAATAAGTTGGAGAAAATTAAAAAGGGGGACATTAAAAGAATGCATACAATTGCATTTACTCTTATTTGTAGTGGTTGCTTGTTCCACCAAGCGGCTCAATCACACATCCATTCATCCCCTTCCTACATCAAGGTGCATCCATCTTGATGCTCCTAGGTCCTTCCTCACTGCTTCCCCACTGGTGAAAGGCTTGGGGAGGCTGTGTTGTATATATATATATATATATATATATATATGATGAGCAATCCAGTGGTAATTTGACTCATTAGACTATAAATGATTTACACCTGTGACGCCGATAGAAGAGTGTACCAGATGCTTTGATATTACGTCGTACTTCCGCTGTCCGCATAAAACTGCCTCATGTAAGCATCATGTTGTGTGGCTGTCAGGGGCGTAGCTAGAGCTTGTGGTGCCCGGGGCTATCCCACAGGTAGTCGCCCCTGGGGGTTGGGGAAAGGGGTGCTGGGGAATAAGTACGGCGAGCACTTGAAAGAGGTCCGAGAGACATGTAGTATCGCCGCTAATAGTTACGTCAATCAATCATGCAAGTTACATACATGACACGGGCCAAGGCTACACAGTTGAAAACACTGGTGACCGGCAGTACAAAGGAGAACACACAGACTGCATAATCGAACTGGGGACTCAGAAAAACCGCATGTAACATCCATCAGAGAGCTGCATGAACGATTACCTGGTAATCCCCGTTGCACAATGCAAACATACACATACATGACACTGTTCGGGAATCCATCATCTGCAGCTGACATTAAATGACCAAACATCATGGTCCCCCCATTAAAGCAGTGGGGACATGCACAAACGTGATGTGCTCTGACTTGAGGTGAAATAATGCTATGACGAATTCAGAACAGCATGAACTACTGAGGGGAGGTGGGGGCAGGGTGGTACACATATAGCCTGGCCTTAGAACATATTCACACCAGTCATAACCACACCATTGCAGCCAGAGACTTTCTGCCAAACTCCTGGTGCCTACTGCTTGGTGCTGATCTAAGTTGGAGTGTGTGCAACAGCTAAGTTCAATTCAAGTCAAGGGAGATTTCTAATTTCTGAGTATCTTGTCACCAACCTAGGATCAGCCTGCATTAATTGAGAGTTGCACTAGTGGCCCACCACAGCAGCAAGCCACTATAGCAACAACAAAGTTCGACCCTGCAGGGTTACAGCATCACCATCCACCAAAGCATCCAGGCCTATCAACAGTGCCGGCTTCTTAACGGATGTGTTCTCATTCCTTGAGAATCCCAGGCCCCGCCAACTTGCCTTACCAGCACCCATTAGGATGCAGAGCCGTAGCGGAAAGGCACCTGAAATCAAACACGGAAATGGAAAATATAGCAGTGTATGCCAAATAAGAACACACCCCATGACACGATGCGGGCAGAGCACATCTCCCTTAACACCCTTGACACCAATCCATGCTGTTGCCATGTCAGCACGAGAACACATCTCCCTGCCCTTCACTTTAGAGGGTGTCAGAACACATCCATCTTGCTCTCCCTACACCCAGGGCATGCAGCTGTACGGAACACATCAATCTTGTCCCCCCTAAGCCACATTGCCTGGCGTGTCCACCTCACCCTACTGTACAGCAGTGTCACAACCATTCGTTTTTTACAAGCCCCTTTGTGAAGCATAAGTACTTGGGGTAGATTTGCAAGCCTCTTTTGCATCACTTTTAACATGGGGAAATGTGACGCAAAAGTGGCGCAAGGGACTTGTAAATCTGCCCCTTGATTTTTTCCATAGACTCGTTTGGAAGCCTGGCCTGATGAAGAACCAATATTTTGAACAATCAGAGTTGAAACCCACAGCATTCACTTTCAACAAGGACAACCACTTTTAGTTTTGAGTCTGGGAGAGGCAGAGAACTGTGGCTTTACTCCTAACAAGACTGCAGATGCTGCCCACTCTGCACGGATTTCAATGGCCACAAGGCAATGACCATATAGCCCAGTCTGTTCCTACTTTATTTTTATTATTATTACTGTCACCATCCACTAAATATCACGGCTGCATTGTACTGATTATGAACACTACCCAGGCTCTGCACAAATAAGGAATTCAACTTTTCTGCCTCTAGGATTTCCACTGTGCAACTGACATGCCTATGCCAGGGCAATTCAGTAAAAATAATCAAGCTGCCCGTTTCCGCCTGGAATTATCTAGCAATCAGAACAGAAAACGAGACCCACCAGATTTGCGTGGGGGCTGCAGCCAGTGCCCCTTTCAGTATGATGTGGGCGCTGTTCTCTTATTACATTCATGAGGAAAGACTACATGCATGCACACACGACCTTTCTCTTGTAACTCACTGTTTGCTACCTCTGTTGTCATCCGAACGAAAGATCATGCACGCCTATCCGGTTTAGTTGTTTTATGAACAATGCATGCGCAGATGACAACCGGAGTGTTCCGAGTGTCGCGCATTCGTTTTACAGCCCAGAACGAGTGCGGGCAGAAAGTGGGGTGCTCTCTTGTTAGTAACTGTCCCCGGATTGCCACTACCCAGGTTGAGGGTGTTAGTTAATAACAACCCAGCGCAAAAGGTTAAAGGTAGAGCTGATGAGTTCCAAAGTTTGAAAAAGAACAAGCAACAATGATCACTCAGTTTCTGATTAAACATGCCTTACGACTGCTCCTAAAAGCATGGGACCCTAAAGGAGGGGAATATATAGACTGTAATAGCACTCATAGTTTGATGTATGGGTAAAGTGAATGGACGTGAGGGACCACATACTTAAGATGCATGGTCCATCTGCATATATGTCAACGCAACTATTTACAGAAGGTTTTTTATATATATATTCATATGCACATCATTGCTTGTCTCTAGTCTGAGTTGTTGGTTTGTCATAGAGGTCATGCTGTCATATGGGTCTAACCCATGTGGAGCCATGGTATTTCGTCATTTAACCCCTGGTCATTAGATTCTAGGCAGTACACCCACCTCTGTTCTCAAATGTGCAGTATTTGTTGTAGATTGGGACTGTAAGGATTCATCTTCACCAGCACTACCCACTCAGGGTGTTTGCCGCAATGTCCTTGCTCTAGAAAGTGACGTGCAAGCTTTGTGTTACTTTTCTTGCATCCTATGGTGCAACAGTAGTTCAATGTCGGAATCTATATATGATGGTCAGTACATTTTCTATCGCCCGATCAGGAAGAATATATTTGGCGTTTATGGTTTTATCATCCTCCTTTGACTGAGTTGACAGTTATGGGAGACCTTGTTGCTCGTGGGTGTGGAAAATGACATTCTGTTATTCTATCGAGAGCTGCATAGGGACACCAGAGCAGAGGTGCGGTACTCCAGAGACTGTAAGATTACCCAACAGTTCCCCATTCATAGAGGAGTTTAACAGGGATGTATCTTGGCCCCATGTTTATTTATTTTATATATAAACAGCTTGGAGAAAGTGTTAGTTGACACCCAGGCAGATTTCCCCCAGGAAGAATGGAGGGGTCTGCCTGTATTATTATTTGCAGATGATGCAGTCCTTAGGGCCAGGACGGCGAGGGAGCTGCAAATTCTGCTCAATTCCTTTCTAGAGTTTATGGAGGATCGGGATATGCTGGTCAACAATTCTAAGTCATATGCGATGAAGATGGGGCCAATTTCTAAAAAGGATTTGAACTTTAAGGTCGGGGACATCCCTATCCCTAAGACTAGTGCCTTCTCATATCTGGGGGTTATGATGGATGCTATACTTAACTGGGGCCCCTTGAGAAATAAAAAGAAGGGAAATTTTTTAAGGAGTAATGCAGCAATTTTTAACTTTGCCTCACGGTTAGGTAGTAAACCCGTGGGGCACTTTTGGAGATTTATAGGGCTAAATGTCTAACTCAGGTCTCCTATGGAAGCGAAATACACCTTTCATGAGGAATTGCAAAGAGTAAAAAATGGGTTTATGAGATGCCTCCTCTCGGTTCCACAGGTACATGAGGAATTGGGTATGCCTTATGTGACTGATATGTCTGGATGAATAAGGGATCTGCCCTAAACAGAGAGATCCTTAGGGATTGCATGGCTTTGGACCATGCTCATCATATTCCCTGGTTAAAATATATCCGGGAGGAATACAGAACCCTGGGTAAGTTAGACCTGTATAGTAATCCGGACTCTATGGTAAGAAATGGTCTTCCATGGGCCAAGGAGTCCTTTTTCAGACAGAGGTTGGTGAAGAGGGAGGAGAGGAAGCTAATGAAGCCCAGTGTCCGCAAATATGTGATCCTTAAAACCATACACATATCAGAACCATATCTCTTATGGCTCCGTAACACTCAGGATAATTTTTTATTAACTAGACTTTGTTTCAATTCCTTTCATCTTCTCCTTGCTCACCCACAGGGGTGCAGTAAAGGTGAGTCCCTGTCACCATGTAGTTACGATGGTAAATCCCCAAAGGATATGACCCATTTTCTCATGTTTTGTAACTTTTATGAGTTGCCAAGAAAAACTTTTACAATACCTGTTTTAAAACAAGCTAATTTTATGCAAGGGTGCCCCGCTTTTATCTTTTTAGTTATGCTCTTGGTGTCCAATTTATGGCATGTTCTTAGCCTTTTAAAGGTCGCAATCAGCTGTCCTTAGTATTGCATGTTAACCCTGGGTTTAGGACTACCCAACACTCACGTAGGTTGCATAGTTTGCGCAACTACGTGCTACACGAATTGCAGATAGCACAGTGCAAAAACGCGTAGTGTAGCGTATCGAGCATTTTTTGCTTGCTCGCAGTCCTCAACGTCAAGTTGGTGACCACGAGCGAGCAAAATGACATCCCGGCAAGACTTTTTCCTCGTTTGTGATCAGCAACATCAAGTTGCCGATCGTGAGCATGGAAAATAAACCTCCCAGTGAGATTTTCAACGCCGGGAGGTCAGGTTTCTCATTGCAAGGGGTTGCGTATGCTCGCGACCACTCACGATGAGAAACTACCAGTCCACGTTGAGAAAACTGCTGCTTGAGTACAAATCTACTGACCGCTTGCACTGTGCAAGATGCCATTTGCAATGATTGCACAGTGCGGACAAGCATCCGGCACTGTGCAATCAGTGCAAACAGCATTTTCCCTACCGCACTACGCAGTTTGCGACTACGCAAACTACGCCCAGGATAATTGCATGTATGATGTCGGCCGGATAATGTGTTTTCTGTTAACCTAGTTACATGGGCCTCTTTAGAGAACGTATTATTTCATGAATTAATTTGCACAGGAGCTTTTAACCTATTGAACTTTGGACTTTTATGGTTTTAAATCCAAAAGGCGAACAAAGTTGATTTGATTTGATTTGACTGTTTGAGTGTTCTGAGTGTCATGCATGCGTTTTACAGCCTCTCTTATTATTAACTGTCCCTGGATTGCCACTACCCAGGGGGAGGGTGTTAGTTAGAAACTACTCATCGCAGAAGGCTATATAAATGCTAAAGATAGAGCGCATGAGTTTCAAAGTTTGAAATAGAGCAAGCAACAATGATATCTCTGTTAAACATGCCTTAAGACTGCACCTAAAAACACTGGACCCTAAGGGAGGGGAAGATATAGACTGTAATAGCACTCATAGTTTGATGTATGAGTAAAGTGAGTGGATGTGGGGGACCATGCATGGTCCAGCTGCATATATGTCTATGCAACTGTTTACAGAAGGTTTTTGTTTTAATATTCATATGCACACCATTGCTGGTCTCTAGTCTGACTTGTTGGTCTGTCCTAGAGGTCATGGTGTCATATGAGTCCAACCCATATGGAGCCATGGTATTTCGTTGTTTAACCCCTGGTCATTAGATTTTAGGCAGTACACCCACCTCTGTTCTCGAATGTGCAATTTTTTTTGTAGATTGGAACTGCCAGGATGCGTCTTTTCCAGCACTACCCACTCAAGGTCTTTGCCGCAATGTTCTTGCTCTAGAAAGTGATGTGTAAGCTTTGTGTTACTTTTCTTGCATTTTATGTTGCTGCGATGTTCGTTGATTCTGACCTTTACTTTATGGAGTGTCATGCCCACATATAGAAGGGTACAGGGGCACCTTAACAGATAGACTCACTCTCACTGTTACAATTGGTCAGATTCTTCAAGACCCATGGTCTGTCTGTGTTGATTTTGACCTCTTTAGTAGGATGAGTAAATTGGCATGCTACGCAGCTGCCGCAGGGGTAGTGGCCAACAGGTCTTTTCTGATCCCACAAAGTGGTTTGTGTCTGTGGTGGAGGTGGTGTAATTTTGGAGTGGGCAAGTGCGTCCCGGATGTTCGAGTTTCACTTGAAAGCAAATAATGGTGCGGTTCATTGCTTTCCTGCTCCATTCAGTATATGCCATTGTTTTTGAATGAAGTTTTGGACTTTGTTGGAAATTGGGGTGTATGTTGTGACACACACTATCCTATTACTCTCTTGTTTCTTATTTTACTCCAGCAACACCTCTCAATTGTTGTTCCGGGATATTTTTCTTGCCCTCCTGACCATTTGTTGGGGGTAATGGCATTGAATCAGCTTGTCTTCTAGGGTTTGGGCATGATGGTTGTCGGTTTTTAATGATGAACAGTTCCTCCTCACTTGGAGGAATTGGCCCACTGGGAGATTCTGTCTGAGTGCTTCAGGGTGAAAGCTTTCGTACATGAGAAGGCTGTTCTTGTCAGTGGGTTTGATGTGTACTTTCGTACTCAGTCCTTCTTCATTCAGGGTAATCACGAGGTCCACAAACACCACTTCATTCTTGTTAATGTTGCACGTAAATTTGAGATGTTCGTCTCTTGTGTTGACCCACTCGCAGAAATCTGTAGCTTGTTGGTGATTCCCATGCCAGATGATGAGGATGTCATCAATGTATCAGCACTACATCTTCAATTGTTGTCTGAAGGGGTTTTCCTGGTTGTATATGAAGTCTTCCTCAAATTGCTGTACATAGAGGCACCCCATACTGGGAGCACAGTTGCTTCTCATAGACGTATCCCATATCTGGTGGTATATGGTGTTGTTGAACTCGAAGACGATTTCTGTCAGAGCCATTTCTGCTCATTTCTTGATAAAACTGAGAGGGGTGATGACGTCCTATTGCTTCTCTTGGAGTATATGTTCCACAAAGGATAGGGTGCACCTTTGGGTGATGCTCATGTACAGAGCCTCTATGTCCATTGTAATTACCCAGTGTTCTCCTGGGTCAATCTCCATGTCTCTAATGAGGCATAATACATCCTTTGTGTCTTTCAGATATGATATAGATGTTTGAAAAATTGGTTCAAGGAACCAGTCACAGAACTGTGAGAGGGGTTCTAGTACCAAAACAATATCTGACACAATCGGTCTTCCCGGTGGTGGATCCTTGTCCTTGTGGATTTTCGGTAGGGTGTAAAACCTTGGGGTCTGTGGGGTGTCACCCACTAGAAATGAAACCTCATATTTTGTTATCCAATTGTTGGTGATACCTTCTTCAACAAGGGTTTTGATCTTGGTAGAGAGTCTGGATGTGGGGTGATTTGTGATGATTTCATAGCTGTCTTTATCCCATAGAAGGCGCATGCATTCAGCATGATTGTTGTCTTGGTCCATAAGGATGATCGCTCCCCCTTTATCCGCTGGCTTGATTATCAGATTGGTGTTTCTGTTCAGGTTTTCTAACGCTATCTTCTCACCGTGCTTCAGATTTTGAAAACCCCTTTTCTCTGTACAGGTAATTGCATCTACCTCTTTCAGGACTGCTTGTTCAAAAGCCTGTATATGGCATGAAATAGCCTGGGTGGGTGGTACAAAAGTGGATTTTTTTCTCAAGCCAGTGTGTTCCCTATCATGTTCTTTTCTCCCTGCTAAATTGTGATTATAAAATCACCCAGATCAGAAGGGTTTTATCAGGGGTCGTCAGCTTCATGAGCTAACACAAGAGCTAATTTTGGCAATTGATATAACTACAGCCCATAACTGTCCCCTCTCGATTTTCTTCTTTCGACGAAGCTTTTGATCGAGTGAACTGGCCTCTTTTTAACATATATGACTCGACGGTTTGGGTTGGGTGACTATTTTATTAGAGCGATTAAAAAAATCTACACAACGCTCACTGCCAGACTTATTATTAAAGGCAATCTCTCTCAATCTATTAAGCTAGAAAGAGGGATGAGGCAGGGATGCCTGTTATCCCCTTTATTATTTAATTCATACATAGAACTCCTGGCTTGTAGCATCAGCACCAACAATATATTTACACCTTTTAGATGGGAGGGTTGGGGAAAAAAAGTCACCCTATATGCATATGACTGGTTGATCTTTTCTAGCGACTCCCCTGCTAGCTTACCCTGCCTGGAGAATCTACCGCCGTGTTTAGGAAGGATCTCAGGGTATCTAAATAATCCTCAAAAAACAGAGATTATGACATGGAACACTATTGTAAGTTCAGTTACAGCAAAACAGCAAATTCGATATCTTGGCATCCATTTTACTCATGACATTACTAAAATGACCCGGGTAAATTTAGATCTTAAACAGAAAGAAATTATTATATTATTAAATTTGTGGAATATTCTTGCACTATTTATTTTGGGCCGTTCTAACTTAATCAAGATGTCAATTTTGCCAAAGTTCACTTTAATCTTTAACACAATCTTTATCTTTTGCTCAATCTGCTTTAAAAAAAAGTAAAAGGGTTAATAATAGTTTTCTCTGGGCTAATAAGGGGGTGAGGATTGCATGGCTAAAGTTGAGATGCTCAAAGCTAGAGGGTAGTATTGCCAGGCTGGGTCTCAGGTTTTACTGTCTTCTCTTTCAACTGCTGCTAGCCATGTCTAAAAATTAGTTCTTTTTAAGTTTGGACACCTAAAATTCTTTAAAAAAATAAAACAAAAGGTTTTAGGTTCGTCATGTGAAGTTTGGTTTCAAATCAGGAAGATCCTGAAGATCTCTTATTATAGTGCAGGGGCCTTCATTTGGAACGCACCAGGTATGCCAATCTTCTTAAAAGACTGCCTATCTACTGTATTACAGGTGGAAGGTATAATGAGTTGGGACCAACTGCTTCAAGGAAATAAACTCCTCCTGTGGGACGTGTTGTATAATACTACAAATCAAAGAAATGCAAGATTTAAGTTTTATCAACTATCTAGTTGGGCCTCACATTTGGACAAAAAAGAAGAAGATAGTGTAGATCATAAACTCTCTCTTCGTGGCCGTCTATCGCAACAAAAGGAGGTTTCCAAATGGTACTGGCTTCTGATTAAGAGGGAACCCCCTTTGGTATCTATGGAGGAGTCCTGGACAAGAGACCTGCCCTCGACCAACGTAACACGTCTTTGGCAAGTATCAATGCACACTCTTTGGAAAGTGGTTAAAAGCTGCCTATCTTAAGAGAAACCATCTGCTCACCCTCCATAGGGCATATTGGTCTCCAAAGAAGCTGGACAAATAGGGAGGTGCTCATCGAAATGTTTGTCCAAAGTTTGAGTCTGGTGATGTGGATGATCTGCTCATGTTTTGACAGTGTCCTTTTATCCAGGACTTCTGACAAGACATAGGTAAGACTGTTTAAGAAGTTTTGGCGTGTGAAATTAAGGTAAGCTTAAGTCGGGTTATATTTGGGGTCCTATTTTAGGAGGATATTATTTATAATTTGTCTAAGTCACAGGCTTCTCTTTTGTTTGTGTGGGTTCTTTTAGCTAGGCGTGAACTTTGCCTTAAATGTATTATACCACAATCACCAGTAATTTTGGATTGGGTGGCTTCAGTTAGGCGCATTCATAATTTAGATATGGCTAGTTCATCAAGGGAAAGATGTAAAATATGAAGGAATTGGGTTGATTGGGAGAATGAGGTTTGGTAAAACGTATTTCGCCTTTTGATTTTTTACACATAAAAGTCCAATGATCATTACGTAAGTGAGTGCAGAGTTAGTGTATTTATCTTGCGGTGTGAAAGGTATCCCCCGCTACACCTATCACTAATCTCTAGCAGATTCTTGGCAACTGGTTTTGTTGGATCGCCGAGGGCTCAGCAACTCGAAGGTATCATTATATATGTACGGTGATCCTTAAATAAACCTTGGTTTGCCTTAAGATTTCTCACTTATTTATGTTAAAAGAGGACAAAAAAAAATAATTTTCGAGATCCTCTTGCTGATGTTCCCTTGTCTCCAATTTCTCTGCTGCTCCTCTCGTCTCCTGACCTGAATGTCCAGTTAATCGCGGTTGGTCTGGGTTTGTGGTTTATCATAGTACTCGTCTGTCACATATTGGTTTGTAGTCTAATTTTTAAACTTCTGCACATCCTTTTTAAGTTTTGTCAGTTTGGTTGTTTCTTATTTGAAGTCTGGGTCGGTGGTTTATCATAGTACTCATCTCAACTGTTTGTCTTGATAGATTTTTCGAGGTCCTCTCAACGATGTTCCTTCATCTCCACTTTCACTGGAAATCAAGAAGAACTTCCTCCCAGATATTGTGGTAAGAGGGCACTTTTCTGTGAGAAAGAAATGATCAAGAATCCGACAGAATGGACTGATTACATTCACTGAAGCTCAGTCACAGATGTATCAGCAAATGTCTGACAAAATGTCAATACAAAAAATATCAACATACAAAAATATCGCAACAAAAATATCGATTTCAAAAATATCAACATCCTATCTCCAACAAGGGAAGTACAAAAATATAGAAAAAAAGTATTGAATGTCAAAAATATCATAATTAATAAATATTGTTTTTTTTATATAAAAAATATGTAAAATAAATTAAATAATACTTATACATAAAATAAACATAGTTAAAAATTGTTTATAATATTAAAAATTAATATTTATACATCATTTAATAAAAAATGCATTAAACCTATACCTATAATACATAATATATATACTTACTTAATATGAACTTTTATTAATTATTTTAATAACTTATAAATAATTTAAAATATCATTAATTACAAATGTATCTATAGACATAAAATGATAATATAAATAAAAAATAAATAAAAATGTAAAACAAAATGAAAAAAAGTAAGGAGAATGTTGGATAGCGTAGGGGCAAACAATTACTATTCCAACTCCAAACAGTGCAACAGTAGGGAAAGTGTTGGATAGCGTAGGGGTAAAAATTACTATTCAAACTCCAAAGAGTGCAACAGTAGGGAAACTGTTGGATAGCATAGGGGTAAAAATTACTATTCCAACTCCAGAGATTGCAACAGTAGGGAAAGTGTTGGATAGCGTAGGAGTAGAAATTACTATTCCAACTCCAGAGAGTGCAACAGTAGGGAAAGTGTTGGATAGCGTAGGAGTAGAAATTACTAGTTCAACTCCAGAGAGTGTAACAGTAGGGAAAGTGTTGGATAGCGTAGGAGTAAAAATTACTATTCCAACTCCAGTGAGTGCAACAGTAGGGAAAGTGTTGGATAGTGTAGAAGTTAAAAACAACATACTTAAAAATAATTAAAATATTAAAAAATATTAATGAATTAAATATTAAATACCTATAAACTTTTTAAAAAATACCAGAAAATAATTGAAAACATAATTACCAATGAATAATTTATTGACAATAAATCAATATTACATACCAATAAATAAAAATGAATTAATAATAATTAACAATTCAAAAATATATTTAAAAAACATAATAACAAGAACACATTAATTACACAACATATTTACCAACTAACAAATATTAACAATTAAACAATGTTGTATTCCGAAATAAATTAATAATTACAAATAATTACCAATTAATAAAAAGGTATTACCAATTAATAACAATTAATTACCAATTAATACAAATTAATTACCAATTAAAAAAAATGATTACCAATTATTGAAATTAATTACCAATTATTAAAACATCATTTCCAAATAATAATGAATTAACAATAATATAATTATCAATACCAATTAAGAAAAATACATTATTTATTAATGACATTTAAATTACTTCCCACCCTATTCCCCTATGAAACCACACCCCGCTACAGAACTTAAACAATAACATTAATTAAATGTATTTATAATTAATAAAAATGAATTATTAATTTACTATAATTAAATTACTTCCCACCCTATTCCCCTATAAACCCACAACCAGCTACGGTAATAAATCACAAAATTAAAATATACATAAAAAATTATAAACAAAATACATGAAAAGAATCCAAATATCGATATTAGTAACAGTGATATATTTGATATTGATATTACTAACTTTGATATTAAAAACATTGATATTACTTACCTTAAGGTCGATATTCTGTCCATCGAAATTATTGACATCGATATTTTGTACCATGGAAATTAAAACATTGATATTATTGTATATCGATATTTTAATTTCAATATTTTGGCTACGCACCGTATCAGCGCCTGTCTACTGTAACTTTGACTAAATGTAAGGCAATCAAACTCCTACAGGTTTTCTACAAACCAAAAGCATCACCCCAAAGGGTCTGTCTGACACTTTTCACATGAGAGACCAACAAACTGATATACGGAGTCCCACAAGGATTGTTCTTCAACTCTACCCTTTTCAACATACACATGACAGTGCTCACCAACGTCATCTGTTCAGAAGACATCACTATTATCTCCTACGCAGATGACACCCACCTCATCCTCTTCCTGATGGACAAGGCAACCATTACCAGAACTAACTTCACCAACTGCATGACCATGGTAGCAGTCTGGATGTGAACTAACTGCCTGAAGCTCAACTCTGACAAGAAGGAAGTACTGATCTTTGACAACAAGAAGACCTTCCCGTGGGACTCCACCTGGTGGCCGTCAGAGCTAGGACCAACACCCACAGAATATATAATAAATCTAGGGATCATTATAGATGACAAGTTCAGCATGACGGGCAGGTTAATGCTGTGTACACATCCTGCTTCCACATCCTAAGCATGCTGCAAAGATCTTGAAATGTCTGCCACAGAACACCAGGCGGACCATCATGCAAGCACTCATCACCAGCAGGCTGGACTACAGCAATACTCTCTATGCTGGAATCTCCAGGGAACTCCTACACAGACTCCAGACTATCCAGAACACCACTCCAAGACTCAGACTCATTCGCCCACACTGCACACATATCACACCACACCTCTAGAAGTTTTACTGGCTGCCCATTCACAAACACAGCCAATTTAAACTTCTCACACACACACATATATAACCGTACACAACACAGGACTAGAATACCTGAACAGCCACATACTCTTTCACCAATCCACCAGACACTTACGCTCTGCCTCACTCTCACACCCATGACATTGAATGACCTCCCTCAAAACAACCTAGCCTCCTCCTCATTTCTTGAGTTCCACAAGAAGCTCAAGACATCCCTCTTCCTATAAGCTTCTTGGGGAACACACACCTACACACCTTCCTGGACACTGTCTCAGTGGTTTATGTGTAATGCAAATTAACATAACATAACGGAAGATGTATACATGAGGGTGTCTGTCAGACTGCAGTTACAGTGTGAGGTCAGTGGTGCTCCATCTGCTACCTGAAATAAATTTTAGCCATCTTGGGCCTTGAACCAGAGAACAGCAAAGGCTCGCAATCTGGAGAAACGTTTATCCCACTGCCTACCCAAAAATGATGTTAAATCAAGGGAGGGTCTAGGGGCTAATTATTAGGTCAATTACCTACGCTCCAGAATAATCGTATTAACGTGAAAGGGGGAGGCTATTCCTCCAGGAGAAGGAAATTATATTAAACTGTCCGTTTGGACTAGGTACCTTATCATAGGGATCCCGAGGTGGGGGGGGGGGGCAAGTGATCAAAAATGACCCCACACACCCAGATGGGTGACATGGATGTCATGCTTCATCATTGGGCTGCTTCTAGTTGGGCCAGCATTACAATGCTCAGCGGGCCCTTCAAAGGAGCTCTTTATCATAGATCTTATAATATTAGCCGCAATGTTGAGTGCAAGTGAGTATGTAAGTGTAAAGTGGCATACTAATGAGTTAAAATAGCCTAAGGTTTACCGAGGACAATTTTCGTGCCCTCCTGACCATTTTTACAGGGTAATGGCGATGACAGGGATAAAAGCTATCACAGGAGTTAATATGTTTAGCCAGCTTCAATGTGAGTGGTGTAGGGTCAATATGTATCATGTCTTATGGCCCCACAGGATCTTAGGCAATTCATAAGAACCAGTTGTTGAAGTCTATCCTACAACTGATTGGGGGCAAGGAGTCCTGGAGGCAGAGAATGGTAGGTCCTCGATTAGTTACCCAGTTGGTCCACTTTGTTTCTTCAGCTAAGTTTGATCCTCTGCTCTACCTAAGCGGCATTGTTACAACTCAAATAGTGTCCTGTACTACTGCTGGTGCTGTTGACACATTTTGATTTGGGCATGTTAACTGCACACTCTTTGCTCCCAATCAGTTATAAGGTTGGTGTTATCACCTAGCCCTGATGAAATGCCTAAGATTCTGCTGGTGTGAAAATGCACTAGACATGTGTCTAAGTGACCGCAATTCACTCCTGGGAGTGTAAATCAGAATTCTTTAGTAGTGGATACATTTTTTAGCAATTTTGAAAAAGAGTACACTCAGTATTCAAACGTAGATAGGATAAAATAAAACATATAGTTCGTTTTCTTTTGATTGTGCTTCTTTTAAATTGAAACAGACGGTTCATCCATGGAAAATGTTCAAATTCACGAAATCCAGGTTTTAGGTATACAATTCTATCTACGTTTGAATACTGAGTGTACTCTTTTTTAAAATTGTTAAAAAAAGTATCCACTACTAAAGAATTCTGATTTACACTCCCAGGAGTGAATTGCGCTGTGCATTAGGTCACTTAGACACATGTCTAGTGCATTTTCACATTTAATGACAAAAGGTTTGCAGGACCTTTTTCCTTTTGCACGCAATTGAGTATCAAGTTAAGAATTTGTTTCTATGTCACAACCATTACTGACTACTTGTTTAAACTGAGTGCATCCAGGTTGCCTCTATCTCCTAAGATTCTGCTGGGCCATAAGGCATGAAACATGTTGGGCCAAATTCACAAGGGTAAACTGGGATGAAAGTCTAACTTTACAACTTTTGGTTTTCACAGAGGGCATTTACTACTTGTAAATGCCCTTTGTGAATACAAAAATTTGAACTTTATGACTTTCAGAATTCACAAAGGGCATTTCCGAGTAGTAAATGCATTTTTTGAATACCAAAAGTCATAAAGTTAGACTTTTGTCTCATTTTACCTTAGTGAATCGTGCCTGTTCCTACGTCACTCACATTGAGGCTCACGCAATGCCAAGCTCTCCAGCTGTTGGAGTTGGGTGGGGCTATTAGTGCTCCTCCGGCACATTAAATACAGGTAGCAGCGCAGTTGTGCTGCTGGCACGCCCAAGGCACACCAAAAGCAAGCCCATCTGCACCAGTTAGTGCCTGGAATGGGACTTGCACCAGCCTTGCTTTCCATTTTGCACCACTGAAGTCAGGGAGACAAGTCTATGGTAAGGAAGCTTTATTAGTCCTCCACCTGCCATATGGTGGTGATACACTGTTATGTTCTTAGGAGGCTAATTTCTGGGTGCGATGTTCTAAATTTAAATTTGAATAGCACACCCTGCCTGGTGCCTCAGGGGCAGTTCTTTATGATCTTAAGTTGCCCCACTCTCAGAGTTGTAAAGGGGTCTTTTGTATCATCAATGGAGTTAAGCGCATTTCTAATTTGTGCCAGATCTCTTTCCAAACACTAAACACATATCTGGGACCTGTTAAATAATGATGACTAGGAAACTATGGGGCATATTATTAAAACGGCGTTAAAATTATTGCCGGTTTAGCAGCTGAAAACTGCAGCTAAAGCGGCGATAATGGGTTTGATAATATGCCCTGGAGAATTCCAATAGAAGCCCATGTTCACACCAGAACATGGACATGTTCTTGATGCCAACTCAGGCCCAGATATCACTCTGACTATAGCACAACGCTACTTGATCTCCCATGTAGATCAACCAGTAGGACAAAACAGTGGGATCTCCAATATTTATCCTTTGGAATTCAGCTGTACCACTACTAAGCTTGACAGTCTGGAATGTATTGAGGGGTGGGTTCTCTCCCTCAAAATTTAAGACAATTTCTCCATTTTGGGTGCTTTAGATTACTGTCCTCCTAAAGCCTCCCCTAAGTCTTTGGATGCACTTATCAATGCAATCAACCCTTTCTGTCTGCAGTACTGTAAGTGGTTTAGTGAGACTTACTTCAATATACACATGGATGACAACAACTGCGGATTGACAGAACAGTTAAAGAAATCAATGGCAGATCTCAATTTAATTCAATTTGACATGGGTGCCACTCATAAATATGGGCATAACACTAATCATCCCTCCATTGTTATGGGCCCACCTCTTCAATTAGCCTGGACTTAATACTTCCTTCCTTCTTTTTTACGTGACAAATGGAATTGTCCGAGTCAACATCATTGAGATCAAGGGAATTTCTAGGCCTTCGGATGCTATCTCTGACTTAAGTGTGGCCAACTTGTACTCCAAATTACGATAAACGCGTCAGAATAGATAGAGCTCTAAGTTCCTTTAATAATGCCTTTTTTCCAGCATTTGCTTATTTGGCAACTCTAAAACCTGTACTAGGAAGATAACTGCAGCCTTGGCAGGCTGATTATTAGCAAGTCTTCAGGTAGAACATTTACATGCAAACAACTTGAAAGGAAATGGAGGTCGAATTAGCCAGTGTACAGTATTGCTCTCAAGCAAATTCGTAAAGATATTAAGAAAGCCAAAATAAACTTTTTTACCAAACAAATAGTTGCCTCTGAAAATGACCAATTTTTTAATTTTTTTTTATTGTTAAAGCATTCCTGCAGTCAGAGGTTCACAAACAAGCCATTCTACCTCTCAGAAGTTGGCAGAAGACTTATCCTTATTTTTTCCCATTAAAGTGGAAAAAAATAGTTCTAGCTTTGATAAGACAGTGGAGCACCCTTCTCTGGGCTTAAATTCTAACCTTTTTTAGGATAAGGAACATCTGATGGGTGAATCATTCGAAGAGATCATGACAGCTGAATCTGAACATGTAATCTAAAAAGTCAGTGACCTCAATCAATCAATCAGCAGTATTTGTAAGAGCAACACTGTCACCCCTAGGGATATCTGAGCACCATGTCTCTGTCCAGTAGCCAGCTCTTTCTGAAGTCTGTCAGCGAGGAGGTTGTGCCGAGCTGGAGTGGAAGGTCATTCCAGGACTTGGCAGAGATGTAGGAGAAGGGCCAACCACTGTTGTGGCTGCGACAGATGTGGGGTGTGTGTGAAAGGGTGAGTGAAGAGGAGAGCAGATGCCTAGGAGGTTGGTGTACATGTTTTCAATGGTTGATGTAGGCAGGTCCTAGGTAATGGAGGGGTTTGTAGGTGTGCATGAGGATCTTGAACTGGCACCTCTTCTAGATGGGAAGCCAGTGGAGGGTGATGTGGGTTTGTTTGGGGAAGTCCTGAATGAGTCTGGCTGCAGTGTTCTGTATGGTATGGAGTCTTCTGAGGAGCTCAGTGAAGATGCCTGCATAGAGGGTGTTGCAGTAGTCGAGGTGGCTGTTGAAGACGGCCTGAGGGATGATATTTCAGGTGTTATTTGGGATCATCTGAAGATTATGCAGAGCATGCAAAGTTTGTGAAGCAGGAAGAGGCAAATGCGTTGTCTTTGCAGGGTCAGTTGGCTGCTGAGGATTAAGCGGAGGTTGCATGCATGGTCGGTCTGTGTGGGTGTCGGTATGACTTTTGCAGGCCACCAACTGCGGTCCCATGCAGAGTTGTTCTTCCCATTGATCAGTATTTCAGTTTTGTTGGCGTTGTATTGAAGGCATTTATCTCTCATTCTTTTGGCTACATTGGTGATGGCGAGCAGAAGTTGACTTTGGCATTGAAGGGGTCCTCGGTGAGTTAGAGGATCAGGTGGATGTCGTCTGCCTAGGAGATGATGGTGAGTCTGAGGGAACTGATGACGTCTGCGAGGGGGGACATGTAGAGGTTGAACAGAGTGTGGCTGAGGTATGGTACACCGCATATGATGTCTATGGGTGCGGAGGTGAAGGGAGGCAATTGGATGCTCTATATGAATCCTGTACGGAAGGAGGAGATCCGCTTGAGGGCATCTTGCTGTATGCCTGTGTTGTAGAGTCTGTTGATGATGGCGTTGTGGGAGACGGTGTCATTCACCACATAGAGGTCAAGGAGGGTCATGGCCATAGTTTCTCCATGGTTGAAGAATGTTCTGATGTCATTGGTGGTGGCACTCAGTCTCAATGCTGTGGTTAGCACAGAATACTGATTGTGAGGTGACCAGTAGGTGGCTTTGTGACCAGAATTCGGTGAGATGCTGGTTGATGGCTTGCTTGAGTACTTTGGCTGGGTAGGGGAGCAGGGAGATTGGACAATAATGTTTGAGTTTGTTTGCTGGAGTCGGCAGAAGCATTTTAGAGGAGGGTTCTGACATCTGCTTATTTCCATCAGTCTGGAAAAGTTTCTGTAGAGATGGAGGCGTTGAGGATGCTGGTCAGTTGCATGCTGCTTGGGTTTGTTGCAAGCTTGCCGAGGAGGTGGGGGCAGGGGGCAGTGAGTGCCCCGGAGTGGATGGAACACAGGATGGCTGAGGTGATAATGGCAGTGAGCAGAGACCAGTAGGTAATAGTTTAGCTGATGTCCACTGGTTGGTTGAGGTTGGTTGGTTGAAATTGTTATAGGTGTTGGTGATCTTGCTGTGGAAGTAGTCTGAGAGGGTGTTGCAGAGTTCTTGAGAGAGGTGCATGCTGTTTAAGTCATAGAATTTTATGTCTATTTTGAAGAGTTACTATATGTGGTTGGCCGCAGAGTCAATGTGGGTGGTGATGGCTGCTTTGTTGGCTTCCTTGACGTGCTGGTGATAGTTGTTAGGAAGCTGTTTCGTGATTTGCTCTGTAGGCAGGGTTCATAGTGGTGCACCATCGTTTATCCAGTTGGTGGCAGTTGAGCTTGGTGGTTCTATGTTCTCGGGTGTTCCAACAGGCATGTTTGGAGGTCTTGTTAGATTCTGTACACTTCAGTGGGGCATTGTCGGTGATCCAGGTAGAGGAGATCTGACGCCTGGTGATATTGGGATTGGCATCAGCGATGATGAAGTGTACGATGGAGTGGTCAGTCCAAGTGAGATCTGTGGTGTGGCTGAATTCGATTCTGTCACTTGTGGTGAAAAATGGGTTCCAGTGTGTGTCCGGCTTTGTGTATGCGTTCGGTAGCCAGTTGGCTGAGGCCAATAATGCTCAGGTTCTCTAGGAGAGCAATGGTGTTGGAGACTTTGGGGACTTCGATGAAAAAGTTTAGGTCGCTGAGTAAAACTGAGTAGTGAGAGTCAATTGCTAGGGGATGAGGAGGCTGAGTATGAAGTCGTAATGATGCTGCTTGGTGTCTCAAGGGTCTCTAGGTGAGGGTGCCTCTTATTTGGGTCATTGAGCCAGTTTAAAGTAGGATGTTGAGGTGTACATGAGAGAAGAGGGGCCACCATTGGTGATGGTGCATCTGATGGTTTCCTTGGAGATGATGGTGATATCTCCACCTTGCTTCTTGACCGAATCTCAGTGTATCATCTTGTAGCCTTTGGGAGTGGCTGTGGTGATGGAGGGGTTGAGACACCTTTCCGTGACGAAGGCAACATTCATGGAGAGGATTGTGATGGTATCCCAGATTTCTCTGGCATGTTTGCAGAGTGAACGGGTGTCCAGCTGGATAACATGGAGTGGTTGTGGGGTGTTCTTGGTCTTGGTCTTGTGGGCAGGCGTCCTGCGTTTTGAAAGGTACCTGTGGTTATCACCAGCCACTCCCCACCGCTGCCTGAGGGTTTTGCATAACACTATGGGGGAACTATGGACCTATGGCGACCCTACTAGCGATAACAAAGCAGTCAGGGTAAAAGCTCACGAATATCTGGTTACTGTCAATTTTACATTTCGAAACAATTGTGCCGCCCTATTATATTTAATAGGATCGAACATCGTTTTTTTGAAGTTTACGGCAATAACTAGTAGATTTGTACATGGTGCGACAGAAATAGACAACATACTCTACCACCCGGCAGCGTCCCATCGGGCGCGGCCATTTTTTGTTAGCACTCTAGCCTTTCATACAGGTCCCGCATCACCATGACACAGCGCGCCAACTTCCAGTATAAGATGTCGGAACCAACCGCGTATCCGGTAATTCATCGGAGCTGCCGAAGGGTATGGAATGACTTGTTCTGCTTGAAGCGGTAACGTAAGTGAGACCCTGACCTCGGGTCTGTAAAAACATGGTCTGATACTGTTCTACTTGTACTGGTGAGAAAAGCCACACTCTTTCACTGGCACCTCAAGTGATTACTCCACAATTGTCTCCACAGTAAGCCGCTAATGCCCTAGACGCAGGCTCATGAGGCACGGAACACATCTGCCAATGTATGTATTCTGAGCGTGACATCAGTTCGGATGGATGTCTGTCTAGATGAATCGCCTTAATTTTGCATTTCCTAAAAGCCATGAGGAATAGGCTTATTTTATAATTATTTCTTGACTACCGCAAAAGCCCGAAGACGCAGGCTCACTAAGCGTGGCACTGACGGGCTGAATGTATGTGTTTTAAAAGTCATACCAAGTACGGACGGATGCTTGTTAATTTTCGTTAACACCTTCAGTGCGGCCCCGATTTCCTCAGTGTGCTGGACATTCCTTAACTGGGTGCGGTTGTGACTGAACCATTCCGTCATCAGCACAGCTCAACCGTGACTGATGACAGAATGGTTCCGTCACCAGCATCGAAGGGGTTAATTGAACCATTTTGTCTTTACCATTAAATCCACATTGGTTTTGACCCAGAATTACCTCTTTTCTAACGAACACCAAGTTTGGAACCTCTTGTTTTATTCAGTGTGAATGTGTGTGTGTGAAGTGGGTCTAAGCGTGAGCTCCGACTTGTGTTGAAGTATTTACCAACAAACCAAGGGGTATAAATCGTATCTCACTGTTTCAATATGAATTTGAAGGCATATATAGTGTACATTGTGACTCACGCAATCAGTGAATCCACAACATCGCTTGTCTTAACCCCTTCCAGGCTCATGACGAGCTGGGCTCGTCATGGAGTAGCCTCCTCAAACACTAATGACGAGCCCAGCTCGTCATACATAATGGGAGTAACGATTTCTCAGCACAGCAGGGGAATATGCTGAGCAGCCATGGGGTTAAATGTTTTGTTTTTTTCCCCATTCCTTTACAGAGACCACAACAGGTCTTTTTTCAAAACAGCTCCGCTTGGGCCAACTCATGCCCAGAAGCAAGAGCAGACAGCCGATTTTTGCAAGAGGTTTCATAGAACAAAAAGAGATTGTTTGCAAGAATGGCAAACCTAGGACTAACCTTCACTGTAGAAGAAATCTCCAACCTCATGGCTTCATTGGGGACTTTCGAAGGCCTAAATTCTTCCACGCCTAGCACCAGCAACGGCGATTGGGATGAGTTAGAAGAACTGAGGAGAATGCAGATAAAAACGGCACTCCATGGCTTACTCATGTCCAAGTATCTCAGAGTAAACACAGCGCTACCAGGACTGGTCGTTCACAACGAACCTTACATCTTTCTGGAAGATAAAACCTTTAAAATCGACTGGTCCCAGATATCATGGAGGTGCACCCGGACTGGATAGTGCTTATAATAAAGACTGAAAGAAGACTAGCATCAGAACTCAAAGTGGAGATCCAAGCCATTGAGGTCCGACTAAAAAGCTGAGTCTCCGGCGGCTGTCAAAAAACACCTGGACGAGTTAAACAAAACCCTCAATGATTTTGAGACTTCATTAAAATTAAGTAAATACGACAAATTCAAAAAAGATACCGCAAGATGGACACTAGAAAAGATCTACCCCTATATCAAGGATGACTACAGATCTGCCAGAAATAACACCACAGATGACGATTCTTCGGACAGTGGATCCACAGGCTCGAACTCAAGCAGAAGCAAAGGACGAGGAAACCAGGGAACTCGCCAGAACTACAGGTGACCGAGCTATCACGGGGCGAGAGGATGGAACAACCAACCACCGCCAATGATGTTTCCTCATCATCAATATGGCCCCCGCCATTCCAACACCCACAAGGACCTTACCCACCATGGGCATACCCACAGCAGGATTATAGCTACTACAACCATAATCCTTTTTTAGGGGTGCGCCAAGGGGCGAGCAGGGGATGCAACCGGAGGGGCACAACCGTGCACTGGACCGAGGAAGAAGAAGAACCACCAAGAGTAGCGACAAGAAGCATGACGGGGGCGCAGAAGAGCAAGAAGTGAGCCTTGTGGTCAACCTGACTAACTACACCCTAACAGAGGCAGAGACAAAGGTTTTGGAAAAAGGCTTAGGTTATGTCCCCACAGCCAATATGGACAAGTTTCTCCTCTGCAAAGAGGTCCAAGAATTCATTTGACGCTTGAAAATACAGGTTTTCTTCAAAGACAAGGAGAAGGAGACGCAAATGGGTGACACCGGACTCAGGCCCAAGTCAAATTTCACCCCAATGGACAACAGCTTACCCGTGGAACTTCTAACGTTTGTAAAAGCTGTCATGAAGTATCTAAATGACCTCGACCCAAGAGAAAGAAGGGTGTACCAGAACATTACCAAGGTGGAACGTGAAGCCTTGCATGAACTGAGCAACAATCCTGACCTGGTAATAAAGCCAGCAGACAAAGGTGGAGCGACGGTTATACAAAGTAAGGAGCAATACAACAATGAATGCGTGAGACTACTTCGGGATCAGCGCAACTACGAGATACTGAGAACTGATCCAACTGAGAAAATCCAAGTGAAAATCAACACAATGGTGGAAGAAGCACTAGCCCACAATTGGATAACCAAGAAGGAAGGGGATTTCTTGTGTCAAAAGAACCCAAGAATCCCGTACCTATACACATTACCCAAGGTACATAAGCAACTGGCCAACCCCCCTGGACGACCAATCGTGTCAGGCATCGGGTCAGTGCTGGAACCGGTTTCCAAATTTGCAGATGCCTTTCTACGACCAATGGTACAACGAACATCTACATACCTCCTGGATACCACAGATGTATTGAATCTTTTGGAAGATCTCCCCTTTGATCCAGACTCCCAATTATTGATCAGTTGTGATGTGGAGAGTCTGTACATTAGCCTCCCACACAACGAGACCCTCGACATCTTCGAGGACGTCCTCTTTGAGGATGATTGGGAATACCAGACGCAAAGAAAAATCATTATGCAATTTCTTTGAGTATGATGGGACACTCTACTTACAAAAACACGGGACCAGCATGGGGAGCACATTTGCTCCCAGCATAGCTGGTCTATATGTGTACAATTTGGAAGTCAAAAAGCTACTCCACCTTAACAATCCGTTCAGACAATATATAAAACTCTGGAAAAGTTCATCGACGATATCCTTATCATCTGGGATGGCGATGAAAAAACATCACAACAATTTTTGACATGGCTTAATCTCCAGGACGATTTCCTGAGATTCACAAGTACCGTCTCCAGAAGCAGTCTAGTTTTCCTCGACCTCAATATCTTCCCTAAAGAAGCAAGATTAATGACTACGACACACTTTAAGAGTACATCAAGGAATTGCCTGCTCATGTACCAGAGTTTCCATCCGAAACATCTTCGAGATAACCTGCCCTATGGGCAATTCCTCTGTCTCAGACGGAATTCCACAGAGATTGAAAGTTTCAAACTCCAATCAAAAGACCTGAAGAGGAAATTGGAAGTACGTCGTTACCCAGAGAAAATCATCCATCTGGCCTGCAAAAGGGCACGCAACAACTGCAGGGAAAGCCTTTTGGAGGAAAAGATACCAGAAGAGGAAGAAAAAAGACCAATATGCATTACCACTTTCAACACGTGCTCTGATCAGGTCTCCAAGATTGTCAATAAACATTCGAGAATCTTAAACAGTGGGGGCCTCCAGCTACCCAAACCTATGTTCTTGCACAGGAGGGGTAGAAGAATAAGAGATATGCTTGTACACACCAGACCAAGAAACACAAATACCAACCAGAGCCAGGGAACGGACTTCGTTAAAGGCCACCATCCATGTGGCAATTGTAAGGTTTGCTGCTTGACAAAAAAGAGCAAGAATCTGACCTTCAAAAACGGTTCTACCTGGGAACAGAGAAGTTTCACCACATGTAATAGCAGCAGCGTTGTGTACCTCATCACATGCCCCTGCCATCTAGAATACGTAGGAATGACCAGCAGGGCAATAAAGACCAGGATTGGGGAACATAAAAGTACAATCAAATGTCAGCGAGCCAGTACTAAACTGACAGCACATTTCCTGGAAATGGGGCACAAACCAGAAGACATTTCTTGGACCATAATAGAACAAGTGGCGAGAGAAGAAATGCATCTGGAAAAGGAACAGAGGTGGGTGTTCCGTTTGGACACCAACAACATCGGTTTAAATGATGGCATTCCACGGGGGCAACTTTAATTTTCTCTCTGCCCTCCCCCTTTGGACAATACTCAGCATGCATCGCCAATTTTTTTGACCAATTCAGAAGGACCCAATGATCCCACCTGCGTTTTGAAAGGTACCTGTGGTTATCACCAGCCACTCCCCACCGCTTCTTGAGGGTTTTGCATAACACCATGAGGGAACTATGGACCTAAGGTGACCCTACTAGCGATAACAAAGCAGTCAGGGTAAAAGCACACGAATATCTGGTTACTGTCATAGCCTGTATGTTAATTTTACATTTCGAAACGATTGTGCCCTTTTATATTTAATAAGATCGAACATCGTTTTTTTGAAGTTCACGGCAATAACTAGTAGATTTGTAAAAGGTGCGACAGAAATAGACAACAGACTCTACCACCCGGCAGCGTCCCATCGGGCGCGGCCATTTTTGTTAGCACTCTAGCCTTTCATACAGGTCCCGCATCACCATGACACAGCGCGCCAACTTCCAGTATAAGATGACGGAACCAGCCGCGTCTCCTGTAATTCATCGGAGCTGCCGAAGGGTATGGAATGACTTGTTCTGCTTGAAGCGGTCACGTAAGTGAGACCCTGACCTCGGGTCTGTAAAAACATGGTCTGATACTGTTCTACTTGTACTGATGAGAAAAGCCACACTCTTTCTCTGGCACCTCGAGTGATTACTCCACAATTGTCTCCACAGTATGCCGCTAATGCCCTAGACGCAGGCTCATGAGGCACGGAACACATCTGCCAATGTATGTATTCTGAGCGTGACATGAGTGAGAACGGATGTCTGTCTAGATGAATTGAATTAATTTTGCATTTCCTAAAAGCCATGAGGAAAAGGCTTATTATATAATTATTTCTTGACTACCGCAAAAGCCCGAAGACGCAGGCTCACTAAGCGTGGCACTGAGGGGCTAAATGTATGCATTTTAACAGTCATACCAAGTACGGACGGATGCTTGTTAATTTTCGTCAAATGAACCATTTTGTCTTTACCATTTAATCCACATTGGTTTTGACCCAGAATTACCTCTTTTCTAACGAACACCAAGTTTAGAACCTCTTGTTTTATTCAGTGTGAATGTGTCTGTGTGATGTGGGTCCAAGTGTGAGCTCCGACTCGTGTTGAAGTATTTACCAACTAACCAAAGGGGTATAAATCATATCTCACTCTTTCAATATGAATTTGAAGGCATATATAGTGTATTGATATGTGGGTACTATGCCACATTGTGACTCACGCAATCAGTGAATCCACAACATCGTTTATCCTAAATGTTTTTTTTTCCCCCATTTCCTTTACAGAGGCCACAACAGGTCTTTTTTCAAACTCATGCCCAGAAGCAAGACCAGACAGCCGATTTTTGCTGCCGGGTCCTAGGACAATAACTTCACTACATTTAGTCAAATACTGAGTACTTTTCTGTAGGGACAAACAGAGGTCCTGATGAGTAGGCAGGAGGGGACTGCCTACGAAACATGTCATGTTGACATAAGTAGACTACACGTTTTGTTCTACTTACTAACCCCTTTTTAACGTTCCCAGCCTGCGAAGCCATTAAATTAATTTTTTTCGACTAGCCAAGGAATTTTATAAACCTTTTTTGCACCAACACTCACTTATATAGGTCCCTACACTCCCCACTGTCTGCACCAATCACATAGCCTATCGTCAAATAACTAAGTGCTCCCGCATATCACGTAGGTTGTAGCACGCCCCGCCCTGTAGAGGGACGGGAAGACCCCAATGATGGGAGAATAACACTATGGGATTCATAGTGTGTGAGGGGTATTTTAACAACACATAGTGCCCTCTTTCTGCCATTTGCAGAGAGGCACTTTTTCCCACTGTATAGATAGATAGTCTACACCTATTTATATATAAAAATAAACTATAAATTATTCATGCATTCACATTGATAGAATCTACTTGTTTGCTTATAACGTTCTGGAGGGTGATTCTATCATTGCCTCTACACTTCCTCAAGTGATTTTTGGGTTTCGGGACTGAACGTGCCCTCTCAGAGGTTACAGAATATAGTAAAGGGAAACTTGAGCTAGGACATAACGCAGTTCTTCCTTTATTAGTCCTATCTGCTGCCTTAAACACTTTGTGCCATAAACTCCTTCTACAGAGATTGGAAGAGTGGGCAGAGCCTCAGATTGACTTTGTTCCTACTTATCTGAAAGACAAAAAACTGTTTTTTTTAAATCATCATTCAGCTCCCAGTTCAGAGCCACAGGTTGTGTTGTCCTGCAGGACTGTGTTATTGGTGTATGCATGATTGGCATATTGAATTTACCTGCAAGTCCCTTATAAAGAGGTATACCATAATCTAGGACATGTAAGGTAAATGCTACAGTGGGCTTGCAGCACTGATTGTGACACCCACAGAAAAGACTTTACAAACCTATCTCAGGCCTGCCACTGCAGTGTCTGTGTGTGCAGTTTACTGCCACTTCAACTTTTCCTACACCTATGCCATCCCTCTGGTGGGCCCCAGGTAGCCCTAATGTCAGAGTGATGTGTGTAAGTAAAAGTTAGTACATGTACTTATGTTTGAAAGTCCTGGTAGAGACAAACAGCTACATTTATTTTTCACCACTGTGAGGCCTACCCATCTCATAGGTTCACATTCGGAATCCCTCAGTACACTTTAAGCTGTAATTCCTGATCAAAGAGGAGTTGCCAGTACATGTTTTATATCTTTGGAACGGTGATGATAAATCCTCCTTACTGGTGAAATTGTGTTAACATTACTGTTTTAGAATGTCCACTTTTAGAAGGTGAAAACAAGGAGATGATGGACAGAGTGCTGAATCTTTTCAAACGCTCACCTCCAGTCAGAGATTTGGGTTGAATCCATCATCATTCTTTAGTTCACTTCACAGCCTCAGTTCAGACCCAGCTATATGCAAATCAGTCTTGACCCTTTGCCTGACACTGACACTTTTCAGATGCTCACCCCCAGTCACAGATCTGGGTTGCATCCATCATAATTCCTTGGCTCAAATCACCACCTCAGTTCAGACCAAGCTATATACAAATCAGTCTTGACCCTGTGCCTCACGGGAACAGTCCAACCATAACTTTTAGAAAGTGGACATTTCTGTGCACTTACTGCTCCATGTTCCATACAGTCTGTCTCTACTACATGTTGGGATGGGTGACAGCTACACTTTGTGCATATCGTCCCGCCACCCATAAACACAGGATGGCTAGGTGTGTCTGAGTACCCATCTACATACATCTGCATTCTGATGGCCCTGTCTGGACTGCATGGAAGGGAGTGGCAAACAATTCACCGAATAGGTAGTGTCCTGTCCTCAAAGCAAATGCCTGATTTATCCCCCCCCTCCATAAACAGCCTGTCAGATAGGATCGGATTGAAAGGATACTTGTATACTCCAATGACCACTATTTGGAGTCACCTCACACTTCAAAGGCACTTTTGGGAGTAAAGATTTACCCACAAAAATCAGACACCACTCAACTTTTAACTGAAGCTCTGCCAGAAGTACTGCTATGCTGCTTAAAAGACTCAATTGAACTGCTCATCTGGAAGGCCTGCTTTTATGTTGGTAGGCCTGCAGCCTACTGCTCTCTGAATTTCCTAAAGTGCGCTCCAAGGATTTTTTGACTTGCCTCCTGTTGCTTGAGACTCAATCCCCTAAGAGTCCTCCACAGGTCCAGAAGTGAAGTGAAGAGTCGGTCTGAGGATCTGGTTTTTATACCTGGTGCAAGCTTTGAAGTGGAATACATGTTTTCTTCCACAGATAGTCCTGGAATTGTCTGCCAGCCTTCCCAAGGTCCACTGTGTCTCTGGACAGAAAAGGCTTGTGTGTGTTGTTATTATTGGCCCTTTTTGCAAGGTTACCCTAAACCTTTTGTCTCCCTCCCCCTATTTTTCTGACTCTTTACACTTTACCACTGCTAACCAGTGCTTAAGTTCAAGTGCTCTCTCCCTTAAACATGGTACCATTGGCTCTCACCCATGGAATATTTAATTTACTTATAAACCCCTCGGGAAGAGCACTACATGTATCCAGTGCCTGTAAATTTAATGCATGCTACTTGCGGGCCTGCAGCACTGTTTGTGCCACACACATAAGTAGCCCCTGAACTATGTGTCAAGCCTGCCACTGCATGGCCTGTGTGTGCACTTTACTGACACTTTGTATTTAAAACTACTCGGCAAACCTTTTATTACACACAGTTCACCCTTAAGCTAGGCCCTTGGTAGAACTATAGGTAGGGGCTGTGTAAATAAAAGTCAGGACATGTACTTGTAAGTTATAAATGTCCTGGCAGTGACAAACAGCTAAATTCATTTTTCTCCACTGTGAGGCCTACTGCTTCCAAGGGCTCACATTGGGGATTCCTTAGAACACATTTTAAGCTGTATGCCATATTGGAAAGGAATAACTAATTTGTTTTTAATATCTTTGGAATGGTGCCGATAAATCCTCTTTCATGGTAGAGTTGGATTTGACATTACCGTTTTAGAAATGACACTTTTAGAAATTGGACATTTCTCTGCTCTTAACTTTGATCTGTGTGCCTTCAGCCTGTCTCCAATACACGTCTAGGCTGGGTGACGGTTGCACTTTGTGCATTCCCTCTAGACAGCTGCAACATAGGAAGAGCTGGGAGTGACAGGGGATACATCTGCATACATCTGCATAATGATAGCTCTTCCGGACAGGAAGGGGGAAAGGCAGTTCATACTTACATCTGAATAGTTTGCGTCCTGCCCTCTCGCTAAAGGTTGATCTACCCCCTTCTAGTAGTCTTTAAACAGGGCTGGGTTAAAGGGGATCCTTGTGCACTTCAGAGGGCTCCTTTGAACTCACCTCTTTTATCAAATCTACTATTAGGTATAAGTGCCAGGTCTCTGGATTTCTCGAATCAGTACACTACTGGATCTGGGAAGAACTCTGCTGGAGTAAAGACCGCTATGCTGAAGGGATTGCGACTTTGCTGTGACTGACTTTTCTGAGCCACTGCTTCTCTGCTTTGCTAAGCTACTCTGCTAATATGTGCCCTGCTGAGGTCAAGGACTGTACCATCTCACTTGAGACTAGGGTGACTCTAAGAGCTTGCTGGCTTGCCTTCTGTTTTCTGAAGTTTCAAGGATACAAAAGACTTTCTGCAATCCTGCTGGTGCTGCTGAACTCTGCCATCTGTGAGTCCTACTCTTAGGTGGCCGCTCCAGTACTGGGCTTCAGAAGTGGGTTATGCAGCTGATTTCTGCAAAAATCGACACATTGTCTTGACTTTGTGAGAACTTCAGGCCCACTGACGCTTTGATGCCAACTCAGAGGCTGTTCGATGACGAAGAATCCACAGCCTGAATGACTCAATGGCAATACAAAGGCAGTTCAACATCAAAGCTTTGCATTCACTTCAACGGACTTGATGACGACGTGGGATCTTCTCTGTGCAGCTCAACAACGAGGCAGAAGACTATCAACAACAACAAAAGCTCCATCCAAGGTTCTTCTTTAGTGGGATCTGTCTGGGTCCTGTAGGCGACCTGACCTCCATTATGGTCGGGCCATACTTTGACTCTGCCTCGGTCCCTCGAGACTTCAAGTAACCTTTTGACTGTTAGCGACTTCTAAGCACTCTTTTTCATTTATTCTTTAAAAATTCATATCTTGGCTTCTACTTATTGGATTTTTGTAATGTGGGGCTAATTTTGCTCAGATAAATATTCTCTATGTCTGCCATGCTACCAGAGGGTGAGTGAGTATGTATCTGACTTACCCCGAGTAGAGTGATGGTCCATACTTGAATTTGGTGGAAACCTCCCCAACTAGAGACCCCATTTCAAACATGTGTGCTGAGGAAGCTCCTTTGAAATCCAAGTGGGGCTGTGCACAGCTCCACCCCTCCCATCCCATCAACATGGCCCATCCTCCCAAAATTAGTCCCCCTTTGTGATACTTGCTGTAAGGAATACAAAAAGGCCAGTTACACTTAGTCATGTGACCCAGGAAACAGACTGCAGGCACCAAAAGCTTAGGACAAGAAAATGCCAGCTTTCAAAAACTATTCATCCAAAAAATGTTCTGGCTGTCTGTTTGAAGTGTCATATGCATATAATGATCAGAACCAATCACTTGATTTCCTTTGCTCTTGTATTTATTAATTTCGATTCTTTCATTCGTTTTCTTAAAAATACACAATAGAATTTATGTCAGAAAATGGGCCACAATAGATTTTTGGGATATGTAACAATCGCTTTTTTGTGTGTCAAATTAACAAGAATTATGAACAGCTTTTTAAACAAAACAAACCAACAATCAGAAGAAAATAATTCAAACAAGGTAAAACAATACATGTATGCACTTTTCACAAATACTTTATCCAGTTATATATTTATATAATCAAACAGTAGTACAAAAAAGAGGAAGGTACAAAGTTCCTTGGCGGTATGTTAACCACTCAAAAATGTCCTACAGGTGGGGCTCCTCACACACCCAGCAAGCTAGATGTCATCCAGCTTGCTGGGTGTGTGAGGGCCCCAGATTCAACAAGAGGAATCCCCCACCTCCTCACTACCTGCAGTACATTTTGAGTGGTTAACATACAGCCAAGGAACTTCGTACCCTTCTCTTTTTTGAGACTGAGCCTAGGGCACGTACGTTGGACCTACACAAGCCCTATTCGTCCCTCCTTTTGCTTAACAAACAGTAGCCATAATTCCGGTGTCCAACATGGTTTTATAATACTTTTGAAAGCTCTTGGGAACTGTTGCTCAATTCTAAAGGTTGAAAATTCAAAACCTTTCCCCTAGATAGTCCTATTATTGCAGTTCTTTTTCCCAAGATACTGTGCTGTGCTGATGTGTTTCATACCCCATTATCTTTATTGGGGTTATCTTCATAACAATGACTGTGTATGCTCTGTGAATGATAATATGAGAATTTAGATTAGTGTCCTTTCTTAGTAACCCTCTATCTCCACTCATTTTGCTTATTTGTGGTTAATAATCAACAGTACATTGTTCGTAATGGAACTCTTCTGCTCGTTGTTATAAAAAGGTTTCCGAAATGTTTTATCTATTTGTCAAATATTCGATCAAAGATCTTCTGCATATTGTGCACTTTAGTATGGGCTTACAAGTAAATGAAATATGCCAAATAATGATAAGCCAATGTTACCATGTTTAGACTACAGTCCAAATGTACTTTAGCATTTGTTAGCAGTGATAAAGTGCTCAGAATGTTCAAATCAGTAAACAAGGAGTTCAGAAGGCAAATAAATCAGGGGAAACGGCACCAAGGATGCCAGTTGTAACAACTTGTTAACTTTGGTAAAGTGCGCAAAGTGCTCAGGGCAACAAAAACATATTCAAATTAACAAGAGAGGAGAAGGCAAAAGGTTTGGGCAAAGAACACCCTAAGGCTGACAGGTCTAACACTGTACTAACTCAGATGCCTCTCTCTTCAGCGTTTTTTTTCTCTTGATAATACATCATGCCTCAACGTAATAAAAACCCACACCTTCCCTCACCTTTTTAGCCGTTTTGTTAAATGCCTGCATTAACATCTTAATGTTGATTTACTTCATATTGCTCTTTAGGAAATTCAGCACTTATATTTTATATTATATTATATAGTATAAATGTATGATATCATGTGTTCCTTAGACTAGTTAGGAGAAGACCTTAGAGATGCTTGCTGACTTTAAAATGAGAAGTCCCTTCTTGTCTCTGCTAATCTCCACTGCTTGAGTACTAAGGGGCAGCAGGGATGCGCCAGAACAGATGTGACACGCAATTCCCTCTATGCGCTACCATAACTGCATCGCATTTACAATGTGGCGCAAGGATAGGGCGATGTGTGTTGCATCCAGTGGCTTAAGGGCGGCGCATTGCTGTAGTCTTGTCACAAGCGCGACGCGGCTCCAGCAATAATCAGGGGTGCCCTATGCCTAACATGCTGCCTCATTCCTTAGGCCTGCTTCAAGCAGGTGCAGGTTATTGACGCAGAATGGACGCAAAAGTGATTCAGTGAAATCTTTTACATTTCACTGCGTCACTTTTATAAGCCGTTCCTTAGACAGAACGCCCACCCTGCGCCGGTACGCCCACATAAAACCTAACGCAGGTTTCATGTGGTGCAGGGCTTTACACGTGACGCATCTCCCTAGATGTGACACGTTGTAAATAAGGCGCAACGTGGCACATGTTTTACGCCGCCACTTCGTCACAGAAGTGACGTAACGTCGGAGTAAGTGTGGCACATAAGGCTGGAAAATCTGCCTCACAGACTTCATGCTTATGCACTTCGGTTCTCTCATCAAAAACCTTCGTTTGGGATTTCTGAATGTGACCCTTTACCTTATTTTGCTTCATTTAAATGCCAGTCGCATTCAAATGTTCTTTAATTTAAATTACGGATTTTACTTTATAGAATACATTTGCTGTATATTTTACATGCTAATGTAATTCTTACCAATGTGCTATCTTATTTAGAAATAGTGGGGCATATTATCAAGGGGGTTTATCTCCGCTTTTTTGGCTTTAAAAGCCAAGAAAGCGGAGATAAAATTATCTCCCTATTACCTAGCTGTCGCTAACACCAGTTAGCGACAGCTAGTAGGAGATAGCGACCATCTTGGGCCCCACTTTGCATGTCAGTGATATTTATCACTAATGACATGCAAAGTCGCTACCATCGCTATCTCCTATTACCAACTTTTGGAGATATTCGCGCTAAGCGCGAATATCTCCAAAAGCTAACACCTGCCCTGAGCAGTTCTTAGCCATGTTATCCAATGGGAGATGGATAACATGGCTAAGAGCATTAGCTCAATAATGCATGAATATCGCTGACTTTTCAGCGATATTCATGCATTGTGGCCGATTTTTATCGCATCTGCGATAAACCTTGGTAATACCAAGGTTTATCTGCGACAAAAATCGCCGCAGCTCAGCGGTAAATTTTTGTCTCTAACCAAGGAATAGCGATAATTATCGCTATTGCTTGGTAATATGCCCCATAGACTTTTAGATTATTTTAGTCTGTAATACCGATTACTAAAATTCTTCTTGTCATTTCCTGTGAAGTCCAAATTGGTCTACACTGTTTATGGAAATTAATTTAAATGAAAGCTCCTTATCCACTCTCTTTGTTGACTAAAATTGGCTCATACAACTAATAGTGAGGGTTGTATGGCCATTAAACCCGGTAATTGAGATAGAAGAATTCCCAACCCTGCAGTACCAACAAAATTATTTTTAATGTGAGTAAAATCTGTTATCACTCTTTTAATGTGCTCCTTTGTGTTGCACCTTAAAACCTGGCATTCAGTACAATGTATTTTAATGGTGGCCATGGCAGTAATAACATGTTGTCCATATTTTGGCTAAGTTATCAACAGGGGGGTTTCCTTTGGGACCACCAGCCCCCAAATGCCCCTTAGGTCATGCTGTTTTACCTGATCTATTTTTTTTAATTAGTTTTCAGAATACAGGAACAATGTCCTTAAATACCGTAATGGGTGCCACAACATATTGGTCAGGTTTTGGACAGGCATTATGGATTGACTTGTTCCCTTTTAATTGGCCAATCACAGCATATCTGAACACCAACTATCCAGATATACCTAACCTTTAAACCCCTTCATTACCACTTTGAGCACCTCTTTAAAAAAAAGTTCTCAAAAAGGGCTCAACAGATTTCTACTAAAAACATAATGCATTCTAAAATTAATAAAAATTCTCTGAACATAAAAAACATAATGCATTCTTTCGGAGTAGAACGTTAACATTATGCAAAATTTGGTGTTATTCTGTTCAACTGTTTTTTGGTATCACTTCCCAAAATTTCCATTAGGAAATCCATGTTTTGAGACCCCTTCTTTTATATGCCCCCCTTGCATCTTTTTAAACAATGGTACACAAACAGGATTTATCTACTTTGTACAATAATGATGAGCATCTTAAAGGTGTAGTTTCATTTTTCTAGTCAAGTCAAGTCAAAACCACATTATTCGATTAATTAAAATCATAAAAGTTCACAAAGATATCACATATAAAATACAATAGGGTGATACAAAAATGTTAAAAAGCAAGGAACAATCTCAGTTAAAACAATTTCATACTCTTTAAAAAATCCAATGAAATTCATATTTCAATCAGTGCTGGGCATCTTAATTTTCTCAACCGAACAGCAGCTACAATAAAGTTTGCGGTATTAAAAATGTTCCAGGGGTTGTCAAATAATTGTAAGTACAATAGAGCAGGTTTAACCTGTAGAAACCCCTTGCCTTTTAAAAGTGGAATTATGAACTTATTTCTGATATCGGAATAGAAGTCACAAAATAATGTAAAGTGCGTAGTGTTCTGGGTTGAGCTGCCGTCACAAGTACAAAGTGCTGCATCCTCTGGTTTACTCCAGCCTTGAAAGTTCCCCAAAGAAAGGTGAATCAGATTGAAACGGAATCTAGTCAGTAACCAGCGATGAAAGGGCTTTGTTACTAACCATAAATAGGGCTCAATAGATGGTGATGTAATTAATGGAAAATGGGCCCTGACCAGAGTTTTTTTTTAATTCCTCACCCTCCCGTTCCAGGGCCCTTAAACTCTGGAAATGTTCTTTAACCTATCTAATATCACCTTTAACAATTCCTTCCGGTTTTCCAAAAATTTCTGGGCGCCAAAGTTTTATGAACATTGCCTTAATAGACGAAAACCACTGTGTTTCATTAACTGTATCTAAGTTGACACAATCTTTTAAAATCCGGCGATTTAATGTAAGTTCTGGGTTCAGCCATGTTTTTATCCAGCAAATTAGGGGAGCCATGCTCATCCGATCGAATACATACCCCATCCCCAACTCCTGGAGGATGGCAAAAGTCGGATTTGATTGAGGGATGGACAAAAGTGAGCGAAGACATTTATTTTCAGCCTTCTGAATCTCTTCAGCTTGCTTATACCCCCATATTGCTGCACCATAAGTTGCTATTGCCAAGCATTTTGCCTTATAGATGGAAAGTATCGCCTCGTAGGGCTTCCCTCCTAGTCGCCGAGCAAAACCTAACAGGGCAGATGAAGATCTTCCTACAGCATTCTTTTTTGCTAAGAGCTGGGGGGCCCAAGAACACCTATCATGTAACAGGACCCCCAAATAAGTAAAAACCTTCACCCTTGTAACCTCAGCCCCTTTACAGTAATAAGTACTGGCTTTTTTCTTACGTTCTCTCATGGTCAGAATGTGTGATTTAACGATGTTAACTTCCAGATACAAAGAGTTCATAAACTCTCCAAAGGAGTTCAGTAATCTTTGTAGTAGACCTAACGAGGTGCAGGCTAGTAGGACGGCATCATCCGGGTATAGGAGAACGGGATGGTACTGTTCCCTACACGCGGAACGTCCAAACTAGCAGTGTCCAGGGTTTTATCTATGGCATTTATGTAAAGAGTAAATAGTAAAGGGGCCAGAATGCACCCTTGTCGAACCCCTCTGCCAGATTTAAAGTGTCTTGTGCAATTGCCCTCCTGGGTCACCCTAACGGACGCAAACAAATCCCGGTGAAGATCCGCTAAACAATATACCAGACAGAGTTCAATCCCTAAATCAAGCAAAATGGTCCACATCCTCAATCTGTTCACCAGATCAAAAGCTGTGGATAAATCCATAAAGACCAAGTAAATATAGCCCTTAGAGGCTACAGTATACTTATTTATTCACAGATACAGATTAGGACACTGGTCCAGGGTGCTTCTACCAGATCTAAATCCATATTGGAGATTGGACAGGATCCCATTTTCTGTCACCCTGTCTGACACCTCAGTCAAGATCACTTTGCCCAAGATTTTAACGTAAGAGTCTATTAATGAAATAGGCCTATAACACCTAGTATCCCCTCTCTGTCCTTTTTTAAAAACAGGGATGATAATAGAGTGGGACCAAGAAACAGGAAACCCCTGAGAAATACTAGAGTTAAAAACATTACTTAAAATTTTAGCCCAAAATTTAACATTGCCCTTATAAAGATCGGCAGGGACGTCGTCTGGGCCAGGAGCCTTATTACTTGCAGATTCATTTATTGCCCTTTCCACATCTTCCTCATTGAACACTAATGCGGGTCAACGGGAACTACTGGCAGGAGCTGTAAAAGGTTCAAATACCTTGTTACTCGCATAAATACCTTCACAGTGAGTCAGCCACTCATCTACTGGGATGTTAATTTCCAGTGGACCATTCTCCTCACCCGAAAGCAGCGGGCTATTAACAATAGCTCAAAACTTTGAGCTATCCTTTAAGACTTCATTAGACGTTAAAGCGTCCCATATCTCTGTTTTAATTTAATTTGTATGAGTCTGTATAATTAATGTATATTCTTTTCTGAGGCTTACTATAAGGGCCTTATCCCTGGGTTTAACGTTCAATGATTTTACTAAGTTTTGGTGGTCCCTAGAGCATTTAGAGACAAACCATCTTTTTTCTTGTTTTGGCTTGGGCCTAGAAGTTATGGTTAGGTCTGTAGCAACCTATCTGCATATAGCTTTAAAGTCCAAGATAATTTCCCCCTCTGGGGTAGAACAATCTAAGCATTTTGTGATATCATCTTTAACCTTCACACTTAGACTATCAAGAAAGTAATCAGGGACTACTTTTGCCCATTTAAGTTTTCTCCCTTGATCTTTAATTATCACAGTGCTAGGCCCCTTCTTATTGGCTATAACATCCATACAGGAAAACCCTTTATCTAGCTCTATGATGACCGGATTATGATCACTGAAAGGAGAACATATGGCATTATAAAAAATTACGTGCCCTAAAAGTGCAGGTGATATAAATATATAATTGATAATCGACTCGCTTTCCCTTGCTTCAAACTGATATCAAAAAAACCTGGCACATAAAGGTCAGCAAGTGAAAGACGTTCTTCAAAGTGAGGAGGTGACGAATAAGAGGGGCCATGAATTTAATTAATTTGACAGTTAAAATCACACAAATGAGTATTAAAATCACCCATAAGAATAGTATAAACATAAGTGGTTTGCTGCGCTTTATATGTTTCTAAAAAACGTGTCAGGTAGCAGAGATGCTCATTACTGTAATCACTTTCCCCAGAATTATAAAAATTAATTATCAGTATTTTGGGATAATTCGAGGTAGTGAGCTCGGCTATTTGAAAATTAGGGGAAGCTGAGTCTAAGATCATTACTGAACCCTTTAATCTTACGGAAAAAAGGAACATCAACCCTCCCTTTGCTCTAACCACTGGGGTTGGCGGGTGGCTGAAAGTAAGATTTGAAGCCGTCCACCCAAAAATTATTATCCTTGTCCCAGGTCTCTTGCATGGCTATAATATCACAATCTCTAATAAACCTTAACCATTTCTGGTCAGCCCTTTTAGACCGTAGCCCGGCAATGGTCCAACTCATTATCCTAAATTTAGCACCCACCTCTGCATTGGTACCATACTCAAGGGTAGGGAGTCGAGGGATAGTGACTGTGGGCCTTAGTCAGTCGTTTTCATCTAATCGAGTCAAGGGGGAAAACCTGTTCGATAGAACTGTTGTCTCCTTTCTCTGAATTACCTGACTACCAGGTGCTTTAGGTGAGAAAGGGACTCTAGGTCTGCCCCAGTCAGAATGATGTTCGCTGTTAGGGGAGTTATAGGTAGGTGTGAGCGGGAAATCCGTTACGCTCGCGGATTTTTGGGAAATCCGCAATCCGCGAATTTTGCGGATTTCCCGCAAAATCCGCAAAAAAAAATCCGCGAACGTAACGGGTTCAAAAGTTGAACCCCCACTCATGCAACTATTTTACAATGGCGCCAGCAAGCTGCCAGCGCCGTTGTAAAATAGTTACAAAGTTAGCTTGCACAGGAACCACTAGATAAAACGAAGCAGGTGCTGCTTTATTTTATCTAAGTGCTTCCTGTGCAAGCTAACTTTGTAACTATTTTACAACGGCGCTGGCAGCTTGCTGGCGCCATTGTAAAATAGTTGCATGGCTGGGCACAGGTCTGCAGCTCACTCAAGGGACCCCTGCGCCCTTCGGGGCGATTGCATAGTAACACACACACATGGTCGCTCGAACTAGTTGATGCTCAAATTCAGTGACTCATTCATTAGCCCAAAAACAATCGTGAGCGTCGTCGAGGCTGGACAGGTGTGCCTTCTTCCCAAATCTACTGTGGAAAATCAGCTGTGATGCTGGATAAGCTTTGCATCCTTGACTTTCACGAGTGCAATACCCGTGCTGTTCCTGTGACCAGGAGCTTCTTTCTCTTCATCTGCTGAACTGATCTTTCTCTGACCTTTTATTCACACAAGAGGCACATACCCTACTGGGCACATTGTGTTCGCACGGGTTTCTGCAAGTTCGCACGCGTTTTGTACAATTTCGCAATTTGCGAAATTGTACAAAACCCTCGCGAACTTGCAGAAACCCGTGCGAACATAAAAAAAAAAAATCCGCGCGGATTCACGGATTTTGCGGATTTTGCGGATTTTTGCAATCCGCAAATTCGCAAATCTGCAAATTTGCGGATTGCCAATCCGCAAAATCCGCACATGCCTAGTTATAGGGGATCCGTGCTAAACTCCCACACATCTGTTCTGGACAAAGTCTTATAACTGCATTTGACCGTCTGGGGGGAGGGGCAATGATAAGGCCCTAATGCTTCCTTCCTCCCTCTTCCGATCTGAAGCATCCCACAGGAGACGGGGAGCAGCATGAGAATTATCAAAATTGATGATAACACAGTCCCCTTTTACTACCTTTTTGGAACTACCTAACCAGCCAACCCGCCTGGCCATTATAATACTGGCGGAAAATTCAGTGTCGCCAGAGCAATTGAGGTCACACCATTTTTTAGTTACTGATAATAGCGCTTCTGTTGATTCTACCTCTCCCTCTACCAATGGAGGAACCCTCACAAGAACTGCCACCAGTGGAGCTGCTCCAGGGGGTAGATTAATGATAGGTTGGATGACAATTTTGCTCCAAGACTGTTGATCCGTGGGTTTCCCCCTGCTCCTGGGTAGAGCTAGATTACGCCGTATCTCAGGAATCCTTACTGGGCTCCTCTGTGAATCCCTATCCCATTATGATCGTGATGACCGCTTTTACTGGTTGATCCAAAAGGGGGCTCAAAACCATAGACCCTTCTCCTTCCCCCGTAGTTTTCCCAATGAGTATTTTGGGGTTACATTTAGGGGGCACAGATGTCTGAACCAAATCAGATATACAGTTAGGCACATTTAAAAAGGAATTAATACGTTCACATTTTTCTAATAAACCGGCCACACAAATGTTCAGAGTATCAATATTATCCTTATCAATACCGGTTAGAGCCATCTCCAACCTAGAACTAAAAATTTCTTCCACCATGTCCCGTACAGTTGTTTCTATGAAATTTGTTGTAACAGGCCCTTGTTTCAGAGAGGCATTTTTTGAGGCTTTATCTCGCTTATTCGATTTCTTCGTTACTCTCTTTGTCACATTGTTCTGTTTGTTAAGCTGCCCTTTAGCAACTGGAGCCTGACTGGAGCTATAGTGGGAGTGTCACTTGCAGGTATCAAAACCCTCTCCTCAGAAATGACATGTGGTGACTTCTGAACACTATATGGGGGATAAATAATTACAAGGGGCTCCAGGGTGACCGGGTTTTAAAAGGTGATGTCCAGGGGAGAGGAGTCAGCTACTTGAACAACGGTCGGATCCAGCCCAAGTTCCCGCTCTGCAATGGAAATTTCTGTAGTCAAAACACCCACCGCCGAGGTTAAATAGGAAATGATAGATGCTGATTTCCTTGGGACTGTGGCTTTAACCCCACCCTCGTCTTGTGAGGTATATAGTTTCCGCTTACCCATGATGTGATTCACGCTAAAGAGGGGTGGCCCGACCCGGCCTCTTCTGGCCCCTGACGGCCACAGACGGCCCACCCTTTGCCCAGGCTTAGCCCAGCGTATGCCCGCGCGCGTCCTGCTGGGCGGGAAAGGGCTATTGGTTAAATCACCCCAGTGACAGGGGGAGGGGCCGCTTGTCTGTTCCTCGGCCCACAGCCTCCTGGGGCTTGCAGTCCTGGCTCAGTGTCCTTGCCCCCAACCAGTGCTGATGCGATACCTCTCCCTATTTGTCTAGTCACACATAGGGGTTAAAAAGCCCAAGCATGATTTTTCACTTCTTGTTTTGAAATTGGGCCTGTCAACTAAAATATTTTATACCGAAATTTATAGGTGGAGTTAAGAAAATGTAAACTGTTCCTTTGTCAATTCCTTTACGCACAGGTCAGGGAAATTGACAAGCATTGCTTTGTGCTGTCTGATCTAGGGTCAGAAGTATTGCATTTTTAGGGTGAAATGTACTAGGAAGTGGAGGAGAGAGTTGTTAGCCGTCATGGATTTCTTTCTCTCTCCTCCACTTCTGAAATGCAAGGCTGCACCATCTTTACAAGAATGTAGTGCAGCCTTGCATTTCCCCCCTGCAATGGCGCTAAGTTTAACAACAATGGGCTCCATTAGGATGATGGGCGGACTTTGCCTGCCCGTCATCCCATCGTAAATCGGGACTGCCCGCCATAAGGGCGGGGGTCCCAGGGGTGCCATTAGGATGTGCCTGCCACAGTGGCGGGCACATCCTGTATTTTCAGCATTGTGGCGGGCGGTGCTCTCTGCACTGCCCACCACAATGTTGAAAATGCACTTTAACATTGTCATTTGCAAAGCGGCAGGCACCGCGCGCTGCATGCCGCTTTGTAAATGATAATGAAGGGGGGTACCACAGGTACCCCCCACGTGCACCCCTCACTTGTACTTCACTCTGGGGGCCCGCAGGGGACCAACAATGGCAAGAATGCATGCCTTTCAAAGGCACTGCACACCACTCATCATAATATGTCTGGCGGTGTCTATTAGACACCGCCACCATATTATTCCTTTTCCGCCCCGGCCACAAGGCGACCAGGGCGGAAAAGTGGCGGGGGCGGTGTTTCCCTCCTTTGCGGTCGCCCTGCCATTGTAATGTGGCAGGGGGGAAAAGGGTGGCGGGCGGGCATTTCATGGCGGTGGCGATTCGCCCGACATCATAATGGAGCCCTTTGTGCCAACGCAGGCACCCTTGCACCAGGGCGCAAGGGTGTTTGCATGCAGGGGAGGATTGTTTATATGTAGGAAGGTGTCCTTTCCTGCACATAAACAAACCTAGAAATGCCATTCTGTCACTTTCATGCGTGCTGCTTCATGCAAAATGGAATTTTAAAAAAATATGTTCATGTAGAGAAAAGGACACCTTCCTATACATAAGCAAACAATGGCATTTTGCTTTTTTCCATCTGTGCTGCACAAGGTAGCATACATGGAAAAATCAAGAACGAGGTGAAATATAGCATTTCTTCCCTTTCGTCATCCTAAGACCAGTTTTACCTGGTCTTAATATTGGCGCAGCCTCCTATGTATGCCACCCCTGTACATAGGGGGCAGAATCAAAATGAATGGGGGTTGCTGTGGAATAAACCACCGCAATACCTACTGTCCACCCCTTTGAAGCTAACCATAACTTGAAAAGTAGCCTTATGTACAAGGCAGCGTTACGCCATGTTAAGTGGCTTAACGCTGATTTGTACATAAGGATAGTAAACATGGTAAGATTGGTCTTCACCTGTTTGGCGTATTTAATTTACCTGTCAGTCCCTTGTAAAGTGGTATTTCATAAACCCAGGGCCAGTAAATAAATGCTACTGTTGGGCTTGCAGGGCTTCTTGTGAAACCCTACAAAGTAGCCTTTCAAACCCGTCTCATGCCTTTGCCAGTGCAGGGCCTGAACGCCCAGTTTACTGCTGCTGTGATATGGCACTTAAAGTGGGTGCCACGTCTGTGACTCCCCTTTTACCACATGTCAGTCATCCCTAAGGTAGGCACTAGCTGGCCCTATGGGCAGGGTGTGTTGTAGGTAAAAGGTAGGACATGTGCCTTAACTGTGTGGCATGTCCTGATAGTGACAAACAGCCATTATGGTTTCTCACTACTGTGAGGCTGCCCTCTCTTAGGAATGCATTTTGGATTCCCTGATAAGTGGTTCAGTGGTAATTCCTGATATGAGAGGAGTAGCGTAATCAAGTTTGGTATGTTTGGAATAGTGGTAATAAATGCTCCGTAATGGTGAGCGCAGATTTATTATCACTGTTTTAGAAATGCCACATTTTGAAGTGGACATTTCAGTATACCATGTGTCTTTGTGCTTGCCTGATGTGTATTGCATGTCTGGCTCTGGAGTGACAGAGGCTGGTGAGGTGCAGTGGCACCAGAGCAGCTGGGTATGTCAGCACTGGGCTGAATAGGCAGATCTGCATTTGTAGAAGTTGGACGGGTAGTCCGTTACCATGAATAGTCCTGTGCCTGCCTTGTACAATGCTGGCTCTGTCCCCCTGTGGTGTGTGTGGGGCCAGAACCTGCAATGTCAAAGGGGACTGTTGTGCACTGTAAATAAAAAATTGAGTGCCCCCCAGGACTAGTTTTGGCTTGATTCCCAAGCCCTGTACCAGGGCAGAACCAAGATCCAGCTGCTATAAATATTGGGGCGGTGACCCCATGTGGGGGTCCGTGGGTGCTGACCTGGCTGCTGACCTGGCTGCTGGGTTGCCGGGAGGTAATGCCATGTGACCCAGCTGCTGCTTCCTGGGGTTCCCAACATGCTGGCCTGCCGGTGCCCAGATGACCTGGGACTGAGTGCCTGGAGAGTGCTGGAGCTTACCCCTGACCGTAGCAGCTTGGGGGCCCCTGCGCTGGAAAGCACGAGAAGAGCGCTGTCGGGCCTTGGGTGATGTCTCCATGGTGGAGACTGGCTGAGTGCTGTGTTTACCCCACCCCCCTTGCCGAGAGGGGTCTGTTAGTCCAGCGGTAGGAGAACTCCTGTTTTTGGGTTGTGGCCTGCGAAAGGTGCAGTGGCCGCACCTCCAAGGTGTGTGGCGGGCCCTATTTCATTTTATTTCCTGAGCCCAAAGAGAGGGGGCGGCAGGAGCAATGGAGACTTCACTCCGATAATCGGCAAAAGCTGGATGTCAGGCGACTGTTGTTTGGTTGTGGGCAGGACCATTGCCTAATTCTACCTGTCAACAGGAGCAGGCAGAAGGGGCCGCCCGAAGATGGGCATAAGTTTGGGCCTGGTTGTAAGTGGAGCCAGAGGTCAGGCGAAGGTGCAGCCTGTTAGTGAGCAGGACTCCAGTGTGATTAGCAAGAGCCCCATGCTCTGCCTAAAGCCTGCCAGAGAGCGTGTCAGTGTTAAGCATGGGCGGAAAATCCGTTACGCATGCAGATTTTGCGGATTTTTGGGAAATTCGCAATCCGCGAGATTTGCGAATTTCCAGCAAAATCCGCAAATTCGCACGCAGCGGATTTTTTTTGCGGCTCGCGTCGTTGGTGATATAATTTTTGCGGCGCGCGGCGTTTATCATCGTTTGCCGAGTTGTTTTTCTCGATATTTTGCGAGTGCTGCGCCATTTTGGATCTTGCTGTGTGATCCCGCGGGAATTTGGCGAGCGCGATTACGTCATCGCGGCTTGCCAACTTGCACAGCGAGAGTTTGTCAACGCGAGTACGGCGAGATTACGTCTCGCGGTACTTCGCAATTGCGAGATTTGAGATGCGGCGAGCAGCAACAATCTCGCACAAGCGGAAATATGAAATTTGCAATTCTGCACAAGAAATCCACCAGCAAGCAGCATAAACCTTCTTGAAATGATGATTTTTATCTGAATAACTCCTTAGGTTGACATTTGCCTGCACTTTTTTAGCGAGGAGTCCATTTTGGGGAGGGGGGAGGGGGGTGGGAGGAAGGAAGTGCCCCACAGTCTTCAACTTCCTGTTCCTGTCCAGCAGGCTCCTCCCAGTGCTTTGTCCATCTCCTGGTCACTTTTCATTTGGATCTGGAGCTGGAAGGATTACTTTTTGTGGATGCTGCTGGATATTTGGATTTGAGGCCTTTTTGACTTTCTTTGGATCACTGTTGGATTAGAAATTTTACAAGTAAGTTTGTTTGGGGCATTACAGTTGCTGCAACTAAAATTTTGGAATTTTCGATTTTTGGGCTGTTTTGGGGCCTTTTGCCCAGGGGTACTCAGTGGTGGGTGGACTGAGTCTTTCTGTGGGTTGTCTTGAACTTAAACATCATGGAGGGCATGGATGGATTGGGATTGTGCTGATTTATCAGTGATTTTCGTTTTTTGGGGCTGTACTTGTGGCCTTTTCACCAGGGGTATTTGAGTCTAGCATGGGCCTAGTCTTTCTGTGGGCTGTCTTGAACTTAAACATCATGGAGGCCATGGATGGAATGGGATTGTGCTGATTTTTCAGTGATTTTCGTTTTTTGGGGCTGTACTTGTGGCCTTTTCACCAGGGGTATTTGAGTCTAGCATGGGCCTAGTCTTTCTGTGGGCTGTCTTGAACTTAAACATCATGGAGGGCATGGATGGAATGGGATTGTGCTGATTTTGCTGTGTTTTTCGATTTTTGGGGGTGTTCATGGGGAGGGACAGGCCATGTGGCTGGTGGCCATTTTGAGTGCTGCTACAGGCACTGGCCATGTGCTGGGAGGCAAGTGGCCATTTTGAATGCAGGCTTTGTTGTTAGGCCTGCAACCATTTTGCCTACTTTTCAACCTTTATGCCCAGCGGTAGTGAGTCTTGCATGGGCCTAGTCTTTCTGTGGGTTGTCTTGAATTTAAACATCATGGAGGGCATGGATGGATTGGGATTGTGCTGATTTTTCAGTGATTTTCGTTTTTTGGGGCTGTACTTGTGGCCTTTTCACCAGGGGTATTTGAGTCTAGCATGGGCCTAGTCTTTCTGTGGGCTGTCTTGAACTTAAACATCATGGAGGGCATTGATGGATTGGGATTGTGCTGATTTTTCAGTGATTTTCGTTTTTTGGGGCTGTACTTGTGGCCTTTTCACCAGGGGTATTTGAGTCTAGCATGGGCCTTGTCTTTCTGTGGGCTGTCTTGAATTTAAACATCATGGAGGGCATGGATGGAATGGGATTGTGCTGATTTTGCAGTGTTTTTCGATTTTTGGGGGTGTTCATGGGGAGGGACAGGCCATGTGGCTAGTGGCCATTTTGAGTGCTGCTACAGGCACTGGCCATGTGCTGGGAGGCAAGTGGCCATTTTGAATGCAGGCTTTGTTGTTAGGCCTGCAACCATTTTGCCTACTTTTCAACCTTTATGCCCAGGGGTAGTGAGTTTTGCATGGGCCTAGTCTTTCTGTGGGTTGTCTTGAATTTAAACATCATGGAGGGCATGGATGGATTGGGATTGTGCTGATTTTTCAGTGATTTTCGTTTTTTGGGGCTGTACTTGTGGCCTTTTCACCAGGGGTATTTGAGTCTAGCATGGGCCTAGTCTTTCTGTGGGCTGTCCTGAACTTAAACATCATGGAGGGCATGGATGGATTGGGATTGTGCTGATTTTTCAGTGATTTTCGTTTTTTGGGGCTGTACTTGTGGCCTTTTCACCAGGGGTATTTGAGTCTAGCATGGGCCTAGTCTTTCTGTGGGCTGTCTTGAACTTACACATCATGGAGGGCATGGATGGAATGGGATTGTGCTGATTTTGCAGTGTTTTTCGATTTTTGGGGGTGTTCATGGGGAGGGACAGGCCATGTGGCTGGTGGCCATTTTGAGTGCTGCTACAGGCACTGGCCATGTGCTGGGAGGCAAGTGGCCATTTTGAATGCAGGCTTTGTTGTTAGGCCTGCAACCATTTTGCCTACTTTTCAACCTTTATGCCCAGGGGTAGTGAGTCTTGCATGGGCCTAGTCTTTCTGTGGGTTGTCTTGAATTTAAACATCATGGAGGGCATGGATGGATTGGGATTGTGCTGATTTTTCAGTGATTTTCGTTTTTTGGGGCTGTACTTGTGGCCTTTTCACCAGGGGTTTTTGAGTCTAGCATGGGCCTAGTCTTTCTGTGGGCTGTCTTGAACTTAAACATCATGGAGGGCATGGATGGATTGGGATTGTGCTGATTTTTCAGTGATTTTCGTTTTTTGGGGCTGTACTTGTGGCCTTTTTACCAGGGGTATTTGAGTCTAGCATGGGCCTAGTCTTTCTGTGGGCTGTCTTGAACTTAAACATCATGGAGGGCATGGATGGAATGGGATTGTGCTGATTTTGCAGTGTTTTTCGATTTTTGGGGGTGTTCATGGGGAGGGACAGGCCATGTGGCTGGTGGCCATTTTGAGTGCTGCTACAGGCACTGGCCATGTGCTGGGAGGCAAGTGGCCATTTTGAATGCAGGCTTTGTTGTTAGGCCTGCAACCATCTTGCCTACTTTTCAACCTTTATGCCCAGGGGTATTTGAGTCTAGCATGGGCCTAGTCTTTCTGTGGGCTGTCTTGAACTTAAACATCATGGAGGGCATGGATGGACTGGGATTGTGCTGATTTTTCAGTGATTTTCGTTTTTTGGGTCTGTACTTGTGGCCTTTTCACCAGGGGTATTTGAGTCTAGCATGGGCCTAGTCTTTATGTGGGCTGTCTTGAACTTAAACATCATGGAGGGCATGGATGGAATGGGATTGTGCTGATTTTTCTGTTTTTTCCCGATTTTTTTTGTGATGTATAACTGAGCTGATGTTCCTCTGTCTTCCATTGTTTTTAGGTGCACAAGACTCAAGAGAACCACCAGTGCCAGGAAGAAGTCCTGCAGCCGTGTGTGTGTGCAGCATAACGTCACGCGACGTCACGTCTGGCCTCAGAAAACTCTACAATTCGTGCAACTGCGGCCTGCTGTCTGACCTGCTCTGAAGAAGATGGCCCCAAAAAAAGTTCTCCGTAGCTCCTCTAGCAAGAAAGTTGCTAGTAAGGAGCAGAAGAAGCAAGTTACCAAGGAGGCTGGTGTGCCAACCGCCACGTTTTTTGGGAGCAAAAAAAAAAGTATGCCTGCAGCAGCAGCAGGATCTGCTGGGGACCAAGCTGGGAGCAGCACCCCTGCTCCATTGGGTTCAGTGCCTCCACCACCACGCCAACTTAAGTCAAAGCCCTTGAGTGCTTCAGAGGCAGTCAGTGTACTTCTCCAATCACCATCGACCAGTGATGTTGGCTCATCGCAAGAAAGTAGCAGCAATGTCCCTGAATCAACACAGGTTGTTGTAACTCATCTGACAAGTGTTGAACAACCACAGCCGCAACAACAACACCATGTGCAAGTACACGCCCAAGTACATGTGGAAGGAGAGGCAGCAAAAGGAGATGCGCAAGTAGAGGTGCATGGAGGGTCACAAGTGCCCACAATAGTTGTTCCTCCCGAAGTAGGGGCACATCAGGAAATTGACAATGAAGCCGAGGTATCATTGGAAGCCACTCCTCCTGATGATCATTCATTGTCTTCCACATCCCTAGCAAGGAAAAGATCAAGGGGGGTGTCTACATCTTCTTCAAGCCCACCTCCTTCTGATGATACGGATCCAGCTTGGGAACCACCACTGCGGTCTGAGAGTGAGGCACACCATGATCTGACAAAGGTACCTAAGCGTAAAAGGAAGGTCGTCGAAAAACTCATAGCTCTGGAGTGTGATGAGGCTCAACAAGAAGTGACAGATACTGCTGGTGATGAAGCCTCTCATGATGACGACGAGCCAGTCATCACAAAGGTCACTGCAGCCCCACCGGGCATGCAGCAAAGAGACATTTTGACCCTATCCCGAGAAGCTGCTGAGCGTGATGATGATGTCGACGAGGAGGCAATGGAAATGGAAACACAACAATCATTAGATTTGGAGTTAAGTAGTACACCAACACCTACCGCTTCCATATTTCTTTCTCGCAAGAAGGTACCCACCTCGACCTCAATTCGTGGTGGTGAAAGTGCAAAACGTACTGAAGTTCGGCAATCCACATTCTCCACTTCATCTGGCATTAGCAGCAGGACCACCACCACCAGTATAGCCGCCTCCTCCGGCCCCCAAAGACATTTCAAGTCTCCAGTTTGGGACTTCTTTAGTGTTTGCCCAAAAATGGAAAACGTAGCCATTTGTAGCATTTGTAAGCTTCGAGTTAGTCGTGGTAAGCTTGGTTCTAACTATGGTACCGGAGGCCAGAGAGGTCATCTTAAGAGAGCGCACCCTGTCCAATGGTTTCCGCACCTAGAAGAGTTCAAGGAAGCCGGAATTGCACGTAATGAAAACGTTGATTTTTCATCTGATGATGACGAGGAGGAAGAAGACGATTCAAACACTTCACTTACACCCAGTACCCCTGTCAGCAGCACACCCCATGTGAGGCACACTAAGAGTGTGGGAGAGAGTGAGACATCAATGCGGAAAAGTTCATCAGCGAGCGTAACTGGGTCGAAGATATCATCATCATCCCGTAAATCCTTGGTCCAGGGCAACATTAAAAAGATGTTGTTTACAGAAGCGCAATATGAACGCAACCACCCACTGACGCGTATGTATAACACTAAGCTGGCTAAAATGCTAGCTCTGGACCTTCTCCCTTTTTCTTTTGTAGAAGGGGTTGGTTTTCTAGAATTAGTGGCAGCGCTCTGCCCTAAATGGAAGGTTCCTAGCCGGTTCTATTTTGCCCGAGTTGCGGTTCCAGCACTACATGAAGATGTTCTGAAGGTGATTGGGGCAGCTTTGCAGAAGAGTGCTGTTCACACTATACATATGACAACAGACATGTGGACCAGTGGCGCAGGCGCTGATTACATGTGCATCACTGCACACTGGGTCTCTTTTTCAGGGGCTAAAGCAAAGCTAAACACAGGTGTTGACACGGACATTGTTTTTAAAGCTGCTCGGAAACATGCAACACTAGCCATGTTTGGTTTGGAGAAACGTCACACAGCAGAAAACATTTTGGATGTCTTTAACACAAAGGTCCTTAACTGGCTGTCCCCACTAAAACGCCAGGTTGGTTATGTTTCCACGGACAATGGCACCAATATAGTTAAGGCCATGAGGAACGGTAACTATTTCAGAGTGCCGTGTTTGGCGCACTGTATAAACCTGGTTGTCCAAAAATTCTTGGGTAATAAAGGCAGTGCAGCGTACAGCGTATTGGACACCTGCTGAAAAATGTGCAAGCATTTCAGCCATTCTTTTAAGGCCCGGAAGCAGCTGAGGAGCCTGCTATATCAACGTAAAATGCCAGTGAAAGCACTCATCCAGGAGGTGGTAACTCGTTGGAACTCAACCTTCTACATGCTTGAGCGTCTGTATGAGCAGTATACGGAACTCGATCAATATTTCCTTACAGAGGGTACAGAGGAGCTGAGGATGGGTGTGGCGCAATGGAACATAGTTCAAAGCCTGACACGCATGCTTCGTCCTTTTGAGTTCTTCACGCTTGCAGTCAGCAAGGAGGACTGTAATTTGGGAAAAGCTATCCCATTGTTGTACATGCTGGAGGACCAACTGAAGGAGGTGTGTTCTGTGTTTGAAAAAGATGTAAAAAACCAAGACTCTTTTCTTCTGGCTGAGAAATTATTAGAGCTCCTACAAGGTGATGAACGTCTTAAAAAGATCCACTCAGAAGAGCATTATATTTGTGCTACTATTCTGGATCCACGCTACAAAAAGGCGCTGGCAGGCCAAGCATTCTTTCCTTTTGATGATGAACATGTTCCAAAGTACAAACATTGGCTAGCCTTGTCAGCCAAGAGGTTTGAAAGAGAACGGCTGGAAATTGAAGGAAATGGCAGTACATCAGCAGGCCATCCCCAGTCAAAACAATCCACTTCTGCACCTGTGGCTGTGGCACAAGTGACCTCTCAGCCGTTAAAGACACCGGCAACCGGATCATCTGCACGAGACACAACAGAAACATTGGAGGCTGAAGAGGATTGGCTAGCTCTGCGTGGGTTTGGTTCTCAAAAGGTCAGAGGCACAGCAAGAGCTAAGCAAAGTGGAGGAACCTTGGATGAGGACCTTGAGTCGATGGTGAAGGACTATCTGAATGACTCAACAGAGGTCTATGTTAATTCTGACCCATTGGCGTATTGGCATGGGAAAAAAGAATTGTGGCCACAGCTCACCAACCTGGCTTTAAACTACTTGTCTTGCCCACTCGCAAGCGTGTCTTCTGAACGGGTTTTCAGTGCTGCTGGTGGCATTGTAACTCCCAAATGGAGCCGCCTCTCGCCCAAAAATGTGGAGAGGTTAACAATGATTAAGATGAATCAGCACCTCATACCACCAGATTTCAGAGTACGAGAAAGCGTGCCGGATGAAGAGGAGGTGGCCAGCAACATAGATGAGGGAATTTCTACTCTGTCAGGTGGCACTGAGCTCACCCTGCCTGAATTCGCAGAGTATGATGACGAAGCCTTATTCTCATTCCTGGACCGTGATACCGAGCCCTGAAAATGAGACAACGAATCAATAACTTTCTTTTTCGTCCTTATTCACTTTTATTCCTGTGTGTCTGTCTTTCTTTGTTGTGCACAGTTAATATATTTCAAACTTTAATCAGATAATCACAAAAACAAGCAAATCAGCAGAACTGTCTTCACTGGTTTGCTAATTGATTTGAAGTTGCCGCAGTCTGCATTCCTCAGGTTCATAAGTTCAGAAGAACATGCTCCTCTATCCTCCTCCTCCGGACTCCTATTTCCATCAAACCAGAGGGCTGGTTTATGCCCAATGAAGAAAGACTCAGCACTTGTGGGGGTGTTGTTGTACCTCTTTGCAGGTGAGTTGACGGCTCTGGGGCCATTGCTGGGAAGCTCTAATACCGGATAAAAGTGGTTTGGACCAAATCCCAGGCGGAATTTTTTTTGTGTTTTTGATGACTTGCTTGCCTTTGAGGTGCTCTTAGGGGGGTTCCGTCTGTTTGTGGTTGAGTTTCGTGGTCTGGGAGCACTGCTGGGACACTCTAATCTTGATTGCATTTGCTTTTCAGGAAATCCGTGGTGGCAACCCCGACTTATGGCCTAGCTACGCAGCGCGTTTGGACCGAAGGCCGAGAAATATTGCAAGTATGAGATTTAGCTTTTGGCCTGTTTGGGGGTGTTATGCTTCTTGGCGGGTGGGTTGGCGGGTCTTGGGGCATTCCTGGGAAGGTCTAATACCGGGTAGAAGTGGTTGGGACAAAATCCAGGCCGATTTTCTTTTGGCTATTTCTGACATTTTGCTCAATGTAGCGTTTTTGGGGGCCTGTTTGGGGGGCTTCCTGGTGTTTGTGGGTGGGTTTCGGGGTCTGGGCGCACTGCTGGGACACTCTAATCTTGATTGCATTTGCTTTTCAGGAAATCCGTGGTGGCAACCCCGACTTATGGCCTAGCTACGCAGCGCATTTGGACCGAAGGCCGAGAAATATTGCAAGTATGAGATTTTGCTTTTGGCCTGTTTGGGGGTGTTATGCTTTTTGGCGGGTGGGTTGGCGGGTCTTGGGGCATTCCTGGGAAGGTCTAATACCGGGTAGAAGTGGTTGGGACAAAATCCTTGCGGAAAAGCCTTTTGGCACTTTTTGTAACTTAGGGTTCGTTAGGGTTAGCCCTCGCAGCAGGATTGCATGTGTTTCGGGGTGTTCTAGATTTTTGCAACTGAGTTCTGGGGTCTTAGAGCACTCGTGAGAATGTGTAATTTTGGTTGCAAGTCATTTGAAGAAAATCCATGGTGGGAAAGGGGGGATTTGGCATAGTTAAAGAAAGCCTTTGCCACTATTCTTAACTTAGGGTTCGTTAGGGTTAGCAGTATTTCAATTGCATGTGTTTGAGTGGGGGGGATTTCGAGTCTTGGAGCGATGCTGGCTATGGATACTTTTGCTTGGTTGCTTGCAAGTGGTTTGAATGCAATCCACGGTGGGTAAGGGGTAATTAGTAAGGGGGTACTTCGGCGTACTTTTACTTTCAAAGTAAGTTTTGTCACCAGTTTTCTGCTAGGCCTCGTTTTTTGAGATTTGATTGGGGGTCTTCTACATTTTTGCGACTGGCTTTAGTAAGGGTCTGGGTGGGAGCACTGCTAGGAAGATCTAATTTTGTTCTAAAACAGTTTACAGTACACCTAGCTTGAGGGGAAAGATCCGCTACATTAATTTGCCCCTACTTATTTATCCTTCAAAAGGTGACTCAGACAGAGTACGCACTTTCAAAAATATTGTACTGTCTACTAGGAAAATCAAAGTGTGACTTTTTGCACTCCACAGCCTACATACCTTATATTTATTTATCAGTGGTGTTGTAATATTATATCACTTCCTGTTTTTCGTTGAATAATTACAGGCCGGGTTTCAGTCTCTGCAATGGGGAAAAAAGGATTGAGTCAGGCTTCACATTAGCGAGCCACAATTCAGCATCAGGCAGGCAGTGGACAGGGTGTCTTCTGGTGACCAACATCGATGGACGAAGCGTCGGCTGCAATGGAGGAGTGCCGCTAATAAGAGGATTTTTTTTCTGCAGGCAACTTACTTACCACTTCCAACTGGACAACTACAACAACATAGATACAGTATCCCTTGCCTTTTTCTCTGACTGTGACTGCATTTCTTGGATCTCTCTCTGCTTCTAAATTGATCCCTTAACACATCACTTTGTCCACTCCACTATCACATCTGCACCACACATAGTCATTTGTAAGTGCTCCTACGTAATTCGCAAGTCGCAGCACGCCCCAGCCCGTAGAGTACTGGGATGGCCCCAATGATGAAGCATGTCACCAAGGGGCAACCCTGGTGAGTGAGGGGACACCTAGAAAAAAAGCAATTTCTCCTTTTCTATCTACTATACCTTCCAGACCAACCCCATTGAGTGTTGTTGTGAATGGTTTTATAGAGACCAGCAAGGCTCTCTGGTATCTGGCTACAGAGACCTTATGTTGAATATAGTTATCAATAATTCCACACAGGCCCTGTACTGTCGCATTCTTTCTTCCACAGTTGTCGAAAGTACTACTTACTTTTCACTGACATGCATGAAGTAGTGCATGCACTTTCAAAGATTGATGGATAGGTTTGTACCCAAATAATTGATTATGTTCAATTGTTTGTCTATGCTGTGCTTTTTTTACAGGGTGTCTTCTGGTGACCAACATCGATGGACGAAGCGTCGGCTGCAATGGAGGAGTGCCGCTAATAAGAGGATTTTTTTTCTGCAGGGAACTTACTTACCACTTCCAACAGGACAACTACAACAACATAGATACAGTATCCCTTGCCTTTTTCTCTGACTGTGACTGCATTTCTTGGATCTCTCTCTGCTTCTAAATTGATCCCCTAACACATCACTTAGTCCACTCCACTATCACATCTGCACCACACATAGTCATTTGTAAGTGCTCCTACGTAATTCGCAAGTCGCAGCACGCCCCAGCCCGTAGAGGACTGGGATGGCCCCAATGATGAAGCATTTCACCAAGGGGCAACCCTGGTGAGTGAGGGGACACTTGGAAAAAAAGCAATTTCTCCTTTTCTATCTACTATACCTTCCAGACCAACCCCATTGAGTGTTGTTGTGAATGGATTTATAGTGACCAGCAAGGCTCTCTGGTATCTGGCTACGGAGACCTTATGTTGAATATAGTTATCAATAATTCCACACAGGCCCTGTACTGTCGCATTCTTTCTTCCACAGTTATCGAAAGTACTACTTACTTTTCACTGACATGTATGCAGTAGTGCATGCACTTTCAAAGATTGATGGATAGGTTTGTACCCAAATAATTGTTTATGTTCAATTGTTTGTCTATGCTGTGCTTTTTTTACAGGGTGTCTTCTGGTGACCAACATCGATGGACAAAGCGTCGGCTGCAATGGAGGAGTGCCGCTAATAAGAGGATTTTTTTCTGCAGGCAACTTACTTACCACTTCCAACAGGACAACTACAACAACATAGATACAGTATCCCTTGCCTTTTTCTCTGACTGTGACTGCATTTCTTGGATCTCTCTCTGCTTCTAAATTGATCCCTTAACACATCACTTAGTCCACTCCACTATCACATCTGCACCACACATAGTCATTTGTAAGTGCTCCTACGTAATTCGCAAGTCGCAGCACGCCCCAGCCCGTAGAGGCCTGGGATGGCCCCAATGATGAAGCATGTCACCAAGGGGCAACCCTGGTGAGTGAGGGGACACCTAGAAAAAAGCAATTTCTCCTTTTCTATCTACTATACCTTCCAGACCAACCCCATTGAGTGTTGTTGTGAATGGATTTATAGTGACCAGCAAGGCTCTCAGGTATCTGGCTACAGAGACCTTATGTTGAATATAGTTATCAATAATTCCACACAGGCCCTGTACTGTCGCATTCTTTCTTCCACAGTTGTCGAAAGTACTACTTACTTTTCACTGACATGCATGCAGTAGTGCATGCACTTTCAAAGATTGATGGATAGGTTTGTACCCAAAGATTTGTTTATGTTCACAATTGTTTGTCCATGGTGTGCTATTTTTTCTTGTCTCCCAAAACCTTTCCCAAAAACCCCCGTACCCATCCATTTTTCAAACCCTAACCCTCTTCCCCCGGGCTGTGTGGTTTTGATTGATGTGTGACTAAATTACAGCAATAAATCCACACACTTGCTGGGGAGGATAAGGTGATAGCAACAGGCTGGTGAAGAAATCCGAGGATATATTCTTACTCTGCTTGACAAAGACCCATGGCTAATGTCAAAGAACTTCAACCGAATTAGTAGTTATACTTTACCATTTGTTAGGCTACAATGTGGCACTGTTCTAGTGTACTTCTGTCACCTGCTATATTCTCTATTGTACCGTTGAATTGCTCAGGAGGACAAACCAGATTTAATTTTCTTTTTTTTCATAGGCATGCAACTGCCACTGTGTCACACCACTAGTACCACCGCTATGAGGAAATTTTATCCGACCAAGATTGCCAACCTTATTCGCTGTTTCCCGTGGAGCCAGCCCTGGGTCTAGCCCTACTTTCAAACACAAATTACAGGTAAGATAAGCGTTTGGTGGTTTGGGGGTATAATGGAGTATTAGTAGGAGAGACGAGAGACTGACGGTAGTACTACTAAAGTCCTAGGACTCTTGGATTCACTTCACGTACTCTGTGAGAGGCACTTAGTGTTGAAAACATTTGGGCATTTACACTTAAAGGAAGAAAATGGAACTAAACTTTCAGGAAAACAAAGTCACTGTTAAACCCCCACCCACCAGGCAAGCAGTAAGAAACGGGTATGCTCAGATAAAGTTTGAAAAAGTATATTTATATCCCTAACAAAATAATCTCCCGCAAGACCCTCCCTAACCCCAACGATTGTCCTTCAAAAGTCCCCAAAAACCCAACTCCCAATCCCCACCCCCCAAAAGTCTCTAAAAAAGGGGCAAGGGACACTATGGGTGGATGCTGTCTACTTTTTGGGCCAGGGCATCATGCTCCTGGCGGAGCAAGGCGTGCTCTACGCGGAGCCCCTCCAACACGTTTGAAAAGTGGTGGAGCTCCTGCTGGAGGCGGGACACCATCAGGGTACTGCGGCGCAGGCGTGCCTTCACTGCCTTGCAGGTGCAACGGCTGTGAGAGGAAGCTGTTGTCCTTGCTACTCGGCGGTGGCGTTTGGCTTTGGCAGCCCGGCTCAGTCTGGGTGGACCACTGTGCTGGGTGGCAGCCCGTGGGGGCACGGAGGCCGATGCAGACGACGTTGTTGTGGTCGACTGCACACTTTCTTCGTCCTCCAGGGCCACCAGCCGCCGATATTCGGCCACAGTGGCATCGATCCTCCGTTGCCGGGCCGCTCTAGCCAGCTCCTTCCTCCTTGTTCGTTTGGAAGGAGAATCTATATGAAGAAAGAAAGACATAGTCTGTAACCAATGCTCTTTAAGATTAACTCAATCATTCAGCAGAAATTTGTGTTGCAGTACAACTAGCAACTTGCAAGCGCATTACATAACTATTGAGGCCAGTATCTATCTAACCTCACACTTCTTCATCCTTGCTCTAACATTAGTGGGAGTTTAAGGAACAAATTCCAGTCTTATTCTTCTTCTTGTCTCTTGTTTAGGAAAATTGGTACGTTAATCTCTGCAAGCCGGCATAATGCCAGCGCAGTAAACTTGCACCCGAGAAAAAGAGACGCACGCCATGATGAGTGACCTAGACTTGCGTTACGTTACTGTACCCGTCCAGTACATGCAGGTGGTGAAGCTCTTACTTTTCTATTACGGGTGGCACTGAGAATACTCTGTTACAACTCAAGGGCTACTGCTTAATTAATTTAACTTTCACCCTACAGTGGAAATGAGTACTAGAAATGGAAAATTGAAGAAGATAAATAATCTGATTATCTATCACTTCACATGGGATGCTTTTGCTTATATATGGGATGACTTTAGGTGCTTTGCTTTTTATTGAGTGACCAGTGATACATCCACACATGAATGACTGAGTACTACTAAACTTATTAAGAGAGGTAGGGAGTGGCCACCGTAATAACCAGATCTATGCTGTGCTTGCAATACAAACTACTGCTACTATTGATGGTAGTATTTGGACAAAATTAAAACTTCTTTTCCTTGCCTTTCCTACACTGGAACGGACGTGCGGGTTCAGTGTTACATGCTCTTCAAAGTTACACTTAGTTCATCCACTGACCGTCTACTCTCTCTAGATCATGGGTACTCACAAACTTTCTCTCAGGGGCTAAATTTACAGTGTAGTTTGTGGCCGAGGGCTGCACTGGTGGGGGCGGAGTCAGAGGGGGCGGGGCTAAAGCAAAACGAAAACTTGTGACCATGAGGTTGCACACAGGTCCCTGCAGCAGATGCCTTCATCCACTGAGCCACCAGACCCAGCATTTAAATACATCTCTCTCACTCATGCTCTCCCTCCTGCCCTCCCTCTCCATCTCTCTCTCCCTCCTGCCCACCCTCTCCCGCCCCCTCTGTCATCTCACTGTGTGTGTGTCTGTCTGTGTCAGCCTTCAGCCCGGGCTGAGACAGCTTCCTCAACGCGCACACACAGACAGCCACACCAAAGTACTTAACAGGTCTTTAAAAGACCATTAACATATTATTGAGACTTTGTTTGTTGTAGCGCCCCTGCATCTCCACCCTGACAATCACTGCTTGCCCGGCCCCACAGAGCAGAGGCTTTGTTCTATTTCACCTCTTTGTGGCCCTGCATCTCCACTCTGCTCTGTGGGAGCTGGGGGAGCAGTGATTGTCTGCAAGGTCTGCACACCGCCAAGGAAGGCTTGCCGGGCCGCCACCGGCCCGCGGGCCGTACTATGAGTACCCCTGCTCTAGATACACATATGCTTTCTAAGAGTCAGATAGTAGCATGATCCAGGTATATGGACACATACAGTTTCTGTGTCACCCACCCAGGCTGTTGTCCTTCCACCAATCATTGCTTCATCATTCACCCAGCCATGCATCTCATATTCTTTCCTTCCCAGCCACGTCTTCAATCTCAATAAGTAAGGAATATATAAGAGCTTACCTTTGCCCGCCACCACCACCGTCTGAACTCTCACAGCCGGCACTGGAACCGCCGCATCCTCCCCTGAGGAATTGCCCTCCGCCTCCGTGTCGAGCACCACCACCTCCGCGTTGGCCCCGCCACCAGATGTTCCACCTACAAAGTACATTTAAGAATGTTAGAATAAACCACTCACTAGTATTTGGTCAAGGAATGAAGACATGTGAAAACAATGTAATGCAGCACTTTTTGGCACAACTGATGAAGGCTGGCTTTTTAACACACACCATTTTTTTCCACACAGACAGAAGATGGACTTCTAACAACAAGATCAAGTTGAAACAAGGTGAGAGCTCAGCTTGACCACAAGAAATGTCTTCAATTAATCGTCAGCACTAACCACTTTTACATTCTCAGTTAAACGTTTCGTTTTTTTATTATGACTTCACTTTAATAAATGTGTTTACTTTTAATAAAGCTTTTAAACTTAGAGAGACTCTGTGTTTTTTGGTCCAGAGTGACTAGAGTGACTGAGCGAAAGGTTTTGCAATTTTTGCAAGCATGAGTCCGTGCCTCTGACACTTCTTGACTCTGACTCCGTACTCTGCAGCTACGTTGGATAATAATCATCATTGGGGATCAATGATCGATGAATTCGGGAGGTAAATGACTGTGCCACACTATGTAGTCAGTCAGTAAGGACATTGGGGGTTCAAAGTCTGTTATCACAGAGGTATGTGGAAACTCTAACAGCGCCTATTATAATTGATAAGCAATGCACTATTTATTGTCCATAGTTCTGTTTCTGCAGAAGAATTGTCCGCGCCACTGTAGTGGTATGGATTGTTCTCCTATCCAAACCAAAAGGTAGTATCGTATTCTTTCTTGGTGGTCACTCACATTTTATAGTTGGGAATTTTCAAAGCAGATAGAACACTTCAAAAGACATTATGGACAATCCCAGAGGACTGCACTAAGTTGATAGAGCTATTGCTGACTAGAATGGGAGTTTCGCCAACCGTGCAATCTTAGTTAGCTACACAGACAGACTAATAAGAATAATCTAGTAATACCACAGGGAGTCATAGTAGAGGCAGGATAAGAATTTAGATACAGTGTACAAGAAGATCAAAGACGATTTTGAAAAAATCAAATGAGGAACGCTAGGAAAAATAGGTACTAGTCTAAAATGAAAACTTACTGGGGCCAGCAAAGGAGCCCTCGCCTGCCTGATCCTGGCCCTGTTGAACAGCATCCGCCGCCTGCTGCTCCTGTGTCCTCCCCTCGCCCCTGGGGGGAGCTGACGTACAACATGAAAGAAAGAACAGAAAACATGGATGATTGTTGCTTGTCAATGTCAACCAAATCAAACATTTCAAAAGAACAATAACAAAATATTTCCGCTAAATTATATTGATTAGGGTTAGTTTTCATTTATTTGCGGACCTGTGACTTCAAAAGTCACGTAACTCACTAAACAAAGTACTGAAAGGTTCACCTAGGACTGGCAGGCAGCAGTCCGCAGGCAAGACGCAAAGTGACAGACAAACTCCATTGTGATTTCAGTCAGATCAGTTGCCTGCTACATTACCAGTCATTTAAATAGTCAAACTATCAATCCACCGCCACTATTTTTCTTATTGTCAGGGGTACAAAGGAAGGGGCAGATTTAAGCCCCTTGCGGCTCTTTTGCTCCGTTCTTGCGTGACTTTTGTGACGCAGCAGCTAAACAAAAAAGGGCGCCATGGTGCAGCGTATAATATTATAACAACGTGACGCATTTGGGAGATGCATCCCGTTATAAAGCCCTGCGCCATCAGGGGGCGATCCGGCGCAAGGGAGGGCATTCCTGCGCTGGAACACATCCTAAAAGTGGCTGAGGGAAATCTACAAAATTTCAATCAGTCACCTTTAGGACAATGATGCGTCACACAAACCCTGCACCTGCTTGAAGCAGACGTACGGCTTGACCCAGCATTGGGGAGATAGGGTACCCCAGAGCATTGCTGGAGCTGTGCCATCGTTGCGACGCAACTCCAGCAGTAAAGCTTCGGTGACGTTTTGGGCCCATGGTGCGCCGCATTGCAAATACGGTGCACCATGTTTGGTGGTGGTAGCGGGCCGCACAATTAATGGCGCATCCCTGCTACTTTGCAGGGATGCGACGGTAATTGCAATTCTGCCCCTTAGGGGCATACTTACTTACGCGTTCTGGCGCATCTCCAGAGATGCGCCAGATCAAATGCGTCACACAAAACTACCCTAGCGACACGGCAGATGCGCCTCATTTACAATGCGGCGCGCCCTGGTGCAAGGGTTGGCACTTGCGTGACGCATCTGGTCACGTATCGCATCGCATCGCTGGAGTCACGTCGCCAACGCAATGCAACTCCAGTAATGCTCAGGGCCACCCAATACTTAACATGCTGTGTCAGTCCTTTCGCCTGCTTCAAGCAGGCATAAGGAATTGAATTGACGTAGCAGCGTCGCAGAAGTGCCTGCGTTAAATCTTGTAGATTTCACGAAGGCAATTTTGCGAGGCGCACAGCCGCCGGACCGCCCACCCTGCGTACTAGGAAGGCACCCATTGTGGTGCAGGCCCATGGCTTTATAACGTGACGCATCTCCCTAGATGCGTCATGCTGTAAATGACTCGCAGGGATGCGGCACGTTCACGCCGCTGTTGCGTCACGCAAGGCAACAGAAACGTGGCGCAAGGGGCTTGTAAATGTAATCTGCCCCCTAGTGTCTAGCATTACGCAGTTCTGTAAAGTACACTCATACATAATAGTTACTCAGGCCAATGAGACCACAAAATAGAAAACAAATAAGCATAGTAGCAACGCCACTGAGAAGGAGAGCAGTGCACCTGAAATGCACAGTAGATTTTGAAATATAATTTAACTACAATGTAATCATCATCAGCGGCATTATTGGCTTGCTCCATGTAAAAAACAAATATTTGCAATACAACAACACAGAGCAGGAGAAAACATCATAGTAGTGAGTGATGAAATGGCTACTACTACTCACCAAGCCCGGGGATCTCTAAGCCGAGCTGGTCCAGCAGGTCGCGCTCCCGGTCCAGGAGGTCCGTCCAGCGATGGGTGACCTGGCTGTAGGTGCGCTGGACCCCGTAGAGGTGGGATATGGCCCAGCACACCTTCTCCCACCGCTTCCGGCGCTCCCGCATGTTGTAGCCGCCGGCCGCGATCCTGCCGCCTCCCGCGATGGTCCTGGGCAGGCGGCGCTGGACGAAGTAGAACAGCGCGCCCACTTCCTCCGGGCTGAAGATCTCCCATCGCATCACCTGCTCCCCCCTCAATCGACCGCATGGTGTCCTGGCACGGGGTCCAGGACTCCTCCTCCCCGCCGCCGCTGCCGCCCTCAAGTGCCTGGGCAGCTTCACGGCGCCTGGCTTCACCATGGTCTGGGCAGGTAAGGTAGGAAGTAGAAAATTAAGAAGGAATAATATAGGGAAGAAGAAAAGAAAAGAGTTTAAAAAAGTAGTTTAAAAGTAAAGAAAAATAGCAGAAAAGACAAAAATATACAGCTAGAAAAAGAGAGGGATAGATAAGAAGCAAAATCGAAAAAAAAAACTGAAAACAAGCAAAGGATGGCAAAGATAGCAAGAGGATTAAACACCATGCCCAGACACAGGAAATGAATGAAATACAAGATGGCCGGTGCCCGTTCACGAGCGCGAAAGTAAGTTTGCGCGACATTTTCCTCGTGATCTCGTGCGAACTTCTACTCGCAATGCGCTTACTGCGAGAGATTATACATAGCGGGCGGAAACGGAAATACGTCACGCAAACAAAATGGCCGCGCCCGTACTCGACCTTAGGGTAAATTCGCGTGTTGCGCTGCAAGCGGCTCGCGAATACTGCAAAAAACTCGCGAAACAACAAGCCGCAAAAAAATAAAAAGCTCATTCGCACGAATTGGCGGCTTCCGCGGTCGGTTTCGCACGACGCAGCGCCCCGTGAATAGCGCGAAAAAACCGAAAAACAATTTTTGCAAATGCAAAAGCAATGAGCAGGTGCAAAAGGTCAACCTCATGATTTGTAACGATTCCCTGTAGTGCTTCCTGAGGGAGCCCTCCAGAATTCGGTTGCCTGCTTGCAACTATTGTGTGACCCTGCTCTGACCTTAACTGTATGCCACAAAGGTCCTGATTTACAGCTAAGGGAGCAGACAAGCAGGTGCCAGGCTGGAACTTCAAATTCAGTGACACATTAATTAGCCCCTACTTCATTATTGTCAGTTGGGGCAGGGCAGGTGTTGTTAATAAACTAACCCCAAATTAATTCATGTCAGTTCAAGCAGGGCAGGTGGGCTTGCTTTTTCCCCCATCTTCTACAGTAATGATGAACCAGAGGGTGGCATTGATGTAACAGAGGGTGGCATGGGTCAAAGAGAGGGTGCCAGTGGTGAAACAGAGGGTGCTGGGAGGCTGTGATGATGAACTAGACGTAGAAACAACATAGTCGCGACCGTTGCGAGCCGACAAGTAAGTTCGCAATTGCGAACTACTACCAAATCCTCGCAAACTGGCAGAAACACTTGCGAACACAAAAAAAATCCGCAAATTCGCGAAAATTCGCGGATTTTGCGGATTGCGAATTCGCAAATCCGCAAAATTCGCGAACGCGAGATTCGCAAAATTCGCCAATGCTTAGTCAGTGTCTCAGGAAGGACGGAGCCTCGCGGGCTCAGCCAGCAGCTGGGGATAGGAGTGGAGCCTATCAGGCTCTCCTCATCGAGCTTCGCGCCTTTCCTTTCAGCCTGCAGTCCCTCGTGGAGGAGACCAGAAGCCTCAGTGAGTGGGGCTTGCTTGGGTGCTCTAGCGCCAGGTCCCTGGGAAAGGAGCTCCGGGAAGGAGGGTCTCCCAAGGCATTGTTGGTGCCTAAGTGTTGGGTATATAGCTGTACCACCGGATCACGGCAGCTGCAACGTTGGAGGCATTTTTGCGTCTCAGGAGAGACAAGGGTGAGTTGCACCCTCCCCCCATTTCTGGCACCGGCCTGTGGGACCTGTATCCTGCTGCAGTGGCAGCATGGTGGCAGTTGGAAGTCACAGACTCCTAGAGCCCTAACTCTTTGGACATAGGGCATTGCAGGGAAGTCCCAGACGGGCCCGCAAGGAAGGCCATTTGGCCTGTGAGCACCTTATGTGCTGATAGGGCGCAAGGCCCTAAGGCGATGTATGAACCGGGGGAGTGTTACTGAAGTTCATCACTAATGTGATGTATACATACTGTGATTTTATGTCCAAGGTGATGATGCATAAGTGCTAATACCAGTAGTTGCTGGGTATTTTGTTTTCACTACTTGCATTCTGATGGTTATGACAGTGGCCCAATTGCCCTGTCATGTATATAATCTCCTGTAAAGTTATTTCTAGTGGCAGGTGGCACATTGTACAAATGTGATTACATTCTAATGTGTTCATGAGTAATACAAAGGCTATTTCTTATATAACTTTGTGTGGAGTTTCTTTTGTGGTGTGCCTAGTGTGTTGCTGCTGTGTGTGTGTGTTGCGCAAAGGCTTTACACATTGCCTCTGGGATAAGCCTGACTGCTCGTGCCAAGCTACAAAGGGGGTGAGCAGAGGTTATCTTCAGCATGTGACTCCCTTTCCCTGGCTAGACTGGTGGGTTCTGCCTGGCTTAGGCACTTGCCCTAGCCAACCAGAAATCCCATTTCTAACAAGTAGTAATCTTACTACCCTGTGTAAGTTACCTTCGAGAATGAGGCCCAGAGTGTATGTGTCAGCTCACAAGTTTTGAATGCACTAAACCCAAATTTAGAGACTGCTAAAATGCCTCTATTACTGGATTCCAAATCACAATTTGGGAGGAGCATGTTGTGTCCCTTCCAAATTGCAATTCAAATCCCTCCATAACAATGCTTTAAGAGCAGAATTACAATTGAAAGCAAATGCAAACGGCTGATAAGATGTTAAATCATTTCTAAAAGGGAAAGGGTCACTCAAGCACTTCTTCCCCTTTGTGTATTACACAAGTAGTTGAGGGAGATTAAGCAGTGGCAGGGACCAAAACCAACTTTCCCTGAACTTTTTTGGAAATGAAAAGTTTTTTAAACCAGTGGCACTTCCTTTAGGAAAATTAGTCTGCTTTAACAAAAAAAGTTTTCGTTTTTTTTAAAGGCACGGGGATGGTTGTCTGCTGACCCTAGCAGGACACCATATCTCTAATTGTACCAAATGACATTAGGACCTGCCTAATTAGTATTCGATAGGCAGGTCTCGCTGTGACCTACTACATTTCCATGTTTCTAAAACTGACCTATTAGTACATAGTGAGTATGCAAAAAAAGATTCTGGTTGCAAAAACTAAAGTCGCAATTTGCAACCACGTTTGGCAAGCAGTATTATAATACATCAGGGCCCATGTTTATATTGTTTTCGCGTCCCCTCTGTGCCATGCAAGGGAGCATAAGGGCTTTACAAAACCTAGAATTGTATTTACCAAGCCATGCGAGGCCACCTTGAGTTGCCCTGCATAGCTTGGTAAATGTGGAGTAACACAAAGCAAGGCAAGTCACTCCCTTGCATTTCTCTGCTTCAGTAGGGCAGTACATTGGAGGACATCGGGTGTTTGCATGATCTACTCATGTATATTGGTGCATTCCCAAATTTACCATTAGTGGTATCCCTGGGAATACATAAAAATGTAAAGCCTCTTCAGGAGAGGTGTAAGGAAGAGAAATAAGTTGATTTTTTCTTGTTTTTCCCTCTGCATTCCGCAGAACACTGACAAAGAAATGCCACTGAGGATTGTTTTTGTGCAGAAAGGTGTTCCTTCCTCCACAAAAATAATCCTTCCTACAACGAACACACCCTGGCACCATAGTGCTAGGGTGTCTATGTTGGCGCTAGGCAGCACATTGATGGCTAGCACACGCAGAAAGAAGGAATGCACTGTATAATGTTAACTGTGGCATATTCCTGCCCTGCTCCTTTCACACAGCGTGGAAAGTGGCTTCCTGCATTACGTGAAAATGTGGTATATATGCCCCCCTTAGTCCCTCTTAACTTGTAATTTTTTTCATATTTTAGTGCACTTGGTTTACTTGAGGGCAGAATGACTGCACAACACAGAATGCTCTTTCTGTTCACTAAGTGTTGTCATGCTCATATTGAGTGATTGAACAGCCTTGCTTACAAATACCTCACCTCTGGGCCACTGACGAGCTCATTTGTAGTACACAAACATACGTAAATGGATTTGAGCAAAAGCAGAGTGAGTCACCAATATACTAGTTTTTTAAATCATACAATTTTAGTATGAAATGTACAAAAGGTATGCACTTTATGCCAGGTACTTTGTTTACTTAGGCATGGCAGTGATAAACCTTAGAAAATTGAAAGGAAATGATGGAAGGAGCATAGACAATACAAGCACTCACCCCCAGTCAACTGATCTGGGTTTAATCCATCACCGTTCTTTAGCCACCTCTGCCACCCCAGTTCAGACATAGCCATATGCAAATAAGTCTGACCCTGTGCCTCATGGGAACAGTCCAGCCCGAACTGCCAAGCCATGCCTTCCCTGGATCGGAAACTAGCTACCGAGGACCGGTTTCTGGCATTGCAGCCATCTTCAGCCCGGCTTGCTTGAATCCAGTGGCAAAGTGAGCAAGGGACTCACTCTGAGCATACCCTGCCAACTTATGGTGAACAAAGAAAAACCAAAGGAAATGATGGACAGAGCGTTTACAATACAAGCACTCACCCCCAGTCAACTGATCTGTGTTTAATCCATCACCGTTCTTTAGCCACCTCTGCCACCCCAGTTCAGACATGGCCATATGCAAATCAGTCTGACCCTGTGCCTCATGGGAACAGTCCAGCCCGAACTGCCAAGCCATGCCTTCCCTGGACCGGAAACAAGCTACCGAGGACCGGTTTCTGGCATTTCAGCCGTCTTCAGCCCGGCTTGCTTGAATCCAGTGGCAAAGTGAGCAAGGGACTCATGTCTTAGCATACCCTGCCAACTTATGGAGAACAAAGAAAAACCAAAGGAAATGATGGACGGAGCGTTGACAATACAAGCACTCACCCCCAGTCAACTGATCTGGGTTTAATCCATCACTGTTCTTTAGCCCACTCTGCCAACCCAGTTCAGACATGGCCATATGCTGTGCCTCATGGGAAAAGTCCAGCCCGAACTACCAAGCCATGCCTTCCCTGGACCGGACACAAGCTACCGAGGACCAGTTCCTGGCATTTCAGCCGTCTTCAGCCCGGCTTGCTTGAATCCAGTGGCAAACTGAGCAAGGGACTCACGTCTGAGCATACCCTGCCAACTTATGGCGAACAAAGAAAAACCAGAGGAAATGATGGATGGAGCGTTGACAATACAAGCACTCACTCACAGTCAACTGATCTGGGTTTAATCCATCACCGTTCTTTAGCCCACTCTGCCACCCCAGTTCAGACATGGCCATATGCAAATCAGTCTGACCCTGTGACTCATGAGAACAGTCCAGCCCGAACTGCCAAACCATGCCTTCCTAATGATGCCCTTGGTGAGATAGTTTATCTACAGAATCCAGCCCGCCTAAAAGTTATATTTAAAGAGACTACACGCAACTTCATATCTGAAATTCAGGCCCAGGCTTACTTAAGAGAGATTACTGATCGAAAAGGAGATACAATTAAGGACTAAAAACTAAAGAATAATCCCTTTTTATATATTAATGTAGAGTTCTTATATTGCTTACAGCTTCTGGCTCTATTTTTATCCCTCTCCTTCCTTCTTTTCAATAGCTATATAGCTTGATTGTGCTGAAAATTTATCCGACTAGCATAAAGAGGAAATGGGGTGTGGAGGGGAAGAGGGGAAAAAAAAGAAAATGAAATGTTTTATTTGGATTTGTGTTTAACACTAGCAATAGTAATGATTACTGCATAGAAATAGCTAATTAGCTAGGACTGTAATATAGAGGAGGGATAGCAGAGAGCGGGGTTGGACCGGGGAATGCACGGGGTCAATATCATAAATCTTGTTTTTCACTTTCTTACACCCTAAAAAAGATCACTAAATGGGGGGCAGGAAGAGGAACTCTATGTCCTCGGTGTGCATTATTTCGGACTGATTTAAATTATATTTTTGCCTCCTGTGATGCTCTAAGTAGGTTAAAACAAGAGATTTCCAACGAGGTACTAGGAGTTGACTACTCCTCTCCTTGTCCTTGATTGGACTTGGGGTGGACCAAGAACTGTACGCGAAGGCAGAAGAAAAACTCATGTTTATTGGCATGGCTATACTTCGCCTATGCCTGGCCTCGGCCTGGCTTGATCCATCCCCCCTGGATTTCACCATGGTATTCTCGCTTACTGGCAAATGACAATTTTGAAAAAGCTATTTATGAAAAAAAAGGATTGCGGTCACGATTTAAATACCTAAATATGTGGGCTCCACTGACCAGATGGGTCGAGAAGAATAGGTAAATCCCAAATGTTCATTTCATTTTCTTTTTTTTTTTCAAAGAGCGACGGGAAAGGTAAAATAAAGCAGGAAAAGAAAAGGAAAAAAACGCTCATATATAATAGTGTGAGTCCGACTCCTAGTGGGTGGGATGGGGGGTGGGGTGGGTTTAGCTTTGGGGGGGGGGGGGCAGGAGTGCAAATAATAAGAAAAATTGTGCATAATTCTCTTAATATCTTTTCCTTTACACCCTTGTTTGCTTTTCTGCTTTTCTGCTTATCTGTTAACGAATTGTAATTTTTGTATATATGTTTTTCAAATGATGCACCAATAAATGTTTAAAAAAAAGAACTCTGGGACTTTTGTGGAAGTCCAAATGAACCATATGCACCAGGTATATTGGGACTCACTCTCCCTACGAAAACTTCTAATGAATTGTTACAAAACAGCACTTACAAGCTGAAGTTCTTGATTCATTGACTGAAGAACTAAGGGCCTGATGTACCAATGTTGGATTCGCAAATAGCAATTTGTGAACCAACCTTTTGTGTATCCAATGTGATTTTGCAAATCTACATTTGAAGTACTCTTCCAGACTTGCCTGCCTATTCCAGCTGTAGTACAGGATTCTTTGACCATGCCTCTTATGGCTCCCAAGGCCATGAGGTTGTTTCAGTACAATGAATATGTGGAAGGTTTCACAATTGCTAGCCTATGCTTGTCTAATCGAGGTCTCTTCCTCCTCTGCCAAAAGGGAGGGATCAGGGGTGATGTTTGCCGGAGCGGGGACTGGTGCTTGCTCTGTCGTTTAGGGCATTTCATAACACTTGCCTATCTGCATTTACCATAATGGATTTTTAAACGCCTCATGCATTTCTTGAATGTGACAATTACTGGCCAGCTTAAAGAAAGAGTTGCCAGGATCAAACTGCATTACACTTTAGGGTATAGTCACAAGAAGGTGTGATAACTGCAGCAAAAGAGGCGTGTAATGCAACATCGCAGCCTTTCGCCGGAAAGTAACCCCTTGTCAATGTGAAATTCACAACAAGGTGGTAGCATGCGATAGACACCAGATAACGCGTCAAATGTCCATGTGAAAATCAACTCCATGCCCAAAAATGTGACACACAAACGCAAAACAAAATGCGATGAGGCAAATTGCGGGACGAAAATCTGTGAAAACCAGCCACAGGCCTGCAAATCCCACGCATCTTGGGGAAAAATGCACTATAAAAGAAATTTAAAAAAAATAAAAGAACCAATTCTAACAGACTGAGTGCAGAGGTCAAGCCAAAACCCACAAGACCCAAGGAGGACCAGCATGGATCCCGTTTTCAGGGAAGGCAAGGAGGAGAGGAAGACGGGGTTCAGCCCCCAGGAAGACTGGATCATCATCACGTAGGTCCTAGGACATCATCAACAACTGTTCGGCACCTCCACTGTGGCACTGGAAACCCAAACGGAAATATGGCAGGCCATCGTCACCAACGTCAATGCAGTCGGTGTGTCGAGGAGATCACTGGAGGAGGTCAAGAGGTGCTGGCATGAAGTGCACAGCCAAACCAAGGAGAAGCTCTCCGCCAACAGGAAGGCAGCAAGGGCGACTGGAGGTGGGAGTCCAGTGACACAGAAGAAGCTGGATGACCTGGAGGAAATGGTGGGCAAAGTCAGTAGTGTGGAGACGGTGGAAGGAATTGGGGGTCTGGTCACAGCAAAATACAACCTGACCCAACAGCAACAGGGTGAGTAAAGACCAGGGACGGAGGAGGGAGGGAGATGGGCACAATGGCACACATGCACAATTATGTGTATCACACCGCACACTCACAATAATCGTGGATCATGTCACTGATAGCCTTGGCACACTGCAGCACACATAGAAATGTCAAGTAGGCCCCCGTCCACAATTTGCACAAATGGGACCCCTTCAGGTCACCAATATCACAACTGACTCATGCACATGTGCTGATTCCAGCAAAGCAGCAGCTCTGTGACCCACACTGACTATGCAAGTAACACTGCATGCCTGAGAGCATGCAGCAGACCAAAAACATGAGATGGTCGAAGAATCGACATAGAGGTAGCCCAGTGCAGTTCACATCTGTAAAGGAGCACGTCACACTCTGACATGTCCATGTGCAGACACAACCCATGCCGTACAACACACTCAGCAGACGATCAATGCACCAGGCCACAAAATCTGTCCGAGAGCACATATGATCCAAGTCAAAAACAAATCAGGCCCCAAAAAGCCCACAATTCAAAGGCACTCTGCCTCAAAGGGAGAAGGCTACACAAAATCAGAGGCCCCTATAGGACACCCCCTGTACGCACCATGATCCACCAAAGACCTTGGCTGACTTCGCTGGGGCCATGAATCTACTACAAGAACTGCACCATTGATTACAGCACAGAGTTGGCACAGATGTGGAGGCCAATGTAGACCATGGAGCAGATGCAGGCTGGAAGTATGTCTCCCACGGCTGGACACCAGTGAGTAGTAACTGGGAATGTCAATGCCCTGCATTACTTCATCTTGCCATTGCTGCCACTGAGCCGCTCTCAGATGCCTGCAGCAGGAACATTGACACACACAGCTCCGACCCCTGATGTGTCCGTAGCACACAGTGATGCTGCCCCCTCACCCTCGCAGTGTTGTGTCAGTGGCACACAGTGATGCAGCCATCACACCGCCACACACACCAGACACACCTGACACCAAACCTGTATCAGGGAGTAAGAAGGGGATGGAAATTACTGTGTGCAGTAGCATCCATCACCGCCATATGCCCTGTCCCTGCCTGGTGATGACCTATGCAGCATGCCCTGGGAAACACCTCCTACTGATCCCCCGAACACTCAGCGACATTCACACAGACCCCGACACGGACTCCCATTTCATCACTGCTGGCCAATTACACAGCAAACCTGCCGTGGACTGCACCCTCCCACTTCCTAATCACTTCTAAACCCCCAAAGGACTGTGGTTTGCCCAACACTGCTCTTCCATGTGATGTGGGCTTGTATGGCCATGTACAGCTCCAGCTCCGTCAATCACCTGAATGTGAATAAAACATTCTGAATCACACAGAAGTGTCTTTACTATGTTCACTCACTTATGGATGTATGGCTGGATATAGGGACAAGGATTGCACATGAAGGCACACCATGGTAACTGATATCTATGCGCATGAGTATCCATGAAACACATCGCAAATTGAATGACTGTGAAGGTGAGTACCAGCTGCGGCCCCATTTCACATCAACAACAATCTCACGAACCCCCAACGTAGGCACACATCCATGTGTTGAATAGGGATATGTGTAGCAGGGCAGTTTGGTGTCCTACATCACATGTGACAGCAGAACTTCTGACACACATCTGTGTGGACATATTCTGTTATGATATATGACATTGCTCCACATGGTCAGAGGTTGGACACCATACTCACATTGCTGAAGTCACATAAGTGCACATGTCGGCCAGCACCAATTTCAAATAATGTCTGGCTCACAGAGCTTGAGCTCACGAAAGGGACCCACCCCCATTGCACATGCGTCAGTCCGTTCCTCCCTGTGTCTGGACGATGCTCATTGTGGCACATGAGTGGACAATCAAATCAACACACCTCACAGTTAGACACCAGTGGGGTGGCAAAGACTTTATTGGGATGTGCGTGTCAGTGTGAATGACGCAAAGGCCACAACAGTCAGGGACATGCTTAAGACACTTGCACGCAGCATGGGTACATGTTGAGGTTCAGGAAATGGTGGTGCTAAAATGTACAACAATCATCACCAAAGGCAACGCTCCTAGACCACCTTGCCTTGCTGGATGAGTCATGTGTTATTTGGTGTCTGCCCATTGCCCTGTGAGAGGGGGCACGACTCACTGCCCATGGGATCTGTGCAGTGCTCTGCCACCGGAGTGCGCCGTTTGTCTACTCTGCTGACAGTGTTCGGGTGAAAGGGTCCCACAGGTTCATATGTTGTGCTACAGCCAAGTGTATGCTCTCCCCAGCAGTGTGTCCAAATTGGCAACATTGCCAAATGATGCTGTGTTGCTCCAACCATGACCTGCATCACCTTGAACAGGTGTGTGTACACACGCATTGTGCAACGCACATGCATCCAGAGTCCGGACGATAGCAAAAGTGTCCTCTGTTGTGGTGGGATATCTGAGCAATCCCCACAATGCAACAGATTGTTCGGACATGTGCTGTGGGTAACAATTGGATGTGGCTGCAGGGACGTAGTTACTCGCCCATGAATGCCTAGTGCTGCTTCTTGTGCAATGTGTTCCAATAGTTTGCCATTGTCCTGTTCAAGGAACACCAGGGTGAGCCAATCTATTAAATGGTCCAGGCAGGTGTGCTCAGCCCACGTCATTTCACCATCCGCAATACTGCGCAATAGGGGAGCCCCACTATGTGGTCACTGCACACGAGGAACTGTGCAATCTCCCATGCACAACTGCCAATACATACGCAGTATGTCAAGGCATACCATGCACAGCTTTCTCCGTTACACTCCTGTTCGTGTTCCAACAGGGGATGCACACTCAAGTCATAGTCCAATTCATCTACGGTTGTGTTGGATAGGCAGACATCCATGGTTCACTTGAATGTGCATGTTGGGCAGTCGAACCAGGGCTGGATGCAGGTGACGTAGGCATTGTGGAAGATGAGCCGGTAACTGATCCTCAGCATACGTGCACAGTAGTGTTCCATGTGACAGAGTTGTGCATTTGCCCGGTAAGGCCTACCCTTGCTTTGGTGTGTCTCATGGGACTGAACTGTGGCATTTATGAGGAGGATATTCGACTGCTCCGAGCAATGATTCAAATGTGTGTGCAAAATTGGCCTGAATGGGTTGCTGTTTCCGTGAGAGTCAAGAGCATCCCATGTGGTGGTACCTTTGGCTTCTGTGTGTGGTGTGGGAGTCGTCCACAGCTGCCACGGCATCTCTCTCAGGGTGATCCAGGCTCGTTCTGGACCGAGGTCAGAGGTGCAGGTGTCCTCCCGCCTTCTGCATTGGGACACTGGAGTTTTCATCACTGCTGTGTGTCTGTCTTTTACTTGCTTTTTCATAATGTGATGTGTCTTTGGCGCTGAGATTGGGACACAACCTTAGGCTCATGGTGTACAAATGGTGATGCACACACACATGTTGGCATGTGGAGCCAGGTGCCCTGCTATGTCTTGCACTGCTTGTGCTCCCTTGCTCTCTCCCTCTCTTTCCTTTGTTGGGCGCATGGCACACATTCTTCTCTTGTATTTAGTGATCCAGTCTGTTTCCTACGGATTGTCTAGTGAGGACCCGCTAGGTCTCATCTGAATGATTGTTTTGGCATTTGTTTGTGTGGTGTTTGTGTTGGTGATTGCATTGCTGTATGACTGGATCTCCATTTTCTGGCATTTATCATGACTTTGGCTGCGCTGAATTGCAGTTAATTTGGGAATGGCTAATAGTTAATATGCCCCTTTGTTTTATCCTGGGTACAGATGAAGCATTACCGGGACTAAGTGGGACACCACAATCTGCAATTTCGGTAACTTTGTGCAGGGCTGGACAGGGCAAAGTAACCACAGATTGCTGCTTGACCGGCCCTAGCAGTGGAGGGGGGGAGCTAGCAGGAAGCTCTGACTTTGTAAACATAACTTACAAAAGATACTGCCCAAAACATTAGGGCATTCTTCTTTCTCATCACAGAATATCCAAATTACAGTGCGTAAATATTCTCTAGTTGACTTTTACTGCTCTTTACAGTAGTGTGCAATATTTAATGGTTGACACAACTTACATAATTTGTGGTAGAGCAATTACATAAAATAATAGAAAAATCAAGGGAGATTTAGAGGAATTACGCAAGAGGCGTAACCCTGCATTTAGTGCTAATTTGCTATCGCAAAATGCACCGTCGCATCCAAAATGAACCCATTGATGGATTTTTCTTGTGACATGTAACAGAATATGAAGAGCAGCAGCCAGCAGCTTCTTGCACTTTGTCCCTGTGCCCTTGGGTAGAGATTTTCTACCTAAAGTACCCTAAATCACACGAGCACCGTAATTTCTGTTTTTATTTCACAGTAGTAACGCAAAATGCCCCTGATTTCTCCGGTGTAATCAAAATTTCGGCCACACCAATTGATATGTGGATTGGGTTCAATTGGTTGAATTTGATTGGATCTCATCCGTTAGAGAAACAGCCTGTCTCAGTGGTGTGGCCTAATTATGCACTTTTTTTAGTTGCTCTCTCTACACAACATAGCATAAACTGAGAAGTACTATTTATGAAAGGTATGTTCATTTTGACCATCCAGTACTTCTTCAGGAGGACAAGATGGGGACAGAAGGCAAAATACGCAAAAAAAGTTTCTATTAATTGTGCGAACCAGAGAATCCCGTGGGGGCGTGTTTGCTAACCAGAGCACACATTTCTGAATTCCTTCATCAAACTGCTCTCGCTGTCACGAGAGCACCAAGAAAGGAAGCAAAGACCTCTCTATCTGTCCTCTCACAATGACACCCTTTCTGTCGGCAGCACTGTTCACAGAAATGCCATGGCCCAGATGCCTAAAGTCAACTCTATTACAAGACGTCAACAGCAGCGAGGCGGTTCTAGAACACTATTTGCTACTATGAATTTCATTTTGATGAGTTTAATTGGACCGAAACTAGACATGTCTTCCCATCAACAAAGGGGTTAAAACGGATCCATTCAGTATTAGCTCATTGCTGCATATTACTTCAGGTGATGAAATATGGAAAGTCTAAGCAATATATTCTGTTTAATGAAACAGAGAAAGGCCATTGTTATGTAGTCCGATTAGTTAGGCTTTCATTAACGCCTGAAGCATGTATATATTTTAAGCGAATCTATTCTTAAATGTACTGCAGTCGTTTCATCGGTATCATATTCACCGGTGCTCAATATTTATGGGCGATGAAAACAGAAATATGAACTGAAAATAATATATTTTGACAATCAGCCAATCTGGGCCAATTTCCATCAGCTCTCAAAAGAAATTATTTCTTGGCCTCGGTCTCACTCTCCTGCATTATATTTGAAACAAAGTGTGAATTAAACACCATCACGGGTCTCTCATGTTCAAAGAACCAGAAACCTCCAATTAAAAATCATAATGCATAGAGTTTCATTCCTACTTTATATGGAAATTATATTGTAGAATGTGTACAATTTTAAAAATGTCTCATATTTGACCGCAGAATATTACATTAATACAATTTGCAAAATGTAGTGCAGTCAACTGTTGGTAAATTCCATTCTATACTTTAAAAGATTAAAGGTATGCTAGAAAACTAAAAAATATGAATTCAAAGTTTGGAACTAATTGTATTTACTTGTAAAATAGAAAAGTCTAAAAAAACGCTAAAATACACATGTATTAGCGCATGTACCATTGACAATATTAACAGTAATAGAAAAACATTTTATCTAGGGAAAATATGCCTTTGCTAAGGGGTTGTTTGAAATGGTGGTCTCCAGTTGGCAAGGGTTTGCAGCTTTGTCCAAGTAGGGACCCTTCTTCCTAGTCAGGGTAAGGGAGCTATACTCTTAAAATAACCCCTGCTCACCCCCTTGGTAGCTTGGCACGAGCAGTCAGGCTTATCTCAGAAGCAGTGTGTAAAGCAGGTGCACATAACCAACAGTAATACAGTGAAAACACTACAAAAGAACGCCACACCAGTTTAGAAAAAAATCCAATATTTTTATATATCCAAAACAATACCAAAAACGATAAGAATCCAACATACAGTGTTTAAAAATATATACTTTGCAAGATATCCTCACAATTGCAGAAATACCTCCAAAACACAGTTCGTACAAGTCGGCAGCTCAGTCCGGGGCTACCTTGAGGCTCAAAACAGTTCCAGCTGACAGTGTCGGTACGGGCCAGTGAAAAGGTGGACAGACTCAGTAACCACACCTGTCTCGTTGCGGCTGACATATTGGTGTGAGCTGGTCGTGGCAATCGTTGTGGTTGTGTGGAAAAATGGAAGTGGTGCAGGGCGCTCTCGATGAGGTGCAGTCTATGACAATCATCCAGGCGGCGCAGGTGAGACCAAGGCTTATGGTGCAGGGTGAGGCGGTGCTCGATGCGGTAATGGCAGGCTATGATGTAAGCGACAGAGCCAGTTAGCTGGAGATGGCGTTGGTTGGCCCAGACTGCTCTGTAGGTCAAGGCAGTGCGTTGCGAAACTTATGAGTGGTTCCCCCAGCCACAATGCAGTCACAGGTGTCGAAGTGAGGAGCAGCAATGGGGTCGGTGAGACCAGCATGGCAAAGTGAAGTGAGGTGGTGCGGAGTGTGGGGCCCACAGGTCACACTGCAGGCAGCTGCTCTGTGGCGACAGAGATTCGGTCGTTGTCATCGGTGAGACCAGGGTTCCGGTGCGAGATGCGGATGGTGCCTTCTGCAGTGCCGTTGGGACACAGAGCCAGCGATGGAGTCGTTGATGGACTCAGTTGGGTTTCCCTTCTCTGTGGCAACTGAGACAGCGGTTCCAGAAGCGGTACACAGAGGTTGATGAAGTCTTTGCATTCCCTGAGATTTCAGTACAGTAGGCAAGCTCTACATCAGGCCCTTGGAGATACTCAGCTCAAATAAAGAAAGTTAATTCCAGTCCTTTCACTACCCAAGGCAAAAGCAGCAACTGCAGGCCAACCCTAAAAAGCAACATCACAGTAAAGGGGCTGTACTCCTCCTGTCAGTTCTTGCAGCACTTCTTCTTTGAAGGTTCCTTGATTCCAGTGAGTTCTAAAATTGGGTGGTTTAGTCCCCCAAGTTTATACTTAGTTTCTCTTTGTTCTCTCTGGCAGGGAGTGCCTGTGCTTAGTCAAAACTAGTCATGTCATCTCTGGCCCAGCTTCCCAGCAGGAGGTGGAGATGGCATTGTTCAAGGCAGACCAGGCTCGATCAGGTGCAAGGAAATCTCCTCCCACTACTATAAATGCTGCCTTGGGCTATTCAGCCCAGACCTGACTCATCCAGACTATCTGGAGCCACTGCACATCCCCAGCCGCTGTCCCTGCAAAGCCATACAGTCAATCCACAAACCCAGCAGAGACACACAAGTTGGCTAAGCAAGAAAATACCTACTTTCTCAAAGTGATATTTTCAAGCCTAGAACATAAAAATCATTCTTACTAAAAAATGCATGTTTACACCCTGAGTACAGGCATACAAAACTCAATGTCTCTATCTTGTCCCATTGGGAAGGTATGCTTGTAAGATGTTATAAGTAAAACTCCCTATCCCTCCAATGGAACAGATAGCTTTACAGTGGTGAAAAACTTAATACACTATAATTCACCACCAAGACATGTCCTCTCACACCTGCCCAGTCCCCTTAAGGCCTTGCTGGGTGCACCCCAAATCCTTCTCCTCCATATTGTGAATTGCAGCCTACCTGTGCCCCGGATTGCAGTGAGCAGAGTCCAGGAAGTGGTAAGGAGACAGACTAGTGCTGTCTCTTCCCAAAACAAAAGTTGTTTAAAAACGATTTTCCATTTCTGTGGTTACTGTCTTTGCATGCGGTTGTTACAGTTTAAAATTACTGTTTTGACCTGCCTGTGATTGCATATTTTATCACCTGTTTTGTGTTTTAAACTTGTGGTTTTTCCTGCCCGTGATTGCTTGCATTTAACGTGTTGAATTGTGGAATTTGCAGTCCAACCTCTGTAGTTTGTCCCTCTCATTCCTTGGTGACAAATCTGTTTTCCCTCCAAATACATCCTCTGCTCTGTGCTAAGACCTGTGTGTTAAAACAGTGCAACACCAGGCACCTTTTTGTGTTCACAAGCCAGTGAGGCCAGCCCCCCTGCCCCCCCCCCCCCCAGCAACAGGGATATTCTACATCAGAGGGTGCTTCTGTGAGCTGTTTAAACTGTATTTACTGGGGCCTGTGCATTTCTTTTTTTGGACAGCAGGGGGAGTAAAGTTGTATTCAAACAGTATTGTTAGATTTGGAGTTAGTGAAGCCTTTACCTGCAGAAGTCCGAAGTGTGGATTCAGCCTGTCTGTCTCCTAGGAGATTCTGAACAGGAGAAGCAGCAGCCACAGCGCCCACCCCCAGGCCAGCAGACCTTTGGCTATTCAGCTGCCAAGCAAGTCTGAGCCCTCCTCTCACACCTGCCCAGGCCCCTGAAGGCCTTGCTGGGTGAACCCCAAATCCTTCTCCTCCATCTTGTGAATTGCAGCCTACCTGTGCCCCAGATTGCAGTGAGCAGAGTCCAGGAAGTGGTAAGGAGACAGACAAGTGCTGGCTATTCTTACAAGAAAAGGTGTTTAAAGAACGATTTTTCCTTTCTGTGATTACTGTCTTTGCATGTGGTTGTTAAAGTTTAAAATTGCAGTTTTGACTTGACTGTGATTGCATATTCTATCATCTGTTTTGTGTTTTAAACTTGTGGTTTTCCCTGCCCATGATTGCTTTCATTTAATGTGTTGAATTGTGGGATTTGCTGTCCAACCTCTGTAGTTTGTCCCTCTCATTCCTTGGTGACAAATCTGTTTTCCCTCCAAATTTCTCCTCGCCGCTAAGATCTGTGTGTTAAAACAGTACACCCCCAGTCACCATTTCGTGGTCACAAGCCAATGAGGCCAGCCCCCTTGTCCCTCCCAGCAACAGGGATACTCTACATCAGAGGGTACTTCTGTGAGCTGTTTACACTGTATTTACTGGGGCCTGTGCACTTCGTTTTTTGGCCAGCAGGGGGAGTAAAGTTTTATTCAAACAGTATTGTTAGATTTCGAGTTAGTGAAACCTTTACCTGCAGAAGTCCAAAGTATGGATTGAGCCTGTCTGTCTCCTAGGAGACTCTGAACAGGAGAAGCTGCTCCCCAGCCCCCACCCCCAGGCCAGCAACCAATTGGCTATTCAGCTACCAGGCAAGTCTGAGCCCTCCTCTCACACCTTCACAGGCCCCTTAAGTCCTTGCTGGGTGCACCCCAATACTTCTCCTCCATATTGTGAATTGCAGCCTACCTGTGCCCCGGATTGCAGTGAGCAGAGTCCAGGAAGTGGTAAGGAGACAGACTAGTGCTGTCTCTTCCCAAAACAAAAGTTGTTTAAAAACGATTTTCCATTTCTGTGGTTACTGTCTTTGCATGCGGTTGTTACAGTTTAAAATTGCTGTTTTGACCTGCCTGTGATTGCATATTTTATCACCTGTTTTGTGTTTTAAACTTGTGGTTTTTCCTGCCCGTGATTGCTTGCATTTAACGTGTTGAATTGTGGGATTTGCAGTCCAACCTCTGTAGTTTGTCCCTCTCATTCCTTGGTGACAAATCTGTTTTCCCTCCAAATACATCCTCTGCTCTGTGCTAAGACCTGTGTGTTAAAACAGTGCAACCCCAGGCACCTTTTTGTGTTCACAAGCCAGTGAGGCCAGCCCCCCTGCCCCCCCCCCCCCTCTCCCCCAGCAACAGGGATATTCTACATCAGAGGGTGCTTCTGTGAGCTGTTTAAACTGTATTTACTGGGGCCTGTGCATTTCTTTTTTTGGACAGCAGGGGGAGTAAAGTTGTATTCAAACAGTATTGTTAGATTTGGAGTTAGTGAAGCCTTTACCTGCAGAAGTCCGAAGTATGGATTCAGCCTGTCTGTCTCCTAGGAGATTCCGAACAGGAGAAGCAGCAGCCACAGCCCCACCCCCAGGCCAGCAGACCTTTGGCTATTCAGCTACCAAGCAAGTCCGAGCCCTCCTCTCACACCTGCCCAGTCCCCTGAAGGCCTTGCTGGGTGAACCCCAAATCCTTCTCCTCCATCTTGTGAATTGCAGCCTACCTGTGCCCCAGATTGCAGGGAGCAGAGTCCAGGAAGTGGTAAGGAGACAGACAAGTGCTGGCTATTTTTACAAGAAAAGGTGTTTAAAGAACGATTTTTCCTTTCTGTGATTACTGTCTTTGCATCTGGTTGTTAAAGTTTAAAATTGCAGTTTTGACTTGACTGTGATTGCATATTCTATCATCTGTTTTGTGTTTTAAACTTGTGGTTTTCCCTGCCCATGATTGCTTTCATTTAATGTGTTGAATTGTGGGATTTGCTGTCCAACCTCTGTAGTTTGTCCCTCTCATTCCTTGGTGACAAATCTGTTTTCCCTCCAAATTTCTCCTCTGCGCTAAGATCTGTGTCTTAAAACAGTACACCCCCAGTCACCATTTCGTGGTCACAAGCCAGTGAGGCCAGCCCCCTTGTCCCTCCCAGCAACAGGGATACTCTACATCAGAGGGTACTTCTGTGAGCTGTTTACACTGTATTTACTGGGGCCTGTGCACTTCGTTTTTTGGCCAGCAGGGGGAGTAAAGTTTTATTCAAACAGTATTGTTAGATTTCGAGTTAGTGAAACCTTTACCTGCAGAAGTCCAAAGTATGGATTGAGCCTGTCTGTCTCCTAGGAGACTCTGAACAGGAGAAGCAGCTCCCCAGCCCCCACCCCCAGGCCAGCAACCAATTGGCTATTCAGCTGCCAGGCAAGTCTGAGCCCTCCTCTCACACCTGCACAGGCCCCTTAAGTCCTTGCTGGGTGCACCCCAATACTCCTCCTCCATCTTGTGATTTGCAGCTTACCTGTGCCCCAGATTGCAGTGAGCAGAATCCAGGAAGTGGTAAGGAGACAGACTAGTGCTGTCTCTTCCCAAAACAAAAGTTGTTTAAAAAACGATTTTCCCTTTCTGTTACTACTGTCTTTGCATGTGGTTGTTACAGTTTAAAATTGCAGTTTTGACCTGCCTGTGATTGCATATTTTATCACCTGTTTTAAACTTGTGGTTTTCCCTGTCCATGATTGCTTGCATTTAATGTGTTTAATTGTGGGATTTGCAGTCCAACCTCTGTAGTTTGTCCCTCTCATTCCTTGGTGACAAATCTGTTTTCCCTTCAAATTTCTCCTCTGCTCTGTGCTAAGACCTGTGTGTTAAAACAGTGCACCACATCCACCATTTTTTGTTCACAAGCCAGTGAGGCCAGCCCCCCTGCCCCCCCACCCCCAGCAACAGGGATATTCTACATCAGAGGGTGCTTCTGTGAGCTGTTTAAACTGTATTTACTGGGGCCTGTGCACTTATTTTATTAGCCAGCAGGAGGAGTAAAGTGTTATTCAAACAGTATTGTTAGATTTCGAGTTAGTGAAGCCTTTACCTGCCGAAGTCCAACATGTGGATTGAGCCTGTCTGTCTCCTAGGAGATTCTGAACAGGAGAAACAGCTTCCAACTCCCTGGCCAGCAAACCTTGTCTGAGGTCACTCGGACCTTATATGGTCTGCTAGTGGTTGGCACATGTGTACACTGATTGGTAGTTGTATCTGGTGTTTCTATTGGGTTAGGGTTTATGTCCTCATTGTTTGGGTATTTGAGTGTTCTGATTGGTTTCTGGGTTTGTGATTCAATCATTATAGGGTTGGGACTAGGGCTAGTGTTAGGATTTCTATTGGAAGTAGGGACTAGGGCTTCCTATGTTATTGGTTGTGGGACTAGGGCTAGGGTTAGACCTTTAATTGGAATTAGCTATTTAGGTCTTCTGGTGTGATTGGCTGTTGGACTAGTTGTGGGACTAAGAGTAGGGTTAGGCTTTCTATTGGAAGTAGGGACTAGGGCTACCTGTACCATTGGCTGCTTGGACTTGGGTTGGGACTACTGGTAGGGCTAGGGCCTTTATTGGACGTAGAGATCAGGGTTTTTGAACTGATTGGGTGCTTAGACTAGGGCTAGGATTGGCTGTAAGGTCCTGGTCTCCTATTGGTTCTAGATTTTAGGGCTAGTGTTGTGATTGGATAGTCTTAGGGCTAGGGTTCCCATTGGCCAAAGGGGTCACCTGATTACTAGGGCTATAAAAGGCCAGGGTTAGGGTGTCCCATCCCGGGCGTCAAGACTAAGGACGGAGAGGACAAGGGTAGTTGCCCGTATGAGCCTGTCCGAGACTGGTCGGGACTAGGGCCAGAAATGCTGCCCTTTTTCTCACTTAGCAATACCCAGCCTACACCATCCACATCCACAAACAGAGCAACACACTCGCACCAAATGTACACCACGTACAACACTATGCACAGACTAATATACCAGCCTGCACTACAAACCCAACCAAACCACATCTACGCACCCTACTATCCCAACTACCACACATATCCACCATCACCGACAAACATTACACAACTCTATCCTATACCACTAATCAATACACTCATCACTAACACAACGCCAATCAACACCATACATAACTACATCCCATTCAGACACACTCTCCCTGCTGTAATTACACCTAACAGACCACCTTTTATCACTAACAAACATTTAATGATCCTTCCATCAGTTGTCCAACAAACACCCTCCTCCACCTTCTACCATTATAACACTAACACACAACACACACACTGCACACCACCACACTTTGTAACTCTTGCAACAAACCAGTTTAAGATAAACACTCTCACCGCTACTCCATTCCCTCCTACACACAACATGCACTCTAGTCATAAACACAACACCACCCCCTCTATGTCACAACCTCCTCTCAAAAACAATACTACACAACCAAATCCAGTGCATGAACCATATACATCAGCACCCCTTTTCACTACACCTCAAAAGCAAAACATATCACACAAACCAGCACAACAAGATCTTCAGAGCACAACACCTCATAATACTTACCATCACAAAATACATAACATTGACAAATCCCACCATACAAGAAAAAAACCATGGGTGGCACATTCTTCTCTGTTCAAGCAGCCAAACTATGGAACTCTTTACCCGCCCAACATAAGATCCACCGACAACCACCTTATCTTGAGAAAACTACTCAAGTTTTGGCTCTTCCCCACCTAAACACCATACGGAAACAGACATTTACAGCATATTCCTCTGTATATAAGCATTTGGTTTCACTATAGATATGTACCTATCTTTGAGCATTACTTTCTAAAACATATAAAACAAATATGTTGTTAAGAGAAAATAGAAAAAAATGTTTTTATTAATAATAATATTAATCAATAAATAAAAAAAATCTTTGGTCTACATGTACATACTTCCATTGTGCATCTATGTACCTTCCATGTACTTGGATCTGTGTGTCTGTTACTTTTCTCCTGAAAAAGCATATCCAATGCACTACCCTATTTCTCATTCTGTGCCTCTATCAATATATTTAATCTAAATATACTTATTTCCTTTATGTAGCTATATACTTTTAATGTACTTACGGATATATATATTTATCACTTTCTTCTATTTTAGCATTTCCAATGAACTAGCCTATTTCTCAGCCTATACTTCGCTCAATATATCTTCTAACCCAACCTCCTGACTCATCTCAAACTTCTTTCTACTACTCCTTCCAATGCACTACCATAACTCCCATCCTATACATCTATCAATATATCCTCTACATCCACTCTTTCATTTATCCCAAATACCATACCACTACTATGATCGCCAAAATAACCCTTTCTAGACGCTCTCCTGCTCTACCACTCCTTGCATCATCTGACACCTCTTTTTACTACACCGATCCCCTAAAACAAACCTTTCTAATGTCTCCCCTCTGACTCCTCCCCTCCAAAACTCCTTTTTACTCATCCAAAAGCCTCTTCCTACTGCTCAGACTTAACAAAAATAACAAAAAATCCTTCACTCCTTATCCCTCCACTATCTTTTTCAATCAAAATGAACAGACTAACATGTTCACTTCTCAAATACCATATTCAACTATACTAATATACTGCCCAAATAACGGAATAACATATCTACTACTTCATATTTATACTATATTAATTTTCAACACTAATCCTTTAGGGGTTCCGGATTGGCGTGCTACTCGCCAGAAAAGCGCTTCAACACCCATCAGGGGTAACAAGTGCTATATGAATGCAAATCTTCTACCCCTTTTATCCCTCCGCTATCCTTCTCACTCCAAGTAACAGACTAATATCCACCACTGAAATTACCTCATATTTCAGCATATTAATTCACCACTAATCCTTTATAGGCTTCCTGAATAGCGTGCGTCAACAAGCGATAAATACAAACCTTTGTCCTCCTCAATCCTTCTGCTATCATTCCAAATCCAAATAACTGACTAACCTATCCACCACTTAAAATGTACTTGCATGTTTCACTATACTAATTCAAAACTAATCCTCTATGGGTCCCGAAGTAGCGTTCTACTAGCCGAAAAAAGCGCTTTGACGCCTCATCAGGGGTAGTAAGCACTATATAAATGCAATTACAATTACAATACACAGAGCCCTGCCCACAGAGGTTCCTTGGGCCTACTTAGGGGTTACTTATGTGTAAGAAAAGGGAAGATTAGGGCCTGGCAAGTGAGTGCACTTGCCAGGCGACATGGCTGTTACAAACTGCGCACAGACCCTGCAGTAACACGTCTGAGATAGCTATTCAGGGCTACTCATGTGGGTGGCGCAATCAGTGCTGCAGGCCCACTAGTAGCATTTGATTTACATGCCCTGGCACACTCAGTGCACTTTACTAGGGGATTTCTAGTTAATCAAATATTCCAATCATGGAAATAGCAATCCATAACACTATTTAAACAGAGAGCATAAGCACGTAGGCACTGATCAGCAGTTGTAAAATGCCTAGAGACAAAGAGACAAAGAGAGGTCAGAAAAACATAGGAAGGAGAAGTAAAAAGTTTGAGGATAACCCTGTAAAAAGTGCCATTTCTAACATCCTATTATGATGTTGGGCGGACTAACATCCACTCAATACCGTCTCGGTTGCAAACTCCCATTTCTCCATGAGACCTTATGCTGCAGCTGGAATCCAGGTGCAGCACAAGCTCACAAAGAGAAATGGAAGTTTTTGTGAATCCCTACAGAGTGGCAGGTAGCACATGGTGCCTGTCTCACCATGCAGGGATATAAAAGGGGGCACCATAAGTGCCCCCCAGGCCCTCAACCAGACGCCCCTGAGTGATGGGGGCCCAGCTGGGGTCCCCCCAAGTTGCGTTCTGACAGGTTCTCCATGTCAGAAAGCACATAGTGGAAAGCCTATCTGAAGCCAACATCATAATCCTGACGGTGTGAAAGCCATCCCAAAGGGATTATGAGCAGCCTCCGACTGGCTGACGGGCTCGTTGAGCCCATCAGAAGCCAGCTGGAATGACTGGCCATTTTAAACTCACACTGCCTTCTTTGTAATAAGGCAGTCAGAGTTTAAACCAAGGGTGTTGGTCAGAAAGGCTTTCTGCCCAACAACCTAATCGGCCGATTTGTTGGAAAAAAAATTCCTTTGTCTCTAGATTTTTAAAAAAGGGATTGGCAGCTATTCCGAAATCCTGCCATAGAACGAAAAATTGACATATTTTCCTTGCTGAGTACATATCCCCTATCCTAATGCCACCAGATTTTTCCTTTTGTCTTCCCTTTATTATAGCTTTGAATCTTCATTGATTTACACACCTTACTCCAGACCCTCCAGGCAGTAAATAGACACGTAAACTAAACTTTTTTTCAAATAACTTGGCTCAAGTTGTCTTAGGGAAACACCACTTTCTGCTGTACCCATAGCGAGCTCATAGATGGAAGGGGGGCAAGCAATGTTATTAAACCTCCCTGTTCGTACTTCCTGCTAGAAACAGTACTCCCATCTGCTGTAGCAGGGCCAGCAAATAGTAAAGCAAGAGAATAGAACTAGCCCAACCACGCCCTTCTTGAGGAAGAGTAAAAACTTTAAAGTTCATCTTATCTTCTTATATTGCCATATACAATTTATAAAGATAGAATCCAATTTCCTAATATAGGACCTTGGATCTCAAGGGGAATAGAGTGGAACAAATAGAGTATCTTCAGTTGCACTATCATTTTAGGAATGTTGCATCTACTGATTATCGATAGGTGCAACTCCCATTTCTCTATGGGAGCTTGTGTTGTGTTTAGAAACCGGCTGCAGCACAAACTCGTAAAGAGAAATGGACGTTTCTGTGAACCCCTGCACCGTGTGGCAGGCACATGACGGTGCGTGCCTCACCATGCAGGGATTTAAAAGGAACAAAAGGGGGTGGTGATCGACAGAGCATCTGAATTAATCAAACACTCACACCCAGTCAAAAGATCTGGGTTTAATCCATCACCGTTCTTTAGCCCACTCTGCCACCCCAGTTCAGACATGGCCATATGCAAATCAGTCTGAACCTGTGCCTCATGGGAACAGTCCAGCCCAAACTGCCAAAAGGAGGCACTATAGGTGCCTCCCAGAAACCCAATCAAACACCGCTGAGGGATGGGGAGCCCTTGCTAGGAGCCCCCTAAGGCACTTTCCTTGTTGGCAAGCCTGGCATGGAGAGCCTGTCTGAAACTGACATCATAATCAAACTTTTTTAGATAACTCAGCTCAAGTTGTCAGAGAAGAGCACCACTTTCTGCTTATAGATGGTGGGGGAGCGAGCAGTGTTCCTGAACCTCCCTGTTCATACGTCCTGCTAGAAGCAGTACTCCCATCTGCTGTAGCAGGGTTGGCAAATAGTAAAGCAAGAGACTAAGGACATCCCAACCACCCCATGCTGTGGAGTGTCCTGCACTCCGCGTTACGCATGGCTCGTCGAGTTCTGAAAAACTCCACTTCGCAGAGAAGAGCTTTTTCCTCGTTCACGCTCGTCAATGTCAAGTTGGCGATCGCAAGTGTGAAAAATCATCCTCCCGGGGAGATTTCTTAACACGGGCGGTCAGATTTCTCATTGTGTATGGTCGCGTATGCTCGCGACTTCTCGCATTAAGAAACTGTCCATCCGCATTCAGAAAGCTGCCGCTCGAGTAAAAATCTACTCAAGTGGTAGAAAGGAAGCAGCGTCTGCTTGAGCTGTGAATGTTGCTGTTCACAATGATTGCACAGTGTAGACAAGCACCTGCCACTGAAAATCATTGTGAACAGCATTTATCTAATGCACTTCGCTGCTTGCGGAGCTTCGCGTAGAGCGGCAGAGTTTTTTTCCACTTTGTGGATTTCCACATTGCAGAATTCTGCAAAGTCTGCCCAGGCTTAGACCAAACCCCTTTTGCTCCATAATTCCCCAAAAATACCTTCATGACACTCAGTTGAAGGCTTTTCCACATCAGAGAGGATCATAGCCACGTGGCCACCAGTTATTTCTGCAATATCAAATAGGGAAATGGCACGCCTGACATGATTGATCGTTCCCCTACATGGCATGAATCCATATTGCCATGGTGTAACAAGATGAGCTATGAACCCCCTAAGTGGACTATCACAATTTTAGAATAAAGCGTGGCTTCCAAGTTTATGAGAGAGATTGGTCAGTATGAGGCTGGTTTATCAGGAGGTTTGCCTTTATTTGTAAATATAACAATATCAGTGCCTTGCCAAAATTGAGGAGGCAAATGCAAAAAGAACAGATTATGGCCTGAATACTGAATTATTCAAACATTCCCTCCCAGTTACAGCTGTAGGTTAAATCCATTGAGAATTCCAATAGAAGTCTGTGTTCTGGTGTCAACATGGGCTTCTATTGGAATTCTCAAGGGCATAATATCAAGCCCATTATCGCCCCTTTAGCAGCAGTTTTCTGCCACTAAAGCGGCGATAATTTTAACGCCGTGCTTGATAATATGGCCCAAATTTTTGGGCAGTTGCTACTCATCCACTTCCCGATATGAAGCATACAGTCATGAAACTGAACTGCAGTGGCCCCGGGATTATGAGGGACAGATACAACAATCTGTGCGACATCCGCATATGAAATCAGAGAGAAGCCAAATTATCTGATTAGAGCTGCAAGTGGGGTGACATAGAGATTAAATAAAATGGGGCTCAAGGATGAGCCCTGAGGGACCCCACAGGACAAAGACAAGGCTGGTGAGGTAAAATCACAGAGAGAGACTGTCTGGATATGGTCAGTCAGAAAAGAGAAGAGAAACTTGAGTGTGTTGTCTTTGATCCCAATTGATTCAAGGCAATCAATTAAAAGAGCTTCATTAACCATATGAAATGTGGCTGAAAAATTCAAGAGGATCAGAGCCGCATTTTCTCCACTATCTATTGTCTGCCTGATTTCTTCTATAGCTGTGATCAACGCTAGTTCGGTACTATGATGACTATGAATTCCAAACTGTGTGAAAACAAGACTCTTTGTTTGATCTAAAAAGGTTGTTAATTCCTGGTTGACAATCTTTTTAACCAATTTGGCAGGAAATGGTAGTCGAGTAATTGGTCAATAGTTGTTGGGGTCAGCAGTATTTTTTTTTTTTAATGATGGAAGAATAGACCCTATCTTCCAGTATATTAGAAAATATCCTGCTTCAAATAGGTTGTTCAACATGCCCGTGACGTGTGTGGCTATCACCTCTGGGACCAAGAGAAATATTCTAGCCGGACATGGGTCCTGTGGTGTGCCCGATTTAATTTGCATCAATTTCTTTTGCATCTGATCCACTGTCAGCGGCCCAAAATGGGATAGGGTACTGATGTTATGCTTGTCCTTCGCCGGTCTGTTGTTTAAATCAACAGTTTGAGTGATATCTAGGAAAGACTCATACACCGATTTAACTTTGTCTTGAAAGTGAAGTGCTAGTTTTTAACATTTGCAAATAACTCACAGCTCATTCTATTTTTCCCACACAATATTTCTTTTTTTCAATTAGAATAATTTTTTGTAGGTCTGTAAATTGATTTTATATGTCTCTTTAGCTTCTGGTTTATACTCAAGTCTCCATTTACGTTCATGGGTATGTGAATGGGTGTTGAAGTGTCTCTATGAGTTTGTGAATGGGTATGACAGTGTCTGTATGGGAGTCTCAATCGATCTAACAATGACTGTATACGTTTGTGAATGAGTGTTACAGAGTCTCTATGGGTATGTAAATGGGTGTCACAGTGTCTCTATTAGTATGTGAAAGGGTGTAGCAGGGTCTGTATGGATTTCCGAATAGGTATAATGTTATGTTTCATATAGGTACCCTAATAAAGGTCCAAGAAACATCATAACCTTCCACCTACATCACCTCCCCTACATTAAACAGTAACTAGCATTTTAAGGATTGAACACCTTTTATGGACTGAACCTTTTACCTAGTTCTAGTCCAGGGTGCAAAAGGAAGGTTTCCCTGAACAATAGTGTTCTATGACTTCATATTTAGATTAACACAGTATGAATGAATATTCATAAGGCTACTTGGAAACTAGGCAGGGGCTATACACCACCTTCCTAATATCTACGCACAAGGTTAATCACATATGTCATCCTCATACCCAACAATGGCTAACACAAGAACAAGGGACAAAGGGACAAATGGACTCCTTATACCTTTCTGTATAAATACAGTACAGTTGCTTGCAGTAGTTAGAGGGAAGCAAGACTTCCAGGCCGACACACAGACCAGAGACCCTGAGGCTCCTGCATGCAGATGCTACAGCTGACAGTGGTCTGAACATCCCTTGCGGGGTGTCCAACTTGAGACCAAGTAGGGCTTCGACATTCTCACAATTCAGGTACTGGAGTTCGACTAAATCCTAGAGGGATTCTTGGCTTCACACCTACTTACATGCTAGGTACACTTAGGTACATCTAGATAGTCATCATAGGAGTACGCACACTTTTATCATGCATTTTATATTCATGTATGTATTCATGTTTATTGCAAAATGGTAGAACTGTACTATTCTTTTACATTCACAGTACTGCTAATCATATATTACTGCTACTGTCTAATGGTTGTTGCAGCTCATATATTTCACACAAAATTAACAAAAGTTGAATAAACCCTCATTGAAATGCCCAGACTGCTTATTCTGTGTATCTCTGAGATAAACTAAATGAGCACGAGTGACTGAGCGAAAGTAGTACATTGTTTCCACTATCTTGAGGGATCAGGGTTGTCATGTTCTAAGGCTGCCAGAAACTAATCTCTCCTTTTATGCAAACAGGCTAACTTTTCTTGGTGGGGGTGTACGGAACTAGTCTGCCACCAATCCCACAGTTTATGTTGTCCAAACGCGCAGGTCCTGCTTTGGTACTTTAGGAACTACACGACATGGGTCCTAAGATTGGTACAGCAATTTTTTAACAGTAGAATCTGAGTCGGTTTTTGCTGCTGGTTAATCAAGCTTGAAGGACATAATGTTCCTAAATTGTGCATAACACCTTATCTTAGTGACCTTGAATATACTTCATTGTTTCAAAATGACTGTCCTGGGGCTTAAAATAACACAGTTGTAGACCTGCACCTCTCAGGAGAAGAGAAGGTGGATGGAATTCCCATTCCACCTAAATTCAGACATACTATCATCCTAAAACTACTAGAACATGGTTTATCATCTAGGGGTTGCTTAGTAGCCTTTGTGATTGAGGTACACAAATCAAACAAAACAGAGGTATTCTATGTGTGGGTTACATTCCCAGAAGCAGATACTAGAACCCACACATTTCACTCTTACAGAGAGGGAGATGCACCAATGGAATATGGTCCTTGCGAAGACATAGAAGTTCCACTCATGTACCAGGAAAATTTTTACTGGTTTAAAGGTGCCCTACCCCACTTAAGACACATAGTAATATTAGGCCGGCTCGAAGGAGACGGGGCACCATAGCCTGTATTAGCAGGCTACACACCACAAATTGACCATCGATACAATGCCATAACCAGACTTACTCACACAACACAAAGATCTAATTAGAATCTACAGAAACTTGACACAATACATCATGGGAACTTTCACAGTCCAACCAACAACAGTTGCAACAATAGTACTCAATCTCAGGGTACAGCAAGAACAATAACCCCACAAACATTACACGCAGTAATGGGCAAAATGTCCACGAAACGTGAACAAATACCATTCTGGGTAGCTCCGAAAATAGCTCAGCTCAAGGCTGTATTACAAAAAACTACCACATTTGAGAAACACAGAATGTTAACACCACAGTTAGAGGATAACAACTCTTGGGGTACAGTCTTTGCTGCCATATATGCCAGAACACATGGTATTCCTTCATCAACGGTGATACCCGATGTATTAGGACAAATACAGAGTGAGTACGGAGCAGAGCCTGCTCTGAGCTTAGGGATGAAGTTATTAAATAACTACTACTAGGGATCAGCCATAATAGTAGCTAATATGAAAGAGGAAGTGGCAATCTGCCAACGCCTAAGGGCGTTCGATCCATTAGGTCAACAACACAATCTACCCAAAATAATTAAAACTGCATATGAAGAATTAGGATGAGAGTTTGGGTGGGAATGCTTTAAAACCACAACTGATGGGCAGTCTTGAAAAGGACACTTCTAACCAGACACCTGCTTCTTCTTCCTCTAGAAAGAAGTGGGATAATAAAAAACAATCAAAATATACAGAAAAAATATCTCAATCCTGAGGTAGATCTCCTCCAGAGGAACCCTCTGAAAAGAGGTATAATCTCAGGAATAGGGATAATATTAGGAAACCTCACAGGTATCAGGATACTGATACACACTTCTCTCATTCCTGTCACAAGTATATCCTCGATGAACACATCAGTGACAGAAGGACCGTCAGAACACAGAGAAGAGTGTACAAAGTCCAAAGTCCAGAGACAAGCAGCACGCTCAAGACTATACTTCCAAAAAAGAAGTCAACCCAAAATCAAAACCTCAATTTAAGAAAAAGAAAGTTGCAGGTCTGAAGATCAGACATGCCCAGAATACAGAGGACGCAGTTTCTGAACGGGGAATGGGCTCTGACGATGTTAGACAGTGCAGAAGTAACAGTCACTCACCAGAACTGGGAGGAATTTCTGGTGACAGCCTATTTGAATGAAAACATCACAGTGGAAACACCTGACACAAGGTTGAGCATCCCACATAAGTTACACGAGATAACATTCCAAATGGAGGGGGACAAGCCCAGGAAAGTTAAGGGTCTCTTTTGGGAAAATCTGTCATCGGGGTATAAGAGTCTATTAGCAGAACAAGATTGGCTGCCAGCATTCGTTATGGAGTGCCCTAGTGGGGAATTTTTCCAGCATTTTTTGACCTCGGTCCCTTACATCTTAAATATGCATATGCACAGGAGCGGGAAGTAGCCCTAGCTCCAGCATTGTATAAAAATCATGCAGGGTGGGATGAGGAATCAACTCACCATGTAATTCTGTTAAAAGTTTCACCAAATGCTCAGAGGCAATACCCAATAAAGCAAGAAGCTAAAAAAAATGGTCTGGGAGATCTTAGATCAACTTGAATACCAAGAGATCATCGAAAATTGCACCTCACCAATGAACAATCTTTTGTTTCCCATATCAAAACCAGATAATTCATATAGTCTAGTTTTAGATTACAGACATTTAAACACTTACACAAAGACATTCGCTGTCCAAAATGCACACAGTGCCACATTAATGAATAACATTGTGCGGAAAAAATACAAAACTACACTTGATATCTCAAATGTATTTTTCTGCCAAAATAAGCACCTGAAAGCCGAATTTGACCACATTGTCAAAGTTAGGGTCCCAGCAACAATTTTGTCATTTCCCACAGGGGTAAAAAAAACAGCCTGGGGGTATTCTCAGCAAGAGTAACTGAGTTACTCCAAACTTTGGATGAGGAAGCATTGTCTTTGTGGATATTTATTTGATGGACGATGATTTAATGAGCCACTTGACCAGGGTTAGCACCATTATTATGGGATTTGCCAATGAGGGCTACAAGTTTAACTTTAAAAAATCAAAAATAGCCCACCTCAGTGTCCTATTTCTAGGATACAAGCTTTCAATTGAAGGGAAAAGCCTAGCAGCAAACTTTTTAGTAAAGTGTGCACTGCCCCAACCTCCAAAAACATTCAAAAATTCACAATCAATCCTGGGATTCCTGAATTTCAGCAGAACATACATTTTGGATTACACAGAAAGATTAAAACCTTTCTAGGACTTAATAAAACATGACTTTTCAGTTAGAAAATGGACACAGGAACATTCCAATATCCTATGTTCATTACAAGAAGACATGATTGCTTTCAAACACTTACAGACATGGATAGATGCACGCAACTTGGTGATCCGTGTAATAGAGGGTCAATGCGGGTACAACTATTTAACTTTCAATGAAGGCGAAACGGTACCGATTGCATGCAAATCACACCTGTACGCAAACGCAGAAATGCGTTTCACTTCAACAGAGAAAATCCTGAGAGCAGTTCCGACCTCTGTAGCAAGGGAAAGAGCACTGGCTCAGGGGAAACGCATAATAGTTGTTACACCGGTAACAGCTTACAACGGATAGCTTTCTAAATGCAAAAGCCTTACATCCGAGTTGGATACAATGAGCTAATTCTCTTACTGCAATGGACGTTGAATACAGATTTGATCCAAGTCTAATAACACAATCATTCCTGCAATATGAACAAGTATATCCCCTACTAAATGAAATCAGTCTCGCCTCTAGCTCACCATGAATACATTATTTACACTGATAGATTTGCTCAACCGGCCATAGGAAGTAAGCAACAATACAGAGCAGCATGTGCTATCGTTAAAGGTTGCATGCAGGATGGAAAGTTCTATCCAAGTTGCACACAAACGCAATCTCGAGGAGACTGCACAGCTCAATTGGCAGAACTAAAATCACTTAAACTGGCACTTGTAAATACGGATCACAAATTCCGCACACTAGTTGTGTGGGATTCCTTTTACTGTGTACACGTCGTACAATGAGTACTTACATCATTGGGAACTAAACAGGTTTAAAGATGCGAAAGGAGGTACAATTAAGCATAAAATGGTTTGAGAACAGGTAGTTGAGTTGAAAAACAAACTACCACAGGCTCGCGTGATCCATACACTCATCAGCATGATTGCGTTTACGTTGAAGAGAATTCATTGGCTGATGAAACCGCAAAGGGAGCTGTATGCACGGCTTCCGTAGCTGCAATCACTCACTCTAAATTGAGAATAGATGGTGATATTATGGCGGCTGTCATTGCTTCAGGCAAGGGAAGCACAGCAGTACCTAAAAACTTTCCACTTAAGTACTGCTTTAAGTTAGAAGCACAAAACATTCCATATGCTCAGATTCCTGGAGTGGGTGATAGAGTAATAACAAATATGGATCATAGGCAAGGTTTAATACTAGCAGCACACAAGGGATTGGGGTCTGCGGACATGCAGGTGTTAAAGCGAATATTTCTTTATTGAAACAGCGCTATTGGTGGCAGTTCTAGCAAAAGAAAATAAAGACTATGTCTGGAAATATGACATCTGCCAGCAGATGAAGGGGTCCACCATAGCACGCTCGGCACAGAAACCATTGGTAAATCAGATAAACCTCTTGCATGGGTGTATTTGGACCACTGCTGCCCCTTACAATCTGATGGGGTTAAAAAGTATATCATGGTTGCAGTGAATTCATGCTTCAGATTCCTATAGGTTTGGCCTCAGCGCTCGGATGACACTCAAACTGTTATAAAAGTTTTGCGAGTTTTCATACGGAAGTACGAAGTTGGAACTTTACATTCTGACTATGGCCTTTCATTTAGCTCTTGGGCTTTTAAAGAGGCCATGGAAAATGTGGGCGTAGCTCTGTGGTACTCCTCTCCGTGCCATCCTGAGGGAAATTAAGTCATGGAGAGGAAAAACCAGGACTTAAAGCAATCTTTAAAAGTTAAGGTACTAAGCAAGGGTGGTAGTTGAGTCAATCACTTATGTGGGGTACAGAGAGCCCTTAACAACCAACCAAGAAGTTCTCTAGGGGGTGTCAATCCATACGAGGTCCTTTTTGGGACAAGAATTTTTGTACCTGATCTTGATTGTGAAGGTGCAGTGGCGGATGGGAAACCATTTGATATTCATGATTGTTTGGCTGTTTTACAGGATCTAAGGCCCACATGCATCAAGCATTTTTGGAGTCGCAAACGGTGCGATTCCTTAAAATCGGCCGTTTGCGATTCCAAAAATGCTTTTTGAGATGCATCATGCTTTTTTAGAAATCGCAACTTTTTTTGCGATTTCTAAAATAGCGATTGCATTTAAGGAATCGCAATTTTGCGATTCCTTAAATGCAATGCATTATTCTTAAAACATTTGCGATTTTAAAAATTGCAAGTGCAAATTACCACGAGGTTGAACCTCGTGGTAATTTGCGAAATTGTTTAAAAATGCACAAAAATGCATTTTTTAAAAACTGTTAAGTTACAGACACACATGTCCTTAGGACATGTGTGTATGTAACTTGTACTTAAAAGTACATTTCATGGATGCAAGGGGGGTCATTTGGACCCCCCCTCTCCACCCTTGAAATGCATTGATGAATTGCAAATTTTCAATTGCGAATTCGCAATTCACATTGATTCCTATGGGCCTTTTAGCCCATAGGAATGAATGGGAATTGCGATTTCGCAATTGAAAATTCGCATTTTTTTATGCGATTCGGTAAAAATTGCGATTTTTACTGAATCGCATAAAAATAAGGAAAATAATAATGCATAGGCTTTTGCGAATTCTAATTTGCGAATCACTATTTTTCGCAAATTAGAATTAGCAAAGGCCGATATTGATGCATGTGGGCCTAAATGAATCGAGGACAAGACAAAGTAACATCCTTTCAAAATAGACCGCCAATGAGGAAATCAAGGCTGTCACGTCAAGACCTGTCTGGATCCCAAAAGTCGGGAATCTGGCCAGAGAAAAATAGCGGACAAGAAAGAATTCGGGCCATCCTACAGAACACCTTAGCCTGTCCTAGCAGTACAAGGAATAAGAACTGTGCTGTTCCTGCCTCTTGCCGGAAAAAAGAAGAAGCAATTTGTTTCAATGGACTTAAACAAACCACACTATGTTGCCGATACTAAACAGTAGGCTTCGTGGACCCCACATAGCAGAAGCCCTCCTCTCACTACAATCCAAGAAGTTTAAACAGAAAGACTCAACACATTTGAAGAGCCACCTGTATGGAATGAAGGACTAATCAACAATACTGTGGAACTCGTTCCCCTTGAACCCAAACTTCAAAATTAAACTCAAAGCAACACCCAAGTTGCAATTAGACCAAATACTGACGTCTAATTTAACATGCCTCGATGAGAGCAAAATACAATTTCAACCAATTCCGATGCAATTCGTACAATTGATCGAACTGCTTCTGGCTACTTTATGAACTTTGATACGTTTTCTTTAGGTCCAAGTGAACCTGACACGACTCCAGCCAAACACCACTCAAACTACAAATCAAGGACTTTCTTCACTTACTTTAAAAGACATACCTGCTATAGCCTTGGTTAGAACTCTGGGTAATTACTAGGATACTGTTTTTTTCTTTTCTGGCTAGGCTTGGTAATAACTTTTAGCATGCTTATTAATGGAACATGCCTTGAGCAAAGCTCTACAGCCCAAAAAGTCAAGTAGATTTTAAAGCCACATCAATCATCACACTGTGAACAAAGATACTTGTCATCAGTGAACTTTACAGCAGTTCCTATGCCGAATGGTATAGTGTAGGACAAGGTTGATTTCGATATAATCGGCCCGACCAAATTTTGAAAAATCTCTCATTTATTTATAATTTCATTGCGTGGTATCATTACCTTCAGTATTTCTTTCTGAAACTGTTAATAACATGTTATCTGATTTAGAAAAAACTGCAGCATTTCCAAGTACTGAAGTGTTAGAAAATAATTTAGACTATGACGCATTGTACTGTAACCCACACTATGGTCAATATTTTCTGTACAAATCTATTTCACCTAGAAATGTTTTCGAATACCATCAGTGGGAGCATTGCTCTACTCCACCAAAGAGTAGTTTGCATACCTTTGCACAGAAATGTTAATGCTTTTCAGGGTTTAACACTACAGACCCAACCTCATATTATTATAAGGTTACACCAAAATCAGCACTGAAAATTATGCTTACTCTGCTTCCTTTATTCCCAATTGTCTGAACAGGGGTTTGTCCTATGGAAAGACACAATAGACTTACAATCGGTCTAGGGATCTAGGGACTGGCAAATCCAGGGAACAGAAGCACTATTTAGAGCATGCCTCATTCCACAGCAGATGATATTTCTAAACGAAACTGTGCAACAGACATCCTGTCTTGGATTAGCCAAAATAAAAGACCTTAACACAACTCGGTTTCCAATACCATCACAGGAGTGGCAACATTCAAATACAAAGTAAAGGGACAACAGTAGATGACATTTTACAATACAAGGGATAAGACCCAAATTGAAAGAATGGGTGGTTTGCTCTTTAGACACGAACATATGTCATAAAAGATTCTTTGGTATCCCCGAAGGGTATAGTATACACAGGCCAGACCCACGTTATGTACAACGAGAGCACACAGGGGTAGTGACATCCTTCAGTGTTGGGAAGTTGTGCCTTGATTGGCTAGAAACCTCAGCACTCACAGACGTGAAACAACACCTATCTTTACTCTCACATGACATGGATCTTAGAGATTTTTTATTAGGTCCGAGAAAGACACGTCAGAAACATTTTATATATGCTGGCATCTACTCCGTCTACAATGAAATCTGGAAAATATCCCACCAGGAAGTCACAGAAAGAATACGGGAAATAGACCGTATTAACTTAAAAACATTGTTAGCTGTGGTGGACATTGGGTTAACAACTTTGTCCTCCAGAATATATTCTTTAGGCAACATTGTGTCTTTGGCGATAGATGCTGCAATCATTGTGTGCAAGCTTTGTCCCTTGGCGTTTTATAAACACCAAGTCTCGGTTTTCTGAATATAATCTAACAGATAAACAGGTTGAAATGGCATAAAGGGGGGCTAAATATACAATACTGCGTATTGAAAAACTGGACCCACTACCATTTACAGTAGCGGAAACTCCGCAAACTGAATGGCTTATCCATGGCCACAAAACTCTACCGGTCACTACAGTTCAGTTTCAATATTGCCTCAAGCAAAGGCAGGCGGGCAAATATAAAAAATTGGGTAAAGATTACATTAAGGAATCCTGGGATTTACCATATAGATTTCATTGAAGGAGTGGGGATCAAGAAGTGTTTCTACGTGGTAGAAACTGCAAGAATGCTTTCAGCTGTTCTCTCATGTGCCAGGATATTTTGTTGTATGGGGCTTGTAATGGGTCGGTAACAAATTTGTCTTGCCACATGAAAGGGACTCCAGCTGGCGTGATTAAACCGGTGTTCGAGCTGCTCTTGAATGGGAGTTACTTGATGCTGAATGATCAAGTTTGCTGTGGTATTCTTCCGGGCATTGCCTATCTGGTCACTGTGAACTCCAGGGTTACTTGCTGCATGCAAGTATTGTTTCCCCCTACGAACACAATCAGGGAGGCACAGTAATGGCCTTCGTTGATTTTCTCTTTTATACAATTTGATACTTTGAACAGACTGAAAGCCATGCTTATACAGCAAACTGTACCCTTAACCTGTGCTCGAGAGACCTTTGATCTTCAAATTGCAAGGACTTTAACTGAGATACCACTTTTACGTACAAACTGCCCCATTCATTTAGCAGAAATTGTGGGTAATATCTTTAATATGTCTAATACGAGTGGTATTGTACACCTATTTAAGGTCATAGAGTCAGGATTTCTTAGCACCTTTCAGACAATCCTCTGATTTATTCCAAACTTTATACACTCCATATTTGGAAGCATCTTTGGAGGTCTACCTCTGATCCTGCTAGGAATAGCAAAATTCCTGATTGTTGTTTACCTGATACGCAATGGACAGCCCAATCACTAACAAGATGACAAAAGTGCTCCTGGAGCCGAAATCCCACGAATGCATGGTACAGCATCTAGGCATATCTCGCCTAAGGGAACAGAGCGCCTCTTGGTTCCTATCGTTTAGACCAGTCTAGACGGATTGCATCTTACCTGTTCTTTGATGCCTGTTTTGCAGTGACAAATGCCTGTTGTACCTATGTCTGGCACGTGCCACGGACACGCCTGCGGACTTGAATACCAGGCTGAAACACTTGAGGCATTCCTATACTAACACCTGCATTCCTTGAGAATACGCAGGTGCCTTTTACAACTGGAGCAAGCTTTAGCTCCACGATTATCGATTGCAGCTCCGGCTGCCTCTACACCAATTGTTGGCAGTACTGAATATCATCAGTGCGCCATTGACGTACTTTGCGAGGTCTTAAATGGACCATCCCCTGCAGCAGTAAGCAGCACAGATGTTGCGTCTCCCTGCCAGGACATTCAATCTATAATTGGCACAACGTGTGCTGGGAAAGAATTCTGATGCTCCTTTCTTTAAAACGTAACTACATTTGGAACATTTCCTATAAATTTACACTTTCCCATTGAAAAGCATGGCCTTTTTGACGCTTGTAGAAATTCATCTTATATAAACAAACTCAATTAGAACTGTGGCTTAAGGGACAATTTAAAACACACTAAAGGGCAGATTTACAAGCCCCTTGCACCACTTATGCGTCACTTTTAACATGGCAAAAGTGATGCAAAAGTGGCACAAGGGGCTTTTAAATCTGCCCCTAAATTCATAGAAAAGTTCTCTTTTTCTCTTTTTAAACCAATTTTTTTAAAGATTTTTGAAATATTTTAAATGGCTTATTAAAAATGTTATGCGCTAACACCTAGTAAAATGAGTGGATAACTTGCATATTATCATTATTGACTATTCAGAAGAGGAGTGGAGGTTATGTTTCATATGGGCACCCTAATATAGGCCAACCTACATCACTTCTCTCACATTTAACAGTAACATGCCTTTTACGGATTGAACGCCTTTTATGGACTGAACCTTTTAACTAGTTCTAGGCCTGTTTCCAGAAGGAGGGTTTCCCTGAACAATATTGTTCTATGACTTCATCTTTAGATTGACACAGTATGAATGAATATTCATAAGGCTACTTGGAAACCAGGCAGGAGCTAAACTCCACCTTCTTAATTTCTACGCACAAGGTTAATCACATACGTCATCCTCATACCCAACAATGGCTAATACAAGAACAAGGGACAAAGGCACTCTATATACTTTTCTGTAGAAATATAGCACCTCTTGCTAGCTGTAGTTAGAGGTAACCGAGACTTCCAGGCCCACACGCTGACCACAGATGCTGAGGCTCCTGCATACAGACGCTCCAGCTGACAGTGGTCTGAACATCCCTTGCGGGGTGTCCAACTTGAGACCAAAAATGGCTCTGACATCCTCACATTTCAGGTAATGGGGGTCGGATAATCCTAAAGGGATTCCTAGCTTTACACCTACGTATATGCTAGGTACATCTAGATAGGCATCGTAGGAGTATGCACACTTTTATCATGCATTTTATATTCATGTATTTAGTCATGCTTATTGCAAAATGGTAGAACTGTACTATCCTTTTATATTCACAGTACTGCTCATCATATATCTCTCCTACTGTCTAATGGTTGTTGCAGCTCACAAAAATAACAACTGTTCAATAAACCCTTATTGAAACACCCAGACTGTTTATTCTGTGTATCTAAGATAAACTAAGTGAGCACGAGTGACTTAGCGAAAAGTAGTACATTGTTTCCACAATCTTGAGGGACCAGGGTTGTCATGTTCTAAAGATGCCAGAAACTAATCTCTCCCCGATAAAAGGAGATGCTAGTGGAGCTGTGAGCTAGCTTATATGCAAACAGGCTAACATTTCTCGGTGGGGGCGTATAGGACCAAAAGAATGGCCCTAATAAGCTTCAGGGAGGGAGGCCTGTTTGCCCCCTCCCATTGAAACTATATAGTGCCTTGGGGGATGGAATCCCAAAGGCCTTATGTGGCTCAAGGAGGGCCACCACTCCCCTTTCAAAGAGAAAGGTCCCTGAGGGATGTGGTTCACAGGGCCTTTTAAAGGCTTAAGAGGGCGACAGTATGGCTCCCTCCCCAAAAATAACCCCTGAAGATGATATTCCAAAGGTCTTTTAAAGGCTTGGGCTGGGGGCCACTCAGCCCCACACAATCCATAAAAACAATGTGTGGCGGGGTCCCCAGGGGCTCGGGGAGGGCGGAACACTTGCCCCCTAAGTAGGGTACGTATTTTCAAACTTATAAGGCAGTAAAATGTAGTGATATATTAGGCCATGGCATACCACAATAATTCTGAAGTACTTGCTGTATATGATTGGCTAATAGCTGTTTCCACAAAAATAAAGGAAAGCCATGTTATCTACAGCACAGTTTGCTCTGTTCTGGGTTAGGGCCTTATCTATCTATGTATCTATCTATCTATCTATCTATCTATCTATCTATCTATCTATCTATCTATCTATCTATCTATCTATCTATCTATCTATCTATCTATCTATCTAGCATCTATATCCTTACCTATTACAACTTTGTAAAAGTGGTCATAGGTAAGGAAAATTACTTATATGTTTTTATTAGTTTAAAGAAAATAATGGTGTACAGTTAGAAACAAAAATGTAAAAAAATTACATTGAATCAGTAAAGAACAAATTCAACTGTACTGCACTATATATAAAAAATATAGTGTACTACAGTCTATGTTTTTATTTTCTACATATTTCGTTTCTCCTGCAATTACTTCAGTCATTTGTAGTTGCAAGCACTGTACTTCGTTAACATTAAATAATATATAGTAGAAATATGAATAATTTCTCAACCTATTAACCTATTAACACTTTAACACATTAGCACTTTAATAAAGTAAAAATAGGTAGAGAACAACAATGAAACATAATACTTACCTGTATCTTATTTATTTATTTATTTTATTTATTTCAAAGGTTTTATATAGCGCTACTGGACCCAAGAGTATCAGAGCGCTTTACAAGGATGGTAAACATAATGAGATAAATTAACAATAAAGTGAAAAAGAGTTACAGTATGATAACACATTCAACAGGGCTAAGGGGCAAAGAAAACAGAGAGATAAAATTAGGTGGAAAATGAAAATTAAAAGTTAGGAGAGAGAGGGGGTGAAGAGAGGGGGAGTGAGAAAATGAAGGGGTTGAGAGTGGGTGGGAAGACGAGTGGACAAGGGAAGAGAAAGGAGTGAACATGTTCAGAGTCATTAACATTAGATACCCCAATACTTGTTTAGAAGAAGTACTTTGAGTTCCTTTTTAAAGAGAGGGTGAGAGGGGTTGCAGTGAAGATCCTTAGGTAGAGAGTTCCAAATTGTAGGAGCGTTACCAGAGAAGGCATGGGATTGGGTCTTTTCACATTTGAGTCTGGGTGGAATCCAGACAAGGGAGTTTGTGCTCCTCAGGGACCTGGAGCAACCAGCTTTGTGTAGTTGTGTTGTAAGGTAAGAAGGGGTGTTTTGCTGAAGAGCTTTGTGAGTGATGAAGGCAATCTTGTAGGTGGATCTTCCTTCTATTGGGAGCCAATTGAGATTTTTGAGGATGGGGGAGATGTGATCAAATTTTTTACAATCAGAGATGAGTCTCGCAGCTAGATTGAGAACAGATTTAATCGGTGCAAGATGGCTTTTAGGGGTGGCAGCCAAAGTGGCGTTGCCATAGTCAATCCTGGAAAGGACAAGCGATTGGACAACAAGTTTGAAATCGTCTGCTGGAATAAATGGTTTAAGTTTCTTGAGGTGGAGAAGGGTGAAAAGCGCACTTTTGGATGCATTTTAAATGTGGGGGATGAGATTTAGATTCTGGTTGATACTGATGCCTAGGTATTTGACTGAATTAGAGGTGGAGAGTGTGCAGTTAAGAGCTTTGATGTCATTTATCCAGAGTTGAATGAGAAGGGAGTTGTTTTGGGGGGAGAAAAGGATGATTTCAGTTTTTATCGGGTTCAGTTTGAGATGGTTCCTATGGAACCAGGTTTGAATTCTGGTCAGGGTTTCATTGAGGTGGAGAATGTCTTTGTGGGATTTGATCTTGTAGTATAATTGGGTGTCATAGGCATAGAGGTGGTAATTGATATTAGCTTGTTTGAGGATAATGGTGAGTGGTTCCATGAACAGATTGTATAGGGTTGGGGGGAGGATGGATCCTCGAGGGACGCCGAGTGATACAGGTTGAGGTTTAGAGAGAAAGTGGCTGAGCTTGATTTGCTGTGATCTGTTTTGAAGGAATGAGGATAACCATTTGAATAAGTTGCCATCTAATCCGAACCGGTCTATGAGAGTGTAGAGAAGGGTGTGGTGGTGGACGGTATCAAATGCAGCTGAAAGGTCGAGGATGATTAGTATTGAGGATTCCCCTTTGTCTAGGGAGCGATGAATGTCGTCAGTGATATTTAGCATAGCAGTTTCTCTACTGCATCCCTTTCTAAAGCCGGATTGGAAAACATCAAGGAGGTTGAAGGAGGCGATATGTTTCTCTAATTGCAATAGGACACATTTTTCTAGGGCTTTAGAGAGGAATGAAACGTTAGAGATAGGGCGAAGGTTGTTAAGGTCATTGGGGTTAGCAGTGGTGTTTTTGAGAATGGGTGAGATTTGACCAAGCTGAAGGGAGGTGGGGACACAGCCTGTGGAAAGAGAGGATTTGATGATTTGGTCCATATTGGGGCAATGATAAATTTAAGTTCTTTAACCAAAAGGGTGGGAAGAGGATCTTTGGAGTGGGAGGAAGGTTTTAGTTTGGCACTTATATTAATGATTGTAGATTCTGATACTGGACTAAAATCACTCCATGAGGCATTTTTTTTAGCAGGGTGGCTTATTTTCGGAAAGGTATCTTGTTGGGGGAGATCAGGGAGGGGATGAGAAGGATCGAGAGGTGCGGAAAAAGTGGATGGAGGAGAGTCAGGAGTGATGGGGAGGGTGTATAGGATGGAGATAGGTTGTAGTGAGAGTGGGAGGGAAGAGAAGGATAGTTTTATCTTGTTGATTTTGTTCGTAAAGAAACTGGCAATTTCTTCACATCTGTCAATAGAGGCTAATATTTGAGGAGGGCCAGTGGAGGTTTGTTTTTTAACAATGTTAAAGAGTTCTCTAGGGCGGTTTCTGGCCTGATCAAGATGTGATCGTAGAAAGGAGGCTTTCTCATTAAAGATATGTTTTTTTGTACTGGACTCTAGCAGTTCTAAGGAGAGCCATATTGTCAACGGTTGGATGATTCCTCCAAACCCGTTCAGAATGTCTAAGGGTCTGTCTTTCGATATTAAGTTCAGAATTGAACCAAGACTTAGGAGGGTTGCTTTTTTGTTGTTTGAGTTTGATTGGAGCAATTTGGTTGAGGGCTTCAAGAATAGAATTGTTATAATGGTTAGTTAGGTCAGTGGTGCTGTCAGAGAGAGGGGGGAGAAGTAAGTGGGCCTTAATTGTGGATTCCAATTCGCTAGGAGGAATAAGGTGAAGGTTGCTGTGGATTTCTTAGGTAAAGAGCTGATGGGGGCGGGGCGAGTCATGGATCTATTCATGGTGAAGAGGATAAGGTAGTGGTCAGACCAGTCTATCGGAAGTATATTTGAGAGGGAGGCCAGATCGTTGCTAGTCATAATAGCATCAAAGGTGGCACCTTTGTTATGGGTGGGAGAATGGCAAAGTTAGGTCATATTGGTGATGTCCATGGTATCATTAAATAGGATGACAGCAGGATCATCACTTTTGTTCCAATGGATGTTGTAGTCACTGAGGAAAAGATTTTTAGAATGTGAGAGCGATGATTGTATATTGAGATCAGTCAGCTCTTCCGTAAAGGGGATGTTATTTCCAGGGGGATGGTAGATAATGTGCAACCGGGTGGTGGGGGAGTCAGTCATAATGAGATCAATGCAAAGGTATTCAAAGGATGAAGGGTCTTGTAGATGAACAAGTGAGATGTTAAGTTCAATTTAAGTTCCTCCTATTTGTTCGATTCTATCTTTTTTAATGATAGAGTAACCAGGGGGGATACGCAAGTCGAGGATGGGAGTGGAGTGGGAGATGAGCCAGGTTTCAGTTAGGAATGCAATGTCAATATTTTCACTAAGAATGGTTTCAGCAATCTCAGTAGCGTGGCAGGAGGTGGATCGGCAATTAATCAGCATGCAACAGAGGGGAGTGGGGTCAGGCGATTTGGAGGGTGGACAAGGGGGATAGGTCTAAGTTGTTGGGGTGGTCTAGAGGAGGTCGGAGGAACGGGGAGTCTGCTTTATCCTAAGAGAACTGGGATGGTAGACAGTTGGGTAGGGGGGATAGTGGACGAAGGTGGTGAGGGAGAGGTAATTAAGTTAGTGGAACTGTTAGCTTCAGAGGTTATTAGGTGAGTACCAAGTTGTGGCGGTGTGGGTATGTTGGTATTGTTGGGAGTGACGATTAAGGAGGGTTGAGTAGGTAAGGTGCTGGTTGTGTAGTTGCTAGAAATTAAGTTATTGGTACTGTTAACTTAAGAGGTTATTGGGCAAGTAGTGGGGGGACAAGAGGGGATAGGTCTAAGTTGTTGGAGTGGTCTAGGGGAGGTCTGAGGAACGGGGGAGTCTGCTAGTTCCTAAGAGAACTGGGATGGTAGACAGTTGAGTAGGGGGGATAGCGGACGAGGGTGGTGAAGGAGAGGTAGTTAATTTAGTGGAACTGTTAGCTTCAGAGGTTATCGGGCGAATACCAAGTTGTGGCGGTGTGGGTATATTGGTAATGTAGCGAAGGACGATTAAGGAAGGTTGAGTGGGTAAGGTGCTGGTTGTTTAGTTGCTAGAAGTAAAGTTAGTGGAACTGTTAGCTTCAGAGGTTATTGGGTGAGTACCAAGTTGTGGTGGTGTGGGTATGTTGGTATTGTAGGGAGGGACGATTGAGGAAGGTTGAGTGGGTAAGGTGCAGGTTGAGTAGTTGCTAGAAGGAAGAGTGTTTCTGTTGGGGATATAGTTTGGCGGACAATATGTGGATGTGTTGAGGAGCGTGTCGCTGTGCGAGGAGATGGTTTTGGTAAGGAATGAGATATCGCTTCTGAGTGAGGAGAGTTCTAAAATGAGGGACATAAGGACAAGTTCAATGGTAGGGGAAGCCAGTGTGCGTGTTGATGAGTGCTGTGGATCCATATTTATTGGGCTGTTGGTCGAGTTAGGGTTGTTTAGGAGGGGATAACGTGTGGAGGATGAGGAGGAAAGCCTGGAAGGGAGGTGGTATTATAATGAAGGGGAGGATCATTTTTGGAGAGCGGCGGTGAACAAGAGGAGGATGTAGGAAAGGTATTCATTTCGGACAGACAGTTCGGTGAAAGTGACATAGAGGAAGTAGGAGGTGGTGTATTTGTTGGATTGTGAGTTGTTGAAGAAAGCAGGAAGGTGTTGGAGGGTGATTGTGGGGGATATGTGGGGACAGTTAAGGGCGAGTAGGAAACTGAGTCAGAGATAGATGTGGTAAGGAAGTCAAGGGGAGGAAGGAGCATAGAAGAGAGTGTGTAGTTGTAAAGGGGGGTACCATGGGATAAGGGGAGAATTGATAAGGGAGTCAGGGGGAGTGTATTTTTGGAACAGGGGGGAATCTGGGGATAAGTGGCAGAGGGGTAAGGGATGTGGGAGTCAAGGGGGGAGGGGCATAGAAGAGAGTGCATTAATGGGATATGGGGGTCCCAGGAGGTAAGAGGCAGAGGGAGAAGCGGGAAGGGAGTCGAGTGGAGGGAGGAGCGTTGAGTAGAGGGTGTTTTTGGAATCAGGGGAGATCAACTGGTAAGTGGGGGATGCAGGGGGTATCGTTGTGTGGATGTAAGATGTGGTGCAAGGAGGGTGGATATTGGAGAGGTGGTTGAAAGGAGAGGTGTGTGTACAAGAGCTTATCAAATTAGGAAGAGGCGATAAGGGGGAGGGAGAAGTGAAAGGAGATGAAGACAATAAGAATTGGGGAAGGTCAGAGAGACGAGATAAGGGGGACGGGGATGATATGGGGGTGATGAATCTAGGGGTCGAGGGGGTGAGAGGGCAGGGTTTGGGGATTGTGTGAGGGTTTGGGATAAAGTGCTAAAGTGTTGTTCATTGGTAGTAGAAGAGGGAGGGGGTAAATCAGGAAGAGGCGATAGGGGGAGAGAGAGGTGAAGGGAGAGGAAGGTGATGAAAAATTGGGGTTGGTCAGAGAGACAAGGTAATGGTATCGGGGATGAGAGGGGGAGTGATGAGTCTAGGGGTAGAGGGGTGAGAGGGCAGGATTCGAAGATATTGTGAGAGTTTGGGATATAGTGCTAAAGTGTTGTTCAAAGATGTTGAGGTGCTTTTCAGACGCTTGGATGAGTATAGTTCCAGATTTGAAGATGGAGATATCTATTTGGCCTGGAAAGGAAGAAGATGTTGTAGTGGAGAGTTTTAGACCGTATGGGATGTTGCGTGAATTAGAGATCAGGAGGTGACTTGGACATATGCTTTTCCATTTAGATGGTCGTTTGGTGAAGAAGATTAAGTTGGTGATAAGTGAGGAGTTAAGGCTGTTATGGTGATGAGTAAATAAGGTTTCTGGGTGGAGACAGATAAGTTTGTGTTTGAATTTTTTTTTACCATATTTAGAGAGATGGGGTGGGTAGAGGATGGTCCAAGAGTTAGGGCCGAGTTTAGAGATGTGTGTGGTTGAGATTGATGGTGGAAGAGTGAGCGGAGGCATGATTTGGAGAAAAGAAGGGGGAGAAAGAGAAAGCACAGTAGATTAGATTGCACTGGTCCTCGAAGTGAGGATAGGAGGTGGTGAAAGGGGAAGCGGGGGTTGATTAAGTGAATCCAAAACAGACTCAGACAGTGAGAGGTGTGGGTGGGGTTTCTATTAAGCACAATCGGTGATGGGGCAACGTTATCGTAGGAAATACAATTTATAAAGAGAGGACATAATGGTCAACTACACATAGTAACATCAGGATACACATTGGAAACAAAAGCATAGTGACAAAAGGATATAACCTAGAGGGCAATCTGAACAATAGCTTGAAACATATTACAATGATAGGAAATGAGGGTGTTCTAAACAGAGGAACATCAAAATACACAATATAACAAAATACATAACGAAAAGAGAATATAGCGTAGTGAACAGTCAAGGAATACACAAATTAACGTTGAAAAAGATTAAAAAAAAAACTATTCGACTGTATACCACTCCACTCTATACTATTCCACTCTACACCACTCAACTCAACCCCACTGTACACCACTATACACCACTCCACTCTATGCTATTCCACTCCACCCACCTCTATTCTACAGCCCTCCACTCTTCAACCTTCCACTTTATGCTTTTCCACTCTACTCCACTCCACTCTATGTTATTTCACTCTATGGCGCTACACTCCGTCACTCATGTATGCCTCAACACTGTACTCTACTACACTCATAGCACGCCACTCTTGTTATATGCTTACCATGTAAAAGGTATGGCTGAGTATTAGGACTGCAGAACTTCAGAATGTCCATCTACACCATCTAAGGCTATCCGTTGGCTTCCTGGCTAGCTCGCAGTGCTGCACCCAAAACCCTAACCTCCCTGGGTTTGCATGTGATTTTATCAACCTCGCACAAGACAATCTGACTCCAAAGGAATTGTTGAAACAGATTTCACCCTTCTGTGGTTTATTTATGCATGCTAAAGGTAAACACAAGAAAGATATGAATAAAGTTTTCAATACATTTATTGAAACAATTGTAGTCTTGCAAAGAAAGTTTATTAGGCAGACAAAACGAAGCAATGTGACCAGCATTATGAACACAGTGAAAAGAATACACAGTCCAACCATGACAGTCTGATCTCTACATATTTTTCCTATCCCTACCCCTACTCAGAGGGTATAGTGGGGGTACCTTCTGCCCGATCTCAAAGGTTAGGTTAGCTCTGAGCCCTTATAGCTGAAGAAGTAAGCCAGGGAATCAGTCTGTAGTGGATTGCCAATACTTCTCTTCAGAATGGTAGATCATCATCAGCAGAGCTGCATGTTGAACACAGGATTAGTGCCAGGACAATCATGACCGGAGTGCTCTTCTGACCCGTAAAGGGCAGTGCATGATTTATAAAAAAAAGAAACCAAACTTTCCTAGATTTACAGCTCTGATGCAATGATTTGTCTGGATATTAGGAGCTGTCTCGGCATCCTGACTAGCTCCGCAGCGGGAAAACCATAATTTAACATCTGAATTTCCACCCACTTTCTGTCATCGATCTGAGAAGCTGACGCAAGCGGCAGGTTGATGCTGACAACTGCGGCTTTTGCAAAGAATGCCAGAGATCGCATCAGACACATTGCGATCTGGGTAAGAGCCAGGTCGAGCAACTCCCCTCCCTCTGACCCCATCTGTCTTATTTCCCCGCATTGTAACTGACCCCTCGCCCACATTTCTTTTAGGCACCACAGTTCATTGCAACTGACCAAATCCAGGGAGAGTTAGCACCGCTACGGCTGTAGCGTGCTATAACAGGAGCTAAAAGCAACTTTTCTAGCTCATAACAGGGAGGCCAGGGAGAGATTGTCTGGGAAGCGACCTACTTTTGTTTTCTATCAGGAACTAAATCTTAGAAATGGCTTTCAGACATATTTAACTGTAGTGACAAGAAATTCCCATTGCTTTGTTTTGACGCGCCTTAGGTTAGGAATTGTTCACCATCTTGTGGCCTTTCCAAATATGAAAAAAAGCACTAACTCTGCATGTCCATGTGATAATATTTCGAAACAAAGCTGCTGCCACTTTTTAATGTTTTGTAAATTTAATTATTTTATAAGAACATTTTATTTGAAACCTATCTTTTTAAAATATAATGTCCGGTCCACTAAAAACGCAATGAAGTTAATGTCTTCTTTGGAAAGCACATATATCTGTTTTTATGTTGCTTCATATATTTTAAAATGTATAGCTTCTAGGAAATCTATTATCCTGTGAGCATATATCCTGTTTTTACATTATAATGCAAAATGGTTGTTGTACTAATATTATGGTATCCAGTAATAGCTGTACAGGGTACCTTGGCAAGATTTGCAAAATATGTATGTTGTTAGCATTTGGCACTTTATTGCGAAATTTGCACATGATGCATTAATTGCTAAACACTTGCCACTTTGTGAATTGCTTACTACCTTTATATGGTACTGTATTGCCTCTTTGCACATTGTGTAATATAGGAAGTACATGGCACTTTCTTGCGGTTTTTGCATTTTTCGCGAAATTTGCACAGAGTGCATATTATTGGCATACAACACTTTACTGCAAAATTTGCACATAATGTACTAATCCCCTATACTTTAGATATCGTTCTTGCTGGCAAAAGGTATCAAATGCGCATATAGAACATGAGGGTTTGTAATGCGATATTTGTACATTTTGTATTATAGATGGCACCTTGGCATGTAACTGTGATTTCTTGTACAAACTATGGTACTGTTCTGTCCTTTTGCAGATTGTGTAACATAGGAAGCACATGGCGCTTTTCATGCGATTTTTGCACCTTTTCGAAATTTGCACAAAGTGCATACCATTGGCACATGACACTTTATTGCGAAATTTGCACATAATGTATTAATTTCCAGCACTTTAGAAAGCCTTCTTGATAGAGAATCGTATGGAAAATGCACACAGTATATAAGGTGTTGTAATGCGATATTGGTATATTTTGTATTATAGATGGCATTTTGGCATGTAATGATGTTTTTCTGCACAAATTCTATTTAGGTTGATGTGTAATTTTGGTGTTTTTAATACGATTAGGCCACAATAGTATTGTATTTTACTGCTTGCTTATATTGTTGTGTTCTACAAACCAAATAAAGCATTTGAAACTGAAATCAAAATAAATAAATTGTGTTTGGGTCAGCATATTTTCCTTTGCTTGTGAGGGGGTAAGTTTAATATAAAGGAAACTGGGTCTAAAGAATTATGACCAGAAAAATATGCAAACTTGTCCATATATGTTTTGAAGCTACGCACCGGGGAGTCTGGCAATTTTCCCATTGTGTAAGTTTGAAAACTGTATGTGGAACACTAGCTTTGTGTACATAGTGATGTGCATAGCAATGATAACAAAATATTTCTCAATAATTAGCAGAGTTAAGGTACAGATCTTTACTTTCAAATATAGCATAATATTGAAGCTCTGACAGCATTGATGTCACAGGTTTTATACCCCAATCATCAGAAATAAAACCAGGGGTAATCACTTCACCTACTGCAAACTTAAAAACTTAAGGAATCTTCAGAGTCTCTATAGGACCAAAAATATAATATTGGGCCTTGTCCCAAGCAATTTCATTAAGCACTGGAAAAGCAGTAATGGTCACAAGGGACAGGTCTCTTCATACTTTGTGTGAAGACAGGTGAAATTTCAACACCTCGATTACCAGTTTTGCAGCACAACACTCTGGGAGATAATATACATTCATTACAAAGAAGAAAAAAGTCACAAATTGAATCCAAAGATGCAGGAAAAGTAATGAGATGGAAATCAAATGTGAAACCATAGACAGATCAGATAACTGCATTTCAACTAAAGAGAAAAATAACATACACCATGTAGTGAAGTGTGAGAAGAATCAGAGGAAATATCATCAGCATCCACAAAGTAACCAGAAGCAGTCTGTACAAAAACAGGGGCCTGGGTTGACAAAAGAGAACTGGTAGATACCTCAAAAGTTGGTTCATCAAAAACAACTCTGCTGTTTGAGGTAGCAGAAATAAACTGTATACTCACGTTTCATGTGTGGCTTATATTTGCAGTGGTAACAGGAATCAATCAATAATTCATTCTCAACCCTCCCCAGCCTTTAACAACATTAGTGTTGCTCAATACCTGTATTCTTCTGCAGGCTAGTGCGAGGAGTCAGGGAACTACCCAGGAGTCAATGCGGCCTACTGTGTAGAACTGGGCACATAATGCAATTTTACTTGATAAATTGAGACAAGCAATATGTTTTTACAACCAGCAAAAAGTGGTAAAATCACAGTTCTTGATCCTTTAATGCTGAGGACTGCCACTGTTTTACAAAGACAGCAAAGGTGTTCATCTGCTCCCCTTTTCCAAGGTACCAGGCGAGGTAGTATTGGTAGGATGCCGAAGCGCAGATTTGGAAATTTGTCTTTTGTCTTTCGTGTAAGACCCATTTTCAGGTATTCCTGAGGTTTAAGAGCTTTGTAATCTTTCAGCACTGTCCATCCATGAGCCCTCTTGGCCAAAATGTCTTTATCTTCTATGGATGATATCATTTTGAATATTTTTGTTACCACCTCTTTGAAGCTTTTCTTGTCCGAGAGATCCCCTAGGGGATGATTAGCTTGCGCTTTATAAATGATTAAAGTCAAGTAAAGTAAGTCTGTGGATGACTCCCAGAGGTGTGCTTATTCCAGGTATTCCAGTGATTCTAGTAGATACTTCTTAGCAGGTGAGTTCTCTCGAGTAGTCAGTTTGGTACAAAGGTGGGCGTTTAGAAATCCTTGCTCTACGCCTCTGATTTTGCGCCAACTTTTTATGGAGGCGCCTCTTCTCTCCACCGTTTGTCTCTGGAGACCAAATTTGAGGTGGATTTGGGCAGGCGACACGTAGTTCTACAGGTGAAGATTGCCCTGTATGCTCTACTGATTATTTTATCTAGAGCAGTCGCGTCTTTCACTTGCATGGGTTCACTATCGTATGTGAGCATTGGCTCTAGACATGCTCTGATCACCTGTAGGATGAGATCCAGTGATCGATCAGGAAGAACTTTTTCAAGGGCTTTATTGAGAAGTAGAATGTGGTGCCCTTCCAACGGATGGCCTCTAGTTGAGGTTTAAACAAACCTCTACTGTCTAATAATACACCAAGGTGTTTATAGTTGGTTACATGATCTAGCCTCTGTCCATCCAGGAACCATGTAATTTTCTTAGTGTTATTATAGTTCACTGACATAACTTTTGATTTGTTTAAGTTGATCTGTAATGTATTGTTTATTGAGAACTGGTTGGTGGTGTCCAGAAGGTGTTGTAGTCCAATTGGGGACCAATTTATTAAGACCATGTCATTCACACCTTCTTTGCTGACCCTACCTGCTGCTGTCAGAGGTGCCGCTGCATTGCCGTGAGCCCCGCCACTTTGCACAAGACACTGCCCAAGATACTGCGGCCATTCTTGCAACTTTGCCCGGGACTCTGCCGCCCCTCTCGCCATCTGAGCTGGTTGCCTGAGAGAGTTTGTGACAACGAGGACCATATCTCCTAGCGTGCTTGGGGCCGCGCACATCGGGGGACGTCATCGAAAAGCGCCCGGAGGCGTTTAAATCAAGGCCGCGCCTCCCATTCATACCTTTTTTGCTGACCCTACCTGCTGCTGTCAGAGGTGCCGCTGCATTGCCGTGAGCCCGGCCACTTTGCCCAAGACACTGCCCAAGATACTGCCGCCATTCTCGCCGCTTTGCCCGGGACTCTGCCGCCGCTCTCGCCATCTGAGCTGGCTGCCTGAGGGGCTTTGTGGCAATGAGGACCACATCTCCCAGCGTGCTTGGGGCCGCGCACATCGGGGGACGTCATCGAAAAGCGCCCGTCGGCGTTTAAATCAAGGCCGCGCCTCCTGCGGCGCAGGTTGCCTGCGGGGGCACCCGGGCAAAGCCTGGGCCAAGGGCAGGCCCATCCGTGCCCGTCAGTGGCCGACTGGGGCCGGGGCCGGGCTAATCCCCTTGGTTCCTATATTTCCTATTGCACTTTTAATATTGTAGTAACAATCATTTGAGAGACTAGAGTGAATATTGCAAAAACGCTAAGCAGGAACTTAGACATAAGTAGAAAAATGGGTAAAAGGAAGCATGCTAGTCCTAAGCCTAATGGGGGAGGGAGGGCTATCGCGGACTCACAACAAACATTGTTAAGTTACTTAACGGGGGCGATGGGGGCCTTAGACAATCAGATAAGCTCAGCGGAGGAATTAATTAAGGCCAATTCCCTGGAGCTTAACCTTCCGGCCCCTACATTGAGTCCCAGACACACAGCCTCAAAGGGAAATAGTTACGAATGGTTGTGTTCAGCATACTGCTGATAGAATTTCCTTAAGTGACTCAGACTTATCCCAACAACCTCCCCAGAAAAAACAAGGAAACCCAACCCTCGCGGGTAGTAAGCACCCATTGAACTCCACAACCCACGCCAACATACACTCGCTTTCAGGGTATGAGGAAGAGACAGCAACCCCAAAAAGGAAATACACCAAACAAGAAAAGAAGAAAGTGGGAGCAGGGAAATCATCCACACAAGCACAAAGGGCCAATGACAGGGGTACGGCAAAGGCCAAAAATTATATCAAGTCCCTTATCATAGTGGTGGAAAGGCTGGATATGTATCTTAGGATAAGGCTGGATCAAATGGAAGATAGATTGATGCAAATAGAACAATCATTATCATCGCACCCAGGGCTCCTTAAAAATAATACCCATTCTGTCCATAACAAACAAGCTCCATTAGCTGAAGGGCACAACCAGACTAACGGGCATCCAGATAAACACCAGAACACCAACATAAGATCAAATACTCAGATAACTAACGCTCCCCAAACTATAGACCGAGGAAAGGGTAACAACCCTGTTAGGGCTACTATAGACATCACCTCAACAGGAAACCCTGTCCACCCCCCTTGTGCTTACCCATTTTCCTTCTCTAATTCTGATTCTCAGATTAGGGTAAAATCAGGAAGAGATGAAACTTTAGGTCTTCCTCCTGCAGCAACACCCAATGTAATAGTGTTGGCATATGTTCCACGAAAGACACCTCTAGAATTAGAGGGGTGGGAAACGCTTAGAAACAAGGCCTTACAATGGCTAGGGCTCAAAACAGGCTTAGATGACTGTTTATTCAGAGAATTTAAAATGGCCAGAAGGGTGCAGTGGGTGGGACCCGGTGTAAGATCTCTCGGTGTAAGGGGACTGTATTGTACTGAACTTTAGATCACCCTTGCTGGTCAAAAAAATTCTCTATGAATTGGGCAGTAAGTACATCATGAGGGGTGAGATAAACATATTCCCGTTGGGTTTTTTCAACCCCGCTCCTAACTGTATGTCACACATTCCGAGCCTTGAACTCTTTAAGAGACACAACCCAAATCAGGCGCTTCCCACAGCAAATAGATTCAGTATACTTTCTGGACTGGAAGATCAAGATTGACTCCTTAAAAGCTACCCACATCGCAGGCCCTCACAGGGACAAGAGACAGAGCTACCTGATGATGTTATGGCAGAACCTAATATCACATACGATCCTGTAGAAAACACTAGTGTGACCTCCCAAGGGCTCCTTATAATGGAATATCCCGATAAGGCCGAAATAAGTTTACTCTTCTGGAATGTCGCAGGTCTGAAATCCAAAATAAATAATGAAATTTGGATAAACTTTATTATTAAATTCAACATTATATGTATTCAGGAGACCTGGGCAATAACAGCAATGCACATAGAGGGCTACAAAAGTTTTTACTCTATGGCCCTGCCCTCAACTTCTGGAAGAGCAAAGGGTGGATTAGCCGTTTTTGTTTCGAACACCATAAAATCACTGAAAGGTGACCAAATTAAAGTAGCGGCAAACTATCAAATTATTACCCTGAAAGTTGATAAAACTAACCTTATAGCACTTGTGAATTTTTACAATAACCTTAGTCAGGGTGAGTTCACAAGTGTAACAACTAAGATCCACAATAGCCTGCTAGAGCTAAAAAGTAAAACAAGGAAGGACTTAGTTATAGTGTGGGGGGGGGGGACTTTAACCAATATATATGTGGGCACAGTTTCAGTCCAACATAAGGTCTCGAGGATGAAAACCATATCCCTCGTACTCATTTCCTGCACATCCCATTGGGGAACTCCTTAAACGAGAAAATGTTTGCCCTCGAAATGGGACTAGCAAACAAGCTAGTGCACCCCCCGATTCCACTTACAAACACATATCATGGGAGAGGTTCCTCCAGTGTTATTGACTACATATTAATCACTACAGCTTCAGCGTTCCGATTATGATATTTTGTAACGCATGATATCACATTAAGCGTAAGGGAAGGACAGTGGCAGTGTCTCCCGACCCCGCTTGGTGCCAGGTAATGCTTGTGAAAGCGGAAACTATATTTTAACTTTGTAGAGCACGCTGCAGACATTGAGACTGTTTGAAATTGATTAATAATTTTAAAAGCACTGCGCCGTTTAAAATTGATTTCTACTCATTTGAAACCACCCACACTCTCACATTTGGGAATAGAATTGATTGCTAAATCTAAATCCCACACTCACCACGCATCCTCCATTCAGCCAGAACTGTCAGGGGCTTCAGGGCTCTTCGTAGAAGTCTGTGCTCAGTGTTTCAGCCTGCCCGCCCTGGTCCGACTCGGTATCCAATACCGTTGAGCGGAGGGCGGGACAGGTACGAGTCAGACACGCCCAGGCACCCCGGGTCAGTCAGGCGGTTAGCGCTCTAGCCTATCACTTGGAAGGGCTATTTAGGCGGCGAGGAGGCTTGGCTCATCGCGGTAAGGGAAGGACAGTGGCAGTGTCTCCCGACCCCACTTGGTGCCAGGTAATGCTTGTGAAAGCGGAAACTATATTTTAACTTTGTAGAGCACGCTGCAGACATTGAGACTGTTTGAAATTGATTAATAATTTTAAAAGCACTGCGCCGTTTAAAATTGATTTCTACTCATTTGAAACCACCCACACTCTCACATTTGGGAATAGAATTGATTGCTAAATCTAAATCCCACACTCACCACGCATCCTCCATTCAGCCAGAACTGTCAGGGGCTTCAGGGCTCTTCGTAGAAGTCTGTGCTCAGTGTTTCAGCCTGCCCGCCCTGGTCCGACTCGGTATCCAATACCGTTGAGCGGAGGGCGGGACAGGTACGAGTCAGACACGCCCAGGCACCCCGGGTCAGTCAGGCGGTTAGCGCTCTAGCCTATCACTTGGAAGGGCTATTTAGGCGGCGAGGAGGCTTGGCTCATCGCGGTAAGGGAAGGACAGTGGCAGTGTCTCCCGACCCCACTTGGTGCCAGGTAATGCTTGTGAAAGCGGAAACTATATTTTAACTTTGTAGAGCACGCTGCAGACATTGAGACTGTTTAAAATTAATTAATAATTTCAAAAGCACTGCGCCGTTTAAAATTGATTTCTACTCATTTTAAACCACCCACGCTCTCACATTTGGGAATAGAATTGATTGCTAAATCTAAATCCCACACTCACCACGCATCCTCCATTCAGCCAGAACTGTCAGGGGCTTCAGGGCTCTTCGTAGAAGTCTGTGCTCAGTGTTTCAGCCTGCCCGCCCTGGTCCGACTCGGTATCCAATACCGTTGAGCGGAGGGCGGGACAGGTACGAGTCAGACACGCCCAGGCACCCCGGGTCAGTCGAGCGGTTAGCGCTCTAGCCTATCACTTGGAAGGGCTATTTAGGCGGCGAGGAGGCTTGGCTCATCGCGGTAAGGGAAGGACAGTGGCAGTGTCTCCCGACCCCACTTGGTGCCAGGTAATGCTTGTGAAAGCGGAAACTATATTTTAACTTTGTAGAGCACGCTGCAGACATTGAGACTGTTTGAAATTGATTAATAATTTTAAAAGCACTGCGCCGTTTAAAATTGATTTCTACTCATTTTAAACCACCCACGCTCTCACATTTGGGAATAGAATTTATTGCTAAATCTAAATCCCACACTCACCACGCATCCCCCATTCAGCCAGAACTGTCAGGGGCTTCAGGGCTCTTCGTAGAAGTCTGTGCTCAGTGTTTCAGCCTGCCCGCCCTGGTCCAACTCGGTATCCAATACCGTTGAGCGGAGGGCGGGACAGGTACGAGCCAGACACGCCCAGCCACCCCGGGTCAGTCGAGCGGTTAGCGCTCTAGCCTATCACTTGGAAGGGCTATTTAGGCGGCGAGGAGGCTTGGCTCATCGCGGTAAGGGAAGGACAGTGGCAGTGTCTCCTGACCCCGCTTGGTGCCAGGTAATGCTTGTGAAAGCGGAAACTATATTTTAACTTTGTAGAGCACGCTGCAGACATTGAGACTGTTTGAAATTGATTAATAATTTTAAAAGCACTGCGCCGTTTAAAATTGATTTCTACTCATTTTAAACCACCCACGCTCTCACATTTGGGAATAGAATTGATTGCTAAATCTAAATCCCACACTCACCACGCATCCCCCATTCAGCCAGAACTGTCAGGGGCTTCAGGGCTCTTCGTAGAAGTCTGTGCTCAGTGTTTCAGCCTGCCCGCCCTGGTCCGACTCGGTATCCAATACCGTTGAGCGGAGGGCGGGACAGGTACGAGCCAGACACGCCCAGGCACCCCGGGTCAGTCGAGCGGTTAGCGCTCTAGCCTATCACTTGGAAGGGCTATTTAGCCCCTCGTTGGCTCAAGCGTGCAGCGGTTGCGCGCAGAGGGGTGCCTACGTCAGCGCCTAAGACAAGCCAAAGACCAGCCCGTCTGCGCCCGTCCACGCCAGGACGGGGCCAGGAGCCATGGAGGCTGCTAAAATTATGCCTCACATACCCTCCCCGAAAAGGAAAACCTACACCCCGCAGGTACTGTTGGGACTTAACATATATCTGCCATTGGGCGTTAGATGTGGCGATCTCCCGGAGGTCGAAGGTCCTTTTTACTGCCACCATTGCCACTCCCAGTTCTCCACGCATCTGAAGGAGACCTACAATAGAAGTTGCCCCAAGCCCTTGAATCCTACTTCTACTAAGGCTGCAGAGAGCCCTCCCTTAGGGAAGAAAAATATCCTCTGTAATATCAGGTCTAAACACTCCGCGGAGGTTTGGGAATTAATTTCGTCCAAACAGCCAGACTTATGCTACCTTACAGAAACATGGCTCAAACCACACTGTACCCCAGCCATAACTCTAGGAATCCCGAGTAACTATAAAATACTCAGATTAGACCGTCCCTCAAAAATCGGCGGTGGGATCGCTATTGTACACAAAGAAGAGTTGACTATTTCGGTCCTAGAAGAACTCAGTTCCTCCGAAATTGAACTTCTGGTTTTTAAAAAAACCATGTCCCCCAAAGAAAGTCAGAAAGGTGCCCTAGTATATCGCCCGCCTGGCCCCTGCAATAATTTTTCCAACATACTGGTAGAGCTACTAGCCCCACATGGTAACAACGATAGAGATTTCATATTAGTCGGAGACTTTAATGTACTTAGCGAGAGGTCAGACTGTAGCGAGGCACAATCCTTATTAACTGACCTATCCTCCTTAGGATTAACACAAAGGAATTATGGATCCACGCATCAGGCAGGTCACACCCTTGACCTGATACTCTCCAAAAATCTGCTTGTCTCCTGCCCACCTGCAACTCAGGTGAGCTGGACTGACCATTTTATTGTAGAATTCACCACCCAACACTATGTACCCATGCCCAACCTCACTCCCTAGTGTCCGTAGACAGTGGCACAAAGTCACCGACACCACCTTTAAGGAAAAATTTCATCCCCCGCTTTTCTTACCTCAGGATAACATCGAAACTGCCCTCAATAAATTCGAAGGAGAAACTAAGGAAGTCATAGACAAAATTGCCCCTTTGAAACAATTCAATTCTAGACCCGCCAAAAAACAAGAAATCTGGTTTTCTGCCCATCTAAGAACACTTAAACTAAGTGCAAGAACATTGGAAAAAAGATGGAGAACCTCCCACCTTCAAGAGGACAAGAAAAAGTATTGGGATGCATTATCCTCTTACCACAAAGCTATTCGCATAGCACGTAAAACCCATATTGCTTCACAAATAAAAGATGTAGGGAACTCCCCTAGGGTGCTCTTCCAAATTTTGCAAACGTTCGTTAAGCCTACTGCATGTGAATCCCCTGAGATGGCATCTCAACAGCTATGCGACGAAATCTCCTGCTTTTTCACCAACAAAATTGACAAAATTTATGACAAAATAATTTGCGCCAACCTGGTAATCTCCTCAGATCTGGTGCCTTCCCAGATAAATACGGAACCTAAACTGGATATATACTCCTTAGATATCTTCCCTCCCATCTCTGTACAAGAAACCTCTTCACTAATACAACAGATTAAAAGTGGGAGTCCAGAGGACACCATCCCTGCCAAGATAATGCCCGTCCTAGCAGAACAACTCTGCCCAACGATTGCAAAACTGGTGAATCTTTCACTCAATTCAGGCACCGTCCCCAAGGAATGGAAACGATCCCTTGTTAGACCCATCAGGAAAAACACTGCCACCCCATGCACCGACTTAACTAACCTAAGACCCATCTCCTTACTACCATTTTTGGGGAAACTGATTGAAAAACATGTAAATCGTCACCTATCCGGACACATTGAACTTGCTAGCGCCCTGGACTACTCCCAGTCGGGATTTCGCCCTAAATATAGCACCGAGTCCACCCTCCTGTCTGTCACTGATGATTTACACATGTACCAGGACAAGGGCTTCTCAGTCATCTTGGTTCTATTAGATCTGTCAACACCGTGTCTCACACCATCTTGACCGAGCGGTTGTCGAACGCTGGCATTAAGAACAAAGCCCTTGACTGGCTGAAGAGCTTCCTATCTGATCGCACCCAGAGAGTCACCATGGGTGCGTATCGCTCAGCGGAAGTAGAGATCTCTAAGGGGGTGCCACAGGGCTCCTGTTTGAGCCCTACCCTTTTTAATATCCACGTGGCACCCCTGGCAGGAGTGATGCGCAGGTATGGCTTCATCCCCGTACCATACGCAGATGACACGCAGCTCCTCTTCCCTTTAAAGACTCTCTCCGCTGATGTCAGGAACTCTTTCTCTTCAGGCATGAAGGCAGTGGCAAACTAGATGTCCTCCAACTGCCTTCAATGTAACGTCAGCAAAACGGAGGTAATGTTGTTTGGGGGGGCTAAAATGCTATGGACTCCGGAGTGGTGGCCACTAGACCTAGGAGCAGTTCCTGAACCCAAACAGGTCGTGAAGAATCTGGGGATTCGGTTTGACCAAGATCTGTCGCTCAAACAACACACGAACTACATTTCAGGAATATGCTTCCATACTATCAGCCTATTACGTAAAGTCTTCCCTTTGTTACCTGACTCTGCTAGGAAAACCCTTGTTCAGGCACTGATCCTTAGTCGGATCGACTACTGCAATGGCCTGTTGCTTTCTGCCAACGAAGGGGTGTTGGCTAAATTACAGGTCATTCAGAACACGGCAGCTCGCCTTGTTCTCAACACCCCCCCCCCCCCGAGAACTGCCTCAAAACCCCTCCTTGAGCAGCTGCACTGGCTCTCAATCCGACAAGGAGACAAATTTAAAATATGCTGCCTGATCCACAAATGCCTGAATGGACAGGGGCCCGCCTATCTCGAGCGGAAATTTGTCCCTTATGTCCCAACACGATCTCTCAGGTCCAGTAACAATCTCCTTCTAGTGGTTCCCGTGCCAAAAAAAACAGACATGGGTGTAAAGCTCTATCCATTACTGGACCCAGTCTATGGAACAAACTCCCTCTGTCTCTGAAACAATGTAAAGAACACCTTACATTCCGAAAACTTTTGAAAACCACACTGTTCAAAAACGAGATCTAGTTTCCACTCACCCATCTCACGCCTTCTGTTTTACCGGCTCCAAAAGCGCAGAGATACTCCAGCTGGAGTTCATTCAAGCGCTATACAAACCAGCAAATAAATAAATAAATAAATAATAGTGTTACACTATTTCTACCAAGCACCATAGACAGAGGGAATCCCCTAGAACATCTGGGCCAGGCAATCCTGTCCCTCGATAGACTAAATGGCTATGCACTTAAATGGGGAAAAATAGATCCACAAAAAATTACAAATAAGATAGTGATGAATTCCTTTGGAACCATCGAAAAATGTCTCAACCACACTACTGAGTATCAGGCGGTCCTGGAAAATTTCCAGATAATCACCCACTCTGTAAAAGAAGCTCTTACTGCCAACGCAAGACCGAAACTGCAAAATTGAAGGGATGGTTTAATACAAATTGTACTAAAGCATACTCCAAATTAAAAAGAGCCCTTTGCAGACCAATTAGGGACAAAAATGAAATATCAAAGCTCACAAGAGAATATAATAGCGCACTAAAACAAAGGAAAAAGGAAAGGAAAGAGGAGTTATGGGCAAGTCTTCTTAAAAGCTGTGCTACAAATGATAACATTGATTTTTGGGCTGTAGTTAAGTCCCCCTTTCTTGTGGATAATAAAAGCAATCCCAAGTTAGATGTAGTAATTGATGAAAAAACTTGGATTAACCATGTTGCTCCGATTTTTGACTTACCTCACAAAGAAGATCCTCTCTCGATGATCGAGAATGAGGGAACTATTTCGGATATTAATCCCCCCCTTCCCTATACATCTTGACTTTACCTTAGCGGAAGTAGAGTCCGCACTATTAGCAAGTAGGAGTAGTAAAGCTCCGGGCCCCTACGGAGTTCCCGTAGATCTATATAAATACAACCTGGAACTCTGGGCCTCAATTCTAACTTGCGTACTGGAAGCATCCTGCATAGTGGGACTGCTTAACACATGGTCCGCCAGTATCCTAGTTCCAATCTTCAAGAAGGGAGATAGTCAATCCCCCTCTTGCTATCGCCCAATATCACTTCTGGACTCACTAGGTAAGGTGGCGGGCCGTATTATTTTAGAGCGACTCCAACTATGGGCAACAGAGAACATGGTCCTATCGGACCTCCAATTTGGATTCCGCAAGGTTCTGGGTACTACCGAACAGGTATTAAACTTAACACTTTTAGCAGGAAAATATGTGTCCGCAAAGGGTGGGTCTCTGCAGCTGACATATGTCGACCAATCTGCAGCATTTGACTGCGTCAGCCACAGTAAGTTATTGTCTGTTCTGCAGGAAATGGGGGTAGAACCAGCTATAGTGAATTTTATACTTGAACTTTATTCTGGAGCAAGAGCCCAAGTAAGGTATGGTACGGGCAGACAGTTGACTGCGGCGTTCGCTGTACGGCGGGGAGTAAGGCAGGGCTGTGTCCTGGCACCCTTTCTTTTCAAACTCTACACCAATGGCCTTGAGTTAGCCATGGTGGAAGGGTGGCGGGAGCTACCACAAATAAAAAAACACCCTATACCTGCCCTGCTCTACGCCGACGACGCAGTCATCTTAGCCCGTACTCCCAAGGAACTGCAGCGCGCCCTACCTAGATACCACACATATATGGCTGACCTAGAGTTAAAAATCAATATCAATAAAACATATGTCATGACCTTAGGCAGCACCTTACACAGGTCTAAGACAATATTCGTAGACAACCCTAAGCTGGAAAGCGCGAATACGTACCCCTAGCTGGGCATCGTGATAGAAATAAGCAATCGTGGAAACAAGCCATTGATACCAGGAAATTGCTGTTCACAAGAGCAACCGCGGCACTAATGAGCTTTTTGCATAGACTGGAGTAGTGACCCCCAACCGAAATAATATATATTTACAAAGCAAAATGCATAGCTACGGCAATTTATGGGGCAGGGATATGTGGGCAAAGGAATGTTAACTCACTACAAAAAGTGGAAAATTTCTTTTTAAGATATCTCCTTGCACTGCCACAGGGCTCCTCAACCTATTCTTGCCATGCAGAGTTAGGTCTGCCATTCCTGACAGACCTGATAAGAATCCAGCCCCTCTTGTTGTGGCATCGAATTTGGTCTTCCACGAAAACATCTTTCTGCCAAAATCTCATTCAGGATTGTCTTTCACTGGACAAAGCGCCCAAGATAGGATGGATTGCCTATATCAGGAACTTTCTTTACGATCTGGGAATGGCAGACTTTTTTCATATGCCCCAAGAAATCGCAAAGGTGTCTGGAAAATCCTTCAAATTAATTTGTATGACCCACTTAGAACAGCTGCGACTAAGTAACGAGGTGACAAAAAAGAGTGTACAACACTTGCTAATGATACAAACTACACTCTTCATCCAGCCTTATCTTACTTTTAACCTGACCTCTTATGATAGGTTACTTTTAACTCGGTTTAGGATGAAAATTTTCACCATTTTGTCACCTTTCCCCGAACGAATGACTGGGCAAGAAGTCTATCCCCATGCCCATGTGACGACATATCCACTCAAACAACTTTTCATGTTTTCTTGTTTTGTAAATTTTATACAGTTCAAAGAAAACGATGGCTAATCCCCATTTTAAAGGCAATGAGTTTACGCAGATGTCGCCCAGCATTCCTTTGATTGCAATTTTTAGGGGAAGTGTATACAGCAAACCTGGTAGCTAGGGGGCATATTATCAAGCCTGTGCGCTAAAATTATCGCCGCTTTATCGGCCGAAAACGGCCGATAAAGCGGCGATAATGGGCTTGATAATATGCTCTGTGGAATTCCAATCGAAGCCCATGTTAGATGTCTTCACATCTAACATGTGCTTCGATTGGAATTCGATAGAGCATATTATCAAGCCCATTATCGCCGCTTTATCGGCCGTTTTCGGCCGATAAAGCGGCGATAATTTTAGCGCACAGGCTTGATAATATGCCCCTAGATTCCTGAAATCAACATTAAGATGTAGGGCCAGCTTAGACCGCAGTATGAATTTGACACCGTGATTCTGAACTTGTATTTGCTTAAAAGCTATACTTAACTTTTTTTTACTTATGAAGAGACTGTTACTTATTTAATGCACTTTATGCTCATGTAATTTTAAATGTTCTCTTCTTTTTTAAAAATTGTTGTATTTTTTTAATGTACCTTTATGGTTGTTCTAAACTATGAAAACCGAATAAAGTATTTTTTTAATTTGAATTTGAATTGAAGACCAAGTCATCTGCATAAAGGAGATCTGATATCGAGATGTCTCCCAACCGTGGGGCATGCAATTTGGTTTTGTCCAGTTCTCCAGGAAGGTCTGCGAGAAAAAGGTTAAACAGCATGGGGGCTAGAACGCATCCTTGTTTTAGACCTCTGGTGGTGTTAATTTGCCTCGAAAGGTGAGTTCCAGATCCCAGTTTGATTTTGACCCAAGTGTTGGTATGCAGTAGTATCCAGTTTCTGCCAGAGTTTGCTACAGTCTACGAGGTCAAATGCTGCACTGTAATCTATGAAGCATAGAAGTAGCGAGCTCTTAGCTGTCTTAATCGCGTCAATGAGTAGAGTTAGCGCCATGATATTAGTTATTGTGCCCTGGCCTCTGCAGAATCCGGTTTGGTTCACTGGGATGATGTGTTTTAAAGTTGCCCAAGATGTTAGTTCCTCCAAGAGGAGTCCCGTATAGTACTTTTCCTTTGTGTCAATTAGGGCGATAAGTTGACGATTACTGGGATTACTCCTTTTGCCCTGTTTATAGATCAGACTTATTATTGATCCTCTCCAGGATGATGGAAATATCGCTGTTTCCCTAATTTCCTGGAAGACTGGTGCCAGAGTATCGCACCAGAAGTCAGCATCTTGCTTATACATTATTGGCGGGATTGTGTTGGGGCCGGGGGCTCCTTTCAGTTTCCCTTTTGCTTTGTAGCTTGATCCTAGCCGCTGTTACTACGTGTTTTTTTTCCTTCCTGCCTGATGGGAGTTTAGAGGTTGTTGTTCCTTCCTCCTCCAGATTTGCAGGTTTGCACAAAATCTCAGCCTAGTTGATGTCGTTGTTTTCTTCGTGTTTGTTTGTTCCTATGTTTTTAGCACGTGTTCATCGTGATTGTCTGAGTTTTTCCTCTAGATGGGTCCCCCTTTGTGTTTTATCATTGAAATGATTTGATAAGTAGTGGGCCCATTCAAATTCAGATATATGTGAGTTTATTCCATTATCGCCTGGCCGTTTTTAGGCTATGGATTGTTTTACCGAATCAGGCGGTGTTCTTCTGTTTCGAGTCATACACGATTTTCTCGTTCGTCGTTTGTTTGCCTTTTCTTTTCCCAAATCATCTTTTGTTGCTGAGCCTTTAGGGTTCGCAACTCCTTTTGCAGGGCTTCATTGCTCGATTGTTTGCGGAGCTGCCTTAAGGTCTGGTTTATTTTCTGTTTTAGGTTTTTTATCTCTGATGTGGTTACCTTTCCTAATGTGTTGCAGGATATGTTCCCTTTGCGTTTTTTTTGCTCTGTAGCATATGTTGTTCCGAGTTCCATGACGAATTCTTACCAAGCCTCTAATGGGTTCTTTGCCAAGCTTGTTTTCCGGTGAAAAATTATATTTGCATTCATTGTTAGTTCTTCTAATTCATTGGTCTTGCACCTTATCCGTCTAAAATTGGAGGTATACTCTGTGCCGATGCTTTCTCTTGGTTCCATATCGTTCCCACTAGTGACGCTTAACTTCACTTCTTGTGGTAGGTGGTCGCTTTGACCATTTCTCCAACCTTGAACACATTTATAATATCAAACAGTGTAAGCGTTGCAAGGGTGAAGTCGAGGTGAGAAGAAGTGGTTGAGGAGAAATATGTTAATGCTGGTGGTGTATCCTCTTTAAATCAACCATTTGGTACCCTCAGGTTTAGCTGCTCCAGATCTTTCAGCAGTTGATTTGAGCATCTTGTTTGCTTGTTTGCCGAGGCTGGGGCTTGATTTGGTATTCCCCATGCAATGTTAAATTCCTGTGCTATTTCGTCCTCCTGGAGTTCTCCTCATCATCTGTTCCAGTCCATGTTTTGCAGCAGCAAGGTGCGAGGAGAGGGCTGTGACGGCGAACGGCTGTAATTCGGCCAGGAAAACCTGCCAAGCCAAAGCCACGGAAGCTGCCACTGAAGCTGCTGGAAAGCCGCCAACTCGCAGCGGCAACCGCAGCCACAGCTGCACATCAGCCGCACATCAGCCGCAGACTGGTGAGTCGGTAAGCCGGGGACCAGGCCCCTTTCACCTGCAGCAGCGGTAAGCATTTTGGATTTTCTGTGCCGCCGCACGGTTAACGCGGCAGGAGGCGTACACTTGCACGTCTCCTCACTGCAAGGAGCGTGGTGAGGGGAGAGGAGGGAGAGAGAGGGTTGTGAGTGGCTGGGAGCCGCTAGCTGCCGGCTACTCAAGAAAATCTGTAAGACCAGGGACTAGCTCGGCCCTCGCAGTCAGTTCTTACTATTCATGATAATTTTGCTGCTTCTTGTCCTCTTTTTATGAGGCCATTGAGATCCGTAAGCTTTCTTTCTATCCCAGAGGGAGCGTCTGCTAACTTTTGGAGGACAGTCAGCTGCATGTCTAGTTTGTCAAATTGGTACTGCAGTGCTCTTGCCGACAGCTGGATTGTGTTTAGTAAGGTTACACAGAATATGTCAGTGGGACCTTTACTCCCCTCAAAGTACGGATTGGCAAGCTCTTCAGTGGAGCTATTGAGGGTGGGTTATACATTGTATGATGCAACTAGGTCCTCCCATTCTTGTGACGCCAAAAAGGTCATGTCACTATCTGTGGTGCACAAGTCCTCGTATAGCGAGTGTGGCGGGAGATTTGCTGGGTCATTACTCCTTTGCTTTTTCTCAGCTGTTGGTCTGTTGCCTTGTATAGTCAGTTGTTTGTGTGGAGAACTATTTTTTGCGTGAGATGTTATGATCACTCCATCATGTTTGCCTCTGTTTTCTGAAATAGATGCTGCAGTGGACGGGATCAAGCAGAGGAAAGTGGGCAGCTGTTGCAGATTGAATGCAGAAGGAGGAGCTCTTCTTCTCTCAGCCCCCAAGAGTGGGGGCGAGGCACGGTGGGCGAGGATCTCTGTCTCTCTGGCTCACTGGCAGGGCAGGGCAAGTCAGAGGCTGTGTCCGTCCTGTTTGCCTGACCTAGTTGCTTCTGTGCATCTGTGGATTTCTCTTGTAACCACCAGTCTATGGTTACACTTGCTGTTGCCACCTTATGCCTCCCTTAGTAGTAAAGCGCTGAGGTCAGGGAGTGGGGCAGGCTCAGCGTAGAGGAAAACCTGTGTGCAGCTCCTGCTGTGTTAAGCGTCAACACAGTGGCACTGAGGGTCAGGTGGATTGAGTGCTGCCAATGGAGAGGGCGGGGGGAGGGTCAGGGGCAGCCGTACTTAGAAGAATAGCCTGCCAGGTAGAGGGCCGAGCTAGGCCCCGGTCTTACAGCTTTTCTTGAGTAGCCGGCAGCTAGCGGCTCCCAGCCGCTCACAACCCTCTCTCTCCCTCCTCTCCCCTCACCACGCTCCTTGCAGTGAGGAGACGTGCAAGTGTATGGCTCCTGCCGCGTTAACCGCGCGGCGGCACAGAAAATCCAAAATGCTTACCACTGCTGCTGGTGAAGGGGGCCCGGTCCCCGGCTTACCGGCTCACCAGTCTGCGGCTGATGTGCGGCTGATGTGCAGCTGTGGCTGAAGTTGCCGCTGCGAGTCGGCGGCTTTCCAGCAGCTTCGGTGGCAGCTTCCGTGGCTTTGGCTTGGCAGGTTTTCCTGGCCGAATTACAGCCGTTCGCCGTCACAGCCCTCTCCTCGCACCTTGCTGCTGCAAAACATGAACTGGAACAGATGATGAGGAGAACTCCAGGAGGGTGCTGATTGAGTTAAACTGTGCAAAAGCCCCCTGCGTGATCTACAGAAAGAGCTTAATACTGACACCGTCCAGACGCGAAACTCAGAGGAATGTTGTGGAGTTTTTCGGTAACTCCATGGAATTCCACAGAGTACAACTCCACAAGCTTTTCTCAGGCCTTAACAGGACCTGGTAGATGGTATGGCCACCAAAAGATAATCTAGGCAGATTATTTAATGCTCTCCAGATCCCATAGAAAATGAAGAATCCAACTGCAACCTAAGCTAATACTCAAGTTAAGGATTGTTTTAAGTCGTGGTTTTTCCTTCCTACAATCACATTTTCTCTCAGGATGGCATGGAAAGGAATAATGCACAGAAACACCCAGTTTTCTCATAGTAGGCCTTAGAGACAATAGCATTGCCCTAGTATGAGTGGAATGCAGATACTGCATATGTCCTGATGAAGACTTGCAAATCTTTAGTAACAGTGTGAGCGTCAGCCGATTGTTGTGACCACACCACTTGGAATCTGGAGCAACAATCTATACAGCTAAGGATATAGGGCCATATTTTTCCCTGGTTTATGTTGCCCTTGTACCACGAAATGTGGTGCAAGAATGACGTAAATCTTAAGTCATATTTTTGAATCCTTGCAAAGCCTCTTTGCGTCTCTTTGAGTGGCTCCAAACATATGGAGTAAAGAAATGCAGCACAAATCACTGCATTGTATTATTCTGCCCTTGGTATGTATTCCATGGGCACTGAATGAGTGTCCCCATGCCACTCCATTGGTTTTTTATGAATTCCCAGATTTATAAGACCATATAAACCTGTAAAAATACGCCTCCCCAGTGGGGGTGTAACAAGGAGAAACATATATTTTTCTCCTTGCTTGCTTTTCTTGCATTCTGCAGCACACATAGAAAGAAGAAAAAGACTCTCAGGGTTGTTATTGTGCAGGAAGGTGCCTCTTCCTGCACAAAAACAATACTGCCTACAGCAGAAGCACCCCTGCACCATGGTGCAAGGGTGCCTGCATTGGTACTAGACTGCCAAATGGCACCATTGCATGGAAAAAGGACCTTCTCCTGACACAGGCAAAAGGTGCAGATGATGGACAGAATGCAGAATTAACTAAAAATGCACCCGAGGCACAGATCAGGGCTAAATCCATAATTTTTTGCACACCATCCCTTTCAAGTTTTGTCCCAACCATTTGAAAATCATTCTTGACCCTGCTCCCCATGGGAACAGTCCAGCCCGAACTGCCAAGCCAGGTCCTCTCTGGCCAGAAACAAGCATCCAGAGGTATCAGCCCTCATCAGCCAGGCTAGCTTGATTCTGGTGGAGTTGCGAGCATTGGACAATGTCTTGGCACAGTCTTCCCAGTTAGGACAACAAATGCAACAAGATCAGAAGATGGACGGAATGTTGAACAAATCAAGCAGTCACCGACCGTCACAGATCTTGGTTAAACCCATTGTTTTTTCATGCCATGCCATTCCGGTTTAGACCTAGCCATATGCAAATCAGTCTTGACAATGCTCCTCATGGGAACAGTCCAGGCCAAACTGCCAAGCCCATATGACAGGGCGCTTTCATATGTACTTGTATTTTGTGTCTTTGTGTCACAGAGGTAACCTTGTGTGTTTTTTTTGCCACCTTATTCTAGCTAAATAATGGGCAAAAGGAAGACTGTGGAATGGGCTTCATGGTCATCAAGATACTCCATCCTTTTCAGCTGGCAACTGCATTATGTACAGGGTTGATATTCTTTGTCTTAATGTGAAGATATCATTAAACCCAACCTCTCTTCTTGTAATAAGTCTACCAAACCTACCCAAGCGGTGCCCATTAACTATATACTTAATGTGTTTAGAAAATGCCAGGTGTGTGTTGGAATGCCTTCTGTGGGGAAATGAATGAGTATTACCCCTCTGGTGATCTGGAGAGGCCCTAGAATGTTTATAAATAAATAAGCAAATGAGTTCCGAAACCGCTTCTCAGTCCTCTATCCTGAAGATGTTTCAACCAAGGGGTCATTCAATGATGTTACTTATGTTCCCAGTTTGAAGTGTTATTCAATGCTTCAAACGAGAGCAAAATTTGAACCGTGCAAAATGCACTGGGTTGGTGGGAGATGAAAGAGCGCGGATGGAGACACTCACTCCTTGCATTACACTGCCCCCATCTAGCAGCTTCCACTGGAATACCTCCCCGAACTATTCCACAATCCCTCTACTTCTTTTTGGGCATGTGTGATCCCAAATAAGTGCTCCCTGGATGGGCTCTCCAAGGAAAGGGTTGAAAAAAGGATTAGAGTGGAGAATGGTAGTCATGGGCACACAAGAAACCTCCATTGAAAGATCTCAAATACTAAAGCCAAGAGGGATGGTACACAATTGGTTCTACATTCCTAGACAGGTAGAGAAATGTCAGGCCACAATATATCTTACACTGATACCAAAGTTGACCACGGGAGCCAGGGAAGATCGTGATTCACTCTTTGACAAAGTTCACACTGGTTCTGAAAGTTCACACTGGTCCTGAGAGGTTGAACACTGTTATTCTTTTATTAGGAGTGACATAGTAGGTGCAGATAGGCTCTCTACCAGATGATATGGTGAAGGTTTGTTTTTCTCCCGGGAACATAGTTGACAGTCTTATGGCCATTGACTCACAAACTATTTCTCAAGCTAGCACCTGCATATTGAATAAATATCGTGCCCCTACAGGAGACACCAGTCTGGCAAGAGGTGGTGCCAAACCAGCAGGGCGGATACAGCCAGTGGGACTTCTGGGGTCCTTCCTTAGCTTTGTTTTTGCCTTGCATGAGAGCTTTGCATTGCACTTTGTCTGTAGCTTTGAAAATCAATATATTATTGTTATCATTGAACACATTTGTAACATGCTGTATGATATGTTGAATTATGTCTTGAAAATGTTCCACAGCTGATCACACACCCAAATTAGTCTTTTGTACCAAACCAGACCAACATGTGTAGAAAAGGTTGTAATTATCTTCAAGTTCCAACTGGTGATAACCTTTATTCAAATCAAGGTGAGAGAAGACCTTTGCACCATATATTTGCATTATTATATCAGCAATGTGTAGCCCTGGATGTTGGAAGCATACAGCACATTCACTGTCTTTTATGGACAGTAGCTCTATGGGAGAAACCCATTGCAGAGGAGCAATATAATTCTCAATGATTTTCTGTTTAAGTAACACTTCAAGTTCTTTTTCAACAGGGTCTTGAAAATGAAAACCAATTTGTCTGCATCTTTAGTAATGGGACGAACATCTTCATTATTATGCAGCTTTTTTTACATAGTCTCAAGCTTTTCTAAATCATAAAACAACGAAAATATGAAACCATATCCGGAGGTGTACTGAAACTTAGTAGACAGGCACTTGACACTGTACCTTGAAGCACACGTGTGGTTGCTTGCACCTTAATTTTGTTGTGTTTCATCATTGCTACAAATTAAACTTGACTTTTTAAGGTTGTCAATGCAGCCCATGTATACACTTTGGTTTTCGATGGTGTAAGTTGATATAAAGGAGGCAATTCATTATATTTCTCCTCAAGCATAATGTTTATCAAAGCGCCACTGTCAATGATGAAAGGTATCAGACGACCACTTACTTTCAGGGTAATCTTCAAACAATGTTTGAATTACTTTGATGATTTGTCATGTCGACTTTTCTTTGACAGGCAGTTTTCTTCACAGGCAGACAATTCCACATGTGCATGCTTTTCTGAGGTAAATACCAGCATGACAAAACCATCTTCTTTAGCTTCACTTGATACTGATACAGAAGATCTGTTCGAATATGGTTTAGATAGTCAATCGACGTCGTTCAGTGTCAATTTGCCTTAACTAATGTTGCCACTTGGCATGTCGAACGCTGCTTCTGGAACGTGCTGGCGTAAATTTTGTCTGGGTGGTAAAGCACTTGTTTTTTCCTTTGCTTTGCAAATTGTCACAAAATGGTTTTCCTTTCCACAGCCTTAAGATAAAGATCCAATGGCGGGACATTAGCCTTCATTTTATGTGTAGACATCACTTTGTGTCCTTCAGTCTTTGCTTTGGCTTACATTTCCTACTCATAAACCCAAAGCCTCCATGTCAGCAACATGTTATGGCGGGAGTGAAGCACTCTGCCATGGCCATGGTAGTTACTCTACCGCCAAGATTAAAATCAGCCTCTACGTCGCTGACTATATTGTTTTCCATGGGAGGGTGTTTCAGTAAAAGTGGTTGTCCATGTGTAGTGCTTGATTTACTACAAAAGTGTATGGTACTGGTTGTGAATAATGAAACATAGTAAACATAGTTTAGAGTGTAATATAATCAAAAGTGAAGTTTGTGAATCACCCTAAGTAATACTTTGCCGCCCTCTGATATTTCCCTATTAATCAAATCTGACTTAGTGCTTTCAACTGTGGCTATGCCACTCATTTGTGCTGAATTTTTAACTGTTGGTCCGAATGTTGGAGCTTAAAGAGTGCATCAAAGCAGGAGTAAAGAAGTGACTCCCCCACCTTTCTGTGACATCATTACATCTAGTACTGATCCAGCCTTATACGATTCTAGTGCATCTCTGGGTCCCAGACACGGCACCTAGCCATTTGGAATCACCCATGTAGTGGGCAATCACACATGAAAGGGCTGCATGCAATCAATCTTCTCTCTAGTTAAGAGTTCACAACATTGTGTTAAAAACAGACATGTACAATACAAATCCCAACAACACTGAATAGACAACTACTTCAAAAAACGTCATATTATTCTCATTGTACACCTTTCTGCTAAAAGTGCTGGCAAAATTGAATACATATTTATTGGTGACTCCCATGGCAGGTAACACCTTCACAAAATAATTGCAATTTTCCTTTGTTTCTACAATAGGCAGAACTTGAAGAGAATTACATTGTCAGCTTACTTGCTAGTGCAATTCCACATACAAGATCATTATGTATTTGTTTACTGAAAAATGAACAGAATTTACAATTTTATAAGGTCTGCCAACACTATTAAACTTCAAAGTACCCATTGGCTGTTATTTTATGATTTGTGACTATGTTCTTTTTATTTGAAAGTATATTAGATCTGAAAAGTATAGATTGGGAAAAGATAGGGTCTGATGATTACATTAATCACATCTGTAATATTTTGCCAATCTGACCTTTTTGTTTCGAGTTTTTTCTCTAAAGTTTAATATAGAACGCTGCAGCTGGGCATAGTTAAAGAAGGTAAATCAATGGCTGCCCGCTGGCATATCAGTCATAATAAAGATTAAAAGGCAAGAAATTATCTTAACTATAACTGTAAAACATTTGAAAAAATAAAAAGGCTCACTAATCTCTAGAATTGGGCTTTTCAGAGGCAATAGGCAATCATTGTTTAATGTAATTATGCTCCTAATATATGTATTGTGGCTTTGGTATCTTTTTTTACTCATGCAAAGTATTCAATATGCCCATTTCCATCCAAATCAAGATAAAGCACCTTTCTATAAAAGTTGGTTCCAAACAGGTCGTAATACAATTAACTATCCAATAAATAATATCTACAGCTTTAATCTGACATTTGTTTTTTACAAAAACAGGGGAGCTGATTCACAATGGAGCAAGAATAAGAGCTTCCTGCACATCTGAAAAATGTAATGTTATTGTGCATATGATGGTTTTACATGGGAAACATCCATCACATTGCAGGTGTTACAACACATGCGATTACAACATGAACATTACAACAACCAAGTTTTTACGTCACAGTACCATCACAACGCAAGTCATTGCAACAACTTGCTCTAGGAGGCGCTCTAAAGGAATAGTATATGTTAATATTCCAACACCTTCCCTACTGTTGCGCATACTGGAGTTGGAATAGTAAATTATACTATTCCTAAGTCCAGCGCGTCCCCTAGAGCACGTCGTTGTAACAACTTGCATTGTAATGGTACTGCGATGTAACAACGTGGTCGTTGTAACAATTGAGTTGTCATCGCATGCGTTGTAAACGCATGCCAGGTAACCAGCTATATTAGTTTTACATGTGTCGATCAAACATAACTTGTATCTGCACAAAAGCAATTGAGAATAAGATTCATATTTAGGACCTTAAGTGGCACAGGGCAGCACAGCAAGTCACCTTGCCGCGATGCCCTGTGTCACAGGGAAAAGGCAGGAATTTGACATATTCATCCAATACAGGGAATTCCTGTCCTTTCCCCTTGCGCTGGTGCCATTTTGGCAGCCTAGCACAAAACACACAAATGCAGGGTGCCTGTGTTGTAGACAGGATTGCTTTTGTGAAGAAAGGGGCACTTTCCTGCACAAAAACAATCTTGAGAGTCTGTTTCCTCTAGAGAAAAACTAGCAGAAATAAAGATATTTTCCCTCATTATGCATCACCTGGAGAAGCGTATCTTTTTGGCACATTCCAAGGTTTACAAGTTTGGTAAATCTGGGAATGCGTCAAAAACCATTGGAGTTGCGTGAGAACATCCACACAATGCACATTGAACTTCTCCCTTGCACAGAGTAATGCAACACAACTATTCGTGCTGAGTTGCATTACACCATATATTTGAAGCCATTCAATGTCACTCAAAGTTGCTTTGCGTGGCTTCAGAAATCTGACTTTAGATATGTGTCACTCTTGCACCACCTTGCGCGGTGCATGAGCGACAGAAAGAGGGTCATAAATATGGCCCTACTGTCCACATGAGGCCATTTTTAGAGATTGCAAACGGAGATTCTGGCCATTTGGGACCGCTGAAAAGGTTTGTTGCATGTATCATCCCTATTTTATGGGTCAATAATCTGTTACCGAGTCACAAAATAGGGTTTGTAAGTCAATGTTAGGAAGGGATGTCCCAAGGGCCTCCCTTCCTAATATCCTGCTGCAGGGGTGCGTACGATGTTATTTAAAAAGCAAACACAGACATGGGTATCTGATGTCCCCGGCAGAACGCCATCCCTGTGTTAGTGACCATTCCCAATGGGTTGCAAATTGTGACTTGCTTCATGAACATTGATGAGGCAGGTCATTTGCTACCCCATTGGGAATTGCAAAATGTTTCTGAGACACAATAGTACATTCCCTTTTGCGACTTGCAAATTACAAGTCGCTACAATTAGCAAATTTCAAGTGGCAATTGGAAATGGTCGTACATGTGACCCATAGTGTTTATGTCAGCATGGCGTGTAACATTAAATTCCATTAAATTATTCAAAATGGGAACTCCTTAGTCACTAATAGCGGAAGGGTCATTGAGGAGCCTAAACCTACTGGAAGCGAGGCCATCTTAGGAGGAACAACAGATTTTTCCCAGAGTAGAAAAACAGAATGGGTTTAATTTATCAAGTATTTATCTTATCCTACATTGCAATCTTGCATCTTATTGTGCAGAAGTGAAGAAAATAATGAGGGAGGGTATTTAGGACAAAAGTTTCACTCTGTCATTTAAGAAGAGGATAATGAATTTGTAAAACAGATGACATAGATTAACAGAGGGTCAAGTGAACTGCACCCCCACTGTGATACACCTAAGCACCTGAGATAACCCTAAACACCTCATGCTCACATAGAATGGTCCGATAGATCTCAGTGTCTTAGCTCCCTTTGGAACACAGCCATAGGGAAAATCTAACGTTCAACACAACACTTGTTTTGTTGCACATGGTCTGTCCACGGGCAGCCCATTGATGTTCCGCAGCAAACAGTGCTAGTATTGTAGATTAATATATCATAAAGCAAAAGTGCTAAGCTGTGAGGTTATATAAAAATTTATAAAAGAACATAACACACTTCAAACAAATAGGACAAGAATATTCTCTTAACTAACTTGGACCTCCATAAAATAACATTATGACAAGGAGTACATTTGATTCCTGTTGTAAAACCTTGCGTCTTAAACTAACCTTAACCCCAATAAGGTCTGTCACTATCATCAACTGCCTTAAAATAGCACTGTGCCCTAAAAAAACTGTGATATATTAAAATGGTGTTAATTACTACCATTGACTGTAATAGGATAACATTCAGCTGTTGACATCAACAAGCAGGCTCATGGCTAATTCACACAGTGAAAACAAACTCAAATTCAAATTTGTAATTGGAAATATTGATTTTATTAAAGCAAAAACAATTCTTTGAATAGTCAATAGTCAAGAGGAATGGCATATTAAAATAAGTCTCTGGTTATGAAGCTAAAATGTCAGAGAGGAGCAGAAAACTAATTACAATATTTCCTTAATCTAGGAAACTGGGTTACTGGTTGAGATGGGTGAAACTCTACTCAAGCAGCAACCACAACTCTTGTCATGGTGAAACAAGCAAACCCCACATTAACCTGTGCTTAACCCTCTGGTAGCTTGGCACAAAACCATTCAGGTTTAACCTAGAGGCAATGTTCAAAGTATTCATTTTTACCACACGCTGGGTCTCTGAAGGAGTGTTTTATCCTACCAAAAACATACTGCTTCCAAAAGGACAGTCTAAAACATTTATTTATACATTTGGTAGTGTGTGAAAAGAAGAGCATTTAGATATTAGGACGAGAACCCTCACTCACCTGAAGGTGACATGCTTCATCATAGGGTTCCCTCCTTACATAAGGACCACAAGGTGCCTTAAGGCCTTTAGACAATGACACATGGCGCTATTGCTGCGAGGCTACAGGGCATGTCTCCCTGAATGGGCGGCATCGCCTTATACATTTTAAATTGATCAATTGAGTGTACTATACCCTGCTCCACCTACACAAATACGGTCTCGGTGATACCGTGAAATGTGAAAGGTGTGGTATTGATCGTCCACTTATCTTGGCTATGCCCTGAGGTAGAAAACAAGATAAAGGTGTCCCAAAATTGTAAGCACAAATGTACGGATAGGTTAAACAGCAAATCCAATTATATTGCACTCGTTATTAACATTATATGACCAGGAGGATCACGTATGTCAGCAAACACTCACCACTGTTTTCTGAATTCTAATTTTGTAGTGTCATTATGAAATGTTTTTATGGCTGAATTCTTTTTAAATTGTGTATGTAATAAATGTAAAATCTGTTTTTTATACAACGCATATATTGTTTTAGATTTGTATTATTGAGTGTTTGCTGACGTACGTGATCCTCATTTGAGCTTACAATTTGGGACACCTTTGTCTTGTTTTCTGAGTCTACTCAGTCCCTATTCTCAATAGTAGGGTACCTCCCTCCTTTTTGTGAACTTTGAACTATGTCCTGAGGTAGCCAGTTTCCGGAAACATGGTGATATTACTGGAGAGCCTCTGACTCCTGACCCATTGTTAGCTCCACTCGTCTTCTCCCAACATATTTGTAAAGGCATTAGGAGATTGGTCGACATGGGACTTCTGATTGCTAAGTGTGTGATTGCAATGCACTGGGCCAGAGGTCCTCTTCCCACTATAACGCAATGGTCCTGTGACATGCTATATTGCAACACACTAACAGAATTAAATATTGAGTTGTTCCCTTCCCGGAGTCACCACCAAAAATGTTGGAGCCTATATCAAGAGTATCTGGCAGATAAAGCATAAACCAGATAACAGTGGCATTTATCTATTTCTCCCCATAGAGGCCAGGCAGGTGGCGGTGGTCAGATGGTACTGGTTTCCCACTAGGGAGTTGTTCTTGAGCCGCTGCTTGATGTGTTTCTCTTGTGGACCGCTTATGTTGTGCCCCCTTGGGTTTTATTATCACGGTTGCTCCGCCATAATTTTATTATATTTTCTGACCTGTGATTGTAATTCGTCCCTTAGCATTCCTTGCCATTCCCTATTGTAATGCCTAGGGTGACCGTGAATTATGAATAAGACTGTTCCTAGAGTTATATATATATATATACATACTGTGATTGTTTTTTTTATATTTCTCCCTGTGGTTATATTTGATATTATTTGGTTTGTCTTTTTTGTTTTTAAAATTCAATAAAAAATTTTTTTTTTACAAGGACCACAAGGTGCCTTGTGTAGGCTATGACTCCTGAGTAATGATGACGAGTGAGGGGCAGGGTGCAAGAAAAAAACCTACAGTGTCATTAAAACTATCTCCAGGTGGGAGGAAAATAATTTTATTCCGGTGCCCCCATCGGCTAGATTTAAAAACATGTGAGGTCAGGGGTATAAACTACCCTATCTCAGTGGGCAATATTTTTTCGCCCCTCACAGACTATCTAAAGTTCACAGTCATTCATCAGGACCAGAGATAAACCGTCACTCTGCTGTGAAAAATCTAATCAAATACTAGCCATAAAATTGACTCGGTGATTTACTGGGTGAACTACTTTTGTCCTCAGTTTTCACCAAAGGCCCTGAAAAAAAAGAAGACAAAAAATCAGCAATTGCTCATATTTTCATTCATTTTTAACCCCATCCATCAAACTTAGGGGTACAATGGTGTACGGCAGGTTCTCCATCACCATCTACCACATTTGTTTAGGGGTAGGGAAAAGGGCAAAAGAAGAAGCAATGTTCATACCCGGTGTATAAAGACATATTCTACTCTGAAAGCATCAGTCTCCATAAATCTTTACAGAGCTGGATTTAAAACAATTGCAAAAAGACAACACTGAAAAGGAAATATATGTGGATATGTATATTATCAGAGACATTCCTGAATTATTAATCATTCTTGTCACAGATGCACATGTATCTGTCATGCAGGCATACTATTCCCCTTATAAAACTTTCCTGATGTTCATACTAAAAGGTAAGAATAGGCTTTGTCAATCGTGCTAGTCTATCACTTATTTCAAATTCAAAATTGTACCAAGAATTTTAAACCAAGCACATGTTAGGGGCATTCCAAAAGCGGGAGATAAGCAGAGACTGCATGAAATTTGGGCATTCCAAAAGAGGAAGCAGATGCCGCGAGAGTTGAGGACTCCATCTACTGCATAATTCTCTCCAATTGTCTCTACAAAGCCACACTTTCAACAAAGGGCCATTTCTACGTACTATCAGCACTCCCCATCAACCCTAAACGGCTTAATAAAATGTCTGCCCAACACCGACTTGGTCATGGTACCGACCGACACCGATCGCCGGTCCTGACCGCCCCATTAGGATGCGACAGAACACTGTTCGGACGCATTCCAGTATTTCAAATCGGACGCATGCATGACAGCCGTAAACCAGTTGTAATTAACCCTGGGCGGTAAACTACGCAATCTACAGCGTAGCGTAGTTGTTTTTCTTCCTCTCGCGCTCAATATGCATTCTCACAGGCACGGGAACAACTTACCGTGATTCTGCATTCGCCGACTCAATTTTCTATCCCATTCGCCTCCAGCACGAGATTTGGAATCAGGCTGCATGATCCTGGGAGACTGAGCAAACGGGAACACGTCATTCAGACGTGCTATCTTCCTTCTGGCGGCAGTGTTGGTAAGATCGTGTTCCCGAAAATGCAGAAACTACAATCTGGCAAAGAATATCTCTCTAGCACAAAAAAACCTTCTCGAAAATGATCATTTTGCTCAGAAAAAATCTTCAGATTGTGATTTGGCTGTTGTCTTTTGTGCAAGGAGTCCCTTTTTTCTACTCTTTTTTTCAAGAGGAAGGAAGTGCCCCTGAGTCTCCAACTTCCTGTTCCTGTCCAGCAGGCTCCTCCCAGTGCTTTGACCATGTGCTGTACACTTTCAATTGGATTTGGAGCTGGAAGGATCACTTTTTGGCTATGTCTTCTGCATCATATCATTGGATTGGATTTATTGAGGACTTTTGGATTTGAGATTTTATTTTACAAGGAAGTTCGAGAATTGGTGTACATGTTTGTTTGATTGGGGCTTTTTTTACCTACAGTTTTCTGGGCTTTTCATTGTTTTTAAAAATTATTTTTGTGGGTTGCCTGTACTTTCAGTAGGGGCCAAGTTGTATTTCTTTGAAATTTCAGCCAGTAGGCCTAGAGGTACCCATGGGTCCCACCATGTTTCTGTGGTGTCTGTTGAATTTCAAGTTGGTAACATCATGGATGGCATTGGATTGAATTGCAAAATGTGGTTTTTGGAGTGGACTTTCAGTTTTTGGGTGTGTGTTAACTAAATACGGGCTTTTCATCCAAAAGGTAACTGTAGAAGTTCATATAGTGATATAGGTCTGCTTGAGTTTATTGTATGCACTTTCTTGTTATTGTGGGTGGCCTGACCATGTGGTGGAGGCCATTTTGTGGGACCAGTCACTGTGCTTTTGCCATAGGCCTCCAAGCATGTGGCCTGCTCTGCCAGTAGGCCAAGAGGAACTACTCATCATCAATCATCATGTGTGCATGAAAGTTAAACAACTGTTGTGTTGTCTGTTGAATTTTAACATCATGTGTGGCATGTATGGCTGTGGATTGAATTGCAAAATGTGGTTTTTGGGGTGGAATTTCAGTTTTTGGATGTGTGTTAAAAAAATAGGGCTTTTCTGCCAAGAGATAACCCTAGGAGTTTAGCTTGCGTAGTTTTGGTAACTTTGCACAGCGCGAGAGCATGGACTTACAGTTTTTGTCTTCTTTGTGCGCTCAATCTGCATGTTCGCGCACGCAATAACGACTTTTTGTACAGTTTGCGATGCTGAACATGGTGATTTTTCAATCTGGCGAACAATATCTCTCGAGCTGCATTAAACCTTTGTTGCATGTGTATGTGTTGTTGTTGTGTAACTTTCCAACCTTTTTAGGCATGCAGATTTTCTTTTTTGCATCAAAGCGGTGTTTTGTAACAGGCATCCTTTGTCTGGCCATATAGAAATATAGGCCTGCTTGAGTTCATTGTTTTCCGGGCCTTGCCCTTGTGCCTGTGATGATTGACCATGTGGCTGGGGGCCATTTTGTGGTGGTAGTAGTAGTGTGCTGTTTTGCCACATAGGCCTGTGTGTCTTTCCATTGTTCCTCTTGGCTTACTGCTTCCATCCCCATTGGCAGCTGCAGGTCCCTTATGCTGTATCCATCCCACATGATGCACAAATTAAGGCCAAACAGGTTTCACTTCCACTACATTTGTAACTTTTTTCTTTGATTTTCTTACTCATCCTGAGTGTACACAGTACACTAGTAGTACTTAAAATTAAAGTACAACAAATTCCACGTTTGACTGATGTTCTTCTGGCTTTTTTGCTTTTAGGTGCACAAAAGACTGAGGAGGAGGTGTCTGTCATTATCGCCTGTTGTACTGCCAGACAGACGTCCTTCTGTTGTACGCGACGTGACGTGTGGTGTGACCTGACAAGACATCTCAGCAACTTGTGCAACTGAGTGCTGCTGACATCTGAAGAAGATGGGCCCAAAGAAAGCAGGTACCAGGTCCTCCAAGACCAAGAAAGTTGCTGAGAAGAAGGAAGAACAGAAGAAGGACACTGAAGTCTGGTGTTGACCCCAAAACCTTTTTTGGTAAAACCAGAAATTATGCCTGCAGTAGTGGTGTTTGGGCGGCAAACTGGGGGCAGCACCTCCGCATCAGTGGGCCCAACCCACCAACCCAGTCCCAAGCAGATGAGTGTGTAAGAGGTAGCCAACCTAATGGTGGAAATCAGTGATGCTGAGCCTGACCGATTTCAAAGTAGTACACAATCAACGCATGGGGGAACACAGCAGATAAGTGGTGAACAACAAGAGCCGCAACCACCGCCCGCAATAGTAGTAGTTGTTGTTCCTCCTGAAGTAAGGGCAGTTCAGGAAATTGAGCCTCATGCAGAGGAAGAAGAAGAGGAAGCCACTCATTTAGGAAATCCATTGTCTTCCAAATCCCCAGCAAGGAAAAGGAGGGTTAGTCCGTTGAGTTCTTCGCCAAGCATCCCTTCTGATGATCTAGATCTCACTTGGGAGCCACAACAACCTGAGCATGAGAGGGAGACACATCCCAAGACCAGGCTAGGGAAAAGGAAGGTTCCAGAAAGCCTTAGACTTATGGAGGTCAATGTAGAACAGCAGGATAATGATGATGATTACCCAATCATCATGAAACATCACTATTTGCCCGAGGACAAGGAGACCAACATTATTACCCTATCCAGAATGGCTGTGACTAGAGATGTAGCATGCATATCTCCACCACAGGTAACCCCAACACGACCTCCAGCTTCCATATTTACATTAGCAAAGGGCTGGCAGCGTCCTACGTCCAGCACAAGCACCACCTCAGCAGAAGTAGGTAGTGGTACTGCACAGCCACAGAGTCAAATTTAACACACACCCTCCAGTTCATCCGGCATTGGAAGTGGCACCTCCAGCAGGAGACAAAAGTTAAGCTCCTAAGTGTGGGACTTCTTTACGATAGCGAAAAAGAGGAGAACATTGCTATATGCTCTATTTGTCATACCTCTGTTAGTCATTGTAATCTTGGTACAAACTATGGTACCGGAGGCCAAATGACCCATCTGAAAAAACACCACACAATCAACTGGGAGGACCACCTTTGTTGCATAAAAACTGGAACCATTGCTGTTGGTGGGGATAAACGAGTAGAAGGTCCGCTCACGGTAGAACAGGAAGAAGAAGAAGAGGGAAACATTCTCTCTGGTATTGGTACACAAAGTAGCCCTGTCCCCAGCACTTCATTGGTACCGCCCACATCCTCAACATCAGCAACATCTCAGTGGCACAAGAGTAAGAGTCAGCCTGGGATACCAAGCAGTACTGCAATGCAAAAAAGTGCTGCTTTGAGCAGAACAGAAAGAAATACCACTCAGCCTACCATTCTTAGCATGATTACTAGGCAGGAGGGACAGTACGAACGCAACCACCCAATAGCATGTTTGTGCAATGCAAAGCTGGCTAAAATGTTAGCACTGGACCTTCTCCCTTTTTCTTTTGTTGAAGGGGTGGGTTTTCTGGAATTTGTGACAACCATCTGCCCAAAATGGAAGGTTCCCAGCCACTACTATTTAGCCAGAGTTGCTGTTCCAGCACTACATCACGTTGTGCTGGAATTGCTTGGAAAAGCCTTAAAACAGAGTGCTGTTCAGAGTATCCCCCTGACAATAGACATGTGGACGAGTTGCCAAGCCAGTGATTATACTGGATCTCTTTTTCGGGTGTTAGAGAAAAGATATTTGCAGGTGTTGACACTGCTGAGATTGTTAATGACACTCGCAAACATGCAACGATAGCCATGTTTGCTATGGAGAAATCTCATACTGCTGCGACCATTTTGGATGAGTTTAACAGCAAGGTCTTTAAATGGCTGCAACCAAGAGGGCTTAACATTGGTTTTGTTGCCATGGACAATGGCAGTAATCTAGTTAAGACCATGAAAGATGGTGGCTATTTTAGGGTCCAGTGTTTGGCACACTGCATTAACATTGTTGTTCAGGATTTTCTGAAAAATGAAAGCAAAGTCAGCAACTTACTGATCACCTGCAGAACAATATGCACACATTTCAACCATTCATTTAAAGCCAGGAAGCAGCTGAGGGTCATTCAACGTGAGCGCAAAATGCCAGTCAAAGCACTCATCCAGAAAGTGCCAACACGTTGAAACTCAACTTTTTACATGCTTGATCGTCTGTTTGAGCAGTACATACCACTTAATGCTTATGTCATGAAAAGAAGGTTAGGGGATCGTACTGTGAAAGCCATGACCGTTGAGATGGGCTAATGAGACCATGTTAAATTCTTGACAGAGATGCTACTTCCTTTTGAGGTCTTCACACGTGAAGTCAGCAGGGAGGACTGTACTATGGGCCAAGCTATCCCAATGTTGTACATGCTAGAGCAACAGCTGAAGGAGGTGTCTAAAACATACGAAGGTGTGGATGACAAAGTAGACGCATATTATTTGGCGGACGCCTTATCCATTTGCTTATCTGAAAATACAAGGATTCAAAATAACATTGAGTCACATCGATGTTACACTATTGCCACAATTTTGCATCCATGGTAAAAATTGTTTCTGAACAGTAATGCAGTAATTCCTTTTTCAGAAGTGGATGTTGCCATGTACAAAACTTTGATAGCTGAGGAAGCCACTGATTTAAAAAAACGAACGGCTCTTCAATAGAGGCCTGCCACCCCAGGAGTAACCAACACCACCAATAACATCACCAACAGCACCATCAGGATCATCAGCCACATCAAAAAAATGGTAACTGATTGGTTTCTAAGGAAAGGGTTTGGTAAGTCCATTACTGATACAAAGTCAAAAGAGGTCAAGCAAATTGGAGCACCCCTGAACATTGAGTGGATGGTCCAGGCCTATCTGGATGGCACAACAGAGGTCTTAACGGAGCAAAGCCCATTGGTGTATCGGTATGGGAAAAGAAGCCAATGGCTGGTGCTCAGCAGGCTGGTGATAAAGTATCTGGCTTGCCCTGTTGCATGTGTCTCTTCTGAGCATGTTTTCAGTGCTGCTGGTGCCATTGTAACTGTGAAAACAACCAGTCTCTCGCCCAAAAGCATGGAGAGGTTAACCTGATCAAAATGAATCAGCACTTCATACCATCGGAGTGCAAAATGTGTGAATCACAGCAGGAAGAGGAGAGCGACTTCGAAGACATAAGTAGTGGGTTACATGACCTACTTCGGTCCGAACCACCAGAGAATGAAGACAAGCTCCTCTTCCCTGACAACTAGGCTTTCAAATTGTTACTTTCTTCCTTCCTTTATTTGTGTATGTATCTGTCCTTCTTGTTCAAATCAAATCACAACAAATCCATCTCCACCGTCTCCTATTTTTATTTCCCTATTGGAGTTGCATTTAATTGTCCACTCCTCTCCTCAGAGTTCTGCTCCATCTTCCTGACTCGACCTAAATACATTTCCATCAAGCCAGACATTGGATGGAGATGGAGAATATTACAAAAAATGTTGCCTCGAACAGTCCCTCCATAAGAAGTGAAATGTACGTGACTATAGCAATCTTCTGTTTTGTTTCCGAGTCGAAATTCATCACTGTCCTAAGGCTACCGCCTAGGTCTGCAGGCATCCACAACTCTTCACTGTCAGACCTTGAGCAGGGATCAAAAAGTAAACTCATCACTATCAGAAGGCTTGGCATCTGATCTGACAGCCAAAGAGAAGAGCAAGACAGGTATAATTAATGAATGATGCCATGCATTGCATTGGATGCTTGCTGACTCTGAGCGAATGTGCATGAAGTCAAACTTTACTGGTTAATCTACAAAGTACAAGTGGCTCAAGTGACAGTCAATGTTTCCGAGCGGTCTGGACTTAATCGTAGTCACTCACAACAGACTGAGTTGGTGCTGGACAACACTAAGCATGGGCGAAATTTGCGAATTCGCTTTCCGCGAATTTGAGGATTTCCCAGCGAAATCGCAAAAAAATCAGCAAAATCGCGAATTTTCCAGCGAAATCGCGGATTTCTTTGCAATTTGCCCTGGAGTACTTTCTACTGGCTAATCCAGTAAGTGCTCCATCATTGGGTAAATGTATTGTGCTTTTACTACACTGCAGCTGCGTAAAGGGCCAGAAGATGTGTCTCCAGTGACCATTTGTCCCTGTAACACTGTCACAGGCACACATGGTCACTGGAGGCACATCTTCTGGCCCTTTTACACAGCTACAGTGTAGTAAAAGCACTATGGGGCAGATTTACAAGCCGCTTGCACCTCTTTTGCGCCGCAGTTGCATCACTTTTGTGACGCAGCAGCAGCACAAAAGATGCGCCATGGTGCTGGGTATTAACAACGTGCTGCATCTGAGAGATGCGTCACGTTGTAAAGCCCTGCGCCATCAGGAGGCGTTCCGTCGCAGGGGAGGGCATTCCTGCGCAGGAACGCCTCCTAAAAGTGGGTGAGTGAAATCCTCAAGATTTCACTCAGTCACTTTTAGGCAAATGCTGCGTCAAAACCCTGCACCTGCTTGAAGCAGGCGCACGGCTTGACGCAGCATTGGGCAGATAGGGCCCCCCAGAGCATTGCTGGAGCTGTGTCACGCTTGCGACGCAGCTCCAGCAATGCGCTGCTTTTACGGCACAGATGCGTGACGCATCTGTGCCGTTTTTTCCACATGGTGCGCCGCATTGTAAATGCGGCGCACCATGGGTGGCAGAGCTGCGGCGCACAATAACTTGCACATCCCTGGGGATGCGCCAGTTATTGTAAATCTGCCCCTATACATTTAGCCAACGAGGGAACACTTACTGATTAGACAGTAGAAAGTACTCCAGTTGAGTAGAGGTATTGTACAAAAAGGTGGCATCTTCGTGGACAAACACGCAGGGCGGGATTCATTCTGCCCCCTGTTAGACTCATTTTTTGTGCCCTTCTGCCCTCTGTTAGACTTGTTTTTCCCTTGTTTTTCTGCCCTTCTGCCCTCTGTAAGACTCATTTTTTCCTTGTTTTTCTGCCCTTCTGCCCCCTGTTAGACTCGTTTTTTGTGCCCTTCTGCCCTCTGTTAGACTCATTTTTCCCTTGTTTTTCTGCCCTTTTGCCCTCTGTTAGACTCATTTTTTGTGTCCTTCTGCCCTCTGTTATTCCCATGTTTTTGTGCCCTTCTGCCCTCTGCTAGACTCGTTTTTTTTGCCCTCCTGCCCTCTGTTAGACTCGTTTTTGTGCCTTTCTGCCCCCTGTTAGACTGGTTTTTTGTGCCCTTCTGCCCTCTGTTAGACTCGTTTTCCCCTTGTTTTTCTGCCCTTCTGCCCTTTGTTAGACTGCTTTTTGTGCCTTTCTGCCCTCTGCATCACCAGATCATCACTCAACGCTGCCCCAGCATCACTCAGCACCACCACATTATCACTCAGCAACACCACATTATCACTTAGCACCACCACATTATCACTCAGCACCACAACAGCACCACTCAGCACAACCACAGCACCACTCAGTGTCACCACAGCATCACTCAGCACCACCACAGTATCACTCAGCATCACCACATTATCACTCAGCACCACCACAGCACCACTCAGCACCACCACAGCATCACTCAGCACCACCACAGCATCACTCAGCACCACCACAGCACCACTCAGCACCACCACAGCATCACTCAGCACCACCACAGCACCACTCAGCACCACCACAGCACCACTCAGCGCCACCACAGCATCACTCAGCTCCACCACAGCATCACTCAGCACCACCACATTATCACTCAGCATCACCACAGCACCACTCAGTGTCACCACAGCATCACTCAGCACCACCACAGTATCACTCAGCATCACCACATTATCACTCAGCACCACCACAGCACCACTCAGCACCACCACAGCATCACTCAGCACCACCACAGCATCACTCAGCATCACCACAGCACCACTCAGCACCACCACAGCATCACTCAGCAACACCACAACACCAATCAGCACCACCACAGCACCACTCAGCACCACCACAGCATCACTCAGCACCACCACAGCATCACTCAGCACCACCACATTATCACTCAGCACCACCACAGCACCACTAAGCACCACCACAGCATCACTCAGCACCACAACAGCATCACTCAGCACCACCACAGCACCACTCAGCACCACCCCAGCATCACTCAGCACCATACCAGTATCACTCAGCACCACCACAGCACCACTCAGCATCACCACAGCACCACTCAGCACCACCACAGCACCACTCAGCGCCACCCCAGCATCAATCTGCGCAACCATTCAACAACAACTGGTTCAAATATGTTCTCTCAATGTTTCAAGCTTTATTACAAATGTCACAAAAAAATGTTAATATTTCACTTCTGTTCTTGGATTTTCGTCACGATAAAATACACTGAACATAATCTTCACAAAAGTTATTTACAAAAGTTTAAGCTATTGCCATTATAAATTAAAATCACTTTTGTTTAAGTATTAATTATTTAAAAAAATTAAAAGCCATTGTAATTAGTAAGATCAAAACATCAAAGTCACGTAAATACAAAACATGTTGCATTTCAAATGCTATAGGTGTCACATTTGCGAAAGTTATAACTATTGGTATTGTTAGCTATTTTCAAAACCAACACATAAATTAAAAAAATTGTCATTTACAAGACCAATAGCTCAAACTTTCCTAATGCGAGACCTATTGCATTGCAAATGCTTGTTTTTATATCTGTCAGTGCTTCCTGTTGAGGTTTAATTATCATGACAGGCACCTCATTGCCTACTTATAACTATTCTCTGACCCTGCTTCAAGGGTCAGAGCAGGGTCAGAGAATAGTTACAAGTAGGCAACGAGGCGCCAGGAAACACTTACAGGCTTACAGCAGCAGGTGCCCAAGTTGAAGTTAATTTCTTTGTAACCCTTTTGTAAAAGGTTACAAAAAATTAGCTTCAACTTTTGCACCTGCTGCTGTAACCCTGTAAGTGCTTGGCTGAAAATAAGTCCCCGCTGATTCGCGGATTTTACCGCGATTTTGCGAGATTCGCGGATCTCGAAATCGCGAAAAATCCGCAAATTCAGCGAGCGGAACAAATTTTCAGCCCATGCTTAGACAACACGCACACGTACCACAGCATGATGATGATGACCATACTATCTTTGCACGCAGTCATTCAGTTGGATCGGAGATGATTGACTGTGTTTCATGAACTGGCATGAAAGGTAAACACAACAATTCAACAAGAACCACAGCAGACCTAGGCTACATGTACATGTAGTGGCGGAGTCAAATAGTGGTATGACTGACAGTGGCGCATTGATTTAGTCACTTGATTTGGAAAATGCTAGGTTGCTGTATATGCCTTTTGTCTGGCTCTGTCAAAATTTAAGGTAAATGGAGGTTGGGTCATAGCCCGGTGCCGTGGGCCTGTTCTGTGCTGGCTCCTGTCCTGTTGTTGTTGTAGCTTAATGCTGTGTAAATAGAGTAGACAAAATGTATCCAAGCCGCCTCAGTCTGAAAGTGTTCTCGCTTAAGAGTCTTGTCTTCTTGCACTACACCGTAATTGGTGCTTTTTTTAAATTCATTTATTTTTCAATACCCCTTTTGTTTTTCCATTTACACTTACAGGCCGGCCTTTACCCTGTGCTATTATACTGGGAGCAGCAACTCACACTTACCTTACCAATCCGCATCAGGCAGGCAGTGGCACCCAAGAATGATGTGCAGAGTGTTCAATTCAAGGGAGGACCAAGATGAATGAAGAGATGCAACTCCTCAATTGGACCTGGATAATACAGTAACTTTAGTATCATATCCATCTTTCGTCTTTTAAATAATTTGATTCCTTTTTTCTCTTCAATCATTACAACTGTGTTTTGTTGTGTTGCTGTTTGTTTGCTATTTGATCCCTACAACTATTTTTTAATTTTCTTTTGCTAGCTTTAAAGTAAGCCCTGTACAGCAGGTAATTTGGATCTCTCTGACGGCATATAGGCAAGGAAACTTCATATAATACTTCTGCCCTGTACTGTCTAACTGTGTAGTTGTAGTTAGTAAGTACTACTCATTAACCATCAAGTTATCTTTGTCATGCATGCATTTCCCTATTCTCCTTTTATAGATTTATTGGATAGTGGATCATCGTCGTCTTCAAAGATTGTGTTATACTTTTGTTGTGCCCATGCATACTCTTTTTCTTTGTCAAACTTTTCCCCAAACCCCCCTTTCCATCTATTCATCAAACCCTAACCCTCTTCCACTGGGCTGTGTGATTTATATTGAGGTGGAATGTGACTTCATTAAATGTACACAAACAATTGATCACACACTTGCTGGGGCAGATGTGGTGAACGCAACACTAATTCAATTTCAAGGCAGGGTGAGGTACTTCTTCTGCTTGCCCACCCATGCTCAGTCTATGTACAAGCCAATTTTTTTTCCAAAGGGACCCATCTAATACATCATAATTAACTGCAAGCATTGATTGTATTCATCATCAAATTCAACATCCTACCACACAGCAGTAAAGTTTATGAATTACGATTGTGTTAAGTCACTCCCTGACACAACTACAGTTTATTATAACTTCTTAACTTCTTGTACTAGGCTGTCCCTGCCACCATTATGTTTTATTTTACTTTAGCAGTTGCAATATTGTTTGTTTGGCATTCTTCTTCTGTATTGTACTTTACGTTGTTCTACTACTCCTCCCAGAGTCTCTCTCATGGCATCTTCTCCATTCTCTTGGGAAACTATGCAGCCATTGCTGTGCCGAACTTAATCATCATCAATCACAGGTAAGATAAGTTTGCTGGGAGGTATAATGGACTAGGAGGAGCGACTGACAGTACTAGTAGGATAAATATAACTCAGTGAGGGGTACCGCATCTATCTGTTTGTGTGTTAGACCATTGGCAGATTATTTAAATCCAATATTGGCTGCTGCCCTGCAGCCGCCTGAAAACCATGTGACATAAATAAATTTGTAAAACAGTAACCCCCCCACAAAACATTAACATTGTATGTGTGAGTATAAATAAATAAAATGTATTTCCCTAACAAAAATAATCTATCCCACACCTGACCCACCCCTCTCCCTAACCCCAACCAATGTCCAAAATGAAAAAGTCCAAACAATGTCCAGAAACCCCAACACCCAATTCCCACCCACCAACAAATGTAATAAAAAAGGGGCAATTTAAGGGGTCCTTTTACATTTGGCGAACTTTTAGGTGTTTGTCCACCCTTATATTTACTCGCTCCTCTAACTGCTCCTCTAGCTGTGCCACCCAGGGGAGAATTTTGCGGTGAAATGCCCTGCACTTGCATCCAGGCAGGGGGGGCAGCAGTGCTTGAAAATGTGCGGCGGTGGGCAGCTGCTTGACCACGGCACCGTACCACTGGAGGCGGGGCCTGGCTGAGGCCCGGGGCATTGGAAGCTGCTGCCATCTCCTCCTCCTCCTCCTCTGCCTGAGCCACCAGCCAGCGGTACTCTTGGCAGATGGCCTCCAGTTTCCGGCACCGGGCCTTGGTTGCCAACTCCTTCCGCGTTGGTTTTCATGGGAAGGAGGATCAATAAAGAAACAAACAGAATTGTAACCAATACTCTTAGCAAAACAGTAACACAAAATTAATTCAACACATAGTGGCACAGTAGTACTAGCAAGTGCAGTACATAACATTTGTGATAGGTATCTATCCTCCCACTTCCTCGGCCTCTAACATTTGTTGGAGTTTTTTTCAGGCATTATACTTGCTCTAGTACTATGGACTCCAGTACACAGAACACCAGTCTTTTTCATATCTCTAGTTTAGCTAAATTACATAACCTTGTTGTAGCCGGCATGCCAGCTCAGTCAGCTAAGCTTGCACCCAAGACAAACATATGAGTCAATATGCAGACTCCCATTACATTTATTTACTACTGTTTACAGGTGGGGAGCTCGTATTTTTCTATTACGGCTGGCACTGGCCATACTCTCTCTGTCACATGAAGGGCAATTACTCAATTTTACTTTCACTCTGCCCTGGCTACTACAAAAAGGCGGATTAATATTATATATCTGATCCACAGATCATTGCTAATATATGGAACGATGACATATCAGTATAGTGGCGGTCAGTGGTGAGAGTGCTCGTGGGTGGTGATGTGGGGAGGGGAGGGGCATGGTGGGGTGTAATAAACTATGGATTGCGTGCAATTACTGGTAAGTAAACATATAAATAAATAAAACACATTTTGTTGCACGCACTGCATTCATAATCCATAGTTTACTACACCCCACCCTGCCCCTCCCCATCCCCACATCACCGCCTGCCAGCACTCCCACCACCGACCGCTACTGCATAAGGTACTTTGTTCATCGATTGTGTAGCCAACAGATAGGCCACCCTTTTCACGCTGGCTGACACAATCAAAAATAAATTAACACAGGTAGGAAGTGGTCATCTGAGCCAGAGGAAGGCACTTGATAATATATATGATATGCTTGCAAACTACTGAGTCAACTATATTCTGAAAATACTACTTTTATATATTCCCCTCCGCTTTGCTACTCTGGCGCAGTTTCTTTTACATTCTCTTCACTGTAAGACTCTGCATCGAGTGACAGTCTCTACCTATGCTGTCTATGATGAATACATCCAGGCATCCATCCATTAAAAGTAAATGTCTATCATTCTTTTTTATATATCGCTTAACAAATCTTAGCTGGTTTCACCAACAACCACCCTTCCTTCCTTGCCTTGACTTTGAGTTTGACCCAAACACCGCTGATGAATCTTGCTATCCAGTATCCACCCATACTGTGTCGCCCACTCAGGCAGGCATCTTCTTTCACCTTCTACCCATCCTTTAACAACCCATGCATCTGATTCCTATCAGCCACCTGCATGCTGCTTCCAAAGTATCCTTCTCCGCTAGTCATATTACATCTCGCAGGCCCTTCCTCCTTCCACCCTTCTTTCCCTTTTTGTTCAACACATCCATCAAGGTCATCTGATCTGACTTTTAGTCTTCTCCATAAAACTTTCACAGCTGAGTTGGAGTCAGATAGAAGAGGCCATTGGTTACTAAACTCACGCTGGTAATGCTATTGCTAATGCATTGGTATGTAAATGTGTAAATGTAAATGTATAGGCATTTATATAGCGCACTACTTACCCGGAGGGTCCCAAGGCGCTTCGACCGCTGCGAAACCCTTCCTGGCTTCCCTGAGAGATGGTCTCTTAATGGGTATCTCCAGGGTGAGACCAGGCTTCCCCGGCGGTCTGGTGGGGCCGTTAGTGAAGATGAGGCAAGCTAATGCCCAGAGTTGCCGAGTGTGATCGCTGATCAGAGTGGGCACTGAGGCGAGAGAATTATCGAGTCCGCTGACCCTGGTCCAGAAACCTGCCACGCCGGGAATCGAACCCTGGTCCCGGGCCGTCCTCTGCTCTCGGGTCTGCCGCCTCTAACCAGTGAGCCACACTGCTAGGTAAAGGGTATCTTCTTCAACCGTTGTATATTGTTCACTACAACTTCAAGTTCATACCTAATAAGTCTCACAGTACAGTGAGTGAAGTGTTCCCCTTCCAGCTAGTAGTAATGCCAATAAGTAATGAATATAACTTACCACCGCCCACCACTGCTGCTGGTTTCCCCCCTGGAGCTCCTGCAGTGCTGCATCTCCTGCCCCCTCTGGAATGGCAGCATCGCCATCGCTGCTGGCCCCGCCAGCACTGGTGGTTGGTACTGGTAGTACGCCTAGAAAAAATAATTACACATTTTTAGATGCATGTACTCCTCCCCCTATTTTATTCGTTTTCACTAGGAAGATTGAAAAAACAGTTAATAGTACAAAATGTACAACATACACCATCACCAGTCCAAATTGCATATTAGAGTAGAGTTAATAGACAGACATAAGTAGTATCATGGTCATCTCTACTCCTACTCTACTCTTTGGAAAGTTAGCCTGAGCCATGTAACCATTTTAGATTCATGTCTGCTCTTTTGCGCATGTTCCTCGCAGCTTGTTGTGAAGTAAGACGCCTTTGAGGCCACATGAGTGTTGCGTACAAGTGAAGAGGTAAAAAAACGAGCCACTTTTTTATGGAGTTCGGTTAGTCCCTATTGCTTATCCATAATGTTACACTTTTTGGCATGACTGCGAAATGCTTGCATAATTGCATTATACTGTCTAACGTGCACCATTTGTCTCATAATAGGCAGAAGATTCCTTTCTACAAACCAGAGCTTACGATGCATGTAACCAGTATTTCTACGTTCGACGGTGAGGGGTCTCCCAGAATTCACACAGTACTTTTGTCTTCTATCATGCACTTGTAACAAATGTTTACTGTTTTAATCTTATGCATTTTGCTGTTGGAGCTGGCTGTATTAATTTCATAGAAAAACGTACAAAGCTTGTTATTTGAAAATAAATAAACGTTTTGAACTTACACATAGACTTTGTGGTATTTGGTGTGGTGTTTTGGACTTACACGAGTGAGTGAGCGAAAGGGTGTTATGTTCTGGGTTGTGTAATCATTGGGTATCTTTGTGTGGGGGTTGGGGACCTAATGAGACACTATAGCTAGTCGGTCAGGGGATTGTGGGTTCTGACTGAGCTATGAGTAAGGTCCAACCCCCCATCACCAACATCCTTTTTTCTTGTGCATAGTTCTGTATGTGGCTGTGCAGACTCCCCACAACAGTAGTAGTATGTACTACTATCCTAACAAAAATACTAGTCAAATATCTGGTTGGGCATTTTGTTGGCGGGAACTGTCAAAGCCTCAAGATTAAAGAGGGCAACCCAATGGACAGGACCTAGTGGCTAGAGCTATTGGCCAATCTGAGTTTTATTCAAAAGAAAACCTTAAATAAAGAGTGGCCAACTGGGCAAGCTTAGCTACAGACAGACTAATAGTAGTAGTACAGAGAGTCATAGCAGAGGCAGTTAGAAATATCTTAAAGGCAGGGATAACCAGAATTTAGAAACAGATAGTCAAAAAATGGAATTAGGAAGTGGAACCGTAATTAATAGTTCAGAAAAAAATAAGGTGCAGTAAAAGTTAGGGAAATATAATTGTTAATATTAACTACTGGAGGACTTACTGGGGCCAGCAGCAGGGCCCTCGGTAGAGGAGTGGCCCTCTGGTGGTTGTTCCGCAGACTCGTACCCCGTGTTCTTGCGCCTGGGTGGTGCTGATCATGTAAGATATAATAAAGAAAGAGACAAACATTAATGAGTGCTGTGAAACAAATAAATCATTTAAAAAAATGATCAAAAAACATTTTAGGAAACAACTATTGCAATAAAATTGACCTATCTAATCAGATCGACTACTGGCTCGCAGAATTTACGGACTAGTTATTTATGAACACTACTCAAATGTTCCAGAATACTAACGAAGCCTAAGTACCACCTGACCTAGACCACCTATCCTGACGGGCTAATTGTTCAGTAAGTCTGTATTTCCATTTTATTTTTGCCTTCAAAAATGCATAGATGAGATGGAGGACACATGCATAAATGTGTGCATACACCAAATTGTTGGTTGGTTGTGTCTGATGTTGTTCTGCTACTGACTGACAATGCTATACCTACCACTCACTAAACAAACTACAAAAGGTTCTACAGAGGACTGGGGTAAGCAGCACTCAGTGACAGAGGAGGCCTCATGCAGACCGTAAAATAAATATGAACTAATACAAACTAAACCTAGTACCGATCCACCACTTTTTCACAGGAGGACAATGGAAGGACTAGACACTCTCTAGCAATAGCATTAACTAACTTCAGTTCCCTAAAGTAAACTCTTACCCAAGCTAGCGCAAAGTTGCAAACAAGTAAGAGTAGTGCTGAGCACCTGTGTCCTACAATCACAGAAGATTTTTAAATGTAACTTACCTGCAATATAAGCACCAATAATCGTGTTATTCGTCAAAACATTATACACAATACTTATACTACTATAAATTAGCTACTCACCAAGCTCCATGACCTCGACTAGCAGGTCCAACAGGTCCTGGTCCCGGTCCAGAATGTCTGACCATCGGTGGGCCATCTGGTTGTGGGTGCACTGGATCCCTGAGCAGCGAAACACTGCCCAGCGCACCTTTGCCCACCGGCGGTGACGCTCCTGGGTAGGGTACCCGGAACCTGGCCTGCCGCCTGCTGCCAAGGTCAAGGGGAGGTGGCGCTGGACAAATAAAACAAGGTCGGCCCCCTCTGCCTCGCCAAAAAGCTGCCGGGCCTGCAACCCTGCAGGGCGCATACTGCCGCAAGGCAGCCGGCTCTTGGGTGCAGGCGCTTGCCCTTTGAGCCGGTACTGCTGCCCTTGGCCATGGTTCTGGGTGGAGGCGGAAAAGAAAAGTTAGAAGGAAAAAATAAAGTTAGGGGGAAGAAGTTGGAGCTTAAAGAAAGAAGTAATATAAAACAGTAGAAAAGTAAAAAAAACACAGTAAAAGTAGAAAGAAAGTGCAAAATATAAACTTAGGCACAGAGAGGGATAGATGATCAATAAAAAAGTCAGAAAAACAGTGTAAAAAACTAGGGATTGCAAAGATTAAGTAAGGATAGAAAACTAGGCCCAGAACCATAGCATTGAGTGAAAAAACAAGATGGCCGCGCCCATCGCGACCTAGTGGATAAGTTTGCGCGATATTTCACCGTGAGCACGCAATAAGCATCGCGAACAAGTAAATCACGTTCTCGAACATGACATGCACATTGCGAACACGTTATACGCGACCCGGAACAGGAAATAAAGCATTGTGAGCGGGCAGGACAATTAAAAAAACAAGATGGCCGCGCCCATTGGCGACGGCATGGGTAAGTTTGTGAGATACCATCCCCCGAGCACACAAACAGCGCCCGAACACGCACAATGCGATCCCGAACTAGAAAAACGCATCGCGAACAGGCGCGACAAGCAGCTAAGCACGCTCGCGAAGCTTCGCGTAGCTCAAGTAGTGCAAGACTACGCGCACTATGCCCAGGGTTAGTTGTAATGCATGCTCTCATATTGAAATGGGAGGTGCAGTTCATCTCTATATAGCACTAGAGAAACCCTACTACACTACACAAATGGGTGAGCTGGACACATTACTTCTTCATAGAGAACAAGATTGGATTTTCAAACTCAGTAGCCATCTGAAAGGGTTTAATGATGCAATACCTTGGTCATCCCTCTGATGTTAACACAACCTATGATAATATTGTAAACTATCAAATAGAAAGGTCACTCTAGACTGTCAACACATTGTATTAATTACCTGAAATATAGGCGTCCAAAACAAGACATAGGTGAGAGAATACACTATGGACAATTATTTTTAGATACACGTTTTATTGATATTGCTGGATATTCATATATGAAGAACAGCCATTGGTCAGGATAACCAGAGAAACATGACAAAAACATAACAATGAATTACTTTGAGCTTTATTTGGTCCCTTTTTCCCTGCACATAGCACTTTGCAACTGAGAATGCTCAAAGAAGTAGTGTATGGGGAAAAATAGCACAGTGCTAAATCGGGATACACATGACATCTGATGTTCATTTTATTATCCCAAAATATTGTGAAACAAAATGGTTTGAAAGAACAATGCTAGTAATTTCAGAAGATTGTCTTTGTATTCACATTTCTCGTACTCTTCCAGCATTGTTTCATATGTAGAATAGTTCTCACCATAGGAATTATTAGTCCGATGAGCATCCGCACTTCCTGGTTTGCTGCTAATGATTTCACTCTGAATAATAGTTCCAGTATGGTAAATAGATACAAATGAACGCCGGTGACAGCACGCTAGCCTCTCTCCAGCTCCATCTCCTGACGCGGTTTCCAGAGCACATCAGGTATTTATGGCATAACAGAATGGGCATTAAGTGTTGATGGGGAATGCTGATAGTACATAGAAATTGCCCTTAGTGGAAAGCGTGTCTTTGTAGAGACAATCGGTCCTTTTCATGGAGGAACCGTGTCAAGAGAATTAGGCGGTAGACATTGTCCATACCTCTTGCAGTCCCTGCTTATCTCCTTCTTTTGGAATGCCTGATTTTCAGGCAGTTTCTGCTTATCTCCCACTTTTGGATTGCCCGAAACATGTGCTTGGTTTAAAACACTCAGGACAATTTTGAATTTGAAATAAGTAATAGACTAGTGCAATTGACAATGTCTATTCTTATATTTTAGCATGAACATCAGGAAAGCTTTATACAGGGAATAGTAGGCCTGTATGACAGATTGATCTGCATCTGTGATGAGGATGATTAATGATCCAGGTCTGTCTCTGATCAGTATACATATCTATATATTTTTCCTTTTACGTGTTGTCCTTTCATAATTGTTTTTAATCCAGTTCTGTAAACATTGATGGGGACAGATGCTTTGAGAGTGAAATGTGTCTTTATACATCGGGTAAGAATATTGTCTCTTCTTCTTTTGCCATTGATTCTACCCCTTCACAAGTGTGATTGATAGTGATGGACAACCTGCCTTTTTCCAATGTATCCCTAATTTTGATGAATGTGGTTAAAAATTAACAAAAGATTGAGCAATAGCTGTTTTCTTGTTCTTCTTTTTTTCAGTGCCATAGGTAAAATCTGAGTAAGAGTAATTCACCCAGTAAATCACCTAGTCAATTGTATGGCAAGTATTTGATTTTTGAAAGCAGCTTGACAGTTTATCACTGGTCCTGATGAATTCCCAGGAACTTTAGATAGACGTTAAGGTGTAGAAACATGTTGGCCCACTGAGCTCGGGTAGATTTTACCCTCCGTCCCCCCATGTTATTGACTGTGTCCGATGGGGCATCAGAATAAAATAGTTTTTTTCCACCTGAGATAGTTTTAATGACACTGTAGGTTTAGTTCTTGCACTCTGCCCCTCAACCATCATCATTACCATTCTGCTCATCAAAACACCCCCGCTCCTTCCGGTGATACTCTGGAGTCATAGCCCATCTTGCAGTCCTTGTGTGTGGAGGGTTCACCCTTGAGTGGTGAGTGAGGGTTCTCATCCTAACAGCTAAATGCTCTTTTCACACACTACCAAACATACAAATAGTGTGTAAGACTAAAGTATTATTGTAGCACCACAACACCAGAAACATCCAACACCAATTCAGAAAAATAGAGTAAACGTTTATAAATTAGTTGAAACCAAAATAAAAATAATTCATTCAGTAGAACAGAATATATGCAATTTTAAAGATTTCAGTGAAAAAAGTGGCTAGCAGCACAAAGCTGGTCGCCCTGGATTGGGACAAAGTCAGAGTTTCAGGTCACCCACGATGGAGTAAGGGCTGGCTGCAGGAACCAAGAAGGGCCTGCTGAACAAAGTGCCTTAAATGCTGGTTGGGGACCATGGCAAGATCCTATGTCAGTGATGCGTTGCTCAGTGGCAGTTCAAAAGAAGCGACACAGCTATGATGCAAGTTTCCGTACCATTGTCAAGCATGCCTTCGATGGGGTCGTGCGATGCGAAGTAATGCACCGAGAATGTGTCACAGAGGTGGTTCTGAGAGGCTACGGGCTGTGACGTGATGTTCTGCCCAGACGTCAGTGTGAATTAAACAACAAGGGGTGGTGATGAACAGAGTTTCTGAATTAAGCAGAATACTCTCACCCAGTCAAGAGATCAGGGCTAGATCCAACACCGTTTTTTTAGCTCACTGCACCATCCCAGCTCAGAACCTGGCTGTATGCAAATTAGTCTGTTCCTGTCCCAGTGCATGATGGGAACAGGGCAAACCAAACTACAAAGCCAATTCTTTCATTGGGAAGGAAACAAGCTTCCGGGGACCGGTTTCTGGCATTACAGCCGTCTTCGGCCCGGCTTGCTTGAATCCTGATGGTGCAATGAGCAAGGGACTCACATCTGAGTATACCCTTCCACGCTTATGGTGGACAAAATAATTAAACAACAAGGGGTGGTGATGAACAGAGTTTCTGAATTAAGCAGAATACTCTCACCCAGTCAAGAGATCAGGGCTAGATCTAACACCGTTTTTTTAGCTCACTGCACCATCCCAGCTCAGAACCTGGCTGTATGCAAATTAGTCTGTTCCTGTCCCAGTGCATGATGGGAACAGGGCAAACCAAACTACAAAGCCAATTCTTTCACTGGGAAGGAAACAAGCTTCCGGGGACCGGTTTCTGGCATTACAGCCTTCTTCGGCCCGGCTTGCTTGAATCCTGATGGTGCAATGAGCAAGGGACTCACATCTGAGTATACCCTTCCACGCTTATGGTGGACAAAATAATTAAACAACAAGGGGTGGTGATGAACAGAGTTTCTGAATTAAGCAGAATACTCTCACCCAGTCAAGAGATCAGGGCTAGATCCAACACCGTTTTTTTTAGCTCACTGCACCATCCCAGCTCAGAACCTGGCTGTATGCAAATTAGTCTGTTCCTGTCCCAGTGCATGATGGGAACAGGGCAAACCAAACTACAAAGCCAATTCTTTCACTGGGAAGGAAACAAGCTTACGGGGACCGGTTTCTGGCATTACAGCGGTCTTCGGCCCGGCTTGCTTGAATCCTGATGGTGCAATGAGCAAGGGACTCACATCTGAGTATACCCTTCCACGCTTATGGTGGACAAAATAATTAAACAACAAGGGGTGGTGATGAACAGAGTTTCTGAATTAAGCAGAATACTCTCACCCAGTCAAGAGATCAGGGCTAGATCCAACACCGTTTTTTTAGCTCACTGCACCATCCCAGCTCAGAACCTGGCTGTATGCAAATTAGTCTGTTCCTGTCCCAGTGCATGATGGGAACAGGGCAAACCAAACTACAAAGCCAATTCTTTCACTGGGAAGGAAACAAGCTTCCGGGGACCGGTTTCTGGCATTACAGCTGTCTTTGGCCCGGCTTGCTTGAATCCTGATGGTGCAATGAGCAAGGGACTCACATCTGAGTATACCCGTCCACGCTTATGGTGGACAAAATAATTAAACAACAAGGGGTGGTGATGAACAGAGTTTCTGAATTAAGCAGAATACTCTCACCCAGTTAAGAGATCAGGGCTAGATCCAATCCCTGGTAGCTTGTCTCCTTTCTGGTGAAGAATTGGCTTGGTAGTTTAGTCTGCCCTGTTCCCATGATGCATTGGGCCAGGGACAGACTAATTTGCATATAGCCAGGTTCTGAGCTGGGATGGGGCAGTGAGATAAATAACGGTGATGGATCAAGCCCTGATCTTTGGACTGGGTAAGAGTGGTCTGCTCAATTCAGACACTCTGTTCATCACCACCCCCTTTTCTCAATCGTTTTTGGCCACTATTGGTGTGGCAGGGTATACTCAGACATGAGTCCCTTTCTCACAGCTCCATCAGGATTCAAGCAAGCCGGGCCGAAGACGGCTGAAATGCCAGAAACCGGTCCCCGGTAGCTTGTCTCCTTTCTGGTGAAGAATTGGCTTGGTAGTTTAGTCTGCCCTGCTCCCATGATGCACTGGGCCAGGGACAGACTAATTTGCATATAGCCAGGTTCTGAGCTGGGATGGGGCAGTGAGATAAATAACGGTGATGGATCAAGCCCTGATCTTTGGACTGGGTAAGAGTGGTCTCCTCAATTCAGACACTCTGTTCATCACCACCCCCTTTTCTGAATCGTTTTTGGCCACTATAGGTGTGGCAGGGTATACTCAGACATGAGTCCCTTTCTCACTGCTCCATCAGGATTCAAGCAAGCCGGGCCGAAGACGGCTGAAATGCCAGAAACCGGTCCCCGGTAGCTTGTCTCCTTTCTGGTGAAGAATTGGCTTGGTAGTTTATTCTGTCCTGTTCCCATGATGCACTGGGCCAGGGACAGACTAATTTGCATATAGCCAGGTTCTGAGCTGGGATGGGGCAGTGAGATAAATAACGGTGATGGATCAAGCCCTGATTTTTGGACTGGGTAAGAGTGGTCTGCTCAATTCAGACACTCTGTTCATCACCACCCCCTTTTCTGAATCGTTTTTGGCCACTATAGGTGTGGCAGGGTATACTCAGACATGAGTCCCTTTCTCACTGCTCCATCAGGATTCAAGCAAGCCGGGCCGAAGACGGCTGAAATGCCAGAAACCGGTCCCCGGTAGCTTGTCTCCTTTCTGGTGAAGAATTGGCTTGGTAGTTTAGTCTGCCCTGTTCCCATGATGCACTGGGCCAGGGACAGACTAATTTGCATTTAGCCAGGTTCTGAGCTGGGATGGGGCAGTGAGATAAATAACGGTGATGGATCAAGCCCTGATCTTTGGACTGGGTAAGAGTGGTCTGCTCAATTCAGACACTCTGTTCATCACCACCCCCCTTTTCTGAATCATCAGACGACAGTGTGGGCTGGCAATGTGAAGTACGTCATCAAGGATGCACTGTTAAGTAGTCAGTTTGAAAAGTTGCAGGTTGTGATGCCAGGTCCTACATCAGTGATGCATTGAACAGCAGAGGTTCTGATTCGGAGCTCTGTGAGGATGCTTTGTGCTGTGTCGGTTCAGCCCACCAGACCACTGATGGGCTAGCTGAGCACATTTAGGGTGGCACCATTTGAGCAGGGAAGACTCACAGCAGACCAAGTCCAGGTGCTGTGTTCAAGGAGGATGGAGCCTTTTCTGCCCATGATTCTCTGATCAGGAGGACCTTGGAGTCACTATGTTGGTCCTGAGTTCAATATGTAGGTCCAATTTGTTTCACTCAGGCAGAAGAGCAACAAGGCAGCAGTCTCAGTCCTTCTTGCAAAGCAGTACAGCAGTCCTTATGAGTCTTACACAGGTCAAGAGGTGTACTGAGGAGTTGGGTCTCAGGTCCAGTATTTATACTTAATGCCAGCATTGAAGTAGGAGAAGGTTCTAGATATTTCCACCTCCAGAGCTGTTTGGAATTTCCTACCTCGCTGCCCTGGCTCCACTTTCTCTGGGGTCACACAGGGGCCAGTATCAAACCCTTTGTGAGTGTGCTCAGGCAGAAGCTTTGTGAGGTGCAAATGTGGTAGGTGACAGCTTCTCCCCATCAAGTCAGCGATACATCATCCTGCCAACACCTATTCACCCTTTGTCTCACTGTCTGGGAGCCATACACAAAGATCAACTGCCAGCTACACCTAGTCATCTGACCTAGGATATAGGCTGCAGGCATCAAATGGTTGGGACACACAAATGTTAATCTAAATGTGACAATTTCAGAAATGTAACTTAAAATCTGACTTTACCATTAAAGGGGGTTTAAATTGCAATTCTTTAAACACCAACACCAAAATTCCTTACTTCCACCAATTGAATGGTATCACTTATTAAATGTAATAAGATAACCCAAAGTAGGGGAGAAGCAGGCCTTTCAGTAGAGAAAAAAACAAATTGAAGAGTTGTTTTACTACCAGGGCATGTCAAACTTGAAAGTACACGTCCACATTTTTAAATACACGGAAACCTTCCTTATGGGGCTATTTAGGTCCTACCTATGGGTAAATTATATGTATTACAAAGGAAGGTTTAGGCTTGGCAACAACATTATTTTGCCAGATTGAAACTGCAGTTTATAACTGCACACACAGGCTGAAATGGTAGGCCTGGAATAAATGTAAATGGTAAAATGTTTAGAGAGGACCACCCAAAGCCTGACAGGTCTAAGAGAGACAACATTTTGGGGAAATGTACAAGCAAATATAAATGGAGGGATGTCAAGGTAAAGTCTATTCACATAATCAAGAGGAGAAAAATATGCAAAAGAAATTCAAAAATCCAAACGATACTCCCAAAGTATTTTTTTTCGAATGCCATTAATTAAAGTAAATGGAAAACAAAATTCAAAAGTTTCCCAATTCGAAGATAAAGTTAACCTCCCACTCCAGGTAGTGATGGCACTGATGTCAAGAGCTCTGTCCCATCTTCATTGTCCAAGTTATGGTTCACCTCAATAATGGGCATAATGGCTGGCAGGGCAGCACTTGGCATCTTCTAAGGATTAGGGCACACTGGGTGAGATGAAGTGCCAGTGGTATTTGATGAAACAGGGCTGGCAATGACAATGGATTGAGAAGTGTGGGGAAGACATGGTTGGACAGTAAAAGACAGGATGGAAAGAGGGCTTTTAGCAGTTGCATTCATGGTGCTGGAGTGCCTTGACACTTTGCATGGTATTGAGTGCATTGTCATTGTTGTAACCTATATGGACATGACACTGTAAAATGGCTTTCAGACCAGAGTGCACCTATTTCATTGCCTCCTAGAATTCTTCCATTAATTCATGTATGCAACCCTGCAATGGGAGACATGTGAGAGCTCAGAAGTGTTGGGGGTATAAAAAAACAACAGCCTTTAGGATTCGGCGTGGCCATACTCTGTGGGATGAGGCTTGAATGACCCTGGTGAGGCCTGTTTGGTGTTATTGGAGGCGGTGTTGAGCCACTATGGGCCATGTTCTTTGGACACCACTGGTCCATGTAGGTCAGGAGGACCGCTTTATCAAATTCTTATTGCCATATTATTTCATAGGTGATCCTATATCCCACCACCAATATACTTGTCATCAAAAGCCACTCACATAACAATTATGGTAAGTAATCATCTGACCTAGCCTCAATGGCCAAAAGAGTTGTGGCCCATTTGTCAATCAAGGCTCCATTGCGGTCTTTCTTATGCTCAGTACGAAAATCAATCACTTCTGCTATGGCCCATTTCTTGGCATCCTGCAACCTCTGTGTGCCTTCCAACCTATGGCGCTATTTATCCTAGCTGCTACTAATGCTAAATCTACCATTTTACACACATGTTTTGAGGCTTTAGTTCTCAGCATTTGTCCCACCAGGTAAACTAGGGGATCATGTGCTACTGTTCTGCAGGAAAGTTTTTTTATACATTTCAGGATTTTCATTTTCATTAAATATCGATGGATCTTGGTACACTCCTACAATATGGGATAGAGGTCTGCTTGCACCTGCTGACATGATGGTCACATGTTGAGTACCTTGGTTTACATTCTAGCTATCTGCACAGGAGATAGGCAGGTTTGGTGCAAATAGTTTAGTTGAGTTAATTTAAATCGTGAATTCCTTGTAACCATTTTTCTATATCCTATAATTTTTACCTAAATTCTTTCTATGATCTCTCTCCCAACATTCAGTCCCCAGCTTTATTTCAGGTGCAATATAGCTTCATAAAAAGTGGGGGGAATTGGTATGACTGGGAATATCATTGAAAGTCTTCAGTTTCCAAAATGCATGAATTTTGTGGCTACTTCTAACATTATGGGTTTGTTCTCTTTTGTGGCCCAGGTTTGCCTCACCACACCCACTATGGCATTACATTCACTCCTTACAATTCCCTCTATATCCCAAAGGAAAAAATATGCCCATCTCCCCAGTAGAGATCCCTGACAAACCAGTAGATGTATTTCCTGGGCATATGCAGCTGTTGTGCCAGGGCTGAGCATTTATTTGTGCCAAAAATAATTAGTCATATGATGAGACCAAGGATACTTGGTGAACGATTTTATTTTACTTGTATAATTCCAATAATAAGATTCCTACCAAAACTAGCTTGTATCTCTTGACTCTCATGATCTGCTACACAAAGTATCCATCTTATTGAACAAAGCAGCTGCCCCTCCTGGTAGCATAGTTTCTTGTTCAGTGTCCCCATTTCTTCATTACTCAATGGTCCCATTGTTTTTCCAATAGCTAGCCTCTTTCTTGGTCCATATCAGGTATGGCATCCGGCTATTCAATTCCTTAAATAGATCTCTTTTTAGAATGATGGGGATTGCAAAAAAGTGATATACCAGTCTGGGTAGTATTAGCAAAAACACAAATGTCTCTCATAAGGGAGAGACCGCCATGTTCAAGGAGAAAAGAAGCATAGGGTTAGATGGCACACTACCACCATTTATCATCTTCGCCAAGGAGTTTTGTGGAGACAGCGGTCGCCCAGAGTTCAGAGGAAGTTCTACACCAGTGGAGTCAGAATTTTGGGAGTCCCAGGGCTCGGGCACAGAAGACAGTCCTGAATTACCCAGACCAGAGTTTACAGAGGTGTTGGGATGCAGAATTTGTTCTTCAACTGCAGCGTTCAGCTAGAGGTGTGGTGAGGGCAGTCTGTTGCAGTCGGGGTGGTCTGCCCATGTTTCTGTTTTCACACAGATGATGCCACCAGAAAGTGGGTAGATGCTCACAGGTGCAGGGCAGTTTTCAGCATCAGATGCAGGTACTGTGAGGATCTATCTGGCTGGTGAAGGCATTGAAGATGTCGGTTACCGGACTGGTGACCAACAAGCTTTGGCTTCTTCAACTTTTGGTTGATGAGGGGTATCACAACAACACGGTCTGTGCTGGTTTTAACCTGTGGCAGTCTTTATTGGCGTCATGCCAGGGACCAGCACCAATGGTCCAACGGGAGGTCCGAGGCAATTGGCGAAGTCTGGCAGGGCTCCAGAGTTCTATGAGGCTACACAGCTTTCAGTAGGGATGGTAGACCACAGTCATCAAATCCTTTCGCAGTTGGCAGGGTTTGGCACCGGTTTCTTGTGCAGGAGGGCTCAGTTCCTGGATTGGCAGCTCGTCTTCTTTCTTTGTCTTCTTTAGGTCTGTGGACTCTGAAGTCAAAGTCTCTGGAGCCTCTTAAATACTACATTAAAGGTGAGGGAGAGCCATGTAGTAGCCAAGGGGCTGACTACCTGTAGGGTGGCTACGCCCTCGGTATGCTCACCCTACATGGAGGTGGGCATTTTCTTGACCCTGACAGGCTATTTTCCCCATCTTCAATATGAAAAGTGTGGTCCACCAATCCTGCCCCTCCTTAGGGGTGATGCAGGCTGAAGGTAGACTCACCTCCTTGGCTCATTATTTTACCTGGTTTCCCCACACAAAAAGTAGAGCAGAAAAGGTGAGAGGAAGGGCCTCCTCCACTATCTCAAAGTTCCTGGGTTGAACTTCAAAGGCAGCATGGCCTTTGAAGCTTCTCACCCATGAAGACCATCCTGCCTTGGAGAAGGCATGCAACACCTCTGCCCTGAGGAGGCTTTGTCTCTCTCTTCTTGACAGCTCACCTCATGGGGTCAGAAATGTGTCTGGTGGTGGCAAACTGATGAAAACCAGTCAGGAACCACAACAAGGCTTGGTAGGTTTTCAGGGAACCCTCTGAAAGTGTCTCCTGTGTGAATGTAATATTAAACCTATTACTAGCATCAGTGAGGAATTATTAAGACAAGATGTTTGGTACAAAACACCCATCAGTGAAGCCATCATGGAGCTAGGAACCTTGTGTTGATGAGTATCCAGCTGATAAACATTTTATGGCTTCCTTGATCACTTACCACATCACAGAATAAACTCGATATTGTAAGGGCCTATCTGTTCATGCAGATGTGCCCACACATAGGATATAGTAAATTGTAAATATAGTAAATTGCACCCTGCCTTAGGACTGAAGGTGCGTGTTTCCAGTCCAGGGTGGAACTGGCTTGGCAGTGCAGGCTGGACTGTTCCCATGAGGAATAGGGTCAAGACTGATTTGCATTTGGCTCGGTCTAAACTGGAATGGCATAGGCAGCAAAAATACAATGGATTGAAGCACAGATCTCTGTATTGGGGTGAATGTATGACATTGTTCATCATTCTATCCATCAATTGATCGTTTTGCATCAGTATCCTCTGGGGCTGACAGGTCAAACCTCCTGAGAAGAAGGGTCTTGATCTGGTGTCTATATAGAAGTAGGTGTTCAGATGTCTGCCCTTTCTCTTGGAAGGCTGGTACATAATTTCAGGCTCCAAGACTTCTTTTTCACCTTGGGGTTTTTTTTGTGCACTTGTTTTTACACGCACCCATTCAGGTATACCCAGCATCACTGCATGGGTTTTCTGCTCTACCTCAGCCCATGCTGAGTACTCCTAATCATTTCCAAGCGGACATTATACAGGGATATCAGAAGACACCACTCCTCTTTTGAGGCCACAAATCCCTCCCCAGTCTAAGGTCACTAAGTCCATTGGATGTTCCTTAGACTATTTATCAGCAATTAGGACTGTATAGGTCTGTCCTGGAAGATATTGGTATGGAGTTACCAGTGGCTAAGGCACAATGGTGATGCTAGCACCAGTGTCCCTGTGGGCTTCCACCCTAAGCCCATTAATTGTTGGCTCTTGTCTGTAACACTCCAGGTTACTTTGCCAGACAGGGAGGTAGTTAATCCACCCCCCCACGAGACTTGAGTTGCCTCAGTGAGCAGCTTGGCTTGGTCATTACTCACTTGTGATCCCATATGGAGACTCACAACTGCATTTGCTGCCGATGGACTAGAGGCATTCTTTTTGTTTTTTCAGCTAGGGTCTCCACTTAGTTGTCCAGATGTCTTGCAATTTGAAACGCAAGCATTCTTGGGATCCCAGATCTTACCCTGGTACTCACCCTTGGGCCGTGATGAGTTTCAGGGCCCACCCTCCTGAGAAAGGTTTTAAAGGCCTGAAGAAGACTCATTTTTGTCTTTATCTTTTTGATCACCATCTTTCTGGGGGGGGGGAGGGAGGGGTCATTCTGGCCTCTTTCTTTTGGTTTGGTCAGCCCCCACAAGTGGTAGTTTTTGTCACCTTATTTGTGACCCAGTGGTCTGCTTTCTCCCCAACTCTAGAGAAGAAAGGGGAACAAGGTCTACCAGATGCTAATGTAACTTCTCATTGTAACAATTATTCAAAAGATGCGTCTTCAAAATTAAATGGTAAAACCATTCAAAATCATTCACATTGTTACTTGTTAACCAACCACCTATTGTTTTCACTGAAAAGTCAACGAATACCACCCAGGACTGACTCTTGGTTTTTCAGGTCTCACTGAATCCTATTCTATACTCCTCAGTGGTGAGTCCAAAGCCCTCAATCAGGGTACCCTTTATGAGGTCGTAAGACTCAGCATCTTTTCTACCTATACATGCTCTATCAAATACAGTGAACCATTTGGTGATATCATCACAATCTGTGTATTTGGGGAAAATCCCTCTGGGGAGTTTAGAGTCATAAAAACCTTCACCCTCCCTATTTATTTCTATGCTGCCACCAGATATAGGTCTTAGGCCCATTGCTTTCCTTTGTCCTTCCATTTCCAGGAGCTAAGCTTCTAAGTTCAGTCTCCTGGTCAATCTTTCTAGCAATAGGTCCTCGACTGAGGGGGTCTCAGCTGTACTTGAGGGGACTGACTCCTGTCCACCCTCAACATCATCTTTGTTTGCATTGTCTTTATCCTCAGACCAGTCTACCAGTCCAGGGTGATTTTTCTAAAACTGAGCTATGAGTTGTCTGAGAATTTCTATTGAGGACTTTTGCCCAGTTTTATTCCATAGCCCTATAGAGGGGACTTAGTTGCCATGGCTCAGGTCCATGTAAGCAGTCAGGTCGAACTCCTGAACCTGACTATCAGATTCAGGCATTATTTTACTAAATGTGGGACCGTTTTAGGAAATTAAAAAAAAATAACTGCACACAAAACACTTTGTCCTAACTAAAGTACACATTTTTACACTTCTAAACAGTTTGTTTCAAGGATTGAACCAAGGCCCTATCAGTTAATTTAAGAAATTTCGAACAAATCGACCAATCAAAAAATTCACCAAGCTACTGACAATTTATAGATGTACTCATGTGGTCAAATATTGACATAGTGGTTCCAGAAAATGCAAAGTCTTCTATACCACTGCTTAACCACCAAATGTGGGAAGCAGGCTCTCTCTATAGAGTGCACTAAAATGAAGTACACTGTGCAGAGTGTCCAGTGGATCCCCATGTGCAGAGGTAAAAGCAGATAATACTAATGCTCTAATTTGCGAATCCTTACGGGCAAATTGCACTTTTTCTATGCTTTTACATTGCATTTAAGGAACAGCAATTTGCGATTCCTTAAATGCAATCGCAAAATAAGGAATCGCAAATTTTGCGACTCCTTATTTTGCGAAGCAGTTTTGCTTTCATACATACCATTAAGCCAAATTGCGATCGCAATTTGGAATGATACATATAACTCTAGATGTCTAATTTCCACTTCAACAGCATAAAAAAAAATACTGGGGAGCCTCCATCATAATATTTGAAAATAAGAATAAAAAGAGTGGGAGAATGCTCATTTCAATAAGTGCTCCTCACCCCGTAATATATACAGGAAGGTTTTTCCATTGTTTTAAAACATTGGGCATTTATTTTAAGGTTGTAGTAAAAATGTTTGCAAATACATCTTCTGGTCTAGCAGTAACAAAGATCCCCAGATATTTTATTGCGGAAGTTGATAAGTAATAAACCTGCAGAGATAGCAGTAGTATTTCTGAAGTTCAGTTAAAGAGTAGCACCTATGATTTTGAATGGTTAATTTCGTACCACCCTATCAATGTATATTCACTTATTTTAGAGAAGGCACAACAGAAGGCACAACAGATATTGTCCTTGTCTGCTACTAAATACAGAGCCCTATAAAAATCAAAAAGTTTAAATTCAGCTGATGCTGAAACTGGGACTGAAATAGCACCATCTTACCGAATAGCACACGCCAGAGGCTCAATTAAAAAAGATAAGAAAATAGTGATAGGGACATCCATGGCGTGTCCCACAACTGATTATAATCAATCCTGCTGTGCTTCAGTTAATAATTATAGAAACCGTAGCAGTGTTGCAGATTTTTCAATACCTGAAACAATTTAGATGATAACCCAAATTTATCTAAGACTGCAAAAAGGACATTCCACTGGTTTATTATTGCTACTTCAATTTTATTTATAGAAAAATAATCGATGGCCTGGCTCAAGTAGTGTGTATTTGTTGACAGGGTTCTGACTTGCAAAAATGTTTTTGATCGAAGTGGATAATTGAGGGAGCTCATTTTGCAAGACAGTTCGACAACATTTTCATAAAGATCTTATAATTAAAATTAAGTAGGCTTACAATAGGAATTAGGATCTTCCTCTGCTTTTTTTTTAACAAAACAAACAAGTGTGGCATGAGTGAAAGATTTGGGAACTATACCTCATTGCAGAATCTAATTTCAGAGTTTAGCTGGAAATATCTTAGGTTGGGGTAAAAAGAACACATAAGTGGAGGAATCATTGAGCAGGAGCACAGGGACTAATAGAAATCATTCAGGAAAAAATAACACGAAACACTAATATTTGCAAAGATCCCACTGAGACAAATCCACCTGAATCAATAAATTTAGAGGAGAGTAGAAATGGCTGCATCCAACTGATGAAATTGAAGATGTTTCAGTAAGTGGCCAAGATGTTGAAACATCACCTGCCCCAAAGAGGCAGCGCAACTTAGAGTTACTAAAAAAGTCTGCTTTTACTCAGGTAGAAACTCACCAGGCTCACCTCATGAATGGCCAGTCTAAAAACACATTGACTAAACAACAGGGGAAAAAGGGTAGCTCTCAGAAGCAAAAGGGAAAAGAAAGCACCTCTCGCTCGAAAAATGACAGTAGTGCACACCCACTATCAGGCAAGGATAACCTAGAAAATTCTCTTATACAACTAACTAATTATGTTAAACTCCACATAGGTAGACTGGAATCCTGGCTAGATATAATTGAAATGGGCCTAGAGAAGATGACTGAAAATGTATCCCTTGCCATATGATGTAGGAGCCCGTGTAGATTTGGTATCTCAAGTAGTCTAGAAAATAGGACTAGTCGCCACACTCGGCTTCCATCAATAACCCTGCAGTGATGGACAGTAATACTCTGAACAGTGATGGGGTACATAAGAATATTGTTAGGAGCACACATAGTAATAAAAATATCAGAAGAGAACCACCAGAGATTTGCACGCCAGGAAATAGAATTTCCGAGCAGCAACATGGGGGTAGGCCTCTATGTGAAACAACAACTACACAGTCTTCAACCTCATCTAGCTCTCATGGAAGTCCTCATCATGTTCATAATCTTGACCCCCCTCCAGCAGCAATGCCCTATACTGTCATTCTGGCCAATGCTCCAATACCTAAACCAGGTGAACTTGAAACGTGGACAGCTTTGAGAAACAATGCCATTCACTGCCTGGGAAATAGAGTGGGATTGACTTCAGATATGTTCAGGGCTTTTAAGATGATAAGACGTGTCCCTGGGTAGTACCAAGTAAAAAAAAAACTAAGGGGGGCCTGAATAGTCATCTCCCTGTGGTCACCTCAAATGGTTAGGGAAGTGTTGACTAGAACAGGGGCAAACAATATCACTGAAGCAGGTATAAATATCCTTCCGTTGGGATACGTCTACCAACCAAATTGATTGATTAGGCAAAATGAAACCCAACCTAGATTGCATGTGTCTCCCCAAATGGATTCCAATTTTCAAGTGTTTAACAGATGTACACACCCCAATCTCTAGATGAGAACGATTGACTGTTAGATCAGGGAGTATATATGTCTGACATCATGGAATATGATGCGGCCTGCACAACTAACAGTAAAAAGGGCCAGAGTCTACATAGAAATGAGCACTTGGACCAAAAGCATTGCAAAAATGAGCGAGTGACTAGTTTAACTGATTCCCTGGAACTAAGTAACACTAGTCTTACCAGATTTTAAGAATATATGAGCCCTGAACAGGCTAGCAACCCAGAACTTGCCTTAGAAGCACAGTTTTCCAATGAGTAAAAAACTCAGAAGGTCATAACAGTTCTCTTTTGGAATGTGGCTGGCCTTCGTACAAAAGAAAATAATTAAGCCTGGTTTGACTTTATTGACGGTTTTGAAATCCTGTTTTTTCAGGAGACCTGGTTGTTAGAAGAAATTCATGTTGAAGGTTTCAAAACCTACCATGCGCCAGAAATCTACTCAAAACACTGTAGACATAAGGGGGAACTCTGTATCGACATTTCAAACCTATTGGTGGTGCAAAAGATTATTTTGACAAAAGATACCAACTATCACCACATGGTATCTATGTATATGGAATCAAAATGCATGTTAAATATAATTAATTTCTATAACAATATAGAGAAGGCAAATTTGGGGGATATCCTAAAACAACTAAGTGAAGATATTAACAAACTGAGTTCCCCAGTGACTTCGATACGATCACTGTTTGGGGAGGGGACTTTAATGTTAATCTATGTCCTAAATCAGACGAAGGGTTATGTGGATTGATGACAGTAAATGACGATCCACTGATTCACTTAAATCATTCAGAAAGGAGAGAAAAGTTTAACGAATTTATGTTCTCCCACGATCTTGGTTTTGCAAACCAATTATGTTCACCTTGAGTGGATTTTTATTATACTTTTATAAGCAGAGGTTGCCAATCTATAATAGATTTTATTACAGTTCCTAATTGTAACGCAAACTGGATAGCAAACTATAAAATCCACGCAAATGTTATGAGCGATCACTTGCCGCAAAGTATCGATGTAGTATGCCCAGATACCACCGCTGAGAAAGTAATAAATAGATTGATCTGGACTAAAGATGTTCACCTTTCCAGTCAAAATGGCTATACTTTACGTTGGGCGAACTGTGACCCTAAGCAGCTGAATAAACAAATTATAACAAAGGACTATGACCCTATTTTAACCTGTCTGCAGGAAGATTCCACCCATGAATCGATTTTAAATGCTTTTATGGAGATTACCTCGGTCGTCCAAAATCTCCTTAGTGGTGTAAATAAAAATAAAAATAAAAATAGTCGAAACCAGAATAACAGATGGTTCGACTCAAAATGCACTAAGGCATATTCCTGATTAAAAAAGGCTTTTCATAGGTCACCGAGTGACCAAGACGAAATTAGGGAGTGTAGGAAGTTTTACAATTTAGCGTTTAATAATAAAAAGAAGGAGCTAAAAAATCAGGCATGGACGTCATTACACGAAGCATCACTGAGCAAAGACTGTTCCCTGTTTGGCGGGCAGTCAATGCACCATTTTTTAAAACAAAGGATGTTGCATCAATTGCGGTCACAATAGATAAAAAGAGATGGGTGGATTACTTCTTTAATATCTATAGTAGCCGGTACAAGAGGAACCCCCTCAGGGTCTTTTATCCAATCAGGAGGAAACCCCAACTATCTTTAAGCCTATTGAATTTCAGTTTTCCCACAATGAGGTGATAGAGGCAATAAATGCAAGCAAGGGAGGTAAGGCGCCAGGGCCCGATGGGATACCTATTGATTTATTTAAATCTACTCAATCTCTGTGGTCACCCTTGAGGTTCCGTGACAATTGTAAGTGATGTTTTCGACTCGCACGAATATAGTCGAGTCTGGTATCTACGAACCGCAAATGACGAGTTTAGTAAGTGTGCGCAGTTTCGCTGTGCTAACTTAAACCGTTCGTTTGCTACGTGGGTTTTTCATCTGTACCAACGGGTTCCATCTTAGATACGGCATCCATTTTGTCTCTTGCCCTCAAGTAGCCAGCGAACGGACGTTGTCCGCTTCGCGACCTGGGACTCCCAAGATATTTGCGGAAGACACATGTCCTTTGTAAGTGTCTTTATGATGAGGGGGATGATACTGTAAGGCAGATGGCCCCGCTCGAGGCTCATCTCGCCGTGCCGGTTATTGTCTTAGCCGTGCATCTCATTAGGCACGTCCCTTTGATACCTGTAGCTCGTGTTTCCCGATACCTCCCCTTTTACACCCTTTCCAATCTCCCCACTGTTTTCATCTTCCTCTACACCTGTCCCTGTTCCTATTTCAATCTGTTTTACTGCTGATTGGAATGTACTAATGGTGGGAAGATGGGTTTTTACAGTTGGGAACCGCCAAATGTTTCCGCACTTATGTTCCGGACCTTATGAGTATTAAAGTGACCAAAACGACCCCTCCCGGGGATAATTGTGGGAACCGGGTTGTAAACCTTTGTCTGCTATGCAAACTTATGGGAAAATCGTGTATAAAAGGAGCGATCCACAGAACCAATTTGAAGCAGTCTCCCTGAACTACACTCGTTGTACTTCTGTGATCTCTGTGTTTCCCTGCAGCAAATAAACCTTGAATCTTTGACGCCGAAGGAAGTGTCCTGTGTCTCTGTCATTCGTACGCCGGAGCAGGTTACCCACGAAGGTTTCAGGTGTTGTTCCCTGGCACCGCTGGGTCTTAAAGAACCCAGTCCTTCATTTGGCGCCCAACGTGGGACTGCATCAGTGGTACCGGTCCAAGCCCGACGATCGTGAGGAACTTCGTGTGAAATCTCCGAGGGAAGGTGCACTCCGCTTCATCGATCCTGTTGTCGAAACAAGTGGCCCGAAGACTTTTCCCGCGAAGGACGATTGACGGGCCTTCCTGGTGACGCCATCGATCTTTGAGTTAAGTATTTGTGGGTCGCTCCCAGAGTTCTTGGTTGTGGTTGCTTAGTGGTTGCATGGTTCCATTGCATTTGTAGTTCTTGGTACTTTGTTGTGTTGTTTGACGACTGCAGCCGCCAAAAACCGAGGGTTTTTGCTCTTTGCTGGGACTTGGTAAATCCCGTAACCCTTGAAGTTTGTGAAACTCGGCTAGTGTGCAATATGCCTGGTCGCAGTACTTTGTTTAGTTGTTTCAGACGTTGTGGTGTGGATTCCCGACTGGAGGACTCATGTCCGATACCTCCGGTTGGAACTCCGACTTATGAACTGTACAGTAAACATGGGCTAGGCCCGATTACTTTTAATGATTATTGGATTCGCTATACTAAGAAGGACGGTGTCCTTAGTTGGCCACCTCATGGTAGCTTTGAGACCCCGATCTTAGATAACCTAGAGGCTAAATTGTTCGAGAAAAAGTCCAGGCCGGCCATGTTTGATGCCTTTCGGTTGTGGCGTAAAGAAGCCCGACAGAAAGAAATCAGACAGACTAAACGAAATCAGAGAGATGGTGTTGCTACCATTGTAAAGAAAGCAGAGCAGTTTCAGCGTGATAAGGAGGTTAAGGAAAAGGAAGTGTTTGACAGGCTACAGCGTATGTCCATAGATAAGTGCTATCCTGTTTTGCCGAAGGAGTCGGATAAAAAGGACGAATCAGTTGAGGATCCCTTAATGTCTTATCTTATGAAGTCCCCACCTCCGTACGTGCAGGGTACCGCAGCTCCTGTGGCTCCCCCTGTGCCTGTTCCTGTACCTGCTCCTCAACCTGCACCCGTTCTTCCGATTGTTCCCGCTCCCTTGCCTATTGCTATTCCTACTGCTCCTCCGCTTCCACATACTCCTGCTCCCGCTACTGCTCCTGTATTACTTACTCCTGTTGCTTCTTCTGTGTCTACCTCTTCTCTTGTGAGTCCTTTGTCCTATACTTCTCCGTCTACTCGTAGCCGTACTCCTCCTGTTGCGGCTAGTTTTTTCCATTCTCTGGGTCCTGTTCTTGGGTCCGCTGGTTCGGACGGTCCTCAGAGACGTAGTCAGCTTCCCGGTAACCGGGAATGCGCTTCGCTATACAATATGGCGATGGGTTGGATGACACACCCTCTTAGAAATCCTCCACGTGCTGTACTCGATACGTTTTGTCAATTCAATATACCTACACAAAGATATGTGTTTGAAGAAATGTGCAAGGTACTGCGTGATCAGATCTCGGCTGATGCGCCTGATGAGGTGTTGACCGCTTTGTCTGATCTACAGCTTCAGTTCTCGACTGGACTGATAGTGGATACCAATGTTCGACGTGCTGTTGAACGGTTGCTATCTTTCCGTCCCACTCCTATACCTCAAGCTCTGTTTGTTGAGGATGTTGAGAGGCAGTTAGATGCGTCCGGTCAGTTCCCCATGCGAGAAGTTCCACCAGTGTGGATGCCAGGTGATGCTGCTCAAATTCCACCTATCCTGCCACATTTCCAGAGAGTATGGATACATCTCCCATGGAAACGATCAGAAGTGTTACAGGTAAAGCAATCTTTGCCTGACCCTCGCAAGAATCCTGCTGGGTATTATAAAGAATTATCGCAGCTTGTAGACGCCACGATAATGAATCTTGCCGATATCGACATGCTGTTTGGTAATATTGTACCGCAACCGGTATGGGCTAAGATTCGGCATGAAGATCATGCGAACGAATTAGGGGGCGATTGGGCTGCCCTTACTGCGGCCGATACGCGACAAGTTGGCGGGGCTAAGCCTGAACAAATCATTACTGATCTCCCTCAAAGAATAATTACCTTAATGAAAACTCTTATGCCAGCTATGAGAGTGAATTGGGATAAATTATCGGAGTGTAGACAGAAGAAGGACGAGAGTGTCTCCGACTTCTTTACGAGATTCGAGGAGGCATTCATCGACCATAGTGGCCAGGATATGAGCACTGAGGGTGGTCAACGGTTATTTGTGGACAAATTCGTTTCAAACTTGTTGCCCGATTTGAGCAATAAATTAAAGAATTCAGAAAGTGCGTGGGCCGTTTCTACCTCGGCTCAAATATTGGCTACGGCACAGTATTATGAGAATAGAGAGAAAGAAGAGAACGACCGTGCTGATAAAAAGACGAAAGAACTCAAAACTAAAGTGTTGTTACAGCAGGCGTATCCTCCGCGTTCGAATCAGAATGCTCCGCAGCAAAATAGACCGCAGTCACAATCGAATCGATCACAATCCCGAAATGACTCCTCTTCCCAAAGATCTTCATTGGGGTACAATCAATGTGCCTATTGTAGACAGGAGGGTCATATCAAATTCAATTGTCCTGTTCTCAACGATCGTAATAGTGGTAATTCATCTAGAGGAGGTCGTGGTGGTTCACAGCAAACGTCACTTGGTAGAGGTCGTGGTGCTCAGAATGACCGTTCAGATAACTCATCAAATTCCGATAATTGTTTTGATCAACGTGGATCATTGCAAGGACGATCTGCGCAGTACAATGTAGACGATTATTACGTCGATCAGGGAACTGACGACAGTAATTACTAGGACAGCCATAGACAAGGAGAGGGAGTGGTATCAGTTCCGGTTGATCAGAGAGGGCCTTACGTCGCGGTTGCTACATCGGGCGTCGTTGAGCCTTTTCTGTTGGACACTGGTGCAGCGAAAAGTTCCATAAAGCATTCGAAACTCCCTGGCGCACCTTTGTCTGGCTTAACAAATGTTTCCGTTGGATTCTCTGGCGCCCCCGTTAGCAATCCAGTTTCACGCCCTTTGCCCCTTACAATTGGGCCCCGTGAGCTAGAAGCTCCGTTGATTTTGACCACGGGCTGTGGTGAAAATCTTTTGGGCCTGGATTTACTAAAACGTCTGTATGCAACTCTGTATTGTTCTCCTGCGGGTGTAAAGCTTACTTTAGGAGAAAAGGTTGTTTCTCCTATGTATTTGTCTCTCGATAAGCTCCCACCGGAATTGAGTTCACTTCCTGCATCTTTGTGGGCAACAGGTCCCAATGATGTGGGCCTGCTTGACATCTCCCCTTATGTCGTTCAGTTGAAATCTAATGTGCGGTTGCCACGTATTCTCCAGTATCGTATCTCTCTTGATGGTGAACGAGCATTGTTAGCGATCATCTATGATTTGATCGAGAAAGATGTTATTGAAGAGACGCGGGGAAACGTGTGCAACAGCCCTGTACTGCCCATTCTAAAACGTACTGATCCTTCGAAACCACCTGTTTATCGTTTTGTTATCGATTTACGGGAGGTGAATAAAATTGTGATTCCTCAGTTCCCCGTTGTGCCCGATATCACGGCACTACTGACTCTGATTCCAGCTTCTGCATCTTGGTTTTCGGTAATCGATTTGAAGAATGCGTTCTTCAGCATTCCTATTGCAGAAGAGAGCAGAGACCTTTTCGGTTTCTCTCTTGGTGGACGCAGCTTCCGGTTCAAACGCGCTCCTCAGGGCTACTGTGAAAGTCCATCGATTTACAGTCAAGCCTTGAAGGGTCAACTGGATGCGTTTATGTTGCCGGCTGGTGCGGCCTTAATCCAATATGTCGACGACTTATTGGTAGCTGCAGATACTCAGGACATTTGCAAACTTGCTACGGTATTACTGCTGCAACATCTCTGCGAGTTAAATCACAAGGTGTCACCTTCTAAACTCCAATATTGTTGTCAAGAAGTAACCTATCTAGGTCACTTATTGTCAAAGGAGGGAAGGCGGTTGACCCCAGAGAGAATTGCAGCAATTGCACGAATGGCTGTGCCAACAACCCAAAGAGATGTGCGTGCCTTTCTAGGTATCACGTCGTACTGCAGGCAATGGATTCCAAATTTTTCATTGCTAGCGAAACCGTTGGTGGCTCTTACGTGCAAGGATGTTTCAACTCCTTTACCATGGACGGAAGAATGTCAGAAAAGTTTTTCTGAACTACGTGATTCATTGTGTTTGGCTCCTGTGTTAGGTACTCCTGACTACAGTAAGCCGTTCACATTATATGTTCACGAGAGGGAAGGTTGTGCGTTGAGTGTCTTAACGCAACCTTTTGGTGGTAAGCAACGTCCATGTGCATATTTTTCCTCGACCTTGGACCCGGTAGCTAGAGCATTGCCGAGTTGTTTGAGAGCAACAGCGGCAGCTGCGGTGTCCATCCGACAATCAGCAGGACTGGTCATGGATAATATGCTTACGGTGATGGTTCCGCATGCAGTCGACACTCTTTTAAATCGTACGAAAACTCAGCATTTGACGAGTGCAAGGTTGTCTGGGTACGAATTGACGCTGTTGGCAAGCCACATTCAGATAAAACGTTGCAATGTTCTGAATCCGGCGACCTTGTTACCAATTAGCTCAGAGTCAGATGAAATAACAGAACACGACTGTTATTTGAGGACAGAAGAGGAAACAAAAGGTCGAGTGGACCTTAAAAATACTCCTTTGGAAGACCCAGATGGAACGCTGTATGTGGATGGTTCATGTTTTAAACTGCCGAATGGTGATGTGACTACTGCATATGCTGTTGTAACATTGAATACTGTTGTTGAGACTGCAAGATTAAATCAGAATTCTGCCCAAGCTGCAGAATTGATCGCTCTCACCAGAGCGTGTATATTAGCGAAAGGGAAACGTGTGAATGTGTTTACCGACAGCCAATACGCTTTTGGCGTCGCACATAGTTTTGGACGGTTGTGGAGAGAGAGAGGTTTTCTGACATCGCATGGTACGAAGATTCAGCATGGTCAGCTTGTGAATGATCTTTTGGATGCACTTACGTTGCCTAAGCAAGTGGCGATTGTTAAATGTAGTGCGCATCGTAAGGTGACGGATGATGTTGGTCGTGGCAATGCGTTTGCGGATGAGACTGCTAAGGAGACTGCCCGGAACCTTAGTACTCGAATGTATGTGACGAGTTCGGTTAGGTGGCCTACAGAATCGAGTATGTGTGAGGACACTATTGAGAGTGTGAAAGCGATTCAGAATGAGGCCACCGAGACTGAAAAGGCGAAGTGGAAAGAAAGTACGGGAAAGTTGGATGCGAATGGTTGTTGGATTGACTTATCGGATCAGAAAAGATGGATGTTGCCTGATGCATATGTGCTGGCTGTTGTGACAATGGCACATGGGTTAGCACATATTAGCATGAAAGGTATTTGTAAGTTGTTGTCTCCTGTGTGGAAGAATGATGGTATCACGAAGTGTGCTGAACGCTTGGTTAAGAATTGTATGGTATGTATGTTGTACAATCCTGGTAAGGGAACCCCGACTCCTCCTGGTAGTTTTGCTCCCCCTTCATGTCCCTTTGAGGTGATCCAATTAGACTTCATCCATATGGAGCGATGCAATAACCTGAAGTACGTTTTAGTTGTGGTTTGCGCGTTCTCCCGATGGATCGAAGCCTACCCTCTTAAGGACAACACTGCTTTGTCAACTGCGAAAATCCTACTGAAGGAATACTTTCCTCGGTACGGAATGCCTAGAGTTGTGTGGTCCGATAACGGAAGTGAGTTTGTGGGGAGTGTGATGAAGAGTGTGTGTAAGGGCCTTGGAATTAATCAGAAATTCCATAGCGCCAATCATCCCCAGTCAGCTGGTTTGGTTGAAGGGTATAATGGTACCCTTAAACTGAAGCTAGCAAAGATTCAGGCTACGACTGGTCTTTCGTGGCCTGACGCTTTACCCTTAGCATTATTGTCAACAAGGGCAACTGTACACTCCCGAGTAGAGCTCAGTCCCTATGAAATAGTGTTCGGTCGTCCTGCCAATGTTTGGGGGGTCCCTAGACCGGGTGTGGTCTGTGATCTTGAGTATCCAATGTTGATCGATTATCTTCATGACTTGACTGCTAAACTGAGGTTAATTCACCAACAGGTTTACGAAGCATTGCCGACGCAGACGGAGGGTCCAGGCCACCAGCTCCAGCCCGGAGACTGGGTGGTGACGCGCAATTTTTCGCGCAAGAAGAACTTGGAGCCAAGATTCACTGGACCCTACCAGGTCCTCCTTGCCACGAGAACTGCAGTTCGTCTAGAGGGTCGGAAAAACTGGGTGCATGCCACCCATACCAAAAAGGTCCCTATTCCGTTGCCGGCAGACTCATGGGTGAGGAGAGGCATTGCATCAATTGAAACCGAAGGATTGCCGGCGTTTGTACCTTTCAGCGACGCACAACCTGTCGGAGAATCCTCAGTGCAGCAGAAAGACACTGTTGAACATTTGTCATCAAAAGACTCGAGACCAGAACATTCAATTGATCAACAGAACGCTGTCTCTTCAACGGATCCTTTGTTTGACGAGCAGACACGTCCTGGGAAAACCCGATACTTTTTGCGATCCAGCACTAAATACTAATAAAAAATCCTGTTCTGTCCTTTGACAATTGCATTATCCCGTTTTCCGCGATCAGTTTGAACACTCGTATCATTGTAATTATTTTTGTATATATACACTGAGTTTCGTTCCTCGTATTTTTTCTTCCACAGCTGAGAGACACTTTGCATACACATAATTGTGAACAAAGGCCGTAGGGCCGCGCGTGTACTTCCTTCTGGTTAGTAGGTCTTGACATTAGGTTAAAGACCGTCGGTTCCTGGGAACTCCTAGGGATTGACTACTGCTACACAGAACGAAGTGCGTCAAGAAACGTTGCGGACGGTCGTAGGGGATGGCATTTTCTAAGCTGATGGACTTGGAAGGAGCTCAGGCGAAAAGGTTCAAATTGCAACAACTTAGTCGTACCAAATGTTTTATGTTCCAAATATTCGTATTGTTTTTGACTGTTTCTGCGTTATTGGCGGGTGGGGTGTATTACATGATGTCTTACTTCTTACCTTCTGCCATACCTACTCCTAACCCTGACCCTAAACTCACCTCCACTGCTTCTCCTCATTCTTTTCATATCTTACCTGAACACGAGCAGGCTAGACGTGCAGAATTCCGCAACAATTCCTTTATTCAGCTCCTTCATCAGCATCAGTTAGTGGTTAACACTACTAATTGTTGGGTGTGTGGGTTGATGCCACACACTACGGATAAGGGAATTCCATATCTGGTGTTACTGTATAGTTCCCAAGGGTCTGCTCGAGCATTTCAAACAATGTTTCGAAGCGCACTAGGCTTCCACCCCATTCGAGAACCACGCTCCCCCTACTCTGGTCCTAGCTCGTATCAAAAACCTTTGTCTATAGCGATTGAAGACTTAGATAGCGATATCTATGATCCCTCGCTTATTCCAGAAGAAGAGGTACAAGCCTACAGGGTCCTGAGTAGAGGCGAGTATAGTGTGTTCACTAGTGAAAAACAACTTAAAAGCTCGCCTCCGATATGGGTCGTACCCCACATTGGTAATTTTTGTCTAATAGGTCGTGGCCGAAGATCGAAAGCCCGACTTGGAGAGAGTGCTTGCACTGAAAATTACATTCTGCCGATGGTCTCGTCCCCTGTGTTTCTGGCTGCCAAGGGTACATACTTTATCTGTCATGATCGTGCGTATGCATGGTTGCCCTCTGACTTCATGGGCTCATGTTTTATCGCAAACTTGTTGCCTCCGACGTTTACTGTAGATGCAGATTATCACAAGACTAGAGTTGTGAGAGGCGTAATTAGCGAAGAGGATACTGCCGGTCAAGAAGCAGGAGACTTTTTCAAGGGTTTCCTCCCGTTTTGGGGACCTATGGTCAATAGTAGGAACCTGAGACAGTTGACTCGAGTGGTAGAATCGACAGCTAATATTACTGCCAGTGCCCTTGGTAATATCACCACAGAACTTCAGGCGGATAGACTTATGACGTTACAAAATCGTATGGTTTTAGACGTGATCTTAGCAGATCGTGGTGGGGTATGTAAGGTGATCCATTCGAGCTGCTGTATTTTCATTCCTGATAACGCTCCGACTGTCTATCAAGCCATCTCGAAGTTGCATAAGATCTCCGAATCCATACACGTGGATGTAGGGGATTGGACGCTACTTGGGTGGTTTTGGGGCCTGATGTCGACTTGGGGTTGGAAGATTCTGATGATCATCAGAGTCGTTGTGGCGTTCCTGTTCACGTGTTGCCTTTGTGTGCAGTGCGGTCCTGCCTTATGTGGCCTCTGTGCTACAACGTGTATGAGACAGCCACCTGTTACCAAGGGAACTCGGTTGGACAGAGCTATGCTACAGCAACATCTAGATGGTCTGATGAATATCGAGTATGATTCCGACTAGTGCTTGCCTACATGAGGGCAAAAGGAGCGTCTGAGGTTCCGTGACAATTGTAAGTGATGTTTTCGACTCGCACGAATATAGTCGAGTCTGGTATCTACGAACCGCAAATGACGAGTTTAGTAAGTGTGCGCAGTTTCGCTGTGCTAACTTAAACCGTTTGTTTGCTACGTGGGTTTTTCATCTGTACCCACGGGTTCCATCTTAGATACGGCATCCATTTTGTCTCTTGCCCTCAAGTAGCCAGCGAACGGACGTTGTCCGCTTCGCGACCTGGGACTCCCAAGATATTTGCGGAAGACACATGTCCTTTGTAAGTGTCTTTATGATGAGGGGGATGATACTGTAAGGCAGATGGCCCCGCTCGAGGCTCATCTCGCCGTGCCGGGTATTGTCTTAGCCGTGCATCTCATTAGGCACGTCCCTTTGATGCCTGTAGCTCGTGTTTCCCGATACCTCCCCTTTTACACCCTTTCCAATCTCCCCACTGTTTTCATCTTCCTCTACACCTGTCCCTGTTCCTATTTCAATCTGTTTTACTGCTGATTGGAATGTACTAATGGTGGGAAGATGGGTTTTTACAGTTGGGAACCGCCAAATGTTTCCGCACTTATGTTCCGGACCTTATGAGTATTAAAGTGACCAAAACGACCCCTCCCGGGGATAATTGTGGGAACCTGGTTGTAAACCTTTGTCTGCTATGCAAACTTATGGGAAAATCGTGTATAAAAGGAGCGATCCACAGAACCAATTTGAAGCAGTCTCCCTGAACTACACTCGTTGTACTTCCGTGATCTCTGTGTTTCCCTGCAGCAAATAAACCTTGAATCTTTGACGCCGAAGGAAGTGTCCTGTGTCTCTGTCATTCGTACGCCGGAGCAGGTTACCCACGAAGGTTTCAGGTGTTGTCCCCTGGCACCGCTGGGTCTTAAAGAACCCAGTCCTTCACCCTTGATAACTAGGGTCTTACAAGCCAGCTGTGCTGAGGGCTTCCTAAAAACATGGTCTGAGTCAGTAATAATTCCAATATTTAAAAAAGGAGTACGTGATAATCCGGCATGTTATCGCCCGATATCACTACTAGACTCCCTAATGAAGGTCATGGGTAGAGTCGCTCTGAATAAATTACAATCTTGGGCCGCAGAAAACAATATAATAAGCGATGTACAATATGGCTTTAGAAAGGGGTTGGGGACAACCGAGCAAGTCCTGAACCTAAACATCCTGATAGGAAAATACACTCAGGCTAAGGGTGGGAAACTTTACACAGCGTTTGCAGATTTACCTGCTGCTTTCGACTGCGTAATACATCAATTATGGAGTATATTATAAAACTTGAAGATTGACCCGGTCATAATTCATTTCCTAAAGCAACTATATTCTGGGGCCTTAGCTAAGGTGCGTTACGGTACAAACATTGAATGCATCGTGCCATTTGCCATAGACAGGGGAGTGAGACAGGGTTGTGTCCTTGCGCCGTTCCTTTTTACCCTATATAAGAACACCATAGAGCAGGAGCTTGAAGGAGCGGCGCAGGATCCCCCCTATGTCGGTAAACGCCCGATATTTGTGCTCGTTTATCGGGAGGACGCAGTCCTGATGGCGCGCACAAAGCTGGAATTGCAGAAAGCCCTGAAAATGTAATCCTGTTTCATGGATAACTTAGGACTGAAACTAAATGCTAAAAAAACATTTGTAATGACATGTTGGAAGGGGAGAAACAAATGTAACAGCATTCCTCTGGGGGTTAATAGGGTAGACTCCACAAACATCTTTACAATCTGGGTGTTTTATTTGCAAATTCAGGCTCATTGGGCCCGTCGGTGAGGAGTAGGAGGCTGCTATTTAAGAAGTCAACCGCTGCCGTCATTAATTTCTCTAAGAAAATGGAAAATAGGCCCCCTGCTATACTTCTTAGGATTTAAATGGCCAAATGTCTTAGCATTGTGATTTGTGGGTCATGAGTGTGGGGTTACCATGACGTTTCTTTGATTCAACGAGTGGAAAATTCTTTTTTAAGATTTATTTTAGCTGTTCCAGCTAGTTATCCGGTTTTTAACTGTCACAGTGAGCTGGGTATCTTGTATGTCTCTGATATTATAAAAATGCAACCTGTATTATTATGGCATTGTGTATGGACCACGAGCAGCGTTAGTTTGAACAGAGAAATAATCAAGGACGCAATGAATTAGGACCATGCTGGGAAAATTACATGGTTGAACTATGTTAAAAAATGTCTTTTCAACAAAGGACATCCTGACTACTATTTTTTACCAGAGAAAATCTGTACCATCCCTAGAAGGGAGCTCAAAATAAATTGTCTATCTCACTTAGAGTCTCTTAGAGCTAACATCAAATGACCCTGATTACGTTCAACATTCTACCCTATTTTGTAGGCTGTATCAAGGGATACAATAGATATCTCCTGACTCGATTTAGGTTTATTTGCTTTCATCGACTATCTAAAAGTTAATGATTGGTCCAGAGAACTTTGCCTTTGCCCTTGAGATAAAGTGTCACCCCAATCTACCATTCATGTGATACTGTTCTGTACATTGTGTGCAAGGGAAAGAACTAGATAGATTCTTCCATTAATAAAACAAGCAGGTTTGGGACAATGTAGACCAGCTTTTTTATATTTACAATTTTACATTTTTTAACTATTTTTGCTATGTCTGGTTTTCTGAAAAATAGTTTCAGAGTTAGAAAAAGCTTAAATGAATTAGAAGGATGTGATTATTGCTTGGCCACTATTACTATGTAAGCTAACTGAATGCACAATATGCAGTTTGCACTAGTTATTGTATAAAGATAATATCAAATGTTTTTAAATGTTTTTATGTTTGCCTATGCTTTATTGATTTCAAACGCCTAAAATCAAATAAAGCTAAATATGATTGATTGATTTTTTTAACAGTACATAGGTCTCTGTAGGTATTCCATCTATCACACAAGCTTTTGCAGTAGGAGTTGGGACAGCCTACGGTTCTATGCCTTTCTGAACCCAGGGGATTCTCTTGGTCACTGCTCCCTGGACCAACTATGGATGCCTCCAATCAGATGGGGCTGCTCTAGGGGTGCTGACAACTTTCCAACCCCCCACCTAGAGTGGTATCACTGGAAGACCCATCCGCCAGGACACTGTTCCCAGTTATCCCGTTCTCAGGTTAGATGTGGGTGTGCCTGGTCACTCCTAGGGGACCCAGCCATACCAGCTGGGCACAGTCCTACGGGATTTCCCACTGAGGGACACCTCCCTCCCTAAACCTTCCATTTACATTTTTATGCCTGCCACTTAGGAATGGCACCCACAAACTTCAGGACGGGGGAAGCTCTGATGATAGCCGCTCCACGCCCTCCTGATTCTAGGTGTTCTTCCACGCACAGCTGGCAAGTAGGCACTAGGCCCCCCACCGGGGGCTCCTAAAGGGGCCCTCCATTCTCTGGGTTGGGGTGGTAAACTCCTGGGGACGTAGCTCTCTCTCCCTCCCTCTCCTTTGAGACAGGATGCTAGCCTGCATGCCCCATCACTACTCTGGGACCTACCAGTTCCACTTCTATTCTCTTCCCTCTCTAGGGCCCTTACAGGCCCTTGGACCCGTGACCAGGGATCCGGCTCCAGTGCCAGCTCCCGGGAATCAAAAAACTTGCACCCCAACACGGGTTGGCGCAATCCTGAAAAAGGATTACTGAGCCTAGGCTCCCTAGGGATAAGGTTGAGCACCCCCATCAAATCATTTGCCATGCTCACCAACACCCAGTCATCCAGTGCACACTTGTACTCATCTACACTTGGCACTGGCTGTAAGCTGCCACCATCTGAACTTGCCTCTGCCTTTTAAACCTTAAAGTCTAGTTCCCTCATGCTTAACTCATGAGCTAAGAGAATCATTTTCTCTTCCAAGACAAGAGCATTCCTACTGTCCTCTGCTCGCTTTTCACTTTCAATGGGCAGCTTCTTCTCCTCTGCCTGAACTTTAAGTTTTGAAACCTCCAACTCATGCTCTCTGATCCTTTGGTTTTCCTCCAACTCCTCTGGTGAAAAACTTCTCCCTGAATGGCTACTACCAGCCCTTGAAGTTGGGCCCTCCACTGGCAAATCCTGTGGACCAAATCCATTTACTGGGTCATCCTCATTCACCTCAACAACACCCGACTCCTGAGTCCCTGTCGCTTCGCACCAGGCCCTCAAGGCCACCTGCAGCTCCTCCTTTTTGGTGCTACTTTTCACGGGACATCCCAAAGCCTTGCAGAATTGCCTCAATTAAACAACCCTGTAGGTAAGCAATGTCTCAATGTTGAACTCTAATTCTGCAGCCTCACTAGCTCCTTGACTCCTCTGAGACATGATGTGTGGCTCAAAGGTTTGCTCTAAAATAAAATCAACAAATCCAAAACACAATACGTGGTTGCGCAGTGGTGTACTAAATTTGTGATGTACATCAATTAGTGTGAGTGAACTTGCAAATACACATTTGATTCCTACAGCATTAATTTACAAAAACAATGTTGGGAAGTCCCACTGCACTGCCGCCAAAATTTTAGAATTCCCTGGATACCTGGTTGGCGGAGGTAGGTACCGTAGGCCAAACAGGGACCAGCAAGCTCCAAAGTTACAGAAAAGACAGGTCGCCTCTAGAGATAGCCCCCGCTCCACTCCCTTGGTAGGTTGGCACGAGCAGCCAGGCTTATCTTCAAGGCCAATGAGTAAAGTATTTGCAATTACGCTCACAGCAATCAAATAATGACACCACAAATAGTCTCCACATGAGTTTCATAGAAAAACAAGTATATGTTTATAAAAAGATATAGGATGCGACCACACAATACAAATACAACATATGCGTCGGTTCAATGTTCCCCCTGGCCTATTATTATTGAGCTAAACTAAACAATCCTATGTAATCCTAATGTAGTAATATGCAGTTTGTTATGCAAGAATGAGGTACTTCACAACATAAGAATAATGCAGATTGTAATACGGATATCTGGCGATTTGTACTGCAACTGTAATGCAGTGCATAAAGAAACAATGTGGTAAACTGCTATGCTCCGGTAATGCAATGCGTAGGGTCCCCTTTCAGGTACTCTGTGAGGAAAAAGCAATGCAACGTGTAATACAGTTATGTGAAACTAATGCAATGCGGAACACATATATTCAACAGTTCGATATGCAACACTAATGCAATGTGTAATACGACAATCCGGCAGGTCGTGATGCAGGACCAAGACAAGGCAAAACACATCTATCAGGCAATTTGTTATGCAACCCTAGTGAAATGCGTAACACATCTATCGGGCAGTTTGTTAGGCAAACTAATGCCATGGGCAATACAACAAAACAGGCAGTCCGTTGTGCAGGAATGAAGCAATGCGTTATACAATCATCAGATACTCTGGTATGCAGAAGTAATGCAATAAGTAAGTCACTCCGGCACCATTTTCAGTGCCTCCGGCGGTCTCTCCACTACTCGTGCTGGCTTGCGGTTGGTCTCCGGCCACAGTTGCCCCCCACACACGGGTAAGACAGAACATAGTAAATGCAGCTTCGCACTCAGGCCCTGGTGCTGCCACTCCCTTGGCACACCGGCCTCAATCCAAGCCAAAGTAGAGGCACGGGCTGCAGGACAGAGAGACGCCACTAGCGTCTCACTCTGAGCCCGCGCTAACCCCAGGAGTCGACACACGTTACCCGGGGGGCGAACCCACTCTCCTCTCCTCGTCCAGCGACTTGGGCCTCCAATACAATTTCTCAAAATTTCCGAAATATAGGAAGATAACAGGCTTCACACTACACCGCACTCAGAGTCAGTGAAACTCATGGGAACTCCGGGTGCACAATACCCAGACAACTCCTCACGAGGGTCTCAGACTGTGCACTGCACATGCATGCAGTGTCGCAGAGACACACTTGACCTTCTGCTGCACACAATCACAGGGCACAACTTGCGCAGGTCTCAGCATGTCGAAAGTACACACTCATAGCGTCGGGACCCTTGAACCTGCTCCAGCCAGGCCACTCCCCACGCTGCACAGCACCACCTGTTGTGCCCGTGTTCCTGTGCTCGCTGCTGCCGCTCCTGATGTGAGATTGAGGCCCTTCTCCACCCGCAGGCTACCAACTGTGCCTCATCCCTGGTGGCCCAGTGGTGGGCCGTAGTTTCTGTATACTCTTTCTCCCATTTTTCCTGTCGGGCTCTGCTGTGATCCTGCATTTTTGTTAGTTATTGTATCTCTGTGATATTATTTTTTGTTTCTCTCTTATTGTACTGGTTTTTTGCCCGTCTGCCTGTTTCTCCGCCCGTTCTTTCCCCCGTTCCTGCCGCTGCGTCTCTGCCACCCGCTCGCCCATTCATCCTGCTCCCAGCTGCTCCTCCCTCCCACCTCCCCTTCTTATGGCAGTTGCTGCAGGGCCGCGCCTAAGGCAAGCTCATCTGCGCCCATCCGTGTCTGGACTGCACACAGCACCAGACCCCCTGACCCCCGCGAACGTGACGACGTCTGACACCGATACGACGCCAGCACCCTCCATGCTCTCAATGCCGGCCTATCACACACCTGCATCAGGGCCACCCCGAAGTGCACCTTAGGACCCTTCTCCTGCCGGAACTGCAGCTACACCAGCCTTCAAACCACCACCACGTCCACCGGGTAGGATGCAACAACCTCCAATGCATTCTACTCAACACCCGCTCAACCCGCAAACAGGCCATCGAACTCTTGGACCTACTTGACGACTCCTCCCCGGACGTCGCTTTCCTGACGGAGACCTGGATGAGCCCCTCCTCTGCACCCGACATCACCAAAGCCATCCCTGATGGCTACAAGATCACCCGCTGAGACCGCCCCAACAGAACAGGAGGAGGAATCTCCATCGTCCACAGAAACACCTGCACATCCAGATCCACACTGACCCCAACACCACCCTCATAGGAACCCTCATCTATAAACCCCCCCGGCCGCAGTTCAGCGACTCCATTGCCGAGACGCACACCCTTGCATCCACAGACTACATCCTCCATGGAGACCTGAACTTCCACCCTGAGAACACCAATGAGAGCAACTCCACCACCCTGCTCGACAACCTCGACAACCTCGGACTCAAACAGCTCATCATGATTCCCAACCACTCCGCCAGACACACGCTCGACCCCATCTTCTCTGCCAGCAACTATGTCACCTTCAGCCACACCACCGAACTCCAGTGGAATGACTACCGCTGCGTCTACTTCACCTTTGAGAAGCCAACCATGCACCACCGCACGCAACAGGCCCCCCGCAGCAGCTGGAGCAAAGTCACCAAAGACCAGCTACTCACCACCCTCGCCCAAAACCCACAAACTGACTGACTGATTCTGCCACCCGCAACCTCAGGCAATGGATCGATGACTGCACCAACACTCTTGCCCCAATCAAGAATCCCTCTAAAAGATGCGCCGACAGAAAACCCACTTGGTTCAACGCTGACCTCGAGGCATCTACGCAGGCCTGTCGTAGGCTCAAGGAGAAGTGGCACCACGAACAGACAACGAACAGCAACGCAGCCTACAAGAATGCCATCCGCAGACACCACCAACTCATCCGAACCAAAAGGACCTCCTTCAAAGAGCGCATCGACAACAATGCACACAACAGTAAAGAGCACTTCACCATTGTGAAGGAACTCTCCAACCCCAGCTCCAACGATATCCCGCTATGGCAAGACCTCTGCAACTCCCTAGCCACCTTTTTCCACCGCAAGATCGCTGACATCATGACAGATTGAACTACCAGGCCCCCCGACAGACACCGACACCTCAGACTCACCGGCCCCCAGCCACATCAACCTCCTGCCTTCCTGGACCCACGTCAACGATGACGACACGATCAAAATCCTGAACACCATCCACTCCGGGTCTCACCTTCTGACCCCTGGCCGCACCACATCTTCAACAAAGCAAGCTCCACCATCGCACCCCACCTCCGCAAGGTCAACAACAGCTCCTTCGATACCACCACCTTCTCGGAGAGCTGGTAGCACGCCGAGATCAACGCCATACTCAAGAAACCGAAGGTGGACCCCAAGCACCTCAATAACTTGCGGCCCATCTCCCTACTCCCGTTCCCGGCGAAAGTCATACAGAAGATTGTCAACAAGCAACTTACCCCTTCCTCGAAGAGAACAACATCCTGGACCCATCCCAATCCGGATCCACAGCAACCACAGCACCGTAACAGCCCTCATCGCCACCACCGACAACAACAGGGCCATGCTGGACAACGGAGAAACAGCAGCCCTCATACTCCTGAACCTTTTGGCCGCCTTCGACACCGTCTGCCACCACACCCTTCGTACACGCCTCCACAACGCAGGGATCCACAACAAACCACTGGACTGGGCCACTTCCTTCTTCACCGGCAGAACCCAGAGTGTCTGCCTCCCCCCATTCCGTTCTAAAGACAACAAGATCATTTGTGGCATACCCCAAGAATCGCCCCGGCACTCTTCAATGTCTACATGGCATCGTTCACCAACAGCTCACCAACATCGTCCGAGCACACGACCTCAATATCATCTCATTTGCCGATGACACCCAGCTGATCCTCTCCCTCACCAAGGCCCCCACCACTGCCAAATTCAACCTCCACAAAGGAATGCTGACCATCGCCGATTGGATGATGAACAGCTGCCTGAAACTGCCTGGGACGACTCATGGTTGCCGGCCGCACTGGGAGTTGCACCGACACCCACTGACCACGCACGCAACCTGGGCATCATGCTGGACTCAGCATTGTCAATGACCCAGAAAGTAAACGCTGTCTCCTCCTCCTTATTCAACACCCTCCGCAAGATCTACAGATGGATCCTCACCGGTACCAGAACGACTGTCACCCAGGCCCTCGTCAGCAGCAGGCTAGCATACGGCAATACTCTCTACGCAGGAACCCCAGCCAAACTTCAGAAACGACTACAACGCATACAGAACTCCTCTGTCCACCTCATCCTCACCATCCCCTGCCACAGCCACATGACAGCCCACCTGAAAGACCTGCACTGGCTCCCGCTCAAACAGAGGATCACCTTCAAGCTCCTCACACACACTCACAAAGCACTCCACAACACTGGACCAGCATACATCAACAAACGGCTTACCTTCTACACCCCGAACCGCCAGATTCGCTCCACCGACCTCACCCTCGCCAGTGTCCCCCGCATCCAACGAGCGACTGGTGGCGGCAGAGCATTCTCCCACCTCGCTGCAAAGACTTGGAACACCCTCCCAACCCCCAATGCAACAGACCCAGGACCTGCTGACCTTCAGGAGACTTCTCAAGACCTGGTTGTTCACGCAGTCGCAACCCCCAATCCCTCAAGCGCCTTGAGACCCTCACAGGTGAGTTGTGTGCTCTACAAATGTACTGATTGATTGCTTGACTGAAACACACTTTATCTTCGGGTGCTCCTGATCACAGGACACCCCTTGCGCAGGTCTCAGGCAGTAGAAGGTACACGCACCCAGCATCACTGAGACACACTTTATCTTCCAGTGCCCCGCATCAGATGGAACCTCCGGGAGGATCTCAGGCTGCAAACAGCCCACGCACACAGTGTCACTGAGACTCACTTGCTCTTCTGATTTATAAGTGCATCACGGGCCAATCCACACGAAAGTCTCAGGCTGCCCCCAAGCGCATGCAGACTGCGTTCCTGAGACTAACTTGGCTCCCCAGTACACACATTGACAGGACAATCCTCTTGAAGGACTCAGGTTAGACAAAGCACACGCACACCACGTCAATGAGTCTCGTTTGGAACTCCAGGTGCCCAAGATCACAGGGTATGACTTGGGAAGGTCTCAGGCTAGACAGGACACACACACCCACAGCGTATCTGAGAGTCTTCTCTGGAAACTTTTTTGTTCCTGTGTTTTTCAAACAGGGAGCCAGCTCCCCTCAGGCCCTTGGGGATTATTAATTCAGGGCACAGCACACAGCAAAATCCTTCAAGCAAGGGATTTGATTTGATTTGATTTATCTATTTGTAGAGCACGCAAATGCCCAAGGGCGTCTTGGCGCTGAGATGTACTACTGGTTCTTGAAGATGTTGATTAGAGCTGTGCAGAGAAAAGTCAGGTTTTAACTTCCTTTCTAAAGGATTTCAAGGATGGGCTGATTTTTCTGTCTAGCGGTAGTTGGTTCCAGATTCTTGCTGTGTGGACCAGGAAGCTTCTTCCGCCCCAGTTAGCTCTCTTGAATCTCGGGACCCTGATGATTTTTATTTGGCTGGATCTAAGAAGTCTATTTGGCTCATATTGTTTTAAATGGGTTTTTAGAAATTGTGATCCAGTTCCGTTGATTGCTTTGTATGCTAGGCATAGTGATTTAAATTGTATCCTTTTTGTAATTGGTAGCCAGTGCAGATTTTTTAGTTTGTGGCTAATTGTTTCAAACTTTGGTATTCCGAGTATCAGCCTGGCTGCTGCATTCTGCAGGCGTTGAAGTTTGAGTAGGATTTTCTTCCTGGCTCTGGCGTATAGGCCGTTCCCGTAGTCCAGTCTGGACAAGGCCAATGCTGTCACCACTGTCTTGCGCGAGTCATGTGGTAGGTAAGGTAGGATTTTCTTGATCATTTTTAGGATGTACCAAAGTGATGATGCCAGCTTACTGGCTTGGGCATCGAATGAGAGATTGGTGTCTAGAATGATTCCCAGGTTTTTCACCTTTTCTGACGATTCGGGGCACCTTCCCAGATCTTTTGGCCACCATGAGTGGGACCATATATTTGTGTCCCCTCCTAGTATCATGACCTCACTCTTGTCCCCGTTTAGTTTTAGGCAGTTCATTCTCATCCATTGGCTGATTTGTACCATGCAGAGTTGAAATTCTTCTGCTTTGTTCTCTACGTCCTTACTTATTGACACCACGATTTGGGTATCGTCGGTGTAGGATATTGGGGTGAAGCCACAGTTCCTTATTATTTGTGCAAGGGGAGCCACGTATAGATTAAAAAGAGTGGGGCTCATCGAGGAGCCCTGCGGTACTCCGCATGGCAGGTTGAATAGGTTTGATTTTGCTTCTCCCGATTCTACTGAGAAAGTTCTGTTCTCTAAATAGGAAGCAATGAGGGCACAAGCTGAGTCATGTAGTTGTGCTGTTTTCAGGCGTGTTATAAGGATCTCGTGGCTGACTGTATCGAAGGCAGCCGATAGGTCAAGTAGTACCAAGGCGGCCTTCGATCCATTATCCAGTACTTGCCTGAGTTCCTCCACTGCTGTAATCAGAGCAGTCTCTGTTCCATGTCCTTCACGGAAACCAAACTGAGAATGATCCAACCAGTTGCCGTCCATCAGATATCAAGATAACTGTTTCTTTAACAGTTTCTCTAAAACTTTTGCGGCAAAAGGGATCCTGGCTATGGGTCTGTAGTTGTTTGGAGTTTCGCAGTCTAGGTTAGTTTTTTTTAGAAGCGGCCCGATTGATATCATTTTCCAGTCATCTGGGAAGATGTTGGTATTGACAATTTGGGAGAATAGTTTTTCTAGCACTATGCTCAGCTGTTCGGAGCAGATTTGCATTATTTTGGGTCGACAGGGGTCCGTTGGGCTACCTGAGTTAGTGGTATGAACCTCTTTCTGGATCCGTTCTGCTGTAGGGGGAGTGAAGAGGAATGATGTGGTTTGGACAGGTTGTTTCACTGGGTTTATTACGTGTGAAGTATCCTTTTTTGCCGTTTCCTTGCTATGATTTTTAAAAGAGTCGTAGACTGATGAAACTTTGCTGACAAAGAATTCCCCTAGTACGTTGCAGAAGTCTGATGACAGTGCTTCTGAGTTGTTGTTCTCAAATTTTGATAATTTTTTAACAGTGTCAAAAAGGGTTTTGCTAGAATTTTTAGACTCATTGATTTTATGGATGAAGTATTTACTTTTTTCTGTTATTATTAATTTCTTGTAGCTGGCTAAGGTAGCTTTGTATTCTTGTCTGAGGTGGGTATCATAATTGGTTCTCCACTTTTTCTCTGCTCTTCTGCACGTCTGTTTTTGAGCTTTTAGTGCTTCCGAGAACCATGTTTGTGAGGGGGTTTTTCTTTTCAGAGTAGCCTTTTTTCGTGGGACTGTCAGTTTGACTGCATTATCCAACCACTCGTTGAATTGTTTGCAGGCTATATTACAGTTTTCATCAAATGTAGGGTGGGATGGTTGTAGTGTTTCTATAAATGCCTGGTTGTCAATTTTAGACCCTTCAAGGTAAGTTGTTTGTTTAATATGTTCCAGAGGTCTCCCAGTGTCCTCTTTAATTTCTAAAGTAAATCGGACTTATTTGTGGTCTGACCATGGGATCGGGAGAGTGTCAATTTTATTTAGGCTCTGACATGAGGTGAAAATACCATCCAGTGTGTGGCCAGCATTATGGGTATCCAGGTGTACCTTTTGTTCCAGATCAAAATTTGACATTGCATCGATAAATGAGGCTACCTTTGGGTCTGAGTTTTTTTCTAGATGTAGATTAAAATCTCCTAAAATTGTGTAATCTGGACTTGTCACACTGGATTCGAGAAACGGTCTTAGCAGCTCAATTAAGGGCGTTTTTGCACTAGGTGGTCTGTAAATTAGTAGTCCATTAAACGTATATTTGTCTGTGATTTTTATTTGGAAGGTCAAGGTTTCACAGTCTGGGGTACTTCCTTTGTCTGAAATTTTAATTCTATAATCTTCTTTTGCTATGATTGCCAATCCTCCCCCACTTTTTTTTTTCTGTCAGCTCTAGAGAAAGAGTAACCCTCCGGAATGGCCAGGGTCAGGTCGGCATCTGATGCTTCGTCTGCCCATGTTTCGGTGACAAATAGTATATCAATATTGTGGTTATCTATTAGTTCGGCTGTCTGTATGTTGTGCTCGACTAAGGACCTGACATTAATTAGGCCGGTTTTCAGATTGTAGTTTCTATATTTTGGTATCCTGGATTTAGCCAGGTTCCTAATGGGGGAAAAGTCAAAAGTGTGTGAGCAGGTCGGACATTTTTTACCTTCTTTGTGTAGTTCTATCCGGGCACATGAGATGCGTGGTCTCAATTCTCGGAGTTTTTGACTGGAGTATTTCCGTAGCCCTTTCTCCGGGTCGCTTTGGACAGGGGGTATGGCCCTGGGCCCGGTCTTGGCGCGGACGGGCGCAGACGGGCTTGACTTTGGCGCGTCTTCGGCGCGCAGGCGGCGTGCCCGCTGCGCGCGTCCGCTGCGCGTTTGTGGAGGGCACATTTCTAGTGGAGTGGAATGGGGCGTGGCCTGCGTCAGTGGGCGTGGCTTGTGCTCGCTCCAATTATGGCGGCGAGAACTCCGACCCGCCGCAGCCCTGAAATCGGCAGCGGGGGGAGTTCTCAACAGGTGAGGTGGGGGGAGTGCTCGGGGGTAGCGTGCTATGGTTTCAAAGTGCAATTTTAGTCAAAGCAGTCTTTAAAAACAGCGTGCAACAATTTATCAACAATACAATTTTAAAAGTAATCTTTAAAATCAGGTGATTCAGGTAATTTGTTAAAAAGCGTTTGGTCTCCCGGCTATCTCGCCTCAGGAGTAGTTAGTCTCTGTTAGCGGCTTGTGATCAGCTCGCTTATAAGGTCTTGCGAAGGGAGCGTGGCCTGCGTCAGTGGGCGTGGCTTGTGCTCGCTTCAATTATGGCGGCAAGAACTCCGACTCGCCGCAGCCCTGAAATCGGCAGCGCGAGGAATTCTCAACAGGTGAGGTGGGGGGAGTGCTCGGGGGTAGCGTGCTACGGTTTCAAAGTGCAATTTTAGTCAAAGCAGTCTTTAAAAACAGCGTGCAGCAATTTATCAACAATACAATTATAAAAGTAATCTTTAAAATCAGGTGATTCAGGTAATTTGTTAAAAAGCGCTTGGTCTCCCGGCTATCTCGCCTCAGGAGTAGTTAGTCTCTGTTAGCGGCTTGTGATCAGCTCGCTTATAAGGTCTTGCGAAGGGGGCGTGGCCTGCGTCGGTGGGCGTGGCTTGTGCTCACTCCAATTATGGCGGCAAGAACTCCGACCCGCCGCAGCCCTGAAATCGGCACTGCGGGGAGTTCTCAACAGGTGAGGTGGGGGGAGTGCTCGGGGGTAGCGTGCTACGGTTTCAAAGTGCAATTTTAGTCAAAGCAATCTTTAAAAACAGCGTGCAACAATTTATCAACAATACAATTTTAAAAGTAATCTTTAAAATCAGGTGATTCAGGTAATTTGTTAAAAAGCGTTTGGTCTCCCGGCTATCTCGCCTCAGGAGTAGTTAGTCAGGGGGGCACAGCACACAGAAAAATCCCTACAGCCTTTCTTTAGATGAAACAGCAAACAGCAGGCCAGCCCCAGATCACACAGCAAGAGCAGTCCAATCCAACAGTCTATTCAGTTGCTTCTTCCTTGGCAAAGGTTCCTCTTGATCCACGAAGTAACTCCAGTCTTGTTCACACTTGATCAAGCCATTCTCCAAAGTTCATGGGCTTCAGCTCGCATAGTTATATCCCTCAATGGCTTTGATGTCTTTGTGTTACAGGGAGCACTGACCCCTGTTCAAACCAGTTCTGGATGCCTCCCTATCAGTGACACCTTCTTCCTTTGATTAGTGGGGGCCTAGATTCTCAATCACTCAGCAGGAGTTGGGTCAATTGTTTTATAGCACCAGCCCAGGCCTCTTCACCTCTAGGCCTACTCCTCCCCCTACACACTCCAGATGCAGGTCAGCCTGTGCTGTCTCACCTCCTCCCCTGGGTCAAGACATTCCCCAGATCCTATTGCTTTCAAATCCAACCAGTCAGTCTACAACCAGGCAGAGACACACAGAAATGTTTAGAGCTCAAAAACCCAGCCACTTCTGAAAGAGTGGGTTACAAACACATAATGCAAAAAACATCTTTATAAAAAGATGTGTTATTGCAGGGTGAGTGCAGACATGCTAAACTCCACCTTTCCATCTTAAGCCTTTGGGAAGATAGGCTGGTAAACACACTACACAGCCTTTCCACTCTATTCTAGTGTGCAAGATGGCCTTTCAGCAGTGAAAACGAAATGAAGATTATTTCACTGTCAGGACACGGTACACACCTTGGTACATGACCCACCTTTCACATGCACTGCACCCTGTCCATTGGGTACCCTATACCTACCATAGGGGTGCCTGGTGTGTATGGAAAGAAAAGGACAGGGTTTGGTAAGTGCATACACTTACCAGAGCAACAAGGCAGTTTAGGAAACTGCACACAGGCCCTGCAATGGCAGGCCTGAGTTCGCTCTCAAGGCTACTTGAGTGGGTGGCACAATAAGTGCTGCAAGCCAACCAGTAGCATGTGCCTTATTAGCCCCGGCACACATAGTGCACTTTACTAGGGACTTCACTAGTTAAGCAAACATACCAATAATGAACAGCCAATATCCATTACACGCTATACAGGGAGCACTTGCTCTTTGACACTGTTTAGCAGTGGCAAAGTGTTCAAAGCATCTAAGTTGGCAACACATGTCAGAAAAAAGGTCTACGGGAAAAGCAAAAAGTTTAGGGAACTTTCCCAAAAGGGGCCAAGTCGCACAAGATGTATTTACCACCTGTATAACTTCAGCTAGAGTAATTGGTGAGGTCAAAATCTCACTCTGTTCTGGAGTCAAAGTAGGAATATTTAGCCCTCCTAACCACCTTTTCGCTGCCTCTAGAGTAGAATTATGTGAGTCAGCATATAGCTTCCTATAATGGTTTGAGAAAAATTTTGCAACACTGGGCCCAATATTCTATTTGAGCTATTGGCATTTGCCATGCATTTTACTGACCAATCGCTCTCCTCATACCTTTTTTATAAATCTGAGTTGTGATTCAAAATCTCTTTTGATGTAAAGTAATCCTGCAGACTTTATTTGGCTTGAATTAATTCTGTTTTAGCTTCTCTTGTAGGTAAGGCTAAAAAACTTGCTGTTGTCTGACTAAACTCTTTTTGCAGCTGCAGTCTTTCTTCTTTTTACATCTTTCTCTTGTTAGACTTGAATGCAATCAATTCGCCTGTGAAAAAAACCACTAATGCACCCCACACTGAAATTTCTAATGCTGTATCATAGTTTTGCTCTAAAAAACTCCTATACCGCCTGCCGTATTTGAACAACCCACAGCTCATTGACTAAAAGTAATTTGTCAAAGACCTGTATACTCTCCACCTCTCATTGGGTAGAGATTCAAAGATTAATGGTAATTAGCACATGATCTGAAAATAGGTTTTCTATTATTTCTGACTCAGGGCCATATGTTTCAACATCTCCATTTGCGATTCTCAAATAGCAATTTTTTGCGAATCGCTATTTGAAAATCGCAAAATGCTATGTATGTAGTATTTGCAATACATTTTGAGAATCCTACATATTCCTTAATTGCGAATCTCAAATTGCAATTCGCAATTAAGGAATACCTAAACATTCATTCTTATGGGCCTAGAGGCCCAAAGGAATGAATGGGAAGACATTCTCAATTTGCTATTAGCAATTAGCGAATCGCAAATTTCAAGGGTGCAGGGGTGTCAAAAGGACACCGTGTTGCACCCCTGAAATAAGCATGGGTGCACATGTGGCGCCCATACATGCCCTAAGGGCATGTAAGTGCTTCACATAGTACTTTGAAAAATGCAAAAAACATGCATTTTTCAAAGAAATCGCAAATTACCACCAACTTGAAGTTGGTGGTATTTTGTGATTCCTTAAGGCCACTTTTTTGGTTCTTCTTACTTTGCATTTAAGGAATCGCAAAATTTGGAATTCCTTAAATGCAATTGCAAAACTTTGCACGCCGATTTGCATCATACATACCATTTGGCAAAATTGCGATTGCAAATGCCAAAATTCTGCGAATTTCGGCGTTTGCGAATGCAATTCTGCTTGATATATATGGCCCTCTGTCTTTAAAAGTGAATAAGAAATAAGAAAGAAGTCGATACAAAAAGAAGAGTGAAAGCACCCAGAATGGCAAGTATACTTCCTATCCCTTGGAATTTCGCCCACAATCAACCAGAGCAAAATCTTGCATAAAATTTAGTAAAGTATATATTCGACCTGGGCTTTGTCTGCAGTTTGTTTGCCAGCGAGGAGTCTAGAGTTGGGTCAGAATATTGAAATTGCGACTTATCAGTAGAAAGCCAGTTTGCACTTTAAAAAATCCTAAAGAGATTGCAAAGTTTCGGGTGAGTCCATAATGGGATCATAATATCTCATCATTTTAATCAGTTGTTCTTTATCAATCAATCAATCAATCAATCATAGGCATTTATATAGCACACTACTTACCCGGAGGGTCTCAAGGCGCTGGGGGGGGGGGAGTGCTCATGTTCAATCTGTACCCATAACCATCTGGCACTATGGTATTTGTGAAACATTGTTATTTCAAACTGAAGATATGTAACCATTAACAAAGCTACCCCCTAATGGCTGCTTTAGATGAGGCATAGAACTTGTGTTTGATAAATTCCCGTTTTTTCCCAAGTTAAAATCCTTCTTTATAATGAGTCTCCTGTATTAAGATTATATTAACTTGTAATGATTCTAACCAGGTCAACATAGACCGACGATTCAATCTATTATGGTTCACATTGTATGAAATAATTTGTAAACATTTATGAGGCATACACGAAAATTAAATAAATAGCTTGTGTGCTCTAAAGTAACATGAATTCTGAATTCTACCTTTGAAGCCACATCTTTGTTTATATGTGCTACTACCCTTCTCCCCTCCTTCCTATTTCATCCTCCTGTCCCTAACCTTTTCCCTGTGATTGTCCATACTGGAGCACCTTCCGCATCTTGGGTCCTTGGCAGGGATGCTTGTGAGCCCCCCACCCCCCTCCCCCCGCCCACGCCAACCCTCCCCTCCGCCTCCGCACACACACACAACCCACCCAAACTCCCTTTTATTGATTTATTGATAGCCTTGGAACGGCACCAGAAGCTATCCTCACTGGAAGGTGCTGCAAAGAAAGAAAAAGGAAGAAAAAAGTAGAACACAGAATTGGATCAAACTGAGAGTGTTCAGGATGAAAAAAGGAAAGAGAAAAACAGAAAAGTATTTCAATCCAGAACTCCTCAATTCACTGATACAAATTTGTATTTCATTCTGTCCACAGTCTCTACCCGTGTGACTCTTTGTCCCCTTCCCCTAATTCTCCTCCTTTGTAACGATCTTATCTTTGTCCCCGCTTATACTGTTGTTGTAGAATTTGACTTGCCTGATCAATTGAGGCCGGTACCCAAAACTGACCATCCACCAAAATGTTTAATTTGGATTGTTTTACCGAGGCAGGTTGAATTACTTGCCTTTTAAAGTGTTCAATAATTGCTTTGAACTCTCTTCTTCGCTGGGCTGCTGTCGTTGACATACGTTAAAAAAAAAATGCTAAAGCGACTTTCATCTTCCATCTGGAACACTTTTGATCTTATAGCTCCTGACAAGATCATTTCTTTTACCGAAAGTGCCAGAAATTAACCAGGAACGGCAAGGAAATTTGGCATTGGGAGGGTTATGTAAAGGGCGCACTGTGGTGCCACATGACGGTAACATCTTCAGGTTTATTCTATTTGGAAAAACATATTGATGAATTAGGTTCGATATGTATGTAATTGGGTCTTTGCCAGTCTCATGATTTTCAGGAATCTCTATAAAGCGCAAACTTAAGCGTCTAGCAGCCTGATTCATCATACTCCCGTTTTGCGAGCCCCTAATAGCGATTCATAGCGAATCGCTATTAAGGACTCGTAAAACGGGATTCATGTAGGAATATGCAAAAAAAAATGCGATTCCTACTAATTCCTTATTTGCGATTAGCAAATTGCTGATCGCAAATAAGGAATAACTCCCCATTCATTCCTATGGGCCAAAAGGCCCATAGGAATGAATGGGGAGTATTCCTTATTTGCGATTAGCAATTAGCTAATCGCAAATAAGATAGCGATTGAAAGGGTGCCAGGGGTGTCAAAGGACACCCTGTAGCACCCCTTAAATGCTAATATGAACAGGGGTTGCGCACACACATGTCCAAAGGACATGTGTGTGTGCAACATGCAACTCAGAAAAATGCTTTTTAAAGCATTTTTCAGAGTTATCGCTATTTACCACGAGGTTTGACCTCGCGGTAAATAGCGGCCCGAAATTGCGATTTCGCAATTTTTAAATGGATGATGAATTGCATTTAAGGAATCTCAAATAGAGATTCCTTAAATGTAATCCATCGCAAATTTGCGAAAACGCAATTACCGATTTTTGCATTTGGGACGATGAATCCCAAATGCAAAAATCTCACTCGCAAAGGGCCAGATTCTCAGAATCTGGCCCTTTGCGAGCCAAATTCAGCTTCATGAATTAGGCTGTAGATTTCCAATTGATCTCGATCATTTGATCAGTTCTGCTCACCTGGTGCACAATGGTGTTCTAAAAGTCTTCTAGGTCTGATATACGTTGCTCAGCTTCTGTCATTCTTGAGTTGACTTTGAGTAAATTCTAATTAATGCTATCAAGCTGGGTCTGTACTTCATATTGAGCTTTAGCATGGGCACTTCTCATCTTTCTCAACTCAGCTGCGATTTGCTGCATCATGGGTCCCAATTGACCGTCGTCGCGCAGATGTTTTGCGTAGTGTAGTACGCTTCCTTTGCCCAAACAGACCTAGGGGCAACGTGTTTCTGGAGCACAGTCAAATAAGTTGTTCCCCAACCAAAAACAGCAAAGTGGACCATGCAGTTACTAGTCCCAGGGGACTGATTAAATGGGGCTTAAGGACATGTTGTACACTTCTACTGCTGGCTATTGCAGTGGATTATGAGAGGCAGGGTGCACAAGGGCATCTGTGAAAGTGAAAGGTAACAGGGGGCCTATAAACCACACCTACATCTGTGTAGGCCATCTCCGTGGGTCGCACACCATGCATCCGCCCCAGGTGGGGCGCCTCACATAGCCCTCCGGGCTCACCAACCAATATTTGATATGCGCGGCGTTCACCCCTACCTCTCTGCCAAGACTCATTCCCTACATTCAATCGACACTCTGATTGCGATTCTGAGTGCTGGTGCCTGATTGAGGCCTCATTCTTTCCTCCGCCAGTCCGCACAGTGCCGATATGGCTGAGATACCCGCCACCCCCTCTTAACACAATCCCCAAGGATGGGAAACCGGAAACAGTTCTGAAGTCTTTGGAAGACGGGAGGGAGTAACCCTCCCGGCCGTATTTATTAAAATATGAAACAAAATTAAAACATTAAATAAACAGTTTCATATTATGTACAATTTCATTACCACATTGCGATGTTTGGCTAACCTTAACAGATTCTCTAATACAAAGGTTCTCCTAGCCGAACTAACATCCTACAAAACATTTACTTGAAATTTTGAAATTGTACATCCTAACGTTTAAGGGCCAACGGCAAGGTCGTAACCGGTGTCAAGATCCCTAACCCAGAAATATCGCCCTCACTTGTGAGGGGCGGCCCAGAGGCGTACCTCAAGTGCAATTACCAATTTCCCTTGACTTGACGGGGGCCCCAATAAAACTCGACGCCACTTAGAGGTCGTACGAGGACTCGTGTGAGGTATCTAGAAGGTAGCGTAGACCCCCCCCCAAACCCCACACAACTTACCACATCTGCCGTCGCAGACGTCCTGGCCCCGGGAAATTCCCCAGGAGGGGGCTGTAACCCCTCCTACCCAGGAAGGGGCCTTGACCGCCTTTCCTTTTCTTTCGGCGACCCATCCTTAGAAGGGACCGCCTCCCCGTTGAGGGGCCAATGGCCACCTCCCCCGAGCGCTCCCATCCGTGCTGGGTGACGCCCACTCATAGGGATCTTCCAATTAGTGCTCACCGATCATGACCTTACCGCCCGACCAAAATAAATACGACAATGCTAACTAAATGACTAAACTAAAAAGACCGTAGCAACTACATTTTTATTAAAAGCATGCTTACCAATGAACACTTAAAGCAGAATTTCCTAATTTACGAAACGTAACACAAATTGACCATTCTTTATTACATACTCAAATTCATCACGATAATACCACAACCTGGTAAACGAAAATCAGAGTTTATCCATCAACTTTATTCAAAAACCACTTGCTGTCCTCAGGGGCTGGTGGGTGGGTCAAAATTGGCTCTTCGTTCCGTCTCGAGCTCACGTGCAGCGAGGAGGTGCAGCTTCAGAGCACAGGAACAAGAGGATGCCTTCGGATCTTGCTTCTCCTTTTATCCGTCTTCAGGGCGGGCGTAAACCCGCCCCTGCCTGCCCCTAGGGCGTGGCCCGCCGCGTCAGTGTCTAGGCCAACCCACTCTAGGGCGGGAAAAGGCGCGCCCCGGCTACGCCGCTTCGGGCATACCAGCCGAGACGCGCCTCCCGCCCAAGATGGCTTCCCGGGGGGATCGTGGTACTCCGCCATACGTTCGGGGGGACCGAGTGGTCGCCCCTTTCCATATGGCTGAGATACCCGCCACCCCCTCTCAACACAATCCCCAAGGATGGGAAACCGGAAACAGTTCTGAAGTCTTTGGAAGACGGGAGGGAGTAACCCTCCCGGCCGTATTTATTAAAATATGAAACAAAATTAAAACATTAAATAAACAGTTTCATATTATGTACAATTTCATTACCACATTGCGATGTTTGGCTAACCTTAACAGATTCTCTAATACAAAGGTTCTCCTAGCCGAACTAACATCCTACAAAACATTTACTTGAAATTTTGAAATTGTACATCCTAACGTTCAAGGGCCAACGGCAAGGTCGTAACCGGTGTCAAGATCCCTAACCCAGAAATATCGCCCTCACTTGTGAGGGGCGGCCCAGAGGCGTACCTCAAGTGCAATTACCAATTTCCCTTGACTTGACGGGGGCCCCAATAAAACTCGACGCCACTTAGAGGTCGTACGAGGACTCGTGTGAGGTATCTAGAAGGTAGCGTAGACCCCCCCCCAAACCCCACACAACTTACCACATCTGCCGTCGCAGACGTCCTGGCCCCGGGAAATTCCCCAGGAGGGGGCTGTAACCCCTCCTACCCAGGAAGGGGCCTTGACCGCCTTTCCTTTTCTTTCGGCGACCCATCCTTAGAAGGGACCGCCTCCCCGTTGAGGGGCCAATGGCCACCTCCCCCGAGCGCTCCCATCCGTGCTGGGTGACGCCCACTCATAGGGATCTTCCAATTAGTGCTCACCGATCATGACCTTACCGCCACAGGCCGGATAGTTGACCGGCTATCCGGACCCCCCACAACACTCCTACCTAAAGGTCATGGTGTAACGTTTTTAGCCATGCTAAGAAGTCTCCTATGAGTAACTCATTCCCCACCCGAGACAAATGCACTCCATCCCCCACATACATACTGTCATCATTAATACACCCATGTGAAATAGAATGCAGTGTCCTGGAACGGAACAACCTACTCACTTTATTATTAAGCTTTCTAACAGAATGATTTAAAGCAGGAACCGAAATAGCCCCCCGCCACACTTTTCGTGGGATCATATGGGACCATGCAATTGTGCACCCTGGAACTCTCCTCGCTAACCAACTTACAGTGGCAAGCATCGCCTCAAGGAGAAGTCGTCTACCAGTGGTGACCAAATCATTACCCCCAAGATGTACTATGACTACAGACGGCGGTGACCTCGTCCGCCCTAGCAAACCCTCAAAAAATGATTGAAACTGGTCAATACAGAGACCGCCTCTTCCGTAGAAGGACACACTGTACCCGTATTCCCCAGCTACGTGAATCATATCACCTGCCTTGAATACGTCTGCGGCACGTCTCACGTATGAGTGGCCCACGACCCACACCTCCTTTTTCACAGCCGGTGATGTCTGACCGCTGGCCCGGTGTTGGGTCGACTGCAAAGTCCGCCCCGCCTCGTAGGCTTGCGCAACTGAAAACCAAACAAAAACAAGAAGCGTGAGTACATTGTTACAGCTTCACAACATGTGCAAACGCACATACCTTTTATAACAATTGGAGGACCAACGCCCCACCCGTTTAACTTGTTCCACATCCAGACCCCTGGCTGTAGCTTCTGTAGCAGCCCCTATCCGAAAGGAATGGGTCCCAAACTCGCCCGGGTTCAAGCCCGCAGCGGCAATCGACATCGCAAGCACCCGCTGAAACTGAAACTTTGTCAGTGGGGTGGCGTCAGCGTGTCTCAACAAGGTCCCCCCCCATGATGCCACCCTTCGTGTTAAATAATCTTCTAGACACCTTACCGGGCACATGGAGGACCCAGGAATCCTGCGTATGATTACGCAGTCACCCATCCCACTTTGATCGGTTTTGGACCTGACAAACGAGACCGTCATCGTCTCCCCTCTGATCTGGACGTGCTCCAGGCACAATCCTCCTGTCACATCCTGCTTGTTCCTCGCCACAAGTTCGCTTACCCGCATAGCCCCATGGAATGCCAGCGTAAAAGCGGCTCGGAATAACACCGTCTCAAACTGAGATGAACACGTAGCAGGGAGTCTGGATAGCAACTGGGCAAGCCTATCTGAACCTATCGGGCGCCTTTCATCTACTCTGCGACCCTCAAGGCGTTGCCACCCTCGTAGCGCTTTCTGTACAACGAAAGACGCTGTCGGGTCAAGGATCCCGTGGGCCCTAGCAACAAAGGAAATGGCAGCCCGATGCCTCTGAGCCGTGGCCACCGATTTCCCGACCCGATGTAAGGACATCAGAAAATTCACCACCCACTCTTCCTGGCCCCAAAGCTCCTCTCTATCAGTCCCCAAAAAGGCCAAATAGGACCGGAACGCCCCTTCATATGCCTTCCTCGTCCTGGGTGCTAAACTCTCTCCCACGAGGTTACGAAGTTCGGGGCACCGAGAGACCAGAGAGCTTCGGGAAAGGGTGCCGGCTCCGGGTCCGCTGTGGGAAGAAAACCCCAGAAAGCCTGCATACGAAAACGAGACAGTGCATCAGCTGCCTGGTTCATTACCCCTGGGACATGTCTTGCTTTGAATAACACATTCAATTGCATACACAGTAAAACAATTTCTTTGAGTAGTCTCAAAATCCACTTGCATCGTGCTGCCTGGCTATTGATACACTCGACCACGGTCATATTGTCAGACCAGAATACCACAGAGTGATCCATGAACCCTTCGGGCCAAGTTTTCAGGGCTACTAAAATGGGGAAAAGTTCCAGGAAAGCAATGTTACTTGTCAGCCCACTGTCATGCCACCATGTCGGCCACTTTTGTGCAGACCATCTTGTGCCGAAGATGGCACCAAAACCTATACTCCCTGCCGAATCCGTCCACAGCCCCAGCTCATCAGAGGACACGGCTGGTTTATTCCAGACGACTCGACCATTGAAATCCGCCAGGAATGCCAACCAAATGCGCATGTCCTGGCGGACCTCAGCCGAGAGCCTCGTGCGATGATGGCCCTCCTTCAGGCCGACCATGGTTTGAGCAATCGAACGAGAAAAGGGGCGGGCCATTGGTATAACCCTCAGGGCAAAATTCAACTGGCCAACTAGCTGCTGTAACTGATGCAGCTTAACCTTGGATCCATTTATACATATTTGCAGGGATGTCCTGAACTTTGACACTTTTTCGGCAGGTAAACGGAAACACCCTTCCTCGGAATCCAACTCGATCCCCAGAAACTCGAGGCAAGTGGAAGGCCCCACAGTCTTACCTGGTGCCAATGGCATGCCAAACTGATTCATTAAAACACAAAATTGAGCCAAAGCCTGCCCACATTCCGGATCCCCGGCCGCCCCCAGGAACAAAAAATCGTCAAGGTAATGCATCACATTTCGGAAACCCGTCTTCCTTGTGAAGACCCATTGTAGAAAAGTACTGAATTTTTCGAAATAGGCACAAGATATAGAGCACCCCATCGGCATACACCTATCCATGTAATAATGACCCTGAAACATGAAACCTAGGAGACGCTGATCGTCTGGATGTACCGGGAGCAACCGGAACGCTGACTCGATGTCAGATTTTGCCATCAGCGCCCCGGGCCCCAGGCGATTCAAAATGGCTACGGCCTCATCGAAGGATGCGTACCGCACCGAACACACTTCCGGGTCTATCGCTTCGTTTACGGAAAGACCACGTGGGGCTGATAAATTGTGTATCAGCCGAAACTCACCCGGGTCCTTCTTTGGGACCACACCTAAGGGGGAACAAACAAAGTTAGGAACCGGTGGTACACTAAACGGACCGGCGACTCGACCTCGAGTCACCTCTTTCCTGATCTTATCCTGTACCACGGTCGTATGCTGGAAGACCGATAGCTGATTTCTACATTTCGCTGCACCTTGAAAGTCCCCCACTGGGATGCGGAAACCATAAGAAAACCCGTTCCGCAACACCCCAGCAGAAGTACAATCCGGGTATTCACTGAGCCAAGGAATCATCGCCAAGGTATCAATCGGGGTAGGTAAAGGCGCCCCTCGGACTATATTAGACCTGTTTGGCGCCTCCTCTACCCCCGTTATCACCCGTTTTGGCTCTGCACGTGGACTCAGGATGGGATGATTGCCCACACCCACTACATTCGTGCCTAAATTTGCACGATCCCTGGGGCCTGGTACATTTTCCCCTGTTGAAGTTCCAACAAACCCCCCTTTTTCCTGTATTTCCGGCAGGCCTCGAGTAATTGTCGGTACCTGTACCTGATCGAAAGGGCGTCCCCGCATACTGGCGGTAGGATTCGCCAACGTTACTTCCCACCAATGGCACTTTCAACATACCAGTCTCCTTCATTTTATCCCAAGACACAGAATCATAACAATCCCAAGTTAAGCTTTTATCATGTTCTTTAGCCTTTCTAAACAGATTATCATAGCAGAACCAATGGTTACCCTCATGTGACACCGAGTACCCCATGATTCGAGACTGATAAATCGGCAATTCGTGCAGCAGATCGGGCCTTCGTTCCCCCAAGATCGATGTAAAGACCCCCCACGCTTTGCCCCAATTGCCAATATTTTCGTTCACCTTAAAGGCGGCCATTTTTGCGCGCCAAACACTCGGATGCATGAGATCCTTCTGGCCCTTAACATGCTCCATTTCATAGTGATCAGTAAGCAACGAGAAAATGTTTACATATTCTCCCGCCCATATCTTCTCCTTAATAGCCAAGGGAACATGCTGACCCACCCTCTCCCTACGAGAAGGTGCTGACTCATCCCTTGCAATCGGCAATGGCCGCTTACCTGAACCGGACGGCTTCTCTGCGACCGAACCTGTCCCCTGTGGCTTCTCTACTACCGCAGCCGGTGTGGATACCTTCGCGGCTTCCCGTGACTCACGCAGTTGCTTCATCAGCACCTGCGCGTCGACAGCCGTGGCGCCCTCACTATCTTTACCCAACCACGCTGCTAGTTGTGCTGCCAGCTCAGGCGGCATATCGTCCCCGGACACGGGGGTGACCACAACGGGAATCGGATTCCCTCCCTCCGGCACGGGGGTGGGTGTCTCTAGCGGGGCACTAGGGCCCGGGATGTCTTCCACAGCTCTCCCTCTCCTGGGCCTCTTGTTTTTCCCTCCCGGGGCTGCTCCCGCCAAAGGACGTTTCGGTCCACCTTCCTCGTTTTCATCCATTCGCCTCTTTAACTCAGTCATCTCTTTCATAAGAACGCGCAGCATCTGGTCAGTAGTCATGCGCTTTCCCGCCTTCTTCGGCATTCTCCAACAGAGTATCTGGAAAACAAACAAGAAAGATTACAACGCTCAAAATTGGCTCTTCGTTCCGTCTCGAGCTCACGTGCAGCGAGGAGGTGCAGCTTCAGAGCACAGGAACAAGAGGATGCCTTCGGATCTTGCTTCTCCTTTTATCCGTCTTCAGGGCGGGCGTAAACCCGCCCCTGCCTGCCCCTAGGGCGTGGCCCGCCGCGTCAGTGTCTAGGCCAACCCACTCTAGGGCGGGAAAAGGCGCGCCCCGGCTACGCCGCTTCGGGCATACCAGCCGAGACGCGCCTCCCGCCCAAGATGGCTTCCCGGGGGGATCGTGGTACTCCGCCATACGTTCGGGGGGACCGAGTGGTCGCCCCTTTCCATTCTTCAGCTGCATGCTCCAAGCGCTTTCCACACAGCGTCATCTTGGTCATGCTGCGGCTTACCGGGTGCAGGCTTTAAGATGCAAGAAATGATGGGAGGTATCTGCGTCCTCACTCTAATGCAGTTTTTGGTAATGTGGGCGAGCAGTTCGGCTTTTCAGAGGGTAGTGCTAAGCATTTGTTGTCACACACAGAGGTAATAAATTAAACACACACTCAAGAATTAATCCACGACCAAACTGTAGAATAAATAAAGGTGCATCTATATATATATTTATAGAAACCAAGAACTTTTTTTTTTTTTTTTTTGGTGCAAGACTTTTATTTCACATTGTCACAGAGTTAATATACACTTTCCACGCCTACAACCTGGCGAGGCCGGCATTGCATTGGTTGGTATCATCCAACATTGCTCTGTACATACACAGCCCATCAGCCGACACCGAGGGTCCGGCGGCGTGTCGATATATGCACTATCAGGTGTGTAATTAGACAATGTGCGACGCTGGTACTATGGCATTGATGGTCTTACATTTTGTTCAGTTTTTTTTTTATAAACCTTTACAGTTACAACCTCCGTAACCTGGAGGAACATTTCAACTCAACCCCCCAGAAGAAAAATACAAAAAAATAAAATAAAAATATTAAGAATAAGAACATATATATCACTGCATCACAGCATTCTCCTCCCTCCATCACTTTATCGATTAAACTCCCCTATCAACGGTCGGTCTATGTCAATTCAGCTCTGCCTGCGGTTCTTGGTCTGCCAAGGTTGACGCCAGGTATTGTCTAAAGGGCTTCCAATAGTCTCTGGGGCGCGAGCCCGCCGGCAATTCCTCCTCGTATGTGGCCAGTGTGTCACAGCAATACGCCAAGTCCTCCAACCAATTTTGAACTTTAGGTCGTAGTTTGCTGCTCCAGTGCAATGACACTCTCCTTTTTGCCATGAGCAAGGCAATCACGCACAGTCTTTTCCTTTGCGCTTTTAGCTGCGGCACCAACCCCAGCAGACATACCTTGGCTGTGCATGGCAGCTCCGCACCCAGCATGGCATTGAGGGCTTGGATCACCTGTACCCAGTATCTTGCAATCAAGTTACAGTGCCACACTAAGTGCATAAAATCAGCATTGTCCTGTCCACATCGCACACAGTTGGAGTCGTCCCTCAGACCATACCGGTGCAGCCTGTTGGGTGTGTGGTACACTTGATGCAGGTATTTATAGTGTATAAGTCTCAGATTGCCATTCGGTGTCAGCATTCCTGTCATTACACAGGATGTCTCCCATTCCTCATCTGTCAGTGTATCCTCTAGTGAATTGCACCACCTCTCCCGGGCCCGTGTAGCTGTATTCCTTATGTGTGCCTGCGCGCTGTTGTAGAGTCTAGAGACCAAGTGTGATGCGGAGGGAGAGGTAAGAACCATTTGCAATGGGGCCAGTGTCTGTGGTTCATCCGGGAATGTCGGATAATACTCCTTTACCGCTCGTTGTAATCTATAATAGTTGAAGCTAAAGAGCAGTGTCGGGTTTTTAATGTACCTCAGCTCGTGTAGTGTCACAAACTTCCCGTCCTTATACAGGTCGCCCCATCTGTCTATGCCAGCTTGCTTTAGCAGGTCCATACCAACTTGCTCCTGAGTCACAGAAATGGCTGGATGGTGTGCTAGTGGGAGTGCGGGTGCGTAAAGGGGTAGAAACCAAGAACTTAGTTCAACAGTTAATAAATACTTTTTATGTTGATTTCTAACCATATGCAGTTCAGACCACACATGCTTATGGGTTTTAAGCAACAGTGATCATTACAGAGACTGTTGCGGTCAAGGGGAAGAAAAGCTCAAGCTTAGATAGCGGAGTGCAGCCAACACATTTACCTTTGCGGTCTATGTAAGCAACACTCCCCAGCAAAGTTTTGGGGACAACAGTCACCCAGAGTTCAGAGGAAGTTCTGCTCCAGGAGAGTGAGAGTGTTGGAAGTCTCAGGGCTCGGGCACAGCAAGCAGTTCTGGGTTATTTGGATCAGAGTTGCTAGAGGTATTGGGATGAATAATTTGTTCTCCACTGTCAGCGTTCAGCTACAGGTGTGGTGAGGACAGTCTGTCTTGGTCAGGGCGGTTGTGCCCAAGTTGCTGCTTTCACGCAGTCGACGCCACTAGAAAGTGGGTACAGGCTCACAAGAACAGGGCTGTTTTCAGTGTCGGTCGCAGGTACTGTGAGGATCCTTCTGGCTAGTGGATGCGTTGAAGTGGTTGGTTACCAGACTGGTGACCAACAAGCATTGGCTGCACTTTGGGAGCAGAATAATGGAGTTAGGCACACAATCCACAGTATACAACTATTAATGTCTTATGATATTAGTGCAGTGCTTTACAGAGAAGTGGTGTCAACACTGCATCCCATGGTGTAAATGTCAATCAATGAAACAAATCTCTGAGCCCATGCATTCATACATCAACATGAATGAGTCATCCAGTCATGCTTATAGCCTCAAGGTATTTTCTTTAATTAGATATTAGTTCTTCTGCCAGCCAACACATGTTCGTCAGTGAGTAAGTTACCCCACGACTTCCTCAGGGCTGGAATATTAAATTCAAATCTGTCTTACAGAGTCATTCAGTGTATACATTTAACACATTGTACCCAGTGCTCTTGTCAACTGATACACATAGTGTTCGATGTAATGTAATTACCGATGGAAACTCAGCATGAAATAACCTATACTTTTCTCAACGTGAGGAACACAATTTCTATTAAAGTAAGTACTTTACAAATAACTTTCTTAATACTTTTCCTTTTTCCATTGTTTCGAAGGATCATACAGCAGGCTGGTACATTCTATACTCAGTGCCAAGCAGTCTTTAAACGCAAGGTGGTACCAGTGATAGTGGCAACTAAAGAGTAAGGGTACTACAATGCACCAAAGTATGTTGCATTTAAAAACTGTGTGCCAGGAGGTTTGTTGACATTGTTTAATGGTTCGTGGTATTGGGAACAATAATAGTTTGCGATTAAAGACTGCTTGACACTGAGTGTAGAATGTGTTAGTTGTTCGCCGGCCCTGCCAGCAGCCCAGAGGTACGTCCCCCGTGTGGCCCCAGTGAGGCCCCCCTGCATGTCATGATTTTTATTTTTAGGGTAGTGATTTATTTCTATGTCGTGTCACTTGCACAATAAGCCGCTTCTCCCTCTTTTTCAAGCGCGATGGTCACAATCCATAGACTTCCCCGTTGTAACATTAAGGACGGTCTCTAAGTGTGTTTTTGTAAAGTATAGCAAGAGCGTCTCTCTTTTTAACACACTTCAGCCAAGATGTTTCCATACGCTTGGTTAGCCTGTAGTAGTTGGCTATTTAAAAGGGTAATTGTTTGTTTCCCTTTTTTCCATCACAGTGCGGTTTGATCTGTCACACAGACTGGTGTTATCTTTAATCATTCACTCGTCCCTAAGCCTCATTTGTTTGACGGTTGTTATCTATTGAGAGGCACCCTATGCGCCTGCATTTGGCTATCTCTGGCCTGCCAAGATACCAGCTTATACTGCTAAATTGTAAGCTAGCACAGCCATCTACATTTTACACATAGTATCTTTTAGCCTTTTAAAGCTGCCACATTCCGTGCTTTACACCAAGCACTGATCGCATTCCCCTTAGCTACTCTGGCTTATGTCTTTGCTTGTTTTTAACTAAATTGTGCCAGTTCCTTCACATGACATTTTTTGACAGCGTATATCACTTCTTTCAGCCAGAGGTTACTAATCTACCAGGCCCTGACATTTTAAATACCATGGACATTTAAGAAGAAGTCTGAGTACGTTTTGATCTTAAGTACTTGTGCAGGTTCTTACTCCTCAACAGCCACGGGAATTTAGATCCTGGTGCCTCTGTTGTTCCTTTTTCTTCATAGCCCAGCTTATTTACCCGCAGCCTGAAACAATATAGCTATCTTCACTGGTAATTCATCTATCATTAATATGACCAATTGGTGAATTTATCTATTCTGACCTGCCAACCATATAGTTCTATTGTCCTTAGGTGCTTTCTCCTCACCTTCACCTCAGTCCTGATGAAGATCCCGCCCACAATGCGCCAATTTTGCTGTTCCGTTTAGGCGTCAAAACGTCAACACGTCTTTACTTTATTGTCAGGCATATATGACAGAGAATATTTATCTGCAACTATGTTATGATTTGACATTTAATGTATTTGGCAGGAAACTGTCAGGATAGTCCATTATCTAATTATTTACTGATGTATATATATGTGCACAACTGTCCTTTCTCAAAATCCCTTCCATGCACTTATCACTTCACCCTTTGTGCACCTCTTTGTTGAAAACTATTCAGGTATGAATGTTTTGTACTTTATATTTTGATTCATTTTAATGTTGTGATGAAATAAAATCACATCCATTGGTGGAACAACTGTATGGTGGTCCTTTACTTTGTTTAGATACAATAGATTAACTATTGCTTTGTCTATCTGTTTTAAATTGCTCTCCACTGTGACAGTATGATTATAGACAACAGCATGCATGATAGGCTGGATGTTGGTATCAAGGCCCATGGCCACTAACCTAAATGTTCCTAATCAGGGAATGGTGCCTATCAACTTGCTCTGTACCTGCTTATCCCAATTTGTGACTTTAACAAACTGCACAAAAGTAGACATTACGATGCACCTACAGCCCTTTAAACAGCAGGTAAAATGACTCATTCTCTAAGCTGCAAATACCATTAATAGAGCATCAGCAGTAAAGGCTTATAAAGTTAATCATCCCAGAGGCCATTGTCCCTGGCAGATCACAGTTGAAATCTATGCTATAGAAAACCATTCTATTCCATTCAATAAATCTTGAACGGCCTAACAACAACCTAAAACAAGATAAATTTCCTTACACTAGATCGCAAAGTAAGTACAAATGAGGCCCCGCCTCCCACCCAGACCCTCCCCCAGCATAAAAACTCTGCCTGCCCCCACCTCCACCTGTTTTTTTCTGTCTCACTAGTGAGACTTACCCTTTCAGTTCCTCCCTGTGGCGGTGCCGGGGAGTCTTTGGTTTGGTTCTCTGCTGCGGCAGTGCCCTCTGCTGAGTTCTCCTGGCGGTGCTTCCTCTCCTCGTCTCCCTTGTGGTATGGGGGCAGAGCGGTGGCTCAGGAATCCGCAGCTGTGTTTTGGCGGTCCTTCTGTGGCTGGGGCTGTGTTTCCGGGTCGGGCTGCGTGTCTTCCCGGAGGCCAGGTAGGATGGGTTTTTGCCCGTTTTTTGCTTATTTTCCCCTTCCTGCTTGGGCGTTTCTTTTGCCCTGTGGTACAGACCTTGGGGCTGTACTTCGGCAGATCTTCTGGAGCCTTTGTTGGCGCTGTGTTCGCTGGCTGAAGTTCGTTTCCTGCCTATGCTCCGTGATTCCTTTGGTGATGGCCTTGGCGGTCGTCTACATCTGGGTCGCGTGGGGTTGTTGCTGATGTCATCTTCCTCTGTGGCTGGGTCTCAGGTCCCCATGGGGTGCCCTGGTGTCCTGGGCTCCGTGGGGGTTGTTCTGCCTCTCATGTCCATGAATGGTGCTGGACTTGGTTGAGGCTGCTCTGTCCTGTACTCAGGGATTCTGTTGCTGCCTACCACGTCCCCTCTTCGTCCTGCAGTTCCTGTGGATGGCAGGTTCCCTTCTGGCATCTTTGTGTGTCGTGCGTCTTTCTCCAGCCTCTGGCGCTGCCTGTGGCTCCGGGGTGGTGGGCATTTGGGACGTGGGTCGCTGGTCTCCTGTGCTAGTCAGCAGAGTTTTCCTCTTTCCTGCTGGGCGGGACTGTGAGTTTCTTTCCTTGGTGTACCCGGCCATCCCGGTTGGGCTTGGCCTTGGGTCCCGGGATGGGTGATAGTGCTGTGGGAGTGGCTTGCGCTGCTTGTACTTGTTCTTGTGACTTTGTCCACTGTGGTTATGGCCGGCTGACAGTTGCTTGTCGGTTGCCTGTGGGGCCTGCCGTGGTGGTCTCTCCTCAGCCCTCCGTGTTCCATCTGAGCTGTGGGGTTTTGGGTTTCTCTACATGCTCGGTTGGTGTCTGAGGATTTCACTTCTGTGCTGCTCGTCCCTCTCTTCGTCCGGTGGCTTTGCTTCTTAGTGGAGGTCGCTCCTTTCCTCCCATTGTGCTGTAGGCTTTTTTCCTGGCTGCGCTGCTTGGTTGGTCTGCTGTTCTGCTTGGCTGCTGCCGTTGCGCTGGCTGGCCTGTTCTCTGCTTCTTCTGTGCCCTCCTTGCTTCTGGGTATCGTGGAGTTGGCAGCGGTGGTTCGTGGTGGCTGCGTGTCGCACCCTTGGACCCTCTGCATGCCTTGCCTGACATGAGGCATCCTGCCTTTCTCACGTGCCTTGCACTGGGGCCTCTCCGTTGACCCCGTTGTGGGTGTCTCCTCTGCCTTTCGGGTGGTCGCGGTTTTGGCCGTTTTTTCGCCCTTGCTGCCTCCTTGCCTGAGTGCCTTGCCCTGCTGAGTTCCTGTCACTGCTTTCTGGTAGGTTCCCTGTCTGTGGGTGGTCTTCTTTGACGTTTCCTTCCTCAGTGGCGGCAGAACGTTTCTGTTGGCGGGGTCCTGTGTGCGGTGGTTCATGGGTGCTGGGTCTGCTTGGTGAGGGTTCCTCTGGTTTGGGAAGGGTTCCTCTGCCTATACCCGTCTCTGGTTCCTGCTGGGTGGCTCTGCTGGACTGGGTGTCCTGTTTGCTTTCCGTGTGTTCCATCTGCTGGGTTCCTGTCGTGGGGCTCAGGTTTGGGGCCCGCTCCGTTGTGTTGCTGGGGCTGGGGTATCCGGCGGCTTTGTGCCTGTTCTGGTTCTCCTGGGGGTCGGCTTCTGGCTTCGGCCAGTTCCCTTCTGTGTGTTGGCTCTTCGGGCTGCCTTTCCTCAGGCTCTGCCTGGCGGTTTTTGGCATGCCCTGGGTTTTGGGGGCGCTTCTCTCCGCTTCCCTGGCACTGCTTCTTTTCTGCGTTTCCTGCGGTTCCCTGTGTGGTACGCACGTTTTCTGGTTTGCGCCCTTCCCCATCGGGCCTTCGCCCTGGGTCTTCCCGCATGTCCGGCTGCTCTTGTGGCTCTCCTTCATGTGGCGGGGGTTTTACCTCTTCCTTCTCTGGTCGGCCTCTTGCGGCATGCGGCTGGAGTGTCTTTTTGCTTGGTCTGTTCGGGAGGTACTTGGTGGTTCTTCTGGTGTTCGGGTTTTTGGTGGCCTGGGGTGTGTCTTCCCTGGTCCCCTCTCTGGGCTTGGTGTTTGTTGGGGGCTCGTCTTCGGACTGTGCTCTACCCCGTTCCCTTGTCCGGGTGCCTGGTCTCTATTCCTTCGTGGGTTCGGGCCTTGTTGTCCTGGGGCTCCTTGGGCGGTCCTGTGGCAGCGGGTGCTGGGGCGCCTGACTTCTGTGGTGTTTTTGGTTCCCTGGGCTTGTTTTCTTCTTCTCCGCCTGTCCGTCTGGCTCCTGTTGGGTTGGTCTCCGGGGTCTGTTGTCCCTGCTGACCTTGTCGGTCCGTCCCCGGGGGTGCTCTCCTGGTGGCTCGGCCGCTGTTGCCTTCTGGCTGGGTGTTCATTGGCTCTTCCGGCTCCTCTTGTGGTGGCTTCGGTCGCCGACCTGTTCTGGGCTTGGCTGGGGTCAGTTCAGGTTCCAGTTCTGGTCCCTGCTGCTCTCCCGGGGATCCTCTAGCTGGCGGCTGTTGTGTCGTTGGGGCTTGCCCTGGTGCCCTTTCGGGGGTCTCTGCGGATCTGTGGGTGTTGGCTCCATCGGTCGTTCCAGTGGCTTGGTCCTCTGCCTCGATCAGGTGGGTCCTGATTCTGGTCCTTGTCCTTGGTTGCCTGCATCCTATTTCTGTGGACTAGGGTCTGGGTGCTGGGTCTGTCAGCTCTCTGCCTCAGTGGGTGACCTGTGTCCTGGCAGTTCTTTTTTGCTGGTTCCTTTCTTCGTCCTGATTTTTCTCTCGACTTCCCCTTCCCGGCTTTTCCACTGCTCTGGCCTTTCCGGTGCGGGCTCTGTGGGTCCTTGCTCGGGGGTTGCTGGCTGTTCCCCGTTGGCCTTGGGCTCCTTGTTCTTTTCTCCTGTCCGGGCGGTATTGCGCTCGGTGGAGGTTCCTTCCGGTGGCTCCATCCCCTTAGGGGTTTCTGGCTCTTCCACTGGGTTCTGTGCGGGGTTTGTGCCTGCTGCCTGGCGGTTGTGTTGGGGGTTCCTGTCTGGTTGGCGGTGGCTTGCGGGCTTCCCGTCTGTCCTCCTACTGGCTGTCCTGTGCTTGGTGTTTGTGGGCCTTTTTGGCCTGGTGTTCTGCTCTGGGTGTTGTTCCCATGGTGCTGGCCTCCTTTTGGTATGGCGGTTCCCTCCGGCTGGGGCTCTTCTGGGGTTGTCCATGGCCCCTCTGTGAGTGCAGTGGGCGTCTTTTCGGCTTCTTGGTGCTCCTGACTTCCTTGCGTGTTGCCTGGGGTCTGTTGCCTGGTTGTTTTTCCTGGTCTGCTTTGTTTATTTCCCCACCCTGTCGGGTCCTTCCCTTCGGGGTCTTTGCTGCTGGGGCTGGCTGTCCTGTCCGGTCCTCCCTCTGGGCTCCTTGCGGGTCTTGGGTTGCGGCTCTTGCCATTTGGGTATGGAATCCGCATGCGCCGGGTCTGGTGGCTGACATGACTGATGCATGCCCTGTAGCGGCCTGTGTTCCTGTTCTTGGTCACGCGGTTGTTCCCTCCTGTGTTCTCTTGGCCTTTCATCCTTGGGGAGTCTTTGTATTCAGCTGCTCTGCATTAGAATGTTGTCGCCCCTGCGGGACGCTTGGGGGTGTTGTGGGCCCTGTCTTCGATGTTTCCCTTCTGTCTGGGCTGTTCGGATCTGTTAGTGTTGGGTCCGGTTCCGTCCTATGTCACCCCAGTGGCTCGGCGTTTTGGCTCTGTCACGGGTTGATTTTGCCTGTGTTCGGTCCTGCTCCTTCCTTGACTGTGGCTCATTGGTCAGTTTGACTGTCCGGCACCTTTTTGCTGTGGTGCCTGCTGGTTGCGGGGTCCTTCCGGGTGGGGGTCTTCTTGTTTGTTCGCTTGGTCCGACTCAGATGGTGTTTACCTTCCTGTTGGTTGGTTTCGGTCCACAGTCTTGGTGGCTTTTGCTCTTGTGGGGGTGGTTCCTCCTGTGGGGGTTCCGGCCACGGAATCTTGTCCTCTTTCAGTGGCCTGGGAGGTTGATCTGCTGTGTTTGGGGCACTGTTTTGTGTTCTTTGTCACTCAGTTGTCCGTCTCTGTTTTCTTCTGCTTGCTATGTCCTCATTTGTACTGAAGGAAGGCGAGGGAGGGACGGGAGGTAATGCGTCCATTTATAACGATAATGGCATTACTCCTAGTCCTATTCCCTCGCCTTCCTTCGAGGACCCTCCCTCCCTCCCAGTTCGGTTCAACTGAGTGCTAGCTCGGCTTGTTTATGTACAGGTGGAGGTGGGGGTGGGCAGAGTTTTTATGCTGGGGTGGGTCTGGGTGGGAGGCGGGGCCTCATTCGTACTGAAGGAAGGCGAGAGAGTAGGACTAGGAGTAATGCTATTATCGTTAGAAATGGACGCATTACAAACACCTTTGATGGTTATCTGTTCTACATTATTTCACTTCGTGTTTTGCAGAAAAAAAATGCTATGCCAGAATTTTCCTAATCCTAGCCGACCGAATTACTGGAGCCTCCTTCTAAAATGGCATTTGACATGCAATCTATTAAAAAACATGCATACGTGGGCCTGATAACAGAGCCAATTAACTAAGGTATGCTCCATGTTAGTGCATAAGATACCTTCGTTGTTGTTGTAAGCTATCTGCAGGTCATGAACTCACGCAGAAGATTTCCATATTACTCGCAGTGCTTAATATGTAAAAAAAATTCTTAGTGGGCCACATTTGGCCTTCTCATCTCTGGGTTGTTTAAAAACCAAAGATACCTAATCTGATTTCCACTGTGCCTCTTTTTTTCCACCACCCTACACGATCTTTCTCTCTTTTAGAGTTGTCTCTTTAGCTCATTGTAGTAGCATCTTTCCATCGTTGCTTTCTCTCTTTAAAGATGTTTGCCTCTCTTTCTTCTACTTGCCTTGTCCGTTTTTTGAAAATAAAAGTAAATCATGGGTTCTAGATATGGGTGCTTTCACCAAAAACCTGCAATCACCTGCAAAAATTAAGCACGGGTTAAATTAATGCAGTACAGACCTTTCAAATTCTTAATAATTCATGATACACACACTGATGACACCTGAAACATAAATAAATCTCACAGTACTAACAGAATAATTTCTGCACTAAACCCACAACATAAATGATCCATTGGCATTATCATCAAAGTCTTCCCTGCCACAGAGTAGAATTGTTCACTTGTTTTCAAGCTAATATGCTGTCAAATGGTCACACAGTTAACCCAGACATTTTCTAAGTTACTGCATGAGATTCACGTAGCTCAGCTAAAAGAAGGGGGAGCAGAAGTTGTACCTTCCTTTTTTGTACCTGTGCCGTCCACGATTAATTCACTAACTTGGAGAGTTTCCTAGATGAGCATTTGCACGCTAGACAATGGGATTCATTTGGGGTTTGATGGACGGAGTAAAGGCAGGCAGGGTGGTGGAGGGCTTTTCATCAGCCACCCTACCTTAACTCTATTGGCCAGATAGATGAGAGATACTGGCTTGCCCAGTGGACAGCCCAATCTAAAGACAAGAACAGCCATCATAGTAATTTCTTTCAGTGTTGGAAAAGTTTGAGCAACGGTCATCTGTCAAACTCTTCCAAGGTTTTTCTTGAAAAAGCCTCAATGTAAGTTATTTTACTTAACAATGAAGGACAGGAAAAAAACACATAACGACCCCCATACTAAATAGGGCGAATGCTGTTATATGTTTCCGTCACAGGAAGGAGTAAACTATTTTGGTGTAAACCTGGTGGCCCTCCAGACTCAAAACCAGGCAGGCGAACCAAGGGTTTGGTAGAAATTCTCCACCACACTCTGAAATTGGGTCCATTGTCTTAAAGTAAAAAAAGCCCAAATGTTTGCTTTCTGCAAGTGTATTGGATTGTATTGCAGCACTTATATAGCCTTACTACTCTATCTGGGGCGCTAAAGCACTTGACTACATGGGTAACATGGAACACCATGTGTGGTGTGTAGCTGGAAGTGTGTAGTATTTGTTTTGATCCCATGTCAAAATTGTTTAATTGTCATATGTGATGATCACTGAGGTGTGGTAACCAAGTTCTGGAATGCAGTATATAGCAGTGTAATGAATGAAGATGTGTATGAGAGAGGCGTACGTTTTTTGGTTTTCAGTAAGCTGGCAGCAATGAAAAGTTCTTCATTCCCTATATAGTATTTTTTCATTAGGTGGATGTTCATTTTGTTTAAACGTAATTGTCCAGTGAAGGCATAGTTTGTAGGAAAACATAGTGTCTCCCCATATCTAATCATCACAGGTGGAGTAAATTAAAGTTCTCTGTGGACAGTGTGTGGCAGATCACATCAGGTATTTCATTGTTATTCTCTTGTTGACAGGTGATTTATTGTTGTGAATTGATTAACCCTGGGCGGAGTTTGCGGAGTGGGGCTTCGCGGAGCTACGCGAAGTGGGCGAGAAACTACGCCCACCTCCGCACTCCGCGTAGCCCCACTCCGCAAAACCACTGGCCGCCAGCCCCGCCACCCGCCTCCCTCCCGCCCTCCCTAAATACTTTAAAATAAAGGAACGCAATAATTTTAAAAGCACTTACCTTGCCGCCGCTGGCCGCCGCGTTCCCCGGGGCTCGTTATCTTCCGTCTTCCGTATTTTTCAATAATGCGCATGCGCGGGCGGCCGCGCATGCGCATTTTCTCGTGAAAATGCGCATGCGCGGCCGTCCGCGCATGCGCATTACTGCAAAATACGGAAGATAACGAGCCCCGGGGAACGCGGCGGCCAGCGGCGGCAAGGTAAGTGCTTTTAAAATTATTGCGTTCCTTTATTTTAAAGTATTTAGGGAGGGCGGGAGGGAGGCGGGTGGCGGCCAGCTACGCTCCGTCTGCGGAGCGTGCGTAGTGCCGCCTGGCTCCGCCAGCTCCGCAAAATGCGGAGTGGGCGGCACTACGCACACTCCGCAGACGGAGCGTAGCTGGCCGCCCACCGTTAGAATTGATATAGTATTGGATGATGAACATGATCCCTAGCACTTTTCCCTGAAATGAGTGTGAGTGTCAACCAGTATAAGGAAATTATGAATTAGTCTGTATGAACTACAATCCACTGCCTTACTTGCTGAGTGGTATGGGCAGCAGTAACCTCATCATCATAGGATCATGATAGTCCATATGGGGTAAATAATGCCAACATCAAAAAGCTGATTCTGCAAAAGATGGAGCTGATGTTTACTGGTGTTGAAAGTTGAAATTGGGCTCACAGTATGTATTACAAAAGCAAAGTGGGATGTATTTTGGGTGTGCCTGGTTGTGGCATGGCACAATATGAGGGTGGGAATAGCCTCCCAGCCAGTGGAAAATATTGCTTACATTCTAGTGGCTGGAAGGTAGTGAAGTTTTTTTGTTTTTTTTGCAAGACCTTTATTTCAAACATGCTCACATACACAGCAGTGTGCCTACAACCCTGTACAGGGCCGGCTACCATCACATCAACAGTGGGTATCTGCAAGCACATATCAAAGGATATCAGGCAGGGACAATCCAAGAACGCAGAGGGTGACAAGTGTCCACAGTTCAAGTCGATATCATCCTCCACATGAGTTCCCCGCTCTTCACCTATAGGTCTTATTTTATAGTTTTAATACAGAACAGCAACAAACCCCACCCCACCCCCCCCAGCCCAAACAATCCCGGTCCCAGGTCACTGTAAAGTCCATAGTATTAATGCTGAATGGCAAAGCAGTGTAGAAGGTACGCAAGGTACTGCCAGTAGTCGTACAAACAGTGCAATCCCAGATACGAAATCCAGCATGTGCCATCAGTCGTCGTGCAAGAACAGTGAAAGTTACAGACAGGACAGCCCCACCCCAGGATCCACACTCACCAGCAGAGATAGCCATTCCATTGACGAACACAGCACAGCCCAACCATTCATTCAGGCAAACCCTCAGGCACACCGACATCAGGCAGTCAATCCCCGCCCTCGCCATCAGAACTGTCGTCCTCCTCTAACGCAAGCATATTTGCAGTATATGGAGCCCAAATGTCTCGCGGACGTGACTTCTCCGGCATAGTTTCAGCATAGCAAGTTAACTGATCCCTGCAGTAGGCCAGGTCCTTTAACCACAGTTGCACATCAGGTGCCCGCCTTCCACCCCACACCATAGCCACCCTCCGCTTAGCAAGCTGCAATGCCAGTACAATCAATTTCCGCTCCGTACATGGCACTCCAGAGGCAAGCCCCAGCAAGCATAACCGTATATCCATCGCAACCTCCGTGGCCGTCATCTTAGTCAGCGTCTCAGTCACAGCCACCCAGAAGCCATACACCCGGGCACACCCCCACGCCAAATGCACGAAATCTGCATCATCCTCTCCACACCGGACACACTGCGCAGTGTCCCGAAGACCATACCTGACCAGCTGCGTTGGCGTGTAATACCATTGATGTAGAAATTTAAAGTGGAGTAGGCGGAAATTGCCGTTAGCCACATAGCCCCCAGTCATGGAGCAGCATTCAGTCCATTCCTCATCTGTTAATGGCTCAGGCAGACTCCTATCCCATCTGGCCCTAGCCAGTAGAGCCCCCCCACCTTCGTCTTCTTGAGCAGCACGGTATAGTCTGGAAAGCAGTTTAACTCTGTCTGTCGCTGTGTAGATTAACTGCAAAGCGCTCAGTGCTAAGGGTTCCTCCGGATATGTAGGATATAAGGAGTGTATGGCCGCACGGAGTCTGACATAAATGAAGGTAGCCATGACCACATTTGTGGACTGCTCCGTCACAGTTTGCAATGAAAGGAACTTGGCCCCTGGGAAGAGATCCCCCATAGTGTGAAGACCAGCACCCTGAAGGACCTGCAAACCACCAATTTCACTCGACACCGATACATCTGAATGATACAACAGCGGCATGCTAGGAGCATAGAGCGGCAACCTGCCAGCTCTCCTACCAAGCTCACGCCAGGCATTCGCCGTGGAACGGACTGTATCCACCTCACCCTTATCAAACACCGAGTGAGTGTTACCCACCATAGCTCTCAACGGGTACAGCAGAACAGCGCTGGCCTCAAGTGCCACGTGAGAGGTATACGGGGGCGCAGACACCCAATAGGCAGCAAAGTGCGCCTGTGCGCATAAGTAATATAGCTTCATATCCGGCACAACAAAACCACCCAGTGCATAGGGCTTAGTCAGCACATCCCACGTCACTCGTGGTTTCTTACCAGCCCAGGTTAAGGTGGTCAGCAAAGAGCGCAGCTGAGCAAAGAAGTGTGAGGTCAGTCGAAGAGGTATGTTTACAAAAAATACAAAAATTTCGGGAGGACAACCATTTTGATTAAAGACACACGATCAGCTAGGGTGAGAGGAAGCTTAATCCAACGAGCTACTTGATCCTCCAGTTTGGAGACAGCCACACCATAATTGGCTCTAATAACCTCCTGACTATCCCGATGAATCTGGATCCCAAGGTAGCGCACCGAATCCACAGCCCATTCCAGAGGAAATTCTAGAGGGAACGGAACGGTGACGTCAGTGAGAGGTAGCATAACAGACTTATCCCAGTTGATAGTTAAACCAGAATGCCGGCCAAACCGTATGAACTCCCGAAGGATAGGTTCAAGATGGCGTGCAGGCTCGCGTACATAAAGCACCATGTCATCGGCATACATGGACACAGCCAACGAACGAAGGGGGAATTTCAGAGCCGCGCCTGCATACCTTTGCCTCAAAACACAGGCCAGGGGCTCCATTACTATAGCAAACAATAAAGGCGAGAGAGGGCAACCCTGTTGAGTGCCCCTCCGCACCGGGAACGAGTTCGAGACATGGCCGTTGACCCGCACACGAGCCACTGGGTCAGTGTAAAGAAGAGTCACCAACGATGTAAAAAAGAAGGGCACCCCCATGCGATGTAGAATAGCTATCATATACCACTGAGTCGAATGCCTTTGCAGCGTCAAGCATAACAGACACCGCAGCCAGTTCCGGTTTGAGTAAATGTAATACAGCAAAAAGAGCCCTGAGATTATGGGTGGTAGACCGAAACGGTATGAATCCTGACTGATCAGGCAGCACCATTACCGGAAGTAGCAGCCGCAGCCGGGTAGCAAGCACCTTAGCTATAATCTTAACGTCAGTGTTCATTAGTGAGAGGGGACGATACGACTCACAGTGGTCTGGAGGCTTCCCGGGCTTTGGCAATGCAACCAGCAGTGCCTCTCTCATCGTGGTCGGGAACTGGCCCCGTTCCACAGACTCCTCCAGCACCATCGCCAAGTGTGGAAGCAAAAGATCAATATACTCCTTATAGAATTCGGCAGGCAAGCCGTCCGTGCCAGCAGCTTTCCCATTAGGAAGAGCAGCGATCGCTTCCCGAAACTCCTCCTCGGTGATGTGGTGCATTAGGAATTCTTGCTGACCTCTCGAAAGCCAAACCAAAGCTATATCATCAAAGTACTGAGCTATTTCTTCCTCCGTCTCTTTCTCCCGATACTCATACATACCCTCGTAATATCTTGCAAAGCAACTCAGGATGCCGGGCGTGCCAGTCACGACCTCCCCCCCATCCACAATTTCCTGTACCGCACAATGCTTGGCCCATGGTTCTCTTATGCGATCCGCCAGCCCTTTCCCCGGTCTGCCCCCCTCACCATAATAGCGCGCCCTGGTATGTTTGGACAGGAACTTCACCTCCTGATCGGCCAACTCGTTGTACTCAGAGACCTTTGATCTAATATCGGCTAGCAGAGCTTCCCCAGGACAGTCCTCAAACTGCCGCTCCAATACCAACAACTCCCTTTCCAACCTAGACATGGAGTCTCTCAGTGATGTCAGGACTCCGGATTGAAGGCCAATACACGCCCCACGAATAGTCACTTTGAAGGCCTCCCAGACTGTGCACATACTTTCAACCGTGCCGACATTTTTCTCAAAAAACTCTACAATAATTGTCCTGAGCCGCTCGTGTAGCACCAGATCAGTCAAGGTTCCCGGAGACAAGTGCCAAGTGAATGGAGCAGGTGTACACGACAGTACCTGCAGCAGCAAGCAAACCGGCACATGGTCAGAGAGCGTGCGCGGCAAATGGTCAACTTCCAACACCCATCCACTCACATCCCGGGTCACCAGCCAGTAATCCAGTCGCGACCAGGTGTCATGAGCAGAGGTATAACAAGTACCCTCTCTCCTCCCCGGGTGCCTCAAACGCCATACATCAACCAATCCCAGTCCCTTCATACCCTCATGAACCTCAGCAGCCGCTTTCTTCCGTACCCAGGGCTTGTCCTGTTTCCTGTCCATTTCCCCATCCAAGATCACATTAAAATCCCCACCGCAAATCACAGCCGACTGTGGGAACATGTATACCTTATTCCAAAGTGCAACATAGAAATCAGGGTCATCCACATAAGGTCCATATACATTAAGGAGCGTGACAGGGGAACCGCATAGAGTACCATGCACAATAATATAGCGCCCTTCCTTGTCAATGTCTTCATGTATCGAAACAAATGGCACAGACTTTTAAATCAATATCATCACACCACGCGCATATGAGGAGTAGTTCGACGCCAGTCTGACTCCCGCCCATCGCCGACCCACAGTTTCTGTAGCTTTGCCCCATAGATGCGTCTCCTGTAAGAAAGCGATATGCGTACCCTGCCTGTTTAGAAACGCCAACATTTGTCTAGTCTTTTGAGGGCGGTTCAACCCCCTCACATTCCAAGTAACACACGCAATTTTACCCCCCCCGGCCATCCACCCAAAGTTGACATGCAACCCTAAAACCGCAGGACCACCCCCCCTGTCCAGTAGGAGCACAACGCACAGAGCACCGCAACCTCCGAATCCCAGTAAGAAGAGTCACCCTCATCAGGTAACACAATGCCCAGCCATTTTCCAACCCCGGCCCAGACTCTACATACCTCCCATCATACTCAATGAAATACTGTGACCATACCCAGGAGTGAAACAAACCCCCCAACCCCCCACCACCCACTTCAGCATCCCCAACCTGCCAAAGCTGACCCCATCCCCCCTCTCCCAAACAACCCCAACTGTATGTCCATAAATGTGTGGGGATCTCCCATATGTGGGGACGCAGTGGCGCACAACTCCCGCCAGAAATCTGACGAGAGAGCGGACCGTGCAAACGATAAAATATTCCCGCCCCCCCCCCCAACACTCAGAGCTTCAAGGATCCCTGCAAATCATGTTCGCCCAGCAAGTTCAACAGAGCAATTGGCCCTCCCATCAGGATCTCATCAAGTAGCAAATAAACCCAATAAGCAAATATCAAAGGTCATATACGTAACAACAGACTAGCCATATAGCACCCCATGCATAGTCACAGTGGGGCACAATCCAAAAGTCAAGTTAAAGACAGTATTTACATGCCAGTCCACATCAACCCCATAAATGAGTCGCAATGCAATATTAGAAGGAGTACCGTAGAAAACCTGCAATAGCGGAGGCTCGCCAATTAAAACAGGGTGAAGAGCACAGCAAGCCAGAAAAGTACACCCTGCCAAGTTGCATCTCATCCAGCAGGGCCAACTTCGCCCGTTGAAAAATGCCTACTCCACATCCTCCATGAGGTCCCCTTCCCCCTCCTGCTGCACATTAGAGTCCCTTTTACGCTTTTTCTGTTTTTTCGCGTAGTCCATGGCAGCCTTAGGGGTAGCAAAGATTTTGTTGTCCGATGGGGGTCCTATCCGAAGACGCGCCGGGTACAACATGGCGTATGGAATGTTCTCGTCTCGTAGCAGTTGCTTCACTGGGGCGAACTCCTTACGCGCTGTTTGTACCGCCACAGTAAAGTCAGGGAAGAACTCCAGCTTATTCCCCTGGTACTCAATGGTGCCCTTCTCCCTGGCAAGTCAAAGTATAACATCTCGGTCCTTGTAGTTAAGTATACGAGCGATAACAGGGCGTGGGTTGGCTCCAGGAACAGGCCGCTTTGCCAGAGAACGGTGTGCCCGCTCCACGATGAAGACCTTCGATAACTTATCCGAGCCAAAAATGTCCACTAACATTCTCTCCATAAAGTCTTCCATCCGACCCACATTGGTGGACTCCGGAAGGCCCGTGACGTGAATGTTGTTTCGTCTGGACCTTCCTTCCAATTCCTCGTTCTTCGCTTGGATAACCGCCAGCACCCTCTCCATGTTGAACACCTTAGTGGTCACCGTGGCTAGTCCATCCTCCGTAGCAGATACCCTCTGCTCCACCTCGCCCATCCGCTCATTTTGCCGGTCAAACTGCGTCGCCATATGGTCGAGCCTGTGATTGACCGCCTCCATGGTGCATTCAATGGATTGCAGCGTTTTCTGCATCGCCACCAACGTGGTCTCCAGATTCGGGGCGCCGCCAACCGCCCCCGAAGTCTCGGCATCCGGCGGCGATTGTGAGGAGGACGTCGCCGTTTTCTTCGCCTCAAAGTTGATCTTGGGCTGATTGCGCTCCGGCCTACCCATGGCGCCTCCACAATGTCCGACCCGGCCCAGAGGCAGCCACCCGCGTGGTCGCGGGCCTAGTCGATCTTCACCCCGGCAGTCGCAGTACAGGGATTAACAGTGTACCCAAAGCGATAGGCCAAGAGCCGCAGGTGCCTCAGCAATCCTTTCGATCACGCAGATGTGCAGCGCAAATGGTCTCCCAAGCACGCCGGGCAGTAGCACTTCTCCAACTAACAGCCGCTGTGTCTCAACGCCGGTGCGTACCCCAGCCAGGCGAGGCTTGCTCGGCGAGGCCTAGCGCGGCCCAGCGCCACCTGCGCAGCCCCGGTCTCGCGTAGGCCCGCGCTCCACTCACCACCACCAGCGGGATAGGATTCGAATCCGCTCGGGCTCCAGGCACCAGACCGCCATCCACCAAGCTCCGTCCACGCCCGCAGCACAGGTCACAGGGCAACCGCCGGAGTGGCCGTGCAGACGGAGCGGATCACAAGCTCCAAGCCGTTGGGCGGGCCACGCCACCAGATCACGTGCCTCTGGTCGTCCGGCAGCCAGCCGACGGCGAGTCCGATAACCCTCTCAGCCACGGGAGAGCACCTCACTGGAGTCCCAGGCGCTTCAGATGAGTTTTGCCATCGAGTCGGGGGGAAAAAGCAGCAGAATATTCAGGATTTTATAGCAAATTATGGACGGTCCCGGCAGAGCCTCACATACGTGTGGCCATCTTGCTCGGCGCCCTCTAGCGCCCCCCGAAGGTAGTGAAGTTGATGTAGATATTGCTACTTGTAGCAATTCCATGAACCTTGTTAGAAAGGGGCTGTAGATTAGTTCTTCCTGAACTCTGCTATTTTATAGATGGTAGGAGTGAAGAGCAGGACTGTATTTTCTGCCTAAGATTCAGTAACCTAACCATCCATTTAGCAAACTACTTCATGCATGCAGTAGTGCATGCACTTCCTTTATGTCCCTTAAAATATTTATGGATATCTTCGTATCCAAAGATTTGTTTACCTTCATTTGTTGTTTGTCCGTGCTGTGTTTTTTTCCTCTCTCCACAAAACTTTCCCAAAAACCCACATTCCCATCCAATTTTTAAACCCTAACTCTCTTCCCCGGGCTGTGTGGATTTCATTGTGGTGTGACTAAATGACAATAATAATTCCACACACTTGCTGGGGAGGATAAGGTCAAAGCAGCGGAAAAATCATTCAAATCAGAATTTCATGTGCGCCATCGTGGATTGATCATCAACAACATCCTCCTCCTCCACGTGACAAATCGAATGCTTACGCAATTGTGGCCTTCACCTTCAATACTATTTCTTATAGTAGCGATACTCCACGCAACTAGTACTTATATTTTGAATACTTTAGCACTGCTTAGGCTACAATTTATGGCACTGTTCTCTACCGTACTATCTATCAAACTGTTCTAATGCTACCCTCAGGCCACTCAATGTTTCATTTCCTTTTTTTCATATGCTGCTACTGCCAGTGTGTACCACTACTACTACCACCACAACGATGACATATCATTCGTCCAGGACTTCATACCCAACCTTAATCGCCATTTGCCATGCAGCCATCCCTGTGCCTAGCCCTATTCTCAAACACGAATCACAGGTAAGATAAGCATTTTGGGGAGGTAGAATAATGGGCTAGGACTCGGAGGAGAGGAGAGACTGACAGTAGTATTAGTAAAGTACTAGTAGGGCAAATGAATTCACTAACTCTGTTAATGGCACTTTTGTACATTTTTGGATGTTTTGATAATTCATGCTGGTAAGTTTGAGGAAACCAAAAGTACAGTGAAGCCCGCCCACCACCACACAAAATAATATGAACGTATATACTATGTTTAACCTCTTCGCCGCTAATGACAAGGGTAACTCGTCATGGACTTTCCATTGACTTCAATGGAAATTACATAAAAGAAGGAAAATAGCCTTAGCAGTAAAGGGGTTAAGTATGTAAAATAAATAAATATATTTTCCCTCACAAAAATAAACTATTCAAAAGACCCAACTCACCCCCCTACCTAACCCCAACCAAAGTCCAAATGTCCCTCAATAAGTCCCTCTGAATCCCCAACACCTAATTCCCCCCCCCACAACAGTCTTTAAAAAAGGGGCAAGGGACAGTCACTTCCGGTGGTGTCCTGTGGATAGGTGGTCCCGCATCTCTTTGCGGAGGTCCTGGAGCTGGCCCTTCAGCTTCTCAACCACTCGCTCCAGGTAGTCCACTCTCTGGTGGAGATGGCGCTGACGTGCCATCTCGGCTCTGGGGGGGGCAGCTGCTGGTGCCTTTGCTGCTCCGCGGCAGTGGTGGGAGGCTGTCAGACCACGGCGTCGTACCACTGGAGGCTGCTGGCTGGTGGACCCAGGGGCACTGGAGGAGGATGCAGCTGTTGCCGTCTCCTCCTCCTGCTCCTGAGCCACAAGCCGCCGATATTCGGCACAAATGGCCTCCAGCTTCCGGGCCCTGGCCCGGAAAGCCATCTCCTTCCGGCTCAGTTTCTTTAATGGAGCATCTATGAAGAAAGAAAGTAAAATAGAGTCTGTAACCAATACTCTTTAACATTAACACAAAATAATTTAACAGAAAGTTGTCTCACAGTAACACTAGCAACTCACAAGCACAGTATAACATTTTGGCATGTATCTTTCCGCCGTCTTTGTAGGCCTGTAATATGAGTGGGAGTTTCAGGAATTCTACTAGCAGCTCAATTGGACCAACTTTACTTTTTCTCAACAACGAACTAACACCCTTTTTATTTTATTTGGTAACCACCGTCTTGACTTGCATTTGAGTTTCACGCAAAAAATATATTGCAATGCACACCACACATGCATTTTCTCATTCACCCACACAGGCAGTTATCTTTTCTTTCTCCTCCAACCATCCTTGCTTCAAGCAGCCATGCATCTGATTCCTTCCTATCAGCCACCTCTGCCTGCATTCAAAAACACAAATCATTCTTTACAGTCATAAATGTTACGACTTGCTCGTCCTTCCTTACACCCTTCTTTCTCTTTTCGTTCATCACATCCCTCAAGTTCATCTGATATGAATTGGCTTCACGATGAAAGTTTCCCAGCTGAGTTGAAGTCAAATAGAGGGGGCCATTGCTTACTTGATAACTACAGACGCTAATGCTATTGCTAAGTCAAGGGTTACTGTCTTCTCCGTGATTGGCAAAAATGCAGTTCTAAATTAGTAACTGTTCTTAACAGTACAGTGTACTTGTACTAGTGTACTGTCTACTGTACAGTACATCATACACTCCTTGGCGAGCCTACTCTAAAATGTCAATAAGTAAGGAGTATAATAACTTACCACCGTCCGCCACTGCTGAGCCATCCCCCACAGCAGCTCCTCCTGGTGGCACTTGTGGCGCCGCCCCATCACCCCGTGGTACCTCCGCCTCACCCCCTGGTGCCGCCCCATCACCCCGTGGTACCGCCGCCTCACCCCGTGGCACCGCCGCATCACCCCCTGGAGTGGACGCCTCCGCGCTGCTAGCCCCGTCACTGGTGGTGATAGTAGGCGCCGCATCCGATGTTGTGACGCCTAGAAAAAACATGTCATATTTTTAGATGCCATACACCACCCCCTATTTCTTCTCGTAATGGACAAAAATGTTAATACGTAACCAATTTTTAATTATTGGGAATGAAAAAAGTGACGGTTTTGGGGAGGGTGTTAACCTTTTATATGCTTAGCCCTTACATGCTACACTTTTTGCCAAAACTAATGAATGCTTGCTTTTTAACGTGCACCATTTTTCTAATTACAGACAGAAGATTCTTTTGCCCTTCTGCCAACAAGAGCTTTTCAATTTTCACCGCCTACTCCTCATCACCACCAGTACTTGAAGTTCAAACAAGGTGTGGGCTCCCGCACAGTTATTATAATAATTAGATGTGTTAAGTTGAAGTATGTTCTAGGGAAGGGTGTTTAAACTTTAACATCATCTATCACCACTGCTCGCTGGGAATACTACACTATTTAAAATAAAGAAATTGTTTTTTTATTTCTTATTTGAAAATGAAACTTTAAAACTAAAAAACACTGTGTGGTTTTTGTTCACGAGTGAGTGAGCAGAAGGGTTTGCACCACTGCACTTTGCAGGCATGCTTCCTTGACTCTGATAGGTCGGGACTCAGCGGTAGTCTTCTTCTTCTGTTCTTCTGGGTCCAATCATCATTGGTCAGACACACTAGATAGTCGGTCAGGGGATTGGAGGTTCAACTTCTGTTCGGACTGAGGTATGTGGAAAGTCGAACTGCACCTATGATCAACAATGTCCTATTTCTGTTGTCCATACTTCTGTATGTGCAGAATAGTCCCTGAAACACTAGCGATATGGTATGTGCTCATATCACATCAAAAAAGCCAACTACTAGCTTATTCTTGGTGGACATTGACATTTTGTTGTAGGAAAGTGTCAAAGCACTTACATTAAGAAGACTGGAATAGACAGCAAGGGCAACCCAGAGGACCGCACTCAGTGCCTATTGCTGGAGTTTTGTTTAACACCGTTTGCTGACTGGGCAAGCTTAGCTACCTACACAGACCGAATCATAAAATAGTGGTAGCACAGAGAGTGACAGTAGAGGCAGGATAAGAATGTACAAACAGTCTACAAGAAGATCAAAGACTATTTTGTAAAAAATAGAATTAGGAAAAAGTTTGGAATGAATAGGTGCTGTAAAAGTTTGGGAAGTATAATTATTAATATTAACAACAGAACAACCTTCTGGGGCCAGCAGAAGAGACCTCGGAGGACCGATCCTGCCCACCTTGTTCCGCCGGCATCTCTGTCGTCCTCTTGACCCTGGGAGGTGCTGATGATCATGAAATGAACACAAACATGGATGATTGTTTTGGGGAAATATTTGATTTATTTGACCACAATCTTAAATTATCTAGGGGAAACAAATTACCAACAATTTCACTACATGTATTGACCTATCTGATCTGGTCAACTAGGAGGATAGTACAGTATTTCTGGATTTGCAGACCGTCTACTTGGAAAGTTATGTAAATCACTAACTAAACCAACAACAAAAAGGGTCTACTATGACTGACAGCACTCAGCAGCACGCGACGTGACAGACACAGTCCATCATCATGATTGCAGACCACTAAAAATTGTCCTACTACTAATTAACAAGTCATAATATACTCAACCTATCAATCCACCACTATCTCTTCTTAGTGGCAGCAGGAGTACAAAGGAAGGACTAGACTTGAGTCTCTAGTCTCTCTAGCATTACGCAGTTCTGTAAAGTACTACACTCATACATAATCAGGCCAAATGAGCACAAAGTTGCAAACAAGTAAGCATAGTTGCAACGCCACTGAGCACGCGAGCACCTGCAATCACAGAAGCTATTTAAACATTAATTTAACTGCAATGTAATCGAATTGGCAGCATTCTTGCTCTTCGGGAAAAACATATATTAGCAATATAACACAGAGCAGAAAAAAAAACTAGTTATTAAACAGCTACTCACCAAGCCCAGTGAGCTCCATGCCTAGCAGGTCGAGCAGGTCCTGCTCCCGGTCAAGGAGGTCCGCCCACTGGTTCGTTGCCTGAGGTTAGATGCGCCGGTCCCCCGACTCCCTAAACATGGCCCGGCACACCTTAGCCCAGAGCTGGCGACGCTCCCGGAGGCCATACCCTGCACCGGGCCTGCCGTCTGCTGCAAAGGTCTTCGGAAAGTGGCGCTGAACATAAAAGATAAGTGCGGCCACCTCGACCGCGCTGAAGATCTCCAAGGCCAAGACATACTCCCCCCTTAAGCGCCCGCAAGGGAGCAGGGTACGGGGTGCGGGAGCCTTCCCCTTCATATTCTTCCCAGCTCCCTTTGCCATGGTCCTGGACAGGAAAATAAAATATGAAAGAAAGAAAGAAAAAGAAAAAGTAAATGAAAGGAAAAAGTTAAAAAAGTAGTTTTAAAGTATTAAAAAATGGAGAAAAAAACACAAAATGTAGATGTAGAAAAATAAATAGATAGATAATGAGTAAAAAAAGTCAAACAAAGTTCAAAGAAGCAAAGGATTGCAAAGGTTGAGGGAGGATAGAAAAAGCATTCCCAGAACCATAGCAATGAATGAAAAACAACATCGCCACGCCCATTGGGACCGAGTGGGTACGTTTGCGCAATATTTCCCCCGCGAGCACGCAAAACGGACACGAACACGTAATTGCGACCCGCCCATAGGAAATGCACAACGCAAGCATGCAACTGGCACCCGGAAATGGAAATACGCAACGCGAACACTGAAAACAAGATGACCGCGCCCATGTACGACCGCATGGGTAACTTCGCGGTCGCTGCGCTGAAAAAACACCCGCGAACACGCAAAGCGCCCCCGGAAACGCAAAAATAAAAAAATCCCCAAATTCGCACAAATTCGCGGAATTTGCAGACCGCAAATTTGCTCATGTGAATTTGCATACTGCGAATTCGCAAATTTCGCCCATACTTAAAGATGAGGAAGCTTCTCGCCCATACCTGCCCTTTGTCTGCCCCAAATTGCTACTACAGAAAGATTAATGACATACAGGTGTAGAGATCTTGCACTTCATTGTGCTAATGCTGTGGGTGAACCTACCTGCACCAGCCCTGGTGCTACCTGCTGTGAGAACCCTACACAAAGGCTGGGAACTTGAGGAGGACACTTGACAAGAACCAAAGAAAATCGGTTCTGCAGCATGAGACAGTCCCATTCTGTTAGAAATATAGCAAACTTCCTTATGTTAGAAAAAAAATTAAAGATCAAGGTACAGCGCATTGAAATCGATGCATGCAGGCAGGCAGACATGCATGTAGATGCACACAATCCAAAAACGGCACGGCAGATTCAGATTTTGAGGTTTGGAGGGGGTGGCTTGTACCGCAACAAGAGGACCACAGGTTCAATGAACGGCTCTGCCTTCTTTTAAATGATAGCTGAAGCTGAATTTCCAGATTGATGCAGGTATAGTCTACTTCTCTGCTTCTATTAAATATTGTTGTATGGCTGGATACATCATCATCATGAAACTCCTCTCAGAAGCTTTTTCTCCTCGGGATCCTTTTGGACATTTTTAAATGGCTTTTCAAATCTCTGAAGTATACTTATATTTAAGGAGATCACTTCTATACTTGCTATTTATTTAGAGTCTGGATTGGTTACTCGTATATTAGTCTTTACCACAATACTGATAGCCAATTCGCTATATCAATAGGGTGGTACAGCTATTCTACAGTGATTCCTTTACATAACTCCTTTCACAGGAATTATCAGCTTTTGTGCAAGGCTATAATAAAGGCGCTCTCTTTGGTACCTGACATCTCACAATAATCCAAGAATAACGACACTATTGTAACACTTCTATCCTCTGATCCTTATCCTCTCTTATATACAGTTTACTGAGAACAACTGCTCCTATAATGTTGAACTCAAAAACTGAATTAGCATGGGAAATGGATATAGATACTGCATGGCCTTTCAATTTCTGGAATAAACTATAGGTAAAGGTACATACATATTCATGTTCTGCCAGCACTACTCAAACATTATACTTTATCTATAAAATAATGTTACTCATTCCTAGTACTCTCTCTAAATGTGCTGCTCACAGTTTTGCAGGATGCTGGTAATCATCATAGTGCTGGTTTTGTGCCTATGAGTTTTCTTTGATAAGCTGATTATTGTGGCACAACATTTGCAATCAATTAAACTGTATATTTAATGATAATACTCTTTTTCAAGTTAGTCTTATATGTGTAGGTAGTATGGCTGATATTTAGACTTCCTATTCCTTTGATATCTGTTTGCTTGATTTATTAATAGCTCTTGACTTTCAGCAAATTACTCAAAACTGGAATAAATGCTTCAAATGTTTGATAGCTTAGTGGTATAGTATTTAGAATAATCTTCTTCGTGATAATGCTTATGTATCACCAACTTCTCTTGCTATTGCACGACATAATGTGTGGTCTCCAATAAGTTCATATTTGAATCAAACATCGAAAGTGCATGACCACTAACTGTGTACAGTCTTCTGAAGTACTCAGGCCACCATGACTGTTTTTCTTTTATCCTCATTCCATACTTACTTGAATTTTACATTTTCCAAAAATGTGTGTTTTCTCTTCAAGATCGCAGGTTCATTTTCCACTGGTTATGTTTTATTATTCCTATTATTAAGTATATCTATGTTTTCTTTCCACTGTTAAGTATTTTCTCGATTGCTTTTCTTTGATAATTGTTTTTGAATGTTCTTATTCGTTGCTGTTTCATACATATTGCATATTATGTTTCTACATTATGGTTTTATTTATATTAGAATATTGGTTCTGTATTAATTTATATTGATTTATGTTTTCTTTGTGAACCCAATGGACTATTGTTTGAACAAAAAAAAGTATTTTGAGGACACTGCAGCATCACCACATAAATAGAGTGATAAGAGTGTCATATATAGTGTCAATGGAGACAGTGGTGCATTATGGTGGCACGGTATGTGGAATTATAGCAGGGCTGAAGGGCTGGAATGAGGGACCAAGCAGTAGTGGTGTGCAAAGTGGCTTTTTACAATTTTTGGTTTTGGTCATTCACAAAGCTGGTGAAGTTTACAAATCTAACTTTGTGTTCACCTAAGTGACCGTTCCTCTGCCTAGCAGGATAATTTTCACAACATAGCGAAATCATTTCCACTGAAATCAAACCAGCCAGATTGGAAAAAGCTCTACTGGTGTTCCTTTTGTGGTGTTTTCTTTCCACAATAGTAAATGTATGCAGATTTTTCTGTGCAACTGTATCACTTGCCGAGGTTTTTTGTGCACAAGAGACCAGTAACTGTTTTTTATCTCGCTCTCTTTCTAGTTCTTTCTGTCCTTTTTCTCTTGTTTTCATAATTTCTCTTTTTCTCTCGTTGCCCTTCACTTTTCTCTCGTCGGCATCCTAAGATCTCTCGTGGTTTTCTCTCACATTATCTATGAGCTTTTGTCTGTAGATTTGACCCCATTCCGCACAACTCCACACCTTGGAGGACATCTTAAGGATGTTGGGGGGCCTGGCACTGGGCCAAACGTATTCTGGGCCCCTGATCCGAACAGTTTTGAATTTATGATACAAATTTCAGCTCATTCATGACCTCTTTGGCCAGGTCACTGACAGTGCACAGACGCACGGGTCCAAATTATAAATGTGTTTACATCTAATATTCAAGGATAGCGATTGGTGTTTTCAATACTGTAACACAGCAGCAGCACACTAATATTAACGCAAAAAACCTCGGTGGCACTCTCCCAATTCTCTCATTTGTGAGATCCTGGTTTGATCTAAAAAAAACTTTATTTATGGATCTTGCATGAATCCTACACAAAACATTTCGGTGCAAAATGTCCCTAGCAGACTCTCACACATCACACACATTAAAATAAATTAAAGGAATCCGGTATTGAAAAAACAATAAGGGGGTCATTCCTATCGTGAAATGAGATCGCCTGCCATAAGGGCAGGGGTGCCATGGGGGCCATTAGGATGCGCCCGCCACGACATCACAGAGTTGAATTCAGTAGAGTGTAATTATGTGGGACCCGTGCGGTGAGCTGGGAAGCAAGATGGCGGCCGCTTAGTTGTGGCTGTTGTGATGGTGTGGTGAGGGCCGGCAAGAGAGTGGAACCTAACGCAATGCAGCCCTAGTTTTGTATCACGTACCGCATTGGCGACTCCGCGCTGGATTGGAACGGAGAAACAGGTGTTCCAAGGCATGATTACAACGCTCTCCTGTCGTGGATCAGCGTCCCAACTGCTGCGAGAGCTATCGGCCGTGCTGGTTGCTCTCTCTCCCAGCCTGCAGCGTCAGACGTTCGTTGGAGGCCAGAGCCGTGTGAGAAGGCTTCGGTTTCGCTGGAGCTCCGGGCGCGGGACAGAGTGTGTTGTCATCAAACAACCCGTACACTTGAGCGGGTTTGGTGTGCAGAAAGAAGATTTTCGGGAGAGTATGGCTCCAAAATTAAACCAAATGTCGAAAGATGCGGCAAAAAAGAAAAATCAGCGGGAGGAGGGCTCTGCGAGAGCTACGGGAGAGCCTTCACCAGTACGGGAGAATATGAAAGGCAAGCAGCAGACTGTTTCGGACCAGGCAGACTACCGCCTCGATAGCTGATCTGTTTAAAAAGCCGGTAAGGAGAAGAAACCGGAGGCGGTGCCCAGGACTTTAGCTGGGGAGGTATCCGGTGTATTGGAAACCAGAGCCCCTGACAGTATGACTGATACTCAGCCTCAGCTATCACCCCAGGTAGAGATGGACGGCAAGTTGGATGGCAATATGAATGGGGTTATGGTTGGGGCTGTCCAATTAGTAAGTGAGACTCCCTTGATAGAGATTGATGCCCAGGGCAAGCCAAAATCGACAACAGAGGGAATCATTTCTGGAGAATCTGCAGTATCTCTGAGAGAGATAGCTGGGCACCTAGTCATTCCGCAGCTTCAAGTACTGGCACAAGGTCCGAGCGGTATTGGAGGAGGGGAGCAGCATGCTCTCTTGGAACAAGGAGATGAGGACGGTGCAGGTGGGGATGGGGCTCAGAGCGAAGCCTTCATCTCGGCCTCGGATGGAGGGGAGTGGACTGAGGATGAGGAGGAGGGAGACTGTAGCTCCTTTGGGGACTCAGAGAGTGATCCGGAGATTGAAAAGCCGGCCACCGCATTGAAAGTACCTGTAGTGAGGGTAAAGGATCAGGGGGTCCCCAAGGTGAACAACAGTTGGACCAGTCAGTCCCTGCAAATGGCAGTACGGATATTGAGATGGCACAAATGAGTTTGTTGGAGACAATTCATCAGGAAATTATTGCCCATAGGGCGGAGACACGACAAGAAAATCGGAAATCACAGGCTGCGATGAGGAAAATGAGGGGTGTCGTCAGGAAGTTGTCTAAGGCCTGTGTGAATACTGGCGATAGAGTCTCTAACCTTGAAAATAGAATTGTGTCTACTGAGGCGGAAGTGGAGGTGGCTGTAGCTAAGGTGAACGCTCAAAGCTCCCAGGTTGTTGATATACAATGGGAGCTAGAGGAGATGGAGAACAGGCTCCGCCGGAACAACCTGAGGATCCTGGGAATTCTGGATGGGGCAGAGGGGACCAATGTCAGGACATTCATAATCAGGCTTTTTGAAAAGGCATTCCCTAAGCTCACTAGCTGGAACTGGGCCTCAGAGCTGCAGAGAGTTCACCGTACTCCGTTTAAAGTCAGCAGGAACCCGAAGGACGGGATAAACCCAGGGCGATATTGATCTTTCTTGGAAACTTCATTCTGCGCCAAGCCATCTCGGATTTAGCAAGATCTAATGCTAAAAGGAATTGTGATGGGTTTCAGTTCTTTGTAAAGCCGGACTTCTATCACGCGACGGTGGAGAAACGGTGGCGGCTAAGGTGTTTGATTAAACCCTTTCAGGACAAGAAGCTTCAGGCTTATTTAATAAATCCAGCGCTGCTGAAAATTATTAATGATGGGAAAACTGTCTTTTTCTCCTCAGAGATTAAAGCAAAGAAATATTTGGATTCCATAGGACGCTAGGATATTAAGTTGAATGCAGTCCGAAAGCTTCTGACATTTGATTATGGTCTGTTTTTGGATTATGCTGTTAGAATATGTTTAGGAGGATCATTAATCTGTATAATTTGATGGTTTGGGCGAAATGGGTTAGGTTAGGCTCCACGGGTTTGGTAGGATGATGGGGGATTTGATTTTAGCTAGCCTTCACTACACATTGCGTTCCATTACATGCACAGACCAGGTCTATGCGCTTCACAGAGTAGGGAGGGTGGGGGGTGGAGGGGGGCTTGGGGGGAGGGTGGTTGTGTGTGTGGGTGCTCTGGGGTGGGAGAGGGGGGTGGGGTGGGGTTGAAAAATGGAAAAAGGAGGGATTGGTGCAGTGTTGGTCATGGACAAAGAGCGTCAGCGAGGAGAAAGATATCTGAAAAGGTTTTTGGTATAGGTTGTTTCACTCAATTTGATGGCGCACAATAATTTTACAATGAATGTGGGGGGCTGAACGACTGGAGGAAAAGACAGAAATTAGCATATCTGGTGAAGCACAATAGAGTAGACCTTCTCTGCCTTCAGGAGACTCACCTCCCCTGGTCAAAGAGAAATCTGCTTTTCATCAACGGATTTGAATTGTTGGCTTGTACAACACAATCATCAAATATTAGGGGGTTGTTATTTTAGCAAGGAAAGCTCTAGGAAAAGCTAGGAGAGTGAAAACAGATAGCAATGGAAGATGGGTGATAATGGAAATGGAGTTGGGCTTTACTATATGTGCTGTATATTGCTCTAAAGAGGACGATCCGGAAATTTATGATTTTCTAGAAACTAAGCTAGCCAATTGGTCTACCCCTCTGGTCTTTACAGGAGATTTAAATATTTCATCTGAATGGGGTATGGGAATATTGTATCAGGGGAGGAAACCCAGAGTTTTTAAGGCAGTCCAGGCTTTGATTGGTTCGCATGGGCTGCAGGAAGTATGGCGAGCTAAGGAGCCCTTGAACGCAGGCTATACCTACTTTTCTAATCCGGCTCAGAAGTATTCAAAATTAGATTACTTCTTTGTTTCTGTGTCGGAATCTGAGAAAGTCAAGATCTATAGACTCCCAAGGGTTATCTCAGATCACAATCCCCTGTTGTTAAAGTATAGTGTGGGAAGGTTGGAAAGATCTAAAGCAAACTGGACGTTCAAAAGAAGACTGCTGGCAGATAGTAGATTTGTAGACCATCTGAATATTTGTGTCGGAGAATTTATTGCGGCAAATAGGTATAGCACATCCCGGAACGGGGTCTGGGAGGCTTTTAAAGCTGCTTTAAGGGGAGAAACGATCAGTTGCTCAGCCAGGCTCAGAAGAGAGGATAGGGGTGAAGTAGAGAAATTAATGGGTAAGCTTGTCACTGCGGAAGAACAACATATAAAGGATATTGTCTCAGGTGGTGATGGTGAGGCTAGTCAGAGTGTTTTGCTGGCAGTCAAAGTGGCGTTGCAGAAAGAGGTTACGCAGAAGGCGATCGGGGAGTTTCAATCTTCAAGGGCTAAAAGGTATGAAACAGGAGAGCAAGCCGGTAGAGCACTTGCCGTTCGGATAAGACAGGAAAGATCGAAGAACGCAATTTTTTGTATAGAGGAGGAAGGGACAATATATACCGAGGTAAAGGATGTTTTGATGGTGTTTAAAAACTTCTATCAGAAATTATATGAAGAGGATGATTCTGATGGTAACCAGGTGGAGGGGTGTATGGATAGCGGCCTCAGTTTGGATGATGCAACAAGAGCAGACCTTGATAAAGATATTACGTTTGCTGAAGTTTTATCTGCCATGCGAGAGTTAGCGCCTGGGAAAGCCTCTTGCCCTGATGGGCTCACCCTTGGAGGTGTATAAAGCTGTGGAACGCGAGATTGTTCATCTATTAGTAGATTTATTTAATGGGATATTGTATTCGGGGGTGGTTCTGGACTCATGGAGAGAAACTAACCTTATAGTCTTTCACAAGAAAGGGAAAGCAGCTGAGAAACCAGGGTCGTACCGGCCAATATCCCTAATCAACGCCAATACCAAACGTTATTCAAAGATCTGGGCAAAGAGGTGGGGCAGGATCGTAGGCGGTCTCGTCTCCCCGTGGCAACATGGTTTCGTTCCAGGGCGCGGTACTACAGATCGCACATGTAGAGCTATAACTTTGTTCGACGCCTAGGAAGCCGCGGGGTGGTATGGCCATGATCCTGCTCGACGCAGAGAAAGCTTTAGACCGGGTGGGTTAGAGCTTCCTCTGGGGTATTTTGGCGGGGAGGGGTTTTGGGCCGAATGTCATCAGAGCTATTAAGGCTATGTATATGGACCCAGTGGCAAGTATCACAGTTATGGGGGAGAAGTCGGATAAGTTCAAGATAAGGAGAATGACGCGCCAGGGCTGTCCCTGCTCCCCCATCCTTTTTTGTATGTACATTGACCCTAGAATTTCTCAAGTGATTTTTAACGGTCATGTCAATAAGATTTTAGCATATGCTGATGACCTGGCGGTCATTACAACGAATCCGCAGCAGGCACTTCCAGTGTTGGTACAGATGGCAAAGGTTTTTGGTCAAGGCTCTGGATTTCTTTTGAACGAATCCAAAACTCAGATAATTTGTTCAAGGAATATATCGAAATTCGACCCAAGATATGTGGATTCTGCTGTGTATTTAGGGGTAAAGATCAATGCTTCAGTGGGTAGGATAGTGGAAGAGAACTATCCCACCCTAATTAAATCTATTAGAGGCCGAATTGAAAAGGATAGATGTTCTCCATCTCTCTTTGGTTGGGAGGGTTAATGCGTAAAAAATGCTGATGTTTCCCAGAGTGTTGTACCTGTTCAGAGCTATACCCCTATTTATTGATGAGAAAATTATGAAACATCTCGAGTCTGTGTTAAATAGGTTCATATGGCAGTATGCTAAGGTTAGACGATCTACGAGCCTTATGTCCTTACCGAGGGAAAGGGGCGGGATGGTACTACCCAATTTGAGATTGTACCATTGGTCATGTCTTCTGATACTGGCTCGGTGGGAGGAAGTGTTAATCCAGACAGCCAGGGCCCCCCTCCAATTTTCAAATTGCTGTTGGGGGGAAAAGCAACTGGTCTCCTGTTGACAGAATTGGAATATAGGTTCTATAAGAAAACTCGATTTAAGACCCTGCTCGGGGCATGGCAGGTCTGGAAAGCAATTTTAAAATTCTTTCATGTCCCTAAAATCAACCCCTTTCTTCTTCTAGAAAACTTGAGTCTTTTTCCTCAGTTAAGAAAGGATAGGAATTTACAAGTATGGAAGGGTTTGGGGGTTAAGACTATTGGAGACCTAATGGTAGGAGGAGACTAGATAATCAGGTTTGAGGATATGCAAAGGAGGTATGGCCTCCCTGTAATTCTGTGGCTCATCTATGGTCAAATCTCTCGCATTTTATTGGTTTACAGGCCTAAACTGAAGCCCCTGGTAGATTTCTCTGTGGTTGAGGTCTTGGGAAGAGGCTGTAGGAAGAGTAAAGTGGTTTATAATCTTCTGCTCTCAAGGATACAGGATGATGTAGGAAAAGTGGAAAGTGACTGGGCAATTAAATTAGGAAACCCAGATGTTGACCTGGACCTGGCATTATGTTTAAATAAAAAGCTTTTTCGGGCTTCTAATTTATGGGCTCAGCATTTTAAAACTGTTTTTAATCTGTATGATACACCGGCTAAATTATTTGCTTGGGGTGTCAAAAATGAGGATCGCTGCCCGAGATGTAATATGGGGCAAGCAGATCTAGTACATATGTTTGTCACCTGTGATTGGCTGGGCCCAGTTTTGGATGCAGTTATGAACTTTTGGGAGGGGCTGCTAGGTCATAAGATCGATCTATCCCCAACATTGATGCTATTTGGTTCAGATTCTAAATTGGCTTTGACAGAGGACGAAGCAGCTTTGGTTTTTATGTCGGCTGCTGTGCTTAGAATCTTGATCTCGGCTGGTTGGAAGGATGTTACAGCCCCCTCATATCAGATGTGGCTCTCGAGATTCTTAGGCATATATAATATTGAGTCTTGTCTCTATGATCTTAAAGGTGCTAAAAAATGAGAGATGGGAAGATGCCTTTGGGCCCCGGTCAAGAAGTGGCTGGAGGATAGAATCTGAACCCGATATGTACTGTATTGTTATATTTATTGGAAGACAAATGCTCTTATTCCCACATCATGAAATGTGCTTTTAGATGTTTATATTTGAGTGATGATTTATTTGTATCAGATGTTTTTATGCCTCGCATGTGATTCATTAACTGTTATGTCTTTCATGCACCATGAACTTCAATAAAAAAAAATGTAAAAAAAGGATGCGCCCGCCACAGTGGCATTCACATCCTACATTCCTGACATTGTGGTGGGCGGTGCAATCAGCACAGCCCACCATAATGCCAGGAAGGCATGTCGTGCACTTCCATGCACAACATGGCGGGCACCGTGCGGTGCCTGCCATGTTGTGCATGGAACTGCAGGGGGGTAACATAGGTACCCCCATGTGCACCCCCTGAGTCCCTGGGGGCCCCACAAGCAATTCCCGCATGCCTTTCCGTGGCAGCAATGCCGCCATGGAAAGGCATGTTTCCGCCCCCATGTAAATATGGTTGGCAGTTTCTAACAGACACCGGCACAATATTAAACTCTTTTCTGCCTGGTCAACTTGTTGACCAGGCGGAAAAGCGGCGGACCGTCTTTCTGTCCGCCGCGGTCCCCCTCGCCATAGTGATATGGCGGAGGGAAATGGGTGGCGGGCGGGGACGGATCTCAGGCGGATTGCCACCGCCATGCAGGCGGTGGCGATCCGCCCGAGATCCTAATGGGCCCCTAAGTTTAAGAATTATTCAAGGTCATCAGGGCAAGTCTCTCTGGAAAACAGAGCTGGATATATCAGGGGTCCAACGGAAAGGCTGGGCCACGGGCCAGAGCCCACTTAGCCCATGCCTTAAAACGTCTCTGCAAACGCTGCTTCAGCTGCTAGAGTGACAGATTCACAAGCCGCTGGTACCAGCTTTCAGTTGCTTTTAAATAGTCCACATATCTACTGAGTTCTGTTTTATAAGGAAACAGTGGGGATGTGTCATAGCCAATGGGTTGCTGTACATATCTTATAGAAAACTAAGAACAATAATAACAGAGTGAAAAATCAAGAAAATATCAATGTTAACTGTCCACTGCCATTGTTTTTATACCATATACCAGGGCGGTAGGACTCACGATACTCATAGTCTGCACCTACTTGTGTAGCCATTATTTTCTATTCATATAAACGCCTGCTCTGTGCTGTTTATGTGTAAGAGCTCTTTATTAAATCTTCACTGAATTAGCATTCTCAGAATATATTTAAATCATTCCAGAGCAGAAAGTTAGAAAACACATGTGGGCATCTACCTACTATGAGTTCAGTGATTTAATGAAAATCTGTTTTCCGTGAAATTACACCTGTGATTTTTTTTAAACTTGTTTTCTAAAGAGGGATCTGCTTATCCAGGTAGTGAAACACACAACTTTAGTATTCATTGGTCACTTATCCTTGATTGGTTGATTGCAGGATTTTCTAACAGATAAACTCTAACCTTGAAACTCTACATACGAGGTGACACTAGTCACTTTGGGACGAACCATGCAGTACTGAGCATCCCCAGACCTACGGGTTTACTTTCGGCTGAAATATCTTGGAACAGTGTAGAAAATGATTTAAAACCATCCCTCTCAATAGAGACACTTTTGTTTATGTTGTTCTTCTGCTCTATACCTCTTTATAACAACATCTAAACTATTGACTTCTGTTTTAAAGACTCAGTAAATGCCATTCTTGTTTTCTTTCACATTTCATAGGATGAACAAGACAGCTTTTTATCTGTTAACTTTTTTATTTTAAAGAGCAGAAATAGATAAATACAGCATGCTTTTAAATTGCAGAAGGAATAGAAAATTGTATCAAAAAATCAGTGTAGAGGTACAGCTTTGCAATGACTCTAATCTTCTCATTCCTTACCAATAATAATCATCTACTATATGTGCAAAGAGCGATCTAAAGTGCAACGGTTATACAAATCTCCAGCCAATATATATTATGTCCAGTCATTGTCCTAATGTATTAAAGTGCATTTGAATAAAAGTGCATTCGTGCATTTATAGTGCAATACAAAGTGCAGTATTAAAGTGTAACAGAATTCAGAATATCTTTTAAATACCTTCATTCCAGCTCCTCTAACCTATTTCCAAAAACTTGAATCTAATAATGCTATTAACTTGGAGACGATCCTTTTATTACATAATTCAGAACTTTGAATAACCTTTAATCTTATTCCATATATTGCCATATAGTAGTAAACCTCTTTAGTCCCCCCCACCCTTTGTACACGTCTCCTCAAATATTATAGTGCATAGTAGTTTGTTTTCCATCCCTGAACTGTAGGAATCATACGGATTCTCTGATTTTGCAGGCTAAGGGAGCATGCAATCGTCAGAGCTATTTAATTGTTGGCTTTAAAAAACAACACTAGACTTCCCTCAGGAAATGTAAAAGACTCAATAATCTGACTAATGATCTCGAATAGTTCCTGCCAAAATTTGGACAGATGCGGGTAGATATAAAACGTATGGGGCCAACCTCTTGCACCATGTTAATGACAACGAAAACAATTATCTGGTACCAATGCATATATTTTATACATGACAGCTTGATGACACATTAGATTTTGCTAATTCTATATAAAAAAGAAACATTCATCAGTATATAAAACGGTTTTGCTATTGTGTTGAGGCCTATGCTGATATGCTCTGAGTACAGAAGACCTGAAAGCCTTGAGGAAAGTCTGTTTCCTTTGCAGATAGCCATTCCACATCCCACTGTGAGGCATTTCTTTTACTACCTATAAATGATGTAGATTATTGGGTAGTGTACTACTGAAAGCAGGTTACTTAGGGCCATATGTATCAAGAAGTCATTTTGCGATTCTCAAATAGCGTTTTTTTGCGAATCGCTATTTGAGAATCGCAAAATGCTATGTATGTAGGATTTGCAATACATTTTGCGAATCCTCCATATTCCTTAATTGCAAATCTCAAATTACAATTCACAATTAAGGAATACCTCCCCATTCATTCCTAGGGGCCTAGAGGCCCATAGGAATGAATGGGAAGACATTTTCAATTTGCGATTAGCATTTAGCGAATCGCAAATTGAGAGTGCAATTTCAAGGGTGCAGGGGTGTCAAAAGGGCACCCAGTTGCACCCCTGAAATAAGCATGGGTGCACATGTGGCACACATACATGCCCTAAGGGCATGTATGTGCGTCACATGGCACTTTGCAAAAAAGTGCATTTTTCAAAGAAATCGCAAATTACCATCAACTTGAAGTTGGTGGTAATTTGCAATTCCTTAAGATGAAATTGCATTTTTTTTTAGCTTCTTACATTGCATTTAAGGAATCGCAAAATCTGCGATTCCTTAAATGCAATCGCAGAATAAGGAATCACAAATTTTGCGATTCCTTATTTTGCACGCAGATTTGCTTCATACATACCATTTGGCAAAAATGCGATGGCAAACGCTGTTGCGAACGCATTTGTGCTAGATACATATGGCCCTAAGTTCCAAAACACAAATCTCATATTTTAAGCTCCATTATTGTGGCGTTTATTTGCAGATTTCAGGCCACAACTTAATATATTGCAATATTAAGCATGCACCTTTCATCCCAATACCAGTTAAAAAGTTTAAAAGGGCCTTGAAAACCTATTAGGGCTACTCATAAGCAAGCAACCTTTTCAGAACTTGGAACACGTAAGGTAAATGTGTGAAGGCTTGCTACATAGAGCAATGTTGACATCTGCCAAAACGATAAGGCCAAACTCGATGCAATTGTCAGTTTTAAAGAATTTTAAAGTAAGTATGTCTTCACAACTCTTAGTGTCATGTCAAAACAATAACTTGTGCATTGTCAACAAATGCAACTCATCCATGATAATGGTATTTTTAACACTCTCACTTACTATATAATTCTAACGTGTGGCATTTCTGCAACCTCTCTGCTGGGGTTAGAGGGATAATGTCGTGCTACATGACAACATCAGCTGAGACAATAAATTGTCATTATCGATGCAGACAGGCGCTTTTTCTACACTTCATTTATGCTCCTCTGTTTCAAAGTTCCCTCTTTGTATGGTGGAGACGTTTTAACAACTTTTTTCAGTTCCAAATCCTTGTTAGAGATGCATTTAATTATACTGTTCTCGTGCTGCTCCTTTGTTCTTTTTCTAATGATGTTATGACAATGGTTAGTGAAAGAAGGGATACCTTACAGGCTTAAGGTGAGAAATCTGAGCACTCCTTATGTGCTAATAAAAACAGTTTACACGATGAGGTTCAAAAAAAGTTCAAAGTTTTATTCACTTTGTTCTTTCGCAAATGACAATGGCTAGATCTGGCCCTTCTTGCAGCTTTATCCCCAAACATTATGCCTTTTGTCTCCTATTTTTCTGATACTGTTTTTGTTAGCTATAGGATTCTGGGCAACTTACAAATGCTGATCAGTGCTAAAGTGCATAGGCTTTCTCCATAAATTGTGAATATGATTGGTTATCCATGATTGGCATATGTGATTTACTGGTAAATCCCTAGTAAAGTGCACAATGTCTGCCATGGCTTGTAAAACAAATGCTAATAGTGGTACTGCAGCACTGGTTGTGCCACCCACATGAGTAACCCTGTAAATGTGCGTCATACTTACTGCTGCAGTGTCTGTGCACGCTGTTTTATTTGCCTTGTTGACCTGGTAAGTGCACCCACTTGTTTGGCCCAAACCTTCCCTTCCCTTACAAATAAGGCACCCCTAAGGTAGGAGCATGGTACCAACATGGTCAGGGTGCTGTGTATATGAAAGGTGGGACATGTACTAGTGTGTGTGACATGTCATGATAGGGAAATACCGTGCATTTCGTTTTTTCATTATTGAAAGCCTTTCTGTCCCATTTGCTATCATTAGACCTGCACTGTAATATTTTACATGTGTAACTGTGGATAAGGACAAGATAGAGCAATGGAGTTAAGGCCCTCTGAACACAGAATTTATTACACACCTTTTGGTACAGGTGGTTTTTAAATTGTGTGTTTGAAAATGCCACTTTTAGCAAGTGGGCATTTCCTTGCTTTACCATTCTGTGCACCTCTAATTGTCTCTTTATTCAGCATCTGGTTTTGGAGTGGCAGGAGCTGGGGATGTGCATTCACTCTTGACAGTCACAAGGGGGGTGGAGGTGTGTTCTATCTTGTCCGGGGTACTCATCACAAGGCTGAATAGACCTGGTCTGCATTTAGAGTGGTGGGAGGAGTTTTGCTTGCGCCTGAATAAGTGTGTCTCCTTTTCACAATGCCTTCTCTACCCTCTGTGTTCATGGTAAACCAGGGAGGCCAGGACTCATTTGCACTGCCCTTAAGGCAAAGAGAACAATGACAAAATGGGGGTATACGTATTGGCCCTTAAACCCCAGGACTTTAGATTGCTTCAAGAAATAGAGGACCCTACCAAGAAGAAGAGCAGAAGAACTGTGTGATGAGTGCTGCCTTTTCTAAGTGAGGGGTAGGGTGGCCTGCAGTTGCTGCTTCTGTCAATGGTAGAGGAAAAGGACTGACTCTTTTTTGCCCTGCTGTGGTATCCTGCTTGGGAATAATCTCCAATGGCTTGTGTGTTCTTGCCTCCTGTAGAAAGTCTCTGGGGGGTAAAAAGCTTCAAGGAAGATCCTTGCTGGATCTAAAAGTAACCTGCTTAAAATGAGTGCTAGGAGCACTGCTTGAGGAGTGCTGCCCCTGAGGTGTCTGGTGTTGTGACGGCTTGCAGTTGTTGCTCTCTTCTTCAGCAAGAGAAAGGGCTAGACTGCTCTTTCACCAAGTTGTAAAGCGCTGTATTTTCGATCTTAAAAGAAAACTAGTGCCTGGAAGAGTGGCTTATTTGAAACTTCCTGGGGCTTTTACTTCATTGGATTATGTAATTGGGCTTATACAGTGCTAAGAATTAACAACAGCTTTGGTTGCTGAAAAGCCTCCCTCTACTTTAGTTTAGTTGAAACCCCTTCCTGGGCTTTCATCCCTGGGAAGGGCCCTTACGCTTCCCTGAACACCGATAATAGGTGTCCCCCTGATCAGCTATGGTGTGCAGCAATGGAGATGCCACCCACCATGCCATATTGGGAGAAAAAGATCTGGAAGGTTAAGAGGGTGTGTCCACCTGGCAGGACCCGCACAATGTGAACCCCCCTCTGTTGCACCTGCCAACCAGTAGGCCCCATCCAGAACAAGGCAGAGGCTGAGGACAGCTGCCGACAGAGCATGGATGAAAGTGTGGCCAAGCAGTGCAGGTGCCTCCCAGCCGAACCAAGCTGATGAGCAGCAAGATGCGGAGAGCCAAGAGTTCTTCATCTCGGAGACCCGCTGAGGGTTCCCAACACGGTGGTGGTGCTCTGCCCCCCTTTCCAGCTACAAAGCCAACCAGGGGCATTGTATTGCTTGCAGTCCCTGCAGCATTGCTGAGTTCCTCTTCTTCAGAAGACGGAGCTCCACCACAGGCATCAGGCTTGCTTTCAGCTCTGCCACAGGCTGAGTCAGTTACGGGCTGGAGGCACCATCACGCCAATCAGAGCGAGCGCACTGGGACGGTGTGCCCAGGAATGGCTAGCATCGAGGTGCTGGCCCTGAGGGGATGAACATTTTGCAGCATTATTTCCCCACGTGTCACCTACATAATTTGGGCCAGTCACCTGCTCTGCAGAAACCGGCAGTGTGCTTCCTGGCACCAGGAGCAGCCCGAGGAAGTGTTTTATGAAACAGTTGTCTTGAAAGTATATTTCAGGCATGGTATCCATACAACACTTGCCTAGTTGTCAAGCTAGGGGTGATTTTCCCATATTAATTGTGATTATGGTGATGCTCTTGTAACTCATGAGTTTGCCTCTAACCTAACTGCTTTCTAATCTAACCGACTACATGTGATGCCCTAATGCTATGAGATATGTTGTATTCCTGGCGCTAAGAGTAGTGTTATGTCTTACAGTGACAGGTCTATGTGATTTATTTCAGAGACCGTATCATATGTACAGTGGTGGTGTGAGGTGCGGTTATGAATGTGCAGCTTTTAAGTGTTTACATGAGTGCACTATCTGTGATGTTATGACAATTGCCTAGTTGGCAAAGTGATTTATGTTCTACGTACACTTATGACAATTGACCAGTTGGTGAAGTGATTTATGTGATTGTGATCCATGTGTATTAAATATAAAACAAAGGATGTTTTTATATAACCCCGTGTGAAGTCTCTTTTGTGGTGTGCCGAGTGTGTGTATTACACAATTGCTTTACACATTTACACATTGCCTCTAGAATGAGCCTTACTGGTCTGCAAAGCTACCAAGAGGGTGAGCAGGGGTTGTCATTGATGTGTATCTCCCTTATCCTGACTAGAGTGATGAGTTCTGCCAGGCTGAGGTGCATGCACTAGCCAACCATAAACTCCATTCCTATCAACAATTATTTTATATATTATTTACTTAAACACATTGTTTATGTATTGGCTAATTACAAGTGATGGTGTACTTATTTCTATAAAAAAATAGAAAAGATCAAAACGTAGGTAGAGATATGAAAAATATATAAGAACTTGAAACATAAGACATGCTCACATTTTAATTGGTATTTCAAATGTCGTGGTAAATTGAGGATCAATGTTTATGGAAAAATGCAAGTAAATACATAAAACAATACAGTGAAAATAGGAGCAGTAATAATGCAAATGTACACATAATTCATACAAATCAAATAAAAATCTGCATGTTTGGCTGTGAAAGCACTTTAACGTTAAAAAATGTCTTAAACTCCTTCTGTAAATGTTTTTATAAAAAGTGATATTTTAGGCGTAAATTATTTAACTCCCATGGGCGTGTAACATTGTGCACTGTAAGTCCAACATAAAGGGTTAGGATGAAGCATAGGGAGTTGTAATTTGTCTCAATATAATTAGAGAGCACCCACAAACACACTAGTTTCATTGCCTTCACATACTTCTCAATGACCCTTTTCCAACCTTGAAATGATCACATATTTACACCAGCGAAGTCCTGTATTATTCTTTCCCACTAAGTAGACGGGAACAAAACATCCTCAAAAAAATGTGTTAGATTTTTTTTCCACTGGTAAAATGTTCTCCCTCTAGAGAAAAAAAAGAAATCTGTTGTAACACAGCATGGCTGCTTTCCCAAATACAGAATTGTTCTATGCATATATTTCCACATTGAAGAGAACGTGACAAGCTTTGCAGGATTACCCTTGGAAAACTGTGACTAGTGTGCTTTTCAGATATACTACTGCTAGTGGCGTAATGAATCTTGAGGGGGCCCCCTTGCAAAGTGCATGTATGGGGCCCTTCATACTCCGGAATAGGTTCGGAGCTCTCAGCCCAGGGATTTGCCATTGCAAGAGGGCCCCCCCCGCACGGTGGGGGTTGCAGGGCCTTTTGTTACGCTACTGAGTAAACTTTTGCCCTCAGGCAGTAGTCGAGGAGTTCCAACACACTGAGCCAGACAGAAAGAGGTTCCCCAAAGATGGTTATCTTCAATGATTAACACATGTCTCACTGTCATTAAGCTGTAAAAGATTAGTGCTGATCCAAGCACCACCGTCCAATAGACTGACCAAGAGGATTGATCAAGCCCTTTAGAGGGTCAATCAAAAGACTGGCTCCACTCAGTCACATTAGCATAGGCAAATGCATTCATCCAAATTAACTTTTAATATTTATGTACAGTCCAGCAGGGACTGCACATAAGTATTTTTAAAAAAGGAAAGGGGAAGAGATGATGCCTGAGGGACACCACAACGGACCAACTTAACTGCTGCCCACAAATGAGGAAGTGTCATGGGACAACAGGCTCGCACTGATATGTTCACACTTGCAGAGTGCCTACAACATGACACTGGCCCATAAATAGGTTATTGGGCACAAAGGTATTGTTAGACCTGGCATCATGGGCGTGAGTCTCCCTTCCATTTTGACGGGTTGCCTCCTCTGTTTTGATATGTTTTTGCTGGTTATATGCTGTGGGCACTGTGCCACTGCTATTCAGTGCCACAGTGCAAGGGCTCCCTATGTTAAATTGATGTACTAAATGGTGATTCCATGATTGGGTTATTTGATTTACCTGTCAGCCCCTAGTACAGTTCGCCATGGGTGCCTAGGGCTTGTAAAACAAATGCTGCTGGTGGGCTTGCAGAAATGGTTGTGCCACCCACAGAAGCAGCTTGTAAAATGTGTCTCAGGCTTGCTATTGCAAGGCCTCTGTGCAGTCTGTGACTGCCATGTTGATTTGTCAAGTGTACCCGATTGCCAGTCCCTAAACCTTCACTTTGCTTCATATTAAACAACCCTATGGTAGGCCCAAGGGCAGGGCTCATTGTAAGTATAAGGTAGGACATGCTGTGGTATGTGTAGCATGTCTTAATAGTGAATTACAGCCATATTTTTGTTTTTCACTATTGCAGGGCTACCTGTTCCCTATAGGCAGTTAGATTACATTCTTATAATCCTAACTGACTCAGGGAACATGGTAGAAATTCAAATTTACTATGCCTGAACTCAGAATAATAAAATACATATTTTAGTAAAGCTGATTTTAATATTCAGTGTTTGAAAATACCCCTTTTAGAAAGTAGGTATGTTCTTGCCTAACTGTCTAGGTCTGCCTCTGCTAGGTTGTGTATTCCTTGTCTGGGTTTGTGAGTGACAGGGCTGGAGGATTCCAGGAGACAGGCTGGGGCAGCCCAGTGGTGAATAGAGATCTGCATCTAGATGGGAGTGAGGAGTTGCACCTTGGACCTGAATAGGGCTGGGCCTTCCCTCTACAATGCTGGCTCCACCGCCTGTGGCTTGTCTGATATCTCTGCCTTGCACTGTGAAAGGAGAGAAGCAATCTTGTCAACAAAGTGCTCCAGAGCTAAGCCTTCCCTACCCTGTGCTGGCTCCACCTCCTGCGGGGCGGCTGATGTCTCTGCCCTGCACAATGAAAGGAAGGAGAGAGTCATGTAAACAAGTGCTCATGAACTGGGTTGGACTAGGCAGAGGCCTCTCTGCCTTCAGAGAACAAAGGTTTTTTAGGTTTAAATATTGGGACCCAGTCACAAGCACTTTAGATCCCTTATGGAATAAGAAATCTTTTGCCAAGGAGAAGAACCAAGGAAGCTGCAGGAGTTTTACTGCCCCTCTGCCAGTATGATGTTTGCTGGGTTGGCCTGCCGTGGTTGCTTCATTGCCAAGGAAAGGATAAGGAACGTTTAAGGACTTTCATCATCTACAGAATATTCTCCAAGGGCTTGAACTGTGCTTGCCTCCTGCTGAAGTCTCAGGGAGAAAAGATTTCATCTCCAGCTCCCCTTGAGAATTTCCTTGCTGGGAATTCTATCTGCAGACATTTGTGTGTCGCTGGGAGCTGGAAGCGCGATGCATCGAGAGGAAGTATGTAACTGCCGCAGCTGAAATCGTTGCATCGCCGGAGAAGCGAACCTTCACCGCATCTCCCTGGAAGCGTGCGTTCATCGAAGCTGCCTGCTGTCGCATCACTGGAGAAGCGTGACGCCATTGAGAGAGTTGCCATTGCATCACTGGAGAAGAGTGTCACAGGGCCTGTCGCGGCTCCAAAGAACAGAGTCATCGCAAGGCTGCCAGGGCGTCTACGCATACGCATCATCATCGCAGCGTCATCGCATTGTCGCATCAAGGGCGCCATCTTCTCGCATCGCAACCAGATCATCACATTGCATCGAGGCGCGATCTTGTGCACCACAACGGGCCCGCAGGCTGAGAATCTACGCATCACCTCTGCACCGATAAGGATTACGACGCATCCCCTACTCTGCGCAAGCATTGAGACGCGATGCATCATTTCCCCCGGTTCGCAGAACCAATGCATCTCCCCTTTTGCAAGCCTTTTGTTTACTTTGCGTTACGCATCCAGGTACTTGTTGAGAACTTTGTCACATTTATCATCAACTTGAACTAAGTAACTTGTATCATTTTTAAAGCAATCTTAAGTGTAGTATTGTCGATTTTTGATGTTTGTTGTCTTGTGTTAAGTTTATATAAAGAATTCTTATTTATATAAAACCTGTGTTGTGTCTATCTGTAGTGTTTTCACTGTATTACTGTGTATATTCACAAATGCTTAACACACTGCCTCTGAGATAAGCTTGTCTGCTCGTGCCAAGCTACCAAGGGGGTGAGCAGGGGTTATTAAGTAGTGTAATCCCCTTATCCTGTCTTAGAAGTAAGGGTTCCTATTTGGACAAAGGTGAATGCCATTGCCAACTAGAGACCCCCAGATCTAACAGGTATATATTATGACGTGTTGCCTTACAGCCATTAAAAGTCTGGCTAATGGTGTGTGGGAACGAAAGTCTACACCATGTGGCAGCCCCACAAATTGCAGGTGTTCTGCCTAGGACCTTTTCCATTTTATGAATACTTTCCACCACCTTGGATTTGAGGTTTTATCTTTCATTGTTGTGAGATCTCATGACTGTTAAAAGCATCGAAACAACTGCTTGGGAATCACAAATAGAGGGGCATGCCCACTTCCTACCAGACTCTTAACTACCTGCAACAAGTTTCAATATACCTATAGCTTACAGACATTGGAAATGGCCTCTTTACATTCACAAAGTTAAAAAATCCACAATATGTTAGCTCTGTGGGTGCCAAGCAGCCTTACACTTATTCAATGACTGTAATGAAGACATCAGAGATGCAACATGAAGGGAATCTCCATGCCCACTGTGAGCCATGAATCAGGTTGTTAAGCGTGCTTCCACAAGGCTCCAGGTATTTCCGTCTTGAAGATGACTAGTCCCAATACCTTCCAGAGCTAGTCGGCGTGACAAGGAATAATACTCTTGACGCAACCAACAAGCCCCCAAAGGGAAGGGGAAGTGGAGAGAGAAACAAACAATAAACACAGGATCTCTTCTTGAGATGACTGGGAGTGTTTCTCGTGAACTATTCTGGGTTTTCTCTCAACACGAACCATACCAATTGTCTGGAAGTTTTACATAAGCATTTCTCCCACATACAAAATACACATTCGGAATAGCTTGCATCCCTTTCATAAAATCTTTCGTGTAGTACTCCAGTCTAACTAACTTCACCTACAAATTCACTCTCATAATACGATTTGCTTCGAGTTAAACATAACTTTCCTTTCTGCGTTCTATCCAATGCTATTGGACCATTGCTACCTTTCTTTTTATGTGCCTTCTCTTCTTCTGTCCAGTCTGTTTTCCATTGTCCTGACATTTTTAGAATCTTCTGCCGTCTACATCGGTCATCTACTTGTGCTATAAAATTTTTCTCTACCTCTGATACTTTGCAAGTCTTCCTATGTGTGCTGATCCATGCAATTTCCTTGCCATTGGACTAATGAGTTCATTTGGTAAAACCGCCCTTCCGTCGGCAGAAACCCAAAAGTTCATCTCACTTTTCCCGCAACCTGCTGTTTCCCAGCTCCTTTTCTCCTCATCTGGTGCATTTTCCTGTACTGCTCTCAGTTCATCCCATGTATCTACCGTATCTAGCAGCATAGTCAATTCGGTTGTTTCCTGGATTCCCCCCACTTTTGCATCAGTGTGAGAATATCCCTGCTCTGCGCAGTAACGCGCTACTTCATCTGCGTATCTATTTCCTAGTGATACAAAATCGACATTTTTGGTGTGAGCTACACATTTGACCACGGCTATAGCCATAGGTTTTTGCAAAGCCTCTAACAGTAATTTCACGAATTCTCCATTCCTAATAGGAGAACCCGAGGAGGTCATGTAACCTCTTTGAGACCATAACTGCCCATAATCGTGAACTACCCCGAAACCATACTGGCTATCGGTGTATATAGTGACTCGAAGTCTGTCGCCTGCTAGGCAAGCACGAGTCAAAGCCACAATTTCAGCTACCTGTGCGGAGTGTACTCCTTCCAGGCAAGCGGCTTCTATAACTCTGGTAATCGTGCATACTGCATAAGCTGCTCTCAGCTGACCGACATCGCTTCTTACACATGAACCATCGACGAAGAAAATTTCGTCTGGGTCTGTCAATGGCTCATCTACGATATCAGGTCTTGGTTTGGTACATAGTTCAGTCACATCGAGGCAGTCATGATCTGTACAATTTTCATCGTCCACTTCATTCGGAAGTGGCATCAAAGTTGCAGGATTCAAGACAGAGCATCTTTTTAGGGTCACATTCTCGGCAGCCAGTATGACTTGCTCGTAGCGTGTGAGCCTGCTATTCGTCAGATGCTGAGTCTTTGTCCTGGTCATTAACAGTTCTACAGAATGTGGTACATACACTTCTAACTGATGACCCATAACTACACTTTCAGATCGTTCAATGCTGACACCCGTTGCAGCTACGGATTTGAGACATCCGGGCAACGCTGCGGCTACTGGATCTAATGTAGCCGAAAAGTACGCCACTGGTCTGCGCGCATCTCCATGGACCTGAGCTAAAACTGCTAAAGCGCATCCCTCTCTTTCGCAGCAGTAAAGCAAAAATGGTTTGGTGTAATCTGGCATTCCTAAAGCCGGGGCACGACATAAGTCCTCCCTCAGCTGCAAAAACGCCATCAAACACTCTTTGTCCCATGGTACCGGATCACTTACTCCTTTGTGCGTCAGTTGTAACAACGGTTTGGCCTTCAGTGAAAAGTTTGCTATCCACTGTCGACAATAACCGACCATGCCTAGAAACATCCTAACTTCTCTTTGTGTCGTAGGCGCGTTCATTTTCATAATCGCCTCTATTCTGTCTGGAGACACCTTCCGCTTTCCCTTTTCAATCCTATGGCCCAAGTATTGCACTTCAGTCTTACAATATTGCAACTTACTTGGAGACACCTTGTGTCCATTCTCGGCCAAGTGATTCAACAAGGTGATGGTGTCTTCTCTGCAAGCTTCCTCAGTTTCTGACGCAACTAGGAGGTCGTCTATGTACTGGACTAGAACCGAATTCTTAGGCAGTACTAGACTTTCAAGGTTTCGTTTCAATAACTGGTTAAAGATCGACGGGCTTTCTGTATACCCCTGAGGGATACGACACCATGTTAAGACGCGATCTTCCAGCTTGAAAGCGAAAAGATACTGACTCTCTTCGTCTAAAGGTATCGAAAAGAAAGCCTGGCACAAATCTATCACTGTAAACCATTCAGCTTGGAACGGTATCTGAAACAATATCACTGATGGATTCGGTACCACTGGACAACATGAGACAACAATGTTATTAATCTTCCGAAGATCCTGCACTATTCTGTATTTTCCACTAGGTTTCTGCAAACCCATGATCGGGGAGTTACATGGACTACCCACGATCTCCTTCAGTATTCCCTGCTTAATCATGGATTCGATCACAGGCTTTATTCCTGCAATCGTCTCTGGCGTTAGCTTATACTGTGGTGTTCTTGGATACTCAGCATGGGGTCTTACCAAAATTTTTACCGGTTCTACTCCTTTAATCAATCCTATTTCTTCCCCAGTAAAATCCCATACCTCAGCTGAGACTTTCTCTCTCAAGTCTTGCGGAAGCTCCTCCACTGTTAAGGTAGGATAAAGTTCCACACACTCTTTTGAGTTTACGACTTTAAAATCTGCGTCCTCATCATTGGTCTGCACTTCTACTCCTTCTGGTGTGCAATGTATCGTGCAATTCAGTTTACACAGCAAATCTCTCCCTAGTAAGCACACAGGACTAGAATCACAGATCACAAACCGATGTTCGTCACTGTAATTCCCTATTCTTACTGACACTGGTTCGGTCAAGGGATTTGTCATCCTTTTGTTCGCGACTCCTACCACCTGAACCGTTTCTCCTGATATTGGCAGACCCGGGACTACCGCAGATCTTAACGTGGATCGAGTGGCCCCTGTATCCACCAAAAAGGTTGTAGGACATCCTGCTATTTCAGCCTCTACGTATGGTCCTCTCTGATCTACTTCCAAAGCGGCTCCTAGAGTACAATCTTCCTCCCTATTCGCCCGCTGCCCTGTAAGAGGATCAACGTAGTAGCATTCCTCTCCTCCTACAAACAATGGCATCTGTCTGTAGGTTTTCCCTCCATTTGAGATGCGAGGTGGTTGAGGAAACGGGGCTCGAGGAGTCTGAGTCCCCCCTTTGACAAACTTGCCCTTCGGGACTGTGGCTCCCTTAACCACGTTGTTCTGAACCTCTTCCTCCTCCTGCTCTAATTCCCCTGACTCAACATTGTAAGGACACTCGCGTCGCCAGTGTCCCACCTCATTACACTGATGGCATCTCGTCGTCTTTTTCAGTGTCGCGATATCCATTCTCGGTCTCGGTCTTTCTTCCTCATCTCTGCTCTGATTATTCTGTTTCTTCCCCTGCATTCCTGTTCCCTGCTGCCGCTGTTTATCCTTTCCAGCAGCTTGCATTTGCATTAGCATTAACTTTTCTTTAAGCTTCTTTGCCTTAGAGTCTATCTCGTCACTACAGTACCTTGCGTATCTCAGAATCTCGTCTAACGGTTTGTTCTGCCAACAGATCAGATGCTGCTGGATCATTAGGCATATTTCTGGTCTCAATCCGAGGACAAACTTTGAAACAAACTGTCCTATATCCTTGGGATCCATCACATCTAACCCGCTGTATTGCTTGAATGCTTTCAGCAATCGCTCGTAAAACTCATGAACTGTCTCTTTCGGTTCCTGAGTAGTTCGATCTATCTTTACCCAGTCTATGTCTTGCACTGGCACTTTCTCCTTTAGCCATGTTATTACCCTCTCGTACTTTTCCATGACTCTAATTGATGGACCATTTGTCCGAGCATTTCTCGGCGGCTCGCAAGTAGGCCATTCAACACTGAGCTTGCATGCCGTCCACAAGTCTCCGGGTACTACGATATCGAACAGTGTGTTCAAATCGATCCACAGTACCTTCGAGATCTTCACGAATCTCTCTACCTGCTTGTACCACTCGACGGGATTGTCCCTAAGCTTTGGGAAGGAATTGGTAAATGCCGCCAAATCCCCCCTACTCCAAGGTACATGAACGTAGCTTCCATTCGCGATTTCTCGCAAAGGGAAGGCTTCCATTCGCATCAACCCTGCGTCCTGGGACTCCTCAAGCACACTCCGTCTAACGGAGCCCTTTCTGGACCATCTTTCCTCCCATCTATCCAGATCTTTCCATATTCTGATACTTAGGATCAGTTCCCTTATGTGTACCTTCAGCGCGATCGTTCTGCGATCATCCAAATCCTGATCCGTGCAAGTTAGCCTATGGTTACTCTGTAAAGCCTTAGTTCGTGACAGGTCTACCATGTACCTGTTTGCCAAATTAGATAAATTCTCATGAGCTGACCTCGCTCTTCGAGTAATATCTTTAGATAGGAACAGTATCTCATCTGGTGTATACGAGGCTAATCTCTCTAATGACACTGTACCATCAATCAATTCATCCAGATCTGCCTTCAAACTCATTACGTCAAGTCGTTTTGCTTTTATTTCAGCTTTCAGCATCTCAGTTCTGTGTTCTTCTCTCATATCTCTCTCACCTCCACTATGCGCCCTACGCCTGAGCACAGGTGAGTTATGAGGAGTCTTCCCCTCTTCTCTTCGTTCCCACCCCTCTAGATCCCAAGCCTTTCCATCTTTGCGCGGGGTATGGTGAAATAATGCTCCGTCCCCCAACCCTACATTCCGATTTTTCGGCTCGGTTTCTCCAGGTGTGAGATAAGATCCACCATTCTGTTCTAACCCATTATAACTTGCTTGTTGTCTGGTGTCGCTTAATAATATGAAAGGCCCTCGCCGGTCTTCCGTGTTCCCGTGATCTCTTTCGTGAGCACCGGATGGATGGCGAGACGTTTCGCGACTCCCTATGTTTTCATGACTCCTTCCACTATCACCGGATGCATGTCGAGACGCTTCGCGACTCTCCATGTTTCCGTGACTCCAATGTCTCACATCCTCACCCGGGGCATGGTGTGAGCACCTGAAGGTATTCCGGTACTCCTGTGTCCTACGCTCTCCTTCACTGAAGGTGACGCGAGGCACTTCGCCACACCCTGCACTTCTGTCTTCGCACATTAGTCTATTGCTGTTATCAGTAGGATAAGTATCTCTTCTGCTCTCTTGGCTTCCTCTCTCCCACTCAGGGCTGCTTTCGCCAGCTCCACAATGAGAGAGAATTCTGTTATCCTGCTCTCTCCACTCGGATCCCGTTTCTAAACTTCTACTCCGAGCTTCTTCGACAGCGTCCCATTCTCTCAGGTATTCCCTTAATTCCTTATGGGTTTTCGGTTTAGGACCCCTCAAATCCATTGGTCCTCTTCGACCTCCCTGTTCTACCCTGGGACCTGTTGCAGAATCTAATGGGGTACTCCGACTTATTGGTGCTCGTATTTGCCTGTGGGAATTCATTGTGGCATTCCTATTCTCCACTTCTGCTCTTTCATTGTCCCATCGTGCCTGTTCATCCTGCTGGACCCCTTCCGGGTTATAGATGGACACAATAGGGCCTATGGTGACCGGAACCTGCAAGGCGTCCGGCATTTGGTACGACCTAGCGCATTGCGTCTCTGGCACCTTCTGAACCACAAATCTTCCCACTACTCTCTGTTCAGAACTAGTTTGGGGTATTTCCTCAGTCTTGTTAGCATCCCACTCTGTCACTGGGATCGACTTATATTCCCCCCACCTAGCGCCGTCTGTTTGCGGTAATATAGGACTCGCAAGTTCACCGCTATATGGAGGCGGTCTATCTGTTAATAACCTCTCTATTAGATCCTCCTCCGACTCGCTTTCCTCATCTTCTTGTTCTAGAGGTTTCCTTTCTCCCGTAGCCTCTATCATGGTGAACAGTTTGTCCGCTTCTATCTTCTGCACCCTCCATTTCTTAGCTTCCTCGTCCCATTTAGCATCCTGCACTGCCTTTACCGATCTTCTCACTCTTTCTTGGCGTCTCTTTACGCCCCTTTCGTGTGCTGTTCTAAACCACACACCAAGAGCTTCAAATTGTGTTGGCCTCGGTAGAGGTCTCATTGAAAGCATCGTCGCTTTTAGTTGGTTCAACACCTCTAATTTAAATGTTCCAAATCTCGGGAACGCCAGTTCTTTTTGCCCTTCAGTTAGCCTATGCCACTCGGAAATCCATAGTATCGAGTGTAAGCCTACATTGACTGCCATATGATATGCAGGTGTGCCTTCTGGTGGAGCTTCTTCTCCGGCATATAAATTTCTCCTTTTCTTTTTAAAGATTTTTCCTAAACCCTTAAAACACTTCATTTTGATAACGTACGATGTTCCTTGCTTATTTGCGTCTTGATAACAACCACCAATCCCTGTGCGACTCTCGCTAATCAGCCTATCTCAGCACGGTTCTATGCTAACCGACCAATCTCAGCGCGGCTCTACGCTGACGTCACTTCTTTCTTCAGCAGCTTCCCTCGTTTCTCAACTCGTTTCACGATATCACATGCGTTTTCATTCATACATCGAAAAATGACTACTTCCGTCCAAGCGATCACTTTTCTCTCTGACTGTACGGCCACAGTCTAACTGTAATTGTCACCTCAACTGACGAAACGTCTTCCCTCTTACGGTCCGACGATCGCCTCAACTGATAGGTTACTTACACACAGTAAACGTACGACCAGCGTCCGCTACTCATTCACTCACACACACGCTCCCCCTATCATCGGTCTGTCGGGAAATCAATGGTACCTCATGACCCCCTTTCAATGGTAGACAAATTACTCTGGGTGTTCGATACACCTGAACCACTTAAGTCCTCTGGACATAAGATTTCATCCGGTTGCGCGCGCTCACAACCTTCCCTCAATCACACTACAGGCATTCAACTCCGCTTGACATTACAACACAGGAACAACATAAAACACCGCAATCTTACAACGCATGACCCTTATACTCACTCTCGACCGATTCTGCTGCTTTTCTCTCGTCGCACCGTCAGTACCGTCTTTGGCTGCAATTCTTCTTCTGGTCGACGATGACTAGGGACCTTGGGGTAAACTAACCTGGCCTAGGTCGTCTTCCTCAAGAAGATAACCATCATTACTCTGCTACCAACTGCGGGGAATGAGATTTTGATATCAATTTATGATTATGATAAATTTAATAAAGAATCCCATTCATCTGTTTTGGACCGCTCGTATCTGTCATTGAGGAAAAGACCACCCCCGTATTGGTTAGACAAACCCCATTAACTGACGCCACTCCGAAGAACCACTTACAACTGATAAAGTTTTAAGAGTTTTATATAGAGTTAATTTTTGAATGCGATACAATCCACTCAGGATAAAATCTCAAAATATGCAAATACAAAGTCAGCTACAATATCAGTCGCTTAAGCTTCGATGTGAAGTGGTTCCTTCTGCGTCATCTGCAGTAAGATAAAAACATCATCAAGTTAATCTGTCCCTACTCTATACTATGTGACAACCCTACTTCGCAAGTTTCTTCCCTAAAAAGGTGTCAGCAGTTTGACTCCCAAAGAAGTTCAAACTCTCTTAGCCTCTAAAGGAAATCTTAAGTTTCAGAAGCAGTACCCTGTCTGCCTACCCATCCGCTCTCTAAGGGTCCTCGGCCTACTGCTCCCTTGCGCTCTGATGTCTCAGCGCATCTGCTCAAGGCATCTACCCTTGCCTTCGCTCTGAGCAATTCGTCTCGCTGTTCCTAATCTCCCAATTGCTCATTGCTACCTCCTCCCCGGGGTGCTGTCCCTAAAATACACAATCACAGTGTGGGTGGAACGCCCCTTGACGCCCACCACGGACTTCCCCCGATGATGTCAACTTCCTGCTTTGTCCATTGGTCCATTCCTTGCGTCGTTCGTTAAGTTGACCCTTCTCCTAGATGTCATCTTCATCATTCTCATCGTCGACTTTTATTGATTCCTTCAGATCGCATAACATATGAACTTAGACAAGGCTTTAACTTATCTGTACAACTTTCTAACCTTCTAGATCATGTGAATGGTCTTATCAAAACATAGTCCACCTCAAAAGTGTCTCTCCTCACGTTCGAGCAATAAGCTCAGTCCGGCATTGTCACCTTAAATCTAACAAGTGCTAGACTTCTCGGCTCTCACGTCCACATCAAGCTATTTACGACTTTTACAAGCCCACTAAATTACATTCACGTGACTATGTTCCTTCGAACTCTTGGTCAGTCAGGTTACAATCACAAATGACCTAAGTTCTTCCAACATTCCTACAGAAACCCTCTACCCAATATAACCTTTGGCATACATTTATATTCGTACTTTTAGCAAAAACCCTAGTTATACTTGAATACGTTCTACATCAAATATATGTGATACATAAAATACGACTGCATAGAATATAACTTATGCATTCTCCTCGTTTACATCGCCATGTAAGTTCTCTATACATTTATCCACGTTATTTCTCCACGTTTCTCCATTTAAAGTTACGCACGTATACGAATTCTACTGTGCACGTTCTACATTTCGTAAACACTTCTACACATTCCTATATTTACCCATCATGTATACGGGCCTTCTAAATCCAATGCATTTTTAACATGTGAATACATTTACATTTCCTATACCATATTGTCACGTTAGTTGACCTTTATGCTGTAATTGTCAACTTTACATTACGATATGCATTTCATTCCTACGTTTATAACATACACATCTAAATATGGCTACGATATGCTCTACATTCAAATTGCGCTCTCTCACCTGTCGCCACTTAGCGGAAGACATTAAGGACTGTGAAAACCTCTCTTTCTCCATCGATTTCTCTCCCAATGCCTGCTTCACCGGTATTCTTATTTACAGCACTCCCGGTCCCATAGGACAATTCAATACCTCCCTACTCTCGGTGACCTCCCAGTCGGTTGTCTCTCCCTCCAACTTCACCCTACTCGGAGATTTCAACATTCACTTCGATAACCCACTAGACCCCTCGGCACAAGAGACACAGTCAAGCTTGGCTGCATTTCAACTTGAGCAACGGGTTCCGTCTGCTACACATGAAAAGGGGCACCTGCTAGACCCAATCTTCAGCAACTCCGACCAGCTCAAAGTGGGCAACATAACCAGACTTCCCTGGACAGATCATTTCTTAATAGCTTTTAACTGGACCACGAGCAAACCACCCCCTTCCTCATTTACTACAAGAAAAACTCGTAACTGGTCTAAACTCCCCATTGACAACTGGTTGCAAGCTCTATGTACCACGAGACCCTCTCTCTCCCAAGACCCAACCTCTAATAATACAAAATATGAGGAATGGATAAACACCTCTCTTGACTCGGTCCTCCCAGAACACTCATCAAAATCCAAGAGACACAGCAAAACAGCTCCCTGGTACACAGAAGAGCTCAGGAACCATAAACGTCTCTGTAAAAAACAGGAGAGAAAGTGGCGCACTTCATATAATCCCGAAGAAAAAGCCACCTATAGGGAAATGATCAGGAACTATAAGCTGGCCATAAAATCTTCGCAAGCTGCCTACTACAACCTTAAAATAACCACGGCGAAATCCAAACCCAAAGAAATCTACCGTATAGTTAACTCCCTGATCAAACCTCCGCCACCAGTCACAGATAACAACAACTCACCAGCCAAGTGCAATGATCTGGTGGAATTCTTCTTTCAAAAAATTAATAAAATTGATCTTTCCTTCCCCAATCTGTCCACCGACTCCCCTGTCCAAAACCCGCACTCGACCTCAAACCCGACCAAGCGGTTGGAATCTTTTCCCCTGATAACATTGGAAACCGTAAAGAAATTGGCACAACAAATAAAATCCGGCTCCCCTTGCGACCCTGCTCCGCCAGGCTCATTGAACCTTGCCAGCACTGCTATTTTTCCCACGCTCCTGGATCTTATGAACTCCTCTATAGTAAGCAGGACAGTCCCTACAACATGGAAGCATGCTATGGTACGGGCTCTACTGAAAAAACCTTCCCTTGACCCTGCCAACCCCAGTAATTATCGCCCGATTTCGTTACTCCCTTGGGCGTCGAAAATTTTGGAGAAACACGTCAATACCATTCTGACAACGTTTATCGAGGAAAACCACCTCCTCGACTCTTCCCAAACAGGTTTTCGTACCAAACATGGGACAGAGACCGCTTTACTGGCTGTAACTGAGGAGGCAAGACGGCTTTTGGATCGAGGAGGATCAGTGGCAGTGATCCTCCTCGATCTAAGTGCCGCATTTGATACGGTACACCACAAAATCTTGTTAACCCGCCTTGCCGACTTAGGAGTGACCGGAGATGCCCTGACATGGTTCGATTCTTTTTTATCTGACAGAACCTTTCAGGTCTTCGACGGCACATCCCGCTCATCCACTCATCCTCTGGGATGCGGAGTCCCCCAGGGCTCCTCTTAAAGCCCTACGCTCTTCAACGCATACATGAGGCCACTGGCTGAGGTTGTTCGTCCGCATGGTGTCAAGATCATCTCCTATGCGGACGACACCCAGCTGGTAGTCTCCCTTGCACAGAAGAGCGGCCTCCAGTCGCCACCAGACCTAGTGGCCTGCCTGGAGGACGTAAAGAGGTGGATGATGAGCTCATGCCTAAAGCTAAACGACGATAAAACTGAGCTAATGCTCCTGGGCCCAGCCTCCCCTGCTTCCATAGAGCTGATCTGGCCATCAAGCATGGGAGTGGCCCCACCCCCCAGAGACAACATCAATAGCTTAGGCGTCTGGCTCGATAAGTCTCTGAGCCTTAATATACAGGCCACCAAGATTTCAGCCACCTGTTTTGGCCTCCTCAGGGTGATCAAAAAAGTCCTTCCCCTCCTCCACTTCGAGGCCAAACAGATAATCATACAGGGCCTCATCCAATCTCGTCTGGATTTTAACAACGCCCTCTACTTGGGAGCACCAGACTACACCTTACAGAAGCTCCAACGCACCCAGAACTGTGCTGCCAGAGCGCTGCTGGGAATTCTTCAGAGGACTTCAATAAAAACTGGCCTAAAGACCCTACATTGGTTACCTGTCAGGGACAGAGTAAAATTCAAATCGCTCTGCATTGCCCACCAGACATTCTGGGAAATGGGCCCAGACATCAACCGCTCCCTGATCTCTTCCTACAGGCCCAATAAATCCCTCCGCTCTTCAACAGCATTCCTGGCCAAGATTCCCAGAATCCGCAGAGCCAGAGCAGGAGGACGCTCCTTTTCGTATAATGTCTCCAAACTCTGGAACACCCTCCCTCTGCAGCTGAGAAACAACCCCAACCTGACTAGCTTTCGCAAACAGCTAAAAACCCTACTGTTTAACGCCTAATAAAGTAATCTCATGAGTGCTTTCTCTGTTCAGCGCCTGGACGCCTCAGGGCAGCTGCAGCGCTCTACAAATCACATTTTCATTTCATTTCACCGTCTACTGCTCGTACTGGTTCCGGTTCTTTCTTTAGAATCTTAGGTAAATTTTGTTTCCTTGCAAATTCTAGATCAAAAAAATTTCCTGTGGCACCTGAGTCTATTAGTACAGGAATACTGTGCTTATGTTGATTAGCCAAAATTAAAAACAGTTTGCGAATTTCAATTTGCGAATTAGCTATTCCCATTGATTCCTATGGGCCTTTTGGCCCATGGGAATCAATGAGAATTGCGAAATCGCAAATTGAAATTCGCATAATATTTGCGATTCGGTAAAAATTGCGATTTTTGCCGAATCGCAAATATTATGCAATTTAAATCATGCATCCCGTTTTGCGATTCCTTATTTGCGATTCCTTAAAAATCACTAATAAGGAATCGCAAAACGTTTTATTGATGCATGTCACCGAAAATCCTTTGAACCTTGACGTAAATTTAGCAGCTCATTATCAGATGCTTGCAAAAAGACATGCTTAGAGAAAAGGCTGGACATTGCTGATTTAAAATTCGTTAAATTATGCAGTAAAGGGTCATTTTTATCCACCAAAGGCAGGGCCCAATTGGCTGCTACTCCTCCTAGGTAGGAAATAATAAAAGCCACCTTGGTAGTATCTGTAGTAAAGATCTGGGGTTTACATAAGAAGTGCAACTGACATTGACTCATGAAAGTATTAAAATTAGCGCTGTCTCCTGAAAACCGTTCAGGATTAGCTAATGGGACAGAATGAGGTGAGACTACTGTTAATTGAACTGGCTGATTTTGACCGAAGGCTGGTGTCTGAGTTTGATTCTGAATACCTGACACTCCAAATTTAGGTGGTGTTAAAACTGGTCTTTTAATCTCCTCTTTATCTCTCCAAGGGGTAAACCCATCTCTTGTATTATCTAGTTCCTGCCTAAGGGATTGATTTTCTAAACGCAACTCCTGTACCTCATCATTCCTTTTTCGTATAATCTGGGTAATTTTTGCAGCGCTCATATTTGACAGATCCATGGGAATAGTCAACTTCAAGAGGAAATGGAAATAGTGGCTTCGCTTTCTGTTAAGCGTGCTTCCACAAGGCCTCCAGGTTTTTCCGTCTTGAAGATGACTAGTCCCAATACCTTCCAGAGCTAGTCGGCGTGACAAGGAATAATACTCTTGACTCAACCAACAAGCCCCCAAAGGGAAGGGGAAGTGGAGAAAGAAACAAACAATAAACACAGGATCTCTTCTTGAGATGACTGGGAGTGTTTCCCGTGAAGTATTTTTGGGTTTTCTCTCAATGCAGATGATTCTTGAATGCTGCAAATATTTCCAATAATCAAGCAGATTGAAAAATGTAATTAGGAACAGTTCCAGCAAACACATTTAAATCATATATTCAGGATATATCAACTTACATACCATAGTTAAGAAAAACCCATTCCTATACTTCGTTGTTGCAAGGATTTTTGAATTCTCAGTAATAATTCACCTTTAAACGTAAATACAAGAATCATGAGTTTCAAACACAAGATAGCATTGCACAGAGCCTTTTAAACTTGTTAGTAGAACTTGGTTCAAACAATTATGCAGTAAACTGAGTCTTCCTACCTTGCATACAAATAGTTTTGCCTTCAACTGGATTCTGTAATTAGAAAGAAACAAAAACGCAAGAGACAACTCTCTAAAACCAATGCGTCTTGACTTGTACTTAACCAAAGTGATATTCTTTTTACAGTTAGGATTCACTGCAACTTATAAATGCTTTTAAAACAATAAGAGTACACTGATCTATTCGTTCTTCAGTTCTGGAAATAAACTCTTTACATGTGCTTATTTTCTATTCAAAGCAACTCGGTCCGATAATTGTTTATGGCAAGGTTTGTTTTCGGGGGAAGCGTTTAAGTCTTACTGTCTCTGGAAGACGGAAACTGGAATTGCCAAAGCTTCTTGATGAGTCTGTCGTGTCAAATGTTCCGACGTAACCGGAATAGCTGAGCCCCGTTGATGGGTCTGTTCTGCAAAGGGCTCCGACGAAAAAACCGGAAGTCAGGCTGCAGCGAAGGACGAAGGGCGGAGAGCTCGCAGGAGCGGACCGCCGCGCAGAGAAGAACTCTCTCAGTTCCGAGTGAGCAAGAAGGCAAATAGGTAGGCGGAGCAGAGAAGGGGACTGGGACGGGATGGAAGAGAGGAGATAAGGGGAGCCGGGAGACAAGTCCTGGAGCGCTTGAAGAGACACCGCAACTCTGAAGCGAAGCATCTCTCTGTTTGCCGGTGAGACTTTTATAGGCTCTCAGTTCCACGTGCTGCTTGGCTTCAGTTAGCGTACCTGATACACGTGTTAGGTTCATGAATATTCATTATGGCCACAACAAACCAGCATGAAAAACAAGCATTGGGGCATGCAAACCATCAGAATTACTAAGTGTCAACAAGCATTGCTATTTACCAATCATGGGCAGGTCTGAATATATTGCTGTACATCAGATCTCATATCACTCCACCAAAAATGTCTTTGGCATAATTCTAAAGTTTTGTTGATTCCAGGATGGGCTGCAGTAGCCAAGTTATGATTCCATTTGATCACTAGTTCTCTCAGGTTGTCTTTTGGAAGAAATTGTTTATTCTTATGATAGAATAAACCATTAGATATAGAAGTTTGCTTATGTGAAAGCCAATTTTCTTGATTTATTCTTTTGTCTGATCTCTGAGTATTCATAAAAAATCAACCTGTGTAACCTTGGCACAAATCTTTTCTTCTGGGATGATACTTTGCCGTTCCTTTAGATCTTTATCCTTATCACAAACCAAACGAGAAAGTGTATCTGATAACAACTGTTTGGCTCCTGGTCGATAAGTAATAAGGAAATCAAATTCACTAAAAAATTGTAACCATCGCATTTGACGTGGAGTAAAGGCCTTGACTGTGGAATAAAACTGTAAATTTTTATGGTCAGAAAAAATTGTTATAGTATGTTTAGCTCCCAGGAGATGATGTCTCCATTCCTGAAAGACTGCTTTGATTGCTAAAAGCTCACGCTCAGCAATAGTATATTTCTGCTCTGCTGGTAACAATTTTCTGGAGAAAAAGGCTATTGGATGAAAGTGTCCTGTGTTCACATCCTTTTGCAATAAAACCCCTCCAATAGCAGTTTGTGAAGCGTCTGCTTCAACAAAGAACGGTCTGTCCGGGCCTGGATGTTTCAAGATAGGGGCTGAAGTGAACGCCTTTTTCAGGACATTAAACGCTAGTTCTGCCTCAGCATTCCACTGAAATTTCTTTCCTTTCTGTAAAAGTCGAGTAATTGGAACCACTATTTCTGAGAATTTTGAAATGAATCTTCTATAAAAATTTGCAAATCCCAAAATTCTTTGCACCTCCTTGACTGAGGTTGGTGCGGGCCAGTCTAAAATTGCTTTTACCTTTTTTGGGTCCATAACAATGCCTTCTGGGGATAACCAATAACCGAGGAATTCAACCTTAGAAGTGTTGAAAACACATTTTTCAAGTTTGACAAACAAAGAGTTATCCCTTAATTTCTGTAGAACGGATCTAACATGTTCAACATGTTCCTCTGGAGTTTTTGAAAAAATCAAAATATCATCGATATATACAATGACACATATGTTCAATAGATCATGCAACACCTCATTAATAAAGTATTGAAATGCTGCTGGGGCATTGCAAAGACCAAAGGGCATCACAGTATATTCGAAGAGTCCAAATTTCATGCGGAAGGCTGTTTTCCACTCGTCGCCTTCTTTGACGCGGATTAAGTGGTATGCTCCGTGAAGATCCAGCTTAGTATAGATCGTTGACCCTTTAACTTGATTTAAAAGTACAGGTATCAATGGCAGTGGGTATCTATTTTAGATGGTAGCTTTATTAACTGCACAGTAATCGATGCAGGCCCTCAAGTCTCCTGACTTTTTTGCTACAAAAAATAATGGAGACGAGACTGGCGAGGTGGAGTGACGAATAAAACCTAGGGCCAGATGTAGGTGTCCATTTACCGACTGGTAACAGCCGATTTCGGCCATTACTGACCGATAAATGGTCATTTGGAATGTAGGGGCCCTTTTTTAGCGATTCGGTAAATTTACCGAATAGGTAAAATACCGAATCGGTATTTTTACCGATTCGGTAATGCCCATTGATTCCTATGGGCATTGAAGCCCATAGGAATCAATGGGCATTACCGAATCGGTATTTAACGATTCGGTAATTCAATTACCGATTCTTTCTACATCTCCCCCCTTCTATTTTACCGATTCATAAATACCGAATCGGTAAAATTCGGTATTTATGAATCGGTAAAATTAACTTACCTACATCTGGCCCTGAGTTCTAAAAGTTCATCTAGGTATGACCGTAAGTACTGTTTTTCAGGTTCGGTAAGGGCATATATACGCCTACACGGTAGAACTGCTCCTGGGACTAGGTCTATTCTGCAGTCGTAGACCCTGTGAGGAGGTAATTTTGTAGCTTTTACAGAGTCAAAAACATCAGAAAAATCCTGAAACTCCGACGGGAGTTCTAGAGGTTTTGAATGAATGGTCGCACAAGTAAGTGGAAAGGCTGGATCCCTATTTTCCTGATAACAATGTGTCTTACAATGTGCTGAATCTAGCGTCACCGTGCGCTTAACCCAATCTATCTTTGGATTATGGAGCTCCAACCATGGGATACCTAAAATAACTCCAAAGGCTGTTATATCTATAAGATCAAAAATAGTCAACTCTGTATGACCGTTATCAGACACTAAAAGCAAAGGTGGAGTGTGAAACCTGATTAAACCAGAGGAAAGTGCTGAACCGTATAAGCGCGCGCTGACTGAAAGCGGCGCTTATTCAGACCAACCCCTCCTGAGGCGAAAAACCGGGAGACGCCCTGCTCGTTTTTAAAAAAACAAACTGTAATTTGTGCTCACTTGTGTGTGTTTGTTGTTGATTTTAAAACTCACTCACCACCACTCGCTTCGCGTTCAGCCAGCACCCCGCACAGCTGATTGGAAGCTGTCGCGGAGAGGAGACATGCCCATCCGATAGGCCACGCCCTCTTCTACCACTACATAAGCGCGCGCTGACTGAAAGCGGCGCCTATTCAGACCAACCCCTCCTGAGGCGAAAAGCCGGGAGACGCCCTGCTCGTTTTTAAAAAAACAAACTGTAATTTGTGCTCACTTGTGTGTGTTTGTTGTTGATTTTAAAACTCACTCACCACCACTCGCTTCGCGTTCAGCCAGCACCCCGCACAGCTGATTGGAAGCTGTCGCGGAGAGGAGACACGCCCATCCGATAGGCCACGCCCCCTTCTACTCCTCCCCCCCCGCCCTCATAGCCATGCTCAATCGTAGGACGCCAGCGGACGAGCGCAGCGGGCGCGCCGATTGCGCGCCGAAGGCGCGCTTAAGGCAAGCTCATCTGCGCTCGTCCGCGCCCGGCCGGGCCCAAGGGCCATGTCCCCTGGCCCCTCCAGAGGCGACAGACTGGTATACAACCCAGGCCTCCTATACCAGCTACGGCCACCTATCTCTCCCAAGTGCGGTATCCCCTTACACCCCCTGGAGATCCCTCGACACTGTAAGTACTGCAATTCAGACCTATGCACTACAACCACCAAACCCAGAGTCGAGGTAAAGAACTACTCCATGTTTCTTCTCAACTGCAGGTCCCTTGTAAAACATTGCCTAGAAATTTCCCTATTACTAGAGGAATATTCCCCAGATGCAATTTTTCTGACCGAGACATGGCTGAACCAAGACTCTCAGCCAGACCTAGCACAAGCTATCATCCTGGGATATCAGATAGCGCGGGCCGACCGACCACTGGGCAGAGGTGGCGGCCTCGCGATTATCTACAAAGAAGGCTATACCTGTCGCCACTTAGCGGAAGGCATTGAGGACTGTGAAAACCTCTCTTTCTCCATCGATTTCTCTCCCAATGCCTGCTTCACCGGTATTCTTATTTACCGCACTCCGGGTCCCATAGGACAATTCAATACCTCCCTACTCTCGGTGACCTCCCAGTCGGTTGTCTCTCCCTCCAACTTCACCCTACTCGGAGATTTCAACATTCACTTCGATAACCCACTAGACCCCTCGGCACAAGAGACACAGTCAAGCTTGGCTGCATTTCAACTTGAGCAACGGGTTCCGTCTGCTACACATGAAAAGGGGCACCTGCTAGACCCAATCTTCAGCAACTCCGACCAGCTCAAAGTGGGCAACATAACCAGACTTCCCTGGACAGATCATTTCTTAATAGCTTTTAACTGGACCACGAGCAAACCACCCCCTTCCTCATTTACTACAAGAAAAATTCGTAACTGGTCTAAACTCCCCATTGACAACTGGTTGCAAGCTCTATGTACCACGAGACCCTCTCTCTCCCAAGACCCAACCTCTAATAATACAAAATACGAGGAATGGATAAACACCTCTCTTGACTTGGTCCTCCCAGAAAACTCATCAAAATCCAAGAGACACAGCAAAACAGCTCCCTGGTACACAGAAGAGCTCAGGAACCATAAATGTCTCTGTAAAAAACAGGAGAGAAAGTGGCGCACTTCATATAATCCCGAAGAAAAAGCCACCTATAGGGAAATGATCAGGAACTATAAGCTGGCCATAAAATCTTCGCAAGCTGCCTACTACAACCTTAAAATAACCACGGCGAAATCCAAACTCAAAGAAATCTACCGTATAGTTAACTCCATGATCAAACCCCCGCCACCAGTCACAGATAACAACAACTCACCAGCCAAGTGCAATGATCTGGTGGAATTCTTCTTTCAAAAAATTAATAAAATGTATCTTTCCTTCCCCAATCTGTCCACCGACTCCCGTGTCCAAAACCCGCACTCGACCTCAAACCCGACCAAGCGGTTGGAATCTTTTCCCCTGATAACACTGTAAACCGTAAAGAAATTGGCACAACAAATAAAATCCGGCTCCCCTTGCGACCCTGCTCCGCCAGGCTCATTAAACCTTGCCAGCACTGCTATTTTTCCCACGCTCCTGGATCTTATGAACTCCTCTATAGTAAGCAGGACAGTCCCTACAACATGGAAGCATGCTATGGTACGGGCTCTACTGAAAAAACCTTCCCTTGACCCGGCCAACCCCAGTAATTATCGCCCGATTTCGTTACTCCCTTGGGCGTCGAAAATTTTGGAGAAACACGACAATACCATTCTGACAACGTTTTTCGAGGAAAACCACCTCCTCGACTCTTCCCAAACAGGTTTTCGTACCAAACATGGGACAGAGACCGCTTTACTGGCTGTAACTGAGGAGGCAAGACGGCTTTTGGATCGAGGAGGATCAGTGGCAGTGATCCTCCTCAATCTAAGTGCCGCATTTGATACGGTAGACCACACAATCTTGTTAACCCGCCTTGCCGACTTAGGAGTGATCGGAGATGCCCTGACATGGTTCGATTCTTTTTTATCTGACAGAACCTTTCAGGTCTTCAAAGGCACATCCCGCTCATCCACTCGTCCTCTGGGATGCGGAGTCCCCCAGGGCTCCTCTTAAAGCCCTACGCTCTTCAACGCATACATGAGGCCACTGGCTGAGGTTGTTCGTCCGCATGGTGTCAAGATCATCTCCTATGCGGACGACACCCAGCTGGTGGTCTCCCTTGCACAGAAGAGCGGTCTCCAGTCGCCACCAGACCTAGCGGCCTGCCTGGAGGACGTAAAGAGGTGAATGATGAGCTCATGCCTAAAGCTAAACGACGATAAAACTGAGCTAATGCTCCTGGGCCCAGCCTCCCCTGCTTCCATAGAGCTGATCTGGCCATCAAGCATGGGAGTGGCCCCACCCCCCAGAGACAACATCAAAAGCTTAGGCGTCTGGCTCGATAAGTCTCTGAGCCTTAATATACAGGCCACCAAGATTTCAGCCACCTGTTTTGGCCTCCTCAGGGTGATCAAAAAAGTCCTTCCCCTCCTCCACTTCGAGGCCAAACAGATAATCATACAGGGCCTCATCCAATCTCGTCTGGATTTTAACAACGCCCTCTACTTGGGAGCACCAGACTACACCTTACAGAAGCTCCAACGCACCCAGAACTGTGCTGCCAGAGCGCTGCTGGGAATTCCTCGGAGGACTTCAATAAAAACCGGCCTAAAGACCCTACATTGGTTACCTGTCAGGGACAGAGTAAAATTCAAATCGCTCTGCATTGCCCACCAGACATTCTGGGAAATGGGCCCAGACATCAACCGCTCCCTGATCTCTCCCTACAGGCCCAATAAATCCCTCCGCTCTTCAACAGCATTCCTGGCCAAGATTCCCAGAATCCGCAGAGCCAGAGCAGGAGGACGCTCCTTTTCGTATAATGTCTCCAAACTCTGGAACACCCTCCCTCGGCAGCTGAGAAACAACCCCAACCTGACTAGCTTTCGCAAACAGCTAAAAACCCTACTGTTTAACGCCTAATAAAGTAACCTCATGAGGGCTTTCTCTGTTCAGCGCCTGGACGCCTCAGGGCAGCTGCAGCGCTCTACAAATCACATTTTCATTTCATTTCACCGTCTACTGCTCGTACTGGTTCCGGTTCTTTCTTTGGAATCTTAGGTAAATTTTGTTTCCTTGCAAATTCTAGATCAAAAGATTTTCCTGTGGCACCTGAGTCTATTAGTACAGGAATACTGTGCTTATGTTGATTAGCCAAAATTAAAATCAATCTAATAGTAAAGTGACGTGGAACGTGATTAATAACACTAGTTGCATACTGTGAGATCTCAACACAATTGTCTCTCGAGGAATCAACCTCTCCTTCCCTCGAGACAGTTTTCCGATTCTTGTGGAGCGTTTTGAGTCATAGCAAAAACTTTCTTTTTAACAGGCCTTATCGAGCAACCTTTGGCGAAATGACCAGCTTTTCCGCAATATAAACATAGGTTGGCTTTCAGAGGTCCCTTAATACCACCTATCTGCATAAGTTCTACCTGGGCATTTTTATCTTCATTGATTCTCTTTTCTGTTTTAAAATGTAAGGCTCTAAACTCATTTTTTGGTCTCTCTGTCTTTCTCTCACCCAACCTATGATCTAGCTTGACTACTAAATCTTGGAACTCAGTAAAATCCTCAGGTAAGTTCACAATTTGGGCCAAAGAATCTTTCAATTCGTCTTTAAGTCCTCAATAGAACAAGGATATCCTTTTGTCCTCAGGCCATTGCGTTTCTACAAGCAACCGATTAAAAGTAGTTACATAAGAGACAAACAGGCACATGCATCAACGATTTTTGCATGAGCAAACGGTGCGATTTGCTAAAATCGGCCGTTTGCGAATGCAAAATCATGTTTTGAGATGCATCATGCATTTTTGGGAAAATCGCTATTTTTTACGAATTCCAAAAATGCGATTGCTTCTAAGGAATCGCAAATTTGCGAATCCTCAAAAGCAATGCATGATTAATTTTAAAATTGCGAATTCGCAAATATGGGGTGCAAATTACCACCTTAGGACATGTATGTTTGAAACATGCACTCCAAAATACATTTCAGGGGTGCAGGGGGGGGTCCAAAGGACCCCCCCCTGCACCCATGGAAGGCATCAACAGTTTGCGAATTTCAATTTGCGAATTCGCTATTCCCATTGATTCCTATGGGCCTTTTGGCCCATAGGAATCAATGGGAATTGCGAAATCGCAAATTGAAATTCGCATAATATTTGCGATTCGGTAAAAATTGCGATTTTTGCCGAATCGCAAATATTATGCAATTTAAATCATGCATCCCGTTTTGCGATTCCTTATTTGCGATTCCTTAAAAATCGCTAATAAGGAAACGCAAAACGTTTTATTGATGCATGTCACCGAAAATCCTTTGAACCTTGACGTAAATTTAGCAGCTCATTATCAGATGCTTGCAAAAAGACATGCTTAGAGAAAAGGCTGGACATTGCTGATTTAAAATTCGTTAAATTATGCAGTAAAGGGTCATTTTTATCCACCAAAGGCATGGCCCAATTGGCTGCTACTCCTCCTAGGTAGGAAATAATAAAAGCCACCTTGGTAGTATCTGTAGTAAAGATCTGGGGTTTACATAAGAAGTGCAACTGACATTGACTCATGAAAGTATTAAAATTAGCGCTGTCTCCTGAAAACCGTTCAGGATTAGCTAATGGGACAGAATGATGTGAGACTACTGTTAATTGAACTGGCTGATTTTGACCGAAGGCTGGTGTCTGAGTTTGATTCTGAATACCTGACACTCCAAATTTAGGTGGTGTTAAAACTGGTATTTTAATCTCCTCTTTATCTCTCCAAGAGGTAAACCCATCTCTTGTATTATCTAGTTCCTGCCTAAGGGATTGATTTTCTAAACGCAACTCCTGTACCTCATCATTCCTTTTTCGTATAATCTGGGTAATTTTTGCAGCGCTCATATTTGACAGATCCATGGGAATAGTCAACTTCAAGAGGAAATGGAAATAGTGGCTTCGCTTTCTGTTAAGCGTGCTTCCACAAGGCTCCAGGTATTTCCATCTTGAAGATGACTAGTCCCAATACCTTCCAGAGCTAGTCGGCGTGACAAGGAATAATACTCTTGACTCAACCAACAAGCCCCCAAAGGGAAGGGGAAGTGGAGAGAGAAACAAACAATAAACACAGGATCTCTTCTTGAGATGACTGGGAGTGTTTCTCGTGAAGTATTTTTGGGTTTTCTCTCAATGCAGATGATTCTTGAATGCTGCAAATATTTCCAATAATCAAGCAGATTGAAAAATGTAATTAGGAACAGTTCCAGCAAACACATTTAAATCATATATTCAGGATATATCAACTTACATACCATAGTTCAGAAAAACCCATTCCTATACTTCGTTGTTGCAAGGATTTTTGAATTCTCAGTAATAATTCACCTTTAAACGTAAATACAAAATCATGAGTTTCAAACACAAGATAGCATTGCACAGAGCCTTTTAAACTTGTTAGTAGAACTTGGTTCAAACAATTATGCAGTGAACTGAGTCTTCCTACCTTGCATACAAATAGTTTTGCCTTCAACTGGATTCTGTAATTAGAAAGAAACAAAAATGCAAGAAGAGACAACTCTCTAAAACCAATGCGTCTTGACTTGTACTTAACCAAAGTGATATTCAGTTTACAGTTAGGATTCACTGCAACTTATAAATGCTTTTAAAACAATAAGAGTACACTGATCTATTCGTTCTTCAGTTCTGGAAATAAACTCTTTACATGTGCTTATTTTCTATTCAAAGCAACTCGGTCCGATAATTGTTTATGGCAAGGTTTGTTTTCGGGGGAAGCGTTTAAGTCTTACTGTCTCTGGAAGACGGAAACTGGAATTGCCAAAGCTTCTTGATGAGTCCGTCGTGTCAAATGTTCCGACGTAACCGGAATAGCTGAGCCCCGTTGATGGGTCCGTTCTGCAAAGGGCTCCGACGAGAAAACCGGAAGTCAGGCTGCAGCGAAGGACGAAGGGCGGAGAGCTCGCAGGAGCGGACCGCCGCGCAGAGAAGAACTCTCTCAGGTCCGAGTGAGCAAGAAGGCAAATAGGTAGGCGGAGCAGAGAAGGGGACTGGGACGGGATGGAAGAGAGGAGATAAGGGGAGCCGGGAGACAAGTCCTGGAGCGCTTGAAGAGACACGCAACTCTGAAGCGAAGCATCTCTCTGTTTGCCGGTGAGCCTTTTATAGGCTCTCAGTTCCACGTGCTGCTTGGCTTCAGTTAGCGTACCTGATACACGTGTTAGGTTCATGAATATTCATTATGGCCACAACGAACCAGCATGAAAAACAAGCATTGGGGCATACAAACCATCAGAATTACTAAGTGTCAACAAGCATTGCTATTTACCAATCATGAACATCTTTTGCACTTTGAAAATAATGCAAATGTGTTCAATAAGGGGAATCTAAGTATACATTGTGGGGAAGAGCTAAGTACTCATGACATAGGTAAGCCCCACACTGGGGACTAAGTGCTAAAGTGAGTGTGTGCCAGGGCCATACTGGCCGTAGCGGGCAACTGGCGTTTCCCGGTGGGCCACTAGGGTGGGGGCCGATTTTGGGCCCCTGGGGCCGTTTTTGTTACAGGGCCATATTTGCAGCATATCGGAAAAATCGGCACCTGTAAGATAATCAGCCAAAAGCGGCCCTTGTAAAAAGCTTGGCCACTCCCAGGGGGGCCGGACAGCTCTTTGCCAGGGCCAGTTTTGGTTCCCAGTCCAGCCCTGGTGTCTACACCAGCTGGACCCTGTGGGTGGATTTTAAACAGAGTGTATCCACACAGCTGCTCATTGGTGACAAAATATTTTAAGTGAAGGATTCTCTGCTAGTCGTAGTTTTTGAGCCAGCAGCACCACTGTGCTGGGATGTTTGAAGGAAGACCTGTTATCGCAAACTCATGAGTCCCAGTGTTGATCATGCTGTTGGCTAAAGAGCCTCAACTGTCGAGGCCACCTGACAGCTACGACGGACTCCTATAAGAGGACACGCAAAAATCCAAACCTATGGAAAACATAAAAGGAGAATTGTAGAAATCCATCCTCTTTCACAAGGTAATAGAACAAGTTGAGATTCATGAAATTCAAGTATTTGCTGCACAAGAACAAAACTAAAACAACTGGAAATGATAAAAGCCTTATGTGCCAGTAAGAAATTGCTTTTTTTCTTGGCACGGTACTGGAAATAGGAACGTGCAGCTTTGAAAAAAAAAGAGCCTAAGGCAAAAATAATACACGCATTTAACTCTTAAAAAAAAAATATTGAGGCATTTACCTTAAACAAGGATGAAAGGTGAACATTGGATATCATAAAACCTCAGTCATAGATTAAACCTCCTCGCCAGTGGTCGTTTTTACTGAGGCTCTGTTCAGAGCCATTTTAAGTGTGTGCTTTTGATTTCCTTTTTTTTGCAGCAAACAATGATGCTTTGCAGCAGTGAAAACATTTTGGTAGTTCGTTGAGAGAGACCCACATAGACTTTTGCAGTTTGAGATAGAATAAATTGTAAGTAGCAACAGACGGAGCAAATTGGCCCTCCCATGTGAGCACTCTAGTGCTCAGGTGTGATCGCGAGTCCCCTACAAAAGACGGGAGTTTGAGGCAGGTTCGGCCTTGACAAGGCATTTGCAGACTTTGCAGCACTTATCAGCATCCGGCGCCTGGGGCGAGTCAAATTGCGTGTGCAACTGTGCATTATTTTTTAAAACTACCTATTTTGTCAAAATGTACTTTTCATGTTACTTTGTCATACCCCTGATTTTAAATCACATTAGCGCATTCTTGCACTGTAATCGTTATCATCACCACTGTTTAGCAGGTCTCTAGCCGGCACTCACATCCTTGGGAGCCATCTTGGGGGTACACTGGGACGTTTTCGCGGCGCCATCTTGTGAGCACTCTAGTGCTCAGGCGTGATCGCGAGTCCCCTATAAAAGCCAGTCATGGTTACGCGCAGCGGTGACGCGCAGCGAGCGTGCCATAAACACGCCGGAGTCGAGCCAGTGTCCTGCCCGTCTGCACTCGTCCGAGGAAGACCGGGCCCAGGGGCCAGCACCCCTGACCGACGGTCGGTAAATTCCTCTACAGAGTTACATCTATTAGGCTCACTTAACTATATCCTAAGTCCCACTATTCTGACCAAACTAAAGAAGGAGGGCATTATACGAGTCAATAGTAACAGGCCCAAGTCCCCTATATCTAAACTGAAGTTAACTTGCCTGAATACTATGGGGCATATTACCAAGCAATAGCGATAATTATCGCTATTGGTTGGTTAGCGTGAAAAAATTATCGCTGGGCTGCGGCGATTTTTATCGCAGATAAACCCTGGTATTACCAAGGTTTATCGCAAATGCGATAAAAATTGGCCGCTATGCATCAATATCGCTGAAAAGTCAGCGATATTCATGCATTAGCGAGCTAATGCTGTTAGTCATGTTATCAACCTCCCATTGGATAACATGGCTAAGAACTGCTCAGGGCAGGTGTTAGCTTTTGGAGATATTTGCGCTTAGCGTGAATATCTCCAAAAGTTGGAAATAGGAGATAGCGATGTTAGCGACTGTTTCCAGTCGCTAACATATTGGCACGCCCACTTTGCATGTCATTAGTGATAAATATCACTGACATGCAAAGTGGGGTCCAAGATGGTCACTATCTCCTACTAGCTGTCGCTAACTGGTGTTAGCGACAGCTAGGTAATAGGGAGATTAGGGAGATCATTTTATCTCCGCTTTCTTGGCTTTTAAAGCCAAAAAAGCGGAGATAAAACCCCCTTGATAATATGTCCCTGGGTCTTTACAGAAACATCATCTTGAAATGTTCACTCTTCTTCAGGATGAGGATATAGATGTCCTTACTCTTACAGAAACATGGCTGGGGGATAGCTCATTACCAGATATCATAGCTGCTCTCCCTAATGAATATGACGCTATGTGGGACAATCGTGCTGCCAATGCTAGGGGGGGGGGGTGTAGCAATCCTGTTTAAAAAAAATTTAACAGTCACTAAATTAATGGCTGAGACAGTAGATCTCTCAGATATACTGGGGGTGAAGATAACCTTAAATAACACCTGTTTGGTTGTTCTTACAGTCTATCGGCCCCCAAAATCTACCCCTTTGTTTAATGATTTATTTGTCCCTATTATTTCAGACATTCGTACTCGCTATCAAAAAGTTTTAGTAACCGGAGATTTTAATGTTTAATGTAGCTGGACCCAATTTATGGAATCGACTCCCCCTACATCTCAGGACCTGCCCCTCTCACATTCAGTTCAGAAAACTTCTCAAAACTGTTTTATTTAAAAATGAGATCTAATCCCTATTAATGTTCTTCTCGGTATTGTTGACTGGCCCAAAAGCGCAGAGATATTCCTGTTGGAATCGATTCCAGCGCTATACAAGCTTGTAAATAAATAAATAAATAAATGTTCACTGGGACAAAACCCACAAAGATTTGGCAACTCGACAGTTGGAGACTATTACGACCTCACTCGGCCTTCAACAGTTGGTAGAAGCACCTACCCATGACAAAGGTCATACCCTCGATCTTATTTGGACCTCCGATCCGGAGGTAGTCCTTATTGATATTCTACCCTGTATATGGTCTGACCATTTTTTAATCAACTGTAATATCCCCATAGGAGGTTATCTGTCCCAACCGCTCCCAAAAACTAAAAAAGTACGTCAATGGAAAAAAATTTATTCAAAAACGTTGACCGATACTCTTTCTAAATATACACAACCATTGGTTTCTCATGGTGATTTAGACCATGATTACACGGCTATAATGCAAAACCTTAGTCATGCCATTGACCAGATAGCACCCGAAAGGGAACAGAAAATAAAGGGAGTAGAAAAAGGGGCTCCATGGTTTAATCCGCCTCTGAAGGAACATAAAAGAAAGCTCCGCCATCCAGAGAGATGCTGGAGGAAAACCAAAGATGGCATAGATCGGGATCATTATAAAACATTTCTTAAACTATACAAAAAGTATATCCTGTTAGCAAAAGCAGAGTATTATGAAATCTGAATAAAGAATGCAGACAATATCCAGAAAGAAACTTTCAAAATCCTAACAGAATTGAGTAAGAAAGTGGAAAAATCAGAAATGCTGATAGATTGTAACACCTTTCAATGCTACTTTCTGGATAAAGTGGAAGCTATTCTCTCTGATATCAAGACTACTGCCAACAGTTACCCCACTCTGGCGACTCGCGGCTCGAGGTGGGTCGGGACTCTGACCCTTTGGGAGCCCGGAGGAGCCGTCCGTCCATCTGGGGACTGTTTGCTGTTTGCTGCTGTTTTGCCCCTGTTTGCTCTTTGTGTCCGGGGAATCGGCGGGTGCGGCGGCCGGGGACTGCGAGTACCAGCATTCCCTTGGACCATCAACAGCTGGTACTCTTCCCCTGCCGGCCCCGCCTCCTGCCTGCCTGCCTGCTACAACCTCTTGCCGCCCCCGCTTCGCGGGTGCGACTCGTGGCTCGAGGTGGGTCGGGACTCTGACCCTTTGGGAGCCCGGAGGAGCCGTCCGTCCATCTGGGGACTGTTTGCTGTTTGCTGCTGTTTTGCCCCTGTTTGCTCTTTGTGTCCGGGGAATCGGCGGGTGCGGCGGCCGGGGACTGCGAGTACCAGCATTCCCTTGGACCATCAACAGCTGGTACTCTTCCCCTGCCGGCCCCGCCTACCTGCCTAATAAATACACTCCTTGTTTCCGTCCCGCGGGACGCACGCGGGACGAAGCGCGGGGCTAAGCCCGGGCAAAGGGCGGGCCCTCTGTGGCCCTCCGAGGCCTGTGGAGGCCGGGACGGGCCATCCCACTTGGTTCCATCAGAGACGGAGGTATCGTGCTCTAATATTATTTGTTATTCAGTTATTACATTCACGATGTCCATATGGGAGGAACTCAACGCCCTGTGCGGTACCAAGTACGCCCCTGATCTTATAGCCTCCCCAGCTGTGGATTCTTTTTGTCCTAAAGCAAATGGCCCCGCTGATAAAGCTTATAACCAAGAAAATGTCGCGCCCCTGGGTTCCTACAATAGATGGAAGCATGACATTGAAACTAACTTTGGGAACAATTTACCATCACATGCTAATCCAATAGCATTTATCGAGGACCCGGCCGCGGACAAACTAGAGGACCCTCTTTTGTCACTCAACATGACCCTATTGGACAGAATTGAGCAACTGCTGGTTGCTACCATCTCTCCCTTGGTCATAAAAATGAATGATTTAGGGGATAGGCTGACCAATATCGAGTCAGCAATAAGAAAGCTCCTGCTTCCAGCTACTATTATGGCCACATGCGCCTGTCCTAACCCTACCACCGCCCCCGAAACGCATGATTTTGGCAATGGGGCCACCCAAATACAACCATCATGCACATCTTCTCAAATAGGCCCCAAAGTTTTTGTCAAACCTGCACCAAAAACCCATACAGTGGCTAGATCCGCCTTGGCAAGAATGCCATATATCAACCTGCCCCCTGAGGCTGCACCGTATGTGTCTGTCCTCTCTGGGGTCCCTGCCCTCACCCAGGGAACACGCGAACTTCAGCAGGATTTGCTAAACAAGGCCATCTATTGGCTAACAAAGAATAGACCGCTGCCGCCGGGGCTAGACGGGGGTATTTTGAGTGCCAGAAGGGTGGGATGGTTAGGGACGCTGCCCAAATGCATTGCTGGGGACCTGGTACTAATTAAATTTAAAAACACCAATGTTGCCCCCTTTTTACGAGCTTGTACCCCCAATGAAAGACAAGGCACAATTCGCACATGGGATCTACATGATTTTTACCCGTGCTCCTCTCACATTACATAGGTCAAACTGTTAAGTTTTTTAATGGTAACTGAATTTTGTACAATAATTGTTGAATGATGGTTTTTTTTTTTTTTTTTTTTTACTGTGTCTATGAAATGAATTGTTTATGGGTTTTTTTGTTGTTAGTATTTCTGTATTGTCGATGCTTTTATGATTTTTAATTTAAAAATCGAATAAAGCTTATTATTACTACTTACTACTACCCCACTCTGCAGGACTTCCAAGCCTTTCAAGTCACCCCTCCAAAATGTACCATCTCCAAGTTCCCAGAGATTGACTCTATAATCCTTGGCCAGCTTGTGAGTCGAACCAAGTCAGGTTCCCCAGCGGACCCATGCCCCCCAGTGTTTTCCGTCTGGCGCTTCTTACCTTAGGAAATCAGATCATCTCCCTCCTTAATAACTCACTGGACACTGGACACTTAGCATCCAGTTTTAAAGAATCACGAGTCAAGCCCCTGATAAAAAAGCCCGGGGCTGACCCTGCTATGCTGAAAAACTATAGGCCAATATCCCAGCTGCCTTTTTTGTCCAAGATCCTGGAGCAGCATGTCCTGAAGTCTCTCTCGCTATTCCTGGAGTCACACCATCTTCTCCAGGAGCGTCAAGCAGGGTTTCGTGCGCATCACAGCACCGAGCTAGTGATGCTCTCGGTGCTGGATGAGCTCAGAGGTATGGCTGACAGTAAAAAACCAAGTGCCCTGATACTTTTAGATCTGTCAGCGGCATTTGATACTGTCAGCCATAACCTACTTCTGGACAGACTGGCTTCTTTTGGGATACAAGATTTAGCCCATCAGTGGCTAAAATCTTTTCTCTCTGGCAGGACTCAGAGGATTCAATTGGGGGAACAGATATCTGATGTGGGTTCTATTGAGTGCGGAGTCCCGCAGGGCTCTGCACTGTCCCCACTTCTGTTTAATCGATATCTGCAACCCCTGATTGACTCCCTGGTTAGCATGGGCTGTAGAATTTTTAACTATACCGACGATACTCAGTTGTTACTTAGTATTGATAATAAGGCATCCGCACAGACCCTTGCTCAAAATATTCTTCGTCATACGGTGAGGTGGATGACAGCTAATTCGTTGAAGATTAACCCGGAAAAAACAGAGGTCCTGGTGGTCTCAACTGCTGCTGTCTCACCCTGGAGTGACCTGTTTTGGCCTCAGGAACTCGGCCTTTCCCCTAAACCATGCCCCAATGTCAAAAGTCTTGGCATAAAGATTGATCAGGAGCTGTCAATGGCCAGAAGGTATACCAAATGTGTGGGCCTCCTGGGAATCATCTTGGTATACGCTCTAGGAATCCGGATCTTGTTCTTACTCTTTCAACAAGAGTAGCATAGGGTCAGGTTATAGATATACTCTTTTTTCCCTCCTAGGTGGACCAGGAACTTCAACAAGCGTCAACTACACATGTTTAGCCTAGGGACAGCTTGTAGCTTTATGGTGGCTTGCCTTGAGCTAATGCCCTCACTGTGGTGTTTTTGGTGGCAGCCGAACCACAACACCACTTTGTGCAGTTGGTTCAATTCAACCTGCCTCTCGTTTTGTATCTCCTAGCTCTGCTATGAATGTTTAGTGCAGGGGCAGGTTGTAGGCGCACTCTCTCTCTTTTTCCCCTTCTAGGTGGACCAGGCACTTCGACAACCATCAACAACACATGTTTAGACTAGGGAAAGCTTGTAGGTACATGCTTTGCAGCTTGCCTTGTGCTAAATTAATGCCCTCACTGAGGTGCTTTTGGTGGCAGGAGACCCACAGCACCGCTTTGTACAGTTGGTTCAAGGCAACCTCCGTCTCCTTTGGTTTCTCCTGGCTGCACCAACAATGTTTAGTAAAGGGTCAGATTATAGGCACACTCTCTCTCTTTTTTCCCTCTAGGTTGACCGGGTCTTCAACAACCGTCAAGTACACATGTTTAGCCTAGGGACAGCTTGTAGGATTATGGCAGCTTGCCTTGTGCTAATGCCCTCACTGAGGTGTGTTTGCTGCCAGCAGATCTTCAGCACCACTTTGTACAGTTGGTTCAAGGCAAACTCCGTCTCCTTTGGTTTCTCCTGGCTGTACCAACAATGTTTACTAGAGGGTCAGATTATAGGCACACTCTCTCTCTTTCTTCCCTCTAGGTGGACCGGGTCTTCAACAACCGTCAAGCACACATGTTTAGCCTAGGGACAGTTTGTAGGTTTATGGCAGCTTGCCTTGTGCTAATGCCCTCACTAAGGTGCTTTTGGTGGCGGGAAACCCACAGCACCGCTTTGTACAGTTGGTTCAAGGCAACCTCCGTCTCCTTTGGTTTCTCCTGGCTGTACCAACAATGTTTAGTAAAGGGTCAGATTATAGGCACACTCTCTCTCTTTTTTCCCTCTAGGTTGACCGGGTCTTCAACAACCGTCAAGTACACATGTTTAGCCTAGGGACAGCTTGTAGGATTATGGCAGCTTGCCTTGTGCTAATGCCCTCACCATGGTGTATTTGCTGCCAGCAGATCTTCAGCACCACTTTGTACAGTTGGTTCAAGGCAAACTCCGTCTCCTTTGGTTTCTCCTGGCTGTACCAACAATATTTACTAGAGGGTCAGATTATAGGCACACTAACTCTCTTTCTTCCCTCTAGGTGGACCGGGTCTTCAACAACCGTCAAGCACACATGTTTAGCCTAGGGAAAGCTTGTAGGATTATGGCAGCTTGCCTTGTGCTAATGCCCTCACTGAGGTGTGTTTGCTGCCAGCAGATCTTCAGCACCTCTTTGTACAGTTGGTTCAAGGCAAACTCCATCTCCTTTGGTTTCTCCTGGCTGTACCAACAATGTTTACTAGAGGGTCAGATTATAGGCACACTCTCTCTTTTTTCCCTCTAGGTTGACCGGGTCTTCAACAACCGTCAAGTACACATGTTTAGCCTAGGGACAGCTTGTAGGATTATGGCAGCTTGCCTTGTGCTAATGCCCTCACTGAGGTGTGTTTGCTGCCAGCAGATCTTCAGCACCACTTTGTACAGTTGGTTCAAGGCAAACTCCGTCTCCTTTGGTTTCTCCTGGCTGTACCAACAATATTTACTAGAGGGTCAGATTATAGGCACACTAACTCTCTTTCTTCCCTCTAGGTGGACCGGGTCTTCAACAACCGTCAAGCACACATGTTTAGCCTAGGGAAAGCTTGTAGGATTATGGCAGCTTGCCTTGTGCTAATGCCCTCACTGAGGTGTGTTTGCTGCCAGCAGATCTTCAGCACCTCTTTGTACAGTTGGTTCAAGGCAAACTCCGTCTCCTTTGGTTTCTCCTGGCTGTACCAACAATGTTTACTAGAGGGTCAGATTATAGGCACACTCTCTCTTTTTTCCCTCTAGGTTGACCGGGTCTTCAACAACCGTCAAGTACACATGTTTAGCCTAGGGACAGCTTGTAGGATTATGGCAGCTTGCCTTGTGCTAATGCCCTCACTGAGGTGTGTTTGCTGCCAGCAGATCTTCAGCACCTCTTTGTACAGTTGGTTCAAGGCAAACTCCGTCTCCTTTGGTTTCTCCTGGCTGTACCAACAATGTTTACTAGAGGGTCAGATTATAGGCACACTCTCTCTTTTTTCCCTCTAGGTTGACCGGGTCTTCAACAACCGTCAAGTACACATGTTTAGCCTAGGGACAGCTTGTAGGATTATGGCAGCTTGCCTTGTGCTAATGCCCTCACTGAGGTGTGTTTGCTGCCAGCAGATCTTCAGCACCACTTTGTACAGTTGGTTCAAGGCAAACTCCGTCTCTTTTGGTTTCTCCTGGCTGTACCAACAATGTTTACTAGAGGGTCAGATTATAGGCACACTCTCTCTCTTTCTTCCCTCTAGGTGGACCAGGTCTTCAACAACCGTCAAGCACACATGTTTAGCCTAGGGACAGCTTGTAGGTTTATGGCAGCTTGCCTTGTGCTAATGCCCTCACTGAGGTACTTTTGGTGGCGGGAGACCCACACCACCGCTTTGTACAGTTGGTTCAAGGCAACCTCCGTCTCCTTTGGTTTCTCCTGGCTGTACCAACAATGTTTACTAGAGGGTCAGATTATAGGCACACTCTCTCTCTTTTTTCCCTCTAGGTTGACCGGGTCTTCAACAACCGTCAAGCACACATGTTTAGCCTAGGGACAGCTTGTAGGATTATGGCAGCTTGCCTTGTGCTAATGCCCTCACTGAGGTGTGTTTGCTGCCAGCAGAGCTTCAGCACCACTTTGTACAGTTGGTTCAAGGCAAACTCGCTCCTGTTTTGTCTCTCCTGACTATGCCAAGAATGTTATTTTTTTAACATATCTTTATAGACTTTTGCAAAATATATTCTAATCATATATTCATAGCACTTCTCAAGGATGTAATCGATATCTTTAACTGTTATCCCCAGTATGAGATATGACCCCAAATGCATCTCCGGCGGGTGGTACCACAGGGTTTCAACATATGTCCATGGGTTTCTGATTCTGCCTGTCTGACGTATTTATCTAGGTACCTTAAGGTCAGTTATTTATTAACACTATGTGTAAAATACCTCTAAGGGATTTTTCAGGATACTAGGAAACTGAATAGGGTGTTTTGACATTTTTCAGTGCTTCCCATGTGTCTAAGATAGGAACTATTGCAGTGGCCATTCAGCAAAACAAAAAAAGGTTAAACTTATAACAACAAACAATCCTATCAGTGGTAATTCTGGTCCGTATAGTGGGTTCTGAGTTGTTCATCATATAAATTGCTTCCAACACTCCAGGCCCACAGGCAACAGAATCCCCAGACACAGGAGGTCCGCCTTTCAAGCCAGAAGCTTCTCTAGTAATACTTCTTGAGGAGTAAATCTACCCATCAGGCCCGTTTCCTCCCCGCAGGAACCTGCCGGCCACTGTGCCATCCACTGTAATTAGGTAGACATATAATAAAACTCAAAGTAAGGGGCTCCCAAGCCCCTGTCAATGGGAGAGCATTGAAGAGTCTCCACTGGCACCCTGTTTTGACCACCATTACACACCACCCACAAGAAATGCTGCCAGGTCATGCTGGTCTAAAGAGAGCATACTTGTAATGCCATATTAATTTCACCAGGGGCACAGACTGGGGTATTGTCATACAAACTAATTTGGGTGATGTGCGTCCCTCAGGACTCAGGTCTAATGAGCCATGCCAACAACTACCAGGTCTACCCTCCTCGTCATGCGCCCACGCTATGTATTCTTTATAGGCGTGGCACCATAAACACTCCATTGTTTTGTTAGAGTTCACTGGCCTCCCCGAGTTGGGTTTGTACATGTTTATCTGGTCACATAACATTGTCCATTTTACGCAAACTGGTGTAAAAGCACAGTATGCCCTCTTGTTATTATTGCGCTGGTTAGGCCCCTCCGCGTCCTCTGCGTGTCGTTCCAGGACGCACATTCTCTCTGAGAGGTCCCCTACATTAGGGTTCGATGCCTTCTGTTCTAGCTATGACTCACTCAGAGAATTTTCATTGTGTCCATCTGATCTGCTAGTTTGCTGTGTTCTGCCCAGATCAATCCCAACCCCATCGACTCAGCACTGATCTCCTGCTGAGTGTTAGCTTGGTATCCATGATGGCAGTAAGCTCCTTGTCGAAGTGAAGTTGCATAGAAGGCTCCGGAGTATCATGGATGTCTTTAACCAGCACTGAGGGTGGGACTCCTCAGAACTGGGCTGCATTGTTGGCTGTTTGGCCCTTATCTAACCCATAGTAACTCTGTCACAAGTTGTTGTAGTTATAGAAGTAGGTTCAGGGTCAGCAGTAGTGTCCTCCACTAGGCAAGAAGAGTTTTATTTCCTTCTAGGTAAGGAGCACTGAGTCGGGCCAGAAAGGGAGCAGATCTCCACCATCGCAGCATCGCCCCCGAGGGTCACCTCCCACATGCAACTGGTCCCAGGCGTGTACCATCCATCCATCAGTGCTGCCACATGCCCCTCCTTCAGCCTCCCGGTCGAGGCCTTGCCCTCTCATATACCTCTCAGTATCTGAGTAGGAGTGGTGTAGCTCACTGGTTAGAGGCGGCAGATCCGGGAGCAGAAGTCGGCCCCGGGACCAGGGTTCAATTCCCAATGCGGCAGGGTCGTGGACCAGGGTCAGCGGACTCGACAATTCTCGCCTCGGGGCCTACTCTAACCTGTGGTCCCATTCGGCAACTCTGGGCACTAGCTTGCCTAATCTCCACAACGGCCCCATCAACGCCGGGGATGCCTGGCTCCACCTTGGGGATTCCCATTAGGGACCATCCCACAGAGAAAGCCAGGACGGGTTCCCCAGCGGTTTACAGCGCCGGTATACAGCTGCCCCTTTGCTGGGGCAGCTGTGCGCTTTACAAGTATACAACATTTAACATTTAACATTTATATGATGTAGGGAAGTGGCGCAAATTCTAAGAGATATCTCACCTCGGTGTTTCCATTTGTTCCCAGTGGACCATTGCCTTGTTACTTCTCCCATCTACTTCAGCTAGTCTACTGATTGATCAGAGAGTAATCTGTCATGCTAGGTTGAGGGCTGGTTGAGATTTTCTATCAGAAGTGTCCATGTCTGTATCAAACACTGAGGCCAAAAATGTTTCCAGCAGGCCTAGGTCATCATAATATATTGTCTTGTTGACATGAATGATTAACCTTGATTTAGGGTCTTGAAAGCCATATGGGATGTCCATCATCTAGAGACAGGGCTGTTGCTTCAGGATTCTTTTGGGTCTGTGCACAGTTTCCTGTGAGAATTCTCTGAAGGTGAATATTATGTGTTCTGTGTGGGTGAAGTGCCTCCATTTCCTCAATTCTGTGAGGATCAGATGCAAATGTTGGTGTCGGAGAAAACAAGCGACTATCTAAACGTAGTCCTATCATACTTGTCATGAGTCTGGAATGGATCCTGTTAGCCTGTTGGAACTCTAGGTGAGGCTTGTGTGTCTTTGTATGAAATGGGTAAGTAAGGCTAACATGTCAATACCTTCCTGGTTCATGGGCTTCCCAGGCTCCATATGGAGCTGCAGCCTCCAATTTTTCAATTTTGCTAGGCTAAGGTACATTTGGGACTGAAGTAGGGTCAAACTTCATTGTCGGCTGCCTACGCACTCAAAGTGGTGGACCATCTACACATTTTCTACCGTGCGAAACCCTGTTTCTCTAGCCATGCTGTGAAAAAGAGGACTCATTCCAGTGCCCTACTTTATGCAGCTGAAAGTGCATTGCTTACTAAGAACCAAGTTCTGATGTATTTTGTGTTCGCCTTTTCAGTATTGTAAAGGGGTTCAAAAGTGCAGGCCTTCTGTGGTTGCGTTCAGGCTATCCGAACTCGGCGGAGATGGGTAGGTGCACCCACGCGGTCACGGGACGAGTAAGCCACACCTGAAGGCTTGCCCTCGTAGAACTGACCCGCCGAGCATTCATGTGGCTCTTAGACCTTGACCCTTAGGCATAGGACTTTCCACCAAGGTAAAATACACCTACACCACATACATGACACTCGCATGTTAAGAGTTTTTTCCTTTTTTCCTTTTTTCATTTCACTTTAAAGGTCCTGATGAATCGCAGGTGATTAACCCAATGCGAGAAACATGTTGACCCATTGTTTTCTAAGGCCTCTCTAGGATCACTTTACCTAACTTGGTTACCCCTAGCGAGTTGCCTCTCTCCACTGGTTTTAATTGTAGTAGGGGGACCCCCAGAATAAAGGTATTTCCGGCATCCCCTACTGCATTTTAATCACTACACCGAGTCTACCTGATACTCTGCCCACATACCCTCACTTCACCATAGGGCTGTTGGATACAAAAGATCTCCGCTAAAGAGCCCCTCCTAGAGGTGAGCCCGTTGGGGATTGCACCGCCCCCCCGACGAGGAGCAACCGCCAATGATGAAGCATGACACCCTTTTGGGTGTGTGAGGCAAATATATCCAACAAAATGGATGCCCAAAGGTGTACTACCCACACCTTAGGTCACGTCAGCTTCTCCTAAATTTTCTCCCCTTTGAGGAACAGTGCAGCAACCCCCTTCTTTGAACTACTAGTACCTTATACGGGCACACGCTGCGACTGGACCTTTCACTTGCTTAAGTGATAGTTAGTGTCCGTTGATCCATTGATCACTCTCCCTTTACTTGACAAATGCGTTCAGGCTATGCCATGAGGCTTCACCAGACTCCATCCGGAGATGCCTATTACTCTATGTACACATTTACAACCAAATTAAACTCTTACTGGCCTGCCATTTCACAATTTTACTAGGCAAAAAGACAGGTGAGATTGGAGCAGGGTTAAGACTTCAGTGTTGTACACCTGTGCAACCATTTATACAATTATTTTTCCTTTCATTAAATGTGTTTTTTGTAGAAGAGCTGGAATAAGAATCATAATTATAGATACCATGCCCCAAAAAAAGATTATTTACCCATGTGCTTTGTTTCTTTCTATTGAAAATATATCTCATTTGGTTCAGTTTTACTACATTTGTAACTTGGGACCCATTCAAGTAAAAGGTACTGAAAAAATAGTTACGTATACTATACTACAGGTTTGAACTATAAAGAATAAACAAAGAAAGAATAAACCTTTTTGTATTTTTTACATTTTTATATATTTTTTTGGTTTTTATTTTTTATATTTTTTTATAACTGTTACTTACTCAACCTACAACTACTTCAAATAAACTGCAAACACTGAAATATTTCAAATGGTAATATAGTAATGATAATGTAAAATATTATGATAGTTATGTAGAAAATTGTAAGGCAACAAAAAGCTAGTTCTGTTCCTCCTGAACACTAGGAGAGGGATGACAGTGACTTAACTGGGGATAACATTGCTCATGAACACCAAGTTTACAGGCAGGACACCAGTGGCGGGACCTTTTTCTGCCCCCAGGCTGACTCCTGTCAGAGCACACAGCACAGTCTCTCTCTTTTCGCCCAGGCAACAGCGCAAAGCCGTGCTCCTCACTACAAAGAGAAAGTAGTGGTGTTGTAGATATTTGTTCTTGAGAGACACCATCCTGCCGTAGACAACGTGCCTCTACAAGACTCACTATAAAACTGTGGCGACTCTGAACATTGCATGGATCAATATTCAATTTATACAATTCGTAAGCATTCATGATCGACACATCAATCAGATTACGCCAAACCTTGGACCAGTATCTGTGTGTTGATCTCTCTGCAGCAAATTCGTATATTTTGCAGTCGCTTACATCAACCCCACCCATTCCTTTATTGTAGTCTAGAATGACTTGAGGTTTGATGATTGACTTCCCAGACCTTGTCTGTACAGTCACATCATCTGCTAGGCTAGAGGTGGACAGCAGTAGAACAGGCTTGCGTTGGCTTTTCTTTTCTCTAAAGGCGCATGCCAATACCCCTTTCTTTCTCATATACTTAGACATTTCTGCCTGCAATTTGGCCCTTGCAATCTCTGGAGGCAGCCCTTTAGAGTTAGTCTGCACTGTGCCTGTTAATGGAGTTTTGTTCTCTAGTAGCTCCTCTGCTAGACTGACACTTGTGTAGTAGTTGTCAGTCATTAGATGATACCCTTTACCTAGTAAATCACATGAGCGGAGAAGACTCATCACCTTGTTGAACACAAACCCCTTTTCTGTTCCTATTGCTTTATCCTTCCCAGAATATAAATCTACATGAAGGACATAACTGTTACTGCAGTCACATACTTCAAATTTCTTAATGCCAAACCTAGCATGCCTTTTATTAGGCATGTATTGAATGTAAGCCACCCTATTTTTCATGCCAATCATTGATTCGTCAATGCAAATCACCTGATGTGGCACATAGTACCGCTTGAAAGCATGGTTTAATGAATCAAGTACTGGCCTAATCTTATGCCACGGGTCATAACCTTCAACTCCCCTCACCTTTGCAGTGGCATTGTCATTTATGTGAAGCATTCTTGTGACAATAAGGTATTGCCACAATGGCATGACTTGCCCAAAGAAAGGTGTGGCCTGAGAAGGGTGTGACAAATCCCAGTAATGTTTCACGTTACGTTTCTTTATGAGGCCCATGTTAATAGATAAACCAATCCATTTTTTCAAGAGACCTACAGTCAAGCCCCCATTCATCCATCGACGTAGCCGTGAATGGGGATGCTCACTGATCCAGTTTGCCATTTTGTCCAGTAATTCTCTTACATACTTGTTTGTTTCACGAACTATGTGTACAAGCAGTTCCATAGTTAAAAACAATTGCAACTATGCAACTGGGGGGGAATTTCTTGGTGGAACTTTCCGGACTCCTGGATTCCTCAAAATAAACTCAATACCATAATTGTTATTATCATTGCCTGGTGCAATTTCATCCCAGACAGTCTCAAAAAGATCTTCTTGAGATAAATCTTCTTCTTCTTCTCCTCCACACTCACCAAAGTCCTCATCACCTACACTCTCTTCCCCACTGCTGGACTCCTGACCATCCCCAGAATCCACCTCAATGTCACTGTCACCCTTTGAATAAATATCTGGAGCTTCATCCAAACATTTGAACAAAGATTCCTCTGTGTCAACCTTAAATCGTTTGGTGTTCATGTTCTGAATTTGAAAAAATGCACAGGTGAAAAAATGAGCACCCTCCCTCACAAGCCTTAGTTGTGTAACTTCTGTGAGGTTAAAATGATTAACCAACACGTCCTACTCCCCAAAAATTGGGGAGGACTATGGTTAATGTAAAAAAAAAAAAACCAGAAAAACAATCCAAACCCTCCTTCACACTGCCCAAGTTTTACTTAAAATAATTGAAAAATGAATTCTAACACACCCTATATATTCACAAAAAAAGAATCTGTAGCATTGAAAAAACAAAACAATTATAGATTAGTAATTCTCTCACAAGCTCCTAAAAACCCAACCACTCTCCAGCACACCCAAATCCCTGTCAGAGAAATTTCTGTCAGTGAAGGGGCTAATGTATCTTTTTGGCTGCTCATGGCAGGAGTACGCTGACAGAGAAGAAGGACAAGCAGACACAGTGCACCTTTCAGTCTAAAGCGTCGGCCATTTTGTATTAACTGTTTGAGGTAATTTTTCAAAAGCATCGCAGCCATATATATTATTCACAAACTGAAAAAGATAGCCTAAAACAAATTTGTTATTACCAACATGACTTATTTTTCTTCTGCTAATTCTGCTTATAGCAAAATAGGTATTTACATATATTTTCACTGTTAGTTTTGAATAGCTGATAATACTTTTAATACTGGTGACTGAATTTGTTTGTAATGTTAACCTCTACTGTAATGATGGTCTAATTTTCCATTTCCTGTTAGTTAATCGCTTTGAATCTCTCCATTGTATCCAGCTTTACTTTTCTTCCTCTGACTGCACAGTGAGAGGAGTTTTTAAAGTGGCTGCATTTCTGTGGCTGGACTGGTGCAACCCATACATAGTAGTGATGGATGCTAAAGACAGGTCTATTCTTAACATGTCAATTGTAAGTGTAATTATAATTGCACTTATTTAGCGTTTACTATCCCTGACCAGACGTCAAATCGCTTTTATTTTCCTCCGGAACCCAAAAAGGATTAGTGGTGAATTAGTATGGTGAAATGTGAAAGTAATTTGAGTGGTGGACATGTTAGTCAGTTATTACAGCACCCCTTTGTACAGTTGGTTCAAGGTGCCCTGCCTCTCCTTTTTTGTCTCCTCACTCTGCCATGCATGTTTTGAACAGGGACAGGTTGAGGACACACTCCCTCTCTCTTTTTCCGCTTCTCGGTGGACCAGAACTTCAACAACTGTCAACTACATATGTTTAGCCTAGGGACAGCTTGTAGGTACATGCTTTGTAGCTTTCCTTGAGCTAATGCCCTCACTGAGTTGCGTTTACTGCCAGCAGAGCAACAGCACCACTTTTACAGTTGGTTCAAGGCAACCTCGCTCTTGTTTTGTCTTTTTTTAACATATCTTTATTTTACAACATACATTCGAATCATATATTCATAGCACTTCACAAGGATTTAATCAATCACCTTATAGTTATCCCCAGTATAAAATATGACCGCACATGCAACCCTGACTGGAGGTACCACAGGGTTTCAACATGTGTCCATGGGATACTGAGTCTGCCTGTCTGACGTATTCATCCAGATACCTTAATGTTAGTCATTTATTCTCCCTGTATGCAGAATACCTCTAAGGGAGTTTCCAGGATACCAGGAAACTGTATAAGATGTTTTGCCATTTTGCAGTGCTCCAGATGTGTCTAAGATAGGAACTATTGCAGTGGCCGTTCAACAAAACAAAGGGTAAACTTATAACAACAAACCATCCTAGCAGTGTTCATTCTGGGCTGTATAGTGGGTTCCCAGCTGTTTGTCGTATAAATCGCTTACAACACTCCAGGACCACAGACAACAGATCCCGTGCCGTGGAACGTCAGCCTTTCAAGCCAGAAGCTTCTCTAGTAATGCTTCTTGAGGAGTAAATCTACCCATCAGGCCTGTTTCCTCCTGGCTGGAACCAGCTGGCCACTGTGCCACCCACTGTAGTTTGTCAGATAAATAATAACATGCGAAGTCAGGGGCTACCAAGTCTCCGTCAATAGGAGAGCATCGAAGAGTCTCCATTGGCAACCTGTGTTGACCACCATCCCACACCGGCTCTCAAGAAATGTGCCAGGCCATACTGGTCTAACAAGTCTGGTCGTCCATATAAGGATTCATAGTATATTTGGAAAGGTCAGCTAGGGCAAAGAGTAAAGAGAGTACCAAAACTGCACCACCAGTGGCACCGGGGCGGCTTGGTGCAGAGGTCAAAGTCGGAGGTTGGCCCAATGCTTTCAAAAGGAGCCTGGGAATGCCTAGAGCTACACTGCTTGCAGAGAAGTAGATTGGTTGCAGGTGCCATGCTTTGGGGGTCAGCACAAGCACAGGGGGGAGGGCTTCAGAGCAGAACCAAGCATACACTACCAGGGGCACAGGGGTGGCCAAGTGCAGGATGCCAATTAAGTTCCAGGTGCCCAATGCTTCTCAATAGAGTTTCTTCTTTTGCCAAAAAGTCGGCAGGCGTGGTATCGGAGGTTGCAGGCGAGAGACCAATGATAACAGAGGTAAGTAGAGGTGTAGAGGGTCATATGGGCAGGAAGGATCCAGCCGTAATGCATTAATGACATTTAAAGACTTAGAAAACTGTAATTAAAGGTCAAAGGTCAACAGACATGATCCCCGACACCAATGAAACCAATGAAAGCACAAGTATTTATCAAGACAATTACAATAATGCAACACTAGTAAACACATTATCCAAGGGTAGTGTGCAATAACGACCTTGATACAACAAAACAAGTATAATTAGAGGTCAAAGGTCATAAAGCATAACCTCCTCCAACACAGTAACTAAGGAGGATGCAGGTACTCATCATTACTATTCCAATAATGCCTCAATTGTAACAAATGATCCAACAGTAATGGATTAAAGACCATGAAACACTTAGAACAGTGTAAATAGAGGTCAAAGGTCAAACCACATGACCCCCCTCCCACCAATTTAATGAACAAAAATGTAATTAATTATCATTACAATTCAAACACTGCAACACTTGTAAACAATGGTCTCACCGTAATGGAATAAACTCTGTAAACATCTGCAATAAGGGAAAATAGAGGTCAACGGTCAAATTTTATGACCTCTACAATAATTCGAACAAGGGAAAAAATAGTACTTTGCATGCTGAGTCCAATAATGCCACACTTGTTGAAATTGATGCAAGGGTAACAGAATAAACAGAAAAAAGGTTAAAAAAATGTGTATTTAGGGGTCAAAGGTCACGTTTTTTTCACCTCTCATCAAATTTGACTAGTTGACCTGTGAGATCAGACAACGACCTTTACAAAGATACCTCACTTTGCCAAAACAATTTCACTGTTACAAAGATATATCCTTTGCACACTTCCAGTAGCCACTATTTAGGGTCAAAGGTCAAGGACGGTGACCTTCAGGAGTTATATGCATGAAATCATATGCCAACCATTCAGAAAATATGCATCACTACTGTGCATAAAAGTCAGAAAATATATTTTGAGATGTTAAACATATGTCCAATAACAAGACTGAGATCATTATATGAAAAACCCCAACAGACGAAACAGCATGTCGGCCATTTTGTAGCATGTAAAGTGCTGTCAAAAGCAGCAAAAATATGCATTTTCATAAATTTACTAATGGTAGTCTCTGAACCATCCATATTACTTCTGTGAACCAATTCGGCTAGGCTTATAAGTTTAGATTCTGCACAACAATAGAAAAACATGACAAATGTTTGTGCCTTATATCTATGTCATAATTTGACAAAGAGCCATAAAAAAGCACAAAAAACTAAATCAAAATCAAAATCTACCCTATTAACATTGAGCAAACAGACTAATAAATATTTCTGAGTATCTGCTTTTGGAAAACACTATTTTTTTTATTACCCTACCAACGCGGTCATTTACACTTATTATTTTCACAGTCACCTGGCGGCCATCTTGAATTGTGTCATGTGACTTCAGGGTGTTTTATAAATGTAAGTTTTATATGCAAATTAATAGTTCAAGAAGTACTGAAACCAAAAATGTATAGTTTCCCAACATTATAATCATAATTACACAGACTACAGCATGTTAAAGCAAAGCACTCCAAAAAGTCATTAAATGGCTTAGCACTGAAGGATTTTCAATGGGCACTAATAGGATTAAAGGTTATCAAATGGTCACTTAGGTGCCTGAAGGATTTTAAAGACAGTTTAAGGGCTCTGGCTGTTGAGGATGAGGTTGGCTGAGGGTCTTTTAGAGCAGAATGATAGCCACGCAGTGTTGGTTTAGTTAGAAAATCAGGAAAGGCTGGTTTTCAAATGTTTTTTTCTCCCCATAATGCATACATGTTAATTGTATTTTATGATTATTGCATTTTTAAAGCACAGCAACTTGCTCCCACAGGAGTATTCTGGCACTAATACTTCCACCAGAGGCGAGTTTAAGTCTAAGGGGCACATGCATCAAGATATGCTTTTGCGAGTCCTTACTTGCAAATAATAAGGAGTCGCAATTAAGGACTTGCAATAGCCTATGCATGTAGGAACAGGGATAAAAATAGTGATTCCTAAACATTCCTTAATTGTGACTCGCAAACTGTGATTCGCAATTAAGGAATGGATTCCCATTCATTCCTATGGGCCTACAGGCCCATTGGAATGAATGGGAAATTGCATGTGCAATTTGCGAGTACCAATAGGTACTCGCAATTTTCGCATGCAATTTCAAGGGTGCAAAGGTGTCACAAGGACACCCTGTTGCACCCCTGAAATTGTGGTGCGCACCCATGTTGCACACACACATGCCCCATGTATTTTTCAAAGTTTCTGCTAAATACCATCATGTTTCAATAACCTGTATTTAGCGGTCTTGGATTGCATTTAAGGCATTGCAAATTGCGATGCCTTAAATCCAATCACTCATTGTGATTTTTGCATTTGGGATTGATGCATCTAAAATGCAAAAATTGCATTGGCAAAGGGGCAGATTCTGAGCATCTGCCCCTTTGCGACCGCAATTTAGCTTGATCCATGTGCTTGTAAGACCCTTAAAATAGCCAGGATTTTAAAAATGTTTGTACAGGTGCAAATTTAAGGGCATATTATCGAGAGGGGGTGATAAAATTATAGCCTCTGTAGCGTCCGTTTTCAGGCAAAAATCAGCAATAATTTTATCGCATTATCAGCAAGCTCACACTATCGCGTGACTCCTTGCCTCAGTGCCCTTTGCCTGAACGTCCAGCTTTGCATCTCTAATGAGATGCGAAGTGGTTGTTCCATCCCAAAATAACATAAGAAATGTCGCTAACCAATGGAAGGTGGATATAATGGCTAAGTATGCCCTGCCCTATCAACAAGCTATCGCCAAACGTTGTGAGATTATCGCTGGATTTCCAGCGATAATTGCACATTTGGCTGCTTAAGTTTGGATGTGTATCGCCTTTGAGATAAGCGTTGCTGATAGCACACTCTCTCATCGATACAATCCAGCGATAGCCGGCGATAATTATTCTCGTGCTAAGCGCGCTCAGCGATAATCATCGCCGGCCCTAGCTGATATGCCCCTTGGAGTTGTAACATTTCAATGGTGCATTGTCAGACATGAAAAGGAGCGACCTCCACTGGAAATCATTCAAATCCAGTTGGGAAATGCAAATGCAGTATTAGAGGATTTAAGGCTCCTCCTTGGATGGTAAAACCTTATTCTAGACTGAAGATAGGCCAGTCTTCCCTACTAATGGCTCTGTGGGCATGGCAATGATGCTCAAAAGTGCAACACTTTCTTATGAGGCGCCAATGTGGAGATCTTAAAATTGGACCTGGAAGGTAGACCACAAACCAGTCTGGCTGCCATGTTCTGAACCACCTGCAGACTTGAAAAAGTGACTCATTGTTAGCTACCAGAATAGCATTTCCATAATCTAGCCTTCTAGTTATAAGTGCTTGAGTAATGGACTTTCTCAATTCGATAGGGATCCACTGAACGACTTTCATAAGCAAACAGTAAATTAAAACACTTGAGGCACAAATTGATTTGACCTGGTTGGCCGCAGTGAGCTCATCATCCAGAAGAATGCCCAGATTTTTTACTACCTTTTTGGAATAGGGGTCTAATACCAGATGGGAGGGCCACCAATCATACAACCAGATCTTTTTCATTTTGCTGAGTTGCATAATTTCAGTCTCATCTCCGTTAAGTTGTAAGCAGTTTTTTTTCATCTAGGAGGCAACTTTCATCTTACAATCCTGGATCGTAGCCTTCATTACCACAAGGTCCTGCCCAACAAAAATTACTAGTTGAATATCATAGGCATAAGGCAGGATCTCAAATCCAAAGGATTACGGTATTTTAGCTAGGCGGCCAGCATAGATATTAAATAGCATGGGACTCAGAGCTGATCCTTGAGGTACCCACATATATTATTAATCTTCCTAGATTTAAATGGAGGAAACGAGACCATTTGGACTCTGTCTTTAATGAAGTCTCTTAGTCTACTTAAAGCCTGTGCGAGCACCCCAATGCCATACAGACCCTGAATGAGTACTGCATGTGACAATGCATAAAAAGCTGCAGAAATATCAGGCAAAAACAGCATAGCCTGCCAAAAATTCAATCTGGTCCTGAGGATATCTGTAGCAGCTAGAAAGGCTGTATCATCTCCGTACTGTGAGCTGCTCTGAATCCAGGCTGAAAAGGATCCAGAATATTATTATTGTGTAGATATTCCAGGAGGTGTCTGTTTATCAGTTTCTCCGCGATCTTTATGGGAAATGGGAGCATCAATATTGGTCAAGAGTTTTGGGGCCTTTGGTGGATTTCTGTAAAACAGGAATAATATTCGCTAGTCTGCAAACTTTAACACTTTAGCGATATCCAGATCTAGATTAAATATATCTGTCAAATGTGGGACCAGTAGCAGTGACAAAGAAGCAAATATATGTGCCAGCCAAAGATCTCCTGGGGCTCCTAACTTTACTGAAAGTATATTCTCCCCGTCTTCCTTTGGAGTAATCAGATTGAATTATCCTATTTGACCCGGGGTGACTAGTGAGGGAGATTGGTGCCATGAAGAACTAACCGAGGTCTCTGTTTGGAGGCCAACATCCTCATATAGTTAGCAAATGTCATAAATACAATTGGCTAATGAATCCCACATATTCTGGGAAGCAGGAATCAATGCTCCACAAGCTTTAAAAGGATCGGTCGGACTGCGTTTTCAGATATAGCAAGGTGATGAATGGCACAAAATTGGAAGGTGAGACCATTGTCAATTGACACGCCACTGAGTTCAGCTAATACATACTGTTAACCCACATCATAGTATTTACTCCAGGAGTGGGATCTTATTGGCTTTCTGAATTTTAGTTTAATTATTTAAACCAGAAGTCTGGAGCACTGAGATGGAGAGAGTGTATGGGAAATTATCTGGATTAGTTGAGCAAATTATGAGAGATCCCGAATTCTTCAGAATATAGCAAAGAGGGAAACATTGTAATTAAACCCCTATTGAAAGAAGAAGAAACTGGATTTATTTGACAGTTAATAATAATTTTAGACCCCTATTTGATTGGAAATTAAATGATAATGAGTAAGAGGGAAAGTGGTAGTCCTGAAGATATTGATAGAGTCCACCCAAATGTGCTGACGGATCACTCAATCAATCAATTAATCAATCAGGGTTTGTAAAGTCTGCCTACTCACCGGTGAGAGTCTCAAGGCATTGTGGGGGGGGGGGGGGGGGCGAATCAAATCAGTAAAGCAGAAACTGCACTACAGGGGGTCTATATATGGAGTTCAATTTAGTAATGGACACCTATTGAAATGATGAGCAGAGATGTTATTCCATGAAGATTAATTGTAGAGTCTCAGTCATTTACCCTTTTGTCATTGTACAGTTACAAAAAGTGTCTATGTGTAGGAGTGCATTAACAATAAATGTGCTATTTAGAAAATAGGATAAAGCCATATGTATTTTTCTAAACTTCTGTGTTTTTTTTGGCTCTATAACATTTTGGTGGAATTTGGGTGAATGTAAAGTGGAGTCTGAATGTTTGTGTGAACTTTAACCCTAGTGGAAAATCTTTTCAATTTTCATATTTAGGAACGGACCTTACATTGTAATACACACATCTACGAGCTGTTACCTTTCCATTTTGGTGAGGAAGATCCGTTTCCCTACCCAATAGTAATGCAAGCTGTCCTCTACACAACCAACTTTGATGGAGGCATCCCACAATAAGAATCTAAAAGTGATCAAAAGAATGGCTTTAGCAGCGTCCCCGGCTTATGTTTGAAAAATCATCTCAATGAGTGCCTAGAAAATTCCTCACCGAACATCTTACCCTCTCCACCAGATCTGGGATAAAATGCACAGAGGTTCTTGCACCTGCATGGTTAGTCATGGTTGGGCACAGATGCGCTTACCTTTGGCAACCATCAGAGTCCCAGTGGTGCTCCAGCAGAGCACAACTGCTGCTTGTCCTCTCTGCTTGCTGCCTTATATTGTGTGGCCTCGTATGCATTCATGGCAACTAGAATCTAAAATGGCAATCACAAGTGGACAAGAGCATGAAGTGTCTAATGCACATTTTGGCTCTTCGCCAAATGGTACAAACCGGAGAGCAATTCTTGTTTGAGAAACAGAAGTTTATTGTCCGAGAAATTGCCCAACTCTAATCTCCCCCTGCTCCTGTCATGGTTTAAAAAACACAATTCATGTCACCAAATTAAATAAAATTAAGTCATAGCTGATCACTATAATCAGCATAGATAGTAATGTCCTAGTACAAACAAATACGACTTTAGCCTCCAAACTCTAGTTTTCGCCCTTATTTCTACTACTATATGTAAGTATAGAAAGAGGATGCACATAGAGTGTAAATGACTGAAATAAAGCAGACTCCTTCTGTTCCCAAATGTTGTTTACTCATTCCTGGGGAGATTGCTTGTATCATTTCAGACTGTTTCATTAACATCAGCATTATGTTTAATCCTAGAATTATACAGACGGAGATGGTGTCAAAAAGAAACAGGAGTTTGTTTGTCAATAGGTCCTATTTTACCACTACTAAGACTCTGCCATCATAATCACTGTCTTTCAACACTAACGGAACAAGGTAAGCGCAGACGGGATGTATGCCCTTTTTGACTGGTGTTCCATACTAATGTCCTCTTCCTCATAACCTTTCCCATGAAGGTTCCATACTAATGTCCTCTTCCTCATACCCTTTCCCATGAAGGTTCCATACTAATGTCCTCTTCCTCATACCCTTTCCCATGAAGGTTGGCCATCACCTACATTGGCACTGAGCTTTTTTGTGTTATTTGTTTGTAAAGATCACAGGATTTGAGTGTGTGAAAAAAGTCCTGTACTTAGATCACCAAAACATTATTGGCAGACAAGTGATGATTACATTGCATTTCATCCCTCATTCTTTGATTCTGCGACTGCCCTTCGGTGAATCACAGGATCTAAGGAAATCTTCAGCCATGTGAAATGTAAATCATGCAACTCAGTTGCAGATTACTTGAAGTAAGCTTAGAGAGCTCTGCACACATTCATACCTTCTCTACATCTGTTCCCAGTGCAATACCCTGGTTCTGCTGTGTCAGAATTGACACCCTCTCACTTAATTAAGGCTCAAGCTTGGACAATCACTCTAGCACTGAGGTTCTATAAATGTGGGGTTCAGGGACCTTGGCCTCTAGGCAGCTGAATTCCCAACTTCATGTTACCTTGTTGGCACAAAGAGGGTGTGACTAAGGGCCAGGGTATCTGGAATATGTCTGTTTTAGAGAGGGAGCATCCCTTCCTTAAGGGACTCCTCAGTTACTCTGTGCTCCTCTTACACCTCTTTATTTCCCAGCTGCAAGGGATAGGGCAGGGATTCCCAAATGCCATACAATGGCACTGAGGTACCAGGAGGAACTTGTGGCAACTTAATAAAATTGGGGTTTGAGCTAAGAATAACTGGATTGCTGAGGAAGCTCAACTATGCAGCCTTTAGTCAATCTCTTTTTGGGACCTCACATCTATTCTGCTCATACTGCACCATGCAGGCCTTGTGACCACATTACCTATGTCTGAACTGAGAGTGAGTATTGACGTCGCAGTCCATAAATATCCGCAACACTGCACACCAGAAGACAAAGATTCCTAGAAACACTTCTTGCACTCTGTCATCCATCAGGCAGATGCAACAATAGCCTATGATCCTCTTACCTTGATCAAGCTATATTGGTCACAAATTTATGATGAAATAAATGATCCAGTCTTCAAATTTTTACATAGTTAGCTTTATCCTTGGCACCTTGACAATTAACCAAAAGCGACCTCTATACTCCCCAGCAAATAGCCCATGTGGCATTACGGATCACAATTCATGCTCCAGCTTCCTATCCAGGCACCATGACCTCATCCGAAATAGTGAGAAGTCAATAGCTAATGCCTTGCGTCATGACCTTTTAGATGGTAAGTCACAACTACCTTACTGTCAGTGATGGGAATTTGAAGCAACAACACAACTGCAGCTTCTTACAGTGGCATGACTTAAAATAACAATATTTCCAATTAAATGAATGTAGAGGTTATCACCACTGGAGAACCGAATGACCTCAACTGATGGGACACACCACACTGACCTAATTATGAAATGGAGCCCTTTATCAAGATCTAGGAAATACAAAAAACATCAACAGTAGGAGTAAGGGTCAATAAGATAGATCAGTGGTTCTTAAATGTTTGACTTCTGTGGACCTATTCAATCTCTACTGGGAGCCAAAGGCCCCAGCCTTACCAATGTCCACAATATGAACCACAAAACAGCACCCAAAAGCACAGAAACAAGTATATATACAAATATACACAAATTAATATTTATTTCATTTAATTTATTAAATACATTTGAAAAAACAAATGTTTTATTTCATAAAAAGGTTGGAGCTTTTTAAACTATTTTTTCTAAAAGATTATGTGATCTGCTTAACTCTAGCAAACCACTTTGTCTGTTTTTTGCTCCTAATGCATGCTATCTTTTTGTTGGAGCACCACTGTGTCAATTAAGGTCACCAATTCTCAATACTAGATTTTGTGTACTGTACGTGAGCTGGTCCAACAAATCAAGCAAAGGATATCAACTTAATTTTAGCCTTGAATGTCAAATTCGTCACATTTGTAGTGCGATTAGTATTTTATATCTTACATTTTGCTTTTTTAATGTACAATTGTTTTAATAATTGTCTAATTGTGTTTAATTTTGTAAACAGTCATGGGCTCCTTGTGCAGTTGCTGTGGACTCCAGGTTAAGAACCGCAGAGATAGAGTGCCACTTTGGGGATAAACAGTGATGTGCAGTGAACCCATAATCATATATTTTCAATTTTTATTAGTTTCTTTTTTAAGTATTAAACTCACCAATTCTCTTTCGCCATAGATCACTTCCTCCAGGATTCTTATGCTGTTTTATACAGATTTTTTTGTATTGCTCTACAGTGTTTAGACCATAAAGATAGATGACCATTCAATATTTAAGGGAGAACTGACTGGAAATTAAGACTAGAAAGTGAAGACGCTTGTTTATCTTCAGTTGTATTCTAGGTTAGTTGTTATCCTTAGTTTTGATGGAAAACCTTAAACTCTATGCTCTATTTCAGTTGAAAAAAACTGTACCTAAAACAAACAAAGCTGTAGAATTACTGATGTAACCCTATGCTACAGAATACTTTTACAAAAGCAAATTGCATTATTATTCTGTTATTCCAGTAATTAACTCTGTAGTATTGTGGCACCAGGACATTAGGGATGCATGTTTTGGATGGAGGGCATAACTTCTCATTGATAAAGATAGCATTCTGTATATTAGCATGTTTTAGCTATGACTGCAGCATGTGTCACTGCAAGGGGGGGGGTAAATTATCATGGGATATACTGTGTGTTGAGTATTTTTTCAGTGAGATGTAAAGTTTAGGATATGGATGTGGCTTTTTGTTGCCTTTTTTGGGAGGGTGTGGGTTGAAGTAGATATGTGGGAGAGTTTTGATGGAGATTTTCTGAGGAGATGTTTGAAAATAAAAACATCAGGGCCCTGTAGTGTCGTGATGAGGTTCGAGCTGTGTGTATCACACTGGAGTAACGAAAATTGAGGGGGCCTCGCAGCAAGGTACGTGGAGGGGCATCCCACCAGGTTCAATCAGGAGCTCTCCGGCCAGAGTGCTGTGCTGAGGAGGCCCGCTGGAGCTCAGGGCTCCCCCCCCCCCCACACCGCGGGGACATGTTTGAGTTCACCGTTAGGTATGGACATTCGGTTAAAGGAACACTCTGAGAGAGTTCCTCAATTTAGCTCAAAGAGCCGAGTATTAATTGGTCAGATGATATTGGGAACTATAGGTCACATAAAACAAGGACTCATTCGGTCTTTTGGGGTAATACTGTTGTTGCCAGGCCTTTGATGTGGTGATTGATGGGGTTTGAAGCAGATTCCCTCGTGTGATAGATGAACTAATTGTTTATTGGTCAGGGGGTTATGAGGACATTTCTCTAGAAGGATGCTAAATGTATCAGCTGGAAAATGCTACATGTGTCAAGTAGACTAAGGCTCAGAGTTCAATGCTGGAAGGAATCACATATTAAGGAATCCCTCATTTGGGGTTCCCTAATACCATGCAGTAAAGCTATTAATAGAAACTCCACATGCCTGTGTGTGCTTGGCTAGAAAGTGAGGGACTGTTTTACACTATTTTCATTGCATGAAACAATCCTATCCGATCTTTATTTTTGTCTGGCATAGCAGAGAGACAGTCTGACTTGGGAAAGAGGACGCTGAATGCCCTGTGCCTAATACCATTTAATATTGGTAGTATACTAAGCTTCTAAGCACTGAATCCTATCAGCCTGAGAACAATGTGCCATTCCTAACAATTCCACGCCTGTTCAGTGCCTGTATGGCGGGCTAATGCTTTGAAATGACTGCAATGTTCTTCAAAAAATATATTGATGGCGAGAATTTGTTGAGTGAGTGTATAAGTGAAAGTGAGCTACTGATGAGTTGCATTGTGTGGTGATTTATGAGTGTTGAGGCATGGTTGGTGAGACTGCAAATGAGCACCTGGAAGGGCCACAACTTGGACTCTGGGTGCGAATATGCCCTCTTTAACTCACTTGTGTAGGAATGCACTTCGTTTACATCAGGGACACAGACAAAGTCACATAGCCATTTAAAACAAAAATGAAGAAATTCATCTAATCGGCCCATGGGGGGGCAGTCTTGGTCACCAGGCTGGCAACAACTGAAAACGAATGAAGCCCCTACACTGATGAGTTCCTCTAAGCCATCAAGAAAATAAGGTCATCCCTGAATGAAGGAATGGATGCGCCCATACAAGACTACTTCCATGCTTTTGTTTAGAATTGTTGCTCAAACTGAATAAAATGTATACAATGCAGCATAACGGTATCATTTTTTGGTATGTCACGAAAAGTGGAATGTAAAAAATATGTGAAATTACACTGAAGTCAATTGTATTTTGCCCAGGCCTAGATAACATAAGCGTTATAAAGAATACAACGGCATGCCTCTTCGTGGGAGGAGGGAATGGTGTGCAGAAATATACTTAGAATGTTTGATATTCCAGAGGGAGTGGAGGAATTGCAGGTTATTCATCACCTGATTCAAGTCATGGATGCCTCCGAAAGCCTTTCCAACGCATTTCAGCCCCCACTGCAGAGAAATTAGCCCCCAGCTCGGCAGCAAACAGAAACGCCCGGTAGCCAGTCCGGCCCTGCTTAATGTGAAATAAATCACTTGCATTTGTAATTGATTGTCCAAGTGCTGATTAATGAATATGCAGTAATCTATCTGGTCACTTGCTTGTTTCAGATAATATGGTGGGCCAGGTAGACATAGGACCCAAACCTTTGTTTGGTTTAACTTTCTAAAAGTGGAATTTTCTGTATTGTGACAAAATATCTGACCTTACCATTAATTGAGATTTTAAAATTCAATTCCACAAACACCAAAGTTATCTTGTTTGAAATGTAAAGAGGCAATGCCAATGTTATCCTCTGGGAGAGGCATCCCTTAGAGTAGTGAAAAACGAATTTAGGAGTTTTTCACTACCAGCACATGTAAAACTTTAACAAACAAATCCAACTTTTATTAAATACAATGCACCCTAACCTATGGGCTGTTTAAGGTCTACTACAGGGATGACTCTTATGTTTTAAAAAGGGAGTCTTAGGCTTGGCAAATGGCTTAATTTGCAGGAAGAATTGGAAGATTAAAACTGCCTACGGATCCAATGGCAGACCTGAGACATATTTTAAGGTGCTACTTAAGCGGGTGGCACAACACGTGCTGCAGCTCCACAAAGTAGCATTTAATTTACCAGTCATTGGGTATATGGCATTCTACTTTACTAGGGACTTATAAGTAAATAAAAATGCTGATCAGGTGCAGGCCAATGTTACAATGTTTTAGGGAGTGAGAAAGCACACACTTTAGCATTGGTTAGCAGTGGTAAAGTGCAGATTCTAAAGCCAACAAAACAGAAGTAGTGTAGGCAAAATAGGGCAAAACCATTTTAAGGACATCAAGTCTAACAGACTCAAACTACACACACACCAACCAGACTCCCAGTGACCCTATGTTAGCTAACTGGGCGGACTTATTGGAGTTCTACGATGAGTAAACAAAGGATCGTGTTCACAAGTTATTTCTTTCTACTCATTGCAGTCCAACACAGATTTGCAGAAGTATGGATTTTTTTCTGTGGCATTATAGATCATTCCCTTGTAGGATGCTTTTACAGGGAATCGCATGGGATGCGGAACATAAATACAGCCTGGTTCTCTGATGTAGCTTTTGACATTCATTCATGATGAAATAAAGGTTATTACTTTGAACTGAGCACCACGCAGCACATTCTCTGGGCGACAAGTAAAATTATTTATGTGTGGTAAGGCCAAGGCATTTCTTAGGAGCAGGGAATGCAACCAAGAGGCCATCAGACCAGAGTCCTAACTAAAGAGATTATGCAACCAAGATGGGTACTCTAGGCAAACATTGCAGGTGTCGCCCTGCATTGTGGGCATTTCGATGAATGGGATCTCCCCAACCTTAGTAATCAAATGCATATTAATATCTACGTAGGTACTTAAGGTGATTCAGGTAGAAGCATATAAAGACTGCCAATTCAGCTGTGAGCATCCAGGGCTCCATCTATGAACTGTCTTCAATGGTTCCCACCTCCCTTTCGGACTGGGCTCTAAGTACGCCAAGTTAGCTGAGCATACTCACTATAAGCAAGCAACCTACTTGTGATACCCCTCATATACAATCATTTATATAATTATTTTCACGTCCTTCCTTTTGCACAACTTTATACTAATGACTCCATTGGTCCTTCTAAAAGTCAAACACTATATAATGGAACAATTTTTTTAAACAATTATATAAGGGAAAAAACTAGAATAAGAAGAAAGACTATCACTTTCTTCATTTACATATAGATTACATAATCTTGCACAATCGCAACACTATGCACATCAATATATACCCAAAAACCTTGATAAATGATTACAATTGATACTGATTATAAGGGGTTACTAGTGTATTCTAACCACTGTATGCACAGGGTTTGTAATACCTTGTTGTGAGATATTTACCTCACAACGTAATTACCAGGAGCAATAAAAGCCTCATTCTACATAACATTTTGGTAGGTGAGACCTGCCATAATTTAAACAGAAAACAATGTACGGATTGCCACGTTATTTCCTAAAAACTCGGCATATGTGATCATTATCTCATCTGATAAATGGTGAAAAGCTAGGTCAGATTTTTATTAGATGTGATTTGGGTCACTGGTAACGAGCCCCAATGCATCTTAAGTTTGGAGGGAGGGCTGCAAAACATAATTTACATAATTGGGAGGATAATCATCGAGGAACTTTGATCAAAATATGTTTGTGGACATAGTTAAACCATTCAAATTTTTTCTGCTCCCTACATTGTCGGTGTTTTGTGTTTTATTTTTTTCACTTTCAGATTTGTGAGCATGTTCATGGTCTTTGACTGGCTGTTAATAAAACATTGTGTACATAACCAGGCATCGTGGATATACCACTGTATTGTGTTGCATTACAGTTTTATTGTTTATTTTGCCTGTTGTGCATTCTACTACTTTATTCCTCTTTCATACTTTCAAAATATGCATTTTTATGTGTGTGCTTAGGAAAATAGATAATGATTTAGATATATATCTTGTAGATGCAGCTGTAAATATGGGTAATTATAGCTAAGACACAACAATCTATTTTACGAATAATTGTCTACTTTATACACCATATGACCAGGGTATATCTTTGATAAAGCATTCCAGTTTGAGTCATTGGCCAGGTTATCTTCCACAACTGTGCAGAATCAAGGAGTCTGTGAAATCAAAACTTCTTACCTGACCAAGACCCAGTTTTATATATGGGCTGACAGCTGTGGGTCCATCACAGGGCTTTTAATAGCACCTAATGGGTCTCAACTCAGGCCACAAAACAGTGACTAAAATATTTACATACACATAGTGGGCCCGTCCACATTGTTTAAACATATTACACACCTGGGGAACAGGACGCGCCCCTTATACCCTTGCTCTCCCATTGATTTCTCAAATATTTTGAGATACCAATTGTTTTTACATATTCCAGTGCACCAATATTTAGCTAAACCATGGCAGAAAACCCAGGCTTGTGTTTCACCTTAGATGATGTCAACAGCATCTTAGCCAACCCTCCACTCATGGCAGATTTCAATGTAGCAACATCAATCGCACAAACAGCAGACTGGGAGAGTCTAAATGAGAAAAAAAGCAACCGCATAAGGACCATCCTCCATGGGGTAATTCTCACAGAATATCTAAGAAATAACACTGTCCCGAGAGGCCTCATAGTGACGAATGCCCCACGTATCTTCTTGGACGACGCTACCTTCCGCAAGGACTGGGCACAAATAGCGTGGAGATGCAACAGAGATTGAATTATCCTGATAATCCAGACAGCCAAACGCCTCTCTGATGCCATCCTCATTGAAATTCAGGCCACCGAATCACACTTCAAAAGCCACTCTCACATAATATAAAAAACGACTGGATGAGACCAACAAAGAAATGAACGAGTATAAAGAAAGCCTAACGCAAAGCAAGATTAACAAATTTCAGAAGGGCCTCAAAATGTTTTCATACTCCAAAACATACCCCTACTCTGACATTGACTACAAAGCTCCCAAAAGAAGCAATACTTCAGGAGGATCTTCGGATGAAGACTCATCTGGAAGCAGCAACTCCAGCGCAAGTAGTCATAGGAGGAAGCAGCGAGGAAGAAACCCGGGATGGCAACAACCATGTACACCGGCACCACCAGGACCCAATATGCATTACCCTGGGCAGTACCCACCAATGCATCCACCATATCGATATCGCTGGAACATGCCATTCGGACCCCAACCGCCACATCCCTACCCGAACCAACGGATCCCTTTTTTAGGGGGAGCCCACGTGGCCGAGGGAGAAGACGCCAAGGGAACCAGGTTCACTGGGTAGAGAACCAACACAACTGAGCCCTAACGAGGAGCAAATTCAAAGACCAGCAACCAGGGCCCAGGACGAGGTGAGCTTGGTGACTAACCTCTCTTCCCACAACCTAACACCAAATGAACAAGCAGTCCTAGAGAATGGACTTGGGTTCATGCCCACGGCCAGACTAGGTAAATTCCAGCTACATTGCGAGCTAGCGACATTCTTCAGAAAACTGAAACTCAAAGCCTTTTTTGAAAGTTCCCCTCTTAACGCCACCACTGAAGCTGAAGGAGACACCCAATTCAGAGTAAAGTCTCCCTTTATTCTGCCCCTACTGTCATTCCCCCATAAATATGAGTATACGAACAAGCGGTATTCAGAGACATTAAAGAGCTCAATGAGGACCACACCTTTCAGAACATCACAACTGGAGAGTGAGCAGCAATCCAGTCATTGAGATCCAATGATTCCATTGTCATAAAACCTGTCGACAAAGGTGGAGGCACATCATCATGAACAAAGAAGACTACCAACAAGAGTGCATAAGACTTCTCAGCGACACGAAAAACTATGAAAAACTCAATCAAGATGTGACAACCTAAAATCACTTATCAACCTGGTAGAAGAAGCTGAAGCCACAGGTCTAATAACACCAAGTGAAGCCAAATTTCTCACTACCACAGAAGGCAAAATTGCCTACTTCTACATAGTCCCTAAGATTCATAAGAACAGAACACCACCTCCCGGACCCCCCATCGTATCGGGCATTGGGTCCCTGTTGGAACCACTGTCACGCTATTGCGACTTCTTCCTCCAACCCATGGTCAAAACAACCAACACCAATCCACAGGACACTAAAGACCTTCTCAGACTCCTCGAAGGCCTGCCATACAACCCTAGACTTCATTTCTAGTCAGCCTCAACGTGGAGAGCCTCTACACAAGTCTCCCACAAGATGGCACCCTGAGAGTTCTTGAAATTGCCCTGGAAAAAACAGAATGGCAATATCACACATCAACCAAATTCATCTGGGATTGCACGAAATTCGCATTGAAAGACAAATTCTTTGAGTTTGAAGGCCAACTATACCTCCAAAAATACGGTACCTCTATGGGGAGCATTTTCACCCCCAGCATAGCAGGTTTGTACGTACACCACTTTGAAACCCAATTAATTTTTTCAAACAGTCACGAATCCCAAAAATAACTTTTTACAAAGGCTACATAGATGATATCCTACTCATCTGGGAAGGCAACACTGAGTCACTCACCACATTCTGTCAATGGCTCAACACTTGCGACCACAACCTCAAATTTACTCACAGCTTCCACCCGCAAAAAACAACATTCCTGTACCTCGACAACGAGGCTGAGGGTGGCCTCTTGAAAAGCAAAACACACTTTAAACCCACCTACATTTCTCCAGTTTTCACCCGAGGCCCTTGAAGGAAAATCTCCTCTACGGGCACTTCTTGGGGCTACGGAGAAACTGCAGCAATGTTACAGATTAAAAAGAACAAGTCAATGACCTGAGCAAGAAACTCAGAGACCGGGGGTACCCCAGACGGATTACAGAAAAAGCGAGAAAAAGAGCTAGGAACCAAAATCGCGAGGGACTGATTGAGACACACCCATGTGAAACCAGACCCACGCCCCTTACATCTGTTACCACCTTTAACACAGTTTCCAACCAAGTCTCCAACATAATAAAGAAGCATTGGAAGATCATAGGGACAGGAAACCTCAAGTTGGACCCACCCCTAATTTCCCACAAAAAAGCGAAATCCATCAAGGAAGCCATTGTCTCCACGAGACCAAAGCCCATCCAGAGAAAAGAGAACACTGTCCTAAATGCATGAGGCCTTACGAAAGTCATGGGCCATTTTACTTTTGGCAATTGCAGTGTATGCCATCTCATGAGCACCACCAAGACACTAGACTTGGAGCCAGGCAAGACATGGGAGTTGCGCACCCACACCAACTGCAACACCGCACACGTGATATACCGCATTGTCTGCCCCCACAACCTAACCTACATCTTGATGACCAACAGGAAAGTCAAAACTCGCATATGCGAACACCGGAGTACCATACGGTGTAAAAAGAATACAACCAAAATGACTAACCATTTCCTGGAAGTAGGACACACGACCAACGATATGAGCTGGGTCATCATTGAAGCCATGGACCCCAATGATGTATTACAAAAATAATCTAAGGAGCTATACCTACCAACAGCCCCCACTTATCGTCTTACCAAATAATCAATCAGTTGGTAGTGGAGAAAAGTCAATTGTTTATTAAACAACCAATATTCTATAGAGGAGCCCCTTCGCCGTCACCCAGCCAGTGCGTGGAGAAGACTGACGATTCACACTCATTACATGGCATATATACCTTCATTGTGTTACATGAGATCACTGTCCATGGAAAATTACTGGTAGGGACAGTAGCTTAAAGGAAAGACCATATATGGCACACAAAGCTCATTTAGAAGTCTGCTTCTGCTATTATTGGGCAGGGTCAGGAGGGGGGACTCGCTTTCATCTCGGTGCTTGGGAGCACGGGTACGGCGCCTCCTGGAATGCGCTTATCACCTCTGAAACCAGATGCGTCTTTGGGACTCAGAAGAAGAAAGAATAGTATGAATTCAGTTGTCTGTATAACTCAACTAACAGAGCTTACTTGGCTGCTGGAGGGTGGCACGTGACCACCGATCGAGTCTAATACAGGTTCGGACAAAATGGAGTTGGTTTGTTTCTCACTCCATGTACAAGGGAAATATAATGCAAAAGCGAAAAGGAAGTTCCTGCATTAACATAACCAATTAGTGTGCTCTATACTATACATGTGAATATAGATACATTGTGGTAACACAAAATAATTATCCCTCAGAACCACCCTTTTAGCATGATGTAGCTAATCAAGGAAATTAGTCCCCAAAAATACCCTCATCAATCTGCATCATCTCTTGTATTTCTTGTTGGACCATTTGGGCTTTGACTTTAGTCAGGGATGGCACTGTCACAGAGGAAGTTAATTTGGATGCACAGTAAGAACAACAGGCAGGTCCACAGTGTACACAGAGACAACAGGTAAAGATAACACCTGCCATACCAGCTTACACCATCAGGATCTTCCAACCCCAGGTAGACAATAAACCCAAAAACAATCCAGAAAGGGACCAGGTACCTGTGTCCGCATGTATTTCAGAAGCTAAACAATGTAATTTTTGAATAGCCAAATTGACAGAGGGGGCGGAGTCAGGGATATACACGCAACAGGAGCTGCCAATCATGCGGCAAGCTACTCCTTGGTCTGCTAAGATAACGTCTAGCACCATACCGTTTTGAAGAGAGACGAGTCTTGTGGCCTGAAGCTCCACAGTCAGATTAGTTAATATACCAGCTGTGTATTTATAACTCTCTCAGCTACTCTAGATAGGCGCCTTACTTCTTTACTAGTGATGATGGGCCCACAAATAGGAAATACTCCCTTGACAATGTTGATAAAATGTATCAAATTCCCTTTTATCTTGTATTACAGGCAGACTTTGTCCGTCTAACCGATGATCTTTATGATAATTAGAGGGTGCTATATAGGATAAAGGAAGGACAAATAACAGTGACCCATCCAACCCCGAGGTAGCCATGTGTAGGCATTCTCGTCACACACGAAATATACATTTGGAGGTGTTAACAGCGGAGGGCTACTAAAGGTGCGCAGTCGATATGTATATTTACACCGGTTGTCTCCTACTGAAATGTGTCTGGTTCCCTGTACACAGAAGGCAGAGGTGCTATTCAATATAGGCACCGGGATAGCTTTGTCATCAGTAACATTCCGATCCTGAAATTGCTGGAAGTACTGAGTAAAGGTAAATTCTGCAAAGTCAAGGATTTCACTCTTCAAACATGTAACATTCTCATATTCTGTATACAGATTCATGCAGGCATTTGGGTCTAGCGGTCCTTCTCCATCATTCCCATGTGCATCAAAACCCTGGTGTACCTCTATATAAGCCAGGATCATTTCATAATCACGCTCAGAGTATCGAGAAGAATCTACAGTGTAGTGGAGGTACATCATTGACAGCAATTTGAACCAGGCCTCACAACTTCCCAAAAAAGATAAGGGCAATGAAATAAAGAGATCATGTCTATGCATCAATGAGTCCCTTGCTCACTGCACCATCAGGATTCAAGCAAGCCGGGCCGACGACGGCTGAAATGCCATAAACCGGTCCCCGGTAGCTTGTCTCCTTTCTGGTGAAGAATTGGCTTGCTAGTTTAGTCTGCCCTGTTCCCATGATGCACTGGGCCAGGGACATACTGATTTGCATATAGCCAGGTTCTGAGCTGGGATGGTGCAGTGAGCTAAATAACGGTGATGGATCAAGCCCTGATCTTTAGACTGGGTAAGAGTGGTCTGCTTAATTCAGACACTCTGTTCATCACCACCCCCTTTTCTGAATCGTTTCTGGCCACTATAGGTGTGGCAGGGTATACTCAGACATGAGTCCCTTGCTCACTGCACCATCAGGATTCAAGGAAGCCGGGCCGACGACGGCTGAAATGCCAGAAACCGGCTCCCGGTAGCTTGTCTCCTTTCTGGTGAAGAATTTGCTTGGTAGTTTAGTCTGCCCTGTTCCCATGATGCACTGGGCCAGGGACAGACTGATTTGCATATAGCCAGGTTCTGAGCTGGGATGGTGCAGTGAGCTAAATAACGGTGATGGATCAAGCCCTGATCTTTGGACTGGGTAAGAGTGGTCTGCTTAATTCAGACACTCTGTTAATCACCACCCCCTTTTCTGAATCGTTATGCATCACTGAGAGCAGCAAACCACAAACCCAACAATTTTTCGTATTGGTAGCACTATGCGTTTGATGCAACATCTCCCCAAATACATTTTTAACATAAGTCTGGTGATGCCTTTGCTTATGAGGGGCCAATGTAAGAAAATAATGTTCAGTCGGTGGAGTAGAAGTTCCCAACACAGTATGCATAGGATGGTGAAATTCTAAATATAATAGCGCATTCATTATTATAATAAAAATGCTGCGATGGTGATTACAAAAGCGACTTTCACACGTGTCGACCAAGAAGAAAACGTGGGTACATAAGTAGGCATATATCGAGGAGGGAGGGGGCTTTCCTCCTCAGGAATAAAACGACCAAAGGGATACATTCTAACTGAAAGTTCAAACTACACTAAGGGACCAGTCCAACCTGCCAGAGGGTGCTTCTTTCCTGTGTCCATCTAGAGCCTCACAGGCAGGCTCCTATCGTTCATCAAAGAGAAAACAGATCCGTGCAATAACGTTGAATATACAGTTGCAACCTGGTCCCATTTTTTCTTTTTTTACTTCTTTGTCTTTCTTTCTGAACAGAGAAATACAGTGTTCCAGTTCTCAAGGTGTTCAGTCCAGTTTCTCGCTCAGTACCCCCATAGTAATCTAGTAATGCCCTAGCACTCAAGTCTCTCCCTATCTCCTGCCATATTTATCATGGGTACCGCTTTGTTTTCTGGGCCACAGATTGTAGCGAACATGACCAGGTAACTCCGGGTCAACAAACAAAGCAGGTGAAGTGGCATCCGTGATGTCTGATTTATCCTGGACTCCTTGTGTATCAACAGGGGCAATCGATTCAGGAGCCAATTTTACTGTTGACGATGAGACCCCTTTCGTGCCTGATGCTCCTTCCTTTTGCATTTTCTCAATTTCCTGGGCATCAGGGAAGGGAACAACACAAGGAGCCCTCTCACTCTCCTAGGTCAGAATTCCTTCTGGGTTTGGTTGATCAAAAGGAAGCGGGTAAGGTACTTTCTTCAGATGGGAAACATGGATCCAATGTTTCCGACCATTCACCTTCACCGCTGTCCCAGTAGACAGTAGAATTTGAACTGGGTCGGTCCACCTGGGTTCCAGACTAGATTTCCGCTGATAATTTCTCACCATTACCCAATGGCCAGGCTCCAAGCGATGTACGGGACCCTCCGGCAGGGGCGGCAACGTGTCTGATACCTGTTGATGGATAGAACAAAGATCTTTAGTCAAAGTCTACAAATAATCTGTCATCATTGGGAATTCAATTTCTCGAAAGTTCCTTGGTCGTGGAACACCCCAAACACTAGCTGGCCACCCAAGAATGACCTCATAAGGTGACAAACCTGACCGGGAATGGGGGGTGATCCGCAAAGACATTAAAGCTAAAGGCAAAGCGTCGGGCCACTTCAACCCAGTGCTTTCCTGAATTTTCGCCATTTTCAGTTTCAAAATTCCATTATATTTTTCCACCAACCCTGCGGACTGGGGATGCCTAGCAGCATGAAATTTCTGTTTGATGTGTAATCCATTACAGATATGCTTGATAAGATCTGCATTAAAGTGTTTCACGTTATCTGACCAAATCACTCTAGGCAATCCGTATCTTGGGAAGTACTCCTTAATCAAGGCTTTGTCCATTGTCAGGCCAGTATTTTCCTTAGTGGGGTAGGCTTCCACCCATTTACTAAAAGTGCAAACCACCACAGAACGTATTTCAAATTGTTCACTTTCTCTAACTGTATATAGCCCATCTGGAGCACTTCAAAAGGTAAGGACTGGGGTGCAAATTTCCACCAAGGACAGACTCCCGCCCTCCCGGATTATGTCGTAAACAAACCATGCAATGTTGAACTAGATGGGCCGCAGTTTTGGCAATATTAGGGTTATTCCAAACTGGGTCTAACAATGCACAAATACCCTGTGTCCAACATGAGCCATGAATACTATGGCATTAACAAATGCATTGGGAAGCATCCACCTTTGTTTCTCACGTAAGTCAATCCAACATCCATTGTCATGCAACCTCCCCATCTCATTTTTCCAACGGAACAGTTCAGCAGGTTTAGCTTCTTTCTGTTTCTCCCGGACACTTTCCATGATATTATCAAACATATCAGACTCCTCAACCCATCTAGCTGAGCGTACGTACATGGGAGACACTTTAGATCTAGCTGTCTCCTTGGCTGTTTGATCCGCAAAAGCATTCCCCTCTCCTACAGTATCCACTATTGCCTTGTGTGCACTACATCTCACAATTGAAACCTTTCGGGGCAGTGTCAAAGCAGTTAACAACCTTAAGATCAAAGGGCCATGTTGTATTCTTTGGCCATGTGAGGTGAGGAATCCCCTTTCTGCCCACAGTTTTCCAAAGCTATTAGCCACGCCAAAGGCGTATTGGCTATCGGTATAAATGTTTACCTCCAATCCTTCACTTAACTCACAGGCTCGCAATAGCGCTATTAGCTCAGCTGCTTGCGCAGAATGATAGGGAACTCAAGAAACCTCAACTATGGTGCGAAGAGTAGTCATTGCATAAGCCATCTACATACAACTCCCCTTGGGGGTCAGATAGGGGCGTGTCTGTGAGGTACGCCCGTCCCTTTGTTTCTTCTTCAGTCCGAAATATACAATCATGTATGTCATTATTTGGTTCATCCGAAGAGAGGGGTAGTAACGTGGCTGAATTCAGAGTGGCACACCTTTTGATAGTGATATGGGGAGCAAATAAAGATAATTCATATCCAGTAAGTCGTGCACTCATAAGGTGTTGGGTCTTAGTTTTATTCCTCCCTTAGCCCCACACTGTTTAATGTTTATATGGCGCCCCTGGCAGAAGTAGTAGCTCCCTTTGGGATCCAACTGGTAAGCTATGCTGACGACACCCAGCTAGTTGTCTCTCTCAATCAGGTGGAATCCCCCCCCTCCAGGCTTTGCCGTTGCCTGGAGACAGTAGCAAACTGGATGGGCTTGTCCCACCTGAAATTGAATGGAGGAAAAACTGAGCTGATGCTTCTAGGAAAACGAGCCATATTTAACAACGTGATACATTGGCCCTCCTGTATGGGCCCAGGACCCACTCCAAAGACCGAGATAAAGAGTCTCGGGTTTTGGTTGGACGCAGAGTTGTCATTTAAGATCCAGGCAAGGAAGACAGTGGCCACCTGCTTCGGACTGCTGAAAGCAATTCGGAAAATCCTTCCTCAGCTACCCGAAACAGCAAAGAAAACCATAGTCCAGTCCCTTGTTTTATCCAGGCTGGATTATGGAAATGCGCTCTATCTTGGAGCCCCCGTGTCGGTTATCCAGCAACTTCAGGTTGTCCAGAATTACGCAGCACGGCTACTCACGGGCACTAGCCGTCGTACATCAGCCAGGCCCGCACTCTGCACCTTGCACTGGCTCCCCATAAAGGAGCGAATCCATTTTAAGACACTCTGGACGGTCCATAAAACACTCTATGGGAGTGGCCCCCCCATTCTAGATGACATGATCAGACCATACAAACCTACTAGGAATCTTCGCTCGAACCAACAAAACCTGCTGATAGCTCCTAGGATCAGCAGAGCCCGCACAGGAGGTCGTCTGTTCTCGCACAATGCGGCTGGGTTGTGGAATGCTCTTCCTCCACCTCTTCGCCAAGAGCCTAACCTCCTTGTCTTCCGGAAAAAGTTAAAAACTCTTCTGTTTCCAAAAACTAGATAATACAGATCTGCATTTTTAATCCACCTCTGTCTGGTCAGGCTTAAGCGCTGGGATGCTCCCGAGTGGCCATGCGCTATAGAAGAGCCTTTTAATAATAATAATAATAATAACAGGGTGACCATCACTGTGAGGTCAGAATTTAGAACGAGTCCTTCCGCTACTGCGTCAGTAGCCCTCAAACAGCTAGGAAGTGCTCTGGCAACATAATCTAATACTGCCGAAAAATAAGCACAAGGCCTTTGCTTACCACCAACTCCTTGTGTTAACACATAAAGTGAGCAACTGTCCACCTCGTTCATGTATAGCACAAAAGGCTTTCGGTAGTCAGGGGTCCCCAAAACAGGGGCCGAACAGAGAGCAGTTTTCAAAGAATCAAAAGCCTCCTGACACTCCTGACACTAAAGGTTCATGCACATCGGTAGTGGTTACATACAAAAGAGGTTTAGTAAGAAGGGAAAAATTAGGAATCCACTGGCGACAGTAAGAGGTTATGCCCAGAAATGCTCGAACATCACGTTGAGTACGAGGAACAGGCATGTTAAAAATAGTAGACACACATTCAGGAGTTAGTTTCCTCCCCTCTTTCGACAGTAGATGACCGAGATAGGTCACTTCCTGTCGACAATATTGAAACTTTGAAAAAGACACTTTATTACCGTGAGCTGCTACATGCAACAATAATTGAACCGTGGCTTCCTTGCAACCTTCTTCAGTGTCTGATGCCACCAACAAATCGTCCACATATTTGAGGAGATCATTCCCTGGGGGCAAGGTCAGTTCGTCTTAAAGTACTTTTAAAGTTTGACTGTAAATACTAGGACTCTCTGTATAGCCTTGAGGGGCGCGACAAAATCTAAAACTGAGTCCAGATAACTAGAAGTCGAAAATATGACGGCTATCAGGGTGTATTGGAATGCTAAAAAAAGCATGCTTCAAGTCTATAACGGAGAAAAACTTGGCTGTTGGGGGAATCATGGTAAGAATGGTGGTAATATCTGAAACTACAGGATATTGAGGAACTACCACTTTATTGACTTCGTGCAGGTCAATTACAAAGCATTAAGTATCAGCCTAGTCAGTGCCACTTCCTGTAGGGGCCCTTTTGAAATTGGCAATATTGGGCTGTTACAAATATTGTAAACCGTTTCTTCTACTACACCCTTATCAATTAAGTCCTGTATGATTGTCAACAACGCTTTCTCACCAGCCGGTGAGATCTTGTACTGTGGAATACGGGGCAAACAAACATTCTGTTTCAAAGTAATAGAGACTGGCGGAATATCCAAAATGCCAACATCCGTATCACCTGTCGCCCATAATGCGGACGGAATGCCAGCGAACTCAGGAGGAAGGGGTTCATTTTTAGCAAAACTCTGCTGAGTGTGCTGATCAGGCGATTGAATAGTCATATACACTCCATCTGGAGAACAAAATAGCTTTGCATGCGATTTCTTTAGCAGGTCCAACCCCAATAAATTTTCCCCCCAATGTGAAGTCAACAAAAATGGAGAGTCCACCGTGACTGGACCTATGGTAAGCGGGAGAGGTTTAGAAATGGGGCTTCCTATCGGGATTCCAGAAAACCTGAGTGAGATATTATTTTGCACGGACAGAGCAGCCCCTGGGACAAGTGAACTAGAAATCGAACTATTCATTGCACCCGTGTCTGCTAGAAAATCCTCAACAGTTCCCATTAGTTGTCCTTTAACGTAAGGCCCTCTCTGATCGACGAGTACTGCCACTCGGCCCCTGCTCTGTCCATGGCTGTCCTATGCGTAATAATACCCATCTGACCCTTCTGTTCCAAAATCTTTGTTATAGTACTGTCTTCCTTTTGTTTTATCAAAACAATTTCCCCCTGCCTCACCTTGTGTCGTTTCTTCTCTTCTCATGTCATTCCCATCAACTCCTTCTTGTCCTCTCCCTCTACCTCTTACGGCTGCATTTTGTGCTAAGAGGAAAGGACACTGAGCTCGTCCTACTCCCACCCGTCCTGGAACAAATCCTCTTCCTACTGCGCCTCTAGCCCGTCCTCTGGCTACTTGCTGTAATAACACTTGAGTCTTAAGGTCTTTCGTCTTCTTGTCAGATTTATCTTTACTCTTGTTTTCTCTATGTTCATAATATTGGGCCATACTCAAAATGACGGAAGGAGTAGAGGTGGTCCAAGTGCTTTCGGCGGCCTGAAGCTGAGCAGATATTTCGGGCAACAGATTAGTCACAAACCTGTTCACAAATGATCTTACCCAGCTTTCCTCCAACAAATATTGCCCGACAAAATCAATAAACACCCCTTCGAATCGAGTAAAGAAATCAGATACGTTCTCATCCTTCTTTTGTTTACAAGCAGTTAGTTTATCCCAATCCACCTTCCGGGGTGGGATTAAAGAATGCATGTACGTAATATTCCGACCCGGCAAAGCTAACATTTCCGGCCTTGGTTTGTCTCCGGGTTTCCGGTCTATGTCCTAGTCCTTAATTTGGTCCCAAGTTCCTCCTAACTCGTTAACATGGGGATGATCATGCACCTGTCTTCATACGTCGACAGGTACTAATAACCCAAAAAATAATTCAATATCAGCTAAGGTCATCACAGCCGACGAGGCAGCCCCAGTAAGTACCTTATAATAAGCACTGGGATTTTTTCGAGGGTCATGTAGCTGGTATTTCAGGGAGAGAACCTCACTCCTTTTCCATGGGGTATAAACCCATTGTTCTTGGAATTGGACTTCAACACGAGCTTGAGCAATTTGATTAGCATTATCTCTGACCTCAGGGATTTCGGGGTGATAGATCGGATGTACTCACTGCATGGGATGTTGAGTATTCCAAGTCGGGCATTTAGAAAACAACCTTTCTCAATACTTCATAATAGTCGCCAAATTCCCATAAACATCTTCTAATCCTAATTCAAATTTGTGCGCTCAGTCCAGAATGTCATATAGGACCTGCAGGGCTCTTCCATCCGCAAAACATTGCTCTCATAGGGAAATTAATCGATTGGCCATAGTCTCTAAAGCATATTGCTGCATAACTGGTTCATAATCCTGCATAGTCCCCCATATATCTGTGATTGTATAAATGGCGTTCCGCACCCATTGAGATGCTTGATCTACCACCATCAACTTTTCCTTTGAGCCCACCCTATTGCGGGTATACAGCCGCCGGGTGCCCAGAGTCCCGGAAGCATGAGAAGGGGTTTAATCAATCATTGCAGGAGTCGACGAGGCCGATAAGGAAGGCTAATGTTACAGAGGACAAATGGGAGGAGACGAACCACTGGTCAATAATGTAGCCGTGGCCGGTACGGGGCAACGGGGTGAACGTTGGCCCCAGGCACAGCAACGGCCGGGCCGTGACTTGTGCAACAGACGGAGAGGGGACATTTACAAGTGGTATCGCAGGGTGCACTCGTTGGGGAGCATAAGAAGGCGGGGGACGCACATCCAATAAGTCCTCAATTTCATCCACTGGCTCGGTCCGAGCTGTGTAACTTTTATCTACCTGCAACCTAAACTGCCAATCTATGCATTCAACATTTTTCTCAGTTTGTTCCCTATCATATGCTACAGCCTTCTGTGTTATGGTCTGACCATTTTTCACTTTAAGTATCTTTTCTTCCCTTATACGATGGCGTTTCGCTTCTTTCTTCTCTTCCGGCGGCAACAACATCCAAAACATATTTTACTGAAACACAACATTTTTATTTATCAACGATATACCCTTCTCACACGCTTTCAAACATGGCCATGTTCACTCATGTTAAATCGCTCCTCAAACAGGGTCTGTCACCTAGAAGGACGAACAACAACATTCAATATTTTACATTGACATGTCTTTCCAAAACCAACAACCAAAGAACGGAGCCCGACGACTCCTGTTCATTGAGAACTCGTAGATTTCCAACCATCAGACCAACAGATACCAAAAACAGGCAGTCCGGAGACTACCAAGAGGCCATCAGACTGGAATTAACCATAGACCGGCCTACAGACCATCCCGTAGTCTCCTTGGTTCACCTTCAGGACTATTCTGACTGAGCCCACTGCCTTAGCGCCCCTTCAGATGTGTCCAAAAGGCTACCCAGTTGCAACCAGGGGCCTTTCGAGAGCAGTCCGGCCGGGTGCTCACCACACGTCCCACACCAAGGCGTCTGATCAAAAACCTCTATTATTCACCAAACAAGTCTGTGGAGCATCTGCCCGTGCGGCCTCAATGCCACCCCGTCAGATCTCCAAAGTTCTCCGTGGCATACCGACAACCAGCGAAATACAGTTAACTGTTTCAAAACCGCCGCTCAACAGCGTAATCCAAAAACACCACATCAATATACTCACATGGTGCACACAGGTATGATTGCGTGTTCTCCACTGCCCAGTTCTGAAAACCAACAAGGTCAGCTCCTGGGTTACGCCCGTAGGACCCCGGCGAGGGGTCACTAGCAGCTGGGGCTCTCTGAACATGAGAGCGGAGTTCAGCCAGAATCGTTAGTCAGTCCACCCCCTCAACCAGAGTACCCCTTTTGTTTGTCCCCTCCTACCCGTCTTACGGGAGGACGACCCCAAACGCGGAGTCCCACCAGAGTCACCAACTGATGTATTACAAAAATAATCTAAGGAGCTATACCTACCAATAGCCCCCACTTATTGTCTTACCAAATATTCAATCAGTTGGCAGTGAAGAAAAGTCAATTGTTTATTAAAATACTCTATAGAGGAGCCTCTCCGACGTTACCCAACCAGTGCGTGGAGAAGACTGACGATTCACACTCAGTACATGGCATATATACCTTCATTGTGTTACCTGAGATCACCGTACATGGAAAATTACTGGTAGGCACAGTAGCTTAAAGGAAAGACCATATATGGCACACAAAGCTCATTTAGAAGTCTGCTTCTGCTATTATTGTACACATTCCTGGGCACTCCTCTGTACCTCTAGCCTCCTCTCGCTTGCACCCGCACTAATTGCAGTGCCACTGTACAAGCATGACACATTGGACCCCCGCACCACTTGCAGTACCACTGTAGTAGCGTGAAACATTAGACAACGAGCATAGTGTTTAGCTCAGTGTATTTAAAGCACCTCTGCACCCACGTGACACATTAGAACCCGCACTATTTAGCAGTGCCTCTGAACTAGCGTGACGCATTAGACCCAGAGTATAGTTTTATTCTTCTCCCCCACCCTCTGCCTGCATCGCGACTGTACCGGCGGGGCACTCAGGCAACATCACAGACCCAGTGCACTGGTATCGCTATACAAGACAGTTGCCCCACTTGCATAATAATGTGGTCCTCCCTTGCTGTTGCACTTCCCAGTAACACAGCCCAGGACACGTCCTGTAACCTGAACACACCTTTGTAGTGATCAGTTATGGGGTTCATACGCTCCCCGCAGAGTCTCATTCACCATGAGTGCTGATCTCCTAACATCTGTTAACAAATTCCTGACTCTTGACCTACTAATAATACTTAGAGCGCACAATGCTGACGCACCCGACTTATACCCATTTTTAGGCCTTCTAGCCAGGCCTACACCTTATCCCATATTCATATATATTGAAAGAATCCTTCTCCAATATGGCCGCCTTATTAGACCTTAGGTCACAGGCCACCAGCACATGTCCGCGCATGCACATCCACCAGGATCCCTTAGTCATGGTAACACCCGGACGTGCCTCAGCGCACGTCCCAGAGCTGTAGCGTTTACTACTTAAACAACAGACTCCGGCACAGAGGCACCAGCCGGGACCACGGGGGACCACAGATAGGTTTACAGTAGAGGACACATCTAAACCAAGTAAGGCCTTGTGTGATATCTGACGCTGCTCGCCCAGTGAACTTATCTTCCTGATATAGCTCACAGCAGTGCTTTCATTTTTATTTCCAGATCGGACCTTGGATGTGTCTCTGCCCCGAGCCCCGATTTCTGCAAAAATCCCTTTAGCATTGTAAATATTGGTGCATTTTTTAACGCTTCATTTTTAACCCTTCGGTTAGCACTGTAGAATGCACCGCACCATTTGCGGTTTCTTTGCCATACTTATTCTGGTCAGTTTTTGGGTGTTTTTATCCTCCACTCAAATGCATGCCGTCAATAACAGCACGCAGCATGCCACGGACCGCTGGGTTCTCTCCCCAGCAGACCTTCAGCATGCACCAGTGCCACAACCTGACTATATAGCGCAGCCATCTGTGCACATATTCATACGCAGCGCTTTACAGGCACAGCCATTACCTTCAGACTGGAATGATAGCACAGTCACTCTCGAAAGTCGAGTTCATAAAGAGCATGCAGCACAGTATCCATGCATGCCATTCTGCATGAGCCGACTTTAGTCACCACAGTGGCCTTCCGCAAGGACAATTGCATGACACTGTTAGAAATGTCTAAGATTGCATTTTATGTTGTGAAACCATATATGTTGTGTATTGTCTCTTTCCCCACAGGAATTTTTTTGCTACTCCAAAGTGTCTGTGAGTACACCCACATTTTTTCTTTACCACACACCTTAGCGAGTGTGTAGGGATAACACTGTTTTTTTTCACGTGGCTTCTGTCACCGTTTGCCTCTCACCTTTCACCGTCGTGGTCCTGAACAAAGCCCCGTTAATTACACAGAGGGGGCTGAAACATGTAGACCGCCGCACATAAGTCAACTCATAGGTAAATTACTCCTTTAGTAGTTGCACCACACACAATTTTGAATGATACCCTGGGCCGCCAACATTAAAATGCAAAGGTAAGGATTCCCAGAGGTTTTTTTAACTGTATTATATTCACATCATATCACACTTCTGCACCCACACCTGCTCCGCTGTAATAAGGGGTAGTAGCACAACCAGGTGGCACTCGGCCGCCTGGTTGGGACCCTGGTGATGAAGCATGACACTAACCAGGTTGGTGTGTGAGGGGTCTTTTAATAGCACCTAATGGGTCCCAACTCAGGCCACAAAACAGTGACTAAAATAATTACATACACGTAGTGGGCCCGTCCACATTGTTTAAACGTAAATTACTCATTCCCCATGGTGGAGAGGTCGTCCACCTAATCCTTAAATGACCACCCAGAAAGCAGTCATTTATAAAGTCATTGGCAGGAACTGCTGTCATAATGATTCTTTTCAATTCATTTTACCGTTTGCCGCAGGACTGCTTCCTACCGACGTAGCCCTGGAGCAAACCGTATTCTATTTTTTTCAAAAAGAAATCCCCAAACTGGTTTTTATTTTGAAAAGAAAAAAAGTAATGCTCCCCTTGACTTCGTAGGTTTCTCCTATGGCTTTTGAAGCATTATAATGGTTTCAATGTTTCTTTTTTTCAATTAATATTATTATAGAGAATGGACAGAGGATGGCTTAGGAGATAAATCGAATACTTGAAAATTCTTGCTGGGTAACAGATGGTTACTTTTTTCTGTATTATGTAATGTCATAAAGCGTAACTTCCATTTTTTCTAGTCATAATCTATTTTATATTTAAATAAAGGCGGGTCGGAGATAGTGGATTTTATCTATAAGTGATTCCTTACTTGTTTCTTCTGCAGTATGAAGTCTACTCAATAGTATTAGAGTTATTATCATTATCCAACTTTTAATATTCATGATGTATTGCTATAATGAATTGTTCTTATTTTTGTTGTCTGCTCAATAAAAAAAGGTTTTACTGTCTGGCGGTAAGAAACAGTAAAAAATTACGACATGTCTGCCTATTCATATTGGGCAGGCGGACATGTAGCCATTTCTCCAATGGCCCTTTCTCCCCAGGCCATCAGAGAAGTTTGTCTATGGTGGAGACAGAGTAATCTATACTGTGACCAAACTTAAGGTCTGTCCTCAGTTAAATTTGGTGGGCAGACCTCTATATTTGTGGGGAAGGAACTCCATTGCCATTGTGAGGGAGTACTCTCTCTGCCAATATATAAATCAGGCCCAACGTACCTAAAGTCCTAGTCAGTTTAAAAAAACAGCACTCTCACCATTGACAGTGCTTTAGTGCCCATGGAACTGAACAGACCATGGGAAAAACTGACATTGGCGTCTACTGATGCAATATGAATCTGGGCCCCATGAACATCTTAATATAGTGCAATTAGGTTTACTTTTAAATCTCTGACAGCAAAAATGGATCAGACTACACAACTTGGGAGACTGAATTGGGGATTACGACTGTTGAGTCACTGAAAATCCAACTCATCATGAAACAATATTATGCCACTCAAATCTGTCTTAACATACCAAGAGATACACAGAGGGCCTCTATTGCTCCCATTCAGCACCAAATCTCTAGTCCAGTTATACCTCTGTCCCTGGAAACCAACTTCCTCAAGAATACGTAGAAGGAAGGTAATATAGTGGCAACCAGAATTGTGGAGGATGAGAGAAAGTGAGAATGAAAGAGTATTTCAGAAAGCTATATAGCGTGCACAGAGAGGAAAGACCAGGACAGAGCTCATGCACTTGAAGCTAAATGCTTAAAAAGTATACTCCGGTAAATCTCCCCCTTTCCTTCAGCACTTGGTATATTTCTATTTCGAACAAAGAACATCTCCCTAACCTCTGATAAACTTCCAACTCCCTAGTGGAACATTGTCTAACCCATTTCTTACCAATAACTTACATTACTTGCTGTTAATAAAATATGTGTCAGGACTTTCTAGAACACTCTTATCAAATGGTGTACTCTTACATACCTTTTACTACGGGAAGATCCTCAAGGTTCAATGACCAAGATGTAAACTACCATGTCCCTCCATTGAAGTATTGTTATGTTATGTTAATAACTTTTATTTGGCGCACAGCTGCCCCAGCGAAGGGACGTCCTGGCGCCTGATCAGGTACCACAACATAACAGGTCAAAGCTGAAAAGAAGAGGAATCAATTAACAGAGGCGAACAGGTGGGTTTTGATGGCGTGTCTGAAAAGAGTTAGGCTGTTTAGGGCACGAATGTGTACAGGAAGGGAATTCCATAGATCAACCGCCAGAATACGAAAAGAGCATCCTCCCATCCTACTCAGTCTGAACCTAGGCTTAATCGCCAGATGGTGAGATTCAGACCTGAGGGACCGCGTGGGGACATACGGAGAAATAAGGCCCGCAAGGGCAGGAGGGGAGGAGCTTCAGGATTTTAAATGTCAGACAGAGAGCCTTAAATTTGATTCTCTGTCTGACCGGAAGCCAATGAAGGGAGGTCAGGACAGTGGAGACGGAGCATCGTCTCGGAAGGCCCACAATGGCCCGTGCAGCAGCATTCTGCACCCGCTGAAGCCTAGTAGCCTCAGCCTGATTAACTCCAAGCAGCAGAGCACTCCCGTAGTCCAACCGAGAAAGGATAGAGGCCTGAACCACCAGTTGCTGCGTGGGAGGGTCGAAGAATTTGAGGACAGGTCTCAGTCCTCGCAGAATACCAAAGCAGGTAGCTGCTGTCTTCTTTGTATGACTGGTGAAAGAAAGGTTGGAGTCCAGCCAGACCCCCAGATTTTTAACTTCGGCCGCTGGAATGGGGGACACCCCCAATTAGGGGGGCCACCACTGGTCTCCCCAAAGTTCCACCTGCTTCCCTAAAATCAGGACCTCGGTTTTCTTAGCATTAAGCTGTAGGCAGTTGGTACGCATCCAATTAGCCACAGCTATAAGTCCTGCACGGAATCTGGGCGCATTCACCTCAGGGTCCCCACTGAGTGTCACCGCCAGCTGCGTGTCGTCGGCGTACGATGTCATGGTAAGGCCACATTGCCTGACGACAGCGGCCAGCGGTTTCACATACAGGTTGAACAGTGTGGGGCTTAAGGCAGAGCCCTGAGGGACTCCCAGAGATCCTCACTCATTGGATTCTCACAGGTAGCCAATTCGGAATATTAAGATGACCCTACGGAGGTGTCAGTTCTGAAATATCTAAAATTCAGAAAATATAATTAAAGCCATGCTTGTTTGTTTAAACACTGAGGGGTTTATTTACAAGCCCCGTGTGCCATTGCTGTGCCACTTTATTTGGTGTAGCTGCAGTACAATCAGTGCTCTATACTGCTCCATAACCACAAACTGATGAATTAGGCTGAACACATCATTTTGTAGAGCCCTGCATCGCTTTACACCTGCACCAGGTATAATGTATGCAGGATAAGCATTCCCACACAAAAAAGCTATGTAGAAGTAGTGCAGCGAAATTTACAACATTTAACTGCATCACTCTAGGACTTGACTTACAGCCCGATTCATCAAGCTAAAGTGCGCTCGCAAAGGGGCAGATTCTGAGAATCTGGCCCTTTGCGAGTGCAATTTTTGCATTTGGGATTCATCATCCCAAATGCAAAAATCGCTATTTGCGAAATCGCATATTTGCGAGGAATTGGATTTAAGGAATCTCTATTAGAGATTCCTTAAATGTAATTTATTAACCAATTTGAAATTGCGAATTCGCAATATTTGGTTGCTATTTACCACGAAGTCTGACTTCGTGGTAAATAGCGAAAAATTAGAAAAAAGCACTTTAGTGCATTTTTCTCTGTTGCATGTTACACACACACATGTCCTTTGGACATGTGTGTGCGCAACACCTGTGCAAATTTGTATTTCAGGGGTGCTACAGGGTGTCCTTTGGACACCCCGGGCACCCTTGAAATCGCTATCTTATTTGCGATTAGCTAATTGCTAATCGCAAATAAGGAATACTCCCCATTCATTCCTATGATCCTTTGGGCCCATAGGAATGAATGGGGAGTTATTCCTTATTTGCGATTAGCAATTTGCTAATCGCAAATAAGGAAGATGTAGGAATCGCAATATTTTTTCCAATTCCTACATGAATCCCGTTTTGCAAGTCCTTAATAGCGATTCCTTATGAATCGCTATTAAAGACTCGCAAAACGGGTCTTTGATGAATCTAGCTGTTAATCAATATCCTTAATCTTGATAAGATCAGGTGTGAGGGTTAACACAGGGTTTTTATAATGGGACTCATCTAAGTGTTCTGACGCATTGCTGGAGTTGCATCAGTTTTTCAACCAACTTCAGTAATGCATCACTTTGCACCAACAGATGTATCTGAATTTCTGATGCACCTTCTAAATCCCTGAGCCATGAAACCCTTTATTGTAAATACAGCACATACATGGTATTGCAAGGACATCTGAAGCAGGCGCAAATAAACTGCCACATCGATGCCAATGCATCAGTTTTTTGCAAATGAGGCCCTTAGGGACTTATTTACAAGCCCCTTGAGCCACAGGTGTGTCACTTTTTATATGGGAAAATGTGATGCACTAGCGGAGCAAGAGGTATTAGCGGGCACTTGACATTTCCCCGGTGGACCACCAGGGTAGAGGCCAGTTTTGGACCCCTGGGGGCCGTTTTTGTATGCATAGATGCAATATCGGTCCTCTGTAACAAAAGCAGCAGTGGCCGAGCTGTTTGACAGGGCCGGTTTTGGTTCTAAGTCCGTCCAGTGGGACTTTCTGTTGTTTTTTTGTATTGTGCCCCCTATTAAAGTAGTGATCAGAATAGGAATTAACTAGGTGTCTGACTATCAATATTAAATCTCTTTTTGTATTTCTTTAAACTAAGATTAGATATTGTATTACTATGTTGTGAAATCAAAGTAAATTAGTGCAGTGCATCCTTATTTATGTTCAAACATCTAGCTACAAATGGACTTTATGTTGAGCTGAACAGCATAGAAAAAGGCCCTGCAGTAGATGCAGAAAGGGCTGGAAGATGAAGCTTTTGTTCTGAATAATCCTGAAATGTGTGAACAACTAGTAAAAGCAGAAAAAATACAGAAAAAGGACACATTTAACTGCTGAATGGTCAGAAATCACGAAAATATATAATACTCAATGCTTGGAATATTGGTGTGCCACATATATTTGCTGCTGAATTTACTTCAATTGTGCTAATATTTTGCGTTTTATACAGTGCATCCTACAGCTACTAAGCACCCTAACACAAAGATGTTATAACTACATATTTTAATAAAACTCGAGGTATCAACCATTGGCGGATAAAAATCTTTACTCTTCCAGAATTCAAGCCCGCTGCATTCTGGATCTCTTCAGAACTGCAAATTTCAAATTTCAGCAGGAAGTTTGTACGTGCATAGCCCTCTTACGAATCATTTATGAAGTTTGCACACTTGAGTGGATAAGCTTGTTTTAAGGCACACCCAATGTTGACCTATGGGAAAGATAGGCCTTGCAGTAGTGAAAAATGAATGTAATTGTTTTTCCATACAAGTGATAGAGCGCTGGTTCACCTGCCCAGACTTTTACCATACCCACCTGGGCCCATAAACACATACACACTTTGAACAGGTAAACTTACGCTATACCAATGATTTACTTTTAACCTTTGAGGATCCATACCTTGAATTACCAAACCTTGTCACCGGTACCTAGAGTCCTTAGGGATCAAGGGGTTAGCAAGAAAATAGGTAGTAAATAAACATTTACTACCACAGACTTGGTAAAGATTTAAACGCTTTATCTAAATATTTTCTTAAATGTTAGAGTACATACTAAATCAATCAGAGCTTGATCAATTTGAAAGAATAAAATTAAAGCAAGATGATGTGAAAATATCATGGAATGTTCTTTAAGCATTGAAACATAGGAAGGGTAAGAAGAGGGAAACAGCACAATGACATACCCATGCAGCTTTAATATTTACCTAGAATGGTGTGAAGACCAACCCTGGCCACAGTCTGGGATAAAGGACAGGACCCCCGATAGTGCAGGTGCCAACAGGATAGAACAGAAGCAGACCAGAATCAGGATAAGTAAGGACCAAATTGGATCAGGACAGGACCACCACAAGTCAGGACTGGCACCCACAGTTAAAGTTCAAAGCCAGCGTCACACCCCTCTCTGCAGCTAACAGTCATACCCCGAATGGGTTAGCAAATCTTCTGCTTCAGGAACCCCGATTGGGTTATCGATCTCCTTCCCAGAACCCCGATTGGGTTATCGAATCTTCTGACAGAGTGCTCCGCCAGCACCTCTGCTCCCGAATCTTCTGACAGAGTGCTCCGCCAGCCCCTCTGCTCTTGATCGCCTTTTGAGTGTGTTGGGTCAGTGACAGGTCAGCTATTCGGATAAGTCGGACAATCGAATTAGCTAAGCCTACCTTCGTTATACCATTTTCCAGGGCATTGTACCACCCCCATATGTTGCAAATGTGTGAATTCCCTCAATTTGATTGGTCAAAAGAAGAGGAGAGGTCATCACACCAAACCAGTTATGAGGTCAACCTCTTCAATATTCAGATTTATGTTCCCGCCCAATATTTTATTTTCCCATGCACTTTTATTCCATCGGCAGTGAATGTATCAATAAGAACTACAATGTAATATAACAATTCGGTTCAGCTTCCTCTCCAAGGGTCAAGAGGTAAGGTTCCCAAGAACATCTTCTAGCAAGTCAGGAGTTGGCCGGCTTTCAATTTCATTGCTTGTGGACTCTTGAGCTCTTCTGCGCAGTCGCAGGATTGAAAGATGGTGTGCAGCAAGATTACATCAGGCTCAAATACGAGCCAATAGCTTAGTAAAAGAGAAACAGTTTTAGAACAAAGAATAAATGATTGCACTGCATACCATTTATCTCGACTCTATTATGTTAACTACAGCATTAAGGATTAAGCAGAACAAACAACTTAGTAAAAGCAATAGTGCAAGCGTTAGCACTTTAACACACAGAGTAGCCATCTTAGTTCTAGTGTGCAGAAGCAAGAATTTCTCACCAAGAAGAGATTACGTCATGTCACGTGAGTGTGACAGACGCATGCGCAGAAACGTTCCCGCGTTGCGGCGGGAATTTTAATGCATTTGAGTTACTGTTATTAAAATGCACATAGAAAAGCTTCCCCTAGATACTAGAAATGTTGTGTTTTGCATCGGTGATAATACAAAACATGTTGGTTAATACATAACTCATTATTTTGAGAGGGTTGAGTCCAAGCAAGGCGCTTTACGAGCGAAACCTTGCTCCATCACAAGGACATGTAAAAGTTAAAAGTGCTTGTCCAATTTGTTCAATACGCTAAACCTGCACTTGCGGCTACCTAGGACCCACTTTCTGGTGCCCTATATATATTAAAAAGGAAAGTTTGGGCCTGGCAAGATGGTTAAATTACCAGGTTCAAATGGCAGTTCAAAACTGCAGACAGGCTCTGCAATGGCAGGCCTGAGATATGTTTAAAAGGGCACACTAGTTGGCATAATCAGTGCTGCAGGCCCACTAGTACTATTTAATTTACATATGGGCACATATAGTGTAGTTTACTAGAGTCTTATAAGTAAATTAAATTGCAAATTGTCAATAAGCCTATGATACCACATTTTAAGGAGAAAACATATGTACTTTAGAACTGGTTAGCAAAAATGACTTTAGCAAAAAGAGGAGGAAGAAGGCAAAATGGTTCGGGGTGACCCTTCAAAAAGAGCTATTTGCAACAACACCAGTAAGGCACAACTATTAATAGAAAAGCTTTACCGTTCAAACTGAATGGGTAGAGGCATAGTATTGATGGACCAGGAGTCGTATCAAAATGTGCTTCAATGGCCCAATGCCTGCAGTTTGTCAAGTGAGTTCATTTAACCCAATATTTTCTGAGTTAGACTTGATTTTTAGACAGCAGAACCTGGAGAGAGTGAGCATGGTTTACCTGTTTCTCAGCTGTGCTGTCAATAATAACACTTATTCTTTTCTCTGCAAACACATTCTGGGTAATCAACGAGTTTACTGTTTTTTTCGCCCCTGCCTACTTATAGACCAGTGACATTTGTTGTTGCTTTGACAATAGCAAACTATCTCTGAGAGATATTGGGTTAAATGAATACACTTTACACACTGCAGGCCCCAAAAACAAGCCACAGGCTTTCAGCTGAGCCAGTGAAGCCCATCATGATTCAGCCCTAAACTATCAAGTACTTTGTACTTCTAAGTTCAAAGTTTGTAAGCGTAAATTCAAAATCCAAAATCAAAATTGCCATAAGATACAAATTCAACTCCAGAGGGAAGTAGAGCCATCTATGAGTTGGTGCCAAAAATATAATTGGTGTCTGTGCGCATGTAAGCAGGGAAGGAGAACCTTATGAAAGTCTGCTGGCTGGAGGTACTGCAGAATAAGATTTGCTAATTGCTACACTTAAGACCATAACAAGTAAAATTTAGATTAATAGGCAACATGAAGCCAATTAAGAAAGTCACAAATAAAGAGGAGCAAATATAGACTATTTGAGAACACAAAATAGAGGGGCGGCTACATGTAAAATCGATTGAAATGGCAAAAGTGCCTACAGAGGAGTGCCAAAACAGAGACCAGCAGCAATTATATTGGTGGAGTACAGGAAATGCTGGAAGAAGATTTGTTATTCAGCCAGGTGGAACATGTCTGAAATGTTTAGCATTATACAGTAGAAGCCAAAATCAATGTGTAAACAAGGCCGTTTGTTTACGAGAGTCATGTAATACGAATCAAAGATTCCACTCATGTTAAAGGCAGTTACCATAGGTACAAAAGAAAATAGACACAATGACATTTAAATGGCTGAATTAAAGGCAGTGAAGCAGCCTAAGAAATCAAAGCTTTTTGGATGGATTGAGTCTATGCAAATGTGAGAGCATCCACCCTTCAACCTCCAATAAACGGGCAGAAAAGCATGCAAGGTGGAAATTTGAAAAAAAGACTCAAATAGAAATCCCACAGCAAACATTAGGATTAACGGCATCACCTCTTCATATTTTGCCCTACACCAAGGTACAAGACTAGGATGTCTTCTCTCACCCTTGCTCTTTTTAATTACTATTGACCCCTCATTTAAATTACTTAATGCGGATACAGGAATCAAAGTTCTCCAATTTGGGTACAATATATGTAAAACAGCAGCATACTCGCATGACATACATATTTTTTCAGAGGATGTCGAAGCTGCAATCCCTTCTATCATCAGCATTATCCGTTCTTTCTCTGAGGTCTCTGTATATACCTTAAATAAGGACCAAACAGAAGTATTTCCTTTGAATCCACTTTGTCTTCCTTCCCACTTATGTGACTCAGGCCTTACGTGGCAATCCACACATCTTAAATATCTGGGGATATGGTTTGGTAAAAATCTAACTGCCACATTACTTTCTAATGAATCACGCATTTTTGCCAACGTTAGAGATCTCCTGAAAGCCTGTTCATCCAAATTTATCTCATTGTGGGGTAGGCTCCAGACACTCAAAATGATGATCACCTCGGTAGTAAATTTCTTGTCATCCATGATTTCTCCAAAACCTTGCCCCTCCTTTTTCAAGGAATTGGATAAACTCACCGCCAAATTTTTTTGGAATGATAAGAGAGCAAGGATTTCCTACAAATCCTTCAGAAAGAAAGTTGCATGAGGGGTATGTAATCTTCAAAACTGGAATCTGTACTAATCAGCTTTTCTAGCTGCCCAAGGTTCTGTCTGGTTCCTCCCGGACTCACAAAATACCCCACAACGGATATATGTGGAATGTGAGCTATCGGCTCCTTTTAGCACATCTTACTTTATTACAATTTTCAAATTTAGCCTGCCACGCTCTCACTGCATTCTTGACGATACTGTAAGTACATTAAAAAAATAGACAAACGCTTTCCGGAGTCCATTCATAACTCTAGATGGACGTCATTGTGGTTTAATCCTAAAGTTAATCCTAAAGTTGCTCCTACCATTGCAACTGTGTGGGCCTCCATAGGCGTCATGTTAATAAGAGATCTTTATGATAATAATAATGGCCCATCCTCTTTTTCAGACCAGCCAGAAAGTACAATCTCTCCAATTTGGACTTTTACAGCTTTCTAAAAATCAAGGTTAGACTCTCCAAAATTAACTTCTCTGCAAAATAGATTTTATTCATGCATCTTCCCTGCTGGCAACACTCTGGACATATTGCCTCCAAAATTTACAAGTTCCTCTCCGACCCTCAGCCTTCACAAGACTCAATTATTTGCACGCCTAAAACATGGCATAGGACTGGCAAACTCTCCTCGAGTAATAAAATGGCCCCATCTTTTATTCAATTTAAATTATTTACGATAAATCTCTTGCATTGGACCCTAGCTCATTTGTATGAATTGAATCTATGAGAAAACCATAAATGCTGGAATTTTACCCAGGAACCTTGCCCACACCAACATATGTTCTTTGACTGCTAGTTGCTAGACTCATTCTAGTTACAGATACAAAACCATTTGTCTTTACTCTTAAATACACCAATTACCCTATCTTTCTCTATGGTAACCCAGGGCCTCTGGGCTTCATTTACTCCACAACCCCTAGGCGCCAATGAAATGGTACAGCTAGACCTACTCCTAACCATTGCACTTAATGTCATCCCCTCAGAGTGCAAATCCTTCATCCATCTATCACTTTACACATGGGGGGCATTGGTTTTATGTCTCCGAGGTGCACACATGTTACAAATTAAGAATCAATCGGTGCCACAAATCTTTAGCACAATATGGCGATCCCTGGATAAATACAATAAACTAAGTACCCAAGGTCTTGTAGCTCAACCTATAACTGAGTCTTTCCCTAAGTCTTCTTAATCATGTTTATGAAGCAGATATCACACCCTCCTCCCCCTTCCCCTCTCTCCTGTACTCCTCTTCCTACCCCTTTCCATGTTTGTCGTTTATTGGTATACAGACAATACAATAATGTCATATTCCTTTGAGTGGAATTTACCTATTAAATTCCGTTCAGACAAGTTACAATACCTTTGTGCCAATAGCTAGCATGTAAAGTTGAATACTACACAATTAAGGTTAGAAGGTGTAGTTTATTAAAGGAACACAGGAGCAAGGTAGGGAACAACCTACACAGGACTTCTTTATCAGCAACTACCATAGTTGCTAGGGAGGGGAAACTAGGATACAATAGAATACAGGAAACATTCTGAAAAGAATTAAAGGGACAACATAACACATCTTCCCCTTTATAAATAAAGGAAGAAAAAGAAAAAAAAAAACAATCAGCAAACAAAGTCTTCTAGCCACTTGGGTTTTGAGCAAATGCGTTTCCGGTTCACAAATACATCACTGCTACAAGAAGGTTCATTAACAGATGTAGAATTAAAATCATGATTAAGTGGAATGGAATCAAACGAAGCAGGAACACTAGAGGAAGGAACTGACACATCCATATTGGAAGGAGGATCTACTACATCTACATTGGGAGGGAAATCAATTACATCGGAAGAGGGAGGATTGGAATTGGAGGAAAGATTTTCAGATACACTAAAACCACCATGATCCTCACAAGGAATAGAATTAGGAGTGGTAGTAAGTGAAAATTCAGGAGAATTAACAGAGTCTTTTGTTAAATTATTTTTGCCTCTGTAGATTGCAATTCTTTTAAGATTCCAGACTTTACCATCGCTAAGAAAGACGGCATTGCGAAGAATCTTCTTAACCATAAGGGGTTCCGAAAATTGAGAATCTCCCTTACGGACTTTCCAGGGTTTCTTCACCTTAACCCACATACCAACATTAACATCTGCAGTGCTAGAGCAACATTTCTTATCAAAATTCCTCTTATACTCTAAGTGCTTATCAATGACATTAGTTCTAACTTTACTCATACATATGTCTAAACAGGATTTTTTGTGTAACCATTTGGGATTACATTTAGTTCGGGCAACACGACCTCTCATGATTTCAAAGGGTGACATTTTTAACGCATCATGAATATTGGTTCTATAGGACCAGACAGCTTTGAAAGCTGAAGTTTCCCAATCCTCACCGTTTTGCACAGCTATCTGTATGGCATTCTTCAGGACTCTGTTGAACCTTTCGCAAAGTCCATTACCACTCGGGTTGTAAAGAGAGGTAGTCTTATGAATGATACCCACACGCTCAAAGTAAGATTTAGTTAATTTGGAAGTGAATTGAACGCCATTATCACTAATTACCTGGTTGGGAAGGCCTTCTTCAATAAAAACCCTGTCAATAAAATTTAAAACAGATGAAGAATCAATTTTGTCCACAATAGTGATATTAGGCCATCTAGAAAACACATCAATCATGGAGATTATGAATTTGTGATCCTCTCCGATTGGTCCCATAATGTCAATGGCAACAGTATGCCAAGGACCCTCTGGAACCAAAGGTTCACACATGTCGGGTTTAAGCGTGTTGAGTACTTTATCAGAATTGGCACAAGTAACGCATTCCCGAACAATTCTCTCTGTAAGGACATCAATACCTGGCCACCAATACCACTGTTTAACATTTTGTTTGGTTTTTACAATGCCACAATGATCTTTGTGACACAAATCAATAATGCTATTTATTAAAGATGAAGGAGGAATAGCTCTATCACCTCTAAAAATAGTATCGTCACAAACAGTTAGCTCATTTCTAACCTCCCAATAGGGCTTAAAATCGGATGACAGATCTTTTTTTTCTGTCCAACCTTCCCGAATGAAAGAGATAACAGAAATTAAAATTTTATCTTTAAGATAATCATCCTTCCACAACTTTTTATCAATACAAAAAGGGTTACTATCAAGAATATAAGCAATGTGAAGGGAATCCCACTCATTCACCTCACATTCTTGTAGGTCAGTGGGCATCCGGGAGAGAAAGTCAGCGATAACATTGCTTTTACCAGGTAGATATTCAATTTTGACGATAAAATCTTGTAACCGCATCGACATTCTCGCTATCCTAGCAGTAGCATTGTAAAGGCCTTCAGTAGAAAGGAGTTTGGTGAGGGGTTTATGGTCTGACCGCACTATACATTCCTTTCCCCATACGAAACTGCGAAAGTGCTCAAGAGCCCAGACTACAGCTAAAGTTTCCTTCTCAATAACTGAGAATTTACTCTCCGGAACGGAAAGTGCTCTTGACGCAAATGCAACAATGCGTTCTTTACCTGAGCTGTCGATCTGAGACAAAACACTTCCCAGGCCTTTGTTGCTAGCATCAACTGTGACCACAGAGTTTAGATCTAAATCAAAAGGGCATAACACAGGAGCATTAATGATGTCTAGCTTGATATTATTGAACTCATCTTCACATGAAGGAGACCAATCAAATTTTACTTTGCTTTTTAAAAGTTGTCTAATGTTGAAAACTTTGCTTGAGAAATTCTTAACAAATTTAGAATAGAATTCCACCATTCCCAGAAATGATCTTACATCATCTCTACTGGTGGGAGGAGGAGCATCTTTTATGGCATCAACCAATTTAGGTTTGGTTGAAACACCATCACAACATAAAACATGTCCAAGATAAGTCACAGACTTGACTGCAAAATTGCATTTAGAAAATTCAATAGTTAAACCTTTTTTTTCAAGAATGCCTAAAACCTCTTCTAGAATGGTATTATGTTCATCTTTGTCTTTACCGTAGACGAGAATATCATCCTGAAAGAACTTAACTTTAGGATGTTTCCCAAACAGTTGGTGCATGATGCGCTGGAAAATGGCAGCAGCAGATGCCAAACCAAATGGCATGCGTTTAAATTGGAAGCACCCCATGGGAGTGATAAACGCAGTAAGTTGTCTACTCTCGGTGTCTAGGGAAATCTGATGATATGCTGAGGATAAGTCTATTGTAGAAAATAACATAGCACCATCAACTAAAGACAACATTTCATTAATTTTAGGTAAGGGAAATTTGTCTACGACAATATTTTCGTTCAAATGGCGGAGATCAACGCAAAGACGGATTTTGCCATTGGCACGCCTTGCGATAACCACTGGCGAAATCCAATTAGAAGACTCTATTGGTTCAATAATGTCTTCTTTGACAAGTTTTTCTAGTTCTTTTTCAACATCGCCACAAACCAGAATAGGAATATTTCTGGCTTTAAAGATTTTAGGGTTGGCATTATCTTTCAATACGATGTGGTGAGAAAAACCTAGAAAATTGCCGATTTTACCACTAAACACTTTAGGAAATTTTTTAAGCATGGAATCTCCAATCTCAGTTCCCTCATTAATAACTAAAACAGGATCTGGACTGTTAGGGTTTAAAACGATGTCTAAATCCCACTGATCTCTCCATCCTAGAACAGAAGGTCCAACTTTAGCAACATACAATTTGCACAAGGATTCTCTCCCTTTGAACTTGAATTTTAAAGGTTTGTAACCAATTACATCGATCTTACCACCGGAAAATCCTTCAGCAGAGATGTCAGGAGAATAAAGATAATTTCCTAAATAACGTGCAAATTTAGAATTCCAGACATTTTCATTAATGATGGTATACGGGGAACCAGAGTCAGCATATATATATCAATAGGAACCCCACCAATAAGCATATTACAAATAGGCTTCTTCAGGACATTTCTTTTGCCTGAATCATTAATATTAAAAATGTAAACTTTCTCAAGAGGTTTAGTAATGCAAATATCATTCATAGAACAAGGTGTAATACTCTTCACACAATCATCATCAACATAACAAAGCATAACTTTGTTACTTAAATCCTCTTCATCATCAGAGGATGAGTCATAAACAATTTTAACTTTTTTGCTTTTCAGTCTATTGCAAGCCCTGGAGTAATGTCCAATTAAACTGCAATTTGAACATTTTTCTTTCATTGCCGGACAAAGCTTGTAATTAGCTAAGTGCGAACTGCTCCCACAACGAAAGCATTTTAAATTATCACTCCTTTTAAATTCAGAAGGTTTGTTTTTAGATTGAAGCCTTTGTTTGTAGTTGGATTTTCCTTGAACTTTTGAAACAGTTTGATCACCAGTAGTTTTAGATTCGGAAATAGCCTTTTCTTCATTTTTGATTGCTTTCGCGCTGCGACCAGAAAGTTCTGCCTTTCTAACAATGGCTAAAATATCTTTGAGGTCTGAGTCTCCATTTATCCAAAGTCTGTCCTGAATGGAAGGATCAGAAGCGTGCATAACTACTTGGTCTCTAATAAATTGGTAACGGTCTCCTTTAGTTTTCAAAAGACGCATGTAGAACAAGGATATTTAAAGTCTCCGAAAATTAAAGGAAAGTCAAAATGTAGCAGAATTGGCAAAAGCGTAATAAATAGCAGCCGCTAGAGTTTATTTTGCCGAGGTGCGCCGAGGTGCGCAGAGTAAACAAGGAAAGAATTACTCACGAAGTTCCTTGGGGGTTTACTCATGAAGTGTTTATCAAGGCTTGTTATAAACGACGATAAACTGGAAACAGCTTGAAATTTGTGTTGTAATCCTTGATGAATTCTTCTTGAAATACTTTTTCCAATTATAAACGGAAAATGTTGAAAAAGGGTTCTTTAGATTCCTGGTGTTCCTTGAAGCCAAGTCGCCAAAATTGTAAAGTTGAATACTACACAATTAAGGTTAGAAGGTATAGTTTATTAAAGGAACACAGGAGCAAGGTAGGGAACAACCTACACAGGACTTCTTTATCAGCAACTACCATAGTTGCTAGGGAGGGGAAACTAGGATACAATAGAATACAGGAAACATTCTGAAAAGAATTAAAGGGACAACATAACATAGCATTCTCTTCTAAAATACTGAAGGCACTGTTTAAATTATAGTTCTGGTCCTGGATTGTCCTTATATATTCAGTAATCATCAGCATTGCATGTAAACCATTGGCATTTTATGTGTATCCTGCACATCATTATCTTTGACTGTATCGCAATATTGTCTGAATGCATGCCTTTTCTCTTAAATTAATAAACTACTTTGAAATAAGGAAAAAAAAGAAATACGACTCGTATGTCTACTTTTAAAAAGTGTGCATGAAAAGTTAAAGAGCTGTTGATTAAGGAGAAGGGAAGTGTACACGAATTGAGAAGCAAAGGACGAGGACAGGAATGTCAATGGGCAGTGGTGTAAAGGAAGAAACTCCACTATCCTGTGAAGCAGAAAAGAACTAACTTGAAAGCAACCGAAGGATCCCAAGGTAGAGCAGACACTGAATAAAGCCCTAGCGGAACTTACCTTAAAAAACAAATCAGATCTGCATGCTCATTTGGAGAAAAACCTTGACACAATGGTAAAATGAGTGCAACTTAAGGGATACCAGCCGTCCTCAACGAACAGACAGGGTTTACTGAGTTATTGCCATACCTGTTGGAGCTGGGGATGGACTATTCACCCATGTTGGAACAAATCGTGCTCCTCGTCCCCAAGCCTTTAGTGGAGAAGTGTGGCTCAATGATTGGAGCGGCAGACCCTGATGCAGAAGTCTAGTCCGGGACCAGGGTTCAATTCCCCGCCTCGCGGGTCTTGGGCTCAAAATTCCACGGACCTGATAATTCTCGCCTCGGTGCCTATTCCAATCATGGATTCCCACTCTGCCACTCTCCACAACGGTCCCCACAACGCTAAGGATGCCTGGCCTCCACCTTGGGGGTGCCCAGGAGTGGACGCCTCACAGGGAAAGTCAGGATTGGTTCCACAGCGTTATTCGTACAAGCACCTTGAGACCCTTGTGGGTGAGTAGTGCGCTATACAAGTATCAATTTACAGGGAAAAGTCGTGTCTGCTCGTGTTTGTAGCATCGCGCTCTAGTGTTCACGCTACATAATGACGTAGCGTGAAGGGCGACGATCTCGGATCGCGCTAGAAACGCGGGATTCGAGTGTAGGAGCCTGAGCAGAGTGCAAGTAGCTCGGCGCTCTCTGTGGGAGAATTATATACTTAATAAATATCGAGGTTAAACAACCCCCAATTGTCCTGTCATCATTCCAAGGACTTGCATCATTACAGTGGTGACGAGGCTGGGACCTGCAAACAGAAGAAAGAAGCATTGGCAAGGACAAGGAAGTAAGGACCAACAGTGTAAAGCAAGGCAGGGCCCACGTGTGAGGGAGCAGGAACACCACAGAGAGCGTGGCAGCAGCGACGGGACGCGCACCAGGGCAGAGTGCAGACTGCACAACCAGGTACAGGGGCAACCATCCCCCAGGCTCAGAGGGAGGATAAATCCCGGGAACACCAAGCAGGACAAAAGAAGGAACGTGGCATAGCAGAAGGACTGGCGCCCGCAGACACCCAGCCAATAAGGAACATACAGGCTGGGAGAAGCACCAGAAGCAGGACCCTCGAACAGGGCAGGGGCCCTGGCAAATTTGTCAACCCGAAGAATCCATGGGAGGAACTATCCATTGATATTTTGGGACCCATTCTGGATGACCAAGGAACTCAAAAATATCTATGTGCCATGGTGGACAGGTACTCCAAGTGGTCGGAAGTGCACATTCAAGAGGAAATGGACACTGAAACGATACTCAAGTTCCTCACTGCGACCTTCCTCAGGGAAGGCATTCCTAAGTCGATATTAAGTGACAACGGCCCACAGTTTACATCAGAGAAATGGCTTAGATAAATGGAGAGGAATGGGATCACATCTAAGCATAAATCCATATATCATTCGGCTGGAAATGGACAGGTAGAACGCTTCAACAGAGTGCTGAAGGGGTCCATCCAAGCAGCGATCATGATGGGAAAATACTGGGAAAAGGAGGTCCTAAATATGATATGGGCATACCGCATCACCCTGACCAGCACGGGGTACAGCCCTTTCCAGATTCTAAGAAGTAGAGACCGTTTCACAAAGGATAACTTAGCATGGAAGGAGAAGACTGTAACCAGTAAATGGTCCCCCGCAGTGGTGCAGCACAATCTAGAGAGAGCTCAAACAATTTATATGGAACATTATAACAAAAGGAAGAATGTGAAAGAAACATTTCTGGAGGAAGGAGAATGGGCCAGGGTCAGGTTGGCTACCTTACAGAAGAAAGGAGACAGCAAATACAGCCGACCCTTACAAGTAAAAGAGGTATACGACCGAGCGGCGTTGCTCAGCGACGGCAATATGTAGTCACAGGATCACATGTCCTGGTGCAATAAGATCTTACAATGGATCCCTGAAGTCTAGGAACAAGGGGCAACAGGTCGGAGGACACTGGAGAATGACAGTATGGCCCAGGAAGGAGAAGAAAGCACGGAGATGGCGGAACCGGAAATGGAACAAACAGACAGCGGGAGTCCAAGAGCAGAGGTACCAACACGGGAAGGGAGAGAGACTCCTGGCAGAGAGAGATCAGGTATCCAAGGAGGTAGAGAGAGTGGGCCTACAATGATCAGTACGAGAGAAGAGACTTCCACCCTGGTAAGACGGACCAGGGGGGGCAGATTGATTGTGAGGCCCTCTAGGTACCGAGACTTTGAGATGGGGGAAGAAATGTAAGCAACTTTATAGAGACTGCCTCTTTTCATGTTTGAAATAAAAGGGGTAGATATGTAGCATCGAGGTCTTGTGTTCACGCTATTTGATGATGTAGAGTGAAGGGCGGCGATCTCGGTTCGCGCTAGAAACGCAGAATTCGAATGTAGGAGCCCGAGCAGAGTGCAAGTAGCTCGGCGCTCTCTGTGGGAGAATTATGTACTTAATAAATATTGAGGTTAAACAACCCCCAGTTGTCATGTCATCATTCCAGGGACTTGCATCATTACAGTGTTGAGTGGTGAAACATTTAAGTATTTGTTAACATTACTCAGAGATAGGATTTAAGATGTTGAAATATTTCTGTCTGCATACTGGGGAATGTCAATAATGCTGTTCATATGTATCCCTTAGATTACGGTATTTCCTTATATAACAAAAGCTTATCCAATAGGGAAACAAAGTGTTCGAATGAATATAGAACAATTTTTTTTTAAATTGCTTCAAATCATTTACCATTTCAAGGTGCTTTTCATTGTTATCTATTAATTATTTTTATATTTGTTTCACCTTGTTTACAATCATCAGTTTTTAAAATATATTATAAAGATGCTGGCTGCAAGGAACACTCACGCAAGGGTTGTCCAAACGATGCACAACCCATATTTTTTAAGGTTTGTCTTACACCCAGCTCTCGTGTGAACACAAACCATTGACGTCAGATGTGTGTAATAGGTTTAAGCACTTGTCCTTTGGCCAGTCCCTACCTCTGCACCCGGTGCGTAAATATCCATCTCGATATTAACGTCATATGTGTGTAGCGGAGATGTGGCATTTTGCCACTCCCTATGCAAAGCACATGCCTGGGCATAACCCACTACACACGCCATTATGTGCTGTATAAGAGGTGTGGGTATTTGTCCGAGGCTGGGGCAGACTCTGTACTCACCCATGTGTACACCCCATTGAACTTACACTTAAGATATGGCTTTCAGCACAATCCTGTCTGAGCCCTGATATGGACTTTACTCTTGAAACACAATCAGTGTTGGTCACAGTGCCTTATCACAGGCTAGGCCCTTCACGGTGAACTCATGTGGACATCAACTTACATGAATAGACTTTGGCCATGCACAGAAGGGGGTCCAAACACGACCTTCATATTCTTTTTTAAGTTCAAGAAAATTTTATTGATAATGATAAGAAAGAAAACCAGGTGTCAAAACAAAGTACAATGTGATAGCAAGTTAAAGACTCTGAGCAGAATAATACAATCATACAAATGCAAACATTATAATAAAAGAAATCTGGGTACAAGAGGAGAGAAAAGGAAAAGGCAAAGAGAAACACATGAAGGATAAAATATGAAAAGCATGAAAACATTGGAGAGCATTAAAACAAAATGGTACAATGAAGGATAAGTGGAATGTTTCGAGCGACTAAGGAGGTTTAGGAACTTCCTGTTGTGGAGGCGGAGGGTGAAACAAGCGTTTACTACATGAGTCCAGATAAAGTGTGACGGGAGTCCATAAGTCCATGCGTTTAGTAGCCATACATGCCGGAAAAACATGAGCAGTATCGAGTCTATGGTTATGGCACACATTAAACCACCACGCCTTGAAAGAAATTTTGGAGAAGTCTTTCCAGTTGACCGTTATTTGTTGGAAGGCAGCGGCAAGTAATAGGTCAACAATCTGAGGTTTTAGATCAACATCATCCCAGCAAGGGGAGAGGCTACCCGTAAAAACATGTGTGTGAGAAAAAGGGATAGAAGTGTGGAAGATCAAATTAATTTGAGCCCAAACCTGTAGCCAGAAATTATGAACATGAGTGCATAAAAATAACATGTGAAATAAATTAGCTTGTGAGGACGAACAAGACCAGCATGCGTGGGGAGTATTAGGAAAACGTTTGTGAAGGTCATAAGGAGTAAAGAGGAGTCTGTTGTAGATAAAAAACAAAGTCTGAGTGAGGGTTGCTGCTCTGGAAGATTTGCGAAGTTTGGTCCATATTTTGTCCAAAAAGGAAACCGACCAAGAGACAGACAAATCATGCTCCCAGGACTCTTCTACTTTAGATTTAGGTCTTGGAGTCTCACCAGTGTGAAGGTATTTATAAATAGCAGTAGGTTTTGGTGTAGTGCATAAGAAGGAATGAAGTGTGGAAGTGGGAGTGGATGAAGCAGGAGGAGGGTTGGGCTGGGAGAGGTCATTGTAATTCGTTAGGACTGTGTCTTTAAGCAATTGGTATTTGCGTGCAAAGGAAGTGGGTAGGTCATAGAGGGAGCGAAGAGCGTCAAAAGATAAGAAAGAGGAGTGAGAAAAGAGTTGGGAAATCCACTGCAGACCGCGGGTATGCCAAGATTTCCAAAAAAAGGGTCTATTGCGGATGAGTAGGGAAGTGTTATGCCATATGGGGGAGGAGAGGAAATCAGCAATGGTAGTAGGAGGTGAGTGTGTGAAGAAGAGGAGTAATTTAGTGGTATACTTATGAATCGGAGTAGAAATAGAAGTGGGTTTGCGAGAAAAGGAGAGGTATTCAGCAAAGGAGAAGGGAGAAAGAAGGAGGCGTTCAAATTTGGCCCACAGAGGACATGGGGTGTCAGGATCTTGTAGCCAAAAAGAGGCTTGCCTCAATTGGAATGCCTTGTGGTAGGCTGGGAAGTCAGGAAAGTTAACCCCACCTTCTGACTTAGGACGAATTAGACGTTGTAGAGACATTCGTGGCTTCTTCTTATTCCAAAGAAAGGACATCAGAATAGAGTTGATCTTTTTGAAAAATTTGGAGGGGACCGGGACCGGGATATTGGAGAGGGTGTAGAGAACAATGGGAGACAACATCATTTTAATAGTGTCAAGGCGACCCCACCAGGATAGGTAAAGAGGATGCCATTTGGATGTGAGATCCGTTAATTTTTTAATACATTTGGACATGCACAAGGAAACAGTGTCCGGGATGGTGGGGGTAATATGCATTCCCAGGTACTTGATATCGGAAGGTTTCCACGTGAAATTAGAGGCGGCAAAATCGGGTTTGAATGTGAATTTAGTCAAGGGGAGGATCTCGCATTTGTCATTATTGAGTTTATAACCAGATATTTGGGAATAAGCACGAACTTCATTGAGAAAGGCAGGAATGGAAACGGAGGAGTTGGAGACAAATAGCAAAATGTCATCTGCATAAGCAGCTAGTTTGATGTGGGTGTCTGACAATTGAAAACCATGGATAGAGGGATTTTGACGGAGTTTGGAAAGGAAGGGTTCTAGAGCCAAATTAAAGAGAAAGGGGACAGGGGGCAGCCTTGGCGAACACCTCTTTTTAAATCAAAAAAGGAAGATATTTGACCGTTGGCAAAAACCGCTGCGCGTGGGTGAGAATAAAGTAGTGAGATTAAGGATATGAAATTAGGACCGAAACCAAACCAACGGAGGGTGTGAAATAGATAGGTCCATTCGACCCTATCAAACGCCTTTTCGGCATCCAGAGCAATGGCTGCAAGGGGATGGGGTAAAAGGCGAGATTTAGAAAGAATATTAAAGAGAAGTCTGGTGTTATCAGTTGTAAAACGACCTTTGACAAAGCCCGACTGTTCTTCACCCAATAGGTCAGGAAGAAGAAGGTCGAGACGTGCCGCAAGAGACTTTGCAAAAATGTTATAATCAATATTGACCAAAGAGATTGGCCTGTAGTTTTTGCAGTGTTGAGGATCCTTCCCTTCCTTGGGTATGAGGCAGATATGGGCGTCTGAAAAAGAGCCTGAAGAGGAACCCAGGGAAAGGAAGGTGCCAATAAGGGAATGGAGTCTAGGGATAAGAAGTTTTGAAAAGTGGAGAAAAAATTCAACTGTGAAGCCGTCCGGCCCAGGGGCCTTGTCTTTCTGGAGAGTGTGAAGCGCTTTGAGTAGCTCTTGTTGGGATATATCAAGTTCTAAGTGAGAAAGGTCAAGTGGAAAGTGAGATGGTTTTTGAATGGAGGAGAAAAATGTGTCTAGAGAGTGGGAGGAAGGTTGAGTTTCAGAAGAGTACAAGGTCTTGTAGAAGGTAGAGAATTCAGTGAGGATGTCTGCGTCTGTGTGTTTGAGATTCGAGTTGGCGTCGTAAATTGATTCAATATTTAATTTATTGTGTTTCACCTTGAGGTAGTTGGCCAAGATCTTGCCTGCCTTATTTTTGCCTCCATAGAACTTGGCACTAGATTTTAATAAGTACAGGGATGCGTCGTCTGTAGATTTTCTGTTAAATTTCATCTTAGCGTTAACCAGGGCGGTTAGAGCTTGCTGAGAACGGGAAGTAAAATAAGAATGCTCCAATTTCTTAATGTCCAGGAGAATAGCCTTGGTAAAATCGCGAGCAGCTCTACGTTTTTTAGCAACAAAGCCAATGATGAAATCTCTTGCCGCCGCTTTAAAGGCATCCCAAATGGTGTGTTTGGGAACAGGGGAGTCATCATTCAGGGAGAAAAATTCATGGGAGAAGGAAGTGAAGGAGGTAGTGAATTTAGGGTCCAGGAGGAGAGAATTGTTGAAACGCCAGCGATTAGGACGTATTGATTTGGGTAAGATGTCCAATTGAACTAATGTGGGGGCATGGTCAGAAAGTAAAATTGGGCCAATTTCCACATGAGTGAGGGTTTGGGCGATGTTGTGGGTAACAAAAACGTAATCAATTCGTGATTGGGAATGGTGGCATGGAGAATAGAAAGTAAATTCCTGAAGTTCTGGGTTACAAAGGCGCCAAGCGTCTGTGAGTTTTTGTTGGGAAATAGCTTGAGAGAAGGATTTATGGGATTTGTTAGGGATGAAGTGTGCTTTGGAATTTCTGTCTAGGGGCTGATTGCAATCTCCTGCCAGTATAAAATTATCATCAATGAATCTGGTGATGTTTTGAGAAAATGAGTGCCAAAAAGTGGGATCACCAGTGGTAGGGGCGTAAACATTGAGGAGAGAAATTGGAACATTCTTGATAGAAAGTTTAGCATATATCCATCGGCCTTCAGCATCCGATTCTTGAGCAAGGAGGGAATGAGAAAGAGCTTTGTGACATAAAATAGCAACACCATTGCGTTTACCATCCCCAGGAGAGTAATAAACATCGCCCACCCAACTTCTCTTCAATTTAACAGATTCGTCAGCAGATAAATGAGTTTCTTGCAAAAAAGCTATATCCACATTCAAACGTGCAAGGTGAGAGAGAATTCTCTGTCGTTTGATGGGGGAATTAACGCCCTTAACATTCCATGTAATTACTTTCAAAGACATATCAAATAAGAAATGAGGAAAATGTCATGAGAGATAAAAAAGATGCAGAAAGAACCCAGAGGAAGAAGAAAGCCAAAGAAGGTAAAAAAGTCAGTAAAAGGCAAAGCAGTAAAATGGTAAATAGAAGGGTGATGAAAAAGAAAATAGAGCGGAGGATAGAGAGACAGAATCGGTTGATATAAGAAATATGAGAGGGTAGACCATGAAGTAGCAAGAATGATAGAAAGGAAATGATAGTAGAAGAGTTGTCGAGAAATAAGAAGGGAAGACACCTGTGGAATAAAGGAAACTAGTAAACTTGAGAGGGAGACAATCGCAATAAGGGAAGTGAACATTCGGGAGGAAAGGGAAAACATACTTACGGAGGGTAGAGACGGGGAGGAATGATCACCAGGAAGAGGAGACTAAGAAAAATGAGTGAGGGAGGAGCGCCAGGCAGAGGAAACAAGCGTCCAATGCAAGCGAGCCGACAAGCCGAGGGAAAAACGCCATAGACATTATAAACCTGCAAGAAAAAGGGAGGGAAAACATAAATGAGTGAGACGAATGAGGGAAGAAGAAAACAGAACAACGTTAAGAGATAAAAAGGAGTGAAGAAGTAATGTGAAAAAGAGAAGAGAAAAACAAAACAATGGTGCGGAACGAGATAACATATAAAAGACACTAAGAAAAATTACTTGTCCATCCAACAGGGATGCAATGGAGATAGGAAAGGGTCAGAGGGAAACATAGGAACTGAGGATAGTGGAATGCCCAGGAAAGGCAAACAGTAAAACAACAAACATCAAACATGAAACATGCACTGTGAGTAAGACAATGAAGTCATGTAGAACAGGATTCACGGAGGAAAAGCTGATGAGGAGCCAGAGAAGTCCATATCAGACGATTGCGCAGCATTCAAAAAACTTCGTAGACGAACAGGATCTTCGTAGGTCGTGGTCTTGTTGTTGTGAGTCACTCTGAACAGGCAAGGATGAAAAAGGCCGTATCTGGCTCCAATGGCACGTAGCTCTGGACGCATATCTAAGAAGGCTTTGCGACGGCTGGCCGTAGCTTTGGCATAATCCTGTGCAAAGAAGAGATTGGATCCTGACCATTGGAGACGAGGAGAAGCACGGGCCGCTGAGATGACTTTAAGAAGGTCAGTGTATTCTAGAAAGTACATGATGACACCTCTCGGCCGTGAAGAGGGAGAGGAGGTAGAGGGGAGGCGGCCTAACCTATGTGCACGCTGGATGTTGAGCGTAGTACCCTCAGGCAGATGAAGAAGTTTGGGTAAAAATGATTTGAAGAAGGTGATGGGATCAGTCCCCTTGCAATTCTCTGCCAGGCCGTAGAGACGAAGATTGTTGCGTCTATTTCGGTTATCCAATTCTTCAACTTGCTTTTGGAGAGAGGAAATCTGAGACTGCATGTGTGAGACTTTGGAGGATGACTCTTGAAGAGAGGTCAGAGAATGTTCCACTGTTGTCACCCTGGCATCCATCTGAGACCAATTATCGGTAAGGATCTGCAACTTTGAGTTGGTGTCTTCCATGAAAGGTTTGAGGGCACGAATTTCCTCCAACAAGAGCTCCATGGAGACAGTCGAGGTGGATCCTGATGGTGATGGAGGATCTTTTTTAAGTCGTTTCGTCGTAGCTTTCCCTGGGGGCTGGGTAGGTCGCTCTGTGCTAGACTGCGACATCTGATCGGCGAGCGTCTGAGCAGCTTCGAGGTGCGCTAAAGCAGAGAAAACTTTTGAGTTCTTAATGAATACACGCCGTGGAGTTTTAGGAGTGCGAGAAATTGCCTTTCTTTCCATAAGAAGGAGATATTGGTGAGGAGAAATGGAGGTCAGTAGTAGTCACTGTGAGCCTATAGGCAGCCGTAAGAAGAATACGCAGGAGCTTTTGACAGGAAGAAGGCAAGCAGGTTCTCAAGGAAAAGAGGGCTACCTGCGCAAAGTTCAAGAACGTCCAGTGTTTAGATAACTGAATGGGACACCATTCGGGTCAAAGAAAAAGCTTTTACATCGATGACAGAAGCAGAGAAGTACTCCGGCGTGTAGGTAGGGAAGAATGGCACCATGTGGTGCGAAAGAAGTCCATCAGGAGAGGAACACCATAAGTGAAGAAGAGCATGTAGAAAAACGTGCAGGAAAAATGGGTAAAACAGCTCAAAGTCTCAAAGTCGTAATCATTTGTGAAATAAGAGCGTGATGAAGTGAGACGCTCTTAATAGAGAGTGGAGCGCACGCAGGTTGCCTGAGGTAAAGGGAGGACCGGTTGTCTGAAATGGCCGCCCAGTTAAACAAGCGTGAAAGAAACTTGGTTATAACTTATGTAAAAAAAAGGTGACATAAGATAAAGGTCGATGGCGGTGGTGCTGAGAAGCATAAGTTGTCTCACCAGGTGTAATTGTATGCTCGAGGAGCTCCGTGGCGTGTTCTCATGTTGACAGGCGGGGGCGCCGCGGTACGCGGTGACTGGAATTAAAATGGCGGACGCGACTTCCTCTCAGCCGCGTCCGCTACAAAGTGGCAGAAACGAGCATTCCGCCGCGTTTGGAAGCTGCCTCCAGGAGCCCGCTGGTGTCCTTCGTCTCTGGTTCACGGAGAGCTGCTTAGGAGGTAAGGCTGAAGAGAGAAACGAGGCGAAAACCCCTCCGGACCTGGAGCGCTCACATTAGAGCCGCCGTCCTCGCCGGGCGCCAAGCCACGCCCCCCACGACCTTCATATTCTGATACACATGGCTTTTGAGGAGGCACAATAGGAGGTTGCACTCTTCCTATCATGCGTTCTCACGATACAGGACCTGACCTTTCCTCGTGCAAAATTCTACATATCTACTTGGGTCTAATCGTTAAACACAGTGTGGTTTGTGTGGCAGGCTCTATAGCTTCCGAACTAGAATGAAAAAAAAGAACTCAAAGGGGGAAAAAGTTCGACCTATCAATGTTGTAGCGCATGATTGAAGACGAATGGCGGTCAAGTGGTGGGAACACCTATCTGAGCACAAAGTGAGACATCCAACAAAGTGATACCCAGTAGTGTGTGGAGAACTGCATCCTCTTCTGAATGTGTAAAGACTCTGATAAGGGCTGAGCACTGCTCCCGACGCTGCTCTTGTCGCTGATGTAGCATCTCAATGCAGGCATAACAAACTGAAAACAGCTTATGACTGTTAATGTGAGAGTTCAGGACTTCTCTTGCACAAGTCTCACAATGGCCCAAACACAGTGCACAGGGATCTCGACCAGGCCTTGTACCCAGCCCACATGTACAGAGAACTCACTGTGCATCGCCTTTCAATATGTGAAGTTGCACTGTGAATTGTTTTATTTTTTTAATTTTTAGAGGCATATGTTTACTGACCTAAAATCATACCATGGATCCATTTCCATGGCTGGTCCATGAGCTCTGCGAATCCAGACTATGTACACAAAAAAGTCAGCTCCTGAGATTCGTGTGTTCAAAGCACCATCATCCATGATGAGTAAAACATAGTACTATCGTGATATTTGGAGATGGACTTTAGATTTGAAATTGTTGTCAATTAAATTAGAAAAAATAAATTCATCTCAGTGGATGAAGAATCATTGTGTCCCTTCTTCTGATGCCAGACCAATAAATCTTTGAAAGAACTGTGTATTCTTACAAACTGTTCCACTCCATTTCATATTCTGAGGGATCCACAAATTGTTGCAGGACCCTCAGAATGCTAATCAAATTGTGAGGCGGTCAGGGGGCAGGTAGAGCTTTCCCCTGAGACCAGTGTGGTGTGGAGTTATCCAGCAGGGTAGATATCTTCCTCAACCATGAGAAAGCTTTCAGCTATTGATACCAGGGACACAAAACACGCTGAAGTTGAAAATCCCAGCAGCGGTTTTTTGTGAATAAGGGTGAAGTCCCATTCACCGGTGGCAATCCTCTGAGCCATTTTAAATTAATTGCTTGAGAACTGTTGATTAAAAGAAAATGTAAAAAAACGGCAACCAACAGTATTCACCCAGACCCTGTACCAATCCAGAAAGAGGAATGTGCAGTGACATATGTCCACATCAGGGCTTGTCTGCCGTGCATGGTTTAATGAAGTCGTACACCAAACCCGATTCCTGAAATAGCTTTTAAATGCAGTCTTTTAATTTTTAGTCCATGCAGTCTGGCAATTGCACTGGCCGCATTCCAGGCCATTGTTTTTTTTTTTAACCTCTATGCCACTCCTGACGGAGGCCCGCCACATGGATTAAGCCTTGGTCCTGCTCCAGAAGAACTATCCAGCTGGCTGACATTAATTCACGCATTTCATCCACAGCCTTGTTGCCTGTTGCATTTGACACCCAAGTACGAGGTTCATTGCCAGATATTGGCCCCATGATTATTATGCCATCGGAATCAAACTGCAGCCTACTGATGGATGCATACTGTGGCCTCTTGTTAGAGAGGCTAGTTTGGTCTGTAGTGTGGCCTGGCAGATCACCAGTGTCTGATATTGATTTTGTTGAGGTCACCTTGTGTATTGCAGTGGATACCTTATATGCGAAGTCCAGACATTGGACCTGTGCTCTCTGTGCCGAAGGACTCTAGCGGCATCCTACTCATGAGGCCAAATAGTCTGTGCTTGCTTCTGAGGTTCGTAATGAACTGTTCCTAGGAACAATACTGTATTTCACACGGCAGGACTCAGTCTAGAACTTCATGGTGAGATAAAAATAGTGCCTTGAATATGACATGAGTGATCATTAGTGGTTGTGATTAATTCAAGCATTGTAACCATTAAAAAAAAATGGTTTGCTTTATTTTTCGTGACAGGTCAGCCACACATAGGGTGTGCAGCACTTTCTCTGCTGGTCTGTAATTTACCTTGGAATGCCGATTTCCTTGAGAAGCAATTTACAAACTTGTCACACATACGTAAACTGTATATCACAAATGTGTATGTTGTTCTACTCAAGCGTATGGTGTTTCAGTTCATAGAACTCAAGTGTTTTTGGCCATAAGGTAGGTGGCAGCAATATACCGATTATAAATACCTTCAATTAACTACATATCATAGGCTGCCAGTGACTCATCTGACATCTTGTGCTAAAGTGACCTAGTAAAAGATATAGGACATCCGCTGTCCAGACTGTGATGTAAAGCGGTGTAGCGGAATGACCTTGTTAAAGCAAATGCATTCAGAACGAGGCTAAAAGAAATTGCAAACCTTTCCGCATATTTTTCTTGACTGTAAGGAAAAGAGAGTGGGGGAAAAATGTCTGTATAAAACATTAGTAATTTATTGAGCTGGCAGTGCATACTGTTCTCCAATCAAATTTTGTTTCCCAGAGGAAGGCACCGGTTTTGAATTACACAGCAAGTAGGCAGAGAGAGGAAGCTAACAATCAAAACCTTCCCAGGAGGGGAAGAAATCAGGCGAGAACTCCAGAGACCCTATTTAATAAATAAACACCTTCATTCTTGTAAGTTAATTTCACTGCAGGAACGATGTCAAGTTTTAATTATACTGCCTTATGTCATGTTGTATAAAAATGTACATCGGGATCAGTGACTTTCGTTTAATAATGCTTCCCGGAGAAAAGTAACATGTAGGCGTTTTCTCAGAACAGTACTTTGCTGTGGCGTATGTATAATTATCTCACAAACAATGATTGTGTCTTAAGTACACTAAAACACTGTAAGGTTGCACTGTTGCTATCTTGAACTATTGAGCATTTTCTAATAAAATAACCATGCATGGATTAAAGTCAGCGATTTTCTAAAAGACCAAGCGCCAGATTTTTTTTAACCCCTTGGGTTGCTATTGCATCACACAAAGTGACAAAGGGCACCTCAAGAGCTTAACTGACATTGCCTTGCGTGGCTCTGCATGACTTAGTAAATCCAGAGTAACACAAGGCAGCGCAATCCACTGACTTGCGTTACTCTTGTTCGGAAGGTGTTCCATGGGAGTAGTGTCGGGGTCCCCACACAACCACCCATAAAATGTTGGCCCATTTCTAGATTTACTAAGAGTAGAAATCCTTGGAATGCATTGAAATGCTATGCCACCCCAACAGAGGTCTAATAACGAGAAAAAAATGTGTTTCTTTTTCCCGTTATTTCCTCTTTCTACTTATGCAGCATTCTGCAGCACACATAGAAAGAGGAAAATGCCACTGAGGATTGTTTATGTGCAGGACGATGTCCATACCTGCACAAAAAGAATCCTGATTTTAACAAAGGCACCCTTGCATCATGGAGCAAGGTTGTCTGCATTGGAGCCAGGCTTCACGCGGTGCACCAGTGCAGACAGAGAAAGCAGGTATGTGGCTTATCTTAGTAAATATGACACATTAAATATGACACATTTCTTTTCTCTTGAGTTGACGCAGCACAGCAAGTTATCTTGCTTCATTGTGGCAAAATGTAGTAAATATGCAGGTAACTGACCCGACATTGCAGACAGAAAACACTGGTGTCCTCACAGACGGTGTGACAGATTGTGATCAAGGCATACTTCTGTCTTTAGAGATGCTGTGGTAGGGCGTAGAGAGAACATACTTCTTTCCTTGCAGATACTGTGACAGACAGTGACGCTTATAAAGAGAGTGCAAAAGGGAGAAAGTGAGGTATTTCGACAGAGCATGGTAGAAGGAGAAGCAGCTAGTTAATGTTTTGGCTTTATCATATAATATGATATCTATAGAACAGTTTTGTGACGACAGAAAGCATATGGAAACTAGTATATCCGGACACTGATTCTGGTTCTAAAGATACATTCCAATCTCTGTACAAAATCTTGTTTGCACATGGACAGAATTACATGTTTTGCAATAATAATATCATTTTAGAGTTTTCCCCTGAAAGATCTGGGGAGGTCAAACCTGAAAAGAATTATTTGAATTACATGTGTGGTGAAGATTAGACTCTGGGGTAATTTTTGTTACGTCGGTGTAATCTGTGGAAGTTTGTGTTGCGTAAATGAGGTGTAATGCCAATGAGACTATGTTGAGTCAACTAGATTACTCTTGCAATAAATTTCTATCACATGAGAACGGGGAACCAATCCATTGACATGGATGTGAGCTGCAGTTCTTTAACAAGGGCACCACAACTAGTTGATTTTTTTGCCGTAGCAGACGGTTCAGAGATTTTTTTGTGGGAGTTATTCTCCTTTTTTGTATTTAGTGTTGAACTTGGACCTTTCTGCAGGGTCGCCCCCAGACCTTTTGCCTTCACTCCTCCATGTTTGCTGAATCCGTTTTAATTGGCCTAGGTCTCTGTGCATGCTATCACTGCTAACCAGTGCTAAAATGCTTGTGCTGTCTCCTCTAAAGATGGTAGAATTTACTTATATCCAATTGGTATATTTAATTAACGTGTAAGTCCCCAGTAAAATGGCACTTTATGTGGCCAGGGCCTGTAAATGTGATGATACTAGTGGTCCTGCAGCACTGATTGTGCAACCCACTTAAGTATTCCCTTGAACATGTCTCAGACTTGCCTCTGCAGCCTGTGTGCAGTTTGAACTGCTATTTAAACTCACAAAATAAACCTTTTGCCAGGCCCAACCTTTCTTTTTATACATATTAATCATTTCTCGGATAGGCCCTGGATAGTCCAAAGGATAGGCCGCAGTGTATTAAAAAATTTGGACGTGAACTTTTAAGTTTTACGTGTCCTGGTAGTTCACTACTGCACGGCCTACCTCTCATATAGGATAACATTTGTGTTACTTTATTACATTTAACAAGCTGTAACTTCCAATTGGGATGAGTTTGGTGTCTAAAGAATTGTACCTAGTCAACTCCCAAGCAAACGATATGTTTTGAAAAGGGTTTCCCCGCTAGTAAAATACACAATAATATAATACAAGACATAGACAATTTCTTTTTGATCCTTTCTTTTCAGGCTTTTTATTCTTTGATTTCAGCCACAGCCAACACGTGTTTCGTCGCAATTGGGGCGTGATCCTGTGACTTCATCAAGGCTAACTTCGGGCGTCCACCGAGTACGATTTATTTAGAGAGTTTTATATAGCGCGAACGTGACTCTTGGGTATCAGAGCGCTTCACAGATACATATACATGAGGTAGGTTAGAGATAGATGCAACTCGCATAACATAATCATAAAGTGAATGAGGTAGGTAAGTATAGAGCTATATAGTAAACGTTTCACACAACTGATATGAGGTAGGTTAGGTATACGTCTATAAGGTATAATGGTGTGGTAAAATTAGGCCAGTAATTGACATCAGGATTACATATTTCTATATAATTTCAGTCTGCGTCTATTTCCCAGGTTATCATATAAGTTATTCAGGAAACACCCGTTACAACGCAACTTTTACAATGCACTGCCATTACATCGCAACTTTTACAACGCAGGATCCATTACAATGCATGCCTTTACAACGCATGTCATTACATAGCAGATGCTATTACAACGCATGCCATTACAACGTAAGTATAGGTAAGTATACAATTTTATTTTATATTTTATTTTACATTATTTAATTAATTTAATTAATATTAACAAAGAATAAATAAATATATTAATTTATGTAATTTTATAAAATAAATTAAATATATTAATTTAAGTAATTAAAAAAAAATATAAGTATGAGTATAGGAGTATATGTTTTGGGGTACTGAGGTATATGTTTTGGGGTGTTTGGGTATTTTTAGGGTTTTAGGGCTGGGTTTGGTTTTTGGGGTACAGGGGTATTTTTAGGGTTCAGGGCTCGGTTTTGGTTATGGGGTACAGGGGTATTTTTAGGTTTTAGGGCTGGGTTTGGTTTTTGGGGTACAGGGGTATTTTTAGGTTTTAGGGCTGGGTTTGGTTTTTGGGGTACAGGGGTATTTTTAGGTTTTAGGGCTGGGTTTGGTTTTTGGGGTACAGGGGTTTTTTAGGTTTTAGGGCAGGGTTTGGTTTTTGGGGTACAGGGGGATTTTTAGGTTTTAGGGCTAGGTTTGGTTTTTGGGGTACAGGGGTATTTTTAGGTTTTAGGGCTGGGTTTGGTTTTTTGGGTACAGGGGTATTTTTAGGTTTTAGGGCTGGGTTTGGTTTTTGGGGTACTAGGTTATTTTTAGGTTTTAGGGCTGGGTTTGGTTTTTGGGGTACAGGGGTATTTTTAGGTTTAAGGGCTGGGTTTGGTTTTTGGGGTACAGGGGTATATTTAGGTTTCAGGGCTGGGTTTGGTTTTTGGGGTACAGGGGTATTTTTAGGTTTTAGTGCTGGGTTTGGTTTTTGGGGTACAGGGGTATTTTTAAGGTTCACTTTTTTAAAAAAAACACGACTTTAAATAAATTAAATTAATTAAATTAATTAAATTAAATTAAATTAATTATATTATTTACAATTAATAAATTAATTAAATTACATTACTTACATTAAATTAATTACATTTTTAAAATAAATTAAATTAATAAAATTAAATTATTTTATTTACAATTTATAAATTACATTAATTACATTTTATTAAATTAAATTAATTATAATTTTAAAATTATTTAAAGTAAATTTATTATAATAAATTAAATTATATTATTTACAATTTATAAATTAATTAAATAAATTAAATTAATTACAATTTTAATATTAATTAAATTACAATAATTAAATTAAATTAAATTATTACTTTTTTAAAATTAATAAAATTAAATGAATTAAATTAAATTAATTAAATTAACTTAATTACATTTTCTTAAAAAAGATATACTTACCTATACTTACGTTGTAATGGCATGCGTTGTAATAGTATCTGCTATGTAATGACATGCGTTGTAAAGGCATGCATTGTAATGGATGCTGCGTTGTAAAAATTGCGTTGTAACGGTCTGCGTTGTAAAATAACGCGTTGTAACGTCATATATCCAAGTTATTCTGATTGCCTACTGTATTGTATATTTTATTCCTGTACAAATAGTTCTGAATTGTCTTTATCTGTGCATTCTTCCTCCAGGTTCAGGGTAGGTATAACGCCGCTAGGTTGTCCCCCGTCTAACTAGAGTATTACGAAATTTTAAAGGACTTAGCCTTGAGGAAGTCGCGGGATCACACCCCAATTGCGACGAAACACATGTTGGCTGAAATCAAAGAATTAAAAGCCTGAAAAGAAAGGATCAAAAAGAAATTGCCTATGTCTTGTAATATATTATTGTGTTTTTTACTAGCGGTGAAACCTTTTTGAAAACATAACATGCGCTTGGGAATTGACTAGGTCCATATGGAGCCTTTGCTTTATCTTGTGGAGTTGAGTGGTTCTCCACACCTTTGAGCACCGTTGACATAAATCTTCCAGAGTTACAATTTGTGCAAATCTACCTAGTGGCACCAAAATCCCTATACTTAATACCATGCATCTGAGGATCTAAAGAATTTTAATTTAAGACCCTCTTTAAAGGTAAAGTCAGATTTATTATCAAAATCCTGAAAATGCCACTTTTAGAAACCTGGAATTTCCTTTGTCTTAACGATTTAATGCCCGCAGCCTCATCCCAGGTCGCATGACTAGGTGTAGCTGCCAGTTGGCCCTTGTGTATTGCTCCCCGAAAGGTAGACAAAGCTGAGATAGGTATTGGCAGAATGCCTCACTCTGAGTTAAGGAGGGGGAGGCACTGTCACCTATCACACTTGAACATCATAAAGGCTTTACCTGAGCACTCTCGCAAAGAGCATGTCACTAGTCTTAGCGCTTGTCCATTGTGACCCGTGACTAGCTGAGAGGAATGGTATACCTGACACCTAAGGAAGGTGGAAACCTCTAGAAACTTCCCCAACTTCAATGCAGGCACTAGGTATAAATATTGGACCTTATACCCCAACTATTCAGTATGCCTCTGAATTTGTTGATACTTTGCCAGGAAGAAGGACTGTTGTGCTGCTGAAAGAACTGCCACTCTGGTAGACTGCAGCTCTAAAGGAACTGCTGCTCCTCTGTGCTGACCTGCTGCCCTCTTGCCTGCTTCATAAGGACCAAACTTGCATTTTTTGAATCCAGGACCTCAAAGTGACCCCAGGGGCTAGTTGGCTTGCCTCCAGACTTGAGCCTCAGAGTCATAAGGCTTTAACAACCTTGGCCACAGCAGCTGCACTCTGCAGTCTGTGGGTCTACCCTGTCAAGTGGTACCTCCCCAGTCCTGGACCCTTGGAAGTGGATCTAAGGTGCTAAACCAGCCTCTGAGGATCCAGGGGAACCAATGCACGGCTCCAAGTGGTACAGATGCATCGCTGCCGCTACATGGATCTCCTCTGTTAGAAGGACCTGCATCGAATTGCAGCCGCTGCCTAATTAGAGCTGCTGCCTGATGCATCCTCACACACTCACATATCTCTCATCAATGGCATCCTTGATGACAATGCTGCAGTTTGCATCACAGACTTTCAGCTCTTCAGAACGGATGCATCAGTTCGGCTGTGTTGTGCAATTTTGACACAGACTCTTGCAATGCTCTATAAACCAGAATTAAAGGTTCTCTGTTCTGCGGGCCTAAGTGAATCCCTGTAGCAGGCCCAAACACCATAGCAGTTGGCTGGAACTTGTGACTTTATCCAAGTTTGGTGCAATCAGATATCCACAATTGGTGCTCAGTGCTTTTTGGTTCTATGTTCACTGAAATCTTAAAAACTGCATATTTGCTTTTCTTCCGATGGATTTTCGTCATTTTGGTCTTGTTTTATTTATTTAAAAAATTCTAGCCTAGTGTGGGATCCTTTTTGTCTGGTCTTGTTTACTTTATTAGCGTTTGAAGTGTTGCACAAATACTCTACACATTTCCTCTAAATTAAGCCTGACTTTTCTGTGCCAAGCAACCATAGTGTTGAGCACAGGTTAATTTAGGGTATGCTTGGGCCTCACACTGACAAGTATTGTGGTTTCTACTTGAACTGGGCTCTGAACCCAGTCAACTTGTAACCCAATTCCTTACATTTACTTATTTTTGGTTTTGCTTTTTTTCAATTTTGTTTGTTTGTAAACTGTAGTGAGAATTCAGCTGATATCAAAATAAAATCAGAAATTCAAATGAAAGTAGGGACACTATTTTGCTCCCTATAAACTATATCACCAGCAAACATTAAATAATATTTCGATATGAAAGCATTCAATGCCTCACTATGCACTCTATGTTATTAAAGAGCCCTACTTTCCTCCTTTTCTTGTAAAAAAACACACAGTTTCTTTCCCTAAGATGACATAAAGAGAGATTGAAATCTTCAACCTATATTACCACAACCTTGCGTATCAACTGAGAAATCCTCCAAAAAGCTGGAAAACTCATTCATGTTGCATACTCGTTGATCAAAAATGTTATATTATAAATGAACCAATAAAATATCAGGGTCCATGGGGAGAGATAACAGGGATACCAATGAAAAGGGTGAAGACAATACTAGCAAGGTTTGAAGACTTGGAAGTTGAACACATACACAAGTAACAGGAATGATAAGTAAAGTGGCCACAAACCCTAGTCAGTCAAAGTGATTTTTTAATCTTAGAATGAGCACCTGAAAGTTCCAGGAAACCAAACTTACATCCGTTTGCGGCGGGGGCACTTACAAGAGCCCATGGCAAGATGACCACCCTCTAGTGTAACTCTGCAAGCTGGAACAATCTATCAGCCATTTATCCTCAATTCAGGTAGCCATTGGTCTATAATACGGGGACATACCAGGGAGCGAAAGATCAGCTATGCTCTGGTGTAGAAATCATGTCTAAGGCAGCTCATAACCCTGAAATATGCCTGTTTACTGGCAATTGAATGAGGATCTACCATGTTGAAAATGACAGAGTCCATTGGTGCTGATTGACGTGTGGTACCACCCTACTGTGAGAGGTGCTCCGGCCACGAGGTGTGATTGCTGGTCGGTGTGCGGGTGTGCACCCCACCCGAAGATAGTGCAGCAGTAATAACTACGGGACAACATTGGTGTGATATTGAGTTCTGCCCTACCTGATCCGTTGAGGAGGCTGCCGACTGCACGTTGAGCTCAGTGGTGAAGGTGGAGCCCGCTCAACTAGCGGGCTCCACCTCCACCCTCCTGGCTCTGCAGCCGAGCCTGCATTTAATTGATGGCAAAACAGATATGCTGAGTCTTCGTATGGACAGCATGACGAATAAACTTGATAAGCAGGCAGCACATATCTAGGTGGCTGAACTGCACATATCCACAGCAGAAGAGGACATACAGGAAACCACAGCAAACCGCCTCAATATGGAAGAGGTGTTAGAAGTGATACGTGCAAAAAATGAAGATTTAGAAGCTCACTCATGCCTGAGTAACCTGAGAATTGTGGGGGTCCCAGACTCGACAAATGCTGCAGTGCTATACACTGCCCACCTCCGATTTTAAAATGATGGTAAGAGGAAAACATTCACAACCGAGCTGCATCTATGGACTTTATTAAGAATGTACGTTGACAGAGCCATAGCCTGGTGCGCTCAGTGGACTCCTCGTCGGATGTTTAAAGGTTGTGAGTAATGTGATAAACTAACAAAAATTACTGTATTGATCAGATTGTCACAGTGGGCCACCCTGCATATAACACAAGGTCACTGGATTGCTCCCACTAAGTTTGTTGCTTTGAAACTCTTTGATATCGGGAAACTCGGACAGGAGCCAACGTGTACTCTGTTATGTTGAATATAGATGGGCTTCGCACTTTATGTTTTTAGACACTGTGGTAAATGACAGTTAACAATACTGAATTGATGACCTGATGTTCTGTTTCTGCCCACCTCGGTCAAAATGGAGGGTTAACCGGGATTTAGCTGCTCCTGGAGGGTATAACCCATAGAATATACAATATAAGATTGGTAGAAGATTGGTTGTTTGTAATGACGACATTAAGGGGCCGATTCCGATCTCGGTCGGAAGGGCACTGAATCGGGTTCCGCATTAGCGGATCCGATTCGGAGGCTGAATTTCAGTCCGAGTCGTGCACAGGGCCGAACGTCGAAGTACGATGCGAATAGGCGTGGAATCTCCTTCCGAATCTTTTCCGGGTCCAAACCGCTCCATGCGACTCGGTCACAATCAAACCGTGGCGTGCAATGGAGAAGTTTCATGACCAAGCTAGTACGATGTTCGATTCGGACAGCTGGATCGAGCCGGACCGTCCAGCTCGCAATAGCTCCCGGAGTTGAACTTCCGGGGTCCACGTCGGACCTCCTGTTACCCTGTCATGACTACTACTGATCAAACCATTTTTGCCTGTTCCACAAGTCCACAACAAACAATTCCAGACTTACCAAGGGTTAAAACCTTTACCTGGAAGTAGGCTTGGAGATTGAGCAACTCCAAGATAGATGACAAGCATAAGAAGTACAGGTCTAATCTTCCGCTGCACCCTGAACCCTTCTTGGAGCGCTCACGATAGAACGCTGATGCACTTCACCTGAGTCCCCAACGGTACCACACGCATTCATGTTTTTCTCTTGAATTTAGTCAGATAGTTAGATAGGGAAACATCGAGATCGTCAGGTTATTTACCCCCCCACCATGATTCCTGAGAACAATTCTAGAGTAAAGTTCATATTCCAGAACTGCTCAGTTGAAGCGGTTACTTCAGGACACATGAGCAGATATTCCTTGAATGAACACTGCTTCTAGAGACCTGTGCAGTTACGTGGAGGACGCTACTTCATCTACTACAGATCTTTTGACTGGGTGTGAGTGTTTGATTGATTCAGATGCTCCGTCCATCACCACCCCCTTTTGTACCGCTTTTGGCCACCATAAGTGTGTCAGGGTATGCTCAGACGTGAGTCCCTTGCTCACTTTGCCACTGGATTCAAGCAAGCCGGGCTGAAGACGGCTGGAATGCCAGAAACCGGTCCTCGGAAACTTGTTTCCGGTCCAGGAAAGACATGGCTTGGCAGTTCGGGCTGGACTGTTCCCATGAGGCACAGGGTCAGACTGATTTGCATATAGCCATGTCTGAACTGGGGTGGCAGAGTGGGCTAAAGAACGGTGATGGATTAAACCCAGATCTTTTGACTGGGTGTGAGTGTTTGATTGATTCAGATGCTCTGTCCATCACCACCCCCTTTTGTTCCGCTTTTGGCAGCCATAAGTGTGGCAGGGTATGCTCAGACGTGAGTCCCTTGCTCACTTTGCCACTGGATTCAAGCAAGCCTGGCTGAATACGGCTGGAATGTTAGAAACCGGTCCTAGGAAGCTTGTTTCCGGTCCAGGGAAGGCATGGCTTGGCGGTTCGGGCTGGACTGTTCCTATGAGGCACAGGGTCAGACTGATTTGCATATGGCCATGTCTGAACTGGGGTGGCAGAGTGGGCTAAAAAACGGCGATGGATCAAACCCAGATCTTTTGACTGGGTGTGAGTGTTTGATTCGTTCAGATGTTCCGTCCATCACCACCCCCTTTTGTACCGCCTTGTTCGCCATAAGTTGGCTGGGTATGCTCAGACGCCAGTCCCTTGCTCACTTTGCCACTGGATTCAAGCAAGCCTGGCTGAAGACGGCTGTAATGCCAGAAACCGGTACTAGGAAGCTTGTTTCCGGTCCAGGGAAGGCATGGCTTGGCAGTTCGGGCTGTTCTGTTCCCATGAGGCACAGGGTCAGACTGATTTGCATATGGCTATGTCTGAACTGGGGTGGCAGAGTGGGCTAAAGACGGTGATGGATTAAACCCAGATCTTTTGACTGGGTGTGAGTGTTTGATTGGTTCAGATGCTCTGTATATCACCACCCTCTTTTGTACTGCTTTGTTTGCCATAAGTGTTCAGGGTATGCTCATACGTGAGTCCCTTGCTAACTTTGCCACTGGATTCAAGCAAGCCTGGCTGAAGACTGCTGTAATGCCAGAAACCGGTCCTAGGAACCTTGTTTCCGGTCCAGGGAAGGCATAGCTTGGCAGTTCGGGCTAGACTGTTCCCATGAGGCACAGGGTCAGACTGATTTGCATATGGCCATGTCTGAACTGGGGTGACAGAGTGGGCTAAAGAACGGTGATGGATTGAACCCAGATCTGTTGACTGGGTGTGAGTGTTTGATTGGTTCAGATGCTCCGTCCATCACCACCCTTTTTGTATCGCCCTAGCAGACTCGGGCTGCACTACCTTTCCTGCCACCTGTGCTGAGTTGTGCTTCTTGCTTGCTCCCAGCTTTCCTCAGCCCTCCCCAGCCCCACTGCCACCTGTAAGGGCCTCCAGCCTTTGCCTGACAAAAACACTGCAGACTGTTTTGAATATTTTACTGCCCACAGTAAGGGGGTGAGTGGGCCTGCGCCGGTGGATGACACCAGTGTGATAGCGGAGAAAGGTTGAGGAGGGGAGACAGTTTGGCCACGGCTGGCTTATGCCCCACCACAGGAGGAGGCTAGCGTACCTCCAAAACACCTGTCCTTGCCTCACCTCATGGCTTCCCTGACTACTTTGGGCCACCCTAGGGTGTACCCGCCTCACTACCCGCCCTTTGTTTTTTTCAGCCCCCTATCAGGTTTTGTCCCTCTTGGTCTAAGGGTGCAGTGTATTGTAGTGCAGCTCACTGTGCACATCAGGGGGAGCCGTGCTGGGGTAAAGGCTGGACTACTGGACTGCTGGATTGCTGCTAGGTGGTTGGGGTTGTCTAGAGAGCAGCAGGAAGGGAGGGGAGGGACGTGATCAGCAGTCAGCTCCCCACCGGTGCCTTACCCCACCGGCACCTTATCCGGCATCCCACCCCTGTTGTTGGTACCTCCCGGGTCCTACGAAGGAGTGTGAGGAGCGTGAGAAGTGTGAGAAGCATGTGGGGTGATTGGAGTAAAAAAAACAACAGAGTCTAGCAGCATCAGCAATTTGGACAGCAGTAGACACTCTCATTTCCATATGGAAAACATAGTTCTAAACAGCACACTCAAACTTAAAACACATCACGTGTTAAACCAGTCACGGTCCACAGAGCTAATTATGAGATCGACCGAGTAAGGAAGACTCCCCTAAAGTCAAAGTTTAGGCCCAAGTCCAAAACAAAACAAGGAAGTGAAAATGCGAATAAAGATCAGTTGACTGGGCCAAGGGTGGAAAAAGGGCTAGAAATCACAGAAAGTATCCCAGTCATGGGGATCACCAGCACTTGCTCTGGGACAAACTCTCCCACCAAAGGAGATGACGACAGCACAAAGCTAAGAATGGGAGAATCAATTTCTCTTCAAACAGCTAGCTAGATGCAGTCACTTGGAATGCAAGGAATACAAGGAAGTCAAGAGGTCTGTGCCCTTATAAATATTGACGGGTTCCCGCGAAGGAAAAAACGTTGCACTTTCCAACCCAAAATCTACACGAAATTCGCATTTTCGAAAGACCTGGGTACAGCAATCTATTCCAAAAGTGCAAATGTAAAGAGGTTTCAACCGCAGTTACATCCAGAGAAGTTTGGACCGATACATCAGCCAACCGTTCAGTTAATCAAGCAGCCAGCCAACCAGGCTCCTCCTACACCACTCACCACGTTATTTGAACTCCAACCCCAAACTTCAGCTTACCTACCCAACAACCTAGTGGAAAGTCCAGACAAAATTGTCCAAAGGATCAAACCTATGACAGATGGGCGGATCACACCAAAAAGCTCTGTTGTCATCATGACAGCCAAAATTACCTCAGAAGAGGCAGTAGGGGCAAGTGCCGGAACCGATACACTAGGGAGTAGGCCCCAGAACCAGCCTACTGATCAACCGGGAATGGCTCTCCTGCTGTCTCCTAAAAACAGTTCTCCACCTCAGGAGCAAAAACTAAAGCCAGGCATACCAGGTGCATTAGTTTACCCAGAGCTCTCCCACAGTTCTTTGCCTAGTAAGCCATCAGAACGCCACACAATGTCTCCTTATGAAGACTCTCATATATCAAGTCCGGACCTGTCCTTCCTGGCCTCACAGGAATGGGAGGAGCTTGTCGCCTCATATAATCTTAAACCTGCTCAAAATAACACATCTTCTGCACCATTTATTACATCACAGCATTAAAGAAGCAAACCCAGCAACACTACGCCCACCAAATCAATTTGAGTGGAAATCGTAAACTCAATGCAATACTCAACAACAGCTTTACAATATCAATCTCATAAAATGGATTTACAACTTACGGTCCTTCAGACATTACGTCCGGGATCGACAAAAAACTATTTGAGCTTAATAACCTAATTAAGAGAGGACAAGAAGCACTCCACGGCAACCAAACCATCCAACTCGAATGCACCTGAGCACCAATAATTGACAAGCTAACGACATTGCCAACTATGTTAGGGAATCTTCTATTGGAAATAAAAGGCAGTGCTCCATCGCCCCATATATCTAGAGATGGCCAGCATGAGACAGGGACTGCCTAGTCTGAACCCCAAAATACTGAACCAACAACAACTAGCTCTCCTAATACTGCTGCAGACAGTGACGCAACGTCAACAATGGCCCAAATAAAAACGGCCCCTTCTAATAAAAACTTTACACCCCGGAAAGCCTGAAATAAACAAAAAAGGAAGGGACACAACAAGAAGCCACGAGCTCTTACTTTAAACACAATGAGCAAACCACCCATCATTATGGTAGAACCAGACCCCGATTTTTACAAAACCGGGTCCAGTTTTTGTTCCGCCACGCCGGAGACAATACTAATAGTAAAAAACTCAGTAATCCTGAAATGCATCAAAGAAGACCAACCCCAGGGGGCACCACTCAACGAAGCCCACTTGTTAAAAAATGAGGACCATCGGAAACAACTGACAGAGGGCCTTGTAAAGCAAATCGGCTCACTCAGCAAAACCAAGTCTCTATCTGTCCGCCAATTTCTCGTAAATCTTCTACTCAAGGAGTAGAACAGATTAACCTTCTGCATCTAAGGCCTCATCCACAGGATGATTCCCCCACTTACAAAGTTAAGAAAAATACAACAGAAGAAGTGGTCAGTATCATTTTCATTCCCGAATATGAGTCACGGGGGCGAGAGGATATATTAAACAGAGGGAACGTTCTACGACTTTTAAATTCCATCCCGAGCCTGGAAAACATAAATTCATTGGACCTACTTACCATAGAATTTGTTCCAAATAACAACTGCCTGGGCCTGGAGGTAACAAGGACAAAATGGAGCTCAGTTGCAATCGCGAAACAAAATCAAGGAAGAGGAAAGTACGCTCAAATAATGGGGCATAAAAATGGCAGTTGAATTGAAATCTCCTTATCCGAATTACCGTCCCAGACAAAACTATTACTTCAGTATTAAGAGGGGCAAGAAGCAGAACCCCCAGCAAACTAACTGCTTATATATAGGGCTCCAACTTAGCAGATGCTCAGGGCCATTAATCATAACCTTGAAAGACGGATCACAAGCTCGGTCACAAATAACACGCACAATATTAATAGACCGTCCAAACTGAGAAGAGTGTGATACCCCTCAGTTAGCTCCACCAGCCCACGGTCAAATTAAAATCAGCATTTGGAACATCAATGGCCTGGCAGCCAAACTGGTTGATTACGAAGCAGTTAACTACCTGAAAACATTTGATGTAATACTTCTCCAGGAGACCTGGGAGGATAAAACCAAGGATCTCCAAGGATATTCCGCCTACTCTGTCCCAGCAACTAAACACTCTAACTTTGGTCACTGTTCGGGGGGACTAATGATGCTGGCTTCAATAACCACAATGGGGTCAATAAAGCCTATAGATGCAAAACTTACTCCACATAACGCAGTCCTCGCAACACAGATAAAGCTCAAATTTAATAACACAATACAAAAAGTTATAATAATTAACTTTTACGTGCACCCCAAACGTAAACAAAAAGCTGTAAAAGAGCTGTTAAATGAAATAAAAAGGATTATGGACGAGCAAGACACCGACCACAGAATTGTTGCTGGTGACTTCAATCTACACCTTTTTGGGACAAGCCAGGATGACGGCCCGTGCACAAACTTATATCACTCTGGGGGATACCGACTCAGGGCCAAGCAAACACTAGCAAACCTTCAAGATGGGCCACATACCTGCTACAAGAATTAGAGCACTTAAATTTAAGAGCACTGAATAGCCGCTTCTTGGAGGATACTCCACCAGTTGCTACTTTTCACTCGTTAAAAACATCTTCCTACTTAGATTATACGTTTGTAACATTAGCCATGTTTGATAAAATAGAAACCTTAAAAATAGGTGATAATGTTCAGAGCGATCATCTCCCACTACTGCTAAAGGCAAGGCCAGCTACCACACTGGACACCTGGAACTCGATTGAGATCGAAGAAGTTTCTAATCTAAAGCGTTTAAGGTGCAATGTCAACAATATCGAAGCCCTATCGACTACTGCTAAAACTATATTTGAGCGGGAAAAAGATACCGGAACTACAATAGTAACAGCAAGGGAAAACTTTATTAACATCTTCAGTGGTAACTTTGCGACCTGGACTAAACCACGACAATCAGACGCACTAACAAAAGTGAAATTCAGCCCGCAAACTAAGAGCCTCAAACGCACCGCAAACCAAACACTTCGACAATTGCGAAAAACACCAGGGAACCTGGAGCTGCAGTTTACCCTTCGACAAACGAAGGCGCTATTGAGAAGGAGGAAGTGGAGAAAAATAAGGCAAAAGAACAATGAAATATGGGTCAAATTATTGCATGATGCCAAGCAACGCAACAGTGCCAAGTTCTGGCAAACAATCCACAAGTTAGAACGACCGTACCATCCAGGAATTAGCTGCAATATAACCGAGTCTGTCTGGGTAGAGTACCTCTCTGCCCATTTTAACAACAAGGAAGGAAATCTAAATAAGATTGCGTGCACTGCGGTACCACACACTGAACCCCCCAACAAGGGAAATGCCATACAAAACCGTACCACCAAAGCTCACTTGGTCAGCTGTAATAGCATCCATAAACAACAGGGGTCCATGTTAGCTGGTGACTTAGACTCTACAGACTCAGCTGACGAGGAAGGATATGCTCTACAGAAAAACAGATAAAAGGCTTAATAGCCAATGGTAGAGACACAAGAGTGCCTGGTCCAAATAGGATTCCACCAATACTGTATAAACACGACTCCGTCTTTTGGAGCAAGGCTCTATTACCAGTCTTCAAGGGCTTAAACACCATAGCCACCATTCCGGAATCATGGAAAGGATCCATTATTAGCTCAATTTTTAAACAAGGGAAAAGAAATTACCCGAATAACTACCGACTAATTGCCCTTCTTGATATAGATGCCAAATACTATGCTGGAACACTCTTGGAGGAGTTATCATCCTGGGCTTCAGATAACTTCATTATCCCCACTAAGCAAACTGTGTTCTGTAGTGGCCAAGGAACTACAACAAATATACTGGCTCTCACGTTATTAATGGATGCAGCCAAAGTATCAAAAATGCCACTCTTCCAGTGTTTCATTGACTAAACAGGCGCGTTCGACCACGTTGATCGTTCCAAACTTTGGGAAAATCTGGAAAAGTGGGGTATACCAAACTCACTTTTGGAACGGCTAAAACAGCTGCACTCAGACACATGGATCAGGGTCAAACTAGGCTCAGGGTCGCACATCTCCAAACAAATCATGACCTCAAAAGGCCTCGAGCAGGGGTGTGTCCTTGCCCCGATCCTTTTCAATCTCTTCTTAGCCGATCTATCTGGAGAGCTGGACTGTTGTGCATCCCATGCGCCAAAACTGGGAAACAAGTTAATGTCAAACTTGTTATACGCTGATGACTTGGTTCTAATTACCCGGACACCAATTGGCCTTCAGCACCTACTAAATACAACAAGCAGTTTTTCTAAACGGAACTCTCTTAACATAAACCTCAAGAAGACCAAAATTATGGCAATAAATTACCATAAAAAGAAGACCAATTGCTGGTTCCTTGACGGCCAACGTCTGGATCAAGTACAAAGCTATAAATACCTAGGAATATTAATGGATGACAAATGCTCCTTCAAACCTCAGTTAGAGGCCATGCAAAGAAAAGGGACCAAAATGTACTTATCATTGAAGTCACTGAAGAGACGGCTACCCGACCTTACGCTTGATCCCTTCTTACAGGACTTGAGGGCTAAATTGCTGCCGACATTGACATATGGGAGTGAGGCCCTAAAAGGTAAAGATGCAGCAGTTTTAGATATCATATTAGCCAACTCATATAGAGCTATTTTTCATCTCCCTAACTATGTCTCCTCTGCTCGAATCCAGCTAGAATTCGGGACTCAAAGACAAGCGGTGGAAAGAAGGAGCACTTACCTTAAATGTTTTCATAAAATCCAAAATGCTGAGGCAGGATCTTTAAATTCCCATCTTTGGAAAGCCCGGCACAATCAATAAAAATGTCCAGCAAGGGATTATTTGTTTGAATCGATTGAGCTACTGGGCCTGTCTGAACTCTGGGCCGTTCAAACGGATGATCTAACCTTTAAAAAAGCAGTGAGAAAACCACATCTATGCTATCAGTTTTAGAAGACAAAGCAAGTCTTACTAAAAAGGCACACGGCTGGATAGTGCTCAGTGACTATGTAAGCCAAAAACCCCAAGCCTACTTGAGTGCTGGAATTAAGATAAGTAGAAAGGAAAACATTCTAAGGTTGCACTAGGAGGTAATTGCGATCAAACCCCATCTTCCACCATGGGAAAGGAAAGGAGGCACTCAAACTTGTCGTCTATGTGGAAGTGGGAAAGAAGACATCGTCCACGTCATCTGCAACTGCCCCTACTTAAAGGACATAAGATGCACCTTGTTACATCCTTTCTTTAGGCATTACGGTATCCGGACATGTAGGCAGGCAGAGAAGCTTTGCTTTAACCCCACTGACGTCCAGCTCAACTGCTGGCTAACAAAATTTTTTGAGATGGCAACGAAGAGACTTAAAACCATGTCATTACCAGAAACACGCTGATATGCTTTTTAAATGTAATATTAACTCTCCATCTTGTTTTAGTCGTACTTGCACTCTATTCATGAAACCTCTAACTTGGACAATGGACTTGGTTAAGCCGTGCCGTTTGCCTTGAGAAGTTGTGGCATTTATTGTCAGTATTATTTAAGATATAAGAGTCTACGAGAATCTCCCTTTAAAGCAGCTAAATTGTATAAATTAGGAGTATGCAATTGACGACCTTGTTTTATAATTTGTGGTTTTTAAATGCTTTTAACTGTATTTACCTGTGAACAAATTGGAATTTTTTTGTTATGTATTTGCAAAAATGTTAATTAATCAAGCAAAAATAAATATCTATCTATCTGGTAGACACGTCTGCCATTATCAATGGCAGATAGAATAGCGATAATGAAGAGGTTTATACTGCCAAGATTCCTTTACTTATTTATCAATATCCTGATTACACAAAAGCCTTCTTCAACTCCCTGCGTACCTGTGTCATTACACTTGCCTGGACAGGTAAGCAGCCAGGAATAAAATGGAATATACTCTCACTGCCTTTTCAGCAGGGGGGATTTGGTGCCTTGAACATGTATCTATATTATATGTGTGTGCAAGCTCACTGTTGGTACTTCCCCACCAACTTTTTACTGCACCTTAGAAACTGATGATACCTACCCAATTCCTCTTCGGGCTATATCATTTATCACATGTGCCCGCAATCCCCACAAGGTTTGAAATGAACACTATACATAGTACCACAATAGCATGGAAAAATATGGATGCCTGAACGAACAGATCTTCCATATATGAACCTGCATTGTTATTATTGCATCATCCGGCCATATCAGTGACCAGGGACTCAAGGGCGCTTGTGCTACTTGCAGAGGTGGGCATGCACACTATGGGTGATATGTACCCCTGGGGGGGTGATTTCTAACACTAGATCTCATGAGGCAGGCGAAGCACCAGATGCCTCTGTTGATCTTTACATACCATATACTTCGCACAGTTTTGAAGAATCTCTACCCGCAATTCCCTGAAGAGCCAATCACTACTAGCTCACGACATAAACTCATCACTAGACTATATAACACTTCCCAGAGAGATAGGGCGGAGGGCCTCACCAATATGATGGACAAATGGTTCAAAGCGCTAGACACCCCAACCTCACAATGGAGGATTGGAATCATTGCTGTGAGATCACCGACAGACTAATGGCTAACTGTAACCTGAGAATCATACATTTTAAATATTATATTATACTACACTTCAGTTATGTTATGTTATGTTATGTTATGTTATGTTATGTTATGTGTTTTTATTAGGCGCACAGATGCTCCAGCCAAGGAGCGTCCTGGCGCCCGACAAGGCGGCTACACAACACAACGAAACAATAAAACAGACAAATTTAAACTAAGGGAATAAAAAAGTTTTCACCGCACGGCGGAAGGAGAGCAGATCCCTAAGAGCACGGATAGCCGGGGGAAGGGAGTTCCAGAGAACCGCCGCACGAACTCGAAAAGAACGCCCACCGGCCCTGCTTCGCTTAAAGCGTGGGACAACAGCCAGTTCTAAATCCGCAGATCTTAAAGCTCGGGCTGGAATGTAGTGGGCCAGAAGTGTAGCAAGAATCATCGCTGGGGACCCCTTCAGAATCTTATACGCGACACAGAGGACCTTAAACTGGATCCGCTGCGCCACCGGGAGCCAGTGCAATGAACGCAAAGTACTAGAAGTGGGGCACGATCTAGGTAATCCTACCACCGATCTTGCTGCGGCACTCTGGATCCGTTGTAAACGCCCAATCTCTGCCTGGTTCAGACCAACCAATAGGAACTCGCATAATCCAGCCTAGAGATGACAGTGGCTTGGATCATGAGTTGCCTAGTGGGGGCGTCAAAAAACTTGAGCACAGGACGGAGCCCGCGCAAGATGCCAAAGCAACAAGCCGCCGTACGTTTGGTATGACAAGCAAACGTAAGGGAAGGGTCCAGCCAGACCCCGAGGTTTTTAAGCTCGGCAACTGGGATGGGAGGAGGACCCAAGTCCCCTGGCCACCATCTCTCTCCCCAAAGCTCCGGTTGTTTGCCAAAAATCATGACCTCGGTCTTACTAGCGTTCAGCTGGAGACAGTTGGTCGTCATCCAGCCGGCGACCGCCCGCAGTCCTTGTTGGAACCTGGGGGCATCCACATGGGCATCCCCGCTGATCGTAACCGCTAGCTGGGTGTCATCGGCGTATGACACCATCGTCATACCCCATTGCCTGACAACCTCAGCTAGCGGCCTTACGTAAAGATTGAACAGCGTAGGGCTCAGCGAGGAGCCTTGGGGAGCCCCCAAGCCCAGCGGATGGTATTTGGACTGATAAGGCGGGACGGTCACGCTAAAGGCCCGATTGGCTAAAAAGGACCGGAACCATTGGAGAGCCACGCCGGTGACACCAACCTCCTCTAAGCGGCGCAGAAGGATCGGGTGCGATACGGTGTCAAAGGCGGCGCTCAGGTCTAATAGCACCAGCGCCGCCGTTTGCCCTGCATCGAGCACGGAGCGGAGATGCTCCACCATATACAGCAGAGCCGTCTCCGTGCTGTGACCGGCCCTAAACCCATTCTGCGTCACGTCGAGTACGTCAGCTTGAAGTAGATGTTCCGAGAGGACCGCATTGACATGCGCCTCAGTCACCTTAGCAGGCCACGGAAGGAGTGAGATTGGCCGATAGCTCTCAGGCTTGCTACCATCCAAGTTTGGTTTCTTGAGAATAGGACGAACCATGGCTTGCTTCCACTTCAGTGGGACTACGCCAGATGTAAGCGACGTGTTGATCAGAGAACATAGCGGTGAGATGTCATGTACTGCTAAGTCTTTGAACACCGCTTGGCAAAGCGGATCCGCTGGGGACCCCGACTTCACTTGACGGGCCAATTTGTCAAGGCTTTCAGGTGTTAAAGTAGGAAAAGAATGCAGCCCCTCTGATGTTAACGGCTTAAGAGGTGGATTAGCCGGAGGAGTGGCCAACGGAAAGGCCCGGTAAATGGCATTGACCTTTTCCAAGAAGAAATCCGCCAGTTTTTCACAGTGCTCGACAGAGCTCTGGTGGATCGTTGTTACCTTTTTGGCAGTGAGATCTTTCAACACCTGAAAAATAGCCTTAGACGGGTTCCAACTAGTCCTAAATTGAGCGGCATAGAAGGCGGCGCGGGTTCTGCACACTGCCCGGTGATACAATTTCACTGCGGACAAGTACAAAACTTTCTTCACGCTGTTATAAGATTTGCGCCAGGCCCGCTCTGCACGCCTACAAGAAACCTTCAACGCCCGCAGCGAGTCATCGTACCAAGGGCTGGATTTGCCGGTCCTGGTTTTACAGCATACAATGGGGATAAGAGTATCTAAAGCCCTGGTAACCCAATTGCAGAACCTGTCATAGACCTGATCTGCCGACCCAGTAATGTCGAATGAGTCGGTCGATAGGAGATGGAAAAACTCTTCCAGCTTAAGTTTATTCCAGCGCCTTCTTGGAATAGGGCACACCACTTGCTTAGGTTGTATAGCCGGTGTAGGGCAGTGGATCTGTATCAAATAATGATCAGTCCATGCCAAAGGTTTGCAGCTGAAAATGCAGGTTTCCGTAAGATTGGTGAAATACGGATCGAGGGTATGGCCCCCTGAATGGGTGGGCTGTGATACCAGCTGAATCAGCTGGAGCGCCTCCAGATCTGCCATGAAACTGGACACTGTAGGGCTGGCTGGGTTGTCAAAGTGCAAATTTAAATCCCCAACGATGGAGAAGTTGGAGCACCCAGCAGCCAGTTCACTAATGGCGTCAGGTAGCGCCGCTCTAAAATCCCCTTCCCTGGGGGCCGATAGATCAAAAGCCCCGACAGGGTGAAATTAGGCGTAATGGCTACCTTAAACATTGCACTTCCACAGCCAGAGATTCGTTGGCCCTGCCAGGTACACAAATAACATGACTTAACAGCAAGGGCTATCCCTCCGCCTCTAGAAGCTCGGTTAAGAGTGAAAACCGAGTATTCCGGCGGAAAGGCCAAATTGACAACGGCCGTATCGGCATCCTGCAGCTAAGTCTCCGTCAGACAAAATAAATCAGGAGGGTCGTTGCCTAGCAGGTCAAAAATGTCTAGATGATGCTTGACAAGCGACCTAGCGTTTAGATTCCAGATGCTGATATACGGCTGTGGACTGACAGCCTCAGTGATATCATCCCTACAGCTCCTACTTACGGGGGCTGGAAGAGTGGACCATCCGCATCCACACGTAAAAGGGCCGCATAGGGGATCCACCCGAGGCACGCCACAAGTCCCCCAAGACCGGTTGATGGCTACAAGACTATCTCTTGTGTAACACAGCATGATGGACAGGAGAACGGCCAGGAGCGGAGTCAGAGTCCAGCCACGTCCAGCGCGTCCTGTCCCGGACGGGCGCAGATGGGCAGGACTCTGGCACGACTCCGGCCACGCGAGGGCGCGCCCGCTACGCGATCCCGCTACCCTGGGGAGGAGCATTAAGTAGGCGTCCCCTCGCTGGCTCATGCTCAGTCAAGCGCTGGCGGAAGAAGGCTGCTCTGCCCCTCTCAATAATGGCGACCCACCCCAGGAACCAAGCCCGCCAAGCGGCGGTGAGGGACACAATTTAGTGTGCAGGTAAGGGAAGTTTTTAAAAAACCCAGCAGTCTACTAGCCGCTAGCGCACAAACAATGAACAAATTACAATTTCTAAAATTTATAAAGATAAGGCCTCAGGATGGATGCCCGATGGGCGCACTTCGGTGAGGTTGAAGCAGACTTTCTGCACCTGACTTGTGCATGCAGATTAATATAAACTTCTGGGGTGGGTGACACAGGCCTCATCAGACATGGTTTTTGACCAGATGCAATGCACCCCACACCTTTGCCTCCTGGGATTAGACAAACCCCAACAACTGACAAAACGGAAACTGGTGGCTGTAGAGCTGCTGCTGGCCAAACAGAGTATAGCTATGCATTGGGGTAAGAGAGCGTCTCCTAAATACGAGCACTGGCTCCAGGACATGACATACTGAAAAGAACAATTGGATACCTATTCTAAAGAGCTGCCGAAAGCTTCCCACCCCAAGAATATCTGTTATCCCTTCACAACATTTTTACTATCATCAGCAGCTGGCCCATGAACAGCTGTAACCGCCTGATGTTGTTATAGAAATGTTTTGGTGCTACACTGGGATGGGAGTATTGTGAACAGATAGATGGTGGTACGAGCACGGTATACAGAACTTGGATATCATCATGCTTTCTGTTGTGTCGTTGGTGGAAAAAACACCAGGAGCCAGGATGTATTCTTAAGTCTTGTTTATTCAGTCTTCAGTTAAGGTAACAACATCTCTGTACTCCAGCCAGCCTAGTGTGGTACCAGCCCTACCAGGAGCAGCCTCCCCAGCTGCTCAGCCCATCTCCAACTGCCACATTCATCCCACTCAGTCACCCAGGCATTCCACACATTACAGGCAGACCAACATTCTAATACTAAGACACACTCTGGCTGAGCAGCTAGAGGCAGCAGGGCTAGAATACCTGTTATAATTATGTAAAATACAACATTACCTCTTTTTCTTTAAACAAAAGAAAACAATTACATTGCAATACAAACACATTACTAATCTCAAAGATGCAGCAAATGGAAAAGGCATCAAAGAAGATGGAATCATTAAAAGAAGTGAAAATCAACAATAGAACAAATTGCGAATCTCTAGAATGCAGCGTTAAGAAACCAATACTCGAACATATTTCTAAACGCTAGGATGCAGCGATGACAAAAATACATCACAAGAGTAAAACTTTCTGAAAAGGAAAGATGGTAAAGATAAATACAACATAAGTACAAAATCCCCATCCCCCTTCAAACGAGATTCTCTCATTCATATCAGAACATTGCATTTGAACTCATATCAGAACATAGCATTATCTTCTACATACTCTTTAAATGAAAAGCACTAAGACCCCAAAGGATAACCAAGGATAGTGCTAAAGATAACATGACCTAGAACATAATCCCACTAGTAGGGAAAACCAAACAAATGGGTCGTCACCCATACTTTTAACCATAAAGATACTGTGCACAACTGTAACAGGGATTCCACAACCAACCCCGCGTAGGAGTACACCTAAGTACAAACTTGTGAAACCTGTTATAAGTATGTAAAATACAACACTTTGACTGTTATGTATGTTTTCAGATGTTCAAAAACCTAATAAAGAATTTTTTTTAAACCCTATTGCGGCACCAATGTCTCTGCTTTTAATTCTCTAGAAACCATACCAAACTGAGTTTCCTGTGTTATTGGGTCATTGTCAGTCACAGTCTCCATCTCCCTGATTCGCATAATTGTGTCATCTATTAGGTGCAGTCAATCAATCATGCCAAAATCACTCATTGGCTCAAAGTGATTCCTCACCGGAGTGTTAAACTGGTGCTGCGTGTACGGAAAGGGGGTTTGAACACTCTGAGGGGCAGATTTACAAGCCTCTTGCGCAGCCGCAGCCCGTGGAGGGAGGTCTGTGGGGCAGACAGGCGGGGCACGGGAGGGGCAGGGTGGGGGGTGGTAAACAGTGGAATATGGATGATTGCAGGTAAGAAAACAATTAAATTAATAAAAAGAATTTCGTAGCGCTCCCTGCATCGCAAAATGTGATGCAGGGTGCGCAACAAAATTTGTTTATTTAATTTAATTGTTTACTTACCTGCAATTATCCATATTCCGGTGTTTACCACCCCCCACCCTGCCCAACCTGTCTGCCCCACGGAACTCCCTCCATGGGCAGCGGATGCTCTTGCGCCACTTTTGCGTCACTTTTCCCACGTTAAAAATGACGCAAAGCTGGCACAAGGGCCTTGTAAATAAGCCCCTGAATGTTTAAGAAATTGGCTTTGCAGGGTCACAGGTTTGTAGAAAAAGACAGGCGGGTGAGCGCGGATTCCCTTATGTTTGTTTGCCAAATATTATAAGCATTATAACAAGTTACAAACAAGGTTTGCATCTTTAAAATTAACTACTACACAATCACCCTTTGAGGTCTTGGCAGATCGACCACTCCTGCTCACCTTCCGAGTGTAAAGGATTGCGTTAGTCATCAGACAATCCAGCTGTGCGCCATCACCAATGTGCAGTCTTCTGTCACCCGAAACTGAACTAAGGAACATTTTCTAATGCGATCACAGAAGGCGTGCAACCGGGTGGCAATTACAAGGTCCTTGTTCCACTGTCTGTCTCTCTGGTAAGTTCTAGGCCATTATCCTTTGATTGACCTCTTCACTAATTTGGCCAGGGTGGGTAGCTATTTCTAATTAGTCGCACAAATTGTGCCTTAACCAGTCAAAATGGTGGGACTTACGTCAAAATCACCTGCTGCTTCTGGTGGCTCCCTTCTCACACTAGCAGGCATGGTAGTATATTCGGAAGAAGAAGTTTGGTTAAGTAAGTGTTCCAGCTCTGGTTTGATTACTGGTGTTAGCTTATAGTCTAACATTAAAAAAAAAAAATAGTATGAACTCATTTTTCAGCGTGAACTGTTCCAGGAGCTCATTTACGAGTATATTAACGTTTGTTGAAACCGTGTCCTCAGATTTTAATTCAGGGTCACCCATTTGGTGAACTCTGCGCCGACATTAAACCAAATTGTCAGAGATTCAGTTCTTCATATCCCTTCTCTTTTTTGGAGGAGGAGGACCCGCTAACATTGACGCCTCCACCCATACAAATTCTTCGTTATGAATTCTTGTAAGCATGGTGGGATGAAATGAAATGAATTAAATGAAAAGAAATAAGGATTTATAAAGCGCATGGCTGCCCTTGAGCATCCCAGCGCTGGTGATAGGTAGTAGTGGGAGAGTGCGAAGGCAAAAGGGATCAAGGGAAGAGCCAGGTTTTCAAACTCTTGCGGAACTAGAGATGGTTTGGTTCCGCTCACAGAGTGAGGGGAAGAGAGTTCCACAGTTTGGGAGCGATGAAGGAGAAAAGGCGCCCTCCTGAGCGGGCTTTTTTGATCCTGGGTACAAATGCCAGGTGAAGGTGAGCAGAGCGCTGATTTCTGTTGGTTTCATAGCGTCTGATCCAATGTTTAAGGATAGAAGGGCAGTTGTTGTGGAGGATTTTATGGGTCAGACAGAGTGTCTTAAAATTAACCCGTTCTTGCACTGGGAGGCAGCGAAGTAGCTTAAGGGCTGATTTTGCGGAGCTCCTACGTGTAGTGCCGGTAACAGCCTAGCTGCCGCATTTTGTACGCCCTGAAGTTTGGCAATTTTAGGGGCGCCGAGATGCAAGGCATTACCATAGTCGAGTCTAGAGATTAAAAGGCTCTGGATGATGAGCTTCCTGGTGTCTTGGGGGAGCAGAGGCAGGATTTTTCGAGTAGTCCTAAGAATACCATGGCATATGCCTGCTGATTTCCTACCCTGGGTTACAAACGACAGATCCTGGTCCAGCCATATGCCCAAACTCTTAATGGAGGGTTTAGGGGTTGGGGCTTCACCCATACAGGGAGGCCACAGCGAGTTTGACTTAAAGTGGGCTGTGTTACCTAGTAGCATGATCTCCGTTTTCTCTGCGTTCAGCCTAAGATGGGACCATTTAGAGTGAGATGTCAGAAAGGCAGGAATGGAGGTTGTCAGGGGGGCGGTCCGGGTGGCTGAGAGATACTACAAGCTGCGTGTCATTGGCGTATGTCACTAGTTTGAGACCATAGGGGGACAATATGTCCTGGAGAGGTGACATGTAGGCATTAAAAAGGGTAGGGCTCAGGGAGGAGCCTGGGGAACGCCACAGAGTAAAGGAGTGGAGTGTGATTGAGAGGATCCTTCCCAAATTTGGAAGGATCGGTTGTAAAGGAAGGATTTCAACCATGCTAAGGCAGACCCTGAGATGCCGAGTGCACTTAGCCTATGGGTCAAAATGTGGTGGTTGACGGTATGGAACGCCGCGCTTAGATCCAGGAGGATCACTGCCACTGATTAGGAGACTTCATCAGGTAATTGAGCCACTACTTCCATACCCTGCATGTCTCCATGACTGCTCAGAAGAAGAACTGGGAAGTTTGTCTTCCTATTAGTAGTAATCACATCCGGTTCCAATTGGGGTTTTTGGGGCAGCTGCTGTGCAGCATCAATCCTCTCCTTCCCCTGTTATAGCTCTGAGGTAATTACCCCCATTACGGTGGACAAATAATTAGTGATGGATAGTTTGGGTGGGAGGGATGACACCTATCTTTGCTATTATAGTGGGCAGAGTCTTTTTCTGAGGGTCCAACGTGGCTTATCCCAAAAAAGCGTCCCAAGAGAGATGGCCCAGGTCAACCTCTTCTAGCCAATGACATGCCCAAGTGCGTCCTATGCCAGCTAGAGCCCGGTGGGCTGAAATGTGGTCACCCAGCACTGGAGCCCTCCTCCTGGGCTCAAAGAGGCAGCTGGGGGCAGTAGTCCCTGGTGTGGCCCAAGAAAGCAGTCTGCGCAGCACTTATTAAATGCAAATAGCAGTACCGGCTACTACCGAACGGACGTGGGGCAGTAAGAGAGGGGAATAAAGAAATCAATAAATGCACTTACCTGAATACAGCCAGCCGCCACCTCTCCTCCATCCTCTTCTCAGAAGCAGGAAGCACACAGCCTCCCAGAATCCCCTAGCCAATCATGATGCTTCCTTACAGCAGCATTGTGATTGGTCTGAGCTCCATGGTTTTGCACTCAGAGAGTGACTGGGAGGCCAGGCATGTTCTCCACCCAGGCAGTAGAATACAGCCTATGGAGAACAGGAGAACATGCAAAGTGCACATAATGGTTTGGCCGGCCCTAGACAGCTGGCCAAACGATCATGCGCACTTAAAGTGCAGCCACCATTCCTCCTCCCTCCACATCACGGGAGCCTGGCCCCGCCATAAACTAACCTGGCTTCACTGCAAGATCAATACAAAAAATAGAATTACATTGAGTTTGCAGTTGAAGCAGTGGGACGACACTTGTCCGCCTTAGTGGAGGAACAACCACTGGTAATTAGGTTGCCCAGTGTCAGTCAATTGGAGAGATTGACATCATCATAGTGAAAAGAGACTTTAGGAGTCTTTAACCGCCGGGAAATGTAATACTAAATAACACATATCCTAGTTTTTGAATACCATGGACTCTCTCCTAAAAGCTGTTTGGGCCTACCATAGGGATGACTTATAAGTATTAAAAATGATGGTTTAGGCCTGGCAAAAGGTTCATTTTGCCATATCATAATGTCAGCTTCAAAGTTCCACTACAGGCTGCAGAGCCAGTCCTGAGAAATGCTTTAAAGTTTTACTTTGATGTGTGGCCAAATTAGTGCTGGAAGGCCCACTAGTAGCAAATAATTTACAGGCCCTGGATATGTGTAGCTCCATTTATCAGGGACTTACATGTAAAATTAATGTGTTGATTAAGTGTAGGTCAATTTTACTATGTTTTAGGAGAAGGCATAATCACCTTACCACTGGGTATAGTGTACAAAGTCCTAAAGACAACAACCAATAATGTAGAAGGACAGATGTGAAGGAAAAATGCTTGGTGGACTACCACCTAAGGGTTTCAGGTCTAACACATTCCAGGCAATACAACACGTTTTTGGGTTCGGTGGAAGGGCTACAGCCAGGGCAGGGCAGCCCCTTTCTCTTTATTCTCCACTCTTCCACTCTTCTTCTTTACTTACCATGTGTAGGACCACTATTTTGTGTGTGTGTGTGTGTGTGTATGTGTATCACATGTGGTCCTCTCCATGCCTCCTTTAATTAGCATGTGAGCTACCACCATTTTGTGTAACTAGTAAGTGTGTCTGGTTATTAATCATATTATGCTACTTTTAAAGCCCTTTTGCTATGAACATTGATTGTTATGTGTATGATTCTTTAGAAGCCCATGTTATATTTCCTCATTTTAAACTTTAATCATATATTTCTCACCTTATATTTGTTTATGCTTATGGCACACTAATTTAAAAACATATAGTTAAATGTATTAAATTAGTTGACAATAGAATGACAGAAATCCAATAATTTGAACGAGAGTAATGATTTTTAAAAGTTTTTTAGCGCAATCATGCGCCTAAAAGATCAATGAAATAACTGTGGATATCTAGTCACGTGATACCAGGGCAATGTCGACAGTCTCCAGCAGTGGGCCGGTAGACGCGGTCGGCGGAACTCCATCTGAACTAGACAGTCCTCAAGAAAAAGGCTCTGCCTCAGTCAGTCTCCTGCGGTGTCAGCTTACCGAGTAGAGAAGGCGCTGCATCGGCCCGTTATCCACGGTGAAAATTAATAAAGTAGAGAAACCATTGGAACCCCGTCAAGAAACGGTTGTCTAATTCATAGAAGGTTCGCTATATGCCAACCATTATTATGAACTTGTGTGACCCCTGGGCATTGAAAAAAACACAGCGCTGACGTGCCGGTTATTCCGGCTCGCTATATGCCAACTATTATTAAGAACTTGTGTGACCCCGGGGCATTGAAAAAACCACAGCGTTGACGTGCCGGTTATCCCGGATCCGAATTCCTCTGAAGTCCTGTCTATGAAAACTAGAAACAGTGGTGCTCCTGTGTAACATGCTGCCATCAGATGCCTGTTATTTCTTAACAACAGAGTTAAATACTCATGCAGATTTTACCCTTGTGCCCCTCCCAGTATACTGCCCCTAGCCCTGACGAAGGTGTGGCCTCACTGGCCTGTCACCGAAACGCGCGTCGGCTTGTGTCTCCAGGAATACGGTTATTGTCCTAACTACATCAGGACCCGTAGTTAAAATCATCTACCTGGACCAACATCCCGATCTATACAACACATTAACCACCTATGTGTTGTACTCGCCAGGATCAGAAGAATGAATGGTGAATGGTATAAAATGAGATAGAGTGGGAAGAGATTGAAGTGAGTGAGATAGTGTGGTCGGTACTGGGTAGGACTATTTTCCCTTTCGTTGTTGCCCCCATATCTCTGTATGTCTTATTTATGATCTAAATGTATTTGTGATACGAAAGTTACTGTTTATATCGTTGCTATCCTAAAAAATAAAAATATATATATATATATTTCTAACATGAACTGTAGATTCTATTTGGTTTGACCATGTGATTGTTATGTGTAGTGTCAGCCCCTAGGTTAATCACCCCTTCACATATATCTGTAGGACCCTCTAGTTGGGGCCTCTATATCCCGAGGCAGGGTGTCCTTTCTTTCTATTCAAATCAATGTCGACATTTATGGCTGACTGTGATTGAGCGTGGTTGAGATGCAAGAGATACATTTGACGCAGTCTTAGCTTCACTTCAGACCTAGAAGAAATTTCAGAGAAAAATGTCTGAGAAGGTAATATTAATGGGTCAGTGCAGGTGGGGAGAAGGCGCTGTCATTGTGCAGCCGCTGTATGAAGTTGTGGTGAAGATTTCAACATTCAGACTGAGTCTCGTTTTGGGAAGTTGAAGATTTCCAGAGGAACAAAGCTGCAGCCTGTATCCAACGAGAGCTCCCCAAGGCCAGATACCATTCCAGAGAGGAGCCACTAAATAGCATTTGCTGCTGTGGAGAAGAATGTAATAAGAGCTGCAGAAAATTAATCAGGTTAACTGGTGATGCACCTTGGGCAGATCGACAAGCTGGTAGATCGTGTTCTCCTCTTGCTTCTCAGATTACGTTTTGGCAGAACATTTTTGAAGTCCCAAGTTTTGGATTTAGCTGTCTGGGCACCTTTAACACCACTTCCAGGGCCACCACTAGGAGGGTCAGGGCTCACTTCATGCTGGGTCAAGGTGCACTTTGCTAGACTTGGAGCTTTTTGTGTCCCTGTAGCACTGTACAGGAGGCCAGCAAACTAGCCCCTGGATTCACTCTGATGGTTCAGGGTACAAGCAGAAAAGCAGGTCTCAAGCAGCAGGGCACTCCTCCGATGGCACAGGAAGGCTTCAGGTAGTAGGACAGTCCTCTTTGAGCAGTACGCAGACTTCTGAAGTACAAGTCAGGCAGCAGGGCATTCTTCTGAGAGTCCTTCACAGATCCAGAATTAAACTGAAGAGTGGGCCTGAGGATCATATTTTATACCAGATGCCACTTTTAAAGTGGAAGAAATCTCTGGAGTTTCGCTCCCACAGATATTTTAGAACATCCTGTCTCCCTGCCCAGGCTCCACAGGGTCTGAGGGTCACAAAGGCTATTGAGAAGCACTTTGTGCGTATGTTGAGGTAGCTCCTTTGAAATATAACTGGGGCTGGGCTCAGCTTCGCCACTCTCAACCTGCCAAAATGGCCCATACTTCACAACCTATTCCTCCTTTTTGGAGCAATACATAAAGTCCAGCAACCAACTACACCTAGTCATATGACTCGGGATATAGGCTGTAGGCTTGGCAAATGGTTTATTTTTCCAAGCCGAATTGGCAGTTTAATATTGCAAATAGGCTGCAGTGACAGGTCTGAGACATGTTTTAAGGAGCTAACTAAGTAGATGGCACAATAACTGCTGTGGGTTCACTAGTAGTATTTCATTTACTGACCCTGGGTATGGTATACCACTTTACCAAAGACGTTTAAATAAATTCAATTTGCAAAACAGGTGTGGCCAATTTTAACATGTTTTGGTGACAAAGCACTTTAGCACTGGTTAGCAGTGGTAAAGTGCACAGATTCTTAAGGCAAACAAAAACAAAATCAGCAAAACAGGTGGGAAAAAGCAAATAGCACTGTGAGGTTGATACGTCTAACACATGGCACATGGCAGGATGGGACAGGATGAGATTTAGAGTATAGGGCTGGACTGTGAGCAACATATCTTGTCTTTCTGTTAATTTAAATGGCAGAGATAGAAACATAGAAAGGTGGATAATTTGAATTACAAGAGTTGTCTACTGTTGATTACATTTGTCTCTTTAGACTCTGCAATTCACCATTCCACTTCCTATGGCTGCGGGTCCTGACCATCTTCCTCTATGGTTTTGGCCTTGGCATGATTTAGACAGAAACAGAAGACACTATCAACCACACTATTTGAAAAAGTTAAAGAATCTGAAATCATTATTAGTTATTATAGTTTATTATTATTATAGAAAGACATATGTTGCTTGAGTAATCATCCTAGACGTATGCCCACTTTAATATTGTCTGTCCCAAAAATAGTTTCTCTCCAACAAATTATTCACTAAAATGTTATTGCTCCTTGACTAGCTTCATGCATTTTTGCTATTGTCACACAAAGGTATGAATAAAGTCAGTTGATAATCTTGTACTGCAAGTCACAGAGATGGAGGCTGTGCAGAGACAGAAGAAGCTTATTTATGTATGTATTTATTTATTTGTTGCACCACTCCTGTAGGTCGGAGATGCTGGTCATGGGCACTCTGTAAGAAATGTGCATTTCTCGGCGTGAATGACACGAATGCAATACTACTCAGTAGTAAGTCTTGTTCACTTTAAAAGCTCATTTTAGTGCTATAACATGTTGGCGCAACTTACATAAATAAGTGATAAAATATTTTTTTACTCATTCTGTTTTTTACCATTCCTTCTAAAACAAAATGCAGTAGACATGGGCACTCTGGTGCAAAATGTGCATGTATTCATGTGAATAGTTAGAACTTGTTACAGCTCAGATATGAGTCTTACGGTGAGAAAGGATCATTTTAAAGCCGTTATGGGTGATATTAACATTAATGAAAAAACACGCACACTTCTCACCAGAGTGCTTACATCCACCGTCTTTGTTGAAGAAGAGGGGTGAAATAAATAAAAAGATGGATGGATGGATGAGGTGGTGGGAGGGAGGGATTAGATACTTAGATACTAGATAGATAGATAGATAGATAGATAGATAGATAGATAGATAGATAGATAGATAGATAGATAGATAGATAGATAGATAGATAGATAGATAGATAGATAGATAGATAGATAGATAGATAGATAGATAGATAGATAGATAGATAGATAGATAGATAGATAGATTGTCACTTACATTTATGGCTGTATATTGCCTGCTGCAAAGTAATCAAAATATTTGAAAAGATCCCTTATCTATCGACATTGTCACTTTAAAACTTCTTTGACAACACCAATGACAAACAAACTTGTTGACACACAGGAGTCATTCCAAATGTAGGCACATGTTTGCCTGTGACTTCAAATTACATTTAAAATTGTTGGTTTGAAAACGCACAATTGTTCTTTCCTCTTGTTCTTTTATTTTTTTCCTTTTTGGTTCTTCCTTCTCCCTGGTGACACACAGCACATTTTCTGAGCGATTTGTTTATTATATAGCAATCTTTGTGCATTTTTTATTAAGTATTAATTTAAAGGGAAACAAATTGCATTCATCAAAATGTATGAACACGCATTTGTTGTATGCAGTGATTTCACTGTATATATCATTGTTTGTATGAGACCAGTGAGAACCATTGTTTGGTAAAATAATACCTCAGTCGCCAGCAAGTCTAACTGCTCCGGCTCCTGATTCTCAGTCCAGCAGACGTCCCCTGTTGCTGGGTGTGTGCGATCCCAGGGATATGAGGCATGCAGCATTTCATTTTCCCGTGGTGCACCTTCCTCCCAGGGAGCTGTGGCCCTTGCTGAGTCTTCCACCTTTGCCAACATGAGCGGGAGGTAGCGCTGCACCAAAAAACAAGTGCTGAAACCTCCTCCTCAGGAAAAATATTGCAGTGGGTCACACCTGCACACCTCTTTGGGAGCTAGTGGTGTCCTGGGACCCACTGCCTGTCTTTGCCATTACTAACGGAGGTGGAGGTAAGACAAATAAAATAAAGGCAAGAAGAGGGCCGAAAATGTATAATAAAAGCATGATGGAAAGGGAAAAGAGTTGAAAATATGGGAGAGGTGGAAAAGGCTAGAGTAAGCTGTACCACACACTAATCAAAATGGCCAATCATGTAATTTAGCGTAAATTTGGACTATTTTTATTTTTTAACATTTCTTTTTATTGAAACATAAAAAATCAACATTACGCAGTACACCCTAAAGTCCGAATAATATACGTTAAGGTGAAAATGCAATCAAGTTCTGAATTATTTATTGCCCATGAGTTATGACATCAGTTATGGAGACTGAGGATCATCTTGTGCGGGAACCCTTGGGGGAACAGAGATATTACCACTGTAAGCATTCCAATCATTCCAGATGGAGGTCCATTTCCGGGGGCATCCCCATGCCACATACACTGTCTTTTCCCTGAACATGCACCAGTCCATGTCCGCCTTCCAGGCCTCAAATTTGGGTGGGGTGTACCCCCCCATTTTGCAATATTCCGTTTCGCTCTCATTAAACCCAATGTGACAGAAAATGTGCATCTGGTGTTAAGGTCTGTGGGCTCCCACACATTCAGGAGGCACCTCTTTGCTTCCGGGCTGATAGTAACTGTGAGAACCTGTTGGACTTGGCCCTTCTGGCAGGTTCGCACCTAAACTTTTTGCTTTTGATATGTGACTTGGTGCTAGTGATTTTTGGCTTCTGCACACTTTATCACTTTGTCCCAGGGTAAAGTGCGTGTGTGTGGTAAGGTTGGCCTGCCCTCCCATAGGAATGCATGGGTAATGTATGTGTCCCTGGTAGTTCCTGATGCGTGGGGAGTGCAGGGTCGAGTTTGGTGTGTGCGGACTCGAGTGATCAAATGCTGCGCAAAGATGTGTGCGGCGTTATTGTGTCTAGTGTGGAAGTGCCACTTCTAGAAGTTGGCATGTCTGTGTAATTTATGTGAATTGGCTGTTTGGCTTGTGATTGGCTGGAGCTGGCTGGTGAGCCTGACTCCAGGAGGCAGGATGGGTCTGCCCCGGTGGTGAGTGGAGAGATCTGCATGAGTGATGTGAGGGAGGAGTGCACCTGGGACCTGAATAGGGCTGGGCTTTCCCACACAATGCTGGCTCCGCCCCTGTGGTGCTACTGATGACCTTAGCCTGACCAGTGAATAGTGAGAGGGGCTGAACCCATCAGAGTGCTCCAAAACCAGCTGCGACTGGCTTTTCCCCCACCCTACAGACACAGACAAAGGATTTGTATGTATAAAAAGGGGCTGTGACCCCTTAAAAAATGTTCTTTCCCTGGATCCTATCTTGAGGGGGGTCTGCTGCTGCTGCTGGGCGCCAGGAGGACTGCCACTTCGGACTGCCTCCCTGCCTGGAGGGCCCTGTGAGCTGGCCCCTGGGCCCAGCCTTGTCCCCCCTGCCTTTCTAAGGACTTGTTCTGTGGTATTGGGTTCTCCAGGCCTACATACTCCGCAGAATACCCTCTACACCATAAGAACTGTTGGCACGGAAAGTAGAAAATGCAAAAGACAAATTTATTAAGACCCCATGGGGTGGTGGTACATTCCTACAGCACCCTTCGGCAATGCAAGAAGTATCACACCGATCATCGGTGCAAATCCTTCTTTTATACAGTTTTACAGTAATAAAAAGGTAGGCGGTACACAGTTACAGAGTTTTAGGTACATATATGGTCATTTATGGAACACAGCCAACTCATGGGAGGAGCTATAACACCACTGGTCAGTTTGGCGGAACATTCCTAAGTGATGACTGGTCAATCTAAACTGCGCATGTGTGGGCTTGACATTTACTAAAAATAGCGTGTTGCTGGGCAAACTCGAGTGGTCAGTGGTACAGAGGAAGGACAAAATGGCATGCTGACTACGAGGCAACGCATTCTCTAAAATGGCCGCCGTTACATACAAAATGGCGTTCAACAACTATAGTCAAGATAAAGGAAAAATACGTGTAGCAAAGCTTAACGCTAACCCGATCATTGTCAAATTACGACAGACGACCCTTTTAGCGTTTAGCTGAAGCTACCTCATAGTGGACATAGTCGGGGTACTCATCTTCTATATCAATGGACATAATCTGTGCCACTTCTTTATGAATCATTTTGTTCATGTTTAGCAAAAGCTCGTTTGGATGGAATACAAGCTGAGAGGCACATAGAGCATAATACAGGGCCACACTGAATGCAAAGGCATAAGAAAAATAACATCCCAATTATTACACATAGAATCGTCAGTAACTTCCAACCCCAGGTACTAAGTATTGACCAAAACCACCCCGAAAATGTCCATGTTCCATTATCAGGATGTATTTCAGCAGCAATTTTATGTAATTTGGATATGGCATCATACACTGAAGGCGAATTATCTGGCACGTACACACAGCAGCTACTTCCGATAATGCGGCATGCTCCCCCTCGATCAGCTAATAGTACATCTAACACCATCCTGTTCTGAAGCATTACAATTCTAGATATCTGAAGCTCCTCAGTTAAATTTCCTAACGCAAAAGCAGTATCATTGGCAACAGCTTCTACAACACGGGTTAACCTTCGTATTTTTCGACTATTCAGAGCAGCTCCAACAAAAGAAAACAGGCCTAAATTAAAATTGACATATTGTTGCAACGCAGTGTCCGTTTGGTCTATATCATCAAGGACTAATGCTCTCTTTACCCTATTCAATATGAAATCGTGGTAGAGAATATAGTTGCTATGATACATAGGCGGGGCAATAAACACAGGGGGTAATACAAAAGATATATAACATGTTCCTAACCATCCTATAGGGAGACGATGATAGCCTTTATTTCCACATATAAAATACGTATTTCGGGAGGCCACAAATGAAATGCCATTTGGGGTATCAAAGGTGAGAGTGGTGTTACATTCACTTCTGCCAACTGGGATTGTACCTTTATTAAGAACACATAAGTCAGCTTTGGTATCAATAACATTAATTACATGAGAATTGGACATATTGACACTCCGTTGATTATTGTAAACTCGCCGTGCTGACATATTATCCGGGCGGTACTCCTCCCATTCAAACTTAGTTCCTTCAGCTTGCGGATAGCCGTCTCGATCATTAAAACATATCTTATTAAGGCGAAAGAGCAGCCCCCCTTTTGTTGGCCATCGCAAGGTGAATAGGAGGGTGTACCAGGCATTGCAAGAACCATTATGAGAAAACGGGAGTGGGATAAGTGGTGTGCCTCCTTTCTTCTGATGTCCAAGCAACATCCCACATACCCAGCAGTTCGAAATGTTCGTCATATTGTGAGTGTGATGCAGAATCTGAATAAAACTATTGTTCAAATAAGTTTGTCGTTGTCGCTCTTCATGATAAGGCAGAGTGAAATGAAAATGTTCAGATGGAGCCGGGGTAGTTGGTAACAAATGTTCTCGCACTGGAACCACAAGTACTACTACCCAGGCTATCACAGCTATCACAACAATTGTCAATACAAATAATACAGCACCAAGAATTCTCTTGTCTCGCACTGTAGAAGACGCCATAGTTCAAAGTTCAAAATGTCTCAAAAACACAACTAAAAAATAAAAATATGAGTGCTGAGCTCCGAGGTAGCCGTTGGTTTCTTCTCCGAGATTCAAGACGGGTGTCGCTACACTTGGCAGAACAGATCCCCCCCCTTGATATTCCCGGCTTCCGTTTCACAAACCCCAGAGTGGTAACTCAACCAGTCTCGCACCAAAAAAAAAACCTGCTTATCGTGGTCGTAGATTGTATCTTTCTCGTCCAGAAACAGTGTGGTCCGGGAAGGCTCCCTCCGATTCGGCAGACGTTACAGCTGGGCTCTTCTCCTCATCCAAGATGTCTCGATAGTCAGACAACACAGTTGGGCTCACCAGATCCGGAGAAACACGGCAGCAGTGAGTAGAATGCACCCACCGCTTCCTGTTAGTGACTCGCACAGCCGTACGAGTTGCCAGCAACACCTGTTCGGGACCACGCCACCTCGGTTCCAGGCTACTTGTTCTCTCGAAAGAACGGATCATGGCATGATCCCCAGGACGAAGATTGTGAGCCTCTCCAATGGAATTGTCGGGGAGCGCTTCTCGAACCTGTTGGTGAATAGAAAGTAAATCATTTGTTAATCATGCCAAATAATCATTCATCATTATACAAGGCACATCATGTAACAATCGAGGCTTAGGAACTCCCCATATGTTCATAGGCCTTCCAAACACCACTTCATAAGGTGTGAGGCCTGTTCGGGAATGGGGCACTGATCTGATAGATAGTAATGCCAAAGGCAAGGCATCCGGCCATTTCAAAGACGTGGATGCCACAATCTTTGATAGCTTTAATTTCAGAGTAGCGTTATACCGTTCAACAAGACCTGCTGACTGAGGATGGAACACAGCATGAAATTTCTGCTGAATTCCCAATCCCTTCATCACGCATTCCACAAATTTCCCAACAAAATGAGGACCATTGTCGCTCCACAAACATTTACAAACGCCGTATCGAGGGAAGTACTCTTTGAGCAGAACCTTAGCTGTTGTCAACGCTGTATTATCCTTCGTGGGGAAGGCCTCAATCCATTTACTGAAAGCACACACCACCACTAGGACATACTTAAGGTTATTACAACGCTCAAGCTGGATGTAATCCATTTGCAGTACTTCAAACGGTGCAGTAGGTGGAACAAACCCTCCTGTCGGAGTATGCGTCCCTTTTGCAGGATTGTGCTGTAAGCATATTAAACAGGTCTGCACTACTCTCTTGGCCATATTGGCAATCTCAGGATGCTTCCAAACTCGCGTTAGCAATCGAGTAATTGCAAGAGCTCCAACATGTGCCAATCCATGTGTCATTTGGACCATCGCTTGCAAGTAAGCTGCAGGCAATTTCCATCTTTCCATATCTTTGCTTCGCCAACAACCCTCATCATCTAGCACTCCCTCTGCTGCCCAGATTGCGAGTTCTGCTTCAGACGCTGATTTCTGAATGTCTATTATTTCCTCTCTAGCATCATGCCATCGCTCAGCCTGTGACTTCAACACATACATCGGAGAGTCATTTCGTGACATAGCCGTTTGTCTTGCTATACTGTCTGCAAAAGCATTACCTTGTCCCACTTTGTCAGTGACCTTTTTATGTGCACTGCATTTGATTATCGTCACTTTCTTTGGACAAAGCAACGCATTCAAGAGATCACGCACTAGTTCTCCGTGCATGATGTGTACTCCATGCGAAGTCAAAAACCCACGCTCTCTCCAGAGTAGGCCAAAGTTATGCGCTACTCCGAAGGCGTACCGGCTGTCTGTGTAGATATTCACACATAAGCCAGCACTCAATTCGCAGGCTCTTGTCAAAGCTATTAGCTCCGCTGCTTGGGCCGACTTCTGTGGTATTCGTGCTGTTTCTACCACTGTCTTAAGCGTCGTGATCGCATATGCTGCAGAAGTTGTGCCATCTGGCAGCCTTAAACACTATCCATCAACCCACAGTTCCCCATCCACATCTGGAAGTGGCGTATCCTGTAAGTCGACATGACCCTTTGCTTGTTCTTCAGTCAGGAAAACACAATCATGGTGTTCTTCCTCCTGGCCCTCAGCAACCGGATACGGCAATAAAGTGGCAGGGTTCAGGGTAGCACATCTCTTTAGTGTGATGTGTGGCGCCAAAAGTGTAAGCTCATATCCTGTTAAACGTGCACTCGTGAGATACTGGGTTTTCATTTGATTTAGCAAAGCATCTACCGCATGGGGGACTAACACCAACAGGTTATGTGACAAAACTATTCCCTCACTCTGCCGTATAGCTGTTGCTGCAACTGCTCTGAAACACCCAGGTAATCCTCGTGCTACAGGATCAAGTATTGCCGAAAAGTATGCACAGGGCCTCTGCTTATCCCCGTGTGTCTGCACTAACACCGACAATGCACACCCATCTTTCTCGTGCACATACAACGTGAAAATCTTCGTGTAATCTGGTGTACCTAACACTGGTGCAGAACAAAGGGCTTGTCTCAATTGTTCGAAAGCATTCTGACATTCATCTGTCCATTCAAGGGGTATTGGTGTAGTTTTAGACAATAACGCTAACAAAGGTTTTATAATGTGTGAAAACCCCATTATCCACTGTCTACAAAAGACGTTAAACCTATAAAGGCACGCACATCTCTCTGAGTGCGGGGGACTGGTGTGTCTAAAATTACTTGAATTCGATCAGATGTTAATGCACGTCCCTCCTTAGACGAAAGATGACCGAGGTAGGTCACCTTTGGTCTACAATATTGTAACTTTTTCCTAGTAACTTTGTGATTGTTCTGAGCAAGAAAGGAGAGCAAAGCAAGAGTACTCTCCTCACACTGCACATATGTGTCTGCAGCCAGTAAGAGATCATCCACGTACTGAATAAGAGCTACTCCAGGCTGCAATTCAAAAGAATCAAGCTGTTTTTTTAAAGCCTGGCTATAAATGCTAGGACTTTCTGTATAGCCTTGAGGAACACGACAAAATCTATACGATTTATTATTCAACGTGAAGTTAAATAGATATCTGCTGTCAGGATGGATGGGAATGGAAAAGAAGGCATTTTTAAGGTCAATTACAGAAAACGTGGTGGCAGTGGGGGGGACCAAAGTAAGTAAGGTAAGTAAGGTGGTGATATCAGACGCCACCGGATACTAGGGCACTACAATTTTGTTTATTTCTCTCAAAACAATAATAAATCGATAGATTTTGTCGTCAGTATCTTTCTTTAAAATCGGAAGAATCGGGCTGTTACAAACATTGTAGGGAACTTCCTCCATAACTCCTGCAATAATCAAATCCTGAACAATGTGCGTCAGGGCAATTTCACCTTCTCTAGATATCTTATACTTGGGTACACATGGCAAAGACAGTCCCTCCTTAATAGTTATTCGAATAGGCGGGATGAGCATCTGTCCCACATCCGTGTCTGATGTAGCCCATAACGTGTGTGGGAGAGAGGCTAATGCTTCAATTTCCTGCATGGTACATAGTCTTCCTACATCCGGATAATTGTCATTCAAAATAACCCGCACTCCTTCAGGAGCGCAGCGTATTGTTGCTCGAAAATATTTAAGCAAATCTATGCCCATAATATTGTCTGGGGTATGAGGCGACAATAAGAATGGGCACAGACCAAAGAATCTGTCAATGCAAAATGCAAGAGGTTGTGACAGTGGGCTTGGAGAGGGTGTGCCATCGAACCCTATACATGTAATCGTTTCGCCAGACAGGGAAGCCCTTGGAACCAAGTTTTTAGAGAGAGCACTACGAGTAGCTCCTGTGTCAACTAAAAACTGATCAGTAGAACCCAAAACGCCCACTGATACATATGGACCTCTTTGATCTACTGGCACTTCAACCGATTCCACACCCCATCCTACGCAATCCTATGCATGCACATAATCCTGAGACTCCACGTTCTCACCCTCCGATATCTGGTACTGATTCCATCGATCGAAAGTATTACGTTCATCCTGACCACGACCCCTTGCCTCAAACCTACCACGATCGCTTGCTCCACCTCTCGCCCCTGAATAACTATTCCGTGTCCTTCCACCTCCTCGACCACGCTGACTACGTTGCTCACGGAGCACCGGACAATCTTCAGCCCAATGCCCAAACTCTTTACAATATGCACACTGGTCCTCAGCAATGTCGGTACGGCCATACGACGTATTATACCCTCCTCGCCTGACTCTATCATTCCCTCTTGGTTGCGTAGCACGAACCTGAGCCAACATCACCTTCGTCTTTAACTCCTTCGCTTTCTTATCAGTACTTTCTTTAGCCTCTAATTCCTGCCGCTCATAATACTGAGCCATAGTTAACAAAGATGCAGGGGTCGCCGTGGTCCAGGAACTTTCACTAGTTTTCAATCGCTTTGCAATCTCCGGCAGGAGATTAGCCACATACTTATCGACGAACAAATGCCTACCCGTATCATCCGTTAATAATTGCCCACTGTAATCATGAAAACGCTTCTTCAAAACGTGAGAAGAAATCAGATACTGACTCGTCCTGTTTCTGTTTGCAAGAGGCTAACATAGTCCAATCAATTTTTTTAGGGGGAACAAGCGTTTTTAATTTGTTCAGAATAGCTGTTGGGAGATCTAGAATTAACTGACAAGGCTTACATGCGGGTTGCCTGTCTAAATCAGCTTGGCCTATAGTTTTCCAATCCGCTCCTAAAATCGCTTGGTCATCAAACTTACGAATTGCTCTCCACATGTCAGGGGGCAGTATAAACCCAAAGAAAAGATCGATATCAACTAGTGTCATAACACAGGAAGAAATAGCCCTCTCCACTCCTTCATAGAAAGCTGCCGGATTTTTACGGGGATCAGGTAAAGCATTTTTCAATGCCATAACATCTGCTCTATTCCAAGGCGTATACACCCAATTATATATAAAATACCCTTTTGCATCCCCAGACAATTTGTCATCACTGGTGCAGCTTCACGCATGGGCATAACATGAACTTTAGAACTCTTATCTGCTCCAAAGATAGAACACTCTTTGGATTGCTCCGTCGACCCCGGCGCAGACACGTCTGATGACTTTTGTGCTGCCCGCAATCTGGACGCCTCATCCCGTAGCTGGACCAACCGTTGGGAAAACCCATCCGCATCTGTAATAACAAATAAACCTTTACGCATATTCTCACGATGAACTGATATGTCCTTAGGATCTAGATCATCTGAATGTTTCCTAAATCGTTCCACAACTTCATCTCCGAAAGCACTTAGAAAATACAACTGTTCTCGCTCTGACCATTTATTCTTTTCAATATTAATCTCTGACATAGTTATTTTATTCAAATTGAGTTTCCGAGCAAAGCTGCGCAACTCCGCAGCTTCACTAGCAGTTAACCTCTTACTCTTACTCCCTCGACCATCGTCGTCCGAGTCCTCGTCCGGAGCCGTAGGCAAAACGTACGGAGGCGGGCACTGATCTAATAATGAAAAATCATCAACTTCATTAGTAAGGACAGGATAAAGCGGAGGCCGAATAGGAAATTGACCGCTCGTTTGCAAATTACGTACCCGTGCCTCCCTCTCTTTCTTTTCCTGCAACTCCTTCTCCTCCAGCTGTAAAGCCTTATCTCGAGCAGCCTTGCGCTGCTCTTTTTCCACCAAGGCAATCTCAGGCTTCATTCATTCACGCACTGCTTTCTCCCACATTCGTACACAATCAAACATATCTTGTCTAGACCTGCGCTGAAACAAACATTGCTCCACAAACTGAATCTTTCATAAATCAAACGACCCATGTAGTGGCCATTGCAACTTGGGATCAGATTTGGTGTATTTATTCCATAATTTACTGTAAAATATAGGGGGAAGGCCAAATTTGACATACATTTCACGATTGGGTGTCCCCTCTGGGGGAGCCGGCTGAGATTCATTTAGTCGATAAGTGGTACCATTCCCAAGACAGCACATTCCTCGGAGTGTGCTCAAAACAGGCATGTTCAAAAAGTATCACGGAAACGCGATACCACAAAAATGGCACTTACTATACTCCACACAAAATGTGCCACTCAAAACACAAACAAAGTTAGAGAAATATCTCTACATGCCTGCCTATGTGAAGTGCACTGCACATATAGTTCAAATCATAGGATCAAATGTTAGCTAACTCAAAACATAATCATAGAACCACAGTAAGCGTCCGCAGACTACCTTACCAATCACAAGCTTACCAAAATCTCAGAAATCCAGGTTCCAACTGCCAAGGTCTTTAATCGAATCAGCCAAACCGGCAGTGTACGACAACTCAAACAAGCAGGATCTCAGTCGGGGACCAGCGCCACCTGGACGGTCAGATCAGAAGGAAAGGAAGAGAACACCGTGGGTGCCAAGACTCGGGTCACTCAGAGGCAGCGTACGCGTCCATGGCGAGTTTCCAATCCTTCGTCACGACCTCTCCTTCGGGCATCCGAGTCGCCGATGAGTCCCTTCGTGGTCACCAATTTGTGGTATTGGGTTCTCCAGGCCTACATACTCCGCAGAATACCCTCTACACCATAAGAACTGTTGGCACGGAAACTAGAAAATGCAAAAGACAAGTTTATTAACACCCCATGGGGTGGTGGTACATTCCTACAGCACCCTTCGGCAATGCAAGAAGTATCATACCGAACATCGGTGCAAATCCTTCTTTTATACAGTTTTACAGTAATAAAAAGGTAGGCGGTACACAGTTACAGAGTTTTAGGTACATATATGGTCATTTTTGGAACACAGCCAACTCATGGGAGGAGCTATAACACCACTGGTCAGTTTGGCGGAAAATTCCTTAGTGATGACTGGTCAATCTAAACTGCGCATGTGTGGGCTTGACCATTACTAAAAATAGCCTGTTGCTGGGCAAACTCGAGTGGTCAGTGGTACAGAGGAAGGACAAAAGGGCATGCTGACCATGAGGCAACGCATTCTCTAAAATGGCCGCCGTTACATACAAAATGGCGTTCAACAACTATAGTCAAGATAAAGGAAAAATACGTGTAGCAAAGCCTAACGCTAACCCGATCATTGTCAAATTACGACAGTTCCTGAGCCTTGCCTGCAGCGCCTGAAAGCGCTTTGTTCCGCTTGCCAGGAGCGCTGTGTGGCTGGCCCCTTGCTCGTTTTGCATGGGGGGGAAGCAGGTGCCCACCCTGCATTTTGACCACATTTGAAGCTGTCCTAGCGGGTGCCTACCCCGCATTTTGCCCTGATCTGCGGCGCAGGTGCCTACCCCGCTCATTGCTGTATTACTAAATCCCTGGCAGGTGCCCACCCCGCCAGGAACCATGTGATCCGGGTGCCTAGCCTGGATTGCCACTGACAAAGAACTCACCACTTCGGGCCGCCGCTATGGCCATGGCAAAATGTGGGTGTAGGAGCCACATTGGTGGTCAGCGGTGGGAAAAGGAGTTGCGTTTGCGCTGTACCACAGCGGCATATGGCTGCACCAAAAAACTCTGCATTTTAGATAATCACATTTTTGGGGATTATTGTTTCTTGAAGTTCCATTATTTCTTCTCCTAAAGGTGTCCTTTGTGAATTGTGTACTCCTGTGTTTGCTCAGACACCTAGGTTCCTTGTGTTAAACTTTTCTCAAGAACATCCGCCAAAATGGTACCTGCTTTTAAATCCTGTGGTCTGTTTAGATACCGTATGTTAGAGTTGGTAAGGTTCTGTGAAGAGAGAAACATAGAGGTGGGTGAGTCAGACACCCAGTCCAAACTGAGGGACAGCCTGATCCTATGGCAAAAGGATCAATGGGATCTTGAGCGCAGTGAGGAGGGAGAAGATGACAGTGCATGGATGCCATCGGATAGTGAAGACCCCATAGATAGGGAGTCCCTTGCTGGGTCCAGTGTCGGAGGCAGTGCCTCATCCCTTTCCCAGTCCCTGTCCCCAGAGGAGTGGGTAGATAGGAGGGAAGAAAGGGAGTACCAGCTGACTTTGAAAAAGATCAGGTTAGTGCATGCCAAGGAAATGGCGCAGCTGGGTGAGCAGAAGAGGATGACGGAGGAGGCCTTCGCCAGGGAAAAGTTAGCTCTGGAGGGTAGATTATCCCCTGAGCGCAGTTATAATTTTCTGGACTCCCCAGGGGGGGTTAAGTCCAGTGGTGGTAGCGATATAGACTCCAGTGCAGGAAGTCCCATTCCCTGTTCCCCAAGTATGGTACCTTGGTCCCAAGAGGAGGAGTACAGGTTGAAATTCAGGGATAGTAGGAAACTGTCTCACCAGTCTTAGGAGGAGTTTGTGGATGAATGTCAAAATACACTGATTGAGTGGTTAGAGGTTCACACAGGACCTGATTTTGACAAACTGTTTGATCTCATCACTTCAGGCCGCTGCTCTGCCCACGGTGACCCGGAAGTGCCCCAACCAGAAACCGGAAGCAGGAAGCAGCGGGAGCCTACCCCACGCTCCTGCATGTGCCGAGGGAAACCCCGTGCTGTATGGAGAAGTGCTGGGGGTGTACGGGAGGACGGGAGCCTACCCCGCCTCCCAGGACATCCCGGTGTAGTGCGTGGGGGCCGTGGGGGCACAGCAGTGACAGGAGAGCCCCGGTGAGTGAGGGAGCCCCTGCAGCAGAGCCAAGAAGAGGAGTGCCCTGAACTGCTGGTGAGTGGGGCCCCTGTGTTATTTGGTGAATAGGGGGGCGTCGGGACACATTGCCGGCCCCCCCAGTGGTGCTGCTACCATTTAGGCCCTTTGTTAGCGAGTCCCAGTTTGGGAACTAGAGCCCGAGAGGCTCCTACACCCACATTTCCGGGGGCATTCTTTCTTCAAGCCCGTGAGGCTCCGCCGATGGAGGCATTTTGTTTCTTAGTGCCACAAGGCTCAACGCGCATTCTGGCCATTAAGAGGGTAGAGCGGCCCCGGTTGGCAGCGGGCCGCTCCCCCCAGGTGGAGGGACCCTTCCATTTGAGCCCATGAGTCTCCAGGGTGCACCGTGCATTTGTGCATCTTGAGCGCACGAGGTTCCCACGTGTTCTTGGGCCCCATTGTTTACTCAGAGCCCAGAAGGAGAGCCAGGAGGCACACTGGTGCCAGGTTCAGGTTCTAAAGCTTGCCAGCACGTAGTGGGCAGCTGCTACGTTTAGGCACCTTTTGCTCCTTCCCTTTGGCTGCCTGCAGAGTCTGCCCTGACTTTGCTGGACACAGGGCGTTTCAGCCCCCGAGAGGCCATTTGGCCTGGGGGACAGTTCAGGTGTTGTGCCCTTATGTGGGGTACGTGTTCATGCCTTATGTGGTCTTTGCTCAATTTGTGATTGCTTGCCTATACCTCTGAATGTGTTTTTATGCATCATGTGCCAAGCTTCTTGCCTATACCTCTGAATGTGTTTTTATGCATCATGTACAAAGCTGCTTGCCTATACCTCTGAATGTGTTTTTATGCATCATGTGCCAAGCTTCTTGCCTATACCTCTGAATGTGTTTTCATGCATCATGTGCAAAGCTTTTTACCTACACCTCTGAATGTCTGTTTATGCTTAGGTGGTTGTTTTTCCTGGTATAGTTATGCTGGTGAGTTTATGGTTCCCTGCGTGATATATTCCTAAAATGGTTAGGGTTTCGTAGGTGGTACTTACCTTTTACCAGTGATTACTGGTTGTGTGCTACATTTGCTATTTGCTATGTTCTAAAAGTGCTATTTCTACAAAGTGTTACTTCTACAAAGTGCTAATTCTACCAAATGCTAGTTCTAAAAGTGCTTCTTCCTGACAGTGGTGCATGTGGCCCTGTCCCATGTATATACTCCCCCCTGTAACTCTGCCCGTGCCTATGGCACATTGTAAAGTGTGCATTTATTATCTAATGTGTTTGGTATAATACAAAGGCTATTTTTATATATAACCTTGTGTGGAGTTTCTTTTGTGGTGGCCCTTGGGTTTTGTTGCTGGGTGCGCGCGCAAACGCTTTGCACCTTGCCTCCGGGATAAGCCTGACTGCTCGTGCCAAGCTACCAAGGGGGTGAGCAGGGGTTATCTTGGCGGGTGACTTCCTTACCCTGACTAGAGTGGTGGTTTCTGCCTGACTTTGGCGCAAGCCTCAGCCAACCAGAAATACCATTTCTAACAGAACCTCACTAAGGACTTCATGTATTTTGCGCTAGTAGTGCTGAATCTGCTCACATTCCCACAGGATATGCATAAAGGTCCCCTCATGGCCACGCTGTCTCCTGCAACCCCCCTGTTTGCCCTGCGCATATGCACCATACACGGCCATTTATGTACACTCTGTGTGGAATTTAAGCATGGGCGAATTTTGCGAATCTCGCGTTCGCGAATTTTGAAGATTTGCGAACTCGCAATCCGCAAAATCCGCGAATTCCCGCGAATTTGCGGATTTTTCTTTTTTTTGTGTTCGCCCGTGTTTCTGCCAGTTCGCGAGGGTTTTTACAATTTCGCAATTTGCGAACTTACCTGTCGGGTCGCAAGTTTTGCGAACTTGTTGTTTCTACGTGTCCAGCCTGTTTGGGACACTCTTCTTCATCACTGCCACTCTCTGTCACCACTGCCACTCTCTGACTACTCATGCCACCCTCTGGCCCACCCATGCCACCCTCTGTTTCATCCCCACACCCTCTGGTTGTCCAGTGTACATTATTTTCGGCAAAGCAAAGCACACCTTCCCTGCCTCAAGTGACCTGAATTAATTTGGGGCTGATTAATGTGTCACAGAATATTTTTTTAGCTGGCACCTGCTTCCTTAGTGCTTCCTGATTAGTGATCTTTTGCACTTGCTAAGTGCTTTCATTGTTGCAAAATTAGTTACAACCCCTGCCCTGCCCCAACTGACAATAATGAATTAGGGCCTGATTAATGGATTTTAACTTCCAGCCTGGCTCCTGCTTGTCTCCCTTAGCTGTAATTCAGGACCTTTGTGGCATATGTGTAACTATTCTGAGGTTCAGAGCAGGGTCACATAAAAGTTGCAACTGGCAACTGAACTCTGGAGGGGCCCCTCAGGAAGCACTACAGGAAATGGCTACTAATGATAAGCCTGAACTTTTGAACCTGGTAAGTAGTTTCAGTTTTGCTAAGATCGTATTTCTGCAATTTAGCACTTATTCGCGGGGCGCGAAGTTGTACTGGGAAGCCGCGAACTCACGCGAACAGTGCGAGCAGTGTGAGCAAAATCCGCTGCTCGCGGATTTGCGGATTTTGCGGGAGATTCGCGAATCTCGCGGATTGCGAATTTCCCGAAAATCCGCAAAATCCGCGAGCGAAACGGATTTTCCGCCCATGCTTAGTGGAATTTTAAGTTGGACAAGTAGCAATCTGGCTGAGATGGCTCCTGCCAGTCCTCATCATCCAGGGCTATCCCATCCCAGTCCCAATGTTCTCTAGTGCGCTGGAGAGGGTCAACAGAGTTATTAATCAGTTTTTTATAGGTCAGCAAAATGGCTTTCATTGGCAGACAGCTATCTAGTATTCCGTCCTCGAGGGGCGAGGACTCCGGGTTGACTACACCTTTGTCGGTTTCGGTAGCAGGGCATGTCAAATCTGTCGGAATCGGAAATGCTCCGAGTCTGCCAAGTCGTATTCTTGTTGTAAAGTATTGAAGGCTTTCACATCCCCTTTCACCCAGAGGTCCCCTATTTTGGAGATGCTGATTAGGTCCCATTTATCAAACCTCTTTGACTTCCACAGGTTTCCCAGGGCTTAGGAGTCCCACAAAGGTGTCTCCAGGGTGAGTTTTTGCTCCCAGCCCAAGCTCCTGTTCGCGGTGTGCCATATTTGAGCCGCATGCTTAGTTGGTCCGGTTAGGGAGAGTCGCCCAGGTTTAGAGTATAGTACTCTGTTGTAATTCCCTCCCGATAGCAGCCCTCTGTCCATGGTATAGCCTGGATCTTCAACGCGTCGATATGTCCCATGGTTTATGGCCGCAAGGTGTGCTGCCCAATATTTTTTTTTAGGTCTGAGAGGCTAATACCTCTGTCATACCAGCTGAGATTGAGTTTGGCCAGTGCAATACAGGGTTTCCCGTTTCATAGCAGGTCTCTCTGCAGACTTTCGATCTCTCTAAAGTAGCTTGCGGGAACCAAGTCACGGGTATTTTGCAATGCATACAAAAAATGGGGCTGGGACATCTTGTCTCAAAACGAGAGTGGGAGTGTCATCCAGCTTGCGGCATCTCATTTCAATCATTGCAGGAGACGGAGTAGGTTCTACTTGTATCAGTGCTTAGGGTATGTGGTAACAAAAATTCCAAGATATTTAAATCCCATTGTGGTGGTTTGCATGGGGCACTTCCTTGGCAAGACAGGTGGGGTCCCTTAAGGGTATACAGTATTGACTTACTCCAGTTAATCGCGTAGCCAGAGTATCGGCCAAATATAGCAAAAATGTCTAGCACCACACCAATTGATGATTTCCGGGAGGCCAGGAAAAGGAGGATATCGTCCGCATATATAGAGATGCGGTCGTCCCAGGTTTCTGACCAGCCCATTCTTCGTATCACCGGATTCTTGCGAACCCAGGACGTCAATGGTTCCAGTACCAGAGCAATCAGGAATGGAGGATAAAGGGCAGCCTTGGTGGGTTCCTAGACTTAAGTTAAATATTTTGGACTTTTTGTTATTGACTACGACTTGATCCAGGGGTTCAGATTAAAGGAGCCTGGACCATTGGATGAACTTGGGCCCATACCCCATTTTAATGAGGACTGCAAAAAGTTACGGCCATTCATCAGTGTCAAATGCCATTGTGGCATCTAGGGACATTACTATTGCCGCTTCCTGAATCATTGCCGCCCTTCTCATCACCCTCTGCACTCTGCACAGATTTAATGGAGTGTTACGCTGGGGCATGAAGCCCGACTGGTCGGGGTTTACCAGACTAATAATTACTTTAACAAGACAAGTGACTAGGAGTTTGGCCAGTATTTTGGGTTCTTTGTTCAATAAGGAGATTGGCATGTAGGAGGCACATTCCATTTTTGGCTTCCCTTCCTTATGAATCGTAACCGGTGTCGCAATCCTTTGGTCTAGTAGAAGCACCCCCAGCTTCTTGCTCTCTTTGAACATTTCACGCAAGTATGGGGCTAGTTTGTACAGTACTATCTGTAGGCCATTAGGGTCCAGGGCCTTTCCGGAGTGGAGACTTCGGATTGCTAAGGCTATCTCATCGTTGGTTAAGTGATCTTCCAGCAGTACTAGGTCGTCGGTTGAAAGTGTTATGTCTCTGAATAATGTTAGAGAATCAATTTCAGTATAAGTTGTAGTCGAGCTTTATGTCTCACCATAGTGATTCGCGAATGCGATCGCAACTCCTTGGGGATCAGTGATTGATTGGCCTGTCCTGTCTACGAGCTCCGGGGCTAGTCTACTTGTGAGCTCTTTCATGTCAAGCCAGGTGATCAATTTCTCCGTCTTATCCCCGAGATCATATACCCTACCTTGGCTCTTCTTCCCCAACTCCCTGGCTCTATCTGTAACACGTGCTTATATTTGTCCCTCTGTAGTTGGAGGACATGAAGCTTTTCTTGAGTTACCACCTCCCCCTCTCCTCCTGTAGTCTAAGGATTTAATTTTCTGCCTCAACCACCATATTTAATCTGTTCTTCCGGACCCTGAATATCTGGGAGACTGCGTGTCCCCTTATTACTGTTTTGAATGCCTCCCATATTATCTGGGGGGACTGCACCCAACCATCATTTTCTTGAAAGTAGAGGTCTATGCTGTGATAGTGACTTTCAGACCTCTGGGTTGTGGAGATGCCAAGGATTGATCGGGGTGACTCTACCCAATTTATACTGGCTCATAACTAGACAGGCCATATCGGGGAGTGATCAGAGATGCCTCACGCCATATGTTGTATCTCTTGGACCTGTGTGATGTGAGGTGCAGGGACTAATAGGTAATCTATATGGGAAAGACTATCATGGGCCCCGAGTGGAAGGTATGCTGAATAGTGTTCGGGTGATAAGCCTCCAAGCGTCTGTGAAGCCCAGGGATTCAATGAAGTCTGGCAGCCAGTGATTTGACTGGTTAAGTTCACAAGGTGGGTGTTTGGTCTAGCGTTGCTGAAACCACTGAGTTGAGTTCTCCTCCCAATACCTGGAGACCATCAAGGATGGTTAACAGTATCGCTCCCAGGTCACTGAAGGTGTGGCTTTGGAGGCCAGGAGGAGCATACACAGACAACAGTGTTAACGTTCTGCCCTCCCATTGTGCTGTGATCCCTATATATCTGCCCAAGTCATCTGACCACGTGGATTGCACAGTAAGGGGAAAGGAGTTTCTCAACATAATGCAGACTCCGCTGGAACCAGTGGTAAAACCAGACTCTGCTACACCTATTCAGAGTGTTTCTTTTTGTTACCCAACAGGTGTGTTTCGTGAAGCAAGACAATGTTCGGAGCATGTTGTTTAATGTCTTGCAACACCACACATCTTTTAACCTTGTCCTCAAAGCTATTAACGCTCCAACTCATCAATTTGATGCTTTTATCCCAGCCTACACTCATCAGGACCTGTATGCAGTTGAAAATTCTCTGACATGAATCAGTAATACTGTGTTGATTTACAACAAACAAGTAAACATAAGTACATCCAACCCCAACTACCCCCTCCCTGCTTCCCTGCACTCCGGTCTGGTCACAAAGCTGCCCATATAAACCCTATGCAGAGTGCCTATCCTCCAACGGTTTAACTAAGAGTAGAAAGTTGGGGGTGGCGGTGCCCCTCTTCTCCCTCTACCCCACCTACTAAGTTCAGTGAGTGCCCCGAGAATTGCTGGGCCTACTGATCAGCATTAAACAGTTAACAATAGTCCATCAAGTCCTCGATCACCCATTAGGCATTTTACCTGTGTGACTTAGTGAGCCGATGGATCTCGGTGTCAAATAGGCATCATGTGTTCAGTAGGTTGACACGATGTGAGCCAGAAAGTCTCAGTCTTAATTGGCGTTGTGTTCTGTTGCCATTCGTCCAACCACTCAGTTGCAGACTCAGGGCAGTCAAAGAACAAGGCCATTCCCCCCCTCAACAGGGAGCTGGGTCATTGCATACTTCAGCCCCTTGTCTCAGAATCTTCTCTTGATGGCAATGAAGGAACACCTCTGCTTCTGCACAGCTTGAGTGAAATCCAGAAAAAAGATTATTTCAGCATTGTCGTATCGAAGTGGCGGAACCACTCTGGCAGTCTGCAGTACGACATCTCTGTCCCTGTAGTTTTATAATTGGCCAGTATCGGACGGGGGCCCAGGGCTTCGGGTAACCCCCAGGCACCCTGTGGGCCCACTCAATTACGGAACGGTTTGAGAGGCCTTTAGGCTGTAGGTGGGCTGTTATGAGGTTCTCCACAAAGAGGTCTGTGGCTTGCCCATCTGCCTTTTCCGGCCCCCCAAGAATACGTATATTGTTTCACCTGAAGAGCACCTCAAAGTCATCCAGCTTCGCTTCTGCAAATTTCCTAAATGGCTGCATCTCCTGGAGGTCAGTCTGCAACTGTGAAGTGTCATCTACCAGGCTTGCCGTAGTGACCTCAAGCTGTTTTATGTTTTCCCTATTGTTGGCAAGGTCCGCTCTTATCAGCATCATGTCTGAAGAGATGGGTGTACATTCTCTGCTCCAGTGAGGTCCGTACTCCTTTGATCACCGTCATGATGTTGTGTATTGTAGGTCCTGGGAGGTCCCCTTCTGCATCTCCAGGTGGCTTATCCTTTGGTTGCTGTTGGTCCAGGAGCGCCGCTTTCGGGAGAGTGTATCAGTCTAGTTTGTTTTGCTGGATACTTTTGGTGCATCTCATGTTCGACATCCTGGCGGGCAGGATCTGATGCCGCGTTGGGTTCACCACGTCACAGGCAGCTTTTTCTATCACCACTGGCCACCTGTTTCACTGAGGGAGAGGAGGGGGGGTTTACTGATTTGCCTCCACAAAGTCTCAGCCCCACTGGGCACCTGTATCTCCGTGAAAGGGAAAGCGATGAGGTCCCCAGGATCCAGAGCACGCCCTCAAAGAATCTGGATTGCAGGGGGTGTGGGGAGAAGAGTGTCACAATCCTCCAGCAGTTTCAGAGGCTATGGCCCCCCACCTGCTAATGGCTCATCAAGTCCATTCCTCACCCCTGTTAAGCTGGTTGGTCCCAACTGGCCCCCAGGCCTCTGAACTATCAACGCCCGGGCCACGCAGGATCACACCTCACCACGAGGCACAGTTTGTCTTTTCTGGTGAGGGTGGGGCACCGGCAGCATTTCAAGCAGAGCAGGGCCTCGCAGCACCTCTCTGATGCCTCTGTCAACTGCACGCAATTCTGCTTCTTTACGGATCTCGAGGCTGGACTGGCCTCTTCTCCCACCGGTCCGTTTTTGCTGCTGTGCGTGCCGGTCGTCAGGTGATGCGGCCGCTCTATTCTGCTGCTGCTGGCTTTCCAGTCAATAGAAAGGTGCAGGCCCAGACCCCGGCCTTGCACCAGACTCAGCCTGCCTCTAGTGCTCCCAATGCAGACAAAGTCGCCACTCGAGGTCCCGGCTTCTGCACTGTCGTAGGCCACAGCCAGCGAGGTCACCAACTCCAATTGCCGAGGTGCTACCGGCTCAGGTCCAGGGTTGCTGCAATCAGCGGAAAGTCGGTAGGCCCATTCCAGCCTCAGGATACAGTATATGTGTGGCGGATCCGCGGGTGGGAAAGGGATTTGGTGGAGCAACCCTAACTTGCAGACATCTTATTACGCCGCGTAGCCACGCCCAATTTTCCACGATTTTGTATAATTTTGCTTGAGGTAATTCAGCAATTATGGATGCCCCTAGTAAGAATGTAAACCATGCAGATTTTAGTGTGATCAATACCATATCAGAATGTGATGCCCATTTCATCCTTCAAAACACGGAATTTGCAAGGGATACACAAGACCCAGTAACATCAGTAATTATTGGTTATGTAAACACTACTTCCTCTTTCAACATACTTTAACCCCTTCGCTGCGGCGGCTATTCTGCCGAAGCGCTAAGGGGGTAAGGCGGCCGCGTGGCGGTCACGTGCTTGTGACGGAACCGCTCCGTCACGGCTCGCGGGTGAGCTGTGCTTGTTACGGAACGGTTCCTTCACGAACGCGCCCACTCAATGGAACACGCCGCGCAGGCGCGAAATCAGCGCCGCGCAGGCGTGCCGAGCGGGCCGTGACGGAACCGTTCCATCACAAGCACAGCTCACCCGCGGCTTGTGACGGAACGGTTCCGTCACAAGCATGCAAGGGGTTAACCAAGGCTATAAGAAGTACAAATGCAAAACGGGCAGCAGCCAGGGGTCTCTAGATTGTCCCTACAAGCACCAAGCCCATAGCCAGTGTATCAGCCAGCAAATGCCACGAGTCATAGAATAATAAGAATCATTACCCTGCCCCATGTCCCTATGTATAACCAGAAATGCAACAAGAGAAAGAATAGAATATACAATGGGAAGACAGCATAGGGTGTAAAATTATTCATCTGCATAGCAATGTGATTACTTTACATTATGGGCAGGGGTGGGTGGTTAATCAGGGAATAAAAAAGAGATCATTCTAATTCATATGCTTATTCTCATTTGAATTCTTGTTCTTGTTCTTGTTCTTATTCTTATTCTTATTCTCCTTGGTACCTGCAGGCATTTCTGAGTTCAATTGAAAAATATCTATAATATTTGAAAAAAACAGGAAATTCATTAGACGGTTTTGAAGTTGAAAACAGTAGGGCAGCAAGTGCATTTAGATCTTAAAAAAATATACAAGCCTTGTATCTAAACGTCAATATCACCAGTGATGGTAGTTGCAGTAGTAAACTGCAGCTGACATAGTTTTAACTTAGGCAATATGTCAAGTTGTGCGTTGATGGAAACATCACCTTGTTAACATGCAGCCATTCTTCACCTTGAAAATTAAGTGTCAAGGATTAAGGACATCTCAATCGGTTTCTGTCTCTCATTTTGATGAGGTACTAGTCCTAAAAGACACGAGGGCACTGATGTGTAGTTCAAAATTACAACATTTTTATTAGGTGATTTGATTTTGAAAATACTATTCATCAGCAGGCAAGACTATAGATGGTGCATTCCCCGTAAACAGTGATGCACAGGGTCAAGCCCATGTGCAGCCTCTTGGTGCTGATGGTGTCTGTAACCCACTGCCTGCCTCTGCCGTGACAGAGGGAGTTGGGGGTGACAAAAACAAAACTAGGTTAGAAACAGAGAAAAAATAAAAAAAGGTAAAATAGACAAATGAAGAACTACTGTGGAAAATATGATACGTGGAGAAGAAAACAGTCTTGAGTCAGATGGTCAAAGAAAAATGAGGGAACGGTTAGCCATTAGCAGGCTGGACTTAGAAGTCTCACACCTTAATCAAAATGGCCGCTGGCATAAATTTGTGTAATTTGAGGATAATAATAATTCTGAGTTTTTAGAGCTCATGGTTACACCTATCGGTGTGTCCCGACGCTATCAAGACTCAACAGCACCTGGAAGAGGTGGCGCAGGATATGCGGCAATAGTTTAAGATTTTGGAAACAGAAAAGTTTTCAGTTCTTTCCGGAACAGTGCCTCAGAAGGCTCCAAACGGAGCTTCTGTGGAAGAGTGTTCCATCTTCGTGCGGCCAAAAAGCGAAAGGAGCGCTCTCCCATTCTTGCCCTATTAATTCTAGGGACCAAGAATAGGCCAGTACCCATGGACCGCAGGAGCCGGATGGGCTTGTAAGGGAGGAGCAGATTGCACAGAAAGCCCGGCCCCTTTCCATGGGCAATCCTGCGGCTAATACAGAGTGCATTAAAATCTATGCGTTCCCTAACAGGGAGCCCGTGCAGCGTCTCCAACGCTCTTTTTGAGGAGGATCTCCTGGGGAGCTGTAACACTAGTCGCGCCGCTGCGTTCTGGATACGCTGCAATCTCAAAATGCAGCTCGCGTTGGCTCCCAGGTAGAGGACATTCCCGTAGTCCAGCCTCGAAGTAACCAAGGCATAGACCAGGGCACCTCTGGAAGACGCTGGGGGAAGATCGAGTGTCTTTCTTAAACTGCGGAGGATTCCGAAGCATGTCCCTGCTACATGACAAGTGTGTCATTCACATGCCCAAGTTCCTCACATGTTCTTTGGGGACAGGTAATGGGCCCAATGCCTGAGGCCACCAGGCAGAGGTCCACACCGAGGGGGATTTGCCAACAATGAGCACTTCGGTTTTGTCCCCGTTCAATCTGAGACAATTTTTTGCCATCCATCCTGCCAGATCTTGAAGGCAGGATGCAAAACTACTGGCTGCGTGCTCAGCTGGCTGCTAGAGGGCCACAACCAGCTGAGTATCATCGGCATCGGTTACCACCTCTACCCCATACTGTTCAGTGATAGTAGCCACCGGCGCTATGTACAAATTGAACAGGGTAGGGCTGAGGCTGGATCCCTGGGGGACATCCTGCCTTTGGTCAAAAACCTCTGACCTATGGACACCCTGTGCCACATAGAAGCTACGGTCATGGAGGAAAGATTCCAACCATGACCATGCTCTCCCAGTCACTCCACTTTTCCTCAGACACTGTAGCAGAGTGTGATGAGCTACAGTGTTGAACGCAGCGCTGAGATCGAGAAGAATCAGCGCTGCTGTCTGACCCTCATCTACATGTTTCCTCAGAGCCTCTGTGGAAAAGAGAAGGGCAGATTCAATGGAGTGATAGGCCCGAAAGCCAGCCTGGGTAGGGTGGTAGAGCCTGTGTGCCTCGATGTGAGCAGTAAATTGTTGATTAGCCCGCTTTTCGGCTATTTTAGAAAAACAGGGGAGAAGGGAGATCGGGCGTAAATTATTTAGTTGGGTTATGCTAATTTGTGCCTTTTTCTTAAATGGAAGTAGAACAGCCTGCTTCCATGTGTTTGGTACCCTGCCAGATTCAAATGACAAGGCTAAGAGGCGCTCAATATAAGGTGCTAGTACCTCCATGCCGCCACTCAGAATCTTTGCAGGGGCAGGATCCTGGGGGAGCCAGATTTGACCCCCCTTGCTACTGCAATAAGCGTAGCCTCATCCGGGACCGAGAAGACACTAATGCTGTCCTTCTCCAATATAACACCTTCCATTGGCAGATCACCGCTGAGGCCGCTCCTGGCCTCGTTAGGAAAGGTGGTATAAATATCTTGTACTTTTTTGTGGAATAAAGCAGCGATTTGGTTGTAGATTTTGTCTAATTACAGTTGCAAAAATGACACAAATGATGAACACCCCTAGTAAAAAATGTAAACCATGCAGAGTTCAATGCGATCAGTGCCACATCAGCATTTGATGTCCCATTTTGTCCTCCAAATATTGGAATTTGTGATATTTATCACATGCAACACACCACACCTGGGGATATCAATTATTCTGACATGTGTGGACTCATTACCTAAAAGATATGCTACTCAATAGTTCATCAAATAATGCAGTTCATATATGTTCATTACAAGAGGGCAAAGGTGAAATACAAGGCCACATCTGTGAATAACTGTCAATGTAGAAAAGTTTAAAAAGTGAATCTTTTCCCTAGGAGGACTGTGACAAGGAGAAATATGTTTATTTCTCCTCATTTTATACTTTTTCCATGTGTGCTTCACTCTGCAACGAATTTGCCTCCTTTTCCTGCTTTCCCTCACCCTGCATGTTGTTACAACTCAGTAGTTACAATGACCTCATTGTATCAACGCAATACCATTACCCCGCAAGTCGTTACAACGACTTGCGGAGGGAGGCGCTGGATGTTGGAATAGAATAATTTACTATTATTACTCCAGTCTGTGCAGACAGTAGGGATGATGTTGGATTTTAAATATAACACCTTCTCTCCCCCTCCGCAACTTGTTAGAACACCTTGCGGGGTAATGGTATTGCGTTGTTACAATACTGTCATTGTAATGACCGCGTTGTGACAACATGCCGGGTGACGGCTGCAGGATGACTGATGTTTACCCTTTGCAACACTTAGAGAAAGAGGAAAAAGCCTCTCAGGATTGTTTTTGTGCAGGAAGGGGCCCCTTCCTGCTCAAAACAATCCTGCCCACAACACAGGCACCCTTGCACCATAGTGCAAGGATGCCTGCGTTGACACTAGGCTGCCAAAACGGTACAACCGCAAGGGGAAAGGAAAATACTTTGTGCTATTTAGACTTTATAACATTTTGTTGAGATAACAGCTTTCCTGTGAACAGCAGGGAGCATATATTAACTATTATTTCACACAACATGACACAGCAAGGGAACTTGGAGCACTCCTTTGCATGAAAGGGAGAAAGATGAAATATTCCGTATTTACAAAGTTAAGGAGCATTTCTGCTCTCTACTTGCACTACTGCACTGTGTGCTGCCTAGCGCCAATGCATGAGCCCTTGCACCATAGTAACATATCTGAATGCAGGCCACATGGAAAGAGGAAGTTACATAGAGAAAACAATATATTTCTCCTTGTTCTACCTCGGTCCGTTAGGAGCAGCATTTTGGCATCGAGTTATTATCATTTAATTTTTACATGTTTGTACACTGCTAAAAAGCAGTGGGTGGACGCTCTTCTGCCTTAGCGAAGGAGCCGCCACTGGTCCCACACCAAGGCTATTGTTTACATGAACCTTAATGACTACTAAACTCCATAGTTATTCAGGTTTAGCATCCTGCAGCATTGATGTCCCTTTCCTTAGGACTCTGTTTTGGGTGTCTTTGAGATGATAGAGGATCTCGTCCATACTACTCTAGCAGATAGTGGCTGAAAAGTGTTTTCAAGGAAATGTGAGATAATATTCAGATCATTCTTTAAATGTGCTCCACAGCCATTTTCATGTCTCCTCTGTAGATCTTTAACTTCTCCGTTGATACCTAACACCTTGGCTATTGTTCCTAATTTTCCCTTTTGGGCAATAGCTTTGCTAAATCAACAAGTAGGTCTATCTTATTTTTTAACCAAGTCACCATCTTGGGGTTGTGGTTTGTTCCTAACAATGCTAATACCGCTCAGAGAATAACACAGTTCCCCATGAGTTTGAGGGCCAGGGTTGGGAGTTAGAAAGCTGTTACAAAGATTATGAAACTCACTGTTGAAGCTGTGGTCAGTAGTGACAATAGCAGCGTTCGCAAAAGTGCCAATTTCAGCATCACCCCATCAAGGAATTAGATCTCTCACTGGCATGTGTAATGATCATAGAGATAGTGAATGGATTGAGCGTTTCATTCATTTGCCAGAGCATTACCTGCTTTTTCCTATTCAGTTTCCTTTGGATCCTCAAGCACTTCCAAAGAAAACATTTCTGAGTTTGCTCACAGATTGGTCACTGTAACACAAGTTGTACTACAGGGGCAGGAGTGGCGATAGAGGTGGTGGAGCTATTGGTATTAGAACTGTTGGTACTATTAGCATTTATAATCCTGCTAGTACTGTTACCATACTGATCGCTGATAGTGTTAGAGGGCATTATCAAAGACCATTTTCAAGAGCAATAATGCTCTTGGGACTGCTGTCATCTGAATTGTTAGTAATGGTAACATAATTTTTGCTGTTACAGCCACTATTAGACTGGAGCCGCATACCAAAATACCCTCAATCTCTGGCTGCCCTTTGCAGTGATTAGGCAAGGTATTATTTTCTCTGTTTGCTCCTCAGTGACATGTGTCACTGTATCCTCTCTGGTACTCTCTCCAGCAGTGTTTGATGTAATGCTCAAACTGGAAGATAGATTTATTTTCAGTGCTTATTGAATGGACTTTGACACATCTGTTTGGGATTCGATCTCTTATCCCCTTCATAAAGATCATTACCACCAAACTATTTTCGACATTGAGCTGTAGAGCTTGACATTATAGTTTCAAGACCTTACAGGCGCATATTGAATTTGCCAAAAAGTGCTTCACGAGCACAAATATGTTAAGGATTTGCCATTACTAAACAGTTTCTAGCCAGACAAGGAGCCTATATTAAGATTTGCCATAGGCTAAAAAAGCACAGACAGAAATTCAAGGAACAAAGTATTATGATCTACTTTAACTAACTGTCCCTCAATCCCTTGCAAGCTGTATCTGGACTTTGCTATTTATACTTTAGGTTTGGACATATTTTAGGACCTGAGTACACATACACAACCCTAAAAAATAATCAATGGCAAGATAAGGAATCTGTCAGTACTGGCAGACAAGTTACATAATTTCAAGCTCCTACAATCTAAGCCTTACCTTGATTCTAGGTTACTTACTGTTCTAAAAAGAGAGGTTTATGTTTTTCCTCTTTGGCCAATTACCAGCCCCACTGCACAGACTTCCTTGGTTACGAACAAAGCTGCTGTCTTCTATGTGGAGCTTGCAAGGGGGATATGGTTCATTTGGTTTGCAAATGTTCAGACTATGTGCATGACAGAAGGGAGCTCTAGAGGGTGGCTTTTTAGGTAGGGGAATTTTTACATGCTGCCAAGCAATCCTGTGATATTTTATTCCAACTGACCCTATATTAAATTGCCATTGCACAAAGCCTTTATTAAGCATAGGTAGGATAAGTATGTCATTCTTAACCGTATTGTATTTTAGGTACTGCTGCATTGCACTTTGTTCTTTTTTATATGCAGTAATGTTAATTAATTGTGCACAATAAGCTATTCTTTCATTCGTTTATTCAAGTCAAACTCACACACAAATAGAGCAGGAAAGCAATCTATTCAAGAGGAGACAACTGAGATATATAACAAAGCCACCCATTCATAAGAACGAGACTGACCCAAATCCCATACCATGTATGTTGGAAACAATAGTCCTGGTCAATCAACGGCTAATGCTTTCTGTAACTGAGATATAGGTACAAGTTTGAATCTACAAAATTTGGATTAGGTAAGATCAGCACTGAAAGCACTTCCCAGTTCTGAGTTCTTTGGATTGTCCATATGTCCCAGGAGAACGAAAGGCCATGATCCATGAAGACATGTGGTGCTCGCAACTAAACAGCCACAAATCTGTGCTCACGCCCACATTTATCATTCAATGACCTTCGAAGTGGGAGACAAAAAGGAGTGCAAAAGCCTCGGTGAAAGATTGTCGTGCATTCTTTGAAGTCTTTAATTATTCAGAACAAAAAATCAAACTTTACCAGAAGCATCTGAGATAAACCAAAGTTTAAAAGGTTGATTGCGTTTATACATCCTCTTACAGGGATCTGTCATGCTTTCTTGCATTTTGCTTTCCTTGCCTCAATGGGTGCACCACAGGGTTGTAGCTATCAAATAAACTAGCAAGTGCAGTGGAATGGGGCCTAGGAGGGTGAAGGGCACGCTGGTCCACAAATTAACTTCTAAAGCAGGGGACTTGAGGACTTCATTTTCTTTGCTTGCATGCATAACTGCTCAGACTGGCTTCAGCTCTAGAAAGTGAAGCAAAAATGTGTCGACTGAAGTCTATCAGAATTCGGGAAAAAATCCTACATGTTGACTTGCTGCGTTGCCCTGCGCTAAATCCACTTAAATATTCCCGTAACATCCCCTAGTATTCTCTTTGCAATAGAGAACTGTGCTGCAGTCAACAGAGCTTGGGAATGCTTCTATTGCTTTTTTTAATTATAATTTTTCTTATCTACGAAGGAGATCATTATTTAATATTCGAAAAGATGAATCATGAAAGATCTATTGTTCGACTTTTAGCAGCCGAACAAAATAAGTTTCAGAACAGAGCAAAGCGTAGGGTAGTTTTGGATGACCAAACACATGTGCAATGTGAGTTGGACTTAGTGTTTCATCAGGGTAGGACTGGTCTATAGGGCAGTAAGGAAGTACCCGAATGGCTTGTGTGATAGAGACTTCTGCGGCCGTTTTACTTTAGCAGTTTGTTGGCTTGTTTTATGGCGGGATAGGCTGGTTTTTACTGTTGATTTCCCTAACATTACCACAAGCAGTGCTTACAGCAAACACAAATGCATGCAGTCTCTCATACCTTGCAAAATACCCATACAGAATGTCTTTACAAGTTCAAAACTGGAGTGATTTACAAATGTGGGCCACTTTCTGCTTTGCTAATAGGCTCCTCTTCTCCAACAAATACTTTTGATTTACATTTGTAGGTTCTAGAAAGAAATCTCTACACATGATTGGTATTATGCAAAGTACAGCAATCCAAAGTTTTCCTGCAAAGTGATTTTAACTTATCAGAATGTGAAACACATACTTTAAAGTAATGAGCAGTGTCTTCAATAAAATGAAACATACTGGTGGTAGGAGACCCTTTACATCAATTTCGCTCTGAAAAGAGCATTGCCCTTGAATCTTGATTGCTAATTTGCTTAGCTCTGATAACAGGGAAACATGTGGTCAAGAACATTAATAAACCATCTTTGGCTGATTTTAGAAGCCTTGTGGCGTGCATTTAGTCTCAGTAGAACTTTGGCAGTCTGATTTCCACATTGATTTGAATACTACTAATCATTAGCTTCTGCAGCAGAAATTTCTTTGTAATTAGTTTTCTTAAGTGCACCAAAGTTCCAGCTTGCATACATTATTCTGACAGTCTGCTAATTGCCTCTTATTTAGTCATCTTTATTGCAGTGCAGTTCGGTGGTCCTTAACCTCATAACTATATTTATGTCACCTAACATTTGGCATTTAAGGACTACACTAGAACAAAATGATGAATGAAACTTGATATTTAATTCCAGGAATATCATTCCTGTAAGTTCAACAATATTTTTTTACTAGATTCATTGGGTAATTTAAAAATAAGATTATGCTCACTAAGGGGCCTATTTATCAAACTTTCACGCAGCGCAGCAATCCACCTTGCTGTGCTGCATGAAAGGGCAGGCATGTGCCGTATTTAACATTATATGGCGCATTCCTGTCCCTTCTTTTTGCTGGTGTACAATGTGCTATCTAGCACCAACACAGGCACCTTTGCACCATGGTGCAAGGGTGCCTCTGTTGCAGACAGGATTGCTTTTGAGCATAAAGGGACACCTTTCTGCACAAAAACAAACATCTGTGAATGCAGCATACATAGAAAGAGGAAACAACTAGGACAATACATATATTTCTCCCCATTACTCCACACCTGGGGAAGGTTAGCATTTTAACGCATTCCCAGGTCAATCACAAATGGTAAATATTGGAATGCACCAAAGTCCATGGGTGGAAATGTGGGAACACCCACGCTCCACACAAAGAATGTCTTCCTGGGGCAGAGTAAATCAACGCAGCAGTTTGCTTTGCATTGCGTTACTCTAGATTTATCAAGCCATCAAAGGCCACACAAGGTGGCCTTGCATGGCTTCCTAAATCTAACTTTAGTGTTGAGTCACCCTTGCTCCCCATTGCCTGGTTTAAGGGTGGCACAACATTTTGATAAATTTGCCCTTAACTTTAAAATTAAAATAGTAGAAAGGTTATGGGGCTGACGTACAAAAATGGAATTTGGTTGATCGGAGGGTTTGCAACTGCAACCGTGCTTTTTACAATGTAAACCTGGCCTGGCAGTTTGGGCTGGACTGTTCCCATGGGGAACAGGGTCAAGACTGATTTGCATACGGCTGGGTTCAAACTGGAATGGCATGGGGATCTAAAAAACGCTGGATTTAGGCCCAGATCTCTGTACTGGGGTGAATATTTGACATTGTTCAACATTCTGTCCATCAATTGTTCTTTTGGCATTTGTCACCCCGGGTGGGATGGGTATGCCCAGACGTGGGTCCCTTCCTCACTTCGCCACTGGATTCAAGATAGCCTTACTGATGAGGGGTGTTACCCCAAAATCAGTCCCAGGATGCTTGTTTCTGGTCCAAGGATGACATGGCTTGGCCGTTCGGGCTGGACTGTTCTCATGAGGCACAGGGTCAAGACTGATTTGCATATAGCTGGGTCTGAACGCGGGTGGCTAAGTGAGCTAAAGACGATGATGGATTCATCCCAGATCTGTGACTGTGGGTGAGTGTTTCAGCATTCTGTCTGTGTCTCCTTGTGTTTGTGTTAATCCAGTCGGCAACATCTCTCATACATCTTGGGAACATGGCTTTGATGGCTCTTGGATTGTTAGTCAGAGAGAGGATGAGTTGGGTGTCGTCGGTGTAGGAGATGATGCTGAGTCAGTGGCTTTTGATGATGTTGGCCAGGGTCATGTAAGTATTGAAGAGAGTTGGGCTAAGGGTTGAGCCTTGATATACACCACAGGTGATGTTTCTAGGGTCCGAGGAGTAGGGAGGGAGGATGCCTTCCTGAGTCCTTCCTGTGAGGTATGATGCAGTCCATTTAAGGGCTGCTCCTTGGATTCAGTTCTGGTGGAGCCTGTTGATTAGTGTGTGATAAGATATGGTGTCAAAAGTTGCTGAGAGATTGAGGAGGATCAGGGCCACTGTTTCTCCCTGGTCTAGAGCATTCAGATGTTATCTTTGGCTGCGACTAGAGCTGTCTGGGTGCTGTGGTTTTTATCTGATGCCAGATTGGGAGGGGTCCAGGAGGTTGTGGTTCTTCAGATGTCTTGTGAGCTGTATGTTGATTAACTTCTTAATGACCTGTAGTGGAAAGGGGAGCAAAGAGATGGGACAGTGGTTGTTCAGTTCTCCTGGTACGTGGGCTGTGGCAATTGAGGAGTTGAGGACCCTGGTGAGTTCTAGTTCACTAGAATCTAAGTCCTAATAATAATAATAATAATAATAATAATAATAATAATAATAATAATAATAATAATAATAATAATAATAAATGAAATGTATTAAGTGCACAGTTACCAACGGAGGTGTCCCGGCGCTAGGGTTGCAGATTCACAGTGGGAAGGGCACAGGAAGAGGAGCTAAGCAAGGTTAAAGAGCCAGGTTTTTAGAGCTCTCCTGAAAGCCGGTTCTGACTCTATTATTCGGGGATGGAGAGGCATAGCATTTCAGAGCTTCACAGATCTAACTGAGAATGATCTACTGCCTATCCTGGCCTTACGGAAGAGAGGAGTCTTGAGCAATTTCATGTGATTAGAACTAATAATGGGTGAAATTTGCGAATTCGCGTTCCGCGAATTAGCGGATTTCCCAGCAAAATCTAAAAAAAATCGTCGAATTCGCGAATTTTCCAGTGAAATCGTGTATTTTTTTGCGATTTGCCCTGGAGTACTTTCTACTGGCTAATCCAGTAAGTGCTCCCTCATTGGATAATTGTATAGTTCTTTTACTACACTGCAGCTGAGTAAAGGGCCAGAAGATGTGTCTCCAGTGACCATGTGTGCCTGTAGGCACAGGCACACATGGTCACTGGAGACACATCTTCTGGCCCTTTACGCATTTACAGTGTAGTAAAAGCACTATGGGGCAGATTTACAAGCCGCTTGCGCCTCTTTTGCGCCGCAGTTGCGTCACTTTTGTGCTGGGTATTAACAATGTGACGCATCTGAGAGATGCGTCACGTTGTAAAGCCCTGCGCCATCAGGAGGCGTTCTGGCGCAGGGGAGGGCGTTCCTGCGCAGGAACGCCTCCTAAAAGTGGCAGAGTGAAATCTACAAGATTTCACTCAGTCACTTTTAGGCCAATGCTGCGTCAAACCCCTGCGCCTGCTTGAAGCAGGCGCAAGGCTTGACGCAGCATTGGGGAGATAGGGACCCCCAGAGCATTGCTGGAGCTGCGTCTCACTTGCAACGCAGCTCCAGCAATGCGCTGCTTTTATGGCACAGATGCGTGACACATCTGTGGCGTTTTTGCCACATGGTGCGCCGCATTGTAAATGCGGCGCACCATGGGTGACGGAGCTGCAGCGCACAATAACTGACGCATCCCTGGGGATGCGCCAGTTATTGTAAATCTGCCCCTATACATTTAGCCAACGAGGGAGAACTTACTGATTAGACAGTAGAAAGTACTCCAGTTGAGTAGAGGTATTGCACAGAAAGGTGGCATCTTCGAAGACAAACACGCAGGGCTGGATTCATTCTGCCCCCTGTTAGACTCGTTTTTGTGCCCTTCTGACCTCTGTTAGACTCGTTTTTCCCTTGTTTTTCTGCCCTTCTGCCCTCTGTTAGACTCGTTTTTCACTTGTTTTTATGCCCTTCTGCCCCCTGTTAGACTTGTTATTTGTACCCTTCTGCCCTCTGTTAGACTCATTTTTCCCTTGTTTTTCTGCCCTCTGTTAGACCCGTTTTTTGTGCCCTTCTGCCCTCTGTTTTTCCCTTGTTTTTGTGCACTTCTGCCCTCTGTTAGACTCGTTTTTTGTGCCCTTCTGCCCTCTGTTAGACTAGTTTTTGTGACTTTCTGCCCCCTGTTAGACTCGTTTTTTGTGCCATTCTGCCCTCTGTTAGACTTGTTTTTCCCTTGTTTTTCTGCCCTTCTGTCCTCTGTTAGACTGGTGTTTTGTGCCCTTCTGCCCTCTGTTAGACTTGTGAATTCCCTTGTTTTTCTGCCCTTCTTCCCTTTGTTAGACTGCTTTTTGTGCCTTTCTGCCCTCTGCATCACCACATCATCACTCAGCGCTACCCCAGCATCACTCAGCACCACCACATTATCACTCAACACCACCACATTATCACTCAGCACCACCACAGCATCACTCAGCACCACCACAGCATCACTCAGCACCACCACAGCATCACTCAGCACCACCACAGCATCACTCAGCACCACCACAGCACCACTCAGCACCACCACAGCATCAGTCAGCACCACCACAGCACCACTCAGCACCACCACAGCACCACTCAGCGCCACCACAGCATCACTCAGCATCACCACAGCATCACTCAACGCCACCACAGTATCACTCAGCACCACTGCAGCACCACTCAGCACCACCACAGCATCACTCAGCACCACCACAGCATCACTCAGCACCACCAGAGCACCAATCAACAGCACCACAGCACCACTAAGCTCCACCACAGCATCACTCAGCACCACCACAGCATCACTCAGCACCACCACATTATAACTCAGCACCACCACAGCACCACTCAGCACCACCACAGCATAACTCAGCATCACCACAGCACCACTCAGCACCACCCCACTATCACTCAGCACCATCCCAGTATCACTCAGCACCACCACAGCACCCATCAGCATCACCACAGCACCACTCAGCACCACCACAGCACCACTCAGCGCCTTCCCAGCATCAATCTGGACAACCATTCAACAACAACTGGTTCAAATATGTTCTCTCAATGTTTCAAGCTTTATTACAAATGTCACAAAAAGATGTTAATATTTCACTCTGTGCTTGGATTTTCGTCACAATAAAATACACTGAACATAATATTCACAAAAGTTATTTACAAAAGTTTAAGCTATTGCCATTATAAATTAAAATCACTTTTATTTAAGTATTAATTATTTAAAAAAATTAAAATCCATTGTGATTTGTAATATCAATACATCTAAGTCACGTAAATACAAAACATGTTGCATTACAAATGCTATAAATGTCACATTTGCGAAAGTTATAACTATTGGAATAGTAAATGAAAACGCTACTAATTTAGCTATTTTAAAAACCAACACATAAATTAAAAAAATTGTCATTTACAAGACCAATAGCTCAAACTTTCCTAATGCGAGACCTATTGCATAGCAAATGCTTGTTTTTATATCTGTCAGTGCTTCCTGTTGAGGTTTAATTTTCGTGACAGGCGCCTCATTGCCTACTTGTAACTATTCTCTGACCCTGCTTCAAGGGTCAGAGCAGGGTCAGAGAATAGTTGCAAGTAGGCAACGAGGCGCCAGGAAGCACTTACAGGCTTACAGCAGCAGGTGCCCAAGTTGAAGTTAATTTCTTTGTAACCCTTTTGTAGAAGGTTCCCAAAAATTAGCTTCAACTTTTGCATCTCCTGCTGTAACCCTGTAAGTGCTTGGCTGAAAATTCATCCCCGCTGATTTGCGGCTTTTACCGCGATTTCGCGAAATTCGCGGATCGCGAAATCGCAGAAAATCCGCAAATTCCGCAAGCGAAACAAATTTTCAGCCCATGCTTAATTAGAACACAGGACTCGGTCTAGCTGATAATTTTGCAATCTATGACTCAGATAGGCCAGGCCCCTCCCCTAGTGCCTCTGTAGGCCAGAGTAAGCGCCTTAAACTCAATCTTCCTACTAATGGGTAGCCAGTGGAGGCTCTGCAAATGCAGAGAGTTGCGATGGCGGAACAGCACATTCCTAATCAATCTAGCCACAGTGATTGGAATTACTTGTAGCCTGTGGACCAGATAGGCTGGTAGACCTTAATAAAGACTATTAGAGTAGTCCAGCCAGTATGTGAACAATGCCTGGACCTCTGTCTTCCGGCAATCCATTGGAAGAAATTGAAGGGATTTCCTCAAAGCTCACAGCTTCCAGAAGCATGAGGAGGAGACTTGGTGCATCTGGTTCTTGTAAGAGAGATAATTTTTTAATTTAAAACCCTAGATTTCTTGCAGAATCCACCAGAACAGGTCGAGCGTTTAGCTCTGATGTCCACAAAAAGTTTGATGGGGCGGGGTCAGTTGGTTGAAAAAAACCCTCTGTTTTCTCAGTGTTCAATTTTAAGCAATTCTGAGTTATCCGGGCCGAGATGTTATTCAGGCATTGCCTAAAGTTGACAAAAGCCACCTACAAGTGTTCTTTAAACGAGAACACCAGCTGGGTGTCATCAGCCTAGGAGATCACTTTTACTCAAAATGTCTCAACCAAGGTCGCAAGAGGGGTGAGATATACATTAAACATACATTTATTTTGGTAATGAAGAAATCTGAGAGTGAGTCCACCCATTCCTGGGAAGCAGTTTGGGATGTTAGACTGGAAGGGGGATTTGTGAATTCCTTTACAATCTTATATAGTTCCTTATGTGAGTTAGCAGCTTGGTTGATGCGGTTTCCCAAATACGTTCTTTTAGTTTCTGCTATACTGTCCATATAATGGTGATGTAGGGTTTTATAGTGTTGTCTATCCGTGTTGTCTTTTGTCTGTCTCAACTTTCGCTCTGCCTTCCTTACAATTAGTTCTTCTCTTTTTAGCTCGGGGTGTACCAAGGGGATAATTTGTTCGGTCATTTAGCTATTTTCTTTGGTGCAATAATAACCAAAGATGTGCTTATTGCTAGGTCAAAGTTCTTTGCAACCTTATTGATATTCGTTTTTTCAGAGAAGACCGGCGGAATGTGATGGGTCTCGAAGGTCTCTGGATTTATCTTATTCCAAGATCTGCTTAATCTAAGCTCTTTCGTAGAGTGGGCTTGTGTTAACAATCCATTTAGATAGAATTTTATAACATGGTGGTCAGACCATAGAATAGGGGTGGGTTGATTTAGAGAGAGAGAGTTTTGCTTCATGGTGGTCTATAAAGAAGGGTGCTCCCTTAATTGCATTCTCCATTGAGAAGATACAGATTTCACCCCAGATCTCTTGTACTGCCTTTACCATGTGAATATTAGTTGTACTTCTGAAAGCGATGGCTATGCCACCGCCCTTTTTATTTTTTCTATCTAATCTGATTATTTGGTAGTCAGGTGGAAGTGCTACCGAGAGATCTGGTTGAGACTGTTCATGGAGCCATGTTTCAGTGATAAAGAAGAAATCGGGTTGTTCAGCATCTAGGAGAGACCAGGTCTCAATTGCATGTTTAGCAAGAGACTGTGCATTGCAGTATCGACCCGTTAATTGTTTGTGAGCTTTCTGTGTAAAAGGAATATCACCTTGCATCAGAAGGGATTGTCTATGAGTTGATCCTCTAAGGGATTGGTCTCAGCCAAGGCATACCAGAGACATAAGTATCAAAAACTACCTCATCAGTTAGCATATACGAGTCCCTAAGCATTTGGGACTCTTTCATGGCTGTGCCTGTCCAGACATCCCCAAGGAGCTTGTCCCAATGAGATGCCATTATCTGAATCTTCTCAGGAAGTCTCCAGGAATGCCACAGTGGGGTACTGCCCTTTAAAGTAGCAAACCATCCCATCCAACAGAGAGCCCCATTGCACGCCTGGAGGACAACCCTAATATTGGTGGGCCAGCGTGCTCTACCCATTTTGCCAAACAAGGTCTCATATTGTCCCTATCTCCCCTTAATGATCGTTCATGCAGATCCATGTATATTCAGATATCAACCACTTCTAGTTGGCAGGCCCATAGTTAAGGCAATGGTCTGTAAGAGCTATCCCACCCTTTAGTGAGCTTGGAAAAAGCAATCCTCAGAGAACCAGATCTCCAGAGGAGCTTCTTCAGCTTATGCTTCACACACCTGAAAAGAAATATCTGAGATAACAAAGTGTGTTCTGCAGCAGATAGAGGAATTTAGGTAAGAAAGCGTGGTTCAAGGCATCTCTTTTGAATGTATCTAATGTGCCATAGTGGTTATCCCCAAGGACGTCCATGGTGGAGTGGGTGATATGGAGCCACAAGTATTAAAACCATAATGAGAAATGTGTAAGTTCCCTCCAAGAGGCAGGGCAGCGTTCCATGCTGTGAGAGAATAAAGGACTAATTTCGACAAGTTTATGTGGTATCCATTAAAATTTCTAAACGTACAATAATTGCATTAATCGGTTAATAGAGTCAAGTCAAGCCAGTCAAGGTCAATAGATAATTCTAGGTATGAGGCATATAATAGGATAATGTCTGCATATAATGAGATTTTCTCCACCCAATTTTTATCCCAGTGCAAATCAGTGATGGTGGGTCCATTCTCATTCTCATCCATCACGCCAGCGGCTTCATTGCTAGGGCAAATAGCATGGGCGATAGTGGGCAACCCTGTCTAGTGCCCCTCCATGCTGACAATGTAGAAGAGTATTCACCATTGGCTCTTACACATGCCCTGGGACTAGTATAGAGTAGTATTACCCATTGCTTGTATCAGCGTCCAATGTTCATTTTCACTAGTCTCTGGAAAAGATAGTACAATTCTAACGAATCAAATGCAATGGACGCATCTAAGGACACGAACATGGCTGGTGTCATGACATAAATATTCCGGATAAGATGCCCAAAGAGACAGTGGAAGTTCATCCTGGTACTCTGTCCGGGCATAAAACTGGATTGATCGGGGTGCACAATGGCCGTTGCTGCTCGCGATAGGTGATTCATGAGCACCTTGGCAAGGATTTTTGCCTTAGTGTGAGGAGATATAGGGGTAGGTGGAGGCTACACATGTCCACTGGTTTCCCTTGTTTGTGGATTATCACAATCATGGCTAGGCATAGTTTCTCCCACCATACAGCCCTCCTTCAGTGCTGCCTCGTACACCCAGAAACAGTGACCACAATTTCTGCTAGAGAGGCACTTATAAAGCTCTGTTAGCAGGCCATTGGGGCTGGGGATCCTGCCAGACTGCAGAACTCCAACTGCAGCCAGTATCTCCCCAGCCATAAGAGGTGCATCTAGTGCCATTTTCTTGGTGTGTGGGAGGGCAAGGAGTCGGACACCCCATAAAAAGGCCTGTATCTCCTCCTCTGTACAAGTCAATGTGGGTGAGACAGTCAAGAGTTATGGTGGACAAACTCTTCCACAATTATGATGTTGCCTGAGATTTTCCCCTGGTTCTCTGTGACATTCCCTGTAATCTCACAGCCTTATTGCCAACCTTATAGATTCATAGATCCTTCTGTGCAAAGCAGCATAATGATTATGTGCAGCATCTGTAGCACTGTTGTGATATTCCCTATAAGCAAGCTTGATACTGTTAAGTAAAATCCCCACTCATTTGGAGTATAGTTAACCTTTTCAGCCATATTTGGTGCTCTTCATTATGTTGCATTTGCTGCCACCTCTCTTTATGCTTAGCGGCCACGAAGGAGATTACATTTCCTCTTAAAAAAAATGTTATGCTTTCCATAGCACCACCCTTGATCCACTGTATGTTCATTGTGATGAAGTAGTGCTCTGTGGTTCAGTGTAATTTGTCCATTGCCCCTTTGGTTTCATTAGATATGGTCAAATCTCCACCCCATATATGCACCTCACTGACCATCCCCCAATTCCACACAGAGATGCGAGTGATCTGAAATTCCCTTGGGCAGGAAACAAGCGGTCAAATTCGACGAGGGTATGGGCTTTGCATGAATATGTGTTCTAAGCTGGAGTATAAGTTAAATTCCCCAGAGTAAAAGCAGTACTTTGGTTACATTTTCTCAAGCGATCTACGAGATCGGATTTCTCCACAAAGTTCCTTAGTCCACTACGACCACCAAAAACACCCTGCAATGTGTACAGTATTTGTGCAACACACACATACACACTGTCACTCAATGAAAACACCCCAAAAGTACTCCACTCAGATTTAAAAACATGCAGAATACTTTTATGAACCAAACAAGACCAAAACAACAAAGATTCAATACGTAAAGCTGGAGTTCTGAATTTTTTAAGAAAATAAAAATGGTGCTTAGAAGTCAATAGAGCTAAGGAATTATGTAAGGTTGTGCTTGACTGAGGTAAACACAGTGTTTAGGCTGAAAATGATGTATGGCAGGCCAGCTACAGGAATCAGGCTGGTCCCGCTGACAAAGTACCTTGGATAGAGCAAGAGTCAAAGTCGAACACCCGATGCAAGGAGTGGAGGAGGCGCTAACTACCCATTGATCCCATGGATGAAGGCTTCGTCGTCCAACCCCTTTACAATGCAGGCGCAGTGTTTATGTCAGGGCATGCTGTCCATCATTGTTGAACCGTGCAGTCTGTTGAGGGAATGTTATCAATCAGCTCCTGCGTCGGCACCTAGGGGCAATTCGTCAGTTCTTACCAGTGCAAAGTCATCACTGTCTCAACTTTGATGGTTTTGGACAGCAGAAATCACCTTTTAGGGGCCCAAGACTAGATTGACACCATTTGGCATAGCAGGACTCATAGATGTGTTGCTGCAGAGCTGTAGGAATACTTTGAGGGCCCTGAGACCTCAGAACAGAGGGCAAGTCGGCAAGCCCTTGGAGTCACATTGGGTATTACGGAGGTGGGTCCAGTCCTTGTCCTCAGCAGGGCAGAGATCAGCAGGCAGCATGACAACTCAGCAGAGCAAAAGCAATCCTTCAGAGCAGTCAGGCAAAGCTGCTATTTCAGTAACACAGCAGTCTTTACTCCTCGCAGAGTTCTGCAGAGGTCCAGTAGTGTACTGCCTTGGTGCTGTCAGAGCCCCAGTACTTGTATCCAAATGTTCCTTTGAAGTGGGGGTGACTTAAAGTACCCCCTTGAAGTGCACAGGTCCCCTTTCATCCTCTCCCTGTCTGCCAATCTCTCTGTGGGGGTAATCAGCACGTTGTGTGGGACACAGGACCCTGCCTATTCAGGTGAAAGTGTCATCTACCCCTCCCTCATCCTTACCAATTAGAGCTATCAGAATCCAGATGAATGCAGATGAGTTCTCTGTCACACCCACCCTTCCTGTGTTTATGGTTGTCTCTAGGGAATGCACAAAGTGTAGCTGTCACACATCCCAACCATTTATTGGAGACAAGCTGCAAGGCATTCAGAGGAGTAAAAGCACAGAAATGTTCAATTTCTAAAAGTGGCATTTCTAAACCAGTAATGTAAAATCCAACTTCTCCAACAAAGAGGGTTTATCATTACTAGCTAAAAAGATATGAAATATGATGCCGCTACTCATTTCCAATCAGTAGTTACAGCTTTTAAGTGTTTTAAGGAATTCCCAATGCAAGCCTTTGGGAGGAGTTGGCCTCACAGTAGTGAAAAACAAATGTAGCTGATTGTTACTACCAGGATATAAAAAAACTTAAAAGTACATGTTGTACATTTTAGTAAGCATGGGCGGAAAATCCGTTCCACTCGCGGATTTTGCGGATTTTCGGTAAATTTGCAATCCGCGAGATTCGCCAATTTCCCGCAAAATCCGCGAGCGGAACGGATTGGGTCAAAAGTTCAAGCTGACTTTTTGTAACTATTTTAGAATGGCACCAGCAAGCTGCCAGAGCCTCTAAAATAGTTACAAAAGTCAGCTTCAACAGGAAGCACTAATAGATAAAGTAAAGCAGGTGCTAGAGTTGAATCTCAAATTCAGTTACACAATCATTAATCACCCCAAACTTGGGGTGATTAATGACTGTGTAACTTAATTTGACCTTCAACGCAAGCACCTGCTTTACTTTATCTATTAGTGCTTCCTGTTGAAGCTGACTTATGGCTGAGGGCAGAAGGGCACAAAGTGGGACAGAGGGCATGAGTTAGGCAGAGGGCAGAAGGGCACAGAAACCAGTGGGGCAGAGCTCAAAGGGGCACAAACAAGAGTGGGGCAGAGGGCAGAAAGGCACAAAAACAAGTGGTACAGAGGGCAGAAGGGCATAAAAAACGAGAGGGTGGCAGTGATGAACCAGGCAAAAAAAGAAAAAACGCGAACACGCAAAGCGCCCCGCGAATACGCAATGTTCCCCGCAAACACCCGCGAACACGCAAAAATAAAAAATCCGCAAATTTGTGCGAATTCACAAATTTGGCGGATTGCGAATGTGCAAATCCGCAAATTTGCGGATCGCGAATTCGCAAAATTCGCCCATGCTTACATTTTAGTTACAGTGCACCCTGCTGTAAGGGGTACCTAGGGCCCTCCTCAATGGTGATATATGTTAAGGAAGAGGGATGTCTAATGTTTGGTTAGTGGTTTTAAATGCCAATTGAAGTGGCAGTAAACTGCACACACAGACCCTGCTATGGCAGGCCTGAGACAGTTTTGAAAGGCTACTTATGTGGGTGGCACTAACAGTGCTGCAGGCACACTAGCAGCATTTAGATTACAGGCTATGGGTATACGGTATACCACTTTACAAGGGACTTACAAGTAAACGCAATATGTCAATTGTGTATACATCAGTGTTACCATTTTTAGGGGAGAAGCACATGCACTTAAGCACTGGTCAGAAGTGGTAAAGTGCTCAGAGCCCTAAAGCCAACTAAAAAGGCCAGAAAAATAGGAGGAGCAAAGCAAAAAGTTTGGGCTTCAGAGACGGTCATTTTCCACCACGAGTCTGTTTGATCAATGGGGTAGAAAGAGCATGGCATGCTGGGTGGGTCAATTCAGGCTTTAGGGAGAAAGTTTCAGCTAAAAAAGAGAGAAACATAAAAAAAGCGAGGTGGTGAAAATCCAGCATGAAAAAAAATTGCTGAGAAGTATTTTCACCTGGTTGATATAGTCATTCTGATGGAAGCAATTCTCGGTAAAAAGTTGCCAAACATGGTTAGATGAAAAGGATACATTAGATTTTATTGGATACATATGAAAGTCCTTTGATTCCTTCTGCTGACATTCTGTTAGCTCTACTAAAAGCAAGACAGAACAGATGTTTCATAATTCATCATTCTAAAACATCAAGGGCCTCGTTTGCAAGGCCACTGCACCACTGGAGGGTTACTTTTTGTGACACTCCAGTGGCACTTTGTCCTGCTCCATATTTACTAGGCAGTGCTAAGCCACTTTGAATGGCTTAATGCAGCCTTGTAAATTTTAATCACTTTGATGCAGTTTTTTGCATTAAAGGAGCATGCAATGGGTGTTCAGAATAAATTGGAGGCAGCACCAATTTCCTATGCCCCCCACGCTATGAGAGCATACCCTGCCAACTTATGGTGAACTGGGGTAGCAGAGTTGGCTAAAGAACGGTGATGGATCAAACCCAGATCTGTTGACTGGGTGTGAGTGTTTGATTGGTTCAGATGCTCCATCCATCACCACCCCCTTTTGTACCGCTTTGTTTGCCATAAGTTGGCAGGGTATGCTCAGACGTGAGTCCCTTGCTCACTTTGCCACTGGATTCAAGCAAGCCTGGCTGAAGACGGCTGTAATGCCAGAAACCGGTCCTAGGAAGCTGGTTTCCGGTCCAGGGAAGGCATGGCTTGGCAGGTCAGTCTGGACTGGTCCCATGAGACACATCGTCAGACTGATTTACATATGGCCATGTCTGAACTGGGGTGGCAGAGGGAACTAAAGAACGGTGATGGATCAAACCCAGATCTATTGACTGGGTGTGAGTGTTTGCTTGGTTCAGATGCTGCGTCCATCAACACCCCTTTTTGTACCCCACGCCATGAGAGGCGTAATGGTGGTGCAACAAGAATAAATACTATATTTCTCCTTGTTTTTCGCTCTTTCTATGTTTGCTGTTTTCTGTAGCACACACAGAAGGAACAAAACACCATTAATGATTGTTGTTGTGCAGGTAGTGTCCCTTCCTGCACAACAACAATCATCCCTGCAATGCAGGCACATTTGCACCACAGTGCAATGGTCTCTGTGTCGGCGCACAGCTGCTGTTTGTGCGCCGACGCAGGGGTACGTACAGGAATGCACCATATTCTTGTCAATACTTCAAATTCCTGCACTTAGACAGTGACACAGCTCACAGCAACAAAATTGCTTGCAGGACCACACTGCTCCATTGTCTTGTAAATATGTCCTCTGATTTATTAGACATAGCGTTATATGTATTATTGATTTTTGTGAAATAAAAAAAACATGTGCGCTGTACCTCTTGTTAACTGCAAATTATTGTTGCTTCACTATAAGTATACTTGATAATTCATAATAAATATGATTTCTCTATTAGTAGGCACTCAACTACTCTTAAAATGTTTTTATATCTCATTGTATGTAAGGAACAAATGTGGTATTGAAATTATAGAAGAAACCCACATAATGGTGACAGATTAGTTGCTATAGTGACTGTTTTTTTTAAAAAAAGATCATACAATGTTCTTTTCCAAATAGCTTGTGTGGGATCCTAATGATGGATGAACCATTAAGGCAAAGTGAAAATCTTAGGTGACTCGATTAACCCTGTCATCATATATGCTCCCACTCCTAATGACTCTTCATTATGGAATGAGTAGAATAAGTGAGGACTGCCTATCACTTGACAGAAATTCAAACTTTCTAGAGAGTCAATGTATACTAGAACTCATTATGATAAATGAATACAGGCAATCTTAAAGTATGGAAAATAAAGAATGAGCTATCTCATTTACTTTACAGCAAATATCTTGCATGTCTCCTGAAAGTAAATATTATTTATCAAATGTATACAGGGTCTATTTGTAATTCATACCATTCCCAAATCCCAGACACTTTATATAGTTTCTGCCACCAGCACTAACTCGGCAAATAACTGATAATATTAAAGTTGCTCCTTCACTTGTGCAGGTACTCTGTACCCCTAAAATCTTACACCTCACAAGACACATCAATAGCACCGCCATGGATCGGGACCCTCTTCAACTCAATTTCAAGAGGCAATGTGTTTCAAGATAAGATACAAAATGTGCATATCAAAAATGTATACAAATATGAAAAGGCTGACTCAATAAGTGAAAGTAAAAGGATATGAAGATTTAATACAAAATGTAAATGTAAATTGAATGATAACTAAAGACTGGAACTACAAAGTTACATCATATCTTGTGCCATAAAGGCCGTCAGTGCAGGAATGTGAACAAATCTGAGAAAATCCCCAAATGTGTAACAAAATCAGTAGGAAATGAGACATCTCTAGTAAAACCCAAAAGAGTCTTCATCACCTCCAAAACTGAATGTTAATTTAGGTAATGTACTCATAGACAAGCATGGAAAGTGCAGATTCATATGGTGTAAGCAAAAGAAATACATCTTCAATAATTCAAAAAATAAGACTTTAGAATCGTCATTCAGCTTTACAACTAAGCACTATCCACTACATGAATATTGATTCAGCCACCGATGACCTAATATCATCCAGGGATGCCACAACTAGTTACGTAAACAACAGTGGACCATTGTGAATGAATGCAATTCCACATGCAAGTGGAAGGTTCTTGAATAAAAGTTAAAATATTGGGCCAATGCTTGCATGTCTTTTTCCAGAACAGTGTCAGTCAGAAATGAACATGACTTGATTGACTCCGAGCAGCAGAAATAATAAACAGAATACGATTATAATGAGCTATCCAGTGTGAACAAGATGGCATTGAGGCCTAGCGGAATCCTACTTAGCATAAACAAGGAACATGCACTTTAACATGTGATAAAAAAAAATCATAGGCAATATCATCATATCAGTATAGACATGTGAATCTGAATGTAGATTAGAAGTCTGCACACTTTAAATAATGCATCATGTTTGATTCATGCATATAAGCTTCCTCGTTGGTTAATAGTTGTTTAATTATTGGCTTCCCAATTATTAAATAATACTGTAGCTCTGATACGTCATTGATAAATAAATATTCACATTGCATCATTGTCCCGTATTAGTGAACCATTGAAAGTGAAGATCTGTGATGAGGAACAATATGGCTCAAGAATAAAAAAGTACAAAAATATATCTGAAGTATCCATTAAAGAGACTTAAGTCACAACATCAGAATCGATCAACACATAGGGCCTGTTTATGATGTCAGGGGATCAACACTGACAGATCATCAGTGGCAGTCTGTACAAATTCAGGGGCTGCGGTCTGACCACCACATAAAGACGCGGTTGGTCGTTGCGAAGTGGGAGGAGGGGTCAACCGGTGCCTCTGACAGGCTCAAAGAGCCCCCCAGGGCATTGTTCGGAATGTAATCCCTACAGAGGGGCGGTTCCCTGCAGAGACATCGCTGTAGGGATTGCGATCTCCATTTTCGCTCTGCCTTTACATGGTGGTCCGACCCCCATGTAAAGGCAGACAGAATGGAACTTTGGGGGCCTCTAGCAGGGCCCCTGTCCCACATGGTCCTCCGCTATGGGCCCAGGGGGGCACCAAACAACACATCCCTGCTCCATGTGCCAGGCACAGCATGGTGCCTGGCACACAGTGCATGGATGTCTGAGTACTTCCGTTTTCCACTGCAGCTTGTGCTGCAGCTCTTTGCTAGGGCCGCAGCACAAGTCGCAAAGGAAAAGACCAGATCTCCGAAGGCGTGCAAGGTTGCAACGCGGTCAGAAGCTATGGATGCTCATTTGACTGCCATCGTAATGAGGCCCACATTGTCTCTCCATTCCAAAACTCTAATACCATCTAGCAACAAGTATTTTGGTAGAACTTGAAACACCATACATAACAATGATAATGATTTTGTCACAAATAAACATGGTTTAAGTTTCTGCCATCACCTATGTATATATGTTTGTATGTGAGTAACATAGGGCAGCTGCAAAGCTACAACGCAATTGACTGTTAGAATAGGAAGATAGGAGGAGTGGAATGATTATAGCATCAAGGGTGTAGCTGGATAATGAAGAATGGTCAGGGAAGGAAGACCAGTTTTGGAACTGAAGGTAGAAGAAGGAGATGGCATGGGAAGGGATAGAATTGTGCACTATTCAGGTGTGATTTGGCATCTTGGTGGTTACCCTAGGATAAGGTGCTGCTTGAATATATGATTTGTCATCTTATTATGAAGGGAGGAAGGGCTGAACCAAGATGGATATGAACTTCAATTGTGCTCGAGAAATTAGGAGCATTACAAGAGGATGTTTGTGTCTCACCTTCTCCTGCCTCCATTTCCTGACTTGCAGCCTGCCCTTTCTCTAACCATGTGTGCTTCTCTATGGGTCATAGAGCTAGATTCATCAAGCAAAATTGCGCTCGCAAAGGGCCAGATTCTGAGAATCTGGCCCTTTGCGAGTGCAAATATTGCATTTGGGATTCATCATCCCGAATGCAAAATTCGCTATTTAAGAACTGGCAAATTTGTGAGGAATAGCATTTAAGGAATCTCTATTAGAGATTCCTTAAATGCTATTCTTGAAACATTTATAAATTGCGAATTCGCAATTTAGAACCGCTATTTACCACGAAGTCAAACCTCGTGGTAAATAGGTATAACTTAGAAAAATGCATTTAAATGCATTTTTCTAAGTTGCATGTTACACACACATATGTCCTTTGGACATGTGTGTGTGTAACATCTGTGTAAATTTACATTTCAGGGGTGTTACAGGGTGTCCTTTGGACACCCCTGCACCCTTGAAATCGCAATCTCATTTGCGATTAGCTAATTGCTAATCGCAAATAAGGAATGAATGGGGAGTTATTCCTTATTTGCAATTAGCAATTAGCTAATCGCAAATAAGGAACCTGTAGGAATCGCAAAAAATATTGCGATTCCTACATGAATCCCGTTTTGCGAGTCTGGAATAGCGATTCCTTATTGATCGCTATTTCAGACTTGCAAAACTTCACAATGATGAATCGGGCTGTTAGTGTTAGCAATCAGTCAAAGAGGTATGTTGGAGAGGACTGCCTCCACATAATTTAAGACTACCAAACGAGTCAAACTAAAGTGACAACATCAAAAAATGATTACATAAGGGAAACAAGTTACTTTGAAGAAAGCATGACTTTATTAAGAAGACAATGATATCCTGTTATGGAGGATTTACAAAACCGTAAGTCTTTTATCTTCACCTGATACCCAAATTGAATTAACTGATAGTTCCATATGCACATCTAACTTATAAGGTAGCTTAAATAGTAATCAGCTCATATCTCATTGTAAATATGATACTGACAATTTACAACTAATTAAAGAATTCACACTACAATCTATGTATGACTCTTTTTAAATGCATTCAAGGAGTCAGTGAATTTAATTGTTTAAAAAACAAATATGACTGAATAACTTAGGCTAAAGTTTTAAAGGCTCCAGGCGTGAATTAACATAATAATATCAAAGTCAAAGTAGAAACAACCATAATATCAACAACCTTACACTTATAATTAAAACAACAAAAACACTGAATCCAAAATATTGTCATGCAAAATGATCTAATGTTAAAACATATCTAAAGTGAAAACATAGAGTAAAATAATATTTAATCTTCAAAAAAATATGAAAAATAAGGGAAAAGGAAACAAACACCAAAACAGTGCAGAAATATAAATATATATTTTAAAACTATTAAGTATATTTATTTTAAACTAATTAAAATTTCATAAAATGGCAACACTGCTTGAAAGATATACTTTATACAATTAAAACAAGTATATCTTGTAAATCATCTTTAAAAGTCTACTTTAGATTACAATATTTGAAAAATGTTATTACTTCTAGAGAAAAGCATACTTAGAAAAATTATCAGTCAAAAAAGAAGACGTTTTTATAAACATCAGCATATCTGGAAATAAACAAAAATATATGTCTTCACAAATAAATTGATTTTTAAATGTTATAAACGTCAAATAATGAGATATTCATCGATGAACATATAAAACATTTTTAATACATTTCAATGTTAAAAAATTAACATGTTTATAAGGGGATAAGATGTACTGTTCTCTCTCAACTGTCAACATCGTTGGGGTTAATGACTGACTCCGGGGAATGGGGAGGCTTGTATTTACCTTTCCCACTCCAAACCAAAAAATATTCAGGAAAGCATTGGATTTTAGCAGTTGTGGGGTGTCAGATTTACTATTCCCACTCCAGAATAAGAAACGTTGGGGAAACCTTTGGACTATGGAGGTCAAAAATACTATTCCCATTCTTAACAAAACAACACCTTGGCAAGTGTTGGATTTGTCGTGAGTTCCCTATAGGATCCACTGTTGTCCTGCTCTCTATTAGCCTAACTGTCGGTTGTAGGCCACTTTTCCTAAGCAAACATTACGAAGTAACACATATTTTGTTTTGTGCCAGACTATTATTTTAGAAATAGGCTGCTATTTTTGTTATTTGGCTCTTCTGTCGGAATTCACTCTGTACATTTCATACAAGATCGAACAACACAGTGTCCTGTTTTTCTCTTTGGTCGGTCACTAACACATCTAACACATAGACATAACAAAGATACCTAGCTTCTCTTTTCTAGCATGGCATTTCTTATCATATAAGCCGAGACTTGCCTTTTTGAAAAGAGAGATTTCATTTCTTGCAGAGGAATAACCCTGAGACGCGCGCCCAGCCTTGCGCAATCTGAGATATAGAGCAGGTAATGGCAAATGCAATGTATGGAACCCGTGCCTAATTCAGATATCTGATATATATAATTTGTGCTCAGGTAGTGAGGTTAGGCTTGGCCAAATATATAATTCACCATAGTAGGACTTGTCATTGTGTACACTCTACTGATAATGCTAAATACTCTACTTAGTGGCATAATTTTCAGAATGGCAGAAGAGTTGCTGAAGGACAGAGCACAATAGATTAAAAAAATATTGTACATTTTCCTCATGTTTTTCAGTTGTGTATTATGTATGAGTGAGAGACCGAAAGGTGATGACCTGTTACAATTGTTCCCTGAGGGTACTAGAGTGTTGTGATCTGCAGTCCCAACTTACCTGTTACTCTGGGAAGGTTAGGAGGGCAGGTAAACCACTATGAGGATTCTGGCCCATAGGTACTGATGTAGTACCACACTCAGTCCACACATACTGACGTTCCATGAACTTAGGCATAGTTCTGTTTCCAAAACAGAATCCCTGTAGCATGGCATCACCAGGTTTTGGTCTGGTAATTATTCATGGGTCTCTTTTTAGTGCTTGTGCATGTCCATAATACCATTACACCTACCACTGGATACGTCCATGGTGTTGGCGACTCATTTCCCACAGTGTTTAGGAAGCACCTAATTCCATTGCTTTTTTGAGCGTGAAAATTTAAAAAGATAACCCTTTTTTTGTGCTTTGTTCCATTTCTGTTATGTTATGGCAGTGCCAGCACCTGTTGCTTTTCCTGTTATTTGCAGACCAGTTGTCCATCCACACGTAATGCATCATGGACTTACTAATGAAGGTGGTGCTCATATCTTCGTAGTGGAAGCAGACAATGCATATCACTTTGAAATCTTATATTCTTGGGTTGATTTTCCAGCTATGGAAGCTAACTCAAACGCATTGTGTACATATACAACTCTTGCAGCACCAGCACATTATCAAGCATATGCGCTCATGGAAATGCCTTTGTCTTAGGTGCCCTCCCACATTTTTTTACATGTCCCCTTTGTAATGATGGGGTGACTTGGCCAGCATTAGCTGGATATACACCATATCCTGACAATGCACTTATCAACCTATTACAAACAGAGGCCATATACAATGCTCTAGTCACACTTTATAGATGCTTCACACACCTTGTTGCAAGCTCAGTTGCCTTACTAGGCAAAATTCCCACTAATCATGAGGAAATTCCATTTTGGATGACCCAAATTATCGACCAAATTGAAGCTGTGTTTTACCTTCACAGATCCACAAGACAAACACAGAATTTTGACTATGTACTTACTGCATGGAGGGGTTCCATTACAGGTGACTATTACAGTTTGGGGAAAGTCTTTGCCACTCTTTATGTGATCAGTCATGGCACTCCATCCAAGTCAGTCTTGCCTGACGTATTATGACAAATACAGAATGAACACGCAGCAGCTGCTGCCCTTGATTTGGGAATGTAACTAATAGGAAATGTTCTTGTGGTGTCTGCAATGATTCTGTCTAACATTAAATGTAAAGTGGAATCTCTGGCTATACCCAGCATCTCACGGTGGTTGCACAAGCCAACCGTGACTGTGAGGTGCCTATTATTATTGCTGATGTTTACACATCCTTCTGACATAATGATTTGGGAACCATACCTACTCAACCACCTCTTGGCAAACCTAGTGCTGACAAGGAAGTCAAGCAATCCCATGTGTTTGTTAAAAAGCCATGGAATAAATCAAAACAAACAAAAGTTAAACCCCACAGCGGTTTTCCATCCCCGGGGCCCTCTGAGGAAACAATAAAAATGTTGTGATCACACAAAAATGAAGGCTGCAGACAGGTATCAGATTCCTGCTTCACGTTCTCCTCATTCCTAACAGGACTCATCTGACAAGCAGTATATATGAGAGAGTCGGCTGGTCTGAGCATAGACAAGAAGAGTATGTGAAACTTAAAATGGAGACACAACGCCCATCTGAGGAGAAAACAAAAAAGAAGGATAAACCTCCTCAGTATAAAGCACCTATTTAAAAAAAGAAATGTGTGGCTATAGCATAGTAAATATGGAACAGTCACTGAGAACCCTCCTCCTGAATAGGAGTTGGGCAGTGACTCTCCTCAACATTGCAGCCGAAGTCACTATAGTCTGCCGGAATCTCCAAGAGTTTCTGGCAGCACGAGCAACTGATACCTTTGTTACAGTTGAAACACCAGATACGTGTGCAGCCCTTCCAAACAGGTTATATGACTTGGATATAGAAATGGAGGGTGACATACAGTGCACCATTAAAGCAATATTCTGGGATAATTTAACTTTGTCTGATGACATTCTTTCAGTGGAGGTCGACTGGCATCCACTCGTTCAACCATACCCCCAGGGTGATGATGTAATGATACCTTAATTTTCTGCTCTTGTCCCTGATGAAGTCAAACAAGCTTATGCAGCAGAATGGGATCTTTATACCGCAATCATGTCAGCATGGAAAAGGACTCTCCTTCTCATATAATACCGGGGCAGTCCAGCCCGAAATTGCAACCACATACACTATTAAACGTGATGCTGAGGCACATGTTGGAGAAATACTCTCCCAGTTGGAGAACCAGGGAGTAATTAACCCTGTGTATCTCAGATGAACAATCCCCTTTTTTCTGTTTTGAAACAAGATCATACATATCACATAGTCTTAGAATACAGACATTTAAATAGTCACACACAAACTTTTCCAGTGTAAAATACACATAGTACGGCATTGGTAAACATAATAGGTTAAGAAGTATGCAGGAACCATTTTGAGATTCTCTAATTGTGAATCCTTGTGAAATCACAAAACGGCACATATGAAAGTGTGTTGAACACTTTCTGTGATTCATAGGGGGTCACAAATAACCTACCTCATGAATATTATTGAGGTAGGTCCCAATTTGTATCCCCCTAGGAATCACTAAAATCATGGGGATGGTGGCCTACTGGAGTCAGCAGATCACAATGTCTGTGATTGCATTCAAATAAAGCAAAATATTTTTTTAAATGCAGCCCATTTTCTTTAAAGGAAAATGGGTTGCATTTGAAAAAGAAAAATTTCAGGTTTTCATTTCATTTTCTAAGAGCTGGCAGTAGTCCAAGGGACCAATGCCTTCTCTGAAAAAATATTTTCAATGCCATCCATAAAGGGAAGGGGTCTCTTCCCATTTGCGAATGGGTTACCACCTACTTGTAGTTGGTGGTAAAATGTGAATGTTTTCACCATCATAAAACATTCATACATACTATTAGGATTCGATTTTTGAAAGGGTAGCCCTAAACACACCCCTTCCAATTTTGCAAACACAAAAATGCTTGATACATGTGGCCCAGAGTCCACAAAAAATACAAAATGACCTTAGATATTTCCAAAGTTTTTCAGCCAATATTTAGCACCTGAAAGCAGGGATTGAACAGCCTTCTCGGACCTCGGATTTCAGCCTAATTTAGCCCGTTTAGCAATGGGCTATAGGAACTGTCCAGGACTGTTTGCTGCCCGCATATTGCCAATTCTATATGATATCGACCCTTATGTTATATTCTAGGTATACAATATCTACCTCACAGATGATGAGTTAAACCCGTACTTGGCTAGAGTCGATCATACTGCATGTGGCTTAATGTTCAACTATACGACACTGCATGTCATATTTCTAATTATCTTTTTCTTATGATATGAAGTTACACATTTATTTGTAAACAAGAAGAGAGAGAGGGTAAAGAACTGGAGCCACTCTTGCACCCCCGATAAACAGTACAAAGCAACAGGAGAGTGGAGCCGAAAGCACTGGAGAGCTAGCAAAAAGAATCACTCTTGTTTTCTAAAAGAACACTCTTTCACCAACCTAGTTGGTGAGATGCTTCATCATTGGGTTCCCACCAGAGAGGCCGAGTGCCTCTCTGGTGTTCTTAAATGCCTGGTTACAGCAGAGCGTGTTCTTGATTGTGATGGTACAGATCGTGATAGTGAAAAATTAAAATTACCTTTACCAATCTAAAGATTTATAAGTGGAGCGGTAAGGCAAAGTTAAGACACTTAAGGTGAGGTGGATGTAAGACTAGGTAAATTTACCCATCACATCACTATGTGGTGATCAAAATGTGGTCTTCACGTTTCAGCCTCAAAAATGCCATTAGCGAGGCTTTCTTCAGGACCCAAAGCCACGGCGTGTACACTCGCTAAGGTGCACCCTAACCGGTGGCTTCAATAGGACAGCATGACTTATGGTTACTGTTCAACCTTCGGAATTCCTGAAAGCGACATTACTCTGTAAAACAAAGCACAGATGGAGACAAATTTGTCAACAAACACATTTCATATAATCAACACTTGACAAATTGTGGTGCGAGTGACAATCTTCATGCTGCGGTTGTGTTCCCTCTTGATGGGCAACCATAAGTAGTAGCTAATATCCTATGTTGCCATGTTCTTAAGTATGTGTGCAAATAATATTTTAAACACATATAACCTGGCTAAGTCCATGGAAAAACAAGCAAACTATGCCGACATGGTAGTGCTAGTTAGCGTAGCAATAACAAAGTGAACATGACTATTAAAATATTAACCACTCGCAATTTTGTGGTTAGTGGCACCAAAATAAAAAAAATAGATGAAGAGCGCCTCGGCTTACTTAATGCATGGGATAACCTCAAACCATGGATCCTGGCTAGGGGTGGTGGCTTATAGTCACACGCTAGAACGAAAGGTGAAGGCTCATTAGGGACAGAATAGGAAGTCAAGGTACATACCGACAGTTGCCCGTATGCCCATAGAGAACTTACTACTCCAAAGCCAGATGCCTGTGTGGCAACTGGACAAGCCCGTCAGCAGGATCCCAATGATGTTAGGATCCTGTTCCGGGCGGCTTAAATATCAGCGTTTACCACATTGAGGATGTGAGCCCCGAGATGCGGGTTTGGTGACGTCATGACATGTGCGTCTGCGTCCTGTGTGTGCCAAAAAAGACTGCAATGCTAACCGCTGCAACGCGGCTGCTAGTTCTTTGCAAAGAAAACTTTATGCAGAAGTTAAGAAGCAAAACAGTACAAATTATGTCTGGATGTACCAGACTGCATTTAACACAATTTCAGCGGTACTGACAAAAAATATAAACACTCAAGCTCTCTTACTGAAAAGTGGCCAGGAGAACCATGTCGCAGTGCAAAGATAGGAAGCCCCGCTTGGTCACTTATATCTGTGAACTTTAAAAGGAAACTGTACACAAAACAATAATAAAACATATTCCAAAAGTAATAGCGAATGGCTCTGTGTACAGTACAAAAAGCGCTTAGGAATGTCATAAATGCACCCAGTGTAAAAAGAAAAGAAAGCCTGTACCAGACCTATAGTAAAGAAGAGTACAGGAAGGCCTAGAGAGGGCCGCAGTGAACAATACAGGAGATGCTAGAGAATGTCATAGTCCCACCTGGTCCATAAGTCACTGAGATGTTTTAAGTAGTCCCAGTCGTCCATCCTTGGAGAAACTTCCTGTGATGGAATATTCAAGTCTGATGTTGGGATGCTGAATCATCATCTTAGTACTGAACTCCATGGGATGTTGTCATTACAACCATGTTTATTTGAGGAGAGGTGGTAGACCCAGCTTTGCTCTTTCTCAAAAAGCACTCCTTCACCCTTATGAACATCAAACCATACAGACACACTTGGATCTTCACAATCTGACTTGTTTGCAACACGTGACTTACATACATGTGTAAATAGCACAAACATAGTCATCCAAGTCTTACAGAGTACACTTGGATTTACTGGAGTATTAGGCACAGGGGGTTGTTATATCCACCAACTCCAGGGGCTGTCAAAACGTACTTTCCTGACCTTCACAGTCCAGACATTGCATCAGAAGCCATGCCCTTTGAATTAAATGATAGTTGCGCTCTTTTACAGAATCTACAACATTTCCGTGACACCCAATCCAATGAGCAGTTGAAGATGTCTGCTTATGCAGAAATAAAGATGAAACCAGGACCTTTCGGCCGGATTCCAAATGTTGGGGATCTCGTGCAAGAGAAGGTGGGGGTGAAAAACGAGTTTGGCCCATGATACCGAGCACCAGTGCCAGTCCTTGGCATTCAAGTTACAAGAACTGTAATCTTGCCACCGCTTCCTAGTTCTAAAGACAATAGTTTTTTCTCTATTTATGGCACAAAGTTAAATCATGTAGCTTAATCTCAACAGTAGGCCACAAGGAGTTCTTGGTAGTTCCCTAACTCCTCTTGCTCCCATAAAGGAAATTGTAACATGTAAAGCTAAAAGCAACTTGAAGAAAAATGAATCATGATTTATTATCAAAATTTGTATCCAAAAACCTAGCTTACACAATATTCACAATTGTTTAAAAGCCTAAACATGAAATATTTACATTCACATCTGTCATTAGTCTAAGCATCCACTCCTCAATGTACCATCTACAAATACTGATCCTGGAGATATCGGTACATAAATCTTATTTTCCTTCAACATGTACTGTATTTAGAAAAGAACATTATACAAAGGAACATTTTTTTTTCTTAACAGTATTTGCTAATAATATCTAATTAAACAAATCAACTATATCATCTAGGCTTACATTAAATATTGCATAGCACAACTAAACTTGAAATGAAAAGTAGTTGGCTTAGATTATTGGAGAACCTTCATGGGATCAAGTCTACACCTATTTTGACTACCCATGTTCCTCCATCAGCAAAGCCACTGTTAAAACTCATAAATGTGTACTGGAAATACATAACAATTGGAGTTGGGCTTTCAATTTAAATCCCACAAGTTATTTCAAAATGAAAATAAAGAATTTAAGGTTGTGTTACAAGTAACCAAAACCTTCCCCAAATGTGAATCCGCATGTGAATATTAAGAAGACTAAGTCATGAGATGTGACTCCCTCTACTACAGCGCCTTGGATGACGATGCAACACTGAAAATGGAACACCTCAGCTTCCATGTCAAACCCAATGCCAAAACTACAATCAGAGGAACCCTTGCCTACAGCCCAGTCCCCTGCTCCAGTTCCCTTAGCACCATTCCGGACTTCATCACCCCCTGGCTATAGACTCCAACCACTATATATTCGTGAGAGACTTGAACTCCCACCTAGAGGATTCCAATGACACCAACTCCATCACAGTTCTCGAAAACATGAGCATCATGCCTCTCAAAACGTATTATCACCCCCCATGCACAGTGCTTGATGCACCCTGGATCCAAGCATCTCCACCAATAACCACATAAAGTTCTGCCACACCACTGTGCTGACCTGGACAGACCACAGCATCACTCACTCCTCCATCGATGGCCGCTGGAACCTCTGAAGAAACACCAATCCCTCCCTCGACACAACAAAGTTACTGCACCCCTCTGGACCGCCAGTCTTAATGAAGCAAGACCTGTTCTACTGATTCCATTGAACTCAAAGTCCAAAATTTCAACTGGATTTCCTCAACTGCTGATACCATCTACATTGGAAGAACACCGCCAGCAGAAGACCCACCAAGTAACCCAGCTGGTTCACCCCAGAACTATCCAGAATTAGGAGGCACGGCTGTGTGCAGCTCAAGTATAACAACTGGGAGGTTCAAGGAAATTGAGGTTTTGCAAATTGTATTCAGTTGAGAAGAGATGTCCACTCAAAAAGAGGATAGGCAGGGCATGGGAAGAACATATGTTAACTATCACCAGTTTAATATTTACTGGACCAGCAAGTGTCAGATTCTATGAATTTTTATTTCAGTAGTGGTCCAATTGAGAAAGTGAGATGCAAATAACTTTCTTTCTATCATTGAGGGTATTAGTATGTTTTGAAGCAGCTAAGAGCAAATTTTGGATTAGGTTACTAAAACACAGAGAAATTAGCATTTATTGGAGAGGAATGAAGACCATATGGTTTGTAGAAGGGGAAATCATGAGGAGGGGGCTTTATTAGGTACTTTGTAGATCTTGGATGCAACTTGACCCCTTGCTTTAAGGATTTGAATATTAGGGAGAAAAATAGATTTTCAAAGTAGACCTAAGTTGGGGACTTTCACTTTTGGTCTATAGGAAATCGCTAAATTCCAAAATAGAGAGCACATGTTTCGTTTGGAGAACCCCAAAGTATAATAGTTCAGAGTCTGTATAAATATCTGCAATTAAAGAAATACCACTGCTTTCTTTTGTAACCAACTGCAGTGTTGAATCATGACACTCTACGGTTCCATGTGAGGCATTGGTCCACCATGGCAAAAATAGAACTGTAGGTGGGGGAGTTGAGGGTTAGCTGTTGAAGAGAGAGGAGCAGAGACAGGCCATGCGCGACCTTGCTGTGTCCTTAGTGCTTCTTAACATTGGTGACAAGCGCCTGTGAAGGACAGGATATCCACCAACACCCTTCAATGAGGATACCGACATGAATCAATGTATTGTTGCTTCATTATTGGGATATTGGTGATACAAGCAATGTGTCCTAGCTGACCTGATACTGTGAGCAATCAGAGCCTGCGAGTGAATTTGGAGATTGTTTGCTCCAATTGCTATGTTTTGACATCGCTCTGTAAAACACTTGACTGTGTGATGGGAGTTTATGGTAAGGCAAGAGGTTGCATTTGAAGTGTGTGTTGCTAGGCTGCTTTTGAAGCACAAGACAGGCTGCTTTTGAAGCTCCCATTGCTTGGCTTCATTTGAGCAAACGTTGTCCCAGCAAACTACGTCATGCTGGTAGACTGCGCTCCTATGACAATGTACAGCCATGCGCATCACACAGCTAGAGAAGCTGTGTTGCTGTCTAGTGCATCCTGTGGCTGAGCAGAGTATTGGCATGGCATTTTCAGGGGTCATCGCATCTTCTGAACTTAGAGAGCGCATAAACAAGTCTGCCATTACAGTTACGTTAGTGCAGCTTCCATTCAGATACCTAGGAAGCGAATTTCTTGGATTGTAAGCATGTCCTGTAACCTGTGTCGTTATTGATGGAGTGGTTGGTTTAGTTTATTGATTGCACAGTTGTTATCTTAATCTGCTGTTCTACCTTGTTATTTTATCTGACTGTGGGGAACCTCTTTTGACCTGGGACATATGGAGGAAACGTTTTGACTCTTACTTAATTGCTATATCTGGTGAAAAAATCTGAGCGGCCAGGAAGCAGGGAATTTTGCATCACAACTTTGGCATCAAGGGTCGTTATATATATAGAGACTTGCTGAGATAACATTTGGGCATCAGGAGGACCACGCTAGAGATGTTTCTGAGATGTCGCTTAGGATGTTGGGACACCATTTTGGCCTGTGCATTAATGTAATCGGAGATAAGTTTTTTTCTACAGTGCAAGCAAAAACTGAAAAGGTGGTCACCTATGTAGCCTTGTTGAAGAGTTTGGTATGCACCTATGATTATGGTGGCCTATCGGACTCACTTATAAGAGACCAACTGGTGTGTTGTACCAATAACCTAAAGTACAGGAAAATATTAGCCAAAACCCTTCCTTAAAAGAGGCTATTGACCTTTCGGAGACGATGGAGCATACTTTTGGTTAGGAGATGCGGAACACGCTTTCCACCACTGGGGAGAGAGTTACAAGCAGCAATTTTGGGAAAGAGATGAAAGAGAACAGCAAATAAAAACACTTTGAAACCTGTTTTGGGACAAGGGGTTGGTCCAAGAAAAACAACACAACAAATTTTAATGCTATAGGTCTGGTATCTCTAATCATTTTTCCAATAGCCCAAATTACTTTTCGCACAATGTGACTTGTCGGAATTGTGGTAAAAAGGGGCATTATGTCAGTGTTTGCAAAAACAACAATGTACTGAACATGTTTGAAGCACATGAAGGGGTTCAAAACATTATTTTGCAAGTGTCTCTTCCTGCACAAAGTGTTTGGGGATATTGAAAAGGGAACGTGGAAAGAGTCTGTTTCTGCACAAAGGGCCCGATGTAGGTAATTCTAAATTACCACTTCTAAAATACCGAATCATACCGATTCGGTATTTAAGAAGTGGTAAATTAGAAGGGGGGAAATGTAGGTATTTCAGATTCGGTAAATACCGAATCGTTAAGATTCAGTATATACCGATTCTGTAAATACCGAATCGGTAAAGCCCATTGATTCCTATGGGCATTGCAGCCCATAGGAATCAATGGTCATTACCGAATCGGTATTTACCGATTCGGTAAATACCGATTTTTGCAGGGGGTGTCACTTTGACACCCTCTAGCACCTTGAATTCAGGCATGTGTGCCATGTGGCACACAGACATGCCCTAAGGGCATGTCTGTGTGTCACATGGCACTGGTTTGCATGCACACATGTGCATGCACACCTGTATTCGGTATTTTACCACCCAATAGGATTGGGTGGTAAAATACCGATTCTTAAAGCCCTGTGGCACTCTGACTTGTGCCAGCTACATCTGCATTTACAGAATCGGTATTTTACCGAGTTTGTATTTACAGATTCGGTAATTTTACCAAATCGGTAAATACAGAATCGGTAAAATACCGATTCTGTAAATGCATGCCCTACATCTGGAAACCGTAATACCAGTCGGAAACGGCCGAATTCGGCCGTTTCCGACCGGTATTAGGGCACCTACATCGGGCTGAAAGTGTTAATATTTTGGATGGAGATACTGATCGGAGGCAAGTTAGAATACTGGAGTGTGTGATGACTATTGGTGGGAGGGAAATGGTTGCACTTGCTGTTTCAGGGTCTCTATTTACCCTTGTTGCAGGTAAAAATTGGGAAAGAGTTTATCGAAAAAAAGATGCAAGATTGTTGCCACCAGATATTAACCCGGAGGGTTATGAGGGGTAAGTATTGACTTAACCGGATATGCTGTCATGAGCATCAACTTTAAGGGGAGGGCGATACTTGACAATGTTTATGTCGCCAAGCATGGAGTTAATCTGTTGGGGTGGAGAAACAAAAGAGATCTAGGCAATATTCTCAATCCTAACTCAAAAGAGCAGATCATTTTGTTCGCCATCGAGGGTGAGAGTTCAAATGTGATTCAACGCTTCCATGATTTTTTTTTAGATAGGAATTAGGACTTGTGAAGGACTTTCAGCACAGATCATCTTTAAAAAAATGCTAAACCCATTGTCATCAAAATTAACCTGGGGGTGGTAGAGGAGATTGAGTCTTCAGAGTGATTGGCTCAGATTGGTCTGGCCCCCATGCACAATGGGAACAAGATCGGAATGTGTGTGGTCCTGAGGGACTTCAATCAAAACATTTAGGTGGATCGCCAGCCTTGACAAATTTAGCAGAAGCTTTGTCCCTACTCAAGGATGCGTGTGTGCTTAGTGTGATGGACTTGTCTGCCTCATACCACCAATACAGCTGCTTGATAATTCCAGAGCGTTGACATCTTTCATGACACCACTAGAGGCATTTAGATTTAAGAAGCTGCCTTTTGCACTAGCCTCAGCATGGGCATGTTTCCAATGTCTAATGAAGATGGTACTTAAAGAGGATTGACTCTGTGATGTTTTCACAGGATGATATCTTGGTATATGGGTAGGACACACAGAGTCATGATCAGGTTTTGAGGCAGGCATTAACAAGACTCATAGACAGCAGTCTTTCTCTCAAAAGGAATGAATTCAAATTTGGGGTTGGATCTGTCTACAACCTGCAACATACAATTTCTGGGAAGGGGTTAAGTCCCAAGTTCGAGTTAGTCAAATTTATTCTGTAAGCACCCACACCTATTAAAAAGGACCAGGTAAGAGCATTCAAGGGCCTCTCAGAATATTACACATGTTCATCCCAAACTTTGATATTGTTATACAACCTATCAGATGGTGTCTCAAGAGGGGGCCTAGTTTTTCTTGGACAGACAATTGTGTGAAAGTGTTTGTTGTAATCAAAGAAAGCACAGCTAAAATGCTTACTTTGGGACATTTTGACACATCCAAGAAACCTTATCATGCTACCGATGCAAGCATGAGAAGTTTGAGTGCTGTGTTGTCGCAGGTGAAGTAGAAGTTAGAGAAGCCTTTGCTTCTCACTAGCTAAGGGGTGCATTGAAAAGGTATTCAGTCATAGAGCAGGAAGTTTTGTCCTATGTGTGGGTGGTGCACCATTTAAAATATTTCTTATGGGGTTTGCCTTTCATTTTAAGAACTGACCATGAACCCTGATTCCGTTGTTCAGATGCAGAAATATTGACAATACCTCACCATGTATCAAGAGGTGGGTGGAAGGTATAATTTAGTGCAACAACCAGATGGTGCATTTGTTGGGTGCTAGGAATGTCCTGGCACATTGTTTCCCGAGGTTACCAATGGAAAGACCAGTTTGCCAAGATGGAGTAGACCAGCAAATCATGTGGGTCAAGGTGACTGCCACTAATAAGTCTGAATGGGAGTTGGAGGCAAACAAATATCAAGTGAGAAAACAGATGATGCATTCCGTGGTTGTGGGATGGCCCTTTGGTTTTGCTCTGATCTAAGGAGCAACCAGTCAACAATATTTGGGGAATTAGAGATTAGTTATGTATCCTGGATGGAGAATTATATCATGGGAAATGTATGGTTCCACTAGTGGGTCTGAGGAGTAAAGTTAGCAATCTTGCACACGAGGGACACCTTGGCAGGAAACTGACCAAGGTCAGTGTCAGGAAATGTTATTTGTTGCCTGGTGTGGACTGGCAAATTGAAGGGGTGGTTAAAGATAAAGCTAGGTCTGCCAGGACATCTCCTTTGCCTCCTGTTAAGGTTCTGTCTGAACCATGGAACAATATAGAGTTGGACGTGATAGGCCAGTTTAAGTTACTACCTGCTTCAGAGAGGTTTGTTTTGGTCCTAGTGGGCTATACCTTGAAATGGGTTGCAGCAAGCTGTGTATGCTCTATAATGACTAGGCATGTAATTGAGTTTTTGCGTAAAGTGTTCACATGTGAGGGTGTACCCAAGACCATCATAACAAATAATGGTGTACAGTTTACCTCATTGGGAATGAAGGAGTTCCTTAATGATCTCACCATTAAACATTATCGTACAGCTCTATACTCGCCTAATGCAAAGGGCAGGGTGGACAGAATGAACCATTTAATTAAAGTTAGTGCTCAAACAGCAGTGGAGAATAGAGTCTCTTTGAATGGTGTGCTCTGAGGGAAAGTCTGGGTGCACTGCACCACTCCTTATTTGGTCAACAAGATACCTTTTTTGATTGTTTGAAAGGGAGGTTGGCTGGAAGTAGAAAACATCCTGGCTGCAATTGGAGGACAGGTATAAGGTGCAAGTTCATGAATGGAAGGTAGGGGACAATGTTTTCATAAAGAAGCATGCCTGGTCACCTAAGTGACGATCTACATTTCTGAGCATGTGAGTGTAAGTGACAATAGTCACTTAAGTAGTAGTAATGATGATCATAGATTCATGAATAATGAACTGGTGGTGAGGGAAGACAGTAGTCCAGGTCAAAGCGGAATTTGCTACAGTCACCATCCCAGCAAGAGAGTTATACACTAGAAGGAATATGTGTAACAGGCTAATAGTAAAGCTTTACCATAAGTCCTTTTTTCCTTTTGGAATCTTTTGTAATTTATAGAGAGTTTTAGTTTAGATGTTGGCAAAGAAGGTATTGCTTCTAAATTGGTAATGATCCTTTTCACTTTGTTCCTATCATCAAACATTGATTTGTTTTATTATTGTTATATTGCTTTTTAGGTGCGTTCCTCTTATATATTTGTTCTTATATAGATTTGTTTTGTTTATATTGTGGTATTGTATTTAGATTCTATTATCTTATTATTCCTTAGTTATTATATCTGCATATTTGGTTGATGTGGAACCATGTTACTTTAAGGTTCCATATGAGGTCATTGGTCCACCATGTTAACAAAAGAACTTTAAATACGAGGTATTGGGAGCTGGCTGTTGAAGGGAGAGGAACTGAAACAGGCTGTTTGCTACAAGTTGGTGGAATAAAAGAAAGACTCAAACTGTTGCCGTGTCCTGAGTGCTTCCTAAAACTATCCCGTTTTGGGCCAATGGTGGGGAAATGGACTTTCTTCAGTCTCTTATTGTTCCGTAGTGATGCAGAGAGGGATTTGTGTACAGCGGATAAAAGGGCCTTAACTACTAATAGTAAAGCTAAGATTGTATCTCTAAGAACCCTGTCAGTGTGAATAAGAGTGGGGGAACGCAGTGGACTCTGCTTTCAGTTTGAAGGAGTGGCTGATGGTTTGTTCAGCATTGAGCCACACAGGTTTTGTGGTGGCCTCAGCTTTGAACACTGCACCCCTTGTGCTGTGAGAAATGCTGCTTGGTAATTTATTTAGTTTTGTTAGTTGTATTCACCATCCTTGGAGGTAAATCTTAGTTTTTTAGGGCGAATTCTAGCTGCTATCTCGCTCCACAGAAATTCAGAGACAATTTTGTCAATATTAGAGAAAAACATCATGGGACAGCCAAAAGGGAAGCATGCTAGCCAAGATGTTGATTAGTGGCAACATCAACAGTTTCTATCCTTTCCAACCATGATATATGTGTTGAGGTCTACACGGCTAGTAAGTCTCAAAATCTTTTAGTTGTTTTTGATTCATTATGAGATACCGATTCCCAGAGGTTATTATGAAACCAGATGCCTAGATCATTGAGGAATTTATATTTTGATTTGAAATTTGAATTACAGACACATGAAGGGTGACAGTGAACGTTCAAGGGTGGGGCTTCCATTTTATCTTTGTTCAAAGAATATCCAGAGAAACTGTAGAACTGATTAATAGCTAATGATATTCAGGATTGCAGGGATTGCTATATCTGAAGATTATGTAAATATTGAGCTGTTTACATACGCAGCTGTACACATCACCAAATTGTATGCCTGAAATTTCTGTAGAGTCATTTAGCGTTAATAGGAGGTCAATAGGTATTTGAATTAGCAAGGGGGGAGAGAGCATACTTGGTGTGTACCCTGTCGTAAGGCAAAGGGTTGCAACAGGGCACAATTGATTTTAATTCCAGCTGGGAAATTAGAATACAGAGCCATGGTCTTTCTGATGAAGGAATCACCTAGGTTTTATCTGGAAAAGGTGGTTTCTTGATATGTCCAGGAAACCTTATCGAAGGCTTTCTCTGCATCTAGGGCTAGAGCAGCTTCTGATGGGGAAAGCAAGCTAGAGGATTTCTCAATTACATGACAAAACAAGCGAATGCTGCCACAGAATAATCAGCTTTTAATAAAATTTGTCTGAGTGAAATGGACCAATTTAATTATCAGGGGTGCAAGGTGCATTGCCAGAACTTTAGCATAAATATTCGCCTCCATATTTATTAACAATATGTGCCTGAAATTCTTTGGGGCAGAATGATCTTTCCCGTCCTTGAGAATGACCACAATACTGGCCTCATAAGCAGTACCAGACACTTTACCTGATATGGCAAAATGATTTAGGATGGACTTTAAGGGATCCATAATCGTGGAAGTGAAGTTTTTAAAGAAATTGATAGGGAGACTATCCAGGTCTGAGGCATTTCCAGTTGGGCTAGACTTTATTGCTAACACAATCTCTTTCCTATCAAATTATCTGTTTAAATGAAGTTGATCCTCAGTAGAAATAGATTTTATTGGAAGCAGGCCTCTTTAAGAGTCTTTACAGTAGTGGTGCAAAGATCAGTTTGCAATCTTTAGAAGGCCTTAAGAATGTCCTCGGTTCTTGTTTGCAATCTACCTTGGTGGTCTTAAATGCACAGGATTAAAGTGGAGCTGAATGTTAGATATGCAGCAAGGAACCTACCAGCTTTATTTAATTAGAACAGTTTCTTCACTTTCTGGGTGAAAACCCATAAGTGAGAGCACTTACTGATAATGAAGTTATATTCATATCTAAAAGGTCATAAGAGTTTCTATAAAACACTTCTTTAGCTTTAATCTATGCTGTTAGTTTGTCCAGGGAGGATTTTATTGTTTTGTTTTCCCTTGACATGAGGTTTATCACCTGTTCTCTGAAGAAACACTTCAGTTTATCCCAGAATATAATGGGGGAGGCGGCTGAAGCTTTGATCTCTTGTATAAACAAGCCCAGTTTTATATGGATTTCATGCATGGTTCCCTTGTCATCCAGAACATAGGTGTTCATACACCATGTTCAGCCTTTAGATTTGAAGGCCATCAAGATGGTGGTATGGTCCGAAATCAGGATAGGTTCAATAGTTGAGGAGGATGTATCATGGAGGAGGGAAGAGTCAACCAGAATGTAGTTTATTCACAAAAAGGTATTGTGTGGTGGAGGGAAGAAGGTGAATTCATTACCTGTGGGGTTATGCAGTCTCCATACTTCAACTGGTCTATGTGTTGTGCAAAGACAGTACATTGTTTTATGAGCCTTGGGTAGTCAGTGTCGGAAGGCAGAGTGCATATCTAAGGTGATGTCTGTCGGGAGATTGACATCATAACGTAGAACTATCTGGACTTTAGGGGCAGAAGAGTGAGTTTTGCAGATAAATTGTCACAGAATTGTGGGTTGCCTATAGTGGGGGAATAAATGGTTACTGCATATATTTCTGTTGCACTGCTATGAAATCACACAATCATCCATCTACAATTATCGTCTTGTTCAGTCATAATAATTGAGTCTAGATTGTTTAGAAATGAAGGTAACCACACCATTCTGCTTACAGACAGCTGCAGAGTACACTAGCCGACAACTGGCCTGTATGCATGGAGAGCCCTTTCTTGTAGCCAATGCTGGTATTCTTGAGGAAGTCCAGGTTGCCCTTCAGGGAGTGGCAGTAATCAGCAAACTTCCTACTTTCACTGGATAGTTAGGGTCTTTAGTGTTGAGGGAAACGATTTTGAGCAAAGGCGTGTATAGATCAGTCATTGGGGTGGAAGGTTACTATTGCATATGTGATGTGAGGTGGGGCCATAGTGCAAGATGAGGTGAGTCATAGGGTATGTTGTCAAGTTCAAATGGCTCAGAGAAATAGAGGGGAAGGAATAAAGATAAGAAAGTCATCAAATATCGAAACTCAAATATACCTCTTGGAAGGGGTGAAGCCTCTAAGGGACAAAGTATAGAATACAGGGAAATGGGTATCACACAAAAGAATGAGGAGAGCAAGGGTCCTCCACACCAAACATTATAAGGTATAAGTAAATACACTGCCAGGATATATGTGATAAATGAGAATCATAATCTACACAGTCCAAACCCCCTACATAATCAGAAAATATGCAGAATATGGTGGACTTATAAGTTTGTAATAGCAAACATGCCAAACGTACGTTCATACAGAGAACAGAAACCAAATGGTTAACCGAAGGATTATGAACTAACACAGGAGTATTGGACATCATATGTCACTGTCAAACATGTTTGCTAAGGCAGTAAGTATAATACCACATAGGCACAATTCTCTTTGAAACTGTGAAACTATATCACAATACGGTAAACAGTAAAAAGCAAACAAAGACTATATGTTTGAACAACACATAAGTGTAACAGTTTAAGTTGGTATCTCATCTAATCTATGTAATACCTGCAGATAAAAAGGAGAAAGGTTAACAACATGAACATCAACCAGCAGAAGTAACAAACTTTGATATATGGAAGTCAGAAGGCAACAAGACAAAGGGTAGGGCTCCGTAATGTATATGGCCTCTGTATCATCCACATCAGCGACCCCTCAAACCAGTAAATCCCATCACATCCACAAGGAGTGGCAGGAGGTGTAACATGATTCAAGGAACAACCAGCTGCATTGACAATAGTAATACACTAGGTGAATCCATATGGTGCTGTTTGTGGCCCTGGTGAATCATCCCAGGTAAACTCCAACATACACTGATATGACAGGTAAGAAGGAAGTTGAAAAATGCACTCAAGTACTGACAATGAGAAGCATAGTTCTCACCTCCCTGAGGCCAATCACTCCATTACTGTTTATTCCGACAACCAGAAAATTCCAACATGAGGGAGTTAGTAGGACTCAATGGTGTGTAAGAAGGGGCTCAAGACTGGCAACAGGCTGGTCCAGAGATTAAAATGATGAGTGGGTACCTAGAGATGCTGAGTGACACAGATTACTGTATTATTCCTTATCAACATGTCAACTGGTATAGCAACAGGATATCAGATTTCTCGTCTTATGATGTGCCCCCATCATGTTTCCGCATGCGGCACCTCTCACGATGCAGGCAAAGTTGAATTCAGGGGTCACTGGATGCACATAATTGTTTATTGCCTCGTTCGGGTACCTTGGGCTGTCATTGTCTCAGTCTGCAGCTCCTGGCACTCAGACCCTCGCTGATGACTGTGTGGGCGGTCCCTTCAGACCTCAGGAAGTAGCTGCCAGCATGTGTGGAGGATCGCTATGCCCTTCTATAAGTCACAATTCCTAAGCGCAGTAGGTATGCCCAGGCAAAGATCTCATGCACTCTGTACCACTGGAATCAAATTATACCTAGTTTAAAAGCCCAGAATAAGGGCAAAACTGGTCCTATGTTGCTTTTATTTCAGTTCAGGGAGCAACTGACTTGGCAGGTCAAACTGGACTGTTCCCCTTGGAGCAGGGTCAAGACTAATTTGCATATGGCTGGGTCTAAACTGAGGTGGCATGGTGACCGAAACACTATTGATTAGGATGTGGCCCAGGCAATTGTCACGGACTGAGATTCATTCAAGCAATGCATCCATCTGTGAAGTTGTTTCAGCTGACACCCTAAGTCTGAATGATATACCGGATGTGTGCCCCTTGATCACTGTATCACTGAAATCAACTATACCTGGCTGAAAAGCCCATATCAAGAGCAGAACCGGTTCTAGGTTGCTTCTAATTCAGTTCAGGAAGGGCCAGGCTTGTTAGTTTGGGCTGAACTGTTCCCATTGAAGCAGGGTAAAAACTGATTTGCAAATGGCTGCATCTAAACTTAGGTTGCATGATGGGTGAAAAATGATGGGTTGCGATGCAACCCCAAGTGATTGCTAGTGGTTGCTATTCATTCAAGTATTACATCCACCACCTTGTTATTGTTGCACTTTTAAAAAGTTGCCATTTTCTTGTCCCAACCATTTGGTGCCTGTAGCCTGTGACCTCAGTCACATGACTAAGTGTAACTTGCAGCTGGACTGTCTGTATTGCTCCCAGACAGGGAGACAAAGGGGATAACATTGTTAACAGGATGGTCCATCTCCGACGTGATGTGGGTGGAACTGTCACCTAGCACAACACAAACACTCTGTCTCAGAAAACTTACAAAAGGTTTCACACTAGTCTTTTCTGCCCTCAGGCAAGCTGGTGACAAGGCAGGGAGGGAATACATTTCAGACACCTCTGTAGGGGGAGGACTCTAGACACTTCTTCCAATTCAAACTGAGTGTCAAAAATATGTAGTGGATCCTCAGACTCAACTCTTCAGTACACCTTTGGAACTGTGATCAGCTCAGAAGAAGTACCACTGTGCTGCTCTGCTGCAAGATGGTTTGTTATGCTGCCTTGCTACTCTGCTGCCCTGCTGCCTGAGTGAGAAGAACTGGATTTGCATCTTGAATTCAGGACCACCAGAGTGACTCTAAAGGCTAGTTGGTTGGCCTCCTGATCAGAGCCTCAGCGAAAGAGCAAGTTTCAACCATCTTGACCCTTGGAACTGGTCTTTGTCTGTTGTGAGACCTTACCCACAAAGTGGTTCCCCTGCAGTCCTGGAAACTTGAAAACGGGACCAAATGTAATCTGCCATCCCAGATGTGGTCTGTACCAGAACCGATGTAGCACAATGCAAACCTGATGCAGCTCTGTACAGCACCTCATCAGAAACGACTGAGCATGACCCAACTGCAATGCAAGCCCACATTACAGCCCAGGCAGCTCATCGCAGCAACCAATGCGCAACTCACCCTCGACGTGGACATCGCAGTTAATCATTGGATTCAACCTAGTGTGTCCCAGCATTAATGTAAGCCCACATCTCAGCCCTTACAGCTCATCAGAACAGACGCTGCACAAAGCATCTTCGATGTAGCCCTTACTAAGCATGGGCAAATTTTGCGAATCTGGCAATCGCGAATTTGCGTATTCGCGAATTCGCAATCTGCAAAATCCGCGAACTCTCGCGAATTTGCAGATTTTCGTTTTTTTTGTGTTTGCAAGGGTTTCTGCCAGTTCGCGAGGGTTTTGTACCAGTTCGCAACTGCGAACGTACTTGTCGGCTCGCAACGGTCGCGACTATGTTGTTTCTACATCTGGTTCATCATCACAGGTTCACAGCACCCTCTGTTTCACCACTGCCACCCTCTGGTTCACCCATGCCACCCTCTGGTACATCACTGACACCCTCTGGTTCAGCACTGTAGATTATGGGGGGGAAAAGCAAGCACACCTGCCCTGCTTCAACTGACATGAATTCATTTGGGGTTGATGTATTAATGTGTCACAGAATTTAAAGTTCCAGTCTGGCACCTGCTTCCTTATCTGTAGTTTGCTTTTTGTTGCAGTGCAATTTTTTTTCCCAGGACCTTTGTGGCCTACTTGTAGCTATTCTATGAGCCTGTTGTGAGGGTCAGAGCAGGGTCATAGAATAGTTGCAAGTAGGCAACTGAACTCTGGAGGGGCCCCTCAGGAAGCACTACAGGGAATGGTTGCTAATGATGAGTTTGAACTTTTGCACCTGCTGAGTGTTTCAGTTTTTCAAAAGTCATTTTTCTGCAGAACAGCAACAGTAATGCCCCAAACAAACTTACTTGTGAAAGTTGATTTCTAATCCAAAAGTGATCCAAAGAAAGCCAAAAAGGCCTCAAATCCAAATATCCAGCAGCATCCACAAAAAGTAATCCTTCAAGGTCAAGAATCCAAATGAAAGTGACCAGCACATGAAGAAAGCACTGGGAGGAGCCTGCTGGACAGGAACAGGAAGTTGGAGACTGTGGGGCACTTCCTTCCTCCCCCCCGCCCCCCCAAAATAGACTCCTTGCAAAAAAAAGTGCAGGCAAATGTCAACCTGAGGAGGTATTCTGATAAAAATCATCATTTTCAGAAGGTTTATGCTGCTTGCTGGTGGATTTCTTGTGCAGAATTGCAAATTTTGTAATTTCGCGAGTGCGAGATTGTTGCTGCCCGCCGCATCTGCGTGTTCGCAATTGCGAACCTCCGCGATATGTGATCACGGCGTACTCGCTGTGCAAGGTGGCAAGCCGCAATGACGTAATCGCGGTCGCCAAACTCCAGCGGGATCCCGCAGCAAGATCCAAAATGGAGCAGCACTCGCAAAATATCGAGAAAAACAACTCGGCAAATGCTGAATGACGGTAAGAGAACGCCGCGCGCCGCAATATTGTATCACCAAGCAAAAAAATCTGCTGCGTGCGAATTTGCGGATTTTCGGCAAATTCGAGAGAGTTCGCGGATTGCGAATTTACCAAAAATCCGTGAAATCTGCGAGCGGAACGGATTTTACGCCCCTGCTTAGCCCTTACATCACTCCTCAGGACCACTGCTGCAAAGCACAATGCTCTGCAACAAAGATTTCGAGTACATTTCTCCACAAGACTAGCTTGGTACCTCTATCCAGCCCACTCCCCATCGTGACTGGCCTGAACATTTGACTTTATACCGGTCTGGTTTGACCAGATAAACACCGTTGGCCCTTTGTGCTTTAGCACTATTTCATGTATACTTTTGAAATTGCATTTTTTAGGTACTACTGTTTAGATTTTTTCTCATTTTGATGTCCAATAATATATTACATTTTACTATCTTTTTTAAGTTTGTGTGGGATTTTTCTTGTGTTGTGTTTCTACTGTTTGTGTGCTGCATAAATACTTTAGACATTGCCTATAAGTTAAGCCATACTGTTTCACCCTGAAAAAAATTGTGGTTGGTGCTTGAGTATGGTTTCACCCCCTCAACCACTAACTCAAAATTCTTGCAATCGTATTCACCAGAGCTTCATGTAGTTGGTCATAGTGGACAGTAGTGTCTCAGCACTAACAGGCCTGTTCAAGGTTGTGAAGAAATCAAAACTTCAGGATCTCTCCTTTTCTTTCACATACATGTACACTGATGCCAACCAAGGGCCCAGGACCTGGGAATGCACCCTGTTGGGGATCACTGACTCACTCTAGCAGAGTACAGCAGGGCTCAGGCACGTCCAGTTGCAGGTCCAGGAAGGCCCAGTTACAGCAAGTCAGCTGGATAGTTTCAGGGAGTCCTGTGGAGCATGCTATGTCCTTGTATATCATAACAGTAGGTTAACCAACTGACCCCTGGATTTAATCGGATCTGCCTGGGATGAAGGAAGCAGGTCCAGTCTTCCTTCTCAGAGACCAGGGCAGGCCTCAAGCAGCAAGCAGCAGGGCAGTCCTGTGGGCAGCAAGGCATTCCTCAAGCAGAATGGCAGTTCTTTGGTAGCCGCAGGGCAGTCCTCTGGAGAACAAGGCAGTCCTTTTTCTGTAATGTTCACAGATCCAGAAGTGTGACGAGTGGCTTTAGAGCACCAACATTTATACCTGGTGCCAGCCCTTTAAGTGGGGGATTCCCTGTATTACCCCAGATCTGGCTAGACAAAGTTATTCCCTTCCCCTGTCAAGCTCCAAGAAGGCTATGGTACCAAATGATTAGTGTTGGGTTCCTTTTGAGTGTGCAGGAGTCAAAGTCCTTTGAAATATAAGTGGTTTTCTCGATTCTCATGGTGTTTCCATCAACTTCAGAGGATTAGAACATATCAGCATTTTTTTCCCTGAGCCAGAGTGCATCCCATTTTATTGCGATTGTAGGAGAGTAGGTGATAACAGTGACATGAATAACGTATTCTTGATCAATTACTTAAAATTATTACACGAAACGACAAACACAGTATTTCCTGAGTATGAAAATAAGGATATTAAAACCATATTGGGAATCTATCAAAATGAAGATTATTTAAAGGAATAACATTACAAACAAGCAACGTACTGTTAAAACATCTTGAATTATGATCTGGCCTGTATTGTCTTTGAGGAAGATTAATATACTCAAGGATTTTAAAAAAGACAAAGAAGTGACGAACGCTATTAGCACATCCTGCTGAAAGGCGAAGGACATATTGTCTTTACATGTGTTGTGTGGAGCGTGGGAGATGTACCCATTTTCCAAAATTGTCAGTGAGGGAGATCTGGGAAATTAGGAGTCAGACTGGGACTTTTGGCCCTGGGGGGGGGGGGGGGGGGGAATGTGAGGTTCCGTGACAATCATAATGGTGTTTTCGACTCGGTTGAATATGGACGAGTTTGGTATCTATGAACCGCAAATGACGAGTTTAGTGGATGTACGCGTTTTCGCTACGCTGGCCTGAACCGTTCGTTTTATTCGTGGGTTTCTCCATCTGAACCCACGGGTTCCATTTTAGATACGGCATCCATTTTGTCTCTTGCCCTCAAGTAGCCAGCGAACGGACACTGTCCGCTTCGTGACCCTGGGATTCCCAAGCTCTTGCGGAAGAGACGTGTTCCTTTGAGGGTGTCTTTATGACGAGGGGGATGATACTGCAAAGGCAGATGGCTCCGCTCGAGGCTCATCTTGCCGTGCAGGTATATTGTTTCAGCCGTGCATGCATTAAGCACGAATCCTTTGATCCTGCAATCATGCTTCCAATATTGCCCCCTACACTCTTTTTCAATCTGTTGTCTAAACCTTGTCTTCCCTGCACCTGTTTCGGTCTCTGTTCTTAACTCGTTTACAGCCAGAATGGAATGTACTTAATGGTGGGATAACGTACTTTTACAGTTGGGAACCGGTGATGCTACTGTAATTATGTTCCGGGCTCCTGAAGACATGAACGCGACCCTTTTTGAAGTTTACTGTGGGAACTGAGTTGTAACCTTTTGTTCACCATGTTGTGCTATGACTAAAATATGTATAAAAGGAGCGATCCACTGTTGCAATTTGAAGCAGTCTCCTAAAACCTACACACGGTGTACTTCTTGCGATCTCTGTATTCCCTGCAGTAAATAAACTTCGATCTTTGACGCCGAAGGAAGTGTCCCGTGTCTCTGTGATTTGTACGCCAGAACAGGTAACCCACGAAGGTTTCAGGTGTTGTCCCCTGGCACCGCTGGGTCTTAGAATAACCCAGTCCTTCAGTTGGCGCCCAATGTGGGGCGACATCAGCAGTACCGGTCCAAAGCCCGACGATCGTGTGGAACTTCGTGTGAAATCTCTGAGGGAAGGTGCACCCCGCTTCATCGATCCTGTTGTCGAAATAAGTGGTCCGAAGACTTTTCCCGCGAAGATCCCCGCCTCCTGACGGCTGCGACGGACTGATGCCCTGACTGTCGACCTGTTTTGGCGCCTGGCGTAGTCCTTTGTACGGCGAGACGATAGACGGGCCTTCCTGGTGACGCCATTGCTCTTTCAGTTAAGTATTTGTGGGTCGCTCCCAGAGTCCTTGGTTGTTGTTGAAACTTGGTTGTTTGCATGGTTCCATTGCATTTGTGGTTCTTAGTTGTTGGTTCTTAGTTGTTGGGTTTTATTTGACGATTGCAATTGCCAAAAACCGAGGGTCTTGCATTTTTGCGAGAACATCGTAATTCGATAACCCTTGAAGTTTGTAAACTCGGTTAGTGTGCACGATGCCTGGCCGTAGTACTTTGTTTGGTTGCTTTAAATGTTGCGGAGCGGATTCCCGATTGGAGGACTCATGTCCGATACCTCCAGTTGGAACTCCGATCTATGAGCTCTATAGTCGCCATGGAGTAGGTCCTATCGTATATAATGATTATTGGATCCGCTACACTAAAGATAATGGTGTCCTTAGTTGGCCACCTCATGGTAGTTTCGAAACTGCAATTTTGGATAATCTCGAGGCAAAATTGTTTAAAAAGAAATCTAGGCCGGCCATGTTTGATTCCTTTCGGTTTTGGCGAAAAGAGGCCAAGCAGAAAGAAATTAAACAGCTTAAGAAAAATAAGAGGGAAGGTATCGTTACGGTGATGAGAAACGCAGAGCAGTTCCAGCGAGACAAAGAAGAGAAGGAAAAGGAAGTTTTTGCTAGATTGCAACATATGGCGGTGGATAAGTGTTATCCTGTTTTACCGTCGAGTACTGATAAGAAGGGAGAGGAAGCGGTGGAGGACCCTTTGTTGTCCTATCTACTGAAATCGCCACCTCCATACGCACAGGATACTACAGCCCCTGTGGTTCCTCCTGTTCCTCAACCTGTTGTTCCGGCAGTTGCTGGTCAGCCTGTCGCTGGTCCTGTTCTTCCGAATCCTCTTGTTCCTCAAGTTGTCCCCGTTCCCCTACCTGCCCTTCTTCCTACTGCTCCACTGCCTATACCTTCTCAGTCTGCTGTTCCCGCTACTTCTGCTCTTTTGGCTACTCCTACTGCTCCTATTGCTCCTGCTGCTCCTATGTTCAGCCCTCATGTTGTTGCCCCTGTACTTCTCTCCTCTTCTCCGTCTGTCCGTAGTCGCATACCTAATGCTGTTGCTAATCTTTACTCTCCATTTGGAACGATCCTTGGGTCCGATGTTTCTGATGTCCCTCAAAGACGTAGTCAAATCCCTGGTGGTAGGGAGAGTGATACGTTAATAAAAATGTCACGTAATTGGATTAGGTATCCCATTAAAAATACCCCGCGCATGGTTTTTGAGACGTTTTCTCAATTTAATGAGCCCACGCAGAGATTTGTGTTTGAGGAAATGCGTAAATGTTTACGAGAGGTATGGGATACTGATGAGGTAGACAATGTGCCGCCCGAAGTGACTGAACTCCAGCATCAGTTTTCGAGTGGTTTGATTGCGGGTAGTAATGTTTGACGTGCTTTAGAGCGTCTCCTATCCTTTCGATCTACAGTACTACCTCGAGCATTGTTTAAGGATGAAACTGAGGAGTGGATGGCAACACCTGGTCAGTATCCCATGCGAGAAGTTCCTCCAGTGTGGATGCCAGGTAACCCTGGTGCTAACCCTCCGATTTTGCCACATTTCCAGAGAGTTTGGATACACCTCCCATGGAAGCGGTCGGAAGTTTTACAGGTGAAACAAACTTTACCTGACCCTCGCAAAAATCCGGCAGGTTATTTTAAAGAGTTATCCCAATTAGTGGATGCTACTGTTATGAACCTTGCCGATATCGATATGCTGTTTGGTAATGTAGTACCTCAACCAATTTGGGCAAAAATCCGTCAAGAGAATCACGTAGCCGAGTTAGGCGGTGATTGGGCTGCTCTTGCGGCGGCCGACGGACGACAAATTGGTGGGGCTAAGCCTGAACAGCTCATTACTGATCTGCCCCAGAGGATTATTACACTTATGAAGACACTTATACCAGCAATGAGAGTTAATTGGGATAAACTGTCTGCGTGCAAGCAAAAGAAAGACGAGAGTGTCTCTGATTTCTTTACTAGATTTGAGGAGGCATTCATCAATCACAGTGGTCAGGATATGAGTACTGAGGGAGGTCAGCGATTGTTCGTAGATAAATTCGTATTGAATTTGTTGCCTGAACTCAGCAACAAATTGAAAAATTCCGAAAGTTTGTGGGCTGTTTCAACATCTGCTCAAATATTAGCCACGGCTCAATATTACGAAAATAGGGAAAAGAAGGAAAATGATTGTGCGGATAAGAAAACAAAGAATCTTAAAACTAAAGTTCTTTTGCAGCAAGCGTATCCTCCGCGCTCGAATCAGAACGATGCGCAGCAGCAAAATAGATCGCAATCACAGTCTGCTAGGTCGCAGTCGCGTAATGACTCCTCTACACCGAGATCTATGCTTGGTTATAATCAATGCTCATACTGTAGGGGTGAGGGCCATTTGAAGTTTAATTGTCCGGTTTTGCGTGATCGAAACAATGGTGTTTCGGCTAGAGGAGGTCGTAGTGGTCCTCAACAGGCTTCACGTGGTAGAGGTTGTGGTGTCACTCAAAATCGGAATAAGCGTTCTACCACTTCGTCAGATTCGAATAATTGCTTTGATCAGCGCAGTTCATCGTCAGGTAGATCTGCACAGTATCATGTGGACGAATGTTACGTCGAGCATGATATCGATTTTGATGGTAATTACTAGGACAGCCACAGACAAAGAGAGGGAGTAGTATCAGTTCCGGTTGATCAGAGAGGGCCTTCCGTCGCAGTTGCCACATCGGGCGTCGTTGAGCCTTTTCTGTTGGACACTGGTGCAGCGAAAAGTTCCATCATGCATTCGAAACTCCCTGGCGCACCTTTGTCTGGCTTAACGAATGTTTCCGTTGGATTCTCTGGCGCCCCCGTCAGCAATCCGGTTTCTAGCCCTTTGCCCCTTACAATTGGGCCTCGTGAGCTGGAAGCTCCTTTGATTTTGACTACTGGTTGTGGTGAGAATCTTTTGGGTCTGGATTTGCTGAAAAGGTTATATGCGACGCTGTACTGTTCTCCTGCGGGAGTGGAGCTTACATTGGGTCAGAGAGTGATCTCTCCTATGTACTTGTCAACTGATAAGCTTCCAGCGAAATTGAGTTCTCTTCCTAAGTCTTTGTGGGCAACAGGTCCCAATGATGTGGGCCTGCTGGACATATCACCTTATGTTGTCCAATTGAAATCGAATGTGCGATTACCACGTATTCCCCAGTATCGTATCTCTCTTGATGGTGAACGAGCGCTGTTAGCGATCATCTATGACTTAATCAAGAAGGAAGTCATCGAGGAAACTCGGGGAAATGTGTGTAATAGTCCTGTGTTACCTATTCTAAAATGGACTGATCCATCTAAGCCTCCTGTGTACCGTTTTGTCATTGATTTAAGGGAGGTGAATAAAATTGTGATTCCACAATTTCCTGTGGTGCCTGACATTACGGCTTTACTGACTCTGATTCCAGCCTCTGCCTCTTGGTTCTTAGTGATCGATCTGAAGAATGCTTTCTTTAGCATTCCGATTGCTGAGGAAAGCAGAGATCTATTTGGCTTCTCATTAGGTGGTCGCAGCTTTAGGTTTAAACGCGCTCCCCAGGGCTACTGCGAGAGTCCATCGATCTACAGCCAAGCCCTAAAGAGTCAACTTGATGCGTTTGTGTTCCCGGCTGGTGCGGCTTTGATTCAATACGTTGATGACTTGTTAGTGGCTGCTGACACTAAAGAGATCTGCAAAACTGCTACAGTATCGCTGTTACAGCATCTCTGTGACTTACATCACAAGGTGTCACCTTCTAAGCTGCAATATTGTTGTCAAGAAGTAACCTATTTAGGTCACTTATTGTCAAAGGAGGGGAGAAGGTTGACCCCAGAGAGAATTGCAGCGATCGCTCGAATGACTGTGCCAACAACTCAGAGAGATGTGCGTGCCTTTCTAGGTATCACGTCATACTGCAGGCAATGGATTCCAAATTTTTCATTGCTAGTGAAGCCATTGGTAGCCCTCACGTGCAAGGATGTTCCGACTCCTTTACCATGGACTGAAGAGTGTCAGAAAAGTTTTTCAGAATTGCGTGATGCGTTGTGTTCGGCTCCTGTGTTAGGTACTCCTGACTACAGTAAGCCGTTTACACTATACGTTCACGAGAGAGAGGGTTGTGCGTTGAGTGTCTTGACGCAACAATTTTGTGGTAAGCAGCGTCCATGTGCATATTTTTCCTCGACCTTGGACCACGTAGCTAGAGCATTGCCGAGTTGTCTAAGAGCGACAGCGGCAGCTGCGGTGTCCATCCGGCAATCTGCAGGATTGGTCATGGATAATATGCTTACAGTGATGGTTCCGCATGCAGTTGACACTCTCTTGAATCGTACAAAGACTCAACACTTGACGAGCACAAGGTTGTCCGGTTATGAGTTGACGCTTTTGGCAAGTCATATACAAATAAAGCGCTGTAATGTACTGAACCCGGCGACGTTGTTGCCAACTAATATGGAATCAGATGATGTACCACCACATGATTGCTATTTACGAACTGAGGAAGAAACAAAGGGTCATGTTGACCTAAAGAACACTCCATTGGCAGATCCCGATGGTACTTTGTATGTTGATGGTTCGTGTTTCAAGTTGCCGAATAGTGATGTGACGACTGCGTATGCTGTGGTGACGTTGAGTACGGTTGTGGAAACTGCGAGAATGAGTCAGAATTCCGCGCAGGCGGCAGAGTTGATTGCGTTGACGAGAGCGTGTGTCTTGTCTAAGAGAAAGCGAGTGAATGTGTTTACGGATAGTCAGTATGCATTTGGCGTTGCACATAGCTTTGGTCGACTGTGGATAGAAAGAGGATTTATGACATCGCATGGCACGAAGATCCAACACGGACCGCTCGTGAACGATCTTTTGGACGCACTTACATTGCCTAAGCAGGTGGCAATTATTAAATGCAGCGCGCTCCAAAAGGTTACGGATGATGTTGGTCGTGGTAACGGGTTTGCGGATGAGATTGCTAAAGAGACAGCTAAAAATCTTGTGACCAGAATGTACGTTACGAGTTCAGTAAGGTGGCCGGCAGAGACTAGTATGTGTGAGGACACTGTTGAGAGTGTGAAAGTGATTCAGAATGAGGCCACTGAAACTGAAAAGACTAAGTGGAAAGAAAGCACGGGAAAGTTAGATGCGCATGGATGTTGGATTGATTTGTCGGAATGTCAGAGGTGGATGTTACCGGATGCATATTTGCTAGCCTTTGTGACTATGGCTCACGGCTTGTCACATATTAGTGCGAAAGGTATATGTAGGTTGCTGTCCCCTGTATGGAAGAATGATGGTATTGCTAAGTGTGCTGAGAGAGTGGTTAAGAATTGTATGGTATGTATGATGTACAATCCTGGCAAGGGCACTCCCACTCCACCTGGTTATTTTGCTCCTCCTACATGTCCCTTCGAGGTTATCCAACTGGACTTCATCCATATGGAGAGATGCAATAACCTGAAGTACGTTTTAGTTGTGGTTTGCGCGTTCTCCAGATGGATTGAGGCCTATCCTCTTAAAGATAATACTGCACTGTCAACAGCGAAAATCCTACTGAAGGAATACTTTCCTCGGTATGGAATGCCACGGATTGTATGGTCAGATAACGGAAGTGAGTTTGTGGGGAGTGTGTAAAGGCCTTGGAATTAGACAAAAATTCCATAGCGCCAATCATCCCCAGTGAGCAGGTTTAGTTGAAGGGTACAATGGTACTTTGAAACTGAAACTTGCTAAGATTCAAGATACGACTGGTCTGTCATGGCCCGATGCCTTGCCTCTGGCTCTCTTGTCGACCAGGGCAACTGTACATTCTCGAGTAGGGCTTAGCCCATATGAGATTGTGTTTGGCCGTCCTGCGAACATTTGGGGAGTCCCGAGGCCTAAGGCCTTTGATAGTCTTGAGTATCCAATGTTAATTGATTATCTTCATGATCTGACTGCTAAACTGAGGTTAATTCATCAACAGGTCTTTGAAGCTCTACCGACACAGACTGAGGGTCCTGGACATCGGCTCCAACCGGGTGACTGGGTCGTCACCCGCAACTTTGGTAGAAAGCGCAATTTGGAGCCGAGATTTGTTTGTCCGTTCCAAGTCCTGCTGGCTACAAGAACTGCAGTTTGTTTGGAAGGTAGAAAAAATTGGGTGCATGCCACCCACACCAAAAAGGTTCCGATCCCTTTGCCAGCAGATTCTTGGGTGAGGACCGGGATTGCCGCAACGGAAACAGAGACCCCAGCAAGTTTTGTGCCGTTTAGTGATGCTCAACCTGTAGGAGACACTTCTTTGCAGCCGGATACATCTGTTGAACCATTAGCAGTGGGGAATTCGAGGCTTGAACTGTCTTCTGATCGATTGGACGCTGTTTCACAATCTGAACAATTATTTGAAGAGCAGACTCGACCTGGAAGAAGCAGATATTTTCTTCGTTCTCATAACAAAGACTAATAAAGGAAATCCCTTTTCGTTTTTTTTCCTTTTTGAATCCATATTACCCCCTTACTGTTGCCATGAACATTATGAACAATTGCATTCTCTATTGATTTTTGAGTTCTTTTCTATGTATGTTTTTTTCCACAGCTAGGAGATTCGCATTAAAAATTGAATATTTTGATTAAAGAAAACCTTACATCCGGGTTGACCGTAGGGCCGTGCGGGTACTTCCTTCTGTTTAGCAGGTTCCTGACACTAGGTTGGTTACTTTTGTCGATTCCTGGGAACTCCTGGGAATTGATAATAGCTACTCAGAACGAAGTGCGTCAAGAACGTTGCGGACGGTTTTTAGAGGATGGAATTCTCAAAGTTGTCAGAAGTAGAGAGGATGTCAGCTCAAAGATCAAAATTGCATAGGGTTGTACGAATGAAATGCTTCTTGTTTCAGGTATTCTTGCTGTTTCTGACTGTTTCCATGTTATTGGTGGGTGGAGTGTATTTCGGAATATTGCCTTCTGTTTCACCTACTTTTTCTTCTGAACCGAAATCTATTCCCACTGTTTCTCCACATTCCTTTCATCCTCTGCCCCAACACGAACAGGTTAGACGTGCAGAATTCATGAACAACTCCTTTGTCCAGCTTCTACATCAGCATCAGTTGGTGATGAATACTACTAACTGTTGGTGTGTGGGTTGATGCCACATACCATGGATAAGGGTATTCCGTATTTGGTTCTTCCTTACAGCTCCCAGGGGTCAGCTCGAGCATTCCAAACTATGTTTCGTAGCGCACTAGATTCCTACCCCCATCGAGAGCCACGCTCCCCAGACTCTGGTTCCGGCCCGTACCACAAGCCTTTGGCAAGAGCGATTGCTGACTTAGATAGAGATATTTTTGATGCATCGCTTATCCCAGAGGAAGAGGTGAGAGCATACAAGGATCTGAGTGAGGCTGAGTATAGTATATCAGTGGGTGATAGACAGCTTAAGAGCTCGTCTCCGATTTGGATCATACCCCATCTCGGTAATTTCTGCTTGAAAGGCCTTGGCCGAAGTCCGCGAGCTCAACTCGGGAGGAGTGCTTGCACTGAAACGTATGTTTTACCAGTGCTCTCTTCCCCTGTTTTCCTGACTGCCAAGGGTACATACTTTGTATGTTACGATCGCGCATATACATGGTTGCCCCGTGACTTCTTGGGCACCTGTTATATTGCGAATCTGTTGCCACCGACTTTCACAGTTGCCTCGGACTATCACAAGACTAGAGTTGTGAGAGGCGGTATTAGCGAAGAAGACACTGCCGGTCAAGAAGCAGGAGACTTCTTTAAGGGTTTCTTGCCGTTTTGGGGACCTATGGTTAATAGTAAGAACCTGAGACAGTTGACTCGTGTGGTCGAATCGACCGCTAATATAACTGCAAGTGCTCTTGGTAATCTGACAGCAGAGCTTCAGGCGGATAGGCTTATGACGTTGCAGAACCGTATGGTTATAGACGTTGTTCTTGCAGATAGAGGTGGTGTGTGCAAGGTGATCCATTCGAGTTGTTGTATTTTCATCCCTGATAACGCTCCAACTGTCTATCAAGCCATCTCGAAGTTGCATAAGATCTCCGAGTCCATACACGTGGACGTAGGTGATTGGACGCTACTGGGATGGTTTTGGGGTCTAATGTCGACGTGGGGTTGGAAGATTCTGATGATCATCGGGGTTGTTGTAGCATTTCTATTCACGTGTTGTCTTTGTGTGCAGTGTGGTCCTGCCTTATGTGGTCTCTGTGCTACGACGTGTATAAGACGGCCATCTGTTACCAAGGAAGCATTGATGGATAGAATAATGTTGCAGCAACATCTGAATGATCTGATGAATATCGAGATCGATTCTGATATCGACTAGTGCTTGCCTACATGAGGGCAAAAGGAGCGTCTGAGTTTCCGTGACAATCATAATGGTGTTTTCGACTCAGTCGAATATGGACGAGTTTGGTATCTATGAACCGCAAATGACGAGTTTAGTGGATGCACGTGTTTTCGCTACGCTGGCCTGAACCCTTCGTTTTATTCGTGGGTTTCTCCATCTGAACCCACGGGTTCCATTTTAGATACGGCATCCATTTTGTCTCTTGCCCTCAAGTAGCCAGCGAACGGACACTGTCCGCTTCATGACCCTGGGATTCCTAAGCTCTTGCGGAGGAGACGTGTTCCTTTGAGGGTGTCTTTATGACGAGGGGGATGATACTGCAAAGGCAGATGGCTCCGCTCGAGGCTCATCTTGCCGTGCCGGTCTATTGTTTCAGCCGTGCATGCATTATGCACGAATCCTTTGATCCTGCAATCATGCTTCCGATATTGCCCCTACACTCTTTTTCAATCTGTTGTCTAAACCTTGTCTTCCCTGCACCTGTTTCTGTCTCTGTTCTTAACTCGTTTACAGCAAGAATGGAATGTACTTAATGGTGGGATAACGTACTTTTACAGTTGGGAACCGGCGATGCTACTGTAATTATGTTCCGGGCTCCTGAAGACATGAAAGCAACCCTTTTTGAAGTTTACTGTGGGAACTGAGTTGTAACCTTTTGTTCACCATGTTGTGCCATGACTAAAATGTGTATAAAAGGAGCGATCCACTGTTGCAATTTGAAGCAGTCTCCTAGAACCTACACACAGTGTACTTCTTGCGATCTCTGTATTCCATGCAGTAAATAAACTTCGATCTTTGACGCCGAAGGAAGTGTCCTGTGTCTCTGTGATTTGTACGCCAGAACAGGTAACCCACAAAGGTTTCAGGTGTTGTCCCCTGGCACCGCTGGGTCTTAGAATAACCCAGTCCTTCAAATGATTCAAAAGCAGTCACGGCATGGCTCATATTGAATCTAGTTCAATGGCACCCACATGGGACAAATGAAGTGCTGATCGAATGGCATCAGTACATTTCCCCAGCCTTGCTAAGATCATTGGAGTGTTATTGGAGAAGCACCAGTCCGAGGCTTTTCCACAGGTGCTTTTTCCATTTGCAAGGTATAATGGGACCAATAGACGGGGGTAGACACTTGCATGTTCAGGACAACAGCACAGTAAGTAGAGCTGGAATTCTTAATGATAGTTGCATAGTCTACAAGTTTTTGCCTTGCACTGCATTGCACGGGAGGGGTTGAAGTCTAAAATGTGTAGGGTGAGGAGTCCCATATCTCTGATTTTCTTGCATGAATTAACTGTGAGGACTTGATGAAGGTAGGGTTGTGCTTTCCTCTTTGTGTAGGTGGCATCTTGTGCATCAGAGATGGAGCAGCAACTGGGACTTTCTGTGTATTGGTGATGTTGTTTGGTGACTTTGATTTTCAAGTTGTTGATTTCCTCAACTAGATACACTGGTCATGGGGAACCCTCTACCCTGAAAATTACTTTGAGTTGTCCTTTAAGAGTGTCCTTGAAGGCCCACAGGGTTTTGATGTACCTTTTTAATAGGTCCACTTGTCATTCAAGATCCATTCTCCTAAGGCCTAGCTCCAGTTCCTGCCTCATTCCTCTGTCTTGCTAAGGTGTAGAGAAGATTGTTCTATATGCTGAGATATGGATGTTCTTAAATTCTATTACCAGTGCACCAGGAAAGGCTAAATGGCCATAATTTAGAGCTGAGATCCGTTTCACTTTCAGAACGTTTAGCATTAGGTCGGCAGTTTGGTTTTGAAGGCAACTATTGAGGCGTTGTAGGCTATCTATAACTCCTGCAACCTTCATTTTGAGATTCTGCAGGTGGGCCATTGATTTGGACTCTTCAGTGACCGAATGCATGGCTAGTTGTAGCTAGCTTCTGTTGTTATTTATAGGTCCCTGAGCCACCAATGTGCTTGTTTCTTGTGAGGCTATTTTCCAAAGATGATGATTTTTGGTCTTGCCCTGGTTCACTTGAAATTTGTTGGCCAGGTTAAACCTATGGAGTGTCTCAAGTTTCTTGGTAGACCTGATTTGGAGTGATCAATGATCACATCATGGTGTTGTCTGCATACTGCAGGATTGCGAGGCATAACTTTCCCAGTCTCGTTATAAATATTTTGCCCAGGTCGGCAGTGTGACGGTTGAAAGGAGGGGGACCAACACAAAGCCCTGTTTGAGTTCATTTTTGTTTGAGACTTTTGTGGTCACTGTGGTGGGGCCTGTTTTGATATGGACCCAAGTTCCCTGTCCCCTAGTATAGAGATATTATAGCTTCGAGGAGTGGAGGAAGACCCCTGTAATAAAGATGAATGATAGGAACTCCAGACATAGTCATGAGGGAAGTTTCATGTAGAGGTTTATTTAAGTTAGATGGAAGATGATATATTCAAGTATAATTCAAGGCCCCACCAGGAGTAGGTTCTTAGCTGCTCAGCCCTCAGTCTCCAACTCCAATCTCTCACAACCAGGCACACCAACATTCTGCTCTCACATCAACATTCTAACATTCCAGTACACATTCATAGAGGCTGAGCAGCAAAACAAGGAGATCAACGTACAACAACCCCCATGCTATTAATTTTCCCCACAGCTTTCCCTGAACCACACTGCCAAAAGCTGCGCTGTAAAGTGATTCATCCCTTTCTGCCATACCGTTGTCCTGGGTCTGGATAAAGTTACTGAGGCTGTTTATGTACTTCCACAAGTGGGAATGATTTTTCTCTTGTAGAGTGGTAAATATCTTTCACCATTCTTGTTTTTTTTATTTTTTTGTGGCTAGGCGAGCTGCCTGTGGGTTGCTGTGTATGCTGTAATCGTTTGTACTGAGATGATCATTTGGCCGCTATGTCTGCATGAATATTTTACTTCCTTATGGCCAATTCCATGGTTGTTGTTTGGGAGGCTGCTGGTGGAATGGGAAGATTTCTTCTGGAAGTTGGCCACGGTCCTCCCCCCAGGGCTGTGCAAAAATTTGCAATCAGTTCATCTCAGTGCTACAGTGGTGTGAGTACACTGAGTGACGTGCCAGAGGCCTCTTTTGATGTAATCCAATTGTTTCGCTATTCACTAAGTTTGGCTTAGCATTTCAGCAAAGTACAGTCTCATATCAAAGGAAATAATGTCATATAGTGCAATCAATGTAAACATACTGTGTAATTTCACCATTGCCATGCCCATTTCAAAATACTACAAAATATCAGATAAAGATACAACAACAGCGAGAAAAGAACTCCACATGCTCAGGTCGTTCCAAAAGGTAGTGTCGAAAGGGCCCCTGTATTACAAGGGGGCTGCCTTAGGTCATTTGCCAACTAAGCCACGGTGTCAACACATGTTCATCCAATGGGGCCACCACCCGCCGCCCCATCCAGATTGGGAAATCAATTTCAGTGCAGATTCACCCTCCCTGTCACTTGCTCCCATTGTGGGCGTAGGTCACCCTTCATCAGTAAGATCCTGGATCATAGCTCCCCATGCCTGAAGGTCAACCGATAGTTTTTCATAGTCTAACACATTTCATGTGTCCTTCTTCAGCCCAGCCCACTCCGTCAGATCTTGCAACCAGTCAGTCGTCAGGGTGGATATCGGGCTAAGCCATCTAATGGCTATACTCTGTTTAGCTAGAGCTAGTCTGAGAATTGCAACTTTTCTGCTCAGCTTCCTATTTTTTTAGGGAGTAGAGCAAACAGGCATTGTTTCAGCTCTCTAGATATCTGCCATCCCATGGCTGAGTATTGTCTTGTTAATTTGGTTTCACTGCCTGGGGCCCTGGTGTGAAAGTCACTGGCCATAATTGGCATGTGAAAGTTGTATTTGTTTAACAGCTCTTCAGTTGTCACAATTAAAGACTTTTTGGCCTGTTTTTTCTAGTGATGTGTGCCATTGAAGTAGCAGTTTATTAGAAGCAAAAGTGGTTTGAAAACATATTTTAGGTCTTTAATAATCAAAGCTTAGTTGTGTGTGTGAATTAGTGTGCATTACGGAGACATCTATTTTTCAGTTTTGCTTAACATAGATGGAAGGTCCTCTTGACGGCCGGCCAAAGGTATTACATTTTATGGTTGGAGAATAAAATTCATAGTAGCCTGGGAGTGTAGTTGTTCCTGTGCCCCAGGTCTCTGAAAGCATAGGATGTCTCCTTTTTAAAGGTAGTCCAGAGGTGAGTTGTCTTTGGTAATTTTCTTGAGGCATGCCACATTCCATGAGATAATTGTTAACTCAGGTCAGGAGAAGCCCACTTCTGGGTGATTGCTTTGCGTCCAAGTGGGGGTGGTGTTAGGAATTCCATTGGTGCAGACTTGAAGCAGGCAGTGCCTGCTGTTCCTGTTCCCGATCCTTGTTAGCATGCCTGGAATGCACCACCCTCTGTTTGCTTGTGCATGATATTTTGAAAATGTTATGCTTCACTAGTTCAGCTTCGTATTCAAAGTCATAATGGATACCATGTGTCCCTCTAAGTATAGAGTTGCTTTAGGTGCTGGACCTGGAGCACATGTGCTTATTTCTCTGAATTATTTTGTTCAATGTCTATTCCCCATTCTGCGAACAGGGGCGTTTCCTTGAGCATAGCAACCTGATGTGGTTGTTGCCGTATGAATAGCAGGCAGTTTTTGGAACCTAACCCAGGCAAGATCGTATGAGCAATAATGGGCCAAAGTTGGTACATGTTTGGTTAGGTGAAGAATGTTGCCCCTGTTTAAAATGTCATGTCAACGTCGGAATCCAGGACAAGGCGCTGGAGTGGATCACCTCCTTCCTCGACGGGAGAACACAGAGAGTCCGCCTACCACCGTACAAGTCAGAGGCCACCGAAGTCATCTGCGGCGTCCCCCAAGGATCATCTCTGAGCCCCACCCTCTTCAACGTCTACATGAGCCCCCTCGCGGCCATCGTACGCAAACACAACCTCAGCATAATCTCCTACGCCGACGACACCCAGCTGATCCTCTCCCTGACCAACGACCCCGCCGCCGCCAGAGCCAACCTGCACGAAGGGATGAAAGAGGTAGCCGAGTGGATGACGACCAGCCGCCTGAAACTGAACTCGGACAAGACGGAGGTCCTCATCCTGGGCCCCTCTCCCTCCGCCTGGGACGACTCCTGGTGGCCTCCCGCCCTGGGCACCGCACCCAAACCGACAGACCATGCACGCAACCTGGGCTTCATCCTGGACTCCTCCCTCTCCATGACCAGGCAAGTCAACAACGTCTCCTCGGCATGCTTCAACATCCTACGCATGCTACGGAAGATCTTCTGGTGGATCCCCACCGAGACCAGGAAGACCGTCACCCAGGCCCTCGTCACCAGCCGACTGGACTACGGCAACGCCCTCTACGCCGGGACCACCGCCAAGCTCCAGAAGAGACTCCAGCGGATCCAGAACGCCTCAGCCAGACTCATCCTCGACATCCCACGAACCAGCCACATCTCCGGACATCTGCGAGACCTTCACTGGCTCCCCGTCAACAAAAGAATCACCTTCCGCCTCCTCACCCACGCACACAAAGCCCTACACGACCAAGGCCCGAGCTACCTCAACAGCCGAGTCAACTTCTACGCTCCCAAACGCCACCTCCGATCAGCCAACCACGCCCTCGCCGCCGTCCCCCGCATCCGAAGAGCGACTACAGGAGGAAGGTCCTTCTCCCACCTGGCCGCCAAGACCTGGAACTCCCTCCCGACCGACCTGCGCCTGACCCAAGACCACCTCTCCTTCAGGAAGAAGCTGAAGACCTGGCTGTTCGAGCAGTAGCGGCCCCCCCCCCCCCCAGCGCCTTGAGACCCCACGGGTATGTAGCGCGCTTTATAAGTGTCACTGATTGATTGATTGATTGATGTTGACCTTAAACATGTTAACAGGGGTTAGCACTATCTCCAGGGTGCCCATGCTAGCCTTTGTGTGGTTGATTTCAGTGTCTTGGCCGAATGTTCCAGGGCAGCCTTGGTTTGATTGGTACCCAGGTTCCCCAGGTTGGAGACATATCTTGAGCAGAGCCAGGGTTTGAAGGAATTATGGGTTGGCAGTGTGTGAATGCGTTTGTGTTATTAGTGGGCAGGCTGACATGCCCAATGGTCTCTGTGCATGGCTCGAGGATTAGTGATGCTTGGATGCTTGCATCCACCCTTACCTGGTTTTTCGGGTGGAGTGGATTTGTCTTAGGGGCTGATCTTACTACAGCAAGACCTTTGGTGCTGTTACTTCCTACCTTGGGGGTGAACATTGTGTACAACTGGACAGAGTCAAATACTGTAGGTGTGTTCCGGTTTTTGGTGGTTATCAGAGATGCCACTTTTTTGTCCTTTGTGGCCCTTTTGTATTGTTTCTTAAATTTTTTCATAGTTCTCCTGAAAGTGGCACACCTGTCTGTGTTGGACTAGGTGGTACCTCAGTTTTATTCCCCTGTTAGCTGATCACTGATGCCAGGGCTCCTGTGTGTGTTAAGAAGTGAAGGATTTAGCGAGGACATTGGGCTCTGTGTGCGGGGATTTGACTGAGGCCATCTATTACATTTATTGTTGAGGTATGAAGTTTCCCTTCTATGTCTTAAACTGCCATTTTTGCATTGAAGTATTCAGAGGGCCCCCTGTCATCGGAGAGGTCGAATTTATCTTTTGTTGTGGCAACTAGTTCTTTAAGGACCTCTTGGAGTGTGGTCAGTTTGTCGATTATGAATGCGCATTAGCAAGCACACGCCCTGTCGTCTAGACGTCTTTGGATTTTTGCATTCCCCCTGTTTGTGCACAATACTTAAATCATACTCCTGCAGAAAAAAACCCACCTCTCAAAGTAAGGGGATCTTGGCTTTTTGAATTTCCAAAAATGGTGACCAACGTTTGATGATCTGTGACAATGGTGAAATGTTTGCCCCACAGAAACACATGGAAGTGTTCATACACCCATACTAAAGCTTAGGTTTTTCCTGTGAGAATCAGCATGTTCAGTCTGAGATAGATGAATATACATAGAGCAGTAGCTTTCCATGCCCAGGAATGTTCACAGCATGGTGACATTTTCTGGAGGGCAAGTAGATGACACTGCTTGTACCTTTTTGGGGTCATGAGTCATCCCACTTTCAGAGAAAATATGCCCAAAGAATGTTAGCGTGTGTTCGTCAAAGTCACTCTTCTCAGCATTCAGTGTGAGTGAGACCTGTAGCAGCAAGCAGATGGCTTACTTGTGTGAGTGCTATGTCTGGTTCCTTTCTTGTAGCCCCAAACACCAGTATGTCATTACTGAAATTAAAAGCATCAGCGACAGGCTGAATTACTCAACAAATTACATCTTTAAATATTTCTGTAGCTGACGGCATACCAAAACAGTGTCTTTTATATCTGAACAAACGAATATGCGTTGAAAAAGTAGTTGTGTACCTACAGTTTGTCTTCCACTTCAAGTTGATCATAACCTTTGTTCAGATGACAGTGGAAGGGCTGGGTGATTATATTCGCAATGTGTGGACCTGGATTTCTTTCTCTATTGATTTCTTTGTTGGCCTGTCCCATATGAATAATTAATTAATGTGAATTCATTGTCTTAAGATTTCAAAATTATAGGAACAATGTTTGGAACTGACTCATTATTTTAGAATGGGCATTTAAATTATCGTTAATAGAAATTAGTCCCATGTTAGGAGCAGTGTCGAAACGTAATAAGCATGCACTTGACTAAGTCCCTAAAAGTACATAGATCAGCACTTGCTCTGTAGTTTTCTTGCGCCACATGGTTGCCACAACAGATCCCTTACTCCGCAAGGGTGTAGAAGCTGCCCAGGTATACCTATTGGTTCTTAATGGTGTGAGGTGTGGTATCAAAGACAGTTCTTTGCACTTTTCTCCTGTCATGATTTTAGGACAATGTCCAAGGAAACTTTGTTGCTTCATGCTGTTATTCTTTTCAGACTTTTCTTGCAAATGACCAATCCTACATGTGCACGTCAATCAGGGACTGACATCCCCATTGCAAATCCATTTTCCTCATTGTCACTCGATGATGACATCAATGAACAGTTGGACGATGGATTTGATAACGATCAACTTTGTTTCATTTCCACTTGCTTTACTTGATGTTGCCAATTGGCCTTGTGGGAATGCTAGAATGCTTCTGGAACTTTCTGGCAACCATATTCTTGTCTCTTCATGAGGCACTTGGTTTCTGTCGCACTTTACAAACCAATATGAAATGTTTTGTTTTTCTTCCTGCAACCTTGGCATATTTGTCTGATAGCAGAATATGTACGGTCATGTGGAAAGGAGAATACACAGCAAAATCACAGTTACTTTTTCTTCTGATAAACTACTATTTCATTTGAATTCTTTATTCGATGATTACAATTTAATTTAATTTAATTGTGGGTTTATATAGCGCTAGGAATCGACTCACGGAGGAGTATCTCCGCGCTTCGACCGCTGGGGAACCCGTCCTGGCTCACCCTGAGAGATGGTCCCTAATGGGTATCCCTAAGGTGCGACCAAGCATCCCCGGCGGTCTGGGGGGGCCATTGTGAAGATGAGGCAAGCTAATTCCCAGAGTTGCCAAGTGTGGTCCATGACTGGAGTAGGCACCGAGGTGAGAATTATCGAGCCCGCTGATCATGGTCCACGACCCTGCCGCGTCGAGAATCGAACCCTGGTCCGAGGCCGTCCTCTGCTTACGGGTCTGCCGCCTCTAACCAGTGAGCCACACCACTCCACAAAATCACCATAAAAGTACAAACAATCATTATACATTGAATTCATTTCTTTAAAAACAATCAGCCAAATTAGCGTATAGCCCAATATAAATACAGCAACAAAATCCCCGTAAAATTGATAAACATTATGATCCATTTAAACCAACCACTGAGTTTTCATCATCATCGGCCCCCACTCCTCTAGTTACTCTTAATCGTACAGCTACTTTAATAAAATTAATTATACAGCACAATGTTAGTTGGTCCGCAGCTTGTTGTAAAAAAATCAAAGCATCTTTTGCACCTTTAATATTTGATCTTTTTAAAATCTCTACCAAAAATTTGCGTCTGGGTACTGAATAAAATGGGCATATTAATACAAAATGAAGGGAATCCTGCGGAGACCTATTGTCGCAGCCGCAGGTTCCCCTCTGCTCAATGGTAGGTAGGTACCCTAGTGGTGATCCCAATAAATAAGGTAAAAAATTGAGCCTAAAACGGGTCATAAAAAACCTTTCCTGTCCATAGCAAATATAAATAGAGTTCCATTCCGTCTGTTTTCTTTACAAGGTTGTAAGAGCCCACCGTGGTTTTAGCCAATTCTTGTTCTACTCTTTGTTCAGCTCTGTGCGCAAAGAACGCCTCTTTTAGGGTTGTCTTATGCTGAGGGATGATCGCAGTTGGGTCATTAATGAGATTCCCTAGGCCCAGAGTTACCAGTACAGATTTTACGTAACTGAACCACGGGATTTGTGACCATTTGACTCTGCCCAAACAATCCTTCAGTATTTCCCTACTTAGGGTCTCCTCTTGATTCGTCCAGATCTTAAGCCACGCTAAAATTGGCTTAACCTTTATCAGATCTTCAAGATTGACGATCCCTAGCTCCCTGTGTACTATTGAAGCAGTTACACTGTGTGGGACTTTCAGGATGGATCGTAGATGTTTATTCTCCTCCCGCTGCAGATGACCAACATTTGTAAAGCCCCACACCTCTGCCCCATAGGTCACTTTAGAGCGGCAAATTGAATTGTATAGGATCATTACCTGTTCGGGGCACCATCTCCCCAACCTTCTACCATAACTGGCTATTGCTCCGTTAGCCATAATCAATTTACGACTGCGCTCCTCTATCAGGGCGTTAAATTTAATAGCCCATCAAACTACTAAGTGGGCCTCTGCCTTGTGTTTCTGCTTACTTTTCATGCTCATTGCTGATTTGCTTTGAGTTGTTCCCGCTTCCATTTTGGCAACTTGACGATCAGCATATTCTTCTCCTCTTGCGTCTATGAACATTTTCTCAAAACTGAGCGGCATATTTATGCTTAAAGTTGCAAAGCGCGGCGTTAAGCCAACAAGGGTAACGCCATGCCTGCCACTTCAGAAATGCAGAACTTCTCCGCATTTACAACAATACTGTGCATCCCTGCGTTTCTCAATATGCTGGTGCTAAACTTAGCTGCCTAGCACCAAATGTGTGACATTGATCCACATTCGGTCCATCACTTGTTGTTTTTGCAATTGCTGCCCTAAGTGCGCTGGGGATGCCCAGATGTGGGTCCCAGGCACTCCACACCACTTGGAGTCAAGCTAGCCGGGCTGATGAGAGGTGTTACCTCGAAACCGGTCCGGTCCTTGGATGCTTGATTCCGTTCTGGGAAGGACATGGCTTTTGTAGTTCGGACTGGACTGTTCCCATGGGGCAACAGGGTCAGAGCTGATTTGCATATCGCCATTGTCTAACCCAGGGTGGTGTGGAGTGCAAAAAAACGATGGATTTGGGCCCAGATCTTTTGACTGGGGGAATGTGTGACATTGATCCACATTCGGTCCATCACTTGTTGTTTTTGCAATTGCTGCCCTAAGTGCGCTGGGGATGCCCAGACCTGGGTCCCAGGCACTCCACACCACTTGGAGTCAAGCTAGCCGGGCTGATGAGAGGTGTTACCTCGAAACCGGTCCGGTCCGGTCCTCGGACGCTTGATACCGTTCTGGGAAGGACATGGCTTTTGTAGTTCGGACTGGACTGTTCCCATGGGGCATCAGGGTCAGAGCTGATTTGCATATCGCCATTGTCTAACCCAGGGTGGTGTGGAGTGCAAAAAAACGATGGATTTGGGCCCAGATCTTTTGACTGAGGGAATGTGTGACATTGATCCACATTCGGTCCATCACTTGTTGTTTTTGCAATTGCTGCCCTAAGTGCGCTGGGGATGCCCAGACGTGGGTCCCAGGCACTCCACACCACTTGGAGTCAAGCTAGCCGGGCTGATGAGAGGTGTTACCTCGAAACCGGTCCGGTCCTCGGATGCTTGATTCCGTTCTGGGAAGGACATGGCTTTTGTAGTTCGGACTGGACTGTTCCCATGGGGCAACAGGGTCAGAGCTGATTTGCATATCGCCATTGTCTAACCCAGGGTGGTGTGGAGTGCAAAAAAACGATGGATTTGGGCCCAGATCTTTTGACTGGGGGAATGTGTGACATTGATCCACATTCGGTCCATCACTTGTTGTTTTTGCAATTGCTGCCCTAAGTGCGCTGGGGATGCCCAGACGTGGGTCCCAGGCACTCCACACCACTTGGAGTCAAGCTAGCCTGGCTGATGAGAGGTGTTACCTCGAAACCGGTCCGGTCCTCGGATGCTTGATTCCGTTCTGGGAAGGACATGGCTTTTGTAGTTCGGACTGGACTGTTCCCATGGGGCAACAGGGTCAGAGCTGATTTGCATATCGCCATTGTCTAACCCAGGGTGGTTCGGAGTGCAAAAAACGATGGATTTGGGCCCAGATCTTTTGACTGGGGGAATGTGTGACATTGATCCACATTCGGTCCATCACTTGTTGTTTTTGCAATTGTAGCACCAAACCAGGCACCCTTGTACCATAGTGCAAGGGGGCCTGCAATGTGGGAATGATTGTTTATGTGCAGGAAGTTGTCCCTTCCTGCACATAAACAAACATAAATGGCAATTTGTAACTTCTATGCTTGTGTTGCACACATAGAAGTTGAAACTAGTCATTTATAAAATGATTGTTTATGTGCAGGAAGGGACACCTTCCTGCACATAAACAATCATGCATTTTTTTTTGCTGTTTCTGTGTGCTGCACAATGCAGCATAATACAGAAACATGCAAAAGAAACAATTGATGGACGGAATGCTGGATGATGCAAACATTCACCCCCAGTCATAAGGATCTGGGTTAATCCATCATTCTTTTGCTCACCACACCACCCCAGTTTGGACCCAGCCACATGCAGATCAGTTGTGACCCTGTTCCTTGTGGGAATAGTTCAGCCCAAACTGACAAGCCAGGTCCTCCATGGACCAGAAACAAGCATCCTGGGACTGGATTCAGGGTATCACCCTTCATCAATCAGCCTAGCTTGAAACCAGTGGTGTAGTGAGCACGGGACCCACGTCTGGGCAAACCCTTCCCACTTAGGGCGACATATGCAAATGAAACAATTTATTCACATAAAGCTGGAAAAAGCAAAAATTCACCCCCAGTCACAAGGGGCCCGATTCACAGAATAAACTTAAGACTCAATCCTAAACTTACTACTGTTTTGGTATTCACAGATTGCACTTACTACTTTTGGTATTCACAGAATGAACTTACTACTTTTGGCATTCACAGAATGCACTTACTTCTTTTGGTATTCACAGGATGAACAACTTACTCATTTCGGTATTCACAGAAGTTAGGACTCCTAACTTTAGGACTCCTAAATGCCGTCTGTGAATGCCGAATGCCGAATGGCTGGGTTCGAACTTGAATGGAATTGAGAGCAAAAAAACAATGGATTTAGGCCCAGATCTCTTTGCTGGGGTGAATGTATGACATTGTTCTGCATTCTGTCCATCAATTGTTTTTGCACAATACAGAAACAGAAAATACGAGGAAATATAAAGCATTTCTACCCATTTCACCTTATTAAGACCAGGTTTTCCTTGGCCTTAATTTTGACGCTGCCCTATATTTATGACACCTGTTTAAATATGGGACATGGTCAAAGTTAAGGGGTGTTGTGGCAGAACGCCCACCGCAACACCCTTTGCCTTCTTGTTTCACGCTTACGATAGCATGTAAGGGTGTCTAATTCACAACGAATGAAGTGGCTTAACGCCACCTTGTGAATCAATCAGAGACCCTTCCTGTGATGATAGGAGCTTCTAGATATGCCTCTGAGTGTTTCTCTCAACATGCGTCATCGGAATGAGTCCGAAAGTCAATCATCACAAACTCTAAGATGCAAGGCTTCTTCACAGGGCCAGACTGGGAACCAAAACCGGCCCCAGCAAAGTGCTCGGGCCCCCCTGGGGGAGGTTGGGGGTGCGACCGAGCCCTTTGCCGGGGACAGTTTTCGGCCGATTTTGTTACAGGGCCAATTTTTCAGCTATGCTGCATAAACGGCCCTGTCACAAAAACAGCCTTCGGGTGCCCAAAAACGGCCCCCACCCTTCCTGAGCACCGGGGGATTGTCCGGTGCCCACGACGACCAGTCCGGCCCTGCTACTTCATCATTAAATTCATTGAATTTGCTGTGCATTATAAGCGTATCAAGTCTCTCAACACACTCCTCCATCATCTCACCAGGTTGCTGCCTTGCTTGGTTAAAAATGTACCATTCATAGTTGTCAATTAGCATTAGATTGAACTTCTTCAAGAAGATCAATCTTCTTGATTTGACCGTATGATATTTCACCAGCTCGCAATATTTTCTTTATCATCCCTTTTACTGCATCATCTGCAAGGTTCTATAAGCATTTTATGATCCATGGTCATCTGTTTTTTTAACGCTTTGAAGAAATCATCAAATGTCTCAATCCATGCAGTTCATCTGGCGCCTTTATTGTGCTTTTTGGTGGTATAAAATGGAAGTGGAGGTTTCATATATACTTGTGGACCTCACTAACGCTGAGTGCTAACTGCTGCCCGCTTGAAGCAGCTTCATTCATACAATCGCTAAGCTCCAGCTGCATGCTTGCATCAGTGTTGTTGTGGCCATTCTCTTGTGTATTGTCATTTTCACTACCTTTAGCCTTTCTTGGTGCCTGGATCCTGATGCTTTTGGCACACTTGTGCACCAACTATTGCAGCCTTCTGTGCTTCTCTATACCTGGTTGTCGCTGCCTTTAGCACTATCGTACTGTATATATACTGGGTGTGTTTTATGTTGCAGTGCAGTCTCTCTTCTTTCTACCTTACCAGCAGGATCTGGGCTGACTATGACTGAACTTACCATGGGGCCTTTATCTTCTTTAAAAGTCTTCTACTGGCTAGAGTGGCACTGTGAATCTACATATGCCAACTGTTGACTGCTTCCCTTCGACTGAAGCACATATGGCATGCAAGAGCAATTGGCTGGACCTCAGCAAACTTTCAGGGAGAACACGCTTGTGTATTCTGTTTATAGATCCCCTATCTCATCACCAGTTGTAACATGCCTACCCAGCCTGATACCATGCAAAGGACCATGCCACACACAAAGCTCTAGCATTTCTTTCTTTTTCAGAGGGCAACTGTTAACTGAATGCACTGCTTCCCAGATTTTATTACCACACCCGGTCACACCATCAGATTATGTAATTGTTGTAAGGAGTCTGTCAAGAGTCACCAGGGTCTTCATGCACAGAAACATAGGACATGACAACCTCTTTGAAGTTGTCAATGGAAACTGTGTACATTCCTTAAAAATACGTGCACACTGCATCTGTGCTTTTAACTGTCCATGCTTAGGAGTTTTGACTGGAAGAGTATGCTTTCATTATAAATCCTCTGCTAAGTAATGCACCCTCATCTCTGAATGGTTGTGTGTGACACTAGGCAGTTGTTTGTGTTCAAAGGGGACAACGACACTAGCAGCAGGCCCCACTAAAGCAGATGTGTCTCTAAGCTTTGTATTGCACCTGGGAAAACACAGAGCAATTAATTTGGTTGCACCACTGTTTTTGGTGAAAAATGTATATATCTTAGGCCGGATTACGGTATGGGACCATTTTCCTGGTTAGCCTGTCAGTCAAATAACTTTATTTCTGCCGTTACGACCATAAAAGCATCAGATGCATACAATACAATACATAGACTAACAAAGGAGAGAGCAAGGGATCGTGTTCACCGTGAACGGAGAGTACTCCTGTTCCCCTGATAAAGGACTAGATAAAAAAAAGAGGAGTACCACCATAAACAATCAAGAGAATTCCTAATGGGGTGTGTGACTTACAAAAGGAAAGAATTTATCCTTTTGTTAAAAACCCCTCACTCACCAGCCTAGTGGTGACATGCTTCATCATCGGGGCACACCCTGGCGGCCTAGCGTCACCAGGGTGTGCTACAACACCTGAAATACAGTGGAGCGGGTTGTGAGTGTAAGTGTAAAAAAAGGTGTGTTAAAAATTGTTGGTGAGTGAGGGGTTTTTAACAAAAGGATAAATTATTTCCTTTTGTCAGTCACACACCCCATTAGGAATTCTCTTGATTCTTTATGGTGGTACTCATCTTTTTGTTTATCTAGTACAATACAATACAGACATAATGAAACAATTAATTTAAAAAGCAATCCGTAGCAACGTGTACAATTATCCTTTTTATAGACCAGACTTCCTAATACTCCAGGGGATAAAAAGGAAAGACCACAAAAGTGCAAGTGCATTAGGTATAAAAGAATGACAACCCTCATACAAAAGCAGATAGCTAAATTACTAAAATCAACATAACCCCCGTATGTCGAGTAGGGGCCTTAAAAGTGCCAGTGCCTAAAGTGCAAATGATTCAGAAAAGGAGGTGGTGATGAACAGAGTGTCTGAATTAAGCAGACCACTCTTACCCAGTCCAAATATCAGGGCTTGATCCATCACCGTTATTTAGCTCACTGCACCATCCCAGCTCAGAACCTGGCTATATGCAAATCAGTCTGTTCCTGGCCCAGTGCATCATGGGAACAGGGCAGACTAAACTACCAAGCCAATTCTTTACCAGAAAGGAGACAAGCTTTCGGGGACCGGTTTCTGGCATTTCAGCCTTCGTCGACCCGGCTTGCTTGAATCCTGATGGTGCAGTGAGCAAGGGACTTGTGTCTGAGTATACCCTGCCACACCTATAGTGGCCAAAAACGATTCAGAAAAGGGGGTGGTGATGAACAGAGTGTCTGAATTAAGCAGACCACTCTTACCCAGTTCAAAGATCAGGGCTTGATCCATCACCGTTATTTAGCAAACTGCACCATCCCAGCTCAGAACCTGGCTATATGCAAATCAGTCTGGGCCTGGCCCAGTGCATCATGGGAACAGGGCAGACTAAACTACCAAGCCAATTCTTCACCAGAAAGGAGACAAGCTTCTGGGGACCGGTTTCTGGCATTTCAGCCGTCGTCGGCCCGGCTTGCTTGAATCCTGATGGTGCAGTGAGCAAGGGACTCATGTCTGAGTATACCCTGCCACACCTATAGTGGCCAAAAACGATTCAGAAAAGGGGGTGGTGATGAACAGAGTGTCTGAATTAAGCAGACCACTCTTACCCAGTCCAAAGATCAGGGCTTGATCCATCACCGTTATTTAGCTCACTGCACCATCCTAGCTCTGAACCTGGCTATATGCAAATCAGTCTGTCCCTGGCCCAGTGTATCATGGGAACAGGGCAGACTAAACTACCAAGCCAATTCTTCACCAGAAAGGAGACAAGCTTCCGGGGACCGGTTTCTGGCATTTCACCCGTCGTCGGCCCGGCTTGCTTGAATCCTGATGGTGCAGTGAGCAAGGGACTCATGTCTGAGTATACCCTGCCACACCTATAGTGGCCAAAAACGATTCAGAAAAGGGGGTGGTGATGAACAGAGTGTCTGAATTAAGCAGACCACTCTTACCCAGTCCAAAGATCAGGGCTTGATCCATCACCGTTATTTAGCTCACTGCACCATCCAGCTCAGAACCTGGCTATATGCAAATCAGTCTGTTCCTGGCCCAGTGCATCATGGGAACAGGGCAGACTAAACTACCAAGCCAATTCTTCACCAGAAAGGAGACAAGCTTCCGGGGACCGGTTCCTGGCATTTCAGCCGTCGTCGGCCCGGCTTGCTTGAATCCTGATGGTGCAGTGAGCAAGGGACAGGAACAGACTAATTGAGCTAAAAAACGGTGATGGATCAAGCCCTGCTCTTTGGACTGGGTAAGCGTGGCCTGCTTAATTCAGACACTCTGTTCATCACCACCCCCTTTTCTGAATCATTTTGTCCACCATAAGCTTGGAAGGGTATACTCAGATGTGAGTCCCTTGCTCATTGCACCATCAGGATTCAAGCAAGCCGGGCCGACGACGGCTAAAATGCCAGAAACCGGTCCCCGGAAGCTTGTTTCCTTCCCAGTATAAGAATTGGCTTGGTAGTTTGGTTTGCCCTGTTCCCATCATGCACTGGGACAGGAACAGGCTAATTTGCATGTAGCCAGGTTCTGAGCTGGGATGGTGCAGTGAGCTAAAAAACGGTGATGGATCAAGCCCTGATCTTTGGACTGGGTAAGAGTGGTCTGCTTAATTCAGACACTCTGTTCATCACCACCCCCTTTTCTGAATCTTAAAGTGCAAATGAGACCAAAGTTTAATTACAAAATCCCAAGAACTAGTTCAGCTCAGATCATCTAGTGCAAATGATAAAATAGGGTTAAGAACAGTGAAACCAACTTAGATTATATCCAAGATCTGTGACTGCAAAAGTCTACACCGCAAGAATTAACGGCATGACCTGTCATGCAGGTACAGATCTAAGATTAATTCAAGACCAAGCTGATAAATAAATACTTATGGAAATATATTCAAATAATATTAAAATAGAAAGGACTTACATCAATTGGATGGTCAGCACTTGCCTCCTACTTTGCCTAGAAATGTGTCAGCAGCACAGACAATTAGAACGCTAGAATCAGATTTTAAGATACATAGCACATCGCTGTAACAGCGGGTACCTAGCTATCTACATGCAGGAGCAATCCATCTAGATCTCAAGTGGTGATACCTGGGGCATGCAAAGAATATATGACTGGTTGATTCAGCTGCAAGAGAGCAGCCAGGGCAAAGCTGGGATGTAGAAGAAGGAGGCAACAAAGATGTTGACAGGAAGGGAAAATTTCATGTAGTTTCCTATCCTGAGGATTTGTAATAGCTTCCAAATATTTTTCAAAAGTGCTTTCTATCTTGAACTCCAGAAAATCAAGGGTCAAACGGCCCTTGGATGGATTGAAGATGAGGGATTGTGCTATCCAGTCCCAGTAATATTTCTTAACCTGGGCTATGGTTAGGAAAGATTCCTGATTACCGGAGTCCCATAAGCCTTCCATCCCTAGAGAGACATCAATGATTTAACCCTAATTAATCACCCAATTTTCATATGGCGGTCCAGAACATAGAACGCATCCAGAGTAGCAGCATAAGTGTGCAGCTCAGGGGTAGTTTTTAGACGAAGCCAGAAGAGCAAAAGGCGTAGCTGTGCTTTTTGTACAATCGAAAATCTACCCTTATAAAATCTCAGTGGTTGCAGGAGGTACTCTGTGGTAAGAACAGAGCTATCTCAGAAACTTATTTTCGGTCAATAAAAGTGCATCCAGTTTTTAGGATCGCCTGTGTTCCACCCCATAAAGAGCAGCTTCCACTGCTTTTGGATTGGAATTACAAAGGGGTGCCCCTATTGGCTTGCTCAATAAGATCTTATGCTCCTTGATCAAAGCTCATGTGATACGCCTTAGCTGAAGATTCTGCTTCTTAACATCATGTCTCCAGGAAAGGTCATCAGAGAGAGTGGCACACAAATAATCAAAAGTAATCACTCTCTGTAGTAGTTTCCCCTCTAGAAACAGCTTCCCTTTGAAGGATCGATGAGGGTTAATCATTAAGAGATTGGTCTTTGTGGTGTTTATCTCAAGGCCTCTTAAGGCGCAGAAAGACTTGAAGCCTTTCAGAAGGGATTGCAGGCCACTCAGTGTCTTGAAAACTCAGAGTGTTGTCTGCAAAATGAAGGGTTGTCACCTTAACCCCCTCAGGGTCAGCCCATCAGCTGGGCTGCGAGGACCTGGAAAACACCATTGATGTAAAGTGAGAAGAGAGTGGGGGCCATTACAAACTCTTGTCGAACACCTTGGTTAACCCTAATTGGGTCTGACACTGGGGCACGGTCAGTGATAGAATTTCAGGTGGGATTCCCATTTCCTTCAAGACACACCAAAGTTTGTATTTGGGAAAAAGGTCAAAAGCACACCATAAATCAATAATTGCTACAAATAGTTTTCCTTATGAGATTGTGACTATCTTCCAAGTTAATAGTAGGAAGCGTAAAACCTGATCGACAGTGCTGACTTTCTGTCTAAACCCAGCTTGAAAAGGCATCAGAATGTTATTACCTTCTACCCAAGTTTGGTTTTTTATAATGAGTGCTCGGGCAAATAACTTTTGAGCAGTGTCTTTCAGGCTATTGGGTCTGTAATTCGAGGGCAGTGAGTGATCACCATTCTTAAACACTGGGATGACCTCAGCCCCTTTCCATGAAGATGGAATTGCAGAACCTGCAGCTTTTCCATTGGCCAGGGCCAGAATATACAGAGACCAGTTCTCAGGGTTACTGAGAAATAAGTTGCCTGGGATGGCGTCCGGTCCGGGGGCTTGAGATCTAGTATTAGTATTGATACTGGATCCTATTTCAGCTAGGGTGAAGAACTCATCAATCTCAGAGCATGCCTTATGTGGCTGTTGGGTCTTCATTAGCATGTTCAGGCTCTCCAGTGTATAAAGACAAGAAGTGGCAATGCCATTACTCAACATCAATGTTGTTGTCAGGTGACTGGGACCTATTTTCCTCTCCCCTCGTTACTAAAATCCAGAAACGTTGTGTCTTTTTTTTGCACAAGCATCACTGATCAGTGACTAACTTTGCACTTCCCAGTCCTTTTTAGCCTTGAGAATCCCTTTTTTATAGGTTCTCCTGGACAGTTTCCCTTACTTGATTTGCATTGTATGATAGAATTGCAGAGGCCAGTTGGATTCTAAGGTCCCTGCATTCTCGCGTAAACCAAGCAAACTGAGATATTGAGCTTTTTTTCTAACCCTATGAGCGTTGTTGTATTTTGAAATAGATGGCCAATAAGTTGAAAAAGTTGGTATGACAATCAGTAATCCTAGCAAGATCACCCAGGTGTTCCATCAGACTGAGCATCAGTGGAGTACTGGCCTCCAGGTTAGTTATAATTAAAACTATCTGCGTGTCCATTTAAGACATCTTTTGTCATTGGTGGAATGGACCTCCCAGGTAATGAAAGTAGCATCAGAGGAATTTAGGCTTCTAGCCCAAGGAGAGAATTTAGTTAGCTCAAGGGGATTGTGGTCGCTGTCCATGGTAAACCCTACGACCATGTCAACAACTTTGGGCCATAGTCTCAGGTATACAAGAATGTAGTCAATTCGACTCACATTGGTGGACCGCTTAAAAGTATTTGCTCCTGACTTATCAGACTTGGTTCGCCCATTACTAGCCGTTAATCCAAATTCAAGTGTTAATGCATTAAGTTGCAGTGCCGTTTGGGACCATTTTGATAGGAGTAAGGTCCAAGGAGGAATGAGCCAAAGCTCATCCGCCTCCTTGCTTCCACACAGGTCCTTATGCCCTAGCGATTTGAAAGTGACATTAAAGTCTCCTGCAACTATTAATGGTAATAGGGTGTCTCTGGCGTCTAAACGGCTCTCCAGCTCCCGAATAGTGGATGTTGTGCTTTCCACTTTCTCCCCTCTGGCATACACTTTAAAAATATCCTCCCCGACCCAACTCCTGTCCTTTTCTGGACCGCTAGTATATCTGTGCTGTTGGTCTTCAGTTCTCTGACAGCACAATGGAGATCAATTTTGACTAGGATTAGTAAACCCCCGCTTGGACACCCAGAATTTCTAGCGATTGCAGAGCGATGGAATGTGATGTACCTCGGGGATAAAGATGGGCTTAGGGGACCACGTTTCCTGCACAATAAAGATGTCATGTTTTTCTATGTAGTGGGTCCAATGAGCAAGTGCACGTTTTGTTCTCACCCCGGAAACGTTTCATGACAGTAAGGAAAGTTTGGTCACATAAACTCTATTGGGCAAAGCTACAGAGTTTTTACTCTCTCTCATATTTCTTCCCTGAGATCCAGACCGAAGTCCTGTGGGACTGCTCCCCTCATAGCGGCAACTGCATGTGGTCAGGCACCCATCGCCAGTTGTAGTGCGCATGAAAACGGCTGATGGTAAGTTTCAACATCTGGGCAAGTCATCACAGGGAAGTAAGATATTGAAGTGGAAGGATGTAATGTAGAGCCTGGTGGCGAGGTTTGACATACAAGTCAATCATTTGCATCAATAATCAAGACAGGGCTCTGTTGGTGTACCAGGCTATGGGTGGTTGACAACAGGGGCGCGTTGGTGGGCGATATTTCATCTGTATCCCTGTACATGTAATAGGATTGGACCTAGATTCCAGTAAAATTAAATCATGAGCAAGGTTTTCATAGCCTAAGAACACCTCTATACTGTCTGTTTGGGAAATAAAATCCTTTTGGCCCCATAGATGTCCTCCCTAATTATCGAACTGGCGTATCCAATGTATATTTTTGTTGATGAAGGCGGCTTCGTTTTCATAACTCATGAGGGATGACAATCTAGGGAAATTGATCAAAAAGATGCTCTTAGAGGGCCCTTGTGGTGGGACTTTCCTCCCGGGTATATCTCGACGAGCATGAACATCACTGGGGGGAGGTATTGGGGGACCTCTGGTTGGCATCTGGGCTGGTATGTGACTGCAAACAATATTAGCGTAGGACGAAGTGTTCCAAGGCATAGAGTCACAGGGATTTTTGCAGGTAGAATTTGCAGCAAATCTTAAAGATGAAGTACTTGGGTTTTCAATAGTGATAGTGTGGGTCACAGATTTTACGGGGGCTGCTTGGATAGTTGGGCTTCAGTATTAACTTTCTTTACTAGCAATTTTATTTGTTCCATTAACTCTTGAACTGCCTTTTTCAGAGAGTCTACCTCAGACCTCAGATCAGCTATAGTCCTAAGGGGGTATTGACCCTTCCAGACATGGTTGATAATGGCAATCTCACAAATAGAAGATGCAGGAGTATCATAGGGCCCTAGGTTGGCTCTCAATTCCTGTCTCTCCACATCAAGGCTATGGGACTCACCTAGCCCCATCCCCACTACCACTAAGTGATCATACATGGGTTATAGTGGGAGGAACCCATTAAAGAGGGTAAGGTCGTACCAAGACTAGTAACAGGTGAGGTGCTAACTAGGGGGCATATTATCAAGGGGGTTTATCTCCGCTTTTTTGGCTTTAAAAGCCAAGAAAGAGGAGATAAAATGATCTCCCTATTACCTAGCTGTCGCTAACACCAGTTAGCGACAGCTAGTAGGAGATAGCGACCATCTTGGGCCCCACTTTGCATGTCAGTGATATTTATCACTAATGACATGCAAAGTGGGCGTGCCAAGATGTTAGCGACTGAAAACAGTCGCTAACATCACTATCTCCTATTACCAACTTTTGGAGATATTCGCACCAAGCGCGAATATCTCCAAAAGCTAACACCTGCCCTGAGCAGTTCTTGCCCATGTTATCCAATGGGAGGTGGATAACATGGCTAAGAGCATTAGCTCGGTAATACATGAATATCGCTGACTTTTTAGCGATATTCATGCTTTGCGGCGATGTTTATCGCATTTGCGATAAACCTTGGTAATAGGTTTATTTGCGGTAAAAATCGCCGCAGCTCAGCGGTAAATCTTTGTCTCTAACCAAGCAATAGCGATAAATATCGCTACTGCTTGGTAATATGCCCCTAGATCCCTGGCAGAGAGTTCACAACGTATCACCTCTTCTAACTCTCATTCAACAACTTTAGATATGTGGTGCACTAGTGAATTGTCAAGAGAGACGTTTTTTGTACTGCACGTTTTAGGTTTTCTAAACATGGAAGGAATATGCTTGGACTGGCAGGACTTTGTACTATTAGAGTAATTTAATAAGCAAAGGGGGAGAGCGGTCAATGGTAAGTTGGATGACAGAGTTAAAATGTATTTGTATTCGACAAGAAGATCGTCTATGCGATAAGTACGCAATTATTTCCCGCCGATTTACATGCTTTACTCATTTTGTTGTTTTTTTTATTTTGGTTGTGCCCCTCCGTCCCCATTTTCAAAATCCCTATACTTCCTTTTCCCCATGGTGATTGATGGAGCTTAATGTGTTGCAAATCTAGAGTGTAGCCGGAGTTACTCCCCCGGACCCTTTTTTGCCTGCAAATAGAGCTAATGTAGTCAGCATGCAGCCTCAGATGCAGAAAGATCACGCTGGAATAACCAACAAGAGCTAGTGAGCCGGCCTCAAAACACTGTACACAAACAGTAAAGTAACAGATCAGTATTGTGACTGTGATACACAGGGCATCGATCAGTAAGCAGACAACAGACAGACATTCAACAGCCAAATGTAAGAAACCCAAACGAGCAAACGGGCCAGAGGCTCAACTAGTGTGTCAGCTAGATGGTCCAGAACAGTGTCCAAACTAGAAGCAAAGTCAGGAATGGGATCAAAGTCAAAATATCTGGAACTCACAGTAAGTTGGTCCACGAATCAAAGGAGGTGGCCCTGCCCTGCCTCTTCCTGGTAATGATGGGCAAAGACGGGCCCTCCCTTGCCCCGTGCTTCGCCCGGGCACAGCCCGTGCACTTCTCGCACCACGGGAAGAATGTGGCACTTTTCAGCACATCGGGCAACCACTCCTCCTGGAGTCACGTAAAAGGGCTTCCTGGTGCTTGGAGTCCCCCACTGCCAGTGTCTGTGTGCATGTCCCCTTTCAAAAGGTGCCCAGCGCTAACCATAAATATGTGCCACCGTACAGCGAATGTGCTCCCCCCAGTGCAGCCGCACGTTAAGTTGAAAAACAGTTTTCAAGCCACTCTGTGTTTCAAAGCACAGGCAGCAACCCACCTGCACTTTTAAGGGGAATTAGAGATCTCCTTGTATTCAGGTGCAGTGAGTGACTGCACACACCAGCATGGGGATGTCTGGAGGTCCATGGGTCCCCTTTACCCCCTCGAGAGAGCTGTTATCAGAGGATGCACTGACAATGCACCACCTTTTAGGTGGCGCACTGTCAGTGTGCCTCCTGACAGCTTCTTTGCCTCTGCACCTGCATCTGTACTATAACAGTGGCGTAGTGGCAAAGGGTTTACCTCGTTTGCATGGGCCACTCCCCAATGCAAAAGAGGGAACACCCTCTGATGATAGTGCTGGCGCTTTTTGTGCGCCAGCACTATTGGTAGTACAGAAGGGGATGCACAAGCATATGCTGCCTCTTCTGCAATACCATGCATGGAAAGCAGCTGTAAACGCCCATTGCACCCCCGGGGCGCAACTGGAATATGGCCCCTGGTTGTGAAAGTTTATTCTATACTTATAACGTTATTTTTTATAAATAAACATATTTGAAGCATGTGCATCCTTGTTGGCAGGCTTGGTAGTAATGCTGTGTTCGTTGGCAGGAGTCACAATGGCCTCCTCCTCAGCTTTTGGAAGCTGGATTAAGTAGGTAATACATTGAAATCATGGAGGACCACCTTTTCAAAGATGAATACCTCACTCGGAAGACTGCAGGTTAGAAATTGATAGTGGGGGCCATTACGTAGTGTGACAGTAGATGGATTACCCTTGCCTCTAAAGAAAAATCAGCGTCTGATTTTTGTGAAGAGTAGTGCTAGTTCACAGTTCAGATAAAACTGATCCACTCAGGGAATTGGAACGAAACCCTAGCCTTTGTAAAGTGTGAGCGATTCCTCTTCGCTCAGGGGTTGAGAGGAAAAATTGACCACTAGGTTATGTTTCTCTGGTTCTGCCCTCTGTTTCTCAGCACAATCTGTGGTTCCTCGTGCGGCCATTGCACTTTTTTGCCTCTTCCTCTGTTCTCTGCCAGAGACGTTTTAAGGCTTGGGCAAGGTGGGCATTGGCCCAGGGCCCCAGCCTTTCAGGCCTCCCTCTCACGATAGAGCGCGCTCTGACCGCAGAAATTGTTCTCTTGATAACCTTGAATAATTTTTCAACAGAGTGTGTTAAACACCGTTTTCCTTTAATTTCTTTTTACAGTGGGTGATGTGTGAGAGTATATTACAAAGCAAACACAATGAGATGATGGAAGCAGCACTGAAACTTTTCAGACACTCACCCACAATCACAGATCTGGGTTGAATCCATCATCGTTCTCTAGCTCAGTTCGCCACCCCAGTTAAGACAAAGCTGTATGCAAATCAGTCTTGACCCTGTAGGCACAGGGTCAATACTGATTTACATATATCTGTGTCTGAACAGGGGTGGCGAAGTGAGCTAGAGAACGATTATGGATTCAACCCAGATATGTGACTGGGGGTGAGTGTCTGAAAAGTTTCAGCTCTCTGTCCATCATCTCCTTTTGTTTCCTTGTAGAGTATATTACAGACATTTTGCAGAGAAATATTCTTTACATTTCATGCAACATACATAAAAAAAGTTTCTTTTAGATCAAAAATAGGACCTCACATATGACAAATGGGAGGGTGTCACAGAGATTATTTGCAATAATTTTCGTGAAATACTGGAAAGGGGCGACCACTCGGTCCCCCCGAACGTATGGATGGGTGCCCCGATCCCCCCGGGAAACCATTTTGGGCGGAAGGCGTGGCTCGGCTGGTATGCCCCAAGTGGCGTAGCCGGAGCGTGCCCTTTCCCGCCCAGGAGGGGTTGTCCTAGACACCCGCACGGAAGACCGCACCCAGGGGGCGTACCTGAGGAGGGTCCCCGCCCTCCCGCAGACGGATAAATAGAGCGGGAATCCGAAGAAGCATCCTCTTGTTCCTGTGCTCTGAAGGCTGCACCACTCATCGCTCGTGAGCCCATCCGCCCCCATCACGCCGGCGGACATCCCGGTACCGGTTCCGAATATAGACTTGCCAATTCCTGTGGTAATCACCCCGGTTAATGATGATCAAATGCCCCCGGAACTGGCCATTCAGTTAGCGGCAGTGTTACCCTGGCTCAAGAAGAAAGCGGGGGGCAGTGGCCGCGGGGGACCCGGCCGAGGAGGCTAGATTAATAATCGAGCAGTTACGGCAGTCGAGAGAAGCCGGGACGGCGAATGTTCCTTTTGTTCCCCCACAGGTAGCGCCAGGAGTACCAACGGTTAGCCGGGAAAAGGCAGCAGACACGACGGTTGAACCTGGTAAGCAACCATTGCCAATGGCTGGGGAAGGTTCATTACCTTCAAGGCGCGAAAGGGAGGCCCAGTACATCCCAGCGGCCACAAAGGAAATGATATGGAGGGAAAAATATGTGAATATGTTTTCATTGTTGACTGACCATCGCGAGACGGAATATGCAAAATCCCAGAAACATCTATGGCACCCCAGCATATGGCGGGCCAAGATGGCGGAATTTAGGGTCGATGAGACCGTAGCAAACTGGGTGAAGGCCTTTTCGATATTTACGGCAGTCATGGGTGAACGAAAGCCAGAAGTGATGACCGAGTTGTCTTGTTACCAAAATAGGATTATGGATTTTTATACCATGTATGGGGGGGACGAGTGGAAAGGATATGACATGAAATTCCGAAAAGCAAAAGAGTTTGATGCAACTTTGACCTGGGACTGCCTCGACTCGGTGTCATGGCACAAGCAGCTCTTGCCTGGTGCGGCGGGTACGTCCTCGCCGGGCGGGAGCGGGCCGGGGTCAGTTCGCCAAAAGCCTGCGTTGCCCTTTCGAGCAGGCGCCGGTGGGGAATTTCAGCCCAAGACCGGCGGAAATGGCGGCAAGCGGGGGGTTTGTTGGGGCTTCAATAGAGGCAACTGTAACAGGCCCCAGGGAACATGTAGGTTCAGGCATGCGTGTGCGGGCTGTGGGAACTCCTCACACCCGGAGAGTAGCTGTAGATCAAAGAACAGCGGAACGTGAGGAAAAGGGGGGTCTAAGCAAGAGTGAGGTGATGCTTGGGAACCGCTTGCCTACACCTGTCGACATCATGGCTCTGACTCCTTGGTTGAACAAATACCCTGATCATGTATCCGCCGGGGTTTTGAGGAATGGATTCCTATATGGCTTCAACATCCCGGGGGGGGATTTTCGGGGGGATTCCTTTTGTAAAAATCAGTTATCTGTCCAACATAACCCAAGCGTAGCAGCAAAGAAAATTTCCAAAGAAGTCAGCTTGGGGCGGGTGGCGGGGCCTTTTCAATGCCCGTCGGTGGCAGATTTTGTGTGTTCACCGCTAGGAGTGGTTCCAAAGAAAGACCCAGGGGAGTTTAGACTCATTCACAACTTGTCTGCCCCAAGGGGATCTTCGGTGAACGAAGCCATTGACCCGGATATTTGTTCGGTTCGGTACGCATCGTTCGACAATGCCGTTGCCATATTAAATCATCTGGGCCCCGGAGCACTGATGGCGAAATCGGACATCGAATCGGCATTCAGGTTGCTCCCGGTACACCCGCGGGACCAGCGCTTGCTAGGTTTTGCGTTTCAAGGGAGTTATTACATGGATAAATGCATGCCTATGGGTTGCTCCATTTCTTGTGCCTATTTTGAAATGTTCAGCTGTTTTTTAGAGTGGGCATTCACTGAGGCCACAGGGCATAGGCACGTTATGCACTATCTAGATGACTTCCTGTTCTTGGGAGCGGCCGGCAATACGAAATGTGCGCAGGCGCTGCAGGACTTCTGCATCCTCATGCGGGAATTCGGAGTCCCATTGGCACCAGGTAAGACGGTTGGACCATCTACTTCACTGGAGTTTCTGGGAATTGAGCTCGATTCTGTGGAAGGATGTTTTGTTTACCAATGGAAAAGGTGGCCAAGTTTAGGGCTTCCTTGACGCGAAGCCTGGGCAAGGAGTAAGTGACCCTGCACCAGCTACAGCAAACAGTGGGTCAGCTTAACTTTGCCTTAAGGGTGATACCAATGGCCCGCCCCTTCTCACACTCTATTGCACAAGCTATGGTTGGCCTCAAGGAGGGACACCACCGTACGAGACTGTCGGCAGAGGTTCGCCAGGATATGCGCATTTGGTTGGCATTTCTGGCGGACTTCAACGGTCGAGTTGTGTGGAACAAACCACCAGCATCATCGGATGAACTAGGTTTGTGGACCGATTCAGATGGGAGCGTGGGATTTGGCGCCATCTTTGGTAACCGATGGTCGGCGCAAGTATGGCCGACGTGGTGGCACTCCAGCGGTTTAACAGGTAACATTGGGTTCTTGGAGCTAGTTCCCATTTGGGTTGCTCTGATGACATGGCCAGACGGCTTTAGGGACCGATCAGTGGTGTTTTGGTCCGACAATATGACTGTGGTTGAGTGCATTAATCAGCAGGCAGCCCGCAGCAAGTGGATCTTGAGATTGGTAAAATAAATTGTTTTACGTTGCATGAAATTGAATGTACAATTCAGGGCAAAACATGTGCCAGGTGTACTGAATAATGCAGCTGATGCACTCTCTCATTCACACATGCAGGCTTTCAGGGGCTATCTACCCACAGCGGACCTAGTGGCGGCACCGTTCCCCGAAGCGCTATGGCTAATCGGTGCCCCGGATTACAAGACCTTGTGGCAGCCAGCTTAGCTCCCAGGACAAGGAAGGCTTACGAAGGAGCGTTTAGTTCCTACTGCACATTTTTGGGTCCGACAGGGAGACAGCTGGCTTCAAGAGGAATCCTTCCTGGGGTTCCTGGTAGCGCTGCACAGAGAAGGTCGATCAGCGGCAACGGCCAATAGACATAGGGCAGCCATTTCGTTCACGGCACAGCTGCACGGCATAAGTGACCCAACGGGTTCCTTTTTGGTTAGGAAGGCACTCCGCGGCTGGCAACGCCTCGAGGGTCACAAGCAAGAAACGAGGCGCCCGATTGGCTTAGACAGATTGTCTCTGCTGCTAGCAAAGCTGGATGAGACGTGCTCCTCCCCTTTCGAAGCAGTTCTGTTCCGGGCAGCCTTCGCCCTGGCATTCCATGGGGCTATGCGGGTAAGCGAACTCATGGCGAGGAACAAGAAGGATACGGAGGGAGGCTTGTGCAGGGATCACGTACAAATAAGGGGTGATTCGATGGTAATCTCGATAGCCTGGTCCAAGACAGACCAGGAAGCTATGGGAGATAGTGTTGTCGTGCAGCGCGCACGAGGGTCCCCCACCTGTCCAATAAAGTGTGTAGAGGACTACTTGGCTCAGAGGACGGCTACATGGGGGGGGAGCCTGCTTAGGCCCAATGATGGCACCCCACTGACGAGGTTTCAGTTTCAGAGGATGCTAGCACTGACAATCGCTGCCGCAGGCATGAACCCGTGCGATTTTGGGACCCACTCATTTAGGATAGGGGCTGCTACTGAGGCTACGGCCCAGGGTCAGAGCGCGGAGGAAGTAAAACAGCTGGGCCGTTGGTCCTCGAATTGCTTCAAAAGGTATGTGCGATTGCACATGTTGTAAAAGTCAATTGACATGCACTCACGCTTCTTGTCTTTTGTTTGAATTACAGTTTCGCAAGCCTGTCACGCGGGGCGGAATTGGGAGTCGACCCAACACCAGGAGACCAGCGGTCGAGGATCACCGACTGGAGAGAGAGTGGTATGGGTCGTGGGCCACTCATATGTGAGGCGCGCCGGAGACGTATTCAAGACAGGTGACGCGATTCACGCATCTGGGGAATACGGGTACAGAGTGACCTTTCATGGGAAGGGCGGCTTCTGTTTTGACCAATTTCAATCATTTGTGGAGGGTCTTTTAGGGCGGCAAAGGCAACCGCCATCTGTAGTCATAGTACACCTGGGGGGCAATGACTTAGTGAAGTTGGGAAGACGAGTGTTATTAGAACACATCCTGTCGGCAGTTAGCTGGTTGGCTAAGAAACTCCCGGGGTGCACGATTGCCTGGTCGCACATGATCCCGAGGAAGATTTGGCGGGGGGGTCTCTCAGTGTCAGCGTTGAACCACTCAGTGAAGAGGGTCAACAGTAAAATTGGGAAATTGTTTCGCTCAGCGCAGTTACATAGCATTCCTCACGGGTGTATTCGGGGTGATCACATGTATCTGAATGATGGGGTTCACCTGTCCAGGGAGGGGAATAATTTACTCATAGGAGACTTCATAGCATGGTTAAGGGGTTTGAGGGAGCATGACCTTTAGGAGGAGTGGGGGGTCCGGATAGTCGGTCAACTATCCGGCCTCTGGCGGTAAGGTCATGATCGGTGAGCAGTAATTTCAAGGTCCCTAGAGGGGGGGGCCACCCAGAATGGATGGGAGCGCCCGGGGGAGGCGGCCATTGGCCCCTTCCACGGGGAGGCGGCACCCACTAAGGATGTGTCGCCTAGGGGGAGATGGCCATAGGCCCCTCCCAGGGGGGAGATGGCTAGATGCCCCTCCTACGAATTTCCCGGGGGCCGGATATCCGCTCTGGCCGAAGAGAGTGTGGGGATGGGGGGGAGTCCACGCTGTCCTTCCTACAGATACCTCACACGGGAACTCGGACGACCTTTAAGATGGCGTCGAGTGAAAGGGGGCCCCCACGACAAGGGAAGTTACAGTTGGCAATGAGGGTAAAGTCCTCTGCGCATGCGCCACTCACACCGTGAGGGCGGGATTTTGGTAGTAGGGATCTGACACCGGTGAAGACCTTGCCGTTGGCCCTTAATGCTAGGATGTACAATTTTAATTTAGAATGTATGCATTTTCAGGATGCTAGACTCGGCTAGGAAACCTTTGTATTAGAGATCTGTTAAGGTTAGCCAAAGAACATGTTTTCATCAAAATGTAATGAAAGTAAAATTGTACATAATATATGAAACATTTTATTTAATGTTTTAAATTTTGTTTCATATTTTAATAAATTCGGCCGGGGGGGTAACTCCCCCCCCCGCCTTCCAAAAGCTCAAACCTGTGTCCGTCTTCTCCCATGGGAATTGGTGTTGGGAGGGGGTGGTGGGCATCCCGGCCATATGGAAAGGGGCGACCACTCGGTCCCCCCGAACGTATGGATGGGTGCCCCGATCCCCCCGGGAAACCATTTTGGGCGGGAGGCGTGGCTCGGCTGGTATGCCCAAAGTGCCGTAGCCGGGGCGCGCCCTTTCCCGCCCAGGAGGGGTTGTCCTAGACACCCGCATGGAAGACCGTGCCCAGGGGGCGTACCTGAGGAGGGTCCCCGCCCTCCCGCAGACAGATAAATAGAGCGGGAATCCGAAGAAGCATCCTCTTGTTCCTGTGCTCTGAAGGCTGCACCACTCATCGCTCGTGAGCCCTCGACGGAACAAGCGGCAATTTTGACCTACCCACCAGCCCCTATTGCAATGTTTGTTTGAATAAAGTTGTGGATGTTATCTGATCGTATTAAAGAGATACAGTCACGTCTTCAGTAATTATATATGCCTTGGATTAAAAGATGGGTATAGGCCTTCTTTCCTTTGTAGAAAAGTAAGGGAGTGTTTCATATAATGATGTTGTCTTCTGCTTTAGGACAATTTTTCCCTTTGTATAATGGTAAAGTTGATGACTCGTCAATGCTATGTCAGAATTTTTCTTCCCTTAGTAGGTAAAACAACTGTCGTATTTATTTTATGGTCGGGCGGTAAGGTCATGATCGGTGAGCAGTAATTTCAAGGTCCCTAGAGGGGGGCGCCACCCAGAATGGATGGGAGCGCCTGGGGGGAGGCGGCCATTGGCCCCTTCCACGGGGAGGCGGCACCCACTAAGGATGGGTCGCCTAGGGGGAGACGGCCATAGGCCCCTCCCAGGGGGGAGATGGCTAGATGCCCCTCCTACGAATTTCCCGGGGGCCCGATATCTGCTCTGGCGGAAGAGAGTGTGGGGATGGGGGGGAGTCCACGCTGTCCTTCCTACAGATACCTCACACGGGAACTCGGACGACCTTTAAGATGGCGTCGAGTGAAAGGGGGCCCCCACGACAAGGGAAGTTACAGTTGGCAATGAGGGTAAAGTCCTCTGCGCATGCGCCACTCACACCGTGAGGGCGGGAGTAGGGATCTGACACCGGTTAAGACCTTGCCGTTGGCCCTTAATGCTAGGATGTACAATTTTAATTTAGAATGTATGCATTTTCAGGATGCTAGACTCGGCTAGGAAACCTTTGTATTAGAGATCTGTTAAGGTTAGCCAAAGAACATGTCTTTATCAAAATGTAATGAAAGTAAAATTGTACATAATATATGAAACGTTTTATTTAATGTTTTAAATTTTGTTTCATATTTTAATAAATACGGCCGGGGGGGGTAACTCCCCCCCGCCTTCCAAAAGCTCAAACCTGTGTCCGTCTTCTCCCATGGGAATTGGTGTTGGGAGGGGGTGGCGGGCATCCCGGCCATATGCTGTGTTACAATATTGAAAACAGGCATCAGCAGCTGTACACATTTAACATTTGGACGAGTGTGCCTGTGCACTGCCAGTGATCTAGTAAAAGAGGGCATGACTCAGCTGATCCGAAAAGGTTCCCCCAAAGTATGTTTGGGCTTAGATCCCTAAAATCCTTAAGATGTCCCTGTTCCCTGCCTCTGCCCCAGCCTTTTTCTAAAAAAGCTTGGATTAAAAGGGATCAGCACAGGGAAGGCTCCTTGACTAGGGAGGGGGAGCATCACCCCACTGCTTCCTCCTGTGTAAGAAGCATAAATATAAAATGGTTATAACTTTCCATTATTTCTTAAAGTCAAAACAAATTGTTTCGTAATGTAAATTGCCTTTAAAAAAAAAGAAAAAGGAATTTTTGCCACTGTAGGGCCACTTTAACCCTCATTTAATTGCACCCTCTATATTTACTTAAGTATGACTGATGGGTTGGCAAAGGGGAGCTGCCTCGAACAGATATTTCATGAAAGTGTTAGCTAAACCAATAGGAAAAGCTGAATAATAAGATAATAGACCAAGCTAATATGCTCACTGTATTTTGCTGAGTACTTACCTTCACTGACAATCCACTGTCATTATGCTGGGAAAGGGAAGACTTGGAATGTGACTCATGCAACCATACTCTGCGAAGCAGGGTGTTATTCCATATATTAGCAGAGCATACATTAGCTGAGAGCACAATTGTTACGAAAACTTTTACTGTTGACTTTGCTGTTACTTGTGACTTTTCAGGATATTGCTATTAGTATAATAGAAAATGGGGCATTTGTTTCTGAAAACCGTTGGGATTTTGACCTAATTAATGTGAGAGAGTTTTTCAGATAAAAATATATTCCCCCCACACACACAAACACACACACTCCTAGCCTTCAGTTCCGAAGCGGGCTACTTCTCTATGCTACCATTTTCCGACGGCTGTTAGACTGCATTTTTTATTTTTGACAGAGCTTATTATTTGTTCTGCAAATGGGCAAATAATTGCATCTCAATTTATATGTATAACTTTTTGAATTTAATCATTTTTATTGTTTCAAAACAGGCTGTATGAAAACACAGCTGAACTGTCAACTGTGTGTGGACTCCAGCTGCTATAATGATGTAATTGCACTGTAACATTGTGTGCCCCAATCTAAAGTGATATATTTCTGAACATGAAAACACAGCAGGCTTAAATACACAATTTCCATTTTACGTAAGGAATTATTTAACTTCAGTTCGTTTTTTTCTGTTTAAAAATAGTTTAGAAATCTTGTATTCGTATTACTCGTATTATAGACCCAATAGTTCATCTAGCAGATTTAACATACGAAATACTAAACCTCGATAATTACACATTGCAGAACTAAAGTTTCATTAATATTACATCTGGTTACTTCTTAACGAGGTGTACATCTCGCTATGATGTACTCCCTGTATCAGATGATCAGATGAACATACATCCTAAAGCTGATCACCCCCACTCTTGCCCCTACACCACTACCACAACTCCCTACTCCCCAATCCCTTTGAATGACTATCTTCTCCCTCCCTATCACCACAATGTTCTCCTACTTCTGTTAAACACTCCACTCATCTAAAAATACTTCATTTCTATACGAAATTCGATACATATTTCCAGAAAACAAAGGAGTGTCCCAGAGCTGGAAACTCGCAGCACAACTTTATTTTTTGAATATCAACCAAGTAGAGCATTGGCATGTGCTACGCCCTAGTATTGGGCGGCTCTATAATTTCTGCATTACTTTTTGGCAGCTGTCATCCTGTTGGTCTCAAAGACACTCCAGGGCCTGCAGTACATCTTACATAAATTTAAGCAATATTGTTGACTCCAGTGCTTCAGAATTAATATCTCTGAAAGGGACACTGGTAAGGGTTGTCCACTTTATGCACAAGTTTCCATGTTCTCCCTCAGGCCTCTGTCAGAGACCAACTGTCACCCGACAGGAACAAGTAGTATTCACAGTTATGCTTGTAAGTGCCCTCCATCCCAAACCCTTTGCGATCAAATAGCTGACTTCTTCATCGAGAAAATCAATAACATTCATAAGGACTTCCCCCCCCCTCAATCCCCACACAAGATGCCGTCACCAATTCACCCTCTTTGGGTAACTTCTCAACAGTCTCCCTGTTGCAAACACAGAAGGCTATCATGACCTGTAGATCGGGAGCCCCCACCGACTCCTGCCCCCCAATTATCCTCCACCACCTCATCGAGGCCGTCAATCCCTCAATCAATACCATTGTCAATGAATCCCTCAGCTCAGGCATTGTCCCCGCTGAATGGAAGAAGGCCATTGTCAAGCCCCTAATGAAAAAACAAAATAAATCCCCAACAGACCTTTCCAATATGCGCCCAATCTCCTTACTTCCGGCACTAGGCAAAATTACAGAGCAGCTAGTACACGAGGAGTTAAAAGCCTTTGTGGAAAACAATCATATCCTGCACCCACAGCAATCAGGTTTCCGCCCTGGCCATTCCACAGAAACTGCATTGATTGAGCTTTTGGACACCATTAAGTTCCTGCAGGATGAGGGGAGACAAGCTGTACTCGACCTAACCGCAGCATTCGACACCATCTCACATGCCATCCTTATTAACAGAATGCGCGAGATTTGTGTAACGGGCACTGCATTAACATGGATAACATCATTCCTATCCAACAGATCTCAAACAGTTTCACTAGGCCCCTTCCTCTCTGGCGAAAGACCCACTACATCAGGTGTGCCCCAGGGGTCCATACTGAGCCCACTCTTTTTTAATATCTATATGGCCCCCCTTCTCACATTGATTGAGTCCCACGGTATCCTCGTAACATCTTATGCTGACGACACCCAGCTTGTCGTCACCATAGATAAAAAACACCCCGATGCCGCCCTCAGATTTCAGAACTGCCTCGCCCAAGTCTTTTCTTGGCTTAACAATAACCATCTCAAGTGTAATAGTGCCAAAACGGAAATAATACCTTTAGGTAAAGACATCCTCCTTATCCCAAAAGATTGGTGGCCCCAAAACTCCGAAGCTCCGCCGAGTGCCGTTTCCTCGGCCCGCAATTTTGGTGTCCAAATCGATTCGTCTCTTAGTTTTGACGATCATGTGCGCATCACTGCGGGGTGCTGTTTCAGTCTCATCAGGCAGCTGAAGAAATTCTTCGACTTTCTTCCACTCTCAGCCAGGAAATCAGTCGCGGTGGCTCTAATCCTTTCCCGGCTGGATTATTGTAATGGCCTCTTGGCAGGAATAAAGAAGTCTACCCTTAAGAAACTACAAAGCGTCCAACACGCGGCGGCTAGGCTTGTACTTAAACTCCCAAGAAGGTCCTCGGCCTCTGCAGCCCTTAACACTCTTCATTGGCTGCCCCTTCACAAAAGAATCCTCTTCAAACTCCTTGTCACGGTTTTCAAAGCCACCAGGAATACAGGCCCTCTTTACCGGGCTAAGCGCTTTCTGCGCTACACCCCATCGCGCGACTTGAGGTCATCAGGAGCCAATCTGGTTAGTGTTCCCAGAATCAAGCTAAAAACTAAAGGTGGAAAAACCTTTTCATTCCTAGCGGCTAAGGCATGGAACGGCCTCCCCTTTAACCTCAGGCACGCTCCCACAGAAAGCCTTTTCAGGAAACTCCTGAAGACCTGGATATTCCCACAGTCTGATCTATCGGTTCTCGCAGCCATCTGATCTATGCTTCACCAAGCTGGTTCTTCTGTATGCTCAGCGCCAAGATGCTCCTTCCGGAGCGATAGTTGCGCTATACAAATCCCAATAAATATCAAATATCAAAAATATCAAAAGTTCAAGGCACTACATTATGCAAACATTTTCTTATTTACTTCCTTTACATCCAGATCATTGATACCTTGTAGAATCACTGCCATCTGAAAACTGTTCAGGTTCTACAGCTTTACAGTAAATTGGAAGAATAGGGAGGACCTATTAATGGGGCCAGATGTAGGAAGGCTATTACCGGTCGGTAACAGACGAAATTAACGAATTTCGGCTGTTACCGACCGGTAATAGGCTTTTCTGATGTAGGGGGCCGAAATTAAGGATTCAGTAATTTACAGAATCTGTACTTTACCGAATTCCTAATGTAGGGAGCACTTAAATGAGTGCTTATCCCATGTTAGGATTCGTTATTTACCACCAACTACAAGTTGGTGGTAAATAACGAAAACACCCCAAAAAGCTATTTTAAGCAAATTGCTTCAGTGCCATGTTGCAGACATACATGCCCTTAGGGCATGTATGTCTGCAACATGCGCACCCATACAATTGAGGGGTGCAACAGGGTGTCAAAGTGACACCCTGCCACCCTTCACTGTTTTCTCCCATTTACCGAATCGGTATTTTCCGATTCGGTAATTGACATTCATTCCTGTGGGCCTCCAGGTCCATATGAATGAATGGCAATTACCAGGTCGGTAAATACCGATTCAGTAATTTTTACCAAATTTTTTGCTACATAGCATTTACCGATTCTAAAATACTGAATCAGTAAAATTATGTATTTTAGAATCGATAAATACTATTTACCTACATCTAGCCCTATATCCACTCTTATCCTCAGATCAGCTTACAGGAATCCCACTGTGTAGGACTTACAGAAGGTACCAGGAGGGCTTGTAGTAACGTTGACTATTAATATAATCCAAGCACAGCAGCGGGTCTATAGGTGACGAACACCTCTCTTGCAACTGAGTCGGGGACCTTTTTATCCCAGTACCTCTGTTACATGTTTTACTCTCAACATCAATCATAGACTTATTAAGTACATAAACACATATGGTCTATAGTTGATCTTAACCCACTTTGTCTGTTTCTTGATCCACATATTCCAATCTTCTCACCCACTAACTGGATACTCCCCTCATTGTCTAGTATTTTCACCTAGTGATTTACAGAAGATCTCCTGTAAAGTGCCCCCTTGAGAGGCCTGTTGGGCATTGCAGTGCCAGCCCGACATGGAGCAAGCCCAATGATGAAGCATGCCACTCTCGGGTGGGTGAGGGCAATTGTTCATAAGAGCAAATGCTTGCAGTAACCTGTCAAATTCTCTAAAGAGAGTTTTCTAGAGTTACGTAGTGAACAGTATACTTTGCTGTCTTGATATAGGTATTTGGAGAGTATATTCCAGACCAAAAATCTCCCAGTCCTTCGTTATTGTGGTATGTATCCAGAATAGCAGGTCTGAGCTATTTTATAACTGACTATTGATCATCATCACATTGATGTCCTCTCTCTTGTAGCCACATCTGCACAGTCTGCCCCTTCTTTCTTTTTCTCCTTCTTGTCTCACAATGATAGACCTGCAAGGTCTGAGCTATGACGCAGTAGAGGCTATCTGAAGGACACCCTCACTTCTGGGCAATGAGGGGAGTGCCCCACCCCCCAGAAATCCTTAAAGTCTTTGAAAACTATCAGCTCTGAAAAAAGAGATGGCCAAGACCTCTTTATATTGCGCGATCCTGAGAGAATATCTATGGACCAATGGCCTATAATGTGATAAATATTCCTCATATTTTCTTAGAGGACAGAGCATTCCATAAGGATTGGGCTAAACTCTCACGGAAATACAAAAGATATTGGTTGGTGCTGATTATCAGTACCACCAAACAACTATCACATGCCCTCACGGTTAGAATATCTATGGTTGAAAACGGTTAAAAAATAAACACAGAAATTAATGAGAGTACAGAATATCTCACACACCTGAAGAAAACCAAATTACATTAAGAAATTGCCAAGTTCAGTCAAGAGAAGGTCTTTCCCTATTCATGAGAAGACAATGATTGGGACATACAATCTAAGTCATAAGAGAAGGGATCAGCCTTCAAAAAGAAGACCAGGAGCTACAGTGGGAGCTCAGGCTCAAAAAGTTGGAGTGGCAATGAGGTTTGGGGAAGACATTCAGGACCTCAGGACTTCACAAGCCCCCTTTCCCTACCATCAGCAATCTATGTGTCAACCACCCTACTCATTCTTTCAACCAAGAATGCTGATGCTCTTTAACCCGGGTTTTTGGAAAGAGGCTGAGGCAGGAGCAGGGGTAGTGAAGAGAGGAAGAGGCAAACAAGTACAATGGCAGAATGAAGAACCACAGATGGTGCTGAGCAAAAATAACAGTTGATTGACAGAATGCAGAACAATGTCATACATTCACCTCAGTACGGAGATCTGGGCCTAAATCCTTCGTTTTTTTGCACTCCACACCACCCCAGTTCAGACATGGCAATATGCAAATCAGCCTTGACCCTGTGCCTCATGGGAATAGTCCAGCACGAACTGCCAAGCCATGTCTTTCCTGGACCGGAATCAAGCATCCTAGGACTGGTTTCTGGCTATCAGCCGTCTTCAGCCAGGATAGCTTGACTCCAGTGGTGTGGAGAGCATGGGACTCACGTCTGAGCATACCCATCCCACTCAGGGTGACAAATGCAAAAATACCAGTTGATGGACAGAATGCAGAACAATGTCATACATTCACCCCAGTGCAGAGATCTGGGCCTAAATCCATCGTTTTTTTGCACTTCACAACACCCCAGTTCAAACATGGCCATATGCAGATCAGCCTTGACCCTGTGCCCCATGGGAACCGTCCAGCCCGAACTGCCGAACCCTGTCTTTCCTGGACCGGAATCAAGCATCCTAGGACCGGTTTCTGGCTATCAGCCGTCTTCAGCCAGGATGGCTTGACTCCAGTGGTGTGGAGAGCATGTGACTCACGTCTGAGCATACCCATCCCACTCGAGGTGACAAATGCAAAAATAACAGTTGATGGACAGAATGCAGAACAATGTCATACATTCACCCCAGTACAGAGATCTGGACCTAAGTCCATCGTGTTTTGCACTCCACACCACCCCAGCTCAGACATCGCCATATGCAAATCAGCCTTGACCCTGTGCCCCATGGGAACCGTCCAGCCCGAACTGCCGAACCCTGTCTTTCCTGGACCGGAATCAAGCATCCTAGGACCGGTTTCAGGCTATCAGCCGTCTTCAGCCAGGATAGCTTGACTCCAGTGGTGTGGAGAGCATGGGACTCACGTCTGAGCATACCCATCCCACTCGGGGTGACAAATGCAAAAATAACAGTTGATGGACAGAATGCAGAACAATGTCATACATTCACCCCAGTACAGAGATCTGGACCAAATCCATTGTTTTTTTGCACTCCACACCACCCCAGTTCAGACATGGCCATATGAAAATCAGCCTTGACCCTGTGCCTCATGGGAACAGTCCAGCCCGAACAGCCAAGCCATGCCTTTCCTGGACCAGAATCAAGCATCCTAGGACCGGTTTAGGCAGAACCAGAGAAACATGACCTAGTGGTCAATCCTTCCTCTCAACCCCTGAGCGAAGCAGAATCCCTCACACTTAACAAAGGCTTGGTCTTTGCCACCTCCCTGGGTTGATCAGTTTCCTCTAAACTGTGAACTAGCACAATTCTTTAGAAAAATCAAACTCAAATTTATCCTTAGAGGCAACGAAAATCGATCTACTATCACAGACTCAGGACTATGTAACCACCCCCACTTTTAATCCCCAACCAGCACTTTTCTAAATTAGATATTCATCTTTGAGAAGGCGTTCCTCCATGATATCAAAGTATTACCTATTAAATCTAGCTTCAAAATTTAACACAAGCTGAGAAGAAGGCCATAATGACTCTTGCAAACAAAAACAGATTCACTATCAAGTCTGTGGACAAGAGTGGTGCCATTGTTATTTTGGACAAGGCAGATTAGAGAAAAGAATGTCTCCAAATGTTGACTAACACAGATCACTGCAGACAGCTGGACCAAGATCCCATGCAATTGCTACTGAACACCATATGCACTTTTGTCAATGAGGGAGAGTGTAGGAGGCGAGCTTAGTAAATGGTGCACACTTTCAGGAGTGATGCAGCTTGCACTAATCCAGGCAACCCATGTGATGATTTTAGTGGCCTTTGATGACCATGAAAGGCTCTCAAAGGGGTAGCTTGGGAGAGCAGTCTTCTTACCTTGAAGGAGTGTAAAGCAGATTGTTTTACCACATGTATTGACAGTATAGATTATATGAAAAAGAACTACACAATGTTTATACAAAAGGTCTATTTATTACACACACAATCACTAACACATTGGTATATCTCCTACTGGGGTATATCAATACAATACATAAGAATACTTTAATCAGGTAAGTAGCACAAATACACACTGGTCTCCAGGGAGAGACCAAGCCACATATTAAGAAAGTGAAATGCAAACTGCAAAGGAGAACAGGATTTAGACCAGAAGACTCAGAGGAGATTGGGACATATGGAAGGCCCCTAAGGTAAGTACCCGGGATACCCACGGAGGCTGTGTGCAGAGTGGGAGCACAGCCATGTGCCCAATGGAAGTCAATGGAGAAGTTGTGGTTGCAGTTTTAAATAAAGACCCTTCCCACAGGACGCTAAGGAAACACTTTGAAAGATGGGAAGTTAGGGAGCCACCCCATCCATGGATACCCCAGGATCAGGTTACCTGCCCCAGAGTAGCTGGGTGCATGGGGTGAATTGATGTCAGAACCTGCCGTAGACAACAATGGACAACCTAAAAAAAAGATGCCCCTGGAGAAGCCTGCTAAGGAGTCTGGCCAAATCCAAGAGTGGATTCTTGAAGAGGAGAAACTCCATGCAGAGGGGACAGAGTCTATGCTATTCGGAGATGACAAGTAGGCAAAGAAGCACAATGCCCACTGATGTTGAGAGGTTCAGGAGTGAAGACTGTGACCTTGTCACCTCAGCTGTGAGGATGAGACAATGCTGAGGAAAACTAGGAGCCGTCCATGAGCTGTCCCACCTTGGATGCCGGAGTCGATGTGGTTGGTGTCCGGCATGAGCACCAACAAACCTTGTAGCCACAACTGCAGTAGAGAGAGAGAAGATACAAACTTTGGAGCCAGCAAGGACCAAGAAACTCACCAAGTGCAGGAGAGTCAGAGCAGGCCCAAGCAAGCATGGGAGCCCACTGAAGCAAAGGAAGACACTTGAGAGGATCCACAGGCCAAACACATAGGAGTTGCAAGAGGACCATAAACAGCTCACCAAAATGGAGGCCCATGGAGCAGAGGATGCAGTGCAAATGCTAATCTTCAAGGGATGAGCTGCTGGAGGCTGGAGCTTCTCTCAGCCTGAAGATCTCTGGAGTTCAGAGTCAGCAAGCCTTGGCAACCGCACATTAATGCAGTTAACAGGGGTTTGGTCCCAGTGGGTCTGATGAGGGATCCTGTCTTCAAGGTTGCAGAGAAGACAAGTCAGGCCTCTAGGGAGCTGCAGAACTAGCACCTGTGTTCCCAAGCCTCGGGAAGCCCTTGATGCCCACAGGCCTTATGAAGAACATGGATGAAGTACATACACAGATGATGCATAAGACTTGAAGAACACCATGATTTGGAGCAGCAGGAGTCTTCCTTGAAGCAGTCTTGGTTCTAGTCGAAGTCCAACAAAGTTCTAGTGTCCAGATGGTCGAAGAGTGTCTTGGTTTCAAAGGTAAATCTTGTTCAGTGACGAATCTGTGGATCCACCCACAGGGAAGCCCTTAAGTACCTCAGGGAAAGGTTTGGAATGACTCAGGGCTCCCTCCCAAAGGAGGGGCTAGACAGATGGGAGGATACTCCTCTGTCCTTTGTTCAGTTTCAAGCCAGAGTATGCAAAGAGGGCACCAATGGTCTCTTCAAAGCAGTCTGGTGGTGCTAGAAAGTCCAGTCCAAGTCCAGTCCAGTCCAATACATTAAGTTCTGCAGGGGAGGCGGTCACACCTTCCTATGATAGGAAACCTATTGTTCTATCTTCCCCTGCTCAAGCTCAGCTCAGCAGCAGGAGGGTAGAATCACGCCTGTGGTCAGCAGCAGCACTAGCTTGGTGGAAGACCCTGAAAGGCTGTTACCAGGAGTACAGGGGTCCCCTAGGATGCCCCCTAGTACGTGGGATCATACTTCCAGCACCTGAATCATCTGGTTAGGCATCTTGTGCTGACTGATGTCCACTATATATTTTAAAATGGCTGACAAAGCCTGGACAATTGACTCTGGGGTTTGTAGGGGTATCCTGCTCATGCAGTGGCACTGTCACACTTGTAACCAAGCACCCTGCCCTCAGGACCAAAGAGGATGCCATAGGGGTGTCTTATAGACTTTAAGTGCAGTTGCCACAGATATAAGGAAACTTAAATCTGTCATGAGGGGTGCAAGCACCATGTCACAGAGGCTGCAATTGCAGGCCTGCCGTCACAGTTTAAGTGGACTGTCATGGGTGGCACAACACATGCTGCAGTCCATGGGAGACCCCTGGTGTACACATGCCCTGGGAACCTTAGTACCATATACTAAGGACTTATAAGGGTACACCAGTAGCCAATTCTGGAGGTATCAAAGTACTTACAAGAACCAATTTAGTGGAGAGAGCACAGATGCTGGGGTCTTAATTAGCAGGAACCCAGCAAACTAAGTCAAAAACATACTGACACCAGGCACAAATTGAGGGTAACCATGAAATGAGACCCTACTTTACTACAGAGAGACTAACGGATGGATTACCAAACATGAATCCAAGTTTTTTGTGAATCTCCATCCCTGAGTACCTTACTTTTATTGCATTCCAAAGTTTCGCAAGGAGACACGTCCCTCACCGGGTCACCCTATTGTCTCTGGGATCGGGTGTCTCCTGCAACCTCTCTCTCGAGATTCTGTGACCACTTACTCTACCCTCTGGTGGAGAAGACATCTACCTATTTGAAAGACACCAATGATATCCTGAACCTCTTTGAACAGATCAACATCACAGGGAATGTGGATTTACTGATGACACTCAGTGTCAAAGCATTATACACCAACATCCCCCAAAAGGCGGCCTTACAGATGACTGAAGATACCCTGAGAGCAGAAGACTGGGAGGCTGGGTATAGCACAGAATTATTGACGACTTGCGCGACTCCTGCACACAAAGACATTTATTTTCAGTTTGAGGTTCAATTTTTCCCCAATGCCAAGGCATTTTTATGGGCACTACCTTTGCCTTAAGTCTGGCATGTTTTTACTGGCAATTGAGCAGTGGAGGGGCAGGTAATAGGATGTAATTGATGAGAGGCATTGTTCACCTCCTCATCACAGCACTGACATGCTGATGAGGCCAACCTTTATTATTTGAGGGGTTGGATCCAGGGACGCCATTCATGTAGGCACATTGATGCCTTATAACCTGAATCTACGTACCATCGGAATTTAGAGTGTTGCCGTCTCTGATCCCTATTTTTCTTCTTTCACACCTCTATCACGGTCCCGATGAAGTGCAACAGGATCCACTAGGGATCAATCCGAAGCACGAAACATGTCGACCTAATGTACTCAACATCACTTACACTCACTTACAAGAGAACAGCAGTGAAAATACTCACTCCTCTGCAGCATTTCTAAAGAGGCCTTCCTTGACTACCGTATATATTCTTGGCCCTTGAATAAAGCTCGGTTTCTGGGTACTGAGAGGGTAATTTTAATTCACTCACTTAGTTTTCCCACCCACACACCTGCACTCACAACTGCGGCGTCACTCTTAAAAAGATCTTCGACAAATAGCCCTCTTGCGGGGCCCATGGGGGAAGCAGCCCCACACCCACGAGGAGCAAACGCCTGATGATAAAGCATGATACCCTCATGGGTGTGTGAGGTCACTCTTTCCAAATGGAGGAATTCCCTCACCTTCATCAACATCCAACCTTTAGTGTGAGTGCTTTTCACTCGCGAACCTCTTTAAGCTACCAAATAGGTCTGCTTCTTCTCCTAATTTGGAACAGTTTCCCCCTAGTGATAAATATTTTTATACATGCATCATTTTGAAAAGAAGTTTATCCTGAATCCATCTAACCCTTTTGGCACAAGGATTCAACTATGGCAGAGATACATTGATTATATCCTCATCATTTGGAAAGTAGACATCAGAAATAAAAGATGTTTCCTTAGCTGAATCAATACCCTGGATCCTTATCTAGGGTTTACCAACACAATCTCTGCTCAACAACTTCCTTTTGTGTACCTCACAACAGTTTTGGAAGGGGACCCCTTGAAGATAAAAACTTTCCACAAACTGAAAGACCAAAATAGTTGTCTGTTCTGTCGGAGCCATCCCCTCCAGGTTATTTAGGATCAATCTCCCTTTTGGTCACTTTCTCAGGCTCCAATGTAATTTCAGTGATATCATCACTTTTGAAAAACAATCTTATGGTTTGGTAAAGAAATTTCAGAATATCTAATCAGAAACTGACCTGTGTAACTAACTTCAGCCCGCTTTCATCGGAAAAGTGTTCAAAAGTGTTCAACAAGATACAATAAAAAAAAAATAAAAAAAAAAGTGTTCAACAAGAGAGGGTAAATACTTAATGTTGGGGAGAACAATATTGAGAATTTGCTTATTGCCTTCAAATGCACTACTAACATCTGTGACCTGGTGGTACACAAAAGACCACTCACCCTAAGTACACATGCTGATGTTAGGACCGCATTGGGGCTGGCACCAGTCACTGGCCATTTTCTATCCATGTGATGCAATGTATGTCCACTCCCCTGGCCTGCTAAAATCTTGAACCTAAGTGTTAGACCTGGCATCTTTCGGTGTGTTTCCCCTGTCTTTATACTTTCTGACCTTGTCTCTTTGATGTTATGCTGGGCTTTGTTTTTGCTGGTTTAGAGTCTCTGCACACTTTTTCCCTGCTATTCAGTGCTGAAGCGCAAATGCACCTACTGTAAGTTGTGTTATGATTCGTTTTCCATGATTAACATTTTTGATTTACTGGTAAGTCCCTAGTAAAGTGTACTGTATGTGCCAGGGCTTGTAAATCAAATGCTACTAGTGGGCATGAAGCACTGATTGCAACACCCACACAAGTAGCCTTTCAAATGTGTCTCAGACATGCCACCGCAGTGTCTGTGGGTGAAGTTCTTAACTGTCACGTGGACCTGGAAAGTGCACCCACTTCCCAAGCCAAGCCTTTGCCTTTTATTATATATACCCTTAAGGTAGGCCCAAGGTAGCCCAGTGGACATGATACAGTGTATTTAAAAGCTAGGGCTTGCAGTAGTGCATTTTCACATGTCCTGATAGTGAAATACTTTGCACTTCATTGTTCACTTTTGAAAGGCTGTCTTTCCCATAGATGATCATTGGGGCTGCTGTGTAACATGTTACAAGTGTAATGTTTAATTGGGAAAAGATAGAGAGTTGGAGTTTAGGCTACCAGAGCTCAGAATTCAATAGCACACCTTTTGTGTTTGAAAATGCCAGTTTTAAAAAAAATGGCATTTTCTTGCTTAACCATCCTGTGTGCCTGCTTGTGGATTCATCATCAAGTTTTAGACTGACCGGGGCTGTTTGTGAATTCACTCAGGATATTCACAGAAAAGGAGTTGAGGTGTGCCCTGCATATGTTGATGGGCCATCCTGGCAAGAGTGGTGGGAGGAGTTGTCACTGACACCTGAATAGGCTATGGAAGCTATGCATAATGCTGTATACACCTCCTGTAGTGTGGTTGGACCAAGGAGGGCAGAACTGGTTTTGCTGAGACAGAAACATTCTGAATGAAGACTTCAAAGGGAACAAGGGAGTTAAGTATTAGGCCTAAAGCCCCAGAACTTTAGAAATCTTTTGGACTAAGTAACCTAACATGAAGAAGAGATGGAAGAGCTGCCAGAAGGAGTACTGCTACTTTGCTGTGTGTTGCTTTGTTCAGTTAGACTGCAGTTGCTGCTTCTGTCTTGGGCAGTAAAATGACTGGACTGAACTTTATACAACTTATTTCCTGAGTTTCTCCAAGGGCTTGAAGTAGAGCTTGCCCCCTGTTCAAGAAGTCTCAGAACCAGCGTAAACTTCAAGATTGTCTGCTACCAGCACCAGGAACTGTGTATTTTGTGCCACAACAGAAGAAAAACTACTATGACACCATAAATGATGCCGCTGCTGTCTCCTTGACCTGCAGGCTCTGCAGAGAGCAACACCCTGCTTCGAATTGCAACCCTGTTCTCAATGCTGCTGCAACCCGATACCGCCACTAAGGCCTTGTATTTCCAAGGTACTGTTTGCAAGTTTTCCCGCCCCCATAGCTGACCCACAACCTCGCGGTTGGTCTAAACTATTGGATTTGTTTTTTCACAACACCCTGATAGCCCCGATCGAGCTATCGACCTCAAGAAACTGTATTTTAAGTCTAATCTTGCAAAATTCAAATCTTTATTATTGAATGTTCGATTTTTATCGGTTTGGTCTTGTTTTACAACGATAAAGTTTGGATATTTTTCAAAAACTTGTGTCCTTTTGTAGTGTTTTCACTGTATTCTCGTTTGTCATGTGCAAATGCTTTACACATTGCCTCTGAGATAAGCCTGACTGATTGTGCCAAGCTATGAAGGAGGTGAGCAGGGGTTATTCTGGAAGTGTAATTCCCTTATCCTAACTAGAAGGAAGGGTCCCTACTTGGCCAGGGTACCAACTTGCCAACTAGAGACCCCCATTTCTAACACTGGGTTTAAGAGAAGTGTGGCACGAACTCAGACATACAAACTGTCAGACCAAGAGTTGTGTGTATTTGATTAGTTGCCCCTGTGCTCTCAGGTATATGAGGATGACCATGACAGCAGACAGGACAATAATCAATGAACACCAAGTAAGTCAAAACTCTCCACACATTGCTTTTAAGCTACCTTTGCACTTCTCTTTCTTAAGAGTTTTGATTTATTACTTCACCTCTTTGCTCTGTTTTTTGTCTCCTTTATTTCACAAGCAATGAACAGATTCAGGGTTTTGCTCTGCTGCGACATACTCGTGATCCATGAGGACTACCCCTCCTGAGTAAAGGTGAGAAAGTTAGAGATAAACTTGCAAGAGACTTGTATTTTGGGTGATATAACAATGTGTGTGCCTGTGCTGATTCACAGTTTCATGGTGGGCACCATGCTGTGTTTACTATGCATTGTTGGTGCCTATGTCTCCATATGATACAGGGGATTGTGCAGACATGCTTTAGATTTATGTTTATCACATACTTTGATATTTACCATCCCCCTTTGACAGCAGTTTTTAATACTTGATTGTGAGTACGGTAATGGTACTGCTTATCTTATGTTCTAATACAAGTTACGCTACACTTCTCAGACTCCATACTACTATATGGCGGGCCCTATTGTTTGGTTGATGTAAGTCCGAAACTTTTCACCTATTCATTGGTGGAGAGCGATACACTTTTGAGATCCCCTCCTTCTGTAGAGGATTAGGTTGTAATAGCTCCTGGTAAAATGCCAGCAGATCACTTATCAACTACTAAGGGCATGAAACATGTTGACAACTAATATAGGGCCACGCACAACAGCGGATCAATAGGTCACCGATATGTCTCTCACATCAGGGTGAGGGACCATTATATCCCATTGCCACTCTGCCACCCCAGTTCAGACATGGCCATATGCAAATCAGTCTGACCCTCTGCCTCATGGTAACAGACCAGCCCAAACTGCCAAGCCATGTTTTCCCTGGACCCCTCATGGGAACGGTCCAGCCCGAACTGCCAAACCATGTCTTCCCCGACGTGGGTCTCTTGCTCACTTTGCCACATGACGGCTGATTAGCCAGAAACCGGTCCCAGGATGTTTGTTTCCGGTAAGACATGGCTTGATCGTGCCCTACTCCCAAATGGAAAAATACCGATCACAAATGGAAAGATTCTGAGAATCTGCCCGTTTGCGACCGTTTTTTTGCTTGATGCAACTTCTTTAAAATTATCGTAAACACCAAAGAGTGTTTTCAAGGATAACATTGATTTACATCTACCAAACGAATCTATAGTTCCCGTCAGAAGGATATTGCTATTTGCATATCATTTTGTCTTACCACTACTATGGGTCTAACACGGTTGCTCTGAAAGCTATGATTGGTTTTCAACCCCAATCCTAATACAAACAATTACTATTCTTTTGAATAGTTGTGACAGCCTCATTGCTTACATTTTAAAACAATTGCAACACGTACAATAATTTGCAAACTAACTTTTCAATGGTTAACATTGCTATTATGATGGGCTAATATACATCTTTTTTAAATTTACAGTCTATTGAAAAGTATTGTGGTGTCTGCAACCAAAAAGCTTCACCAACTTATCAAAAACTTTATGGTAAGGATCTTTTCTGAGTTGCATCCACTATATTGGAAAGTTGACTTTGCACCGTCAGTGATGTGAAATTCCTATAGCCCGACACACAGGACATATTGTTTGGGGTCAAGGGCAACAAGTTTTCATGTGTATTGTGTCTTAGGCACAAGTAGGCCCAACTCCCAGCAGCACAAATCCTATGACTTGCAGTTAGCAGTACCGCATAATTGGTCAGAGAAGGGCACCGTCTGCAGTTACCGTAATATGTTTGCACATATGTTAAAGCTGTTCAAACCTATATTTATGGTTCATTAATTGAATGCCTTTATTACTCGGGCGCGCACTCTAAGTAAATGTTGTAACCTCTGAGTGCACAACTTTCAGTGGCTCCAGTATACAAAAGCGTGCAGCTCTGAAACACACCTGACCCACGTATGCTTATCAGAAACTCTTGCACCTCTCAATGTTTAGCATCAAATATTTATTGGGGCCAGTGCCATTAAGATTTCACATTTATTTTCTCCTTGGAACAAGTAGTCCCAGCAACACAAATCCATTCATTCCTATGGGCCTAGAGGCACTTAGGAATGAATGGGAAGACATTCTCCATTTGAGATTTGCTATTAGCGAATTGCAAATTAAGAATGCAATTTCAAGGGTGCAGGGGTGTCCAAAGGACACCCTGTTCCACCCATGAAATCTGCATATGGGTACATCTTGCACACACACATGCCCTAAGGGCATGTGTGTGTGTGTAAAATGGAACTTTGAAAAATGCAATTTAGTGCATTTTTCAATGTTTTTGCAAATTACCATGAAGTTCAACTTGATAGTAATTTGCTACTCCTATTAGCGAAATCGCTATTTTTTTTAGTTTGATGCATTGCATTTAAGTAATCTCAATTTTTGATTCCTTAATGTGCAATCGCAATTTAAAGAATCACAATTTACAGATTTCTTAATTGTGATTTTTGCATTTGGGATGATGCATCCCAAATGCAAAAATACCGGTCACAAAGGGACAGATTCTGAGAATCTGCCCGTTTGTAACCATTTGTTTGCTTGAGGCAACTTCTTTAAAATACTCGTAAATACCAAAGAGGGTTTTCAAGGAAAACATTTATAAATATCTACCAAACAAACTTATAGTGCCCGTCGGAACGATACTGCTATTTGCATATCATTTTGTCTCACCACTACTATGGTTCTAACACGGTTGCTCTGAAACCTATGATTGTTTTCAACCCCAATCCTAATACGACAAATTACCATTCTTTTGAACAGTTTTGACAGCCCCATTACTTTTATTTTAAAACACTTGAAAAATGTACAATAATTTGCAAACTACCTTTTCAATGGTTAGCATTGCTATTATGATGCCCTAATATACATCTTTTTTACATTTACAGTCTATTGAAAAGTATTGTGGTGTCTAGAACCAAAAAGCTTCAGCAACGTATACAGAAAACTTTATGGTAAGAATCTTTTCTAAGTTGCGTCCACTATATTGGAAAGCTGACTATGCACCGTCAGGGATGTGTAATTCCTATAGCCCGACTCACAGCACATATTGTTTGAGGTCAAGGGTAACAAGTTTTTGTGTGTATTGTGTCCTTGGCACAAGTAGGCCCAACTCCCAGCTGCACAAACCCTATGGCTGCCAGTTAGCAGTACCACATAATGGGTCAGAGAAGGGCACTGTCTGCAGTTAACGTAATATGTTTGCCCATATGTTAATGCTGTTCAAACCTGTATTTATGGTTCATTAATTGAATGAATGTATTACTCGGGTGCGCACTCTAAGTAAATGTTGAAACCTCTGAGTGCACAACTGTCAGTGACTCCAGTATACAAAAGCGTGCAGCTCTGAAAACACGCCTGACCCACGTATGCTTATCAGAAACTCTTACACCTCTCAATGTTCACCATCATATATTTATTGGGGCCAGTGCCATCAAGATTTCACATTTCTTTTGTCCTTGGAACAAGTAGTACCAAGCCCTGCAACACAAATCCTTCAGCTGCCAATTTACAGTAAAACGTTATGAAGCAGGAATGGGAAGTGTCTGCTGCCGTGGTAATATTTGTGTCCATATGTTAATGACCTTCAAACTTGTACAACATTGATGCAGTCATTATTATTAGTTAGAGTGACTGTTTCAAATAAATGTTGTAAGCTCAAACTGCACTACTGACAGTTTTTGTAGTAAAAAAAGTGTACACACATTTCCAAATTTTAGCACTATGAGGCTATGTATACTGCTCCCAGAATGCTCTGCAATTTGGTGCAAATAATTGCAGAAGCTTAAAAGCTAGTTTGATAATACTTTGCTTTCAAAATAAAATGTTCATAAAAAAGAAAAAGCAGGAAAAAAAACATTTTGCTAAACTACTATAAAATGTCAGTTACCATTTTTTTGCACCATCATTTAATAACGTGTTAATCCATGCTAATATTTCCCCAAAATATTCATTATGGAAAATCTCTAACTACTTTCAATAAGATTATGGGAAACAAAATTCAACAAGCATTGGCAAACACAGTAGGTCTGACATTGATAGTCACCTTTTTACTTTTGTCATTGTGTGACTCATTTTGGCATCGTGTTTGTAAAACGTTATTGGCATGTAAGCTGCTGCGCTCTCACTATTATAACAAACTTTGGCAAAAGCAAAAAATATTTTTTGTTTTAAAAAGCACAAACTTCCACAGTAGTTACTGGCACTGAACAAAACGACTTTGTGTGCCGATATGCTCCTTGTGAAACAGCACAATGCTGTGACTCACAGTGAAGCCATCTGATACAAAGACAGAGAGAGAGAGACAGGAGAGAGAGCAGAGTGGATGAGAGTGGAGGGAAGAGAGAGAGAGAGAGAGAGAGAGAGATGTAGTAAACACAAAAGGTCACGGTTAATGCCAGACCAAATTAGGGGCCCAATTATTCAAGAAAGTCTCAAAAGTGCACCCATGGTATATGTCCTAGCATTAAGTGCAGCTATACAGCTTTTGTGAATTCCCAAAAATGTACACAAGTAGGACAAGAATTAGTACTCCTAGAAAATAATTTGTGAACTACATTTTACCATGAGCAAATTTGCATGTGTTGATTTGCGCTTGCGAAAATCTGAATGTTTACAAATTCACTTTTCCTCCAACACCTTTTTTCCCAACCCAGGAAGAAGGTTGATGTCTGCCATTGTCGGGAAGAAATTTCCAACATTCTTCACTATGACAAAAGATTAGAGAAGAGTTGTTAAAAACGCATAAAACATGGACGTTGTGGGTTTGCACAGACTCAAAAGGCCATTCTGACACTGGAACTATGTTTACCATGTAAATACATATAAAGTTTTTATTTCAAAAAGCTATTCACCTTTAAACAATGCAATATTAATTACAACGTACTTTTCACAGGCCCAATGTTTCGAATGCAGCAGATGACCACCTTCAATTCATAAAAGCAAATGTAAATCATACTTGCCTTTTACTGCCTGTATATGTAAAAAATGTGTTAATTTATTTCCTTTCCTCCATACCTTCAAAAAAGATTTCATGGATTTACATGCATAGTCTTTCAGGTCTGTATATCTCTAATGTAAAACAATCGTACTTGTTTTCTCTTTTGTCACTGACATATGTAAACTCATCAGTCACTCCTATGGTAAGCCTATACAATCCTGAATGCTGAGTTTTGCGTGAGAGGATGCCCATACATAACCAAGCTAACTTTTCTTTAGCTACATAGAAACGTGTAGTGTAACCTGTCAAACACTTTGAAATAGTACCCTCCCACGAGTCCTAGAGGTGGATGTAGAATTCCACCATTCTTCTTTAAATAGAATTGGATGTCACTAAGTAAAAAGTATTTCTGTTTTATGGAAGCCCTAATGCGTCCCTTAAAGATTCAAGCGAAGTCCAAACACATACTAACTGAAACACACCAACCATTAGTAACCTGTAAAATTTGCCAAACAATTCTTTCAAGGTGTGATCAATCCAAAAAATACTGCTTTGGCACATGAAATATAGTACAAAACACATAAACCACTTGGACCCCAACAACTTTGCTTGAACTGCAAAACAGAGATTGCAAGACAACCACTTGCTGCTGCACCAAGCACAGCAACAGCTGCAACACCATCTTTAGCAAACAATCCATAATCGCATATTGATCTTGTGTTTCGAAAACTTAAATTTCTATGCATTTATTGTGATGAACTTTTGTGTTATGCAAATAGTAATCAACCTCATCAAAAACAATAAACAGGAGTAGCGCTGTCCTCAACATTAGTTATTAGACATTTATCAAGCTTTTTTGTTGTAAAAACTACCCCGTCCTAAGGCAGTTGAAAATGTGCACAATTGCTGCCTTTCTTGGCTGGGGTTATCAATTATTCTTGAATTTCATATTCTGATTCAAACTCATGGCCCTTTATTGAGCCTTTTTGTTGCACCTACTACCCAGGTCGAAGGCACTGGTAAATTTGGACACTTACTGCCTTTCTTGTCTGGTGTTATCAATTATTCTTGAATTTGAGATTCTGATTCAAACTCGTGGCCCTTTATCGAGCCTTTTTGTTGTACCTACTACCCCGGCCGAAAGCAGTGGAAAATTTGCACACTTTCTGTCTTTCTTGACTGGGGTTAGCAATTGTCCTTCTTGTAATACAAATTCAAAGTGCAGGTCCTTTATTGAGCCTTCTTCATAACTATTACGCGTGAATGGCAGTGGGTAATTTGCGCACTTCCTGCCATTCATGTATAAACAAAAGCTTAAAAGTCTAACAATATTAAAAAAGAGCCAGTATAGTCTATGGTTATCACATCTTCTGTTTGTTATTGCAATTCAAAGTACAGGCCCTTTATTGAGCCTTCTTGCTTCTTGCTGTGAATGGCAGTGGGTAATTTGGACACTTTCAGCATTTCATATTTTTTACATTATTCATCTACCACTCAAGCAACACATCATCTACACGTACACACACCTACTTGCTGCCTTTCTTGGCTATTGTTATCAACTATTCTTCTATTTCATATCTGTATTCAAAGTGCAGGCCCTTTACTGAGCCTTTTTCATGTAGATACTGCACTGCCAGAAGGAAGTGAGAAATTTGCGCACTTACTGCATTTCTTCACAGGGCTTATGAACTATTGTTCAATTTCATATTCCTATTCAAACTGAAGTCCCTTTATCAAGCCCTTTTTATTCTATCAACTACCACGGCCGAAGGCAGTGGGAAATTTGAACACTTGCTGCCTTTCTTTGCTGGGGTTATCAATATATCCTTCTTGTAATACAAATTCAAAGTGCAGGCCCTTTATTGAGCCTTCTTGGTAACTATTACTCATGAATGGCAGTGGGTAATTTGCGCACTTCCTGCCATTCATGTATGAAAGAAAGCTTAACAAACGTCTACCAATATTAAAAAAGAGCCAGTATAGTCTATGGTTATCAAATCTTCTGTTTGTTATTGCAATTCAAAGTACAGGCCCTTTATTGAGCCTTCTTGCTAACTACTACCCGTGAATGGCAGTGGGTAATTTGGACACTTTCAGCCTTTCATATTTTTTACATTATTCATCTACCACTCGATCAACACATCATCTACACGTACACACACCTACTTGCTACCTTTCTTGGCTGAGGTTATCAACTATTCTTCTATTTCATATCTGTATTCAAAGTGCAGGACCTTTACTGAGCCTTTTTCATGTAGATACTGCACTGCAAGTAGGAAGTGGGAAATTTGCGCACTTACGGCATTTCTTCACAGGGCTTATGATATTGTTCAATTTCATTTTGCTATTCAAAGTGCAGGCCCCTTATTGAGCCCTTTTTCTTCATGCACACTTCCTGCCTTTCCTTGGCTGCGGTTATCAATTATCCTTCTTCTAATACAAATTCAAAGTGCAGGCCCTTTATTCAGCCTTCTTGGTAACTATTACTCGAGAATGGCAGTGGGTAATTTGCACACTTGCGTCCTTTCTTGCGTCCTTTCTACCGCACAGTGTGTGTACTCTGTGCACTTGCTTAACTCCTTAGATGAGATACCTGTTTCTCAGGCTCCCACTGCGGAATCCGACTCACAGTCTGTAATGGACTGGAAAACCAAACACCCATTTCCTTTCAAAGCAGTGGGTTGTTTCAACATCTGCTACCTTTCTTCTTTTTCACCTTATTCTGCATCCACTACCTGAAACACACATACCTCCTAACTTTCTGGCAGCCTTTGCCAAGTAATATTCTAATTCAAAGTAGAGTCCCTGAAATGGGCCTGGTGTTGTAATTTTTCAGCCCTACCGCCCACAATGGTAACTTAATGCACTTACATTGCTTCCTTTGATGTGGTACCCATTTCTTGCTCCCACTGCAAAATTTGATGCCCTATCCGTATAATGAGTTGGAAATCCAAAGATCCACTTCCCTGACAATGCAGTGGATAGTTTGCTCGTCTGCAGCCTTTCTAATTTTTCACCTTTTTTATTCCACTCAATCAACACATCATCTACACGTAACACACACCAACTTGCTACCTTTTTTGGCTCCAGGAATCAATTATTTTTCAATTTCATATTCTGATTCAAACTCGTGGCCCTTTATTGAACCTTTTTGTTGTAGCTACTACCCCAGTCGAAGGCACTGGCAAATTTGGACACTTACTGTATTTCTTGACTGGGATTATCAATTATTGTTCAATTTCATATTCTGATTCAAAGTCAAGGCCCTTTATCAAGCCTTTTTCATATAGATGCTGCACTGGCAGAAGACAGTGGGAAATGTGTACAATTGCTGCATTTCTTCGCAGGGGTTATGAACTATTGTTCAACTTCATATTCTGATACAAACTTGTGGCCCTTTTTTTGAGGCTTTTTGTTGTACCTACGACTCTGGCTGAAGGCAGAGAAAATTTGCACACTAACTGCCTTTCTTTTCTAGGATTTACAAATTATTGTTCAATTTCATTTTCTGATTCAAAGTCAAGTACCTTAATCGAACCTTTTTATTGTACCTAATACCCTGGCTGAACGAAGTATGATATTTTCACCCTTGCTGCTTTTCTTTACTGGGATTGTCAATTATTTTAAAAGTACCTGCAAGCTTAGCAACAATATTTTCTTTTGGAAATAAATTTCAAACTAATCGTCTCTGTAAAACTTCTTTGACATGTTCGGTCATTTCTCCAATTTTTATATCTTGTAGAATAGTTCCATATTCAGCATCATTTCCCAATCAATCAATCAAACAGATTTGTATAGCGCACCACTCACCCGCTAGGGTCTCTAGGCGCTTGGAGGAGGGGGAGTTGCTACTGCTTGAACAGCCAGGCCTTGAGTTGTTTCCTGAAGGAGAGATGGTCCTGGGTCAGCCGTAGGTGGGTGGGGAGGGAGTTCCATGTCTTGGCCGCCAGGTAGGAGAAGGATAATAACATTCATCAATGTTTGTGTCGAGTAGCACCTTCAATATACATTGCAGACATGAGGGTTCACAACTTGAATTCAGCTTTCCTTCTACATTAAGGACAGCATTGTATTCAGCCTTGCTTTCCTTAAGGCACAGAAGATTGTACTGTATCCTCACATTCTCTTAACTGTGACAAAATATCATTCATCGATCTTTCTGTCAACAACTACCTTCGATCTACACTGTGGACAGCCGAGTTCACAAATTGAATTCAACTTTCCTTCTACATTAAGGACAGCATTGCATTTAGCCTTGCTTTCCTTAAGGCACACACAATTATACTGTATCCTGAGATTCTATTATCTGTGACTAAATGGGTTCACAACTTGCATTGACCGATCTTTCTGTCAACAACTGCCTTCAATCTACACTACGGACAGCTCAGTTCACAACTTCAATTCAGCTTTCCTTCTACATTAAGAACAGTATTGTTTTCAGCCTTGCTTTCCTTATTACAGAGACAATTATACTATGTCCTCAGATACTGTTAACTGTGACAAAATAGTATTTATCAATTTTTGTGTCAACAACTGCTTTCAATACACACTGCGGACACCTGCATTCACAACTTCAATTCAGCTTTCTTTCTACATTGAGGACAGCATGTATTCTTCCTTGCTTTCCTTAAGGCAGAGACAAATATACTATGTCTTCAGATTCGGTTATCTATGACTAAATAGCATTCATCGATCTTTGTGTCAACAACTGCCTTCAATCGGACAGCTGTATTCACAACTTCAATTCAGCGTTCCTTCTACATTAAGGACAGCATTGCATTTAGCCTTGCTTTTCTTAAGGCACACACAATTATACTGTATCCTGAGATTCTATTATCTGTGACTAAATGGCATTCATCGGCCTTTGTGTCAACAACTGCCTTCAATCTACACTGCGGACAGAAGGGTTCATAACTTCAACTCAGCTTTAGAACTAAAATTATCTTCAATATCTGTCCTTACAACAACCTTCAATATATTCTGCGGTCAGTAAAAATTAAAACTTCATAGCGAGAGCTCCACTACTACAGAAAACATTGAATTCAGCCTCGCTTTATTTAAGGTAGAGACTAATGGATTTTATGTCTTCCGATTTTGTAAAAGAATGTCACAAATAATATTCATCTGCAACTGCTCACAAGAGCTTTCAATCTACACTATGGACAGCTCAGTTCACAACTTCAATTCAGCTTTCCTTCTACATTAAGGACACCATTGTATTGAGCTTTACTCTCCTTAAGACAGACACAATTATACTGCGTCCTCAGATAATGTTAACTTTCACAACTTGCATTGACCGATCTTTCTTTCAACAATTACCTTCAATCCCCACTCTGGACAGCTGGGTTCATAACTTCAAATCAGCTTTCCTTCTAGATTAAGAACAGCATTATATTCAGCCTTGCTTTCCTTAACGCAAAGACAATTATACTGTGTCCTCAGACTCTGTTAACTAAGATAAAATATCATTCATCGATCTTTGTGTCAACAACTGCGTTCAATCCACACTGGGGACAGCTGTATTCACAACTTCAATTCAGGTTTCCTTCTACATTAAGTACAGCATTGCAATCAGCCTTGCTTTCCTTAAGACAGAGACAATTATAGTGTGTCCTCCAATTCTCTTAACCGTGACAAAATAGCATTCATCGATCTTTGTGTCAACAACTGCCTTCAATCTACACTGCGGACAGCTGGATTTACAACTTGCATTGACTGATCTTTCTGTCAACAACTACCTTCAATCTACACTCCGGACAGCTGGGTTCACAACTTCAATTCAGCTTTCCTTCTACATTAAGGGCAGCATTACATTCAACATTATTTTCCTTAACGCAGATACAATTCTACTCTGTCCTAAGATTCTGTTAACTGTACAAAATACCATTCATCAATGTTTTTATCGATTAGTATCTTCGATCTACATTACAAACAGCAGGGTTCACAACTTCAATTCAGTTTTCCATGTAAATTTCTCTTCACTATGTGTGCTGAGAAGTGCCTTCAATCAATTCTGCGCGCAGTAGAGTTCACAACTAGATACCAAGAGCGCCAGCAGTACAGAAAACATTCAATACAATCTTGATTTACTTAAAACATAGACAATTGCACAATATCCTCACATTTTCTTAAACTTTGAACACTAGGAAATTCAGCATTCATGTATTTAACGCAGACAAAATTCTACTATATGTGTTTCACATTTTGTTTAAATAAGTGACAAAAACCATTCGTCTATGTCTCCTAACAACTACCTTCAATCTACACTCCACAGAGAACATACAAGCTCACCGCCAAAGATACTACTTACCAGCGACGGCTCGTGGAGGGAGTTACGGTGGGGCAGGAGGGTGGGGAGGGGGAGGGGCAGGGTGGAGGTTGCTAAAAACCGGCATATGGATAATTGCAGGTAAGTAAACAATTTAATTAATAAAACGAATTTCGTAGCTCGCACTGCATTGCATTTTGCGATGCAAGGTGCACTACAAAATTCGTTTTATTAATTAAATTGTTTACTTACCTGCAATTATCCATATGCCGGTTTTTAGCAACCTCCACCCTGCCCCTCCCCCTCCCCACCCTCCTGCCCCACCGTAACTCCCTCCACGAGCCGTCGCTGCTACTTACTCAGCGCACCATAAATAATCATAGACAAGAGTGAACACTTTTATGTCACAGTGAGACATACTGTCCCTTTTAAATGTAATTGATGCACAATTCAATCAACAAAAGACATTACTTCAATTACTGTACCTCCCCCCCAACCAAACATCATCACAGGATACGTTCAAGCTCAGCGCCAAAGGTATTACTAACTCAGTGCACCACAAGTCATCACCATGTAACTGTATTGAATGAGATGACTTACTTAAAATATACATCATACTTTTTGAAGATATACTTCAACTTACTACTGTGAATGGACAACCAATATATATTAGAAAACTTGATTTTAAAGATTTTGCTACCAATGCGTCCTGCTTGGACCACACATCATCACAACCTCCACAGAACTTAGTTACTTTAGATGCACATTTGCTGCCTTTCTTGACTGTGGTTATCAATTATTCTTCTTGTAATACAAATTCACAGTACAGGCCCTTTATTCAGCCTTCTTGATAACTACTTCACGTGAATAGCAGTGGGTAATTTCCACACTTGCATCCTCTCTTCCAACGCACAGTCTATGTGATGAGCTGGGAATCCAATGATCTACTTCTCTGATAAGACAATGGTTACTTTGCACATCTACACCCTTTCTTTCTTTTTACCGTATTCATATTCCATTCAATAAACACATCATCCACACATACACACACTTACTTGCTGCCTTTCTAGGCTGAAGGTATCAATTACTCTTCAATTTCATATTCTGATTCAAAGTCAGGACCCTTTAACAAGCCTTTTTCATGTACATACTACCTCGGCAGAAGACAGTTGAAAAGTTTGCACTTGCTGCCTTTCTTCCCAGGGGTTATCAATTGTTCTTTAATTTCATATTCTGATTCAAAGTCAAGGCCCTTTACCAAGCCTTTTTGTTGTACCTACTACCTCGCCTAAAGGCAGTAGGTAATTTCCACACTTGCAGCCTTTCTTACTTTTTACATTATTCATCTTTCAACCAATAAACACATCATCTTTAGATACACACATCTACTTGCTGCCTTTCTTGGCTGTGGTTATTAACTAATGTTCTATATCATATCCGTATACAAAGTGCAAGCCCTTTATCGAGCCTTTTTGTTGTAACAACTACCCGGCCAACAGCACAGAGAAAGTTACAGACTTGCTGCCTTTCTTAGCTGGGGTTATCAATTCTTCTTTAATTTCATATTCTGATTCAAAATCAAGGCCCTTTATCAAGCCTTTTTGTTGTAGCTACACCCCGACCGAAAGTAGTACAAAATTTGCACAATGGCTGCCTTTCTTTGCTGCGGTTATCAATTCTTCTTGTAATACAAATTCAAAGTGCAGACCCTTTATTGAGCCTTCTTGGTAACTACTACAGATAAATGACAGTGCATAATTTGCACACTTACGTCCTTTATTGCGCCCTTTCTAAAGCACAGTAATTTAAACAGTTGCTTCCCTCCTTAGATGTACTGACAGTTTCTCATGGTCCACTACGGAATCTGACTCACAGTCTATAATGGCCTGAAAAACAAAACACCCACTTCTTTTACAAGGCAGTGCATAGTTTCAACGTCTGCTGCCTTTCTTAATTTTCACCTCGGAGGAAATTTCAAAACTCAGTAACTCTTCCATGCCAATCGTACAAGAAGAGGAATCATGGCTAAAACCATTTTTTTATCTAATGATTCCAAATCTTTAAAAATCATTGAAATAACGACAAAAGACAAGGATCTCCAAGGGAAAGCCTCACCCACAGGAATTGGTAACAACGCTCAACAGAGCAACTCTGGGATGCTAATTTCTACTCCACGTAGCCCTTTGGCAAACAAAGATCAACAACGGCTAGTACTGGATGGCAGCAGAAGTATTCCAACCAAATTGAAGTATTCTAACCTTTCAGCACCCATATCAATTTCTTTCGTGAGTACAACGGACCTCGATTCAGAGGATTTGAGAAAGTTCTAAAAACAACAGCCACCCACCCAATGGAGCCAGTTCCTGCTAGGCACCCTAGATCAAGCAATAAGGGTGTTGAACTATCAATCAGACAAAATGGAGGTCCAAATAGACCTCATAAACTTAATCGCAGGCCACATCTCTGGTATAAACACTAAATTGGACTTACTTTCATCCATTTTACCCAACAGGGAGAAACTGTCGCTTCATACTCATAATGTCAAATAACAGTCTAATTGCGGCTGTGGGAGCATAATTGAGAAGTTAGAATGTCTTCTGGATATTTAAAAGGACATTTTAGGGGAGGTAAAATTATCTCATTTTAGTAAACAGAATAAGGAAACACAACATAATCTGGACGTGCCGGCAATTTTAAAAAGCAATAATGTAATAACAATTCCCCCAAAAAATGTAATAGACGACAGAGAACAAGTGTTAGTGGAAGACCAACCAGAAATAACAGTCAACGTAATGGAAGCAACTCAGTCCACCAATAAATCCTTAACTGATGTAAAACCAACAAAGAGGCAGAAAAAAGGGCAAGGAAGGCTAGGCTCAAGAACAAAAAGCAACAAAGTACAGATCAAGGAAACATGTATCCAATATTTACAACGAAGACTCCACATGAAAGCAAAAGTAAACCACCAAATACGTCACCAGGGGGAGGGGCAGGATTTAATGCACCTCCGTGCATGCCCACTCCAGCTACAATACCAAAGGAAGGAAGCTCGATTTCTGGAGAAACAAACACCTCCCCCACTCAAAAAATCAAAACAACCCAACACCCATCTGCAGATCATGATCCGCAATGGGTAAAAGTACCGGATTTAAAAAAACATTCAAGAGATGCGATATGATACAGTAGAGTAGTAGTAGTAGCGCGGAGATACTCCCGCGGAGATACTCCCGCGGAGATACTCCCTTGGGAGTTTATTCAAGCGCTCTACAAACCCGCAAATTAAATTAAATTAAATTAGAGCGTTCCACAGCGGATCAAACAACCAGCACCTCTATTTTCAAACGCCCCTCAAAAATGTTCAGTCTTTGTTGTGCTGACAACCTCCAGGACCTGCTGCGGTTTGGTCCCACTGGAAATCCAGATGAAGACTTTAGAGAAAGAATGGAGACAGCACCAAGCGTGAAGTAAAACAGGACCACGTTGTATCAAAAAATATATTTTCTTTTATTTTTTCATTTTTAGGACAGCCAACGCGTTTCGATCCCCAACCATGGGAGCTTCGTCAGGGCAAAGATGATGGTGGATCTTGATGCGACGCAATAGCGTAGACAAGAAAGCTGGCCGATAAAGTAGTAACAATGCCAATATCAAGTTTCTGATATTAGGATAAAGATGTAGACACACGTCACGGTCCGAATCCGCCATGGGCCATTGATGAAAAAACGAAGCTTGGAGTACTTGTGGATGCAGCTTACCAAGGCCTGCACACATGCTCATCGTTCTTCATAAAGTCGACAATACTGTTATGCAATTGAAATATTACCTCCTTGATTACTGATGCTATCCACTTAAAGGCCCGTGACGTGTGTCTACATCTTTATCCTAATATCGGAAACTTGATATTAGCATCGTTACTACTTTATCGGCCAGCTTTCTTGTCTACGCTATTGCGTCGCATCAAGATCTACCATCATCTTTGCCCTGACGAAGCTCCCATGGTTGGGTAACAAAACGCGTTAGCTGTCCTAAAAATGAAAAAATAAAAGAAAATATATTTTTTGATACAACGTGGTCCTGTTTTACTTCACGCTTGGTGCTGCCTCCATTCTTTCTCTGATAAAGTAGAGCCCATGAAAGGCATAGGTCAAGCAGGTCCATATCAAACGACATAGATACTCGCCATGGTGGATAATAGGTGCCAAGAGTGTACAACGGGAGAGGAACGCATACAGAGAACAAAAAGCAGTAATGTGCAGTCCACATCCAGAGTACGGGAAGACAAAAAAACCACAATACACTGGGAAAAAACAACATCAGAAAATGTAAACGAGCTAAATCCCTTGAGAGTCACAATAGCTGGTAAGGACCGCAGATGTACGTTACTCCACTGGGACGCAGCCTCCGAACCAACAAGAATAATTAAACTATGATCCTTGGAAATAACAGACGTAAAAAACAAGGAGATTAACGAAGATCGAGAGCAACAAGAACCTCCTGCAAGGTGTAACTCTTTCACATCTCACAATTTTTAAAGCCTTTAAAGAAGACTCTACACTATTGCCCCAAGATCATCTCCACCATGCAGAGGCATTTGAATCAAAAATGACATTTGCGCCCGAATATCCCACAAAAGAAAGGCAGGACACCCTCAACCGAGGGAACCTGTTAAAATTGTTCAAGGAGATCCATGATCTTAAAGGGATAACATCTCAGGATTTGATAACCGTTGAATTCCAACAAAACAGGCAAAATCCAGACACTGAGGAATCCTTGACAACCTTGGCTACAAAGGACCTGGTGGAAAAGATATACTCCGCAAGATCACAATTTGGAGCCTGGGAATCACTTTATTGCTACATAAACGTCCAAGGTATCCCTATCCCCTACTTGACAGAATAAGAAATTCAAAAAAGGGAAATAAAGAGGGGAAATGCCAGAGCACTTGCGTGCGAGGTGCCCGCTCCTCGACGCCAGCATCTACAATCAATGGGACCAGGGTCAACACATTAGCAAGTATGCAACAGACTGGACATCGAACGCTGGACAGGATGGATTGGTCATGGATACCAAGGGCACTGAGCAAAAAACACACTTAACGAAGACTCTAAATTTCCCAGGGCAGCGGAGAAATGGAATCAAACCCAGAAGGAAAAAGGCTGCACAGCTTCTCGTTTTGTTCCTGGAATGTTCATGGCTTTCAAGAAAAAGGCGCAGGATCATGAAATGTTAGCCTTCTTTCAGCAACAAGATATAATTCTGATCCAGGAAACTTGGAAATTGAAGCCCACTTAACTCGCAGGATTTACAGAACATCACATCTTTGCTGAAAGATTCTCCCTTTTGGGCATCCGCGAGGCCGATTATCAACATACGTAGCCCAAAAATATGACTGGGTAACAGAAGAACCGGACGTGGCGGTTAACTGGGCCCAAGTGATCAGAATTAGTGACCGGTCCCCACTAGAGACTCAAAAATGGCAACTTCTAGTGATTAATGTTTACATTCACCCTGAGAGGAAGACCCAGAAAGAAAAATATGCAAACTTAATGTCCTTAATAAAAGTGATGGAAAGATCCTATGTGCAATGCCCAATGTTCATCTCAGGTGACTTCAACTGCAATCTCATAGTTAAAGACCACATTGAAGGGAAGATGAAAGAGACCTGTGGTGGTCAAAAAATAACAACTATATTAGGAGACTTGGGATTGTCAATATTGAACGGTAAAACAAAGGGCGACACACCAGCAGCTATTACATACTTGAGTGGCAAGGCCCACTCAATATTAGATTATACAATCACAAGCCAGGACTTACTCCCCAGTATCAAACTATTTCAAATTAATCAACGCATTGAAAGCGACCACTTCCCCCAAATAACAAGAATGAACATCTTGCTAAGCTTGGCACAAAGAATGAACTCTCTTATACAACATGCTGAAAAGTTCAATCTAAAAAAACTAAAATGGCGTGGTGGGGGGGGGGGGGGTTGAATAGTATCCTGGACACAGCAAAGGATTACATAACTAATTTAGGGCCTCAGCCAGAGAAAGATCGCGTGACCAACTGGGAGCAGCTGACCTGGGACCTTATCCATAAATTTCCAGCAGTGTTGGGGAACCGAAGAATTTTGAACACCAGGAAGGAGCCATGGTTTAACACGGACCTAAGAGCCCAAAAGAGAGGTCAGATTACAGCGCAGGCAAAAAGAACGGGGCAAATTTCAGACAAAAGCAAACTAATGTAAGTAAGGAGGGTTTATAAGAAGATGTTGTGGGGTGCCAAGACCACACAAAAAGAAACCATCTGGAACAAATTAGTGTGTGGGAAAATTTAAAACAGTAGGGACTCCTGGGGTATCATAAACGACCTGAATAAAGGAGCAAGCCACCAACAAGAGGCAGGGATCGGAGAAGAAACCTGGGTTCAACATGTGCAAAATCTGTTCTGTAACACAGAGCCAGGTACCAAGGAAGGTCCATGGGCCAGAAGTGGGGAAAAGAAATGGTAACATGGGTATGGATAACAAAGAAAACGAAGACCGGGACAAAGAAGACAGTGGCAAAGAAATGAACCGTCTAATTTCCAGAAAACAATTGAGGGGCATAATATTAAAATTAAGGTCTGAAGGAGCAGCAGGTCCAAACGGGCTGCCCAATGCGCTGTTTAAGAACGACCCAGACTTCTGGTCTGAGACCTTAACGCCTCTTTTTAACCATATATACGAACACGCAGACGTCCCCGTCTCTTGAAAAGGGAACATAATTCACCCAATATTTAAACAGGGAGACCCCCGTAACCCTGCTAACTACAGGTTGATATCCTTAATTGATGTGGAGGCTAAACTTTATGCATCTTGCATCCTACTACAGCTACAAGACTGGATAGGTGACACAAATATAATTCCTAAGTTCCAAACAGGATTCAGCCAAGGGATAGGAACCATAACAAATCTAGCTATTCTAGTGCTCTTAACGGAAAACGGAGTAAAAAGGGATCTCGGTTGTCCGCATGTTTTGTGGACATAAAATCCGTGTTTGACCGAGTGAGCAGAGAGCGCCTGTGGTCAAAAATAGACATCTGGGAACTGCTGAGTCAACTATTAAAGGCAATAATCACCCTGCACAACAACACATGGGCAAGAGTGAAACTAGGAAATGGAGGTAGCACAACCCGAGTATTATAATGCAACAAGGCCTAAAACAAGCCCCTAGCTTATTTAATCTTTTCCTCTCAGATATTAGTAAAGTTATGGATGCCGCTGAATGTCATCCACCGTTTTTGGCCAACAAACCAATTAATATACTATAGTACGCGGATGACATAGTAGTGCTAAGTCAAACAACAATAGGCCTACAAAGAGCTATAAACAAATTAACAGCTTACTTGGAACAGGAAAAACTGGAATTAAACAAACTAAAAACGAAAGTCGTTCACCTAGTGGAACAAAAAAAAATCAAGTACAAATGGACGACTAATGGGGCAACGGTGGAAGAGCAACCGCCCTACAAATACCTCGGTATTACAATAAGGCAAGGATTAACACATAAGGAGCATAAATTGGCAATAAAAGCCAAAGTGCAATCGCTTATTTTCGCATATCGACTATTAAAAGCAAAATTGGATTGCCCAAATTACAATCATCTCCTAAAGGTTAAGGCTGCTCAAATTCTGCCCACCCTGTCCTACGGCCTTGTCACCTGGTGCTGCAAGGAGGCTGACCTACTAAATGACCTGCAGACAAAGATCTATAAAGCTGTTTTTAATCTGCCAAAATCTACCTCCCCCTCGCAAGTGTGGCTCGAATTTGGCCTTCAAAACCAGAAATTCCGGAGCATGAGCGCCTTCATGAAGCTTTGTCAAAAATTTTGCACCGCCGACCCAGGGACCATGGACAGTCTGTGCTGGGAAGAAATCAAACATCAGGTGGAAAACGAAACACCGAGCTCCTGGGGAAGGTATTTGAAAACCTGCTTGATAGAGCTTGATCCCCAAACAGTATGGGAAACCAGGGCAGACAAAGCAAGTATTAGCAGAGCAGTCAACGAGGCAGCAAAAAGGAAATCCTTCTTGGTGGACAAAAACTCCTGGAAACATAACTATCAAACAGAGCAATGCCGGCTATGTGGATACAAAACGGAATCCTTATCTCACTTTTTATGTGCTTGTCCAGTAGTCCTGAGGAGATGGTATTTGAAGCCCATTTTAAATTAACTGAAAATTTGTACTTGCAGACAGGCAGTGATAAGCTGGCTGGGGGGTTCCTCCATAATTCTGGCCTGCCGGGGAGTAGAATTCTTGGCAGAGGTAAGAAAACGGTTAGGGCAAGCTGAGCAGGTTCAAAACAAAGGAGAAAGTTGCCCTACCCCAGCTTCTTAAGGATCTCCAACGGTACACACGGACTAATCCAAAGTTGATTAAGAACCCAGTTAGATGGCAGGAGCCGGCCTAAATCCAAATTTTAACCGCTGTATTTAATTTTAAGGCTGTTTGATATTAATTGTTTGATATTGATTGTTTCGGTACAGTTATTTTTATAATGGGAAGATTGTAAAGATTTTAATTTATCATACAATAAACTTTTTGACTTGACTTGACTTGAACACATCATCCACAAATATACACACCTACTTTCTGCCTTTTTTGACTAGAGTTATTAATTATTCCTGTATTTCATTTTTTGATTCAAAGTCAATGCCCTTTATAAAGCCTTTTTATTATAGCTACTACCTCAGCCAAACACAACACAACTGTGATAGTTTCTCAAATCAAAACACTATCCACTTTATAATGTTCTCTGATTTTTATACTGAAATTAGAAAGAAGACTTTAATTCCGCTTTTGAGGGGCAATGGCTTTCTTTAGGTTAGACTAGCACTAATGTACCGTCAATTGTTAGACAAAACCTGGAAGATTTTTAACATTGCTTGTTTTCTTATTGCTGCTGTTAGCCTTAGGAAACAAAGGTTTCCACTGATGATTGAACTGTGTATTCCTCCAAAAATTTTAAATACCATGAATTTATATTAATTGATATATCTTTCTAGTTTTAAATCATTTATATTTATATCTGTGTACTAATCTTCTACAGTTTTATATCGCCTATATGTATTGAGTTGTCTCGTGTTTTGGATTTGTACTATTATGATTTTTATTAATCAAATAAAGTGGTTTGAAGACTGAAGAATATAACCTCTCATAACAGAATAGAGCTTCTAAAATAATTTCATCATTTATTTCATATTTCTCATTATCAATTTCAAAACTCATATCATCATACTCAATGTCATCTAATGCTTCCACAAAATCAGCATCTAAAGTTTAGTCTAGGAAATAGCAGCTGATATCTACAGCATTTATATCTTCCTCTTCCATCCTCCTACTTATAAAAATTATGTTTAGCTCTTCTATGACACTGTCACTAATTTCCAAACCGCCTTCCAAATTGTTTTATTGATTTTCCATACAGTTAGTTGTACTAACTATATTTCGCGCACCCCCAATCCACTGCTGATGATGTCACATATTACATAATTCATGACATGGTCAGTGACATCACTGACGACATCACTGATGACATCTCAAGTGACATCACTAATGACATCTCATTTGACATCACTGATGACATCACTGATGACATCATCCAGTGACTGTGTGTTTCTGTAAAGTTTAAATATGTTTTACATATTGAAGAATGAGTGGATGTATGAGTGTCTGGATGAAGGATTTAGTAGGTGCGTGACTGACTGTATGAGTGAGTGATTAAATGTGTCTTACTAAATGCATAGGTTAGTGACTAAACAGTCTGAATGTGTGCATCAGTATGTCTGTTGTTGTGTGAGCTGCTGCATGTGTTGATCAATTGCTATATGAGTGGCTATATGGGTTATTGATTGGTTGCCCAAGTATTTGAATGGGAGACTGAGTGTGTGTGTGGGTGGCTGGGAGGTGTGTGACTCTGTGCATAGATGTGTGAGCAGTTGATTCACTAGGTGTATGAGTTCAAGAGTGCATGCAGAAACAGCTATATGGGCGGTTGACTGTGTGCATGGGTGTGTTTGTGAGTGAATGGATATCTCAGAGCTACATGTCCAAGTATGTACATATGTAAAACACAGTGCATGTGAGAGTTGGCAATTATATAAATGACTATACATGAGAGCCAGTGAATGTGCGACTGGCTGTATGGATCATTGTGTACATCAGTGATTGTATAAGAGAGTAAGTATGTGTTAGTATATGTTTGAATAAGTAAGGTGTTGTGTGTATTACTGTATAGTTGAGGAAATGGAAGTGTGATTGATTCTTTGCATGACTGACTAGGTGTGTGGGTAACTCCATGGATGAGTGGCAGTGTGTAAGTGTCTGTATAGGTGTATGAGTTCATATGATAGTGTTGTATTGATGAGTGACTGTATGTATGAGTGATTCTATGGGTGAATGAGTGAATGTGTGTTTAGACCTAGGAATCAGTGAGAGCGTATGTAGTAACTGGTATTGGTGTGTCAATGGTTTCAAGAATGGTAGTCTGTATTTAACACTGGGCATATCAAAGGTTATATTAGAGTGTTAGGAGGTGCATTGTATTATCACATGAATGATAGCATCAGTGATGTGATCAGTGATGTCAAATGAGTTGTCATCAGTGATTTCATCAGTGATGTCATTTGAGATGTCATCAGTGATGTCATCAGTGATGTCACTGACCATGTAATGAATGATGTAATATGTGACATAATCAGCAGTGGATTGCGGGTGCACGAAATATAGTTAGTACAACTAACTATATAGGAGCAATTTCAATGTTTTTTTAAATGCTAATTCCTAACAATACAAGGCCAGAAACCGATGTTTTTTTCAGTGAATTTGCAAGGTTTTTTAAATGCTAATTCCTAACTATGTCAGACGTGAAACCTATATTTTTTTTCAATAAATTTCAAAGGTTTTGTAAATGCTAATTCAATTAGCGGATAACGTTTATATATGTTATTATTCTTCTGGGACCACCTGAGCAGCCATCTTGTTTCTCAGGAAAAATGAGACACAAGAGAGCACAAAACAAGATGGTGGCCAACCTTCCTGGTTTGGAAGGTTTAGAATGTTGATAGTCGACTGCCAGCCAATCAGAAACTCGCTCATGCACGTAAGGGTACGCACACGTACGATGAGCGCATGTAGATATATAATTTGCTCAAATTCAATTTTCCCAACAACTACTGGTGGGATTTTCACTAAATATGGGAAAGGCACTACTGCATACCTGTCCCTGCCATTTTGCCAAGTTTGGTGTAATTCCGTTCAGGCTGTAGCTGTGTCTAAAGGTCCCATAGAAAATGACATTTGAAAAATTTTAAATTCAATTTTCTCAAGAACTACTGGAGGGATTCTCACCCAACATAGCAAAGGGACATCTGCATACCAGGCCCTACCATTTTGCCAAGTTTGGTGTAATTCCATTCAGCCGTTCGGGCTGTAGCCTTGTCTAAAGTTCCCTATGGAAATTAACATGGGGAAAACACGTTTTGGGACCCCCCTTTCGGCCCCCGCATGATGAATCCCCCGAAACTTTCAGGGAAGGAGCAGAGCAGAGCTGGACAACAGTCAGGAAAATTACTCGCAGATTCCTCAATTGGCGCCAAAGGTATTCCCAATAGAATGTTGAGCGCATATAGATATATAATTTGCTCAAATTCAATTTTCTCAACAACTACTGGAGGGATTTTCCCCAAATATAAAAAAGGCACTACTGCATAAGTGTCCCTACCATTTTGCCAAGTTTGGTGTAATTCCGTTCAGCCGTTTGGGCTGTAGCCGTGTCTAAAGGTCCCATAGAAAATGCCATTTTAAAAATTTCAAATTCAATTTTCTCAAAATCTACTGGAGGGATTTACACCAAACATACAAAAGGCACTGCTGCATACCAGTCCCTACCATTTTGCCAAATCTGGTGTAATTCCGTTCAGCCGTTCGAGCTGTAGCAGTGTCAGAATGTCCCTACGGAAATTAACATGGCGAAAACACATTTTGGACCCCCCTTTTTTCTTGGCCCCCGCTTGACGAATCCCCCTGAAACTTTCAGGGAAGGAGCGGAGCGGAGCGAGGCAAATTTAAGGAAAATTACAAACAGATCCCTCAATCGGCACCAAAGTTATTCCCAATAGAATGTTCAGAATTTCCTATGGTAGCTAGGCCCTAACTATATATACCTACTGGCGACCGCCATTAAACTTAAACTTGAATTTACCACTCCAGTCAGTGCAACAGTAGGGAAAGTGTTGGATAGCATAGGGATAAAAAGTATTATTACCACTGCAGTAAGTGCAACAGTAGGGAAAGTGTTGGATAGCGGAGAGGTAAAAATTACTATTCCCACTCCAGTGAGTGCAACAGAAGGGAAAGTATTGGATTACGTAGGGGTAAAAAATTATATTCCTACTCCAATGAGTGCAACAGTAGGGAACGCGTTGGATAGTGGAGGGGTAAAAGTTACTATTCTGTTAATCAAGGAGAGAGAGAGGAACTAGAGTAGGTAGTAGGTAGTTAGTTTCCCCTGGGATATAGTGGTTAATCAAAGAGAACTAGCTATGTCTGTATGCTATGTGTCTGCATGGGAAACCATTTGGTTTAGTATGAAGGCCCTCAACCACCAACCTAGTTGGTGGCATACTTTATCATTGGGCCCCACGCGAGGCACCGAGTGCGCCTCAGGTGTGCTGCGACACCAGATTACTGCGGAGCGGGGTTTTCGGAAGGTGAGTGTGCTGTGCAGGTGTGTTGCGTGAGATTTTAAAATTCTGTCCTTGGGGTCCCTAACGGTTACTTTATTGGTGGGCCCCAGGCAGAGGTTAAAAACAAAGGCTTGGGATGTGTAGAGGTTGACTTATGGTCTCCCACGTCCAGTGTGGTTGACTTGTTTCAGCCAGACCTTTTTATTAAACTGGCTTTCTTCAGGACCTATGTGTGGGGGGGGTTACAGGGATCTATGTGATTATCAGTGCCCTGTATGTGAAGTATGCGCTAAGGTGCTGATATATGTAAGAGGTATTTCCTCTGAGTTTGTACCTGTAAAGGAAAAAAGGACAAACAAGAGACACATAAAGTAAAAAAAATGCAAAATTGGCAACCACGCACATGGGTGGGTTAGCGCCTGGTGCTAGACGTGTGAACGAATAAGGCGGTGGTGTAGGCGCTTGTGACGGAACGTGGCAATTGCCGGTTTGGTATATGCGGTACAGGTGCTAGTACCTAGATGCGTAAAATAAATGTGTAAATTATCTACAAGTAGGATGCTTACTCCTGTCTACAGAGGACAAAACTCCCTTGACTTCCGCTGGAGGGTCGGGACTTATTAGTACTCTGGAAGTGGAGAAAAAGGAGAAAAAAGGTAAAAGGAGGGGAGGTCACAAGATGTTAGCGGTAAAGTGCTGCATGCTCAGTTATGGCCAAAGGCAGCATGACTGGCAGCTGTACCGCGAGCGGGGACCGGCGTCCTTACTTACTTGGCTGTTGGCTATATCTCCAGGCCCAATGGAACACCTGTGATCCGGTCGCAAGGTCCGGAGGAACTGAGTGGTTGGATAAAGAGGCTTTAAATACCCTCTCTTGATCACAGGTGTAGCTCGTTGAGGATGGGCGTGGTCTGTGTGAGTAGCGTGCCCCCAGTGCTACTCTCAGTGGGCGTGTCTCTCTCTAGCCAGCATCTGTAGGATAGACAGAGAAGAAAGATGAATGCGCTCGTGCCCTAGCAGGTTGCTGTGGCAGTAGTGAAGGAAAAATCTCCGTAATGGTTTACATAATAAATAATTTTATGCAATAAAGGATTTTTATGCAATAAAAGAATTTACTGCCTTGTGTGTTACTAGAGAAAGAAATAAAATAAAATAAAAAGTGTATGACTGTGCAGAGGTGCTGACTCGAACCCCTAGTCAGTGCAGTGTGGTGGGCGGTGCAGCGCTCAAGTAAGCTATGCTCTAGCATTCAGTAAAGGGGCAAAACGCTGGTTACTGGTAGTGTTTAGGCTTTGCATGGAGTAGAGGCATGTATGTTTGGCACAGTCCTTGCTGGGTTTGTAGAGATGGCTGGAGGAGACAAGGGATGATTTCCTTAAGTTATTCCGTGGCAAGATAATTATTTCTTTAGGCTGTTCCAAGGAATGTTGTCATTTAGGCCCCGGATATGGGTTGACAGTCTATAGATCCAGAGCTGTTCTTTGCTGAGGAGGTTTTTTCTCATTGTCAGTGGGGTGGAACGGAATTTCAATTACTGTCCACCGCATATCGTTAGGGGTGTGGCCTGTAGTGAGAAAGTGTTCCATGAGTCTGCTGTTGGACTTCTTGCACCGGATCGTGCGTCTGTGTTGTAAATGTAAATGTAAATGTACATGCAATTATATAGCGCAAATCACCCACCGTGGTAGGTATCTAAGCGCTTGCTTAGGAAACCCTTCCTGGTATTCCCCTGTGAGATAACCCCGGCAGGGTATCCACAAGGTGAAAGCCAGGCACCCCACCACGAGGGGCCGTTGTGGAGATTAAGCAAGCTATTGCCCAGAGTCGCAGAGTGTGAACCCGTGAGTCAAGTAGGCACCGGAGCGAGAATTATCGAGTCCGTGGAATTATTGAGCCCAAGACCCGTCGAGGCGGGGAATTGAACCCTGGTCCAGGGCCGATCTCAGCTTCCAGGTCTGCCGCCTCTAACCCCTGAGCCACACTTCTCCACACTTCTCCGCTTGCGCACTTTTCTCGTTGTCATCCCTATGTATCTGAGTTTTCACTGGCACTCAATGAGGTATATTAGATTCGTGGAATTGCAATTGGTATGCTTCAGTTGATGCCATGTCCTTCCTGGTTCCAGGTCTAGGGTCTTGCTGTGCTGTGTCAGATGGCAGATGCTGCAGTCTCCACAGGGGTAGTATCCTGTCACTCTAGGCAGGCCCCACGCAGTGTGTAGTGTGGTGCTTGCTGTGCGTTCGTTGGGTCTTGGTCATGTCGTTACCAGTTGGCCTCTCAGGCTGTTGCATTTTTTGTAGGCGAATAGTGGTTGTGACCATTCACGACTGCCTGTGTTTAGGATCATCCAGTTTTTCTTTATTATGTTGGCTTCTTGGTTTGAGATGCGGTTGTAAGTTGTGACACAGGTAAGCGGCGGGCTGGCCTCAGTGTGTTCATACATTTCTAGGAGGGCGTCCCGATTTAGATTTTTAGCGCGTTTCATTGTCCTGGCGATTATTCTCTTTGGGTAACCACGTTGGTGTGATTTCTGGGCCAGGTCGGCTGCCTGTTTGTTATAGTCCTCTTTGCTGCTGCAGTCTCGCCTAATGCGTCGTCGACCGCTCTAGCTGTAAGGCTACATCTTCTCCCCATATTCTCACTCCAGTAAGTTCAAAAGTGAAAACAAACAAAATATTAACAACAAAAATATTATACAAAAAACATAAATAAACAAAAACATCTATAAAAGTATTGAAAATATATAATGATAAATGCATATGACAAATACCTACAAGTATTTTATTAAATAAGTAAAAAAATTATTATTTTTAATTAGACATTTTTAGAATCAAAAACCGTAATTATTACATGCATTAACATCTACCCTAATTAAATATCAATTAATTAACATTAATGATCAACCAATTATTAATTAATTAAATATAAATTACTTCCCACACTTTACCTCTATAGAACCCATAACCCACATCTAAAATTAATTACGCAAATTCCATGTTTAATTTTCAAATAATTATTCAATAATAATTAAGAACTAATTATTAAATAATTAAACATAAATTACCTCCCACCCTTTACCCCATAAACCCCACAACCCACACTTAAATTAAATCACACAATTATCATAATTATCAATTAAATAGTTCAAATCAATTAATTACACATTTTTAATTAACTAAACATAAATTACTTCCCACACTTTTCCCCTATAAACCCCACAACCAGCACCTAAAAGTAATTTCACAATTTCCATTATTAACTATCAATCAATTCATTATTATTAATTAAGAATTAATTATTAAATAATTGAAAACAAATTAATTACCACTCGTTATCCCATAAACCCCATAACCCACACATAAAAATATCACTCAATTACAATAATTAATTATCAATTAGTTCATATAAAGTATCAACTAATTATTAATGTATTAAACATAAATTACTTCCCACCGTTTACCCAATTCAATTAGTATTTATTATGATTTGGAATTCCGAAGAATTCCACATAAAGTACATAAATAAAACATCATTCATTACATACAGAAATGCGAAGTAAGAATACAAGTACAATTTTATACTAAAAAACCAACAATTAAAAAAGAGGACATTTTCCTACAGTAGACTAGACTACACAGTGGGCTACGTTATATCAATGCAAAAGATCTTTTTTCAGTTAAACCAATATATGGACTGTCAGGAGAACCTATTTTAAAAAAAGTACACAGAAGAGTTAATCACAATCATAATTAGGTCTAAGGGAAAGGGAAAAGGAAAAAGCACTGCCCCATCATACAAAGTGCAGGTGCTCTAGGCAATTTCCGGAGGGGTGCCTACCAAAAGCTCCCCTACAAAAAGTGCAACTGCATTGTGCAATCTTTTCAGGCAAATGCCTCCCTCCCTCCCCTAGCAAACAGTATATTTGATTTAACATCAAGAAATCATAAGTACTCGAGTCACTTAAATGAACAATTTTCCATTAAAACACACTACAGGCCATCAAGAGTACCTGAATTTAAAAAGGTACACAAAAGAAACAATGCCAGGTGTAATCCGAATTTAGGAAAATGAGAAAAGCACTATATTTACATAGAAAAGTACAAATGCTCTGTGCACAATTTGGAGGTTATTACCAACTCTCTACTAGCAGCTATACAAACATTTTAACCCCAGTGTATTAAAAACAGCTATTTACATATCATACAAAAAGTGCAAGTGCTCAGTGCAATTTCAATTAACAGATATAGCAGCAGTATAGATGAGTTTACCGTTTACCGTTTATCCCTATAAACCCACAACCTGTACCTAAAATTAATTACACAATTTCCATAATTAATTTCAAATCAATGAATATAAATTAACAACGAATTGTTGATTAATCAAAAATAAATTACTTCCCACCCTTTACCCCTATAAACCCCACAACCCGCACCTAAAACTAAAAAAATTAAACAATTCCCATAATTGATTATCAATTAATTAATCAATAATAATTAACAACCAATTAATAATTAATTACACATCAATAACTTCCCACAATTAACACTATAAAAACAAAATTAAATAAATAAAAATAATCATTAATTTATTATGATGAAATTACTTCCTACCCTATTCCCCTATAAACACACAACCCAATACAGAAATAAAAAATGCTCAAATTAATAAAAATAAATGTTATAACTAATAAAAATGTATCACATATATTAAAAAACATAAGCATTACTTAAGAACATACATCACATACATTTAAAACATAAACTGAAATACATAACACTAATTAAAAAATCAATATTTTAAACAACTATATTTTTGCTCACACAAAAATACAGCCACTTACATACACAAACTCACTCACCAATATACTTCTAATACACTGACTCACTCAATCACTCACTCATACAACCACTCAGCACTGTTTCACTTACCTGTATACATACTCACTCACGCAGTGATACAGCAACTCAGAGAGTCACTCACTCATACAGTTACTCACACATCCTTTCACTAACTCATGCAACTACTCACACATAGTTAATAATTCATTCAAGCACTCAAACATACTCTGTTTGGCCCATACAACGGATTTGCCTATCTATACACCCAGTCAGGCATCCACCAATTCACCCATAGAGCCACTCATGCACCTTCTTACTCGCCTATACAATGCTCACAGTCACTCACTCATACAACCACTTACACAGCCAGTCGCTCACTATAGACATACTCATAAACCCACTCATAGACCAACACAGGCACTCACTTACACACCAACTCACTTACTCATACAAGTAATCACACATAAACTATCTCATGCATTCAACCACTTATGTCCTCATTCCCTCAACCATACTGCCACTCACTCACTCACTCACTCACTCACTCACTCACTCACTCACTCACTCACTCACTCACTCAGTGATACAGTAACTCAGGGACTCACACACTCATACAGCTACTCACACATACTTTCACTAACTCATGCAACTACTCACACATAGTTAATAATTCATTTAACTGCTCACACATACTCTGTATGGCCCATGCAATGGATTTGCTCATCTATACACCCAGACAGCCCCCACTAATTCACCCATTGAGCCACTCATGCACCTTCTTAGTCACCTATAAAATACTCACAGTCACTCACCCATACACCCACTTTCACTACCAGTCCTCACTATAGACATACTCAGAAACCCACTCATACACTTAAACAGTCGCTCAGTCATACACCCACTCTCTTACCCATACAAGTAATCACAGACAAACTATCTCATGCATTCAACCACTTACATCCTCGCTCACTCAACGATACTGCCACTCACACAGCCACTCACTGACTCGCTCATATTCTATTAATGCAGCCTCTCAGCCATTCACATAGATACTCACACAGCCACTCACTTACCTATGCACCAATTATGCACCCACTCACTCACTCATACACCATTTGCACAGCCCCTTTTTCACCCATACAGCCAGTGACCACATCACTCACCCATATTCTACTAATGCATCCACTCACTCACCTATACAGCTACTCACATACCCACCCTCTCACCAATGGAACCACTCACACACCCGTCAAACAGCCATACAGATACTCACATACCACTCATACATCTATACAGTCACTCACATAAATTTACCCATACAGACACTCACATAGATACTCACAGGCCCATACAACCACTGTTTCTAATATGGATATCCATTGTCCAAGAACTTAAGAGCGTGGTGTCCCACCTTGTGTGCTGCTTTTGCCCGTATGCTTGTACTTGCAGTCCTCCCAGGAACAAACAAAAAATAATCTTGTTTAGTGCCCTTGATGCTTAAGCACAGACCTATCAAACAGAAATATCACTCAAATGAACAAGAAATAAGAACTAACTTGATTTATCAAATCTTGCAAGGGATGAATGATGTAGATAGAGAAGGGTGTCCTGTAGGACGCATTTTTTTCTGTACACAAGTCCAACATGGCCAAGAAGCCACTACTGAGCTTGTCTCCTGCAAACATAGTAAATCAAAATCAGAGACAAAGATCACCCAGTCCTCGTTCTTCAACTTTGAGTTCAGGGTCAAGGGGCGACCCTTGACCCTGTTATCAGTCAGGTTGCTCCCTCGATGCACAGCACCACCTCTGTGTCGCTGCCCCTGAGCCCGCTGCTTAGGTTTGAGCCTTTCGCTTGCTCTGCCCCCTCTTGTAGTGTGTTTGCTTCTGCCTGCATTTCCTGTATTGTTTTACTGCTGTTGTAAGAATTGTTCATCTTTACCCTCTTTGCCCTGATTGGGCCCTCTATTTCCTTCTGTATCCCCTGCCCGCTCTTCCCTCCGTTTTTCCCATCGCTGCCTCCCCTGTGGCCCCACCCCCCCTGCATGCCCATTTGCTGCCCCTTCCTCCTCCCAGCGGCATCTCCCACCCACCTCCCCTTATATGGTGGACGTGAGCAGCAGGCGTGCCACTCATGCGCCAAAGGAGCACCTAAGGCAAGCCCGCCTGCGCCCGTCCGTGCCTGGACCATGCCCAGCGCCAGAGCCCCTGGCCCCCGGCGAACAACATGACACCCGACTCCGCTTCAATTCCAGCACCCTCCATGCACTCAACACCGGACAATCACACACCTGCTTCCTGGTTGCCCCAAAACGCACACAAGGACCCTTCTCCTGCCGGAACTGCAGCTTCACCAGCATCTGATCCACAAATCCACCCCCTGTGAAAGAACACAACCACCTCAGATGCATTCTTCTCAACACCCGTGCCGCCCCCAAACATGCCTTTTCGACTCAACCTCCCTAGACATCGCCTTCCTGACAGAGACCTTGCTGAACCCCTCCTCAGCACCCGACATGGCCATATCCATCCCAGACGGCTACAAGATCACCCGCAGGGACCGCACCAACGGAGTAGGAGGAGGAATCGCCATCATCCACAGGAACACTCTCAGAGTCTCGACCAACACCAACGACACCCTCAGGACTGCCAAACACCTGCACTTTCCGATCCACACCGACCCCAACACCACCCTCAGGGGAACCCTCGTTTACAGACCCCCGGCCCCCGACCACAGTTCAGCGACTTCCACAGTACACATGCCCTCGCCTCCACAGAATACATCCTTCTCGGGGACCTGAACTTCCACTTCGAGAACAACAACAAAACCAACTCTACCACCCTGATTGCCAACCTCGGACTTAGACAACTTGTCACAACACCCACCCACTCTGCCGGCCACAAAGTTGACCCCATCTTTTTCACAAGCACCCACATCTCCTTCAACCACACCACCGAACTGCACTGGACCAACCATTGTTGCATCCAATTCACCTTCCGGAAACCCATCACGCACCTCCGCACCCAACAGGTACCATGCAACTGCTGGAGCAACGTCACCGAAGACCAGCTAACCACCACCCTCGCCCAGAGCCCTCCCTCCAACCCCACCAAACCCAACACCGTCGCCCTGAACCTCAGACAATGGATCGACAACTGCGTCAACACCCTCACCCCAATCAGGAAACCCTCCAACAGACACACCAGCAATAAAGCCAGCTGGTTCACCGCGGACCTCCAGGCCTCCAAGCAAACCTTCCGAAAGCTAGAGAAGAAATGGCACCGTGAACAGACACCGGACAGCCACGCAGCCCACAAGAACGCCACCTGCAGACACCATCACCTCATCAGATCTGCCAAAAGGGCCGCCTTTAAAGACCGCCTAGATAACAATGCACACAACAGCAAAGAGCTCTTCAACATCGTGAAGGAACTCTCCAACCCTAGCTCAAACACCGACATCCCACCTTCGCAAGACCTGTGTCACTCCGTTGCCACCTTCTTTCATCGCAATATCGCAGACATCCATGACAGCTTCAACGTCACGACCGCCCCAACAACCACCATAACTTCCGTCCCCACGGCCACCATCCGCACTGATCCCCTGCTCTCCTGGACCAACATAGACGATGACACAATACAAAATCATGAGCACCATCCACTCCGGATCTCCGTCAGAACCATGCCCACACCACACCTTCAACAAAGCCAGCACCCCCATTGCACTCCATCTACGGAAAGCCATCAACATCTCCTTTGAGACAGCAAACTTCCCGGAGAGCTGGAAGCATGCAAAGATCAACGCCTTACTCAAAAAACCTAAGGCTGACCCCAAAAACCTCAAGAACTTCCGGCCCATCTCCCTGCTCCTGTTCCCAGCGAAGGTCATCGAGAAGACCGTCAACAGACATGCTACCTTGAGGAGAACAGCATCTAAAACCCGTCCCAGTCCTGGTTCCGCAGCAACCACAGCACCAGAACTGCCCTCATCGCCGCCACCAATGACATCAGGGCCCTGCTGGATAACGGAGAAACCACAGCCCTCTTCCTTCTGGACCTGTCAGCCGCCTACGACACGGTCTGCCACCACACCCTATGCACATTCCTCCACAACGCTGTGATCCGAGACAAGGTTCTGGACTGGACCACCTCCTTCCTCTCTGACAGAACCCAGAGCGTTGGCCTCCCCCCTTTTCGCTCCGAAGCCACCGAGACCATCTGCGGCATACCCCACTGTTCATCCCTCAGCCCGACTTTATTCAACATCTACATGACACCACTCGCCCAAGTCGTCCAACTGCACAACCTCAACATTATCTCCTACACCCGCAACAACCAGCTGATCCTCTCCCTCACCAAGGACCGCCAAAACCAAACTCCATGAAGGAATGAAAGCCTTCACCGAGTGGATGAAGAACAACTGACTGAAGCGCAACTCTGACAAGACGGAAGTCCTGATCCTTGGCTCCACCCCCTCGGCAGGGACGACTCCTAGTGGCCGATGGCACTGGGAACAGCTCCAACACCCACCAACCACGCACGCTACCTGGGGTTCACCCTCAACTCTACCCTCTCCATGACAAAGCAGGTCAACGCTGTCTCGTCCTCCTGCTTCAACACCCTTTGCATGCTCCGCAAGATCTACAGGTGGATCCCCATAGAAACAAGAAGAACGGTCACAAGGCCCTCGTCAACAGCAGGTTAGACTACGGAAACACCCTCGGCCAAACTCTGAAACAACTTCAACACGTTCAAAACACCTCTCCACGCCTGATCCTCAACATCCCTTTGCCACATCCACATCACACCCCACCTGAGAGACCTGCACTGGCTCCGGTCAACAAGAGGATTAACTTCAAGCTCCTCACCCATGCACACAAGGCACTCCACAATAATGGACCAGCATACCTCAACATACAACTCAGCTTCGACACCCCCAACTGCCAGCTCCGCACCACCGACCTCACCCTTGCCACCAACCCCTGCATCTGAAGAGCGACCTCCAGCGGCAGATCATTCTCCCACCTCACTGCCAAGACCTGAAAAACCCACCCCATCCTCCTACGGCAGACCCAGGACCTGCTAACCTTCAGAAGACTCCTCAAGACCTGGCTATTCAAGCAGTAGCAGCATTCCCCCTCCCCAGCGCCTTGAGTCCCTTACGGGTGAGTAGTGCGCTTTACAAATGTTCTGATTGATTGATTGATCCCTGCAATGTTCCAGGATAAAGCAGTACACTGAGAATCAAAGTTAAGGGATGGAGTAGTCCCTTCTCAATTGGGCTCTAATTAGATTCGGACATGAGGATCTGAGGACCAATATTCTGCACCTTTGGTCCCGCTATATAGGGTTTCTGTAGGGACCTCTGGTTGACGTCAATCCATATCCACTAACCTTGATAAAGCATCAAATCTGTTTACAGCAATTTGGGATGTGGTATTATAGGAAAGTGGCACTCTCAAGAATATCTGCATAGGGTATTTGATACATTAAGGGGCGGACTCCGATCCGGTAAAAAGCGCTCTGAATAGCCGTTCGGAGCGTTTTTCCTGTACGAATCGTACCCTGCAACGTCCCCCGTATGTACAACGAAGTACGATTCGTACCAGGAGCTGGACTCCGTACGAATCGTACAGAGACCGTACAAATAAAATCCCTGTACGAGTCTCACTCGGAACCCGCTGTATGTATGTAAGGTCCGCGGCTGGTTTATACGACCCAGCAAGTACGATATGTGTCGGGTACACACGGTACAACCCTTTTTCTACGGGAGCTGAAAACAGTTGTAAAAGCAGAGTTCCCCCCGAAAAAGGTACGGTACGACCTCCCGTGTATGGCGCGTACCCCCCATGATCGCAGGGGTACAGTGCATACCCCTGCGATCATGGGAGTACATGCCGTATACCCAGAGTACACGGGGTACGCACCGTACCCCATGCACGCAGGGTGTACGGCGCATACCCCATGTATGCTGGGTGTACGGCGCGTACCCCCCATGATCGCAGGGGTACGCTGCATACCCCTGCGACCATGGGGGGTACGCGCCGTACGTTGTTTATGTGATTGTGCACTTTTCTGTATGAATCGCCCTTACCTGACGTGGACCGTAGTACTCGCGTCCTAATACCCCGGTCTGGATCGTACTCGTCGGGTCATACGCCGTGTGTACAAGTCGTACGGAGACAGCTCCGGATGCGATTTGTACAGACGGTAATTTTACCGGATCGGAATCGTGCCCTTAGAGTTGTGTGCGGTGCAAAGAGGTAGGTAAAACCACCCCATTCCCAAATACGAGGTCATAAACCACATACAAAGAAAACAGTAATCCCCTGCACATGTCAGAGTGCACAGTTAAGTGACAGTACTATAAAGCAACAGTAGTTTTCTTTGGTTCCGTAGTTTTATTATTATTTTTTCTTCTGAGGATGATGTCTCTAAACGGCCCAATGAATCAATGAATCAACCCTGAGGTAAGAGTATTTTTTATGTCTACCGCCGCCACCACCACCACACGCACCAACCATCTACTCTCCTGGACAAGCGTAAACAAGACCATCCACTCCGGCTCACCGCTAGACTCATGCCCCTACCAAATCTTCAACAAAGCCAGGGCATCCACCGCACCCCATCTCAGCAAGGCGATCAACATCTCCTTCGAGGCGGCAACCTTCCCGGAAAGATGGAAACACGCGGAGATCAACGCCTAACTCAAGAAACCAAAGGCGGACCCCAAGGACCTCAAGAACTTCTGGCTCATCTCCCTGCTCCCAATTCTGGCTAAGGTCACTGAGAAAATCATCAACAAACAGCTGACCCGCTACCTCGAAGAAAACAACATCCTGGACCCATCCCAGTCCGGTTTCCGCAGCAACCACAGCACCAAAACCGCCCTCATCGCTGCCACAGATGACATCAAGACCCTGCTAGACAACAGAGAAACAGCAGCCCTCATCCTCCTGGACCTTCGACGCGGTCTGCCACTGCACCCTGCGCACACGCCTACACAACGCTGGAATCCGAGGGAAGGCCCTGGACTGGACGACATCCTTTCTCTCCAGCAGAACTCAGAGCATCCACCTCCCCCCTTCCATTCCAAGACCACTGACATCATCTGGAGCGTACCCCAGGGCTTGTCCCTCAGCCCAACGCTGTTCAGTATCTACATGGCACCCCTCGCTCACGTCGCCCGTCAACATGACCTCAACATCATCTCCTACGCCGACGACACCCAGCTGATCATCTCCCTCACCAAAGACCCCCACACAGCCAAAACCAACCTCCACGAAGGAATGAAGGCTATCTCCTCCTCCTGCTTCAACATCCTCCGAATGCTATGTAGGATTTTCAAGTGGATCCCCACTGAAACAAGAAGAACTGTCACCCAGGCCCTCGTCACCAGCAGGCTGGACTACGGTAACACCCTCTACGCAGGAGCATCGGCCAAGCTCCTAAGACGACTGCAACACATCCAGAACAACTTGGCACATCTAATCCTCGACATCCCCTGCGACAGTCACATCACTCCCCACCTGAGAGACCTACACTGGCTCCCCGTCAACAAGAGGATAACCTTCAAGCTCCTAATCCACGCACACAAAGCCCTCCACGACACCAATCCAAGCGTACCTCAACAGACGACTCAACTTCTACACCCCCACCCGCAAGCTCCGTTCTGCCGATCTCGCCCTCGCCACTGTCCCCCGCATCTGAAGAACGACAGCCGGAGGCAGATCCTTCTCCCACCTCGCCGCCAAGACCTGGAACACCCTCTCCACCAACCTACGGCAGACCCAAGACCTATTGCCCTTCAGAAGACTACTCACGACCTGGCTCTTCGATCAGTAGCAGCACCCCCCCAGCGCCTTGAGACCCTCACGGGTACGTAGTGTGCTCTACAAGTGTCCTAATTTATTGATTGATTGACTTTCCAGTAAACATGATTCATATCATTTCTTGTGATTGCCTGGACTGCCTTAATGCCAGGAATAGGGAAGTCCTGCCATTAGGGAGGTACAACTGGTGCTATTGCTCTCAGTGCCAAGGTCAAAGGGACATCCTCCACATGACAGACTGAACTCAGATGAGAGCAACCTGCTGAAATCTTTGTGTGCACTAAGTTTTTCAGGGAATAATTCCAATGGCATCATATTTGATGGTTAATTCACTTGAGGGAGAAATCTGCCATTTGTCTAGTGACAAGTTTTGATTCGTGATATAGTAGGATAGATGGTAAATGTTCCAACTGTAAAGCACAAGTGTGAAATGCAGATCACATATTAGTATTTGTGCAGATAGCTCAGTGGCCCAGTTTATTATTGCGTTCATCACAATAACACATTTTTCTGTTACTTGGAGTTCATAAGTAACACTCCTTCTGATATAGCACATTGAGGTATGAACCGGCATCAAAGTGCTGCATGCAAATTGAAAGCCTAGGTTTAGAACCTTATTGTCTTTCCTCTCAATCTTTCCTTAATCAAAAGTTGATAAAAGGGGTTCTTTTGGGTAGCAATACAATGTTAATAGTATGACACCCTGATCACTGTATTACATTTATGGGGCGAATTTACGTAACACAAAAGTGTATTTTTGTGTCTTACTTTCCAGCGCACTTCCCAAGCCCTAAAGTAAAATAAAGTATCATGATGTACTATGTTACGTCAAGGGGGCATGCCGTGGGTAGTACATGGACGTTCCCATGCACTCTGATGCTAATCCCTATCTAAGTTTGGTAGAAAGGCATTGACATCGAATTGCTGTGCCTCCTTGAGGCTAGCATAAAGTTGAAGAAAAAATGTATTGTCTCCAAACCCCTCCATATTTAGATGTGTGATTTACTGTAAAGCACACGTACAATGTGATCAAGTTTTGAACTTTGGCAAAGAAAATAATTGAGTGATAGAAGTGTACCCTTTCAGTATAAACCCTAAACTTGACATCACATCAACACACTTGCACCATAGTGCAAGGGTGTGTGCATTGGTGCAAGGCAGCCTATTGTACACCAGCCTTAGAGGACAGATCCACAGCTCTATATCTTCGTGGATATAGTGTTGTTCTCTCTACCTTTTGCAGCAACTTTGATTACTGTGCCTCCTAAAATCTTAGTTAATCTGCCCCTTCGATTCTCCAGAGAAAACACTCTTAACCCGTTGCATGCTTGTGACGGAACCGCTCCGTCACAAGCCACGGGTGAGCTGTGCTTGTGACGGAACGGTTCCGTCACGGCCCGCTCGCCGCGCCTGCGCGGCACGAATTCCGCGCCTGCGCTGACTAATTATTGGGCGGGCGGGTTCGTGACGGAACCGTTCCGTCACAAGCACAGCTCACCCGCGAGCCGCCGCAGCGAAGAGGTTAATCTATAATGCCTATCCACTATGGTTGACGTGACTCCTACACCTTGTAGTACTCCATGTCTTCAGTAACATTTCTTGTACTGAGAATTACACACTGCATAATATGTTTGTGATGTATGGGTGCTCTGATCTACACTGGGATGAGTATCGCTATAATATCAATACATGTCAGAGAGTGGCGAAGGAGAGATTAGGGGCACCATTGAAGTGTGGTAGTGAGGAAATCAATGAAGAAGGAGTCATTGGGCTGTCAACAATGTTTGACAGACTGGGAGCCACCAAAGCTGAAGTCAGCCCAGAATTTGGGTGCAAGCAAGTGTGTGGCCACCATCAAAGTTTAAACCACTTGGCAAAATCCCTTAAACCTAGACGTTATTCTTGCTTTAGAAGATGTTTAATTTTCTAATGCTCCCATATTGTCTGTGGCTTCTTTCTTACTAAGCAGTTGCTGTGTCTGCATTATGGATCGAACTTCCTGAAATAGCCTGATATACATCATGCAGTAGTATACAAAGCCATTAAACACAAACACAGGAAAGAACAATTAGAAAACGAACTTTACATCACCGCCTTTTAGTGTTATTGGATCCTTCTTCTGCATAGACTGATTTTCTGTAAAGTGACTTTAAATCCCTTAGTTGAAAGCTACAGCACTGAAATCCGTACAATTACTGTAATTTTTGTTAATATTTAAAGAATTTCATTACCAGCTCCGGTCAATTCCAGTCAAGGGCCAGATAACAATGCATAAACGTCTGTTGTATTTGGCCGAACTACGATTGAAATTTGTTTTGTTTTGTATTTGCAACTGTTTTGTATATCCATTGACACGCCTTCCCAGATCAAAGATAAACACGCTGCTTGATGTTCTATTTATATTTTCTTGGTTATTGAGCTACAGTTAAACTATGTAGAAAATTTGGTCATAGCAAATAGCATTCTCTTATTTTTAGCACAAGTGCAGCTTTAATCACATTGTTGCTGATCAGTACAAATCAAAACTAAATCGGTATGGTTGCTGGAAGTAGAGCAAATACATGAATATGCCCCTGCAATAGAGGAAGGCGGATATCATTAAAATAATGATGTATTCAATTTTTAAATAAATAGGGTATGTGAAGTAACGTCGACGTAATTCTACGTTTTGTTGAGATTCAAATTCAATTGTTATTATTTGTGGGTATATGACTAGAGTTTTTTTATTCCTTAAAGTGAGATTCATGTTTCTTTGCATATTATTACCTAGAGTAGAAATGTCGTGGCCTCAGAGCAAATCTCAATAATTTTTTTAATCGTCAGTGCCATACCAGATGTAGACTAAACAGTATGCCAAGCAATTAAGCCGTTAGTAAAAGCAGCGCCTGAGAAATTTGGCTAAGCCGTACCCACTTTTGCTGTCGAAAATTAGCAACATTTCTGGTTCTGATGATTGCTAGTTACACAGACCATATTTTACTCTAGGTATCACCCAATCTTTGCTAGCTGCACGAATCCATTTAACACCATGTGCCATCCAGTGATGATAGATTTGTTTTCCAGAATGTCACTATAGTGCATGCTTGGACTCTAATGAATGAGGGCTTAATTTACAAGGCCCTGTGCAAACAGAGCATCACTCGCACATGCTCTGGTTGTGCTGTTCTGCTCCATATTTACAAGGCAGTGCTAACTTACTTTGCAAAGCTTAACCAGGCCTTGGAAATATGGTTCCCTTTGATGCTGTTTTCGGCCTTGAAGGGGCATGACAAGGGGTGTTACTGTTGGCATTACCAGCAACACCAAAAAAGCTTGCCTCACCAGGGGAGGTGATAAGGGTTGGCACAACGTGGAGAAATACTTTTATTTCCCCTAATATTTTGCTCTTTCTATGTGTGCTGCATTTGGCAGCACACATACCAGAAGCAAAGCACTATTCATTTTTTTTTTTGCATGAAGGTGTCCCTTCCTGCACAACAACATTCATCCCTACAATGCGGGCACCCTTGCACCATGGTGCAAGGATGTCTAGGTTGGGGAGCGGCTGCTGCTAGTGTGCCAATGCACACTAGTAGCAGTGGTGAGGAATAAAGGGAGCCCTACAGGGCCCTTTAGTGTGGGGCAACACACTGTAGGGCCTCCTTTTGCCTTTGCGCCATGGGGTGCATGCAATGGGACACATGTTGTGGCCCATGCACCCCCAGATCCTCCAGGGCATGGACATGAGAATCCATGCCCTGCAGGAACTGTCTGTGATCCTCACATTGTGGTTAGTTTTTAAAGGCACCGGTACACAGACAAAATATCGATTTTTAAATATCGATATACAATAATATCGAAGTTTAAATATCGATGGGACAAAATATCGAAGGTAAGGAATATCGACAGTCTTAATATTGATATTAGTATGATATCAGTAATATCGAAGTTTTAAATATCGATGTCAATAATATCGAAATAAATAACTTCGATGTTACTAATATCAATTTTTAAATAAATTTAGTGTATATTATATTGTATTTATTATGTTTTATTATTTATTTTTAATGTAATTTAATTAAATACTGTCTTTTACTACTGTAGCGGGTTGTGGGTTTATAGGGGAATAGGGTGGGAAGTAATTTAATTATGTTAAATTAATTAATAATTAGTAGGAATTATTAATTAATTAATTGAGAAATAATTTTTAATTAATTTTAATTAATTGATTAATTGATAAATATGTTCTGTAGCGGGTTTTTGGTTTATAGGGGAATAGGGTGGGAAGTAATTTAATAATAATTAATTAATTAATATATGTTTGTACATATTTTAATTAATAATTAATTGGTAATTAATTTATATTAATTAGTTAATTAATTAATATAATTTTGTACATATTTTTAAGTATTAATTAGTTGGTAATTAATTAATATTAATTAGTTAATTACATTAATTATATTAATTTTTTTATATACAATTTTTTGTTATTCGTAATCAATTAATTGGGAAAAATAATATTAATTATTAAATTAAATTAATTACAGCTAATGTGCTAATATATTTACTTTATTGTTATTGGTAATTAATAATTAATTGGTAATTAAATAATATTAATTAATTTTGGGTAAAGGAGTATTTTTAGGGTTCAGGGTCAGTTTTCAGTTTTTGGGTAAAGGGGTATTTTTAGAGTTCAGGGTCAGTTTTCAGTTCTTGGGTAAAGGGGTATTTTTAAGGTTCTGGGTCAGTTTTCAGTTTTTGGGTAAAGGGGTATTTTTAGGGTTCAGGGTCAGTTTTCAGTTTTTGGGTAAAGGGGTATTTTTAGGGTTAAGGGGCAGTTTTCAGTTCTTGGGTAAAGGGGTATTTTTAGGGTTCAGGGTCAGTTTTTAGTTTTTGGGTAAAGGGGTATTTTTAGGGTTCAGGGTCAGTTTTCAGTTCGTGGGTAAAGGGGTATTTTTTGGGTTCAGGGTCAGTTTTCAGTTCTTGGGTAAAGGGGTATTTTTAGGGTTCAGGGTCAGTTTTCAGTTTTTGGGTAAAGGGGTATTTTTAGGGTTCAGGGTCAGTTTTCAGTTTTTGGGTAAAGGGATATTTTTAGGGTTCAGGGTCAGTTTTGGGTTTTTGGGGTACAGGGATATTTTTAGGGTTCAGGGTCAGTTTTGGGTTTTTGGGGTACAGGTGTACAGGGTAAAAACAAAAAAAATTACATTAAATCAATTAAATAACATTAAAAAAAATAAAATTACATTAAATTATTAAGTGTTTTATTTATTTTAAATGTATATGTATTAGTTTTAATTTTGTTTTAATATTTTTATTTAATATTTGGAAAATTATATGTATTTTAAAATTATTTTTACATTATTATTAATACATTTAAAAAAACGATATTTTTAATTCCGATATTTTTGTACTATGATATATTTTTTTCGATATTTTTGTACTTACCTTTATGAAGATAGGATTCCGATATTTTTGATGTCGATATTTTTGTTCCGATATTTTTGTAGTTCGATATTCTGTCTGTCGATATTATGTCAGACATTCAAAGGCACCGCTTTGGGTCGGCCCAGGAACTGCCCCCTAGAGACTGTAAAATTTGAACTCCGGCAGGAGTTATTTATGGCTTTGGTGGTCTCAGAGCAGGACATCCACATGGTGGCTAGCTCCCAGACTGCCAAAGATATAATATGTGTTGCACCTATTGTAAAGAAGTGATAGTTTTCTTTGGCCATCCAAGATATTAAAAATTCTGATAATCAAGGTAAAATTACCCACAGGCATTTACTGTCACTAACCTAAGGCTGAAGAGAGAATCATGATAGAGAGACTGGACTTTTTTGAGAAGGGTAGTTACGTTTGAGCCAAAAGCCAAAGCTGCTTTTCAAATAGGTCTTCTTCAATTGGTCGAACTACATACAACTTTAAACAAAAGGACTCTCTTTTATACTCTAAATAGGTGAGTGCAGTCTTGGTAATGTAGTTTTGCTCTTCAGTTATGATAAACTGAGCATAATGGGCCAGTGCTATTTGATGTGTGATTAGTTTCATTACAGGTTGTGACACAGAAATGCCGTTTCAAATTACATTTTCTTCAAAAGTACAATGGTTGTCAGTTGCTAAAATGGCTATACATTTTGAAGCCTTGGTTGAAAGCATCTGTTTTCAAGACAAAAAGAAAAAACGATTCCTTATTAAATTCTGCTCTCAGAGTGGACTCAAGGTGACTATGCTTCTTACAAAGCCAATTCACAAAGTTAAATATACTCTGTGGGCCTGATTCACAAAGGAAACACATACTTTTCTGTAATATGCACATGTAATTTACTTACACTTTTGAATAACTTTACACTCATTTTGTGAATAGCCAAAAGTAGGACCCGCAAGTACGAGGTGGTAAAGGACAGAGGTAAGAGAATTTGGAGCAGAGGAGGAAAGCGAAAAAGGGGAAAGAAAGAAAGGGGAGAGAGGGAGGGAAAGAGAAGGACAGGGAGTAATGTAAAGAAGGAGGGATGGAGAGAGCAAAAGGGGGGCAGAGGCAAGAGGGAGAAAAGAAGAGGGCAGGGAAAGTAGGAGGGCTCAAGGAGATCAGTGGTAGAGCAAGGGGCTGGGGGCCAGAGGTAGGCGCATGGCAGTGACGGTAAATGGCCCAAGGGGGCAGGACCTGTCCCAAGGCACCTCAATAGCCCAGCAGACCCAGTCATCGGACTTCCATCTCTGATAGTTCTACGCTCTTCTGCCCCTTCTATTGTAAGGCAAGAGCCAAATGGATCATTCAGTTCTGCAAGTCCAGGGGTCTTAGGGACTACAGGGAGGTATTCAGAATCCTGAAATACCACACCGCCCCACTGACAGTGTTTGCAACCGCTAGATTCCTACTGTCTATGTGGTACTCAAGGTGTGGAAAACTAAAAAGTGGAAGCTCCCAAACTATCGAGCCTGTAGTAACACAAATATTGTAATATATGAGGTTTCTGACAAACAAAATGCCTAGGGACTGTCCAGTGCGAGTGCTATCTGACACTATGTTGATCCTTCTTATGTCTGTACTCTCTTCACTTTTAACTATTGTGTGGATATAGCATGTTTTAGGTCATCAATGTATTATTGCTTCCATTTTTTTACATTTTTACCTGTAAATATGTATTTATGTCTTTTTATGGTTTTTTACCGATAATAAAAAGCTTTTGACTGACTGATAGTTCAACGCTTGCCATCCTGCAGGAGGGTGTCCCAGTTTGGAGGAAGATTTTTGCCCTCTCTTATAGGGTATAAATGACTCATTCATATGAGGTTGTCTGGTACATGGCATAGAACCATTCCACATGCAAGGGTGGAAAGGAGGAGCGCCAGTCCCGAAGTATGCAGTTCTTCAACATTGCAAGTGCCATTTGGAACAGCCAGCCCTCACGTCAAGACATGGCTGGGGAGTCCATGAGATCTTGCAGCAGAGTCAGGGATTGGGGTAGAGACACAGGGATCAGCAGGACCTCACACAGAGTGGCACCAACAGCCCCCCAGGAGAGACAGAGAGTAAACAAGAAGCGTAACAATGCACGGCACGGGCACATTATAACTGAACTATCTTAGTAAGTGCCGGTGCTCCATTTTTAAGATACTATAATAAATCGTCACCATGAAATTTTTAACAATGAAAGAAATAATTACAAATATTGTTTTTATTGAACCTATGAAATATGCTCATTTTAAACATGAAACTTGTATCCGCATTCTTTGTTTATTATAATTGTATGTATCTTATCGCTGTATTTTATTGCCTTTTTGATGATCTGCATCTTGTGTCTTTTTGTGATTTTTATAAATCGAATAAAAGTGATTGACTGGCTGACTGAGACAGAGAGTGAGGCAGTGCAAGGATGTGGACCAGGTCACAATGAACACTGTTGGAGCCCCAGCATTTAGATTGGGGCAGCAGCCCCACCTCTCATAGCTTTGGGGGCATCCAGCGTGAGTCATGCAGTGATCTGAAAATGCTTCTTTTAACCAGGGCTCCCTGGCCCCATGCCCTAGCACCTCCAGTAGGTCAGTCTAATTTTTCGGCTCGTACTCCACTTGTAGGCAAGTTTGACTTTGCTGCCCAGGCGGTCGAGCTGGGGTAAGGAATAACGATGATGAAACAGGAGGCTGTAAAAGTCCGACATAAGCCTCCTGAGAGCAGCCTTGAGGTAGGAATGCAAAAACCATAGTTGATGGACAGAATGCAGAACAATGTCATACATTCACCCCAGTACAGAGATCTGGGCCTAAATCCATCGTTTTTTTGCACTCCACACCACCCCAGTTCAGACATGGCCATATGCAAATCAGTCTGACCCTGTGCCTCATGGGAACAGTCCAGCCCGAACTGCCAAGCCATGCCTTCCCTGGACCGGAAACAAGCTTCCGAGGACTGGTTTCTGGCATTCCAGCCATCTTCAGCCCGGCTTGCTTGAATCCAGTGGTATGGAGTGCATGGGACTCACGTCTGAGCATACCCATCCCACTCGGGGTGACAAATGCAAAAACCACAGTTGATGGACAGAATGCAGAACAATGTCATACATTCACCCCAGTACAGAGATCTGATCCTAAATCTGTCGTTTTATTGCACTCCACACCACCCCAGTTCAGACATGGCCATATGCAAATCAGTCTGACCCTGTGCCTCATGGGAACAGTCCAGCCCGAACTGCCAAGCCATGCCTTCCATGGACCGGAAACAAGCTTCCTAGGACAGGTTTCTGGCATTCCAGCCGTCTTCATCCCGGCTTGCTTGAATCCAGTGGTATGAGGTAGGAAGGCACTGGGAAGGACAGGGGAGAGTAGGGTTGATGGCCCAGGTGGTAGGTGAAGCAGTGATGCAGTTGTAGGTCCCACCAGTATTGGCCAGGTGGGAGGTCATACTCCTTGTGGAGTGCTGGAAAGGACTAGAGGGCCCTTTCGGCAAACACTTGCAATGTTCCCCAGTTAAGCACCTTGCCACCAATACAAAGGCTGAATTTGGCCCATAAGGATGGTCATGCAGGCTGGTGTCCACTGAGAAAAGGCGGTGGACTCGCAAACAGGATTTAGACGTTGTCAGAAGCATTGGGTTCTTAGAGCTGTATATTGAGCCTTGGATGGAGGCATCATACTGATAACAGGGCATCCCCTTATGTCTTTATGGACCATAATGCATGAGCACGATGCAGAGATGGTTCCGAGTTGAGCACCCAGGGATGAACCCTAACTGTGAGTCATGATCTCCCTGGGGCAAACAATAAGTACTATGTAGGGAACTCCATGCAGCCCACAGACCGCCACCTCCCCGGGGAAAACAATAGTAACTATACGGGGCCCACCCGGTCCTGCATCCCCAGGGTCTGCTATCTCCCAGGGTGCTTTAATGGAAATCACTGCGGGACCTGGACCTTCCACAGCCCCAGGGACTGTCCCCTCCGAGGACAAACAATAACAATTATGCAGGGGGCCCAACAGCCCCCCGTAGCCCCAGAGACCACCACCTCCCTGGGGCAAAATTAGACCAAGGAGGGGGCCATGCAACCCTTCTCCAGGAGCCAAAGATGGCTCTACAACCCCCCCCCCCCACCAAGGGGGGTGGGGTCAAGCCATAGCAAACTGCGCACTGTATTGAACAAGCAAGAACATCTTGCTCTCGCTTAATCAAAGCGGAGCAAAATTGCTCTTAAACACAGGGAGCTACACTTTTTTTGCTCCCTATCTGTAAAAGCAGTGCTAGTTCCCAGAGGAGGCAGGGAGACATGAGGGACCAAAGTGGCCTTCTGGCTCCCCCCACAGTCCCCATCAAAGGCAGTGGGTATATATAGCCTAGATATGGGCGGAGACACAAGTGGCCCCACATCAGCACTAAATGAAATTTACATCACTTTACTCAACCACATAGGATTCTCAACAGGTCACACTACTGATAGCAGACTGAAACCAGGGAGTTGATTTATACCACAGTTGCCAACAGGTAACTTAGCTGATGTGTTTTATGATCTATTAACATACAACATCAATAAACTGAGGGTGGCTGAACATTGGAAAGGACATAACAACTTCATGGTGCAGGATTGGCGTGAGTTAAATGCATTGAGGAATAATAGATCAATTATTCTGAAATCCTCAGATAAACGTGGCAACATCGTTGTTATGAACACCAGCCAATAAACCAGGGAAATGAATAGGCAATTAAGGTGAGAGAACACTACCTGGAATTGAAAAACAACCGTATTTGTGACAACCAAAGAGAGGATCATGCTATGCTCAATGGATGGGCTGATCAGAGACTGCTGTCAATGGAGGAACACCTGTATTTAAATATTGGTAACCCCAAGACACCTGTCAGGTATTGTCTCCCGAAGGTGCACAAGGATCTTCAAAAATCTCCAGGGAGACCAAGTGTTAGTATGATGGGGTCTCTACTAGAGAACAGCTCCAGGTTTATTGATCTGTTTTTATGTCACTACGTCACAAGTCTTGCATCATATAAACTGGATACTTAGGACATTTTGTGCAAGATTAACAACATCCCCTGGTGCAGTTATGGTAACAATGGACGTTTACTTATTTTATACATCCAGATCCCATGATTATGGTACAGAGGCCCGCCACAATTTTTTTAAATCAAGATTCCTGGCACTTGTGCAACATACCTTGATGCTCATCATGATGCTCTCATTTTGCCTAACGCAGAACATCTTTCCCTTTGACAAGAAAGAAATCTCCAGAAGCAAGGAATGGCGAGGGGGGCAGCATTCGCCCCCAGAAATTACAACAACTATATGGGCTGGTGGGTTAAAGAAGTTTCATGGGCTGACTGTAATGTGCACAACACCAGTAAGATAGCAATCTTGGTGCACAACATTGATGATCTGTTCATCCTGTGGGATGGAGATGAGGCATCACTGAGTGAATATGTTGCAGATTTAAAAATCAATCCCTACAATATGCAGCTGATGGTAGAAAGGAGGACGCATAGAACTGATTTCTTGAAAATAAAATTACAAGTAGTAGGGGATTCCATCCAAACCAATGTATTTTGGAAGAAGACTGCCTGCAAGTCCATTCTGCATTGCAATCATGGTCTTCCGTGCCCCCTGAAATGGAATATACTCTGCAGTCAGCTATTAAGGGTGCACAGGATCTGTTTCAATGATGAATAATTTGAAAGAGAAGCCAGGTTGATGATTGCACGTTTCTCCGAGAGGGGATACCAGCACAAGTTCTCAGAGAAGCCAAAAAGGGGGTTCTGACTAAGAATAGGAAGCCTTTATTGCTCTTGAACACTCAGGCCAAATCCACAACTACACCAAGGGACATATGTAAACAAGACCAGGTGATACTTTTTTATGGGTTTAAACATGGCATATGGATTCATTAGCTTCCTAATCAAGCGTAACTGTCACATATTACAACATTATAAACATCTGAAAGCTATCATAGGTCAACATCCCAGGATCACAAGGCATCATCATTACGTGATATGTTCACAAGATCCATGTGAAAGTCTTTTAAAGCTCAGTCGTTGTGGGTCATGGGGTTGCCCGGTTGAAGGCGTAAGCTGCAAAGCGTTGGCGTCCTTTGTTCGGTGTTGCTGTGTTAATGAAAAAGAAAAAATAAACTCCTAATGAGCATTCAGATATCTTTGGGCACCTTTGTTGGAATTGCGGTGAGGGAGCACCTGGATCCTGAAGAATCGCAGTCAACGAACTAGATACGAGAAACATGTCGACCACACCTTTTGCACTTTTAGCCCTGGATCACTCTGGCAAACTATAGTTCCCATGAGTACCGTCTATCCTTGATTTTACTTGTGGCAGAGGACCACCAGAATAAAATTGTTTCCGGTACCTTGAGCCACATTTTACCCTCACCCACACTTTCTACTCTTTCCTGGCCCCTCACCCGCACTTCACCATAAGGCAGTTGGATAAAAGATCTCCGATAAAGAGCCCCTCTTTGAGGTGAGCCCATTGGGCATTGCACCGCCTGCCCAACGAGGAGCATTGCCGATGATGAAGCATGACACTCGCAAGGGTGTGTGAGGCCATTATATCCAACAAATTGGATACCCAGGAGTGGTCCTGCACTTGAGCACCAGCCCTTTCCTAGTGACCATCACCTCCCTCCCTTTTCTCCCTCCATTCCTTTAGTAACAGCCCAGTCACCTCCTTGTTGTCTCTGTTCTTGGGGCTACGACTGTGGCTGGACCTTCCATTCCTTTTCCTGTGAATGGTAATATCAGCCCTACTGGATCGCAACTGATCCCATCCTTTCCCCTACTTGTTGTTACAGCACCTGGATCATCACAAAACGATGGCTGTTATGGAATAATATAATAGATATATATAGATAGATATATAAAGATATAGACATATATTGATATATCCACTTAAAAAAACAAAGGTTACAGGGACGTATAGTTAGGCTCAGATTTAACTGCGTAGAAAACAATATAAATTCAGCAGTGCGGAGGTATTAATCAACCCTCATCACCCTAGCCGGGTCAGAACATTGATGCCTCCCATCACATGGTCTGACCTCTGACCCTGCTCGCAGGCAGGTTGCTCCCCATGCTGCTGCACAGCTCTGCCTGCCTCGCTACCAGTACCTGCACTATCTTTGCCTAAACTTGTTCATCCCTATGTGCCTAGCTTTTTGTTCTTTGCCTAACCTGTGCTTCTTTGCCTAACTCATTTCTTTGCCTAACTTGTTTCTCCTTCCTCTTTGCCAGTTCTCGCTCAGCCCCCCCGCCGCCCCACGCCTGTTTTTCCCACCACTGCTTCCCTGCAGCCCCGCCCCCCTGCACTTCCATTCGCCACCCGCTCCCCCTCCCAGCTGCTCCTTCCTCCCACATCCCCTCTGCCTGTCTTTGCCTGCCTCGCTACCAGTACCTGCACTGTCTTTGCCTAAACGTGTGCATCCCTCTGTGCCTAACTTGTTTTTCTTTGCCTAACCTGTTTTTATTTGCCTAACTGGTTTCTTTGCCTAACTTATTTCTCCTTCCTCTGTGCCCGTTCTCCCGTAGACCCATTGTCTGGGAACAGGGCAAACCAAACTACCAAGCCAATTCTTTCACTGGGAAGGAAACAAGCTTCCGGGGACCGGTTTCTGGCATTCCAGCCATTTTTAATTCAGAAAATCTGTCCATCACCACCCCCTGTTGTTTAATTATTTTGTCCACCATAAGCGTGGAAGGGTATACTCAGACGTGAATCCCTTGCTCATTGCACCATCAGGATTCAAGCAAGCCGGGCCAAAGACGGCTAAAATGCCAGAAATTGGTCCCCGGAAGCTTGTGTCCTTCCCAGTGAAAGAATTGGCTTGGTAGTTTGGTTTGCCCTGTTCCCATGATGCACTGGGCCAGGGACAGACTAATTTGCATATAGCCAGGTTCTGAGCTGGGATGGTGCAGTGAGCTAAAAAACGGTGTTGGATTAAGCCCTGATCTCTTGACTGGGTGAGAGTATTCTGCTTAATTCAGAAACTCTGTCCATCACCACCCCCTGTTTTTTAATTATTTTGTCCACCATAAGCGTGGAAGGGTATACTCAGACGTGAGTCCCTTGCTCATTGCACCATCAGGATTCAAGCAAGCCGGGCCGAAGACGGCTGAAATGCCAGAAACCGGGCCCCGGAAGCTTGTTTCCTTCCCAGTGAAAGAATTGGCTTGGTAGTTTGGTTTGCCCTGTCCCCATGATGCACTGGGCCAGGGACAGACTTATTTGCATATAGCCAGGTTCTGAGCTGGGATGGTGCAGTGAGCTAAAAACGGTGTTGGATTAAGCCCTGATCTCTTGACTGGGTGAGAGTATTCTGCTTAATTCAGAAACTCTGTCCATCACCACCCCCTGTTTAATTATTTTGTCCACCATAAGCGTGGAAGGGTATACTCAGACGTGAGTCCCTTGCTCATTGCACCATCAGGATTCAAGCAAGCCGGGCCGAAGACGGCTGAAATGCCAGAAACCGGTCCCCGGAAGCTTGTTTCCTTCCCAGTGAAAGAATTGGCTTGGTAGTTTGGTTTGCCCTGTCCCCATGATGCACTGGGCCAGGGACAGACTTATTTGCATATAGCCAGGTTCTGAGCTGGGATGGTGCAGTGAGCTAAAAAACAGTGTTGGATTAAGCCCTGATCTCTTGACTGGGTGAGAGTATTCTGCTTAATTCAGAAACTCTGTCCATCACCACCCCCTGTTGTTTAATTATTTTGTCCACCATAAGCGTGGAAGGGTATACTCAGACGTGAGTCCCTTGCTCATTGCACCATCAGGATTCAAGCAAGCCGGGCCGAAGACGGCTGAAATGCCAGAAACCGGTCCCCGGAAGTTTGTTTCCTTCCCAGTGAAAGAATTGGCAAGTAGTTTGGTTTGCCCTGTTCCCATGATGCACTGGGCCAGGGACAGACTAATTTGCATATAGCCAGGTTCTGAGCTGGGATGGTGCAGTGAGCTAAAAAACGGTGTTGGATTAAGCCCTGATCTCTTGACTGGGTGAGAGTATTCTGCTTAATTCAGAAACTCTGTTCATCACCACCCCCTGTTGTTTAATTATTTTGTCCACCATAAGCGTGGAAGGGTATACTCAGACGTGAGTCCCTTGCTCATTGCACCATCAGGATTCAAGCAAGCCGGGCCGAAGACGGCTGAAATGCCAGAAACCTGTCCCCGGAAGCTTGTTTCCTTCCCAGTGAAAGAATTGGCTTGGTAGTTTGGTTTGCCCTGTTCCCATGATGCACTGGGCCAGGGACAGACTAATTTGCATATAGCCAGGTTCTGAGCTGGGATGGTGCAGTGAGCTAAAAAACGGTGTTGGATTAAGCCCTGATCTCTTGACTGGGTGAGAGTATTCTGCTTAATTCAGAAACTCTGTCCATCACCACCCCCTGTTGTTTAATTATTCTGCATGCAAACACGGCATTGAACTCTGGGACCTACTGGACCCAACACCCCAGACATCGCCTTTCTGACAGATACCTGGCTGAACCCCTCCGCGGCACCCGACATCGCCATGGCCATCCCAGAAGGCTACAAGATTACCCTCAAGGACCGCTCCAACGGAGTTGGAGGAGGAATCACCATGGTCCACAGGAACACTCTCAAAATCTCGACAAATACCGGCGTCACCCTCAGCACCGCCAAACACCTGCACTTCCAGATCCACACCAACACCAACACCACCCTGAGAGGAACCCTTGTCTACAGACCTCCCAGACCCCGACCACAGTTCAGCAACTCCATTGCCGACTTCGTAAGCACACACGCCCTCGCCTCCACGGACTACATTCTCCTCGGGGACCTGAACTTCTACCTTGAGAAAAACAATGACTCCAACTCCTCCACCCTGATCAACAACCTCGCCAACCTCGGACTCAGACAACTCGTCACAACACCCACCCACTCCGCCGGCCACACGCTTGACCCCATCTCCACCTCAAGCCCCCACGTCTCCTTCAACCGCACCACCGAACTCCACTGGACCTACCACCGCTGCATCCACTTCACCTTCTGGAAACCCACCGCACTCAATAGATACCGCTGCTTGAACAAAATCACCGAAGACCAGCTAACCAGATCCGACCGACCCCGAATCTGCCACCACCTGCAACCTTAGACAGTGGATCGACAACTGCCCCAACACCCTTTCCCCGCTCAAGAAACCCTCCAACAGCCACACCAGAAAGAAAGCAAGCTGGTTCTCTGAAGATCTCAAGACCTCCAAGCAAACCTGCCGAAAGATAGAGAAGAACTGGATCTGTGAATGTACACTGGAAAGCTACGCAGCCCACGAGAACACCACTCGCAGACACCACCACCTCATCAGATCCACCAAACGGGCCTCCTTCAAAGAAGCCTAGACAACAACGCACACAACAGCAAAGAGCTCTTCACCAACAAAATCTCACCTTCGTAAGACCTGTGCGACTCGCTGGCCACCTTCTTCCGCTGCAAAATTGTAGACATCCATGACAGCTTCAATGCCGTAACCGCCCCGGCAACCACTGAGACCCTCACCCCCATTCCCACGTACACCACCCGCACCACCTGCTTGCTCTCCTGGACCAACATCAACGACGACAACACCATAAAGATCATGACCTCCGTCCACTGCAGATCCCTGTCAGACCCATGCCCACACCACATCTTCAGCAAAGCCAGCACCACAATTGCACCCCATCTCTGGACAGCCATCAACAACACCTTCAAGACAGCAACCTTCCCGGAGAGCTGGAAACAACCCGAGATCAACGCCTTACTTAAGAACGTCCGACCCATCTCCCTGCTCCTGTTCCCTGAAGAGGTCAACGAGAAGACCATCAACAAACAACTGACCAGATTCCCGAAGGAGAATAGAATCCTGGACCCATCCCAGTCCGGGTGCCGCAGCAACCAAAGCACCAAAACTGCCCTCATCGCCGCCGCCGCCGATATCAGGACCCTGCTAGACAACGGAGAAACCGCAGCCCTCATCCTCTTGGACCTGTCAGCCACCTTCGATACGGTCTGCCACCGCACACTACGAACATGCCTCCACGATGCCGGGATCCAAGAGAAGGCCCTGGACTGGGCCACCTCCTTCCTCTCCGGCAGAACACAGAGTGTCCACCTCCCCTTTCCGCTCCGAAACCACCAAGATCATCTGCGACGTCCCCCAAGGCTTATTCCTCAGCCCAACGCTGTTCAACATCTACATGACACCGCTCGCCCGCACCGCTCGACTGCACAACCTCAACATCATCTCCTTCACCGATAACACCCAGCTGATCCTCTTCCTAACCAAAGACCCCCTGACCGCCAAAAACAACCTCCACAAAGGAATGAAGGCAGTCGCCGAATGGATGAGAAACAGCCGACTCTAGCTGAACTCGGACAAGACGGAGGTCCTCATCCTCGGATCCATGCCCTTGGCCTGGGATGACTCTGGGTGGCCGACCGAACTAGGAACTGTTCCTACGCCCCACCGACCACGCACGCAATCTAGGGGTCATCCTCAACTCGACCCTCTCCATGACAAAGCAGGTCAATGCCGTCTCTTCTTCCTTCTCCAACACCCTCCCCATGCTCTGCCAGATCTACAAGTAGATCCCCATTGAAACGAGAAGGATGGTCACCCAGGCCCTCGTAAGCAGCAGACTGGACAACGGAAACGCCCTCTACGCAGGAGCCTTGGCCAAACTTCTGAAACGACTCCAATGCATCCAGAACGCTTCTGCGTGCCTGATCCTCGACATCCCTCGCCGCAGCCACATCACACCCCATCTGGGAGACCTGCACTGGCTCCCCGTCAACAAGAGGATGACCTTCAAGCTCCTCACCTATGCACACAAGGCACTCCACAACACTGAAACCAGCGTACCTCAACAGCCAACTCAGCTTCTGGACCCCCAGCTCCGCTCCGCCAACCATGCCCTCGCCACTGACCCTCGTATCTGAAGAGTGACCACCGGCAGCAGATCATTCTCCCACCTTACCGCCAAGACATGGAACACTCTCCCCATCCGCCAATGGCAGACCCAAGACCTACTGACCTTCAGAAGACTCCTCAAGACCTGGCTTTTTGATCAGCAGCAGCATTCCCTCCTCCCTCAGCGCCTTGAGACCCTCACAGGTAAGTAGTGTGCTTTACAAATGATTGATTAATTGATTGATTGAATTACACTGTACCTTAGATCAGATTGGATGATGCATTTATAAATAGCAGCATCATTCTGACAAGCGGACTTTGAATAATAGAAATAAATTGCTTCGTAGTCAGGCCTAAGAACACTGGTTTACTTTTTACATAACAATGGTAACCAGTACTGTCTGTACAAAATCATGATACTGTGATTTTCTGCTATTGTTTGTCTGAATTTCCTTTCCTTTACTCACTTCACACACAAGCATGTTTCCATGCACTTCTTACTAGAGCAACCGCTTATGCATATCTTTCCATATAGGTTATTGAATATGTTATTTGCATAAGTAAAATAAATTGAAGATTAACTTTTTTCCCCCTGCTTTCCATTTGTATGGTCTCCTTTCTCTGGTGTACTCATGAAGAGTATCTATTCTCCTATTTGAATGATCATTCATAAATGACTTATGTGCTAAGTGAATTCTAACAACATACTGCGCATTCCTGTCTTTTCCCTGCACTGGAGAACAATGTGCTGCATAGCACCAATGGAGGCACCCTTGAACCATGATGCAAGAGTGCCTGTGTTGTAAGTGGGATTGTTATTGTGCAGGAAGGGCACCCTTTCTGAACAAACTCAAAACTCTGATGCATTTAGCAGTTTCTATATGTGCTGCAGAATGCACCAAAATCCATGGGTGGCTGTGTGGGAACACCCATGCTCCACCCATGGAACGCCTCCATGGTGGAGTAATGCATTGCAGTCATTCCGCTGAGTTGCGTTCCTCTGGATTACCAAGCCTCTCATGGCCATGCAAGGTTGCCTTGCATTACAAAAAAGGGGGGTTGAACCCAAGCAGTCACGGGGACATGGGAGATATTTGGTACATGTAAAGGGGATCCCCGCAAGAGAAATATGTTGTGTCAGGCCACGACTTCATGGTAACTAATATTTCATTCAATTACCATTTAAAACCTTCATCATAGTCTGAATCACACTGGCTATGTTGAAATACTTACTAATTTAATATTAATTTACCTGACAGGATTGCCCCCCACTTCCCCCTGTCGTATATGTCCTGATGAAGACCCCACCTAAGGACTGAACATAGCCTACATATAGGGGTCGAAACGTCGACGGTTTTCCTCTGAAACTTCCGGCACAAGCCCTCTATAGTTCTATATTGACTGTGTGTCCGTTGAAAGTTCTTCTGCGAAATAATTCATCATTGTGTGCCCGGATTTCTGGGCTTATGTATTTGTAATCATTTTGATTGTGTTGGTAACTTTTGTACTTATCACTTCTTTTTAATTGTGTCTATCCTTTCTTACACTCCCTTGAGCACTCCTTTCCTCCCTTCCCCTCCCCTTCCTCTGGGGCACAAATTGCAATAATTGCATAAAATTCTTTGATTGTGTTACTACCTCAAGGTATTGTTAATAAATTACAGTACCTAGTATGAAAAAACTTTTGATGTATTTTTTGTTTCATGAAGTTGTTTGAACAATAACTAAAGGTTGCCTTGCATGACTTGATAAATCTGACTTAGGTTTTGCGCCGCCCTTACACCCCCTTGCATGCAGTTCTTAATTTAAGACAGTGAGAGTGACTGGCACTTATTTTTGGGGGCCAGCAGTTTTCTTTCAGCGTCGGACAAATACCGAGATCAAAAGACACATATGGGGAAGACGGAGGAAGAGAAAGACAGAAAACCGTCACAAATGGAGAAAGCAGAACGCTGCCAGAGTGAGCTTAAAGGGCAGGGAGTGGCTTTAAATGGACTAAAGAGGTCTGATATGGCTTTAGGTTTATGCTGTCTCAGTATTCTGCACTTGCATACTTAATTGCAGGAGCTGTGTGTTGCGGAACGGATTTTGGGCACTCGCACATTTTTATTTACAAATTAAGCACTGCGAAAAACCTATATAATATGCCCCTATTTTGCGCTCACGTTTGTGCTCAGTTGACTTTATTTTTTCAGTTGCTCATATTATTAAGCCAGATATAGGTTTTTAACTCTCTGCAGCATTTTTCAAGCTATGTAACTATGGATATGTTTTGCAAGTGTAAGTGACCTTTTATGTTACCATATTTGAGTTACTGGAGATATTCAACCAGGACAGCTATCATGTGTGTCCTATACACTGAATGGACGCATTGTTTCCTATCTTGTGTAAATAATACAGGACTCATGTACAGAATAATCCCTTCTTGCTCGATAGACCATAATTTATGAAAAAAATTATGAAAGACACCCACAATTGGAGCAGGGCAAGGCGGACGGAACTTTTGCTGAGGCAGTGCAGAGAGATGGGTCTCAGACATAAGGCCTAATGCCACAAGGATGCTTGGGGGATTTACTTGGCCCATCAGTAAATTTTCAGAGATGACTAATCTGCAAATGAAACAATTGTAATATAGATAGCATTTAGACTAATTGTTTGGGGCTATTTGATGAAAATTGAGTGGGGTATCTCTAAAGCTTTCCTTCTTATCCATTGTGTTCACCGACTAATTATTTATTACAGTGATAATTTATACTGAGATGGGTGGAACAAATATCACATAATACATTTTCATTTGTTGTGAAGTACCAATAATTGTTTACAGTAATTCTGGGGTCTGGATGGGATTCTGTATTATAACCTGCATATGAGATATTTTCTAACAGCTTTGTCTTACTCATAACACCATTATGCCCATGAGCGAAATCTCAGAGGGTGGAGTGAGAGAGGCTGACAGTTTTCCCCCTGCAAGAAAGAAACCCAGGTTCCATTTGAGGTTTTGGAAATCTACGAGGTATGACCTCAAATATTTTGAGAATCACAACATCAAGCCATAGAACACCAATACATCTACCTAATGATTTCGACATTTATATAAGCTTTGGGGGATCTTGTGAGAATTTGAAGTTCTTGGATTACTGATTAAATCATAGAGTGATGCAGTTTGCCATTGACTCAATTGGCCTTAGCTCCTAGTGCATTATGCTTGGGATGTTGAATTCCATCTTACATTTCACTGTTAAGCAGCGGAGGGCTGTAAAGACTGGATAGCATCTACTTTAAAAGTGACACTCCTTTGTGTGTGATTGAACTGGAAAATCGCTGGAACCCTATTTGTAAGACTATACATAATTGAAGAATAAATTCCTAAAACTCACATTCAGAATAAAAATATATGAACCATTGTAGGGAACATTTACTACTTGAAAAGTTGAATAAAGCTTTTTTTAAGCATAAACTCAGCCCCCAAAAGTATACAAAATTAAATAACACATGTCCTGAAACACAAAAACAGTTCTTTCAAAATCTCAATATCAGTTACTAACACATTTCCTAAGAGTCCATTGACATATACCTGATTTATCAACCCATTTGATTCCTGTACAAAATGTTTTATTTAGCACACAAAAGAGCAGTTGTACCCCTTATAGTCAATGTTTCAATATTTCCAACAGATGTGATCTGAAATATCTTGTCAATTAATTCTTGTTGCAAAGGTAAAACTAGGAAGGTATGCTTGATGTAGGAAAGTGGATTATTATTTGGGATGGACACTTGCCCATCTCAATCGATAAGGCCACCAGCTGCCAAATGGGAAACAAATTAAATAAAATAAACCTGTGTTAAATCCATATGACAAGTCAGAGTTAATTCAGTAACCAGACAGGGAATACCTAAGAATATTGATTTAGGTTCTGTTCTGCGAGCGGAACGGAAATTGCCGCCCACCCCTAGTTTGTTGTATGGTTCCTGGAAAAAACTTCACACTCTGTTACAGGAAGGGCACTGTTGGCCTTCAGCTGTACACTAAGGCTGATTAGTCTAAAGTGGCTCAGGCAAGTAAATATACATTTTCAGAAAGTTAATTTTTTAACTAATTAGTGGGGGAAATTTATTGGTTGAGGAGGGTATGAGCCCTTCGCAAGCACCAGCCACAATCCCCGTCCCATGAATCACTAAAAGTCAATACATTTGCCTGTGCATAATGCTCTGGTAGCTTGGCACAGTGCAGATAGGTTTAACTCAGAGGAAAGTGTAAAGTATCTGTGCAGCACTTAAACAATAATAAAGTGAAAACAAAACACTAGAAAATCCCACACCAATAAAGAAAAATAGAGTGAAATTAGTACACAATTTGCCACCAAAATAACAAAAACCCAACCAGTAGGACCAGAGATGTGCAATGTTCAAGGTTTAGGTGAAAATAGGGTGTAAAAGTACAAAGCAACAACTGTTTTCATCAGGTCATACTGGACCAAGACAAAGTCACAAATTCAGACTGACCTCTATGGAGTGTGGGCCATATATTCGGGACAGTTGTGTCCCATCATGTTGGTTTCAATAGAGACCACAGCTGGGCTGACAGAGCACCTTTATCCCAACTTACTAGGGTCCCGGACTAGGGAGGACCCGCTTGGGGGGATTAAGACTCACAGCAGGTAGAGTCCAGCAGCAGGGTTCAAGGTAATTGGACTCCTTTCTGTCCCTGAGGATCTGATCAGGAGGCCAGCTGACTAATCTCTGAAGCCACACTGGTGGTCCTGGGTTCAAGGTGCTGATCAGTCCTTCTTACTCGGGAAGCAGAGCTGTCCTTCTTGCAGATGAGCAGTCCTTCTTCTGAGTCTTCCACAAGTCTATAAGTGATCTGAATAGTGAGTCCAAAGGTCTCATTTATATACGCAGTGCCTCCTATGAAGTGGAAAAAGCTTCAGGAGATTTCCCCCTACATAGGTGACTGGAATTCCCTGCTTGCCTGCCCTGGTCCGAGTCTGTCTGAGGACATGATAGGCTAGTCTGAAGTCATTTGTGAGTGTGATGGGACAGTGCCTTTGAACTGCAAGTGTGGTATGTGACATTTCCATTCTCTCATTATGCCAGAATGGCCCGTCCTGTTAACACCCAGACTTTCTATTGTGATACTGTCTGTGAGAAATACATGGAGGCTAACTGCCAACTACACCTAGTCCTGTGACCCAGAAGTAGGTTGAAGGCACCAAATGGTTAGGGCAAAAAAATGTCAACTTTCTAAATGAGTCACTTCCAGAATTGTGACTTAATATATAACATAATTAAAGAGGGTTTTAAAATACAGTTCCCCAGACACCTAACATGACTTCGCGACCTGCTCCAGATCAAAAGTGATCACTTATATATAATAAGGTAACCCGATGCTCTTCAGTAGGAGAGGCAGCCCTCAGAGTAGTGAAAATTAGATTTGTGAAATTTTCACTAATAGGACATTTACAACTTAACATATCCAACTTTTAAATGACAACGCACCCTGCCCTATAGAGCCTACTTTATGGGTTACTTAGATGTCAAGGGTGTTATTTTGCCTAGTTGAATTTGTAGTTCAAATCTGCTGCAAGGCTGCAATGGCAGTCCTGGGGCATGTGTTAAGGGGCTACTTAGGTGGATCGCACAATATGTGCTGCAGCCCCACTAGTAGTATTTGATTTATCAGCCCCTGGTATTTGGTATGCCACTTTACTAGAGACCTATAAGTAAATTAAATATCCCACTTAGTTGTAGGGTAATTTTGCCATTTTTAAAGGAATGAGCACAAGCACTTAAGAACTGGTTAGCAGGCCAACAAAAACACATTCAGCAAAATAACAGGAGGGGTGAAGGCAAATGTTTGGGAATGACCCTGTAGAGAGTGCCAAGTCCAACAGTTAGAAAAAGTCTGACTTTCCCATTGAATTTGATTCTACAAAACAATTACAAGACAGTTTTAATAACATTTAGGACCTTAATCTGTAGTTGTGTCCTACTTGATGATGCAGAAATAGAAATGTAATCTGCTTTCCAGCATTTCCAGTAGAAACAGCTAAACCTGCTTTTGGTGATTTATTCACAATGGTACATACTAACATTACTTTAAGCATGTGCCACATTTATGTACTATACACCCTACCTTATTGGAAATATGGTAATTTTAGGGATAACCTATTCTGCGCCAAACAATGTTTTACAAGGCTGCATGCAAGCATGAGAGTTTACAGGCTGCAGGGGACTAGGCTTTAGTGGAGTCCTGTGTAATATTTTCAGGGTCACAAATCAAGCAACCACTTATCATAACCCAGCGACATCAAGAGATCATTTCAGTGTTGGTAATCATCCCTGTGGGACGAACAATACTGGGCAGAAGCTGCTATAGAACTTGTAAATTAAATTTAGAGGTTCCCAAGATGTTTTAAATCATTCAAGCATCCTAATGCTGATCAAAGCCCTGCCAGGAATGGAATGTGCCAAGTCCGATGATATTTCATCAATTAAGTTCATGCTGGCCAAAGGGCGTCTGTACATGGATTCTACATTGGGTACCTTTTCATTCACGATGCATCCGGCCCAGATCATGAAAAAGAGAAAGCACTTAAAAGCCTGGGTAATTGAAGTTAACAATTGTCACGGGGATCGCTACCCCCATGTGCTAGCAGGGCCATCACTTTACAAGCAACCAGTGTTCGACTCCTCAGTATTAAAAGGTGCAAGTGGAAGGCCCTTCCTCTCAGCTCAGCAAAAAAAACACTTTGACTTCACAAAGGTGGTAGTTAAAATAAACAAATAAGCAGATTCAGGCCTACAGGGAAGACTGGATACAAATAATGAGCATGTAAATCATTGGGGTTGGCTACCTTGAGACCTATCCAGAATTGGGAGTAATAAGGATTGAGTGGAGGGAAAGAAGATATCTGCCCTAAACTCATTAGCACTGTAACTATAGAATCTACTTGTGCATGTTTTTAATCTTTCTATTTTATTTCATTTTCTCTTAATGATGTCCCCTTATTTGGGGCAATAATTGGGTGCACTAAACCACTTGAGTGCATGACCTGACCACAGCAGTAGTGCACACTGTGCGCCTTGGACCGCTAGGCACTTACCTCAGTGACCCCCTCGCATGATCCAGTACCACATTTATCAATCACAGTATCACATTTAGTTATAGACTGCACACATCGCCCGCGCTTTCACTGGTGCAGCCACTACTAGCGCCTCTACTACTACAGGAGCGCTGCTTGAACCCTGTTGCTTACTTTCTAGTCGTTGCAGCATGCATTTCAGTATCTATCCTTGCCGCGACCTGCATGGGCAAACACATAAGTCACTGTAGTAGACTTTCTTGAAGAGGGCAACAAAACAACAATGTAGCCCAAAAGATTGCATTTTATGATGCAAACTTGATATGTTTTGTTTTGTCTTCTTCTTTCCCACAGGAATTTTTTGCTCTTTTAAAGTGTTGGTGAGTACGCCGAAATTTTTTCAACCACACACCTTAGCGCGTGTGTAGGTACCACATTGGTTTGCACGTGGCACCCTTAACTTTTCCCTACTCACTTATCACTTACCTGGTCCTGAAGGACGCCTCGTTATTCACACAGCGGGGCTTGAAACATGCAGACCGCCACACATAAGCCAACTTAAAGGTAATTTCTCCTGAATAGTTGCACCACACATGTTTTACTCATATCCTGAGCTGCCAACTTTAAAAATAGAGGCAAGCATTCTCAGAGGTATTTTTAACTGGATAAAATCACATCACACTTACGCACCAACACCTGCTCTGCTGTAACCAGGCATCGTAGCACAACCGGGGGGAATTCGGCCGCCCGGTTGGGACCCCGACGATGAAGCATGACACCAAACCGGTTGGTGTGTGAGGGGTCTTTTAATAACACCTAATAGACCAAACACATGCTACAAACAGTGACTTAATTACACACACATAGTGGGCCCGTCCACATTGTTTAAGTATAGTACGCATCTGGGGAGCAGGACCCGCCCCTAAGCCCTCGCTCTCCCATTGATTTTTCTTGAACCATTAAATGTCATGATCTGAAATCTATGGGAGCAGTTATGAAAGCCAGATTGTTGTCAACCTTCTTATATGGATCAGAGATAATGCTATGAGATGATGCTCCTCTGCTTGGCAAGCTGTTAATGAGAGCTTATAAACAAACCTTCAGGTTGTCTAGGTCGGCCTCACTTACAAAACAGTCACTCACCAGGCCGGGGGCATTTGTAAAGCTCTGTCATAAACCTTGGCAAATCAATTCTAGTATGAGATTAATTGACAATGGAAAACTGCTCCCATAAGAAACCTCTTGAAAATAGTATCATGTCATTGGAGTTGGGCTATATTTGGACCGCTAAGATCATTGGTCAAACCTGTAAGAAAGTGGTAACAAAGCTGACCAGATTGCAAAGCTGGCCTGCAGATAAGGAAATTAAGCATGGGCGAATTTTGAAAATTCGCGATCCACGAATTTGCGGATTTGCGAATTTGCAATCCGCAAAATTTGCGAGTATGTGCGAATTTGTGGATTTTTTTTATTTTTGCGTGTTTGCGGGTGTTCGCGGGCGCTTTGCGTGTTCGCGGGTTTTTTTTTGCCTGGTCAATCACTGCCACCCTCTCATTTTTTATGCCCTTCTGCCCTCTGTACCACTCATTTCTGTCCCCTTCTGCCCTCTGTCCCACTTTTATGCCCTTCTACCCTCAGCCCCACTTAGAATGTCGCCGGCAAGCTGCCAGCACCATTCTAAAATAGCTACAAAGATCTTCAACAGGAACCACTAATAGATAAAGTAAAGCAGGTGCTCGAGTTGAAGGTCAAATTAAGTTACACAATCATTAATCACCTGAAGTTTGGGGTGATTAATGATTGTGTAACTAAATTTGAGCTTCAAATCGAGCACCTGCTTTACTTTATCTATTAGAGCTTCCTGTTGAAGATGACTTTTGTAACTATTTTAAAATGGCTCTGGCAGCTTGCCGGCGTCATTCTAAAAGAGTTACAAAAGTCAGCTTGAATTTTTGACCCAATCCGTTCCGCTTGCGGATTTTGCGGGAAATTCGCGAATCTCGCAGATTGCGAATTTACCGAAAATCCGCAAAATCCGCGAGCGGAACAGATTTTCCGCCCATGCTTAAAGGAAATGCTGTCTAAACATCATCACGAGTGGCTGGTGTTTAAATCTTATTCAATCCCAAGGGAATTGCTCTTCTGGCAGTACCTTCTGACTGGAAGGTTAAATAGTCATTTCTGGCCCTCAGATTTAGAGAGATAGACACACTAGACCTCATGCCAAAATGAAGGATGGGCAGCCTATCAGACGTCCAGACCTGTCATCTGTGTCATCAGGAGATTGAGACTTTGCTCCACATTATATGCATCTGCCCAATGCTGATTGACCAATGAAGACACTTATTAATGGGTGAAGAGAGACTCAATGGTTAGAGCGGCAGACCCTGATGCAGAGGTCTGCCCCGATACCAGGGTTCAATTCCCACCTCGGCGGCTCTTGGACTCAATCTCCCCAGACCTGATAATTCTCGCCTCGGTGCCTAGTCTAATCATGGGTCCCACTCTGTGACTCTCGGCAATAGCTTGCTTAATCTCCACAACAGCCCCAGCAGCGCTTGGATGCCTGGCTACACCTTGGGGGTGCCCAGGAGTGGACATCTCACAGGAAAGCCAGGAAGGGTTACACAGCGGTATGAATACAGCGCTAAGAGACCTCAGGGTAGAAGTTTGCTATATAAATACAAACACATTTAAAGTTACAATTCTTGACCGGAGAATCAGATCCTGTAGTACTGAACTTGTGGAGTCAGTGGACCCAATAAATACAAGGTTGAACATTAGACTAGTGGCCATTAAAAAAAATGTATTTTAAAAAACGGATTAATGTTGTGTACTGAGTGAACTTGGGGGGTGGGGGAGGCCTGGAACCTGATTTTAGGTCATTACAACGCTGTAATTTCTAGGCAAATATACATGCGCAGGCAAACTGCAAGGACGGGGTGCTGGGCCTCCCATGGTGGTTGTTCCCTATCCCTTCTTGCTAAGGTAATAACTTCCCTAACCTGGCACTGCAATCTTGCACATTGGCACTTTTATAACTCATACTCTTGTGTATAGGTACCCTACTTGCCTATTTAGGAGAACAAAATTGGCTGCTACGCACATTTTTTTTACCTTTCTCCAGCTAAGGTCTTGGCGGGGCTTGATCAAATATTCTTGTGTTTTTTATTACCTGTATTTGGTAATTCTATCCCTATAGATAGGAAGAGTTGAAAGACATTGTAAAGGTCCATTAATATGAGGTCTTATGGTTGGCGCAGATATGACGATTTTTTAGATTCTTCTTTTTTGTATTCTTAATTCTTTTTTTAACTGCTTTGTATTGTGTATCGTACTGTGTTTATGGTTTTAATTGACTAATAATATATCTCTCTCTTCAACGGCACATCAACCTGAAGCTGCATTATGCATCTCAACCCCAGAACTTGCATCGCAGCTCCTCAGTGACTGTGCCTCAGCGCCCATTCACCCAACGAGAGGCAAGGACTTTGCATCTCGACGCCAAGGCCACAAGGTACATTTCAGAGGACTAAGGGACTAAGGGGCATATTACCAAGCAATAGCGATAATTACCGCTATTGCTTGGTTAGCGAGAAAAAATTATCGCCGAGCTGCGAGGATTTTTATCGCAGATAAACCTTGGTATTACCAAGGTTTATCGCAAATGCAATAAAAATCGGCAATAATGCATGAATATCGCTGAAAAATCTGCGATATTCAGGCATTACCGAGCTAATGCTTTTAGCCACGTTATCCACCTCCCATTGGATAACATGGCTAAGAACTGCTCCTGGGCAGGTGTTAGCTTTTGGAGATATTCACGCTTAGCACGCTTAGCACGAATATCTCCAAAAGTTGGTAATAGGAGATAGCGATGTTAGCGACTGTTTCCAGTCGCTAACATCTTGGCACGCCCACTTTGCATGTCATTAGTGATACATTTTTCTGACATGCAAAGCGGGGCCTAAGATGGTCGCTACCTCCTACTAGCTGTCGCTAACTGGTGTTAGCGCCAGCTAGGTAATAGGGAGATAATTTTATCTCCGCTTTCTTGGCTTTTAAAGCCAAAAAAGCAGAGATAAATCCATTGATAATATGCCCCTAAATTCAGTCCTGTATCTAGCACTCGCACCATCACAATTGACCTGAACTTGGGACTTTGACCCGGTCTACCACAACCACGTAACCGTATTTGGTGCTTTTTGATTGTTAGCACTTGATTTCTTTAAATTGTTTTTAAATAGCATATGTCCAGTTCTACAAATAGTTTTTTGTCATTTTGGTGTCAAATAATGTATTACATTTTACTCAGTGTTTCTAAATTGGTGTTGGAATTTTTCTTGGTGTGTGTTTTTACTTTATTATAGTTTGAAGATTTGCATAAATACTTTGTATATTGCCACTAAGTTGGGCCTGACATCTTTTGTGCCAAGCTACAAGCGGGTTGAACACAGGTTAATTTGAGGTTTGCCTTTGTTTCATCCTGAAAAGAATTGTAGTTGTTGGTGGAGAAGGTTTCATCCCCTTCAAACGGTAACCCTATTTCTTACAAGAGGTTTATCAGTCGTAAGGCTATGGGCCACATGCATCAAAGTCAGTTTTTGCGATTCCTTATTTGCGATTTTTAGGGAATCGCAAACAAGGAATTGCAAAACGGAAAGCATGATTGAAATTGCATAAAATTTGCGATTCCGTAAAAATCGCAATTTTTACCGAATCGCAAATATTATGCGAATTCCAATTTGCAATTTTGCAATTCCCATTGATTCTGCAAATTGGAATTCGCAAAATGTTAATGCATTCCATGGGTGAAGGGGGGGTCCAAAGGACCCCTGCCCCTGCACCCCTGAAATGTTTTTGGAAGTGCATGTTGCACACACACATGTCCTAAGGACATGTGTGTCTGTAACATGACAGTGTTTTAAAATGTATCTTTGGGCATTTTGACACATTTTCGCAAATTACCACGAGGTTCAACCTCGTGGTAATTTGCACCCCCTAATTGCGAATTCGCAATTTTAAAAGTAATCATGCATTGCTTTTAAGGAATCGCAAATTTGCGATTCCTTAAAAGCAATTGCATTTTTGGAATTCGCTAAAAATAGCGATTTTACCAAAAATGCTTGATGCATCCCAAAAACCTATTTAGGAATCGCAAACGGCCGAATTTTGCGATTCGCACCGTTTGCACTTCCTAAATAGGTTGATGCATGTGGCCCTATATTCGTACAACATACTGGTTGAGAAATTTCCATTGAATTTGCATTTCAAGAAGACAGTTGTCCACTCTTCCCATCTCCCCCGTCTTGTTTTAATAAAACATTTATATAAAAAAACTCTGATCGGGAATCAGCGCACAGCGAGAGACATGGTACTTCGAATGTGCAGGTCTCTCAATCGTTTAACGACATGAACCTCTTTTCTCTTTTTGCTTCTTCCACATCCTTAGCTTGGAATTCATTTGTCAGGAGCTCGCATGTTCGGTTCCTGTTTCGCAAACGTCTGCTTCTATCACGCAGGGAGGTCTGCATTTCCCACTGTGGAAACCATTTCCTGAAATCATTGTGATAAAAATCTAATAGAACCGAGTTTTCTTGCTGCGTACAACTGGCTCTGTCAAATAGGACTCAGTTGGTGCGCGACACTTTCAACTTTAGACTCATCAGATTCTTTCCAGTGCGCCCTGGGAGGAACAGATACAGCGATTTTTGTTTGGAGACAATTTAGTTATGCACAGGCATTTCTCAAAAACATAAATCTCTCATTCGGTGTCTAAACCTGCATTTTATGTAAATGTGATTTGAATCAAGTGGCATATTACTCACACTTTGTTTTAATTATTGTAATAGAACTGATTGCAATGAACTCATTTAATATTCCTGTACTAACATTTATTTACATAAGTGTGTCTTCGTAATTTAGCAAAAATTCCGTAATGCTTGAATTCTTGCCAGAATAGTTTATCTTATTTCCCACTGTGCCTTTTATTAAGCAAATTCCGGGTACGAAATCAGCATAATATTATTCAGTAACTGTTCTTTATTTCAGGTACTTTGTGATGTGAAAGTATTAAATATTCTAACAATGCACATTCATTTTACACAAAATCTTCTTTCTGAACTGATTTATTACCCACAAATGATCAGTTGATTTTTGCTCAGTGGTCACAATGGGCCACATGCATATTTGTAACATTTTGCAATTTCTTAATTGCGAAAATTAAGGAATCGCAATTAAGAAATCGCAAAATGCTATGCATTAAAAAATCGCAATATTTTTTGCGATTCGGTATTTTTCCTTAATTGCGATTCACAATTTGCGAATCGCAATTAAGGAAAACCCTTCCCATTGATTCCTATGGGCCAAAAGGCCCATAGGAATGAATGGGAAGGCATTCACATTTTGCAAATTTCATTTAGCGAATCGCAAAATGTGACTGCAATTTCAAGGGTGCAGGTGGGGGTCCAAAGAACCCCTAATTGCACCCTATGAAATGTAACTTTGAGTGCAATTTACACACACACATGACCCAAGGACATGTGTTTGTGTAAATTAAAACTATCAAATATGCAACTAGTACATGTTTGAAAGTTTTCGGTGAATTAGCATGAAGTTTAACTTCATGCTAATTTACCCCTTCCAAATAGTGAATTCGCAATTTAAAAATAATCATGCATTGCATTTAAGAAATCTCAAATTGCGATTTCTTAAATGCAATCGCAAGGTTGCGATTCCTAAAATTGCGAAATGCATGATGCATTCCAAATTAGTCAATTGCATTCGCAAACGGCCGAAAATTGCGATTCGCACCGTTTGCGAATGCAATTCAGTTTGATGCATCTAGGCACATATGTGTAACTGATCAGAGTAATACATGCTTTGACATTCTCCGCATTGTGTCCGACCTACAGACACAGACCAGGAACTTCTGGTAGAAGAAATATCAGTAGCAACTTCAGTTGCACTACTCGAAGATGAAATATGGACGCTTCGGCAAATAGCATTCATGTGGAAGTATAATCAAAGCATCTGGGGTTGCACAGTGCAGTCAAGAGCCCACTCCCCACTCATTGTGGTTTGGAATTTATGATAAATATTAGCTCCAAATTTTAAGATACACAGAATAGATGAATAGGTGAAGTATATGGATGCAATTGAGTAGACTTTGCAATAACACCGCACATTGCATTAAGACCCCTTCCTGTAAATATCAGCACTTGATGTCTACTGTTCTTACTGGTTTAATTTGTACCGCATGGTTTTACCTAGGGATTTTAAAGTTTTCATGAAATTCTAGGCATTCATGCACTATTCTGTAGCACTGGGGCGCATATTATCAAGGGGGGCGAAATTCTATTGCCCTATTAGCAAGCTGTCGCTAACAGCAGTTAGCGACAGCTTGTAGGCGATAGCGAGCGGTTTGGGGCCCACTTTGCATGTTGGTTTAATTATCGCTAATGACATGCAAAGTGGGGGTTCCCAACCCGTTAGCGACTGAAAGCTGTCGCTAGCGTCACTAACGCCTATTAGCAAGGCAGGCTTAGCGATGGCAATATTCGTGCTAATAACACTTCAAACCAGGAGTATTGGAAGCCATTATGTGACTTGGTTCAACTGAGTCACAGGAAAAAAAACATGGAAAATAAAGAAAAGGGAGCATGGTAGAAACACACTGACCTCTAGGCCTCTTGTGGTCATCCCACAGACACCACACCAGGGCAAAAAAGCAATTATAAAAATATTTTGGCGGAAGTCGTGCTGGATCTGCAACTCCTGCCAACAATTTAAATACAAATGAAGTGTAAGCTCCCACACGCATGCATTAATAAGCCCCCATGAGGGCCAGGCACTGTGGAATTTTGGGAGGAGGTGAACAGGCCCCTCTCCTCAGGCTTATCAAAGCCCCAGGGCTGTAACATCATGTATGCAGGAGAGCCTTGGGGCTCTCCAACTACCCCAGGGACGGCCACCTTCCTGGGGCACAGATTTAAATTAAAAATAATGAGAGGGAGGCCCTGCAGCCCACCATGCTGGCCTTGGCACTGCGACCTCCTCGGTGCACAGATGTGTCTATTAAATAATACAGGGGAGGTCCTATGGCCTCCCCCCTCAGCCTCAAGGATGACCACCTCCAGGCATACTGACTTGCCGATTAAATAATGTGGGGAGGCCTTTCCAACTGTTCTTTTTCTGTGAAAATAATGGTGGCTCCCTTGAGCCACCCCGTGGTCCCTTACAAATGTCAATGAGTGGGACCATGGCGCCAAAAATGGAGAGCAGGTCCTGAGTGTGGGGCCCCCGGGGCCAAAATCGGCGTAGGTGGGGAGCCACCTTGCCCCATCCCCTTATTTCACTATTAAATTAAATGCAGAGCCACTGCCCCTGGATATGGGGTACCTGGGCCTAAATTGGTCCGTGGAGGGAGGTCATGTGGCACCCCTGACCCACTGAATAAAGGCCTGGCCCTTGGGGATGGAGTCCCCAGGGCAAAAATGGCCCAGGGAACGGGGGCCACCCAGCCCCCTCCTTTAAAAAAACAAACCTCCAGGAAATCCCGGGCAGCTACGCCCACTTCACTCCCACTCTGCAGACACACGTCCTCCTGCAACACTGCAGGTTGGGAGATTAAATCCCCTTGGGCCCAGAGGGTCCTTGGGGGCCAACAGGCCCTCCTTTTAGCTTCTGTAATCCCACACAACAGTATTCCTGAGAGGTCTTCTGAAGCCACACTCCTTTTCTCCACCAGTTTGTTCCCAGGACTGAAGTAATTTTTTGCCCCAAGGTGCATTTGCAGAATGGTGGAGAAAGAGGGCGTGGCCTCTGACAACCTCTGAGCAATCCTGCTGTGTGGAACTTGCTGGAGGTAACAGGAGGGGTAGTTGGCCCCCATGAACCCTCAAGAGCCAAGTGGAGATTTGTCCTCATTGCGAGTGGTCACTTATGCTTGCGACTGCTCGCATTGAGAACCTGTCTGTTCGTGTTGAGAAAGCTGCCACTCAAGTAAAAATCTTCTTGAGCAGCATAAAGGAAGCAGCGCCCGCTTGCGCTGTGCTTGGTGCTGTTCATGATGATTGCACAATGTGGACAAGCATCTGGCACTAAAAATCATCACAAACAGTATTTATCTACCACACTCCACCGCTTGTGGAGCTCAACGTAGCTTGGCGGAGTTTTTTTTACTTCGTGGAGTTCCGTGTGCAGAACCCCGCAAACTCCACCCAGGCTTTTCTACAGTGTGGGACTTGCTGGAGGTAACAGGAAGGGTGGTTTGCCCACAAGGACCCTCAAGAGCTATGGGGACTTCATCCCTCAACTACTAGTTCTCCAGGAGGCATGTTTACAGAGTGGTGGAGAAAGGGGGAATGGCCGCCAGCAACCTCTTAGCAATTCTGCTGTGTGGAACTTACTGGAGGTAACAGGAGGGGTAGTTGGCTACCAAGTATGTTCTTTGGCAGAAGTGATTTCAAAGCTCCTGCCAAGCAAACTTAAACACGAAGTCCACTTCCAACTGACTGGAGCTTTATAAATGCTGGGATCAGTCTTCAGAACTGTTTCCTTACCTGTAGTGATGCGGGCCAGGAAACAGTTGTGAATATTTCTCCCGCCTGCAGGGCGCAGCATTATTTACTGCTCCCTGTAGTCTGGAGCAATGCCAGCTCCCTGTTAATACGTGGAGCCATAGTACCCACCATTATATGCTAGGGCCCCAGAAGATAGGGTCCTGTGGCCTGAGTGTTGCCCCCTCTCTCTTTCATTATTGGCTGAGCTGCAGGGGATGGGAATCCTGTGGCTTGATATCATCCTGCAGATGAAGGCTACATGCCCCCTCCCCCTTTTAATCATAATCTGGGCCCCAGGTGAAGAGGCCTGGGGCCAATATTGGCCAGGGGATGTTCCCCTGCTGCTTAAATAGGCCTGGGGGCTGTGTGCCTCCCTAATAAATTTGGATGGGCATTGGGGGATGGGGTCAACGATGCAGACATCATACCAGAAAGGGGGCATGTGTCCCCTCCTACATTTTAATATTCCTGCCCCAAGGAAGATGGAGTCCCTGAGAATGAAACCGGCATAGGAAGAGGGGCTGCATGCCCATCTTCCGCAAAAATATAAGGGTGGGCTTAAGCGGGTGGGGTCCCCAGGGTAAAAAACGGCTTATATACTCACTAAAAATCCAAAGGTTACAGGGACGTCATGGTTCGCTTCAGATTATAAATATATTATATATTACCTACTATCAACCTGCAGTTAGTTGTTATAGAAAGAAAGCTTTCTGTTTTGTCAATAACTTTGGCACTGTTTAATGAATCATCATAATGTTTTCTGAATTCATTTGATACTCATTTTAGCTGCTGTCTGGTAAGTCTTGGGGTGATTCAGCAAGGTGGGCCCTGAGAAAAAGTTGGGTCCCAAAACACGGTAAATCTAGCAGGGAATTTAGACACAACTACGACCCGAACCACTGGAAAGAAATACACATAATTTGGCAGAGAGCTTGATCTTGGTCCATAAACAGCATTTTTGTACTTTGGTATAAATTTGTTCAGTATTTTGGGAGTCATTGAACAAAATATGTATCTGCGGATCCAACAGATCTCATGCTTGAATCTGATTGGCTGCTACCACTTCAACCAGGAAGTGGTGGCAGCCTTCTTGGGACTCAGCTGAGTATCAAGAAAAATACACAAATAAAACATAATGGAGCAAGGTAGGAATACCCTTCCTGACTCCCTATTATTTTGCCACAACTTCACAGGGGATCCGCTGCAAACTTTAAAAGAAAAATAAGTGCAGCTTCCTTTGCTTCTTTTTTATGGCCCCTGGGTGGGCCAGGTCTCTGGGGGTAATTCACAGGTTTGGGAGGGGGGGTGCATGTGGCTGCTCCGGGGACCCACTCCCCCGAGCCCTACTGATAATATGAAGGAAGAGGGGTCTGCGCTACCCCTACCCCCCTTAACTTCAACAGATAAGCAATCTGTCATAATTTTTCCCATGAATCTATACCTTTTAACCTCCTTAAAATGGGCCAATAACATAGAAATAACCCATACGTGCTACATAACCATCTTTTTGGTAATTAATTCATTGTTTCTCATTAATTCTCAAGATGTGGTGTTTTCTTATCATCAGAAAACAATTAAAATCCTACTGTTTGTACTAACATATTAGAATAAACTGTATAGCAATTATTTACAGTATTTTCTTTATCATTCATTTGCTCTTTGTCAAGGGCATTCTGTCACAAGAAAGTATAGTCGTTTTTGTAAGAATCAAATCCTACAAGCTAACATAAACATAGCTATAAGAAGTTCTCCTTTTCTGTGTTGCTATACCAGTTTTTTTGCTTTTAGATGCACTCTATTTTATTGCTCGTTTTCAGACAATGCACACTGAGGCACTGCTGTGCAGGGCCAAGCGTATGTGCTCTGACCTCCAAAACATGGAGAAACTGACTAGTCACTTATTGGTGTATTGAACCTTTCTATATAGCCAAGTATATGGTGCGAAAATAAACTCATGGCATGAAACATTAACTATCAGCCGTGGACTGCAGCACTTAATGTGCCATACACTAGAGTGATAAACAAAAACATGGGTTATGTAGCCTGACTGCTGCAGTGTAAATCCTGCAGTGCGACCTGTTAAAATACGTAAAAACATCCCAGTTAAATATTAGTAAGTCACCAATGTAGGCCTTGGAGACCTCAAGGTAATGTGTATGATATTTAAAAGTGGGACATGTAGAACATTTATGTTACCGTGCCCCTACAGTGACAAGGTCCAAAAATCTATTTTCACTGTAGCAGGCCTAGTCCTCCTTTGTAGAAAATGAGTATAGATTACAATACTAATACTGTATTTTGGGAATGGGACAATCTAGAGCAACAATTAAACCTCTATGTTTAATGCTATAAAAAAGTCTTTAATGATGATGTTGGATGTTTAATAAATATTAAGGTGTGAATGAGGTATGAAGTGCCTCCCAGACACAAGCAATAAGTTGACCTGTATAAGAGATGACTCCTCTGAACTCCACACAATATTGTGGAGGCTGTGGACATACTGTTACACGACACTGCCAATTCCTGCTTGACAGGTGTTGAGCCATATGTAACACATGGGGCACACTTTAAAGGAAAGGGAGAGAACAGGTTGCCAAGCCAATTCTTGGGTATCCTGTGTCTGGTTGCTGAAATTCCCTGCTTTTGTCCTAACAGACAGGAGTGGCCAGTGCAGGTAAGAGTGGTGGGGCGGTAGGTCAAGGTGGGGCAAAACTCAACAGACAAGGAGGAAAAATTAAATAAATATTAAGTTTTCCCTTGTCGCCATCTGTCGAGTCCCCTTCCACCCTACCGCTCTTATCTACATCGCCTGCTCCTGCTACCAGCTGTCTGTCTCAGGGACTGCTATGGATACATGCCTGCTACAAACTGTATTTAAATATTAGATACAGGGGGCTCTGTGATTACCATAGTACCATCCCCATTCACACAACCTGGACTCAGAGACCAATTTTAGCGTGGCGTTTTTGTGTGGCGAAGATTTTCACCATGTTGAACATGCCCTGACACTCAGCTTTGTTGGCCTGTGTGCAGTAAGGTAAACAGGAACTACTGAAAAAATCAGTATGGTTGGCACCTGGAACTTTTCTCCTATTGGATAGGGAGGGCCTAGAAGTCACACTCACCCACTAGTGGTGCCATGCATACATGTGGCACTCCAAGGCACCCTACAGAACACTTTCTCAACCTGTGGAGGAACAGAGGTTGGACTGGACCTGCTGTCAGTGACCAGAGGGTTAGCACTGAAGGGCTGGACCTGCCCTTCCTTGAACTTAAGATGAAGAAGTGAACTCCAAGGGTCAGTTGGCTGATGTCCTCTGTGACTACAGTGACACCACAAGTTGACACAGCTGATGAGTAGGAACTTGATGGATTGGACCTTGCTGTGTTGTATTTCTATCTAGGACCCTAATTCGATATTCCCGATTCATGCCCTTATGAGGTTATAATAAATAGTACCTTTATAAAGGCATAAGAATCATATCCATATTTAGTAATAGACCATGCAGTCCAAAGCACGGCAAGGCTACTCCCATAGACTCCTAGAAAGCACAACGCATTCTTTTAAAAAAACAAGCCTCCAGCAGCCCGGGAATTCCCCCTGCTTTTGTTTTGATTTGCACAAGAACTCCTTGAGTCCAGAAAGAACTGTTAGTTCTTAGTGATGTCTTATGTCCAACCTTACATCAAACCCGGCACCTTTCAGGTATAAATATACTAACGTTGCCTTAAGCAAACACACGGTTGTGGGGAGCAGATCAACGTTCTACTTGTCTGAGAGCTCAGCTGTTGCCAGAGCCGAAGGAAGCAGCCCCTCCATTTTTTTTGACGCACTAGAGAAGCTGCCTTTTCTCACGCCGAGAAATCCAGCTCCGGTTTTTCCAAGTGACCCTCGCGGTTTGCTGGGAGATTGAGTCCTGAGAAGCGAGATACAAGACTTCCTTCATTCCATAACCAAGGTACGGAGCTGATTAAAACCTTAGAGAGAACTTAACTTAAAACTGCAACTTACTTACTCCTTCCCACGTATTAGGCTTAGGTCAGGTACACTGGGGTAGGCGTATCTTAGAAGCACCAGTTGAGTTCGTTAGTCAATGTTTTTATGTATGTATATATTTTATCCATTTTAAAGTTTCATATGGCTAAGAAACCATATCAATGCTTTTACAGTATTATTTCATAATACTACTTTTACTGTACGCACTTTACTTTATGATAAGTATTGCAATTGTGGCAATTCGTTTCTCTTGCATGAGAAAGAAGACTGCTCAATAAAATAACACCTTTTATTGAAAAACGCCCATCTCTCTATTTCTCTGCACTCTGGTGAAACTAAGCATGCACGATTGACTGAGTGAAATAGCTGTTTATTTTTTTCACACAACTCTAGAGATACACTCTTTATTCTGAGGGAGCAAAGTTATCATGTTTATGGGATTGTCAGAAACGAATCCCTTCTTGTCTAAATCAGGCCGGTTAACCCTTTCCTGAACATTCGAGAAAGTTTCTACTGACCTCTGAGCTATCTGGCAAAACTAATTAAGTCTAACATAGTCAGTAGAGACCTAGATGAACTCAGTCCTACGTCTACACTGCAGTTTATGTTATTCCAATGCGCAGAGCCTATTGGGAATATAGGATCTACACTACAGCTGGTGGCCTCTGCTGGAGTGAGCGTTTGCCTTTACATGCTACCACTGAGGTCCTTGGAGTCTAGTAAGTTGCTCAGCGGTGCCGCTCTAGAAACCTGGAAAACATGGGACATTACGTCTATGTCAAAAGGTAATTCATTGATAAGGATGAACCTGACTGGTGTATCTAAAACATGTTCTGTCAGGTCAGCCTGAAATTGCACCATCGTCCCTGTCTACCACCACCATTGATTATCATTTGTGCTTTACTTTATTTTGCAATTCCTTAAACGTTTAAAAATTAATTCTCTTTTTTCAGTTTTTGGATTTTTGTCACATTGGTGTTATTCTTTCTAACTCAGTTTGGCATTTATATAATTTTTACATGATGATATTATTATTATTTTACTTCTGCATAAATACTTACACATTGGGGTCTAAAGCGATTTGGGAAAAACCGCTCCGAATAGCGGTTCGGAGCATTTTTCCCGTACCAATCATACCCTGCAACGTCCCCCATACGTACGATGTAGTACGATTCCCTCCCAATGCAGCTCCCCGTACGAATGGTACCAGGAACCGTACGACTCGTATTACCGTACGAATCTCCACCGGAACATGCAGCAAGCGACGTTTGTACGTCTCGACGCAGGTTTTCCTGAACCAGCAAGTATGATCCGTGTCGGGTACGCACCGTGCGACCTTTTTTCTACGGGAGCTGAAAAATGCCGCAAAAGCAGAGTTCGCCTCAAAACAGGTACGGAAAGGCCCTCCCGGGTATGATGCATACACCCCATGATCGCAGGGGTACGGTGCATACCCCAGCAATCATGGGGGGTACGCACCATACCCCGCGATCATGGGGTGTATGCACCGTACCCCATGTTCGCTGGGTGTACGGTGCATGCACCCCATGATCGCAGGGGTACGGTGCATACCCCTGCGATCATGGGAGGTATGCACTGTACCCCGCAATCATGGGGTGTACCCACCGTACCCCATGTTCGCTGGGTGTACGGTGCGTACACCCCATGATCGCAGGGGTACGGTGCATACCCCTGCGATCATGGGGGGAACATACCGTACCCCACGATCATGGGGTATATGCACCGTACCGCATGTTCGCTGAGTGTATGATGCCTACACCCCATGATCGCAGGAGTACGGTGCATACCCCTGCGATCGTGGGGAGTACACACCGTACCCCTGCGATCATTGGGTACACGCACCGTACGATGTGTATGTGATTGTGTGCTTTTCCGTACAAATTGTCCTTACCTGACGTGGACCGTACGAATCGCGTCCTCATCCCCCGGTCCGGATCTTACTCGTCGGTTTATACGGCATGTTTACGGATCGTACGGTTCACTGTGCGGATCCGTGTCGTACGGTTTCAGCCTTGCCATTTGTACAGGTTGCGACGATTCGGACGGATTGATGGGAAACGTATTGTACTACGCAATTCGGACGGACGTGTACGATTCGTACGGCGAGCGCTCCGGATACGATTCGGACGGACGCTTTTTTTCCCGAATCGGAATCGACCCCATCGTGTTATGTTAAGTCTTTCTACACTGTGCCATTGCCACCAATGGATTGAGCCCCAGTTAATGTGGGTACTTTAAGGGCTCACCTTGACAGTAGTTATGATTATTCCTTGAGCTGGGCAGTCGTCCACCCAAACAAATACCCAATTCGCTTCAATGGCTCTATTATGACTGCAACAAATAAGTACATGCATGCACCGGTAATCAAATACAGTCCTAGCTAAATATTAATGCAAAGTTAACTTTCAGTTGTTTATAATTCCACCATCTTTGAGTAATCCATCTGAAATTACAAATTATAAGTGTGTGTAAGTGATCCCAAAAAGTGTAACCTGCAGTAACTTGAAAACTATTTAGAAATTTCTCATGCAGTCAAGTCCATGTTTACAAGTTACAAGTTACATTCCAGTAAAAAAATAACAAATAGATTTTTTTCAAATAACACTTAAATTAAAAGCCTATCTGACCCAGACACTCTATCCTCTCTGCCATTCCTCACCCACACCAATAGCCTCTACACTGCTCAAGGCATCTTTTTCACTCTCAACCCTCTGATCGTCTCTCTCTGCAATCTACTTTTCTTTCTTCCACTGCCTTTGCATCACCTCTCCTATATTCTCCTTTCATTGACCCACACTTATACCCACTCTACTTCTTATGACCCTCTATCTTCATTACCCATTTTTCTCATTTCCTCTGGATTCCTTTCACCTCCTCTCCTTTGCATTCCTCTCTCCATCTTATGCTTCATCTTCTTGAACTGCCACCATCTCTCTTTTGGTTCCTTTGATCCACCCATCAAACCACTACAGTTTTTTTTAACCCACTCCACTCTACTGATTACCTTCTTTAAGGTTTTTAGCTCTGTAAAAGATGGTTCTACAGTCTCTTACAAGAACCTCTCTGCTTTCTTCTTCCTATCAATTTCTGAGGAATATCTATTTTCAATGCTTGCATGTTGTCTTTACCTTGCAACATGTGATGTCCTTCCCAAGCCAAGCCTACATGTTTTAATGAAAGTTGAGATTTTTAGTCTCCACTGAATTACATGAATACTTACATAAATAAATCAATATCAATGGGGCATGAAAGAGCAATTTATTTAGAAAGCATGTAAGTGCAAATTAATTACCATGAAATAAAAGCATTTTTTCAATATTCATTTCATTAGGCAAAGCGTTGTCCACTCTGAAAGCTAGCAAGCTTGGAAATATATAGCTAATCAGAACTTCATTAGTGAGGTAATATTAGATAGCCATAATTAAATTCAAAGTGTTTGTTGCCTTCATAAAATGTTTTAACACTCTGCAAATATTTACAAAGTTACCTTTCAGCTAAAGATATATGGTCTTATTTCAAAATGACAATTTCGATACTCTGTCATAAACATCACAAATGTCCCGCCCAATGCATTACAAGTGCATTAACGCCAGTGGATGGGATGTCTGCCATGTTTTGATGAGTTATGTCGTCCATCAAAAACCTAAATGATGCCCACAGTCCCCTTTCTTCCTTTCACATGCTGCACATTTTAAAGTATGAGCCTCAATAAAAAGTGCAAATACTTTTTTTGATTTTTAAAAGTTAAGTAAAACAATTACAAAACAAACACAATAAAGTGTACTGTGGACCTAAGCCCACATTCACCTAAAAAGCACTTTTACACACTATATCCCTGCCAGGATTTTACAATCTAACTTAAAAATGCAGAGGAAATATGAGTTGTTGCAGGGATTTTGCTCTTGAACAGTGTCCATGAGCCTGATTCTGACTACCTATAGTGCCTCACTTGCCCTCCAAACCCTATCAGAGAGTGGAGAAGTGAGTTGGCACCCTCAGAACACAACACTTTCGACCCTCTCAGGCATCGCAATACCAGGACACACTTTGGTTCTCCCACTCATACTTGTAAAACAATAAAATAACCAGGTGACACAATGGAAGTATTGTGCTCTGAAATGCAGCTCATGTGCAATCTGAAAACAAATACATAAGAAAAATACTGTTAGAACAGATTGACCTAACCCCCAACCACTAATAAAGCTTGGAGATTAAATATAAAAGATCTCCGCGATTCCTGGTTGAGCCCGTAACTTAGCAAAGACTCATGGACACTCTACAACTCAGCAGACACATTGCTTTAGTCTCAGACGTCACATTCCATGTGTGCGTTTTTAGCTCATATGTGAGTGGACCTGTGAGTACATATACAACAGCTGCATTCCTATTATGTCTAGGTGCTAGTGCCTGTCCAGAAAGAAAAACAAGGAACATTGTGCACACCATGTTCTAAAAATCTGTTCTATGTGTACTTTTAGGTGGTTTACTAACAAAATAACAACAATGCAAAGACAGCAACATTTAGAATTTTTTTTTTAGAAAGTCAGTGAAAGCATCAACTTATTTTAAAAAATGCTGACCAGACGTCTTTTTCTAAAAATCATTGTCAAAAAATGTGTTAGAAAGAGCATTTTTTTAACCGGTCATTTTGTGATATTATTGATATTAGAGTTGTGCCTTTGTTTGGGCCATGGCAACATTTGCACTACTCTGGCATTAGTGTAATTCCTTTTATTGCCAAAATAATGCTATTATGCCGCAATGCATGATTAGATGCTGTTCACATTAAAAATGTACAGCAAAAGTGCTGTTCACTGGAAACTTTTTCCCACAAATGTGTATGAGAAAGCTCACATAGCTATTGTGTGCTGGGTATTTATTTTCACTTTTCGGTGTGCAAAATGCATCGTCTTATCCAAAGTAGACGTGACCATCCATTTCATACAGAAATGCAGCACCAAATGTCAGTTTGCTATTCCTGTAATTTAGCATAACTTTGCTGAAATTTCACACTGAACTTTGGGAGTAATCAAGTATTTTCTTACAGTTGGTTGTTGCAACTGCAAATCTTTATGGGCATTTGTCAGAAGGTTGCTAGCAGTATCCAACCCAAATACTCTTTTTGGTCCGGGCAGAGGTAGGTATAAATGTATTATCGGGGTGGGAATGAAGAGGCATTGGTTAGTCCCAGTTGTTCGGAACACATAGATTAGGTGACTTCACCCTAAAAAAAATAAAAAAATCCCAATGAAACAACAAACATGTTTCTAAGTCCAAATGCACTATTTTTCATTAGAATGTACGCCAGTAGTAAGTCATGATATGGGAATTTGCTTCAGGTGCAGAATCACAAGACTAAAGTGTGAATTACTGAATCTTCCTTTAAAATAAAATGTTGTCGAAATTTGCCCATAAATGTACATTTCTAAATGTTAAAGTTATATTTGTATATAAGTTCCATGATATTGCAATATTTTATCAATAAATGGGTAAATATTAGACTATGGGCCTGATTACAATGTCGGTCCGAAAGCCTTTGACCGACAATCAACGAATTCCCTTAGACCGAGTCGGGACCCATCCGCCCAAGTCGGGAGGAATCCAATCTGCCTGACCGATTATGAGGCTCGTGGTTTGAAGGGGAGCCGTTCATTGATTCCGAATCGGTCCAGAGCGGCAATCGGGGAATCCGAGTCAGTCATAGGTGATCCGTACAGCTCTATGGATGGCGTTTCCAACCGACCGATTACAATGTCAGATTCTGACAGCCTTTCCGCCTCGGTCTGTCCGACAAATAAAGGCTGTTAGAAACTGACGTTGGGGGCCCCTAGCGGACCACTCTTCACCCTGAGGCCTCCATTTGGGGGTTTTGTGGGTACCCAAGGTACCCCGCTGTAGGACGATGCACTGTGTGGCAGGCACCATGGGGTGGCTTCCACAGGATGCAAGGTTTTCCACAGACACCCCTTTTCCCCATAGGAGTCTGTGATGTTGGTTAGAACACAGGCTCCCATGGGAGTCAAAGGGAGTCCTTCCAAACGGTATTCAGACGCATACTAGTCGGTTGGGAGGAACCACTGACCGCGAGTCGGTTGGATCTCAAATCAGACACGGTGTAGGCAGAACGTTTCCACCCGACATGGTAATGAGGCCCTGAGAATTGAAGTCTGGGAATCACCCACTCTTCTTTAGATGTAGGGAACGCAAAATTGTTAATTGTCAGTTGTAGAGAGATGCATTACTCCAGTCATCAATGCCATCATTATCCTATTGTTGCTAGATATTTTGAACATATCAAATATCTCCATAAAGTTGTATACTTCTTTCATGTGAACGTAACATCTTTTCTGTTCAACTATGCTGCAGCTAACACAAACACACTAGCCAATTTGTGACAATTTTTAATTTACCATTTTTGCAAAGATTTTTGAAAATTACTTGGCATGGCACTTGCAATAATATTTAGAATCTCATGAGCTTCCTGAAGGTCATATGTTATACATTTGTCAATATCATAGCTTATACTGAGAGTAGATGAAGCCACTATGAATTGGGAGAGGCATATGCCAATGATTTTGGTAAACCTGTCTGTAGTCATATACAAAGTTGACAATATATTACTGATGAAAACATCTTATGTAAGAGAATCAGATTATAAATGCAGTGACTTTGAACTTTTCTAGGTGTTGCTCAATAGAAAAGGGCCATAGGCAAACCAGTCTGAGCCCAATCGTGGCTGGACATTACGAGACACCAGGACCACCCGGAAGCCTGTCCATTTTTCTCCTCAGATGTCCCTAAGTCCACTGACAATATAGCCAGCAATCCAATATGGAAATACTCTTCTACTGAACAAAAACAAATCGACTTGGCCCTCATAGAAGCCAACTATGTTATGCTGTAATCACTCCTTTCCTCCCCTAGGGTCCTGTAACTTGTAAATTGGGCAGATTTTCCTGCTTAGACACCTTGACTATGCCATGTGTTGGAATCATAAGGACCTTCACGTGCCTGACTACTGGCCCTTCTATAGAGTCTCCCCTGAAGGCTTTCATACTAAATACCATATTGTTTCTTCTTTAAACAATGGCACTACAGCAAGGATAGATGGCCTCTATTCCAACATTAGATCCAAGACAAAACACTCCATAGAAATATGGGACCTTATCTCCACACACTCGCCCAAGCTATGTTTTTTTACCGAGACCTGGCTTTGAGAGGCAGCACTTGACTGTATTACACTAGTCATGACAGGAAACTAATCCCTGGTCAAATTAGACAGGGAAGAGTGTCCTGGAGGGGGTGTCACTATCACCTTCTACAATTCTATAAAGGTTGAGCTAGTTTACACCCTACTCCCGATTGATATGTGTATTTTTAAAATCACCATCTCTGCTACTGGGCTCAGAGAGGGACTTTGATTTGCTGCCAGCCATATGGCAGGAAAGATTTTTACCTAGACACTAATTGACTACATTGTACCACATATCCTAGCTTCGGACAAAAAACTACTGCTGGGTGACTTTAATTACAGTGGTGAGAACACCAATGGCCAAGGTGTTACTCAACTCTTAACCAACATGGAACTAGTAGGACTTAAACCTACAGTGACTGGCCCAATACGCAGGGCTGGACATACTCCTGATATCAATTTCACAAACATTGTGGAAGTAATAAGTGAACTTCCCCTGCCTATTACTTGGTCAGATCATTATCAGATTAAGTTATCTATCTCATGTAAGAATGTCTCAGGAAAGTCCAAGAATGATGACGTTAGACCTGGATGCCCTTAGAAGACGGTCACTCCTGCCACCCTTTCAGAGGTTTTTAAGGTTGCCACATTGACATCCCATATGGATACGAACACTGCGCTGACTGCCTATATTGATTCACTAATAAACACTTTTAATCATATAGCCCACCCTTGAGAAATCTGCATCCACTTCTCCTAGAAGCCAAATGCCCTGGTATACAGACTCTCTACTCCAGGGGGAATCTAAATGTAAATAATTGTAGGCCAGATGGCGCCCCACAAAAACTTCTGCTGACAAAACAGTATATAGGGCTATGATAAAGAACTACCATAATATGATCAGAGCAACACGGAGTGCACATATAACCTCAATTATAGCTCAAGCAGGCAACAATACAAAGGAATTATATAAAGCACTAAATAATATTCGGAAAGCACACTGTTAGAAATTGCCTTTTTGCAGGTTTACTCTCAAATATTTTCTGCTCTGCCTCCGATTTTCCTGACCAGTTTTTGTTGGCTTTGTGACTCTGGGCACTTTACTACTGCTAATCAGTGATAGATTGCATATGCTCTCATTATAAAGTATGATTATGATTGGTTATCCATGATTGGCAAATGTATTTTACTGGTAAGACCTTAGTACAGTGTACTGTGTGTGCCCAGGGTCTAAAAATCAATCAGGGCCTGCAATACTGATTGTACCACCCACATCAGTGGCCTTTTTCAAATGTATCTCAGACCTGCTACTGCAGTGTCTGCGTTCACATTTGTAAACTGCCCTGCTGGCCTGGCAAGTGCACCCACGTGCCAGGCCCTAACCTTCCCTTTTCTTACATGTATGTCACCCCTCAGGTAGGCCCAAGGTACCCCCATTGACAGGGTGCAATGTATGTGAAAGGTAGGACATGTAATGGTGTGTCACATGTCCAGGTAGTAAAACACTGCCAACTTCATTTGTTCACTATCGAAAGGTTATCTGTCCAATAGTCTAACATGGGAGTTGCTTTATAACATCTTACAAGAATAACATCCACTGGGACAAGATAGAGAAATACTGTTTAGGCTCTCTAAACATAGAATTCAATAGCGCATCTTTTTAGGAAGATCATTTTTAACTTCTGTGTTTGGAAATGCCACTTGTTGGCATTTTTTTGTTTAACCATTATGTGTACCTCTGCTGTTTGTTTATTGACTGTACGCTTTTTGAGTGTCAGGAGCAGGGTATGTGCATTTACTGTAGACAGTCAAGAGGGGGGGTGAAGGTGTATCCTGCTTTTCCCGGGTGACTCACAGCTGGGCTGAATAGGCCTTGACTGCCTCTAAAGTGCCCAGATGAGTTTCACTTGCACCTGAATATGCTGTGTCTCCCTTTCACAATACTGTCTCCATCTCCTATGGTCATGCTGCACCAGATAGGACAGAACTGGTTTGACTTGCCTCAGAGATCCTTGCCACAAAGAGAACAAAGAGAAAATGGGCTCAAGATAAACCTCCGACAAGGAGAACAGCTAGAGAGCTGTTAGGAGGAGTGCTGCCCTACTACTGTGTGTGCTTTCCTGGGTTGTCCTGCAGTTGCTGCTTCTGACAAGAAAAGGAAAAAGACTGGAACTTTGCTGTAAACCTGCTTTAAGAGGAACCTCCAAGGGCTTGTGTATGCTTGCCTCCTGTTCAAAAGTCTCAGAGACATCAAAGTCTTCACCTGCACCCACTGACCAGCACATGAACTCCTCTATGGGCTCCTGTATTCAAAAGTGCACCAATTCCAGTTCCTGAGCACTGAGAAATGTGTGGTTGGTGCTGCAAAGCAAGAGAAGAACTACTCTGATGCTGCACTGAGGCCAGGCCACCACTTGTGAAGTGAACAATGCACCGTCCTGCCTACACCGCATATACGACACACTTCAACACCTGCTGACACATGCAGTTATTGGCCTTCCCAAAGCCATTGCTCACACCGACACTGTCACTACCAATGCCAGCATCACATTATTGCAGGCCAATAACCAATGTGGGGGACTACGCAAACTCTTCAACATCTAACAACTCGCTGTCAACCCCACCTAACTTCCCTGTCCTGGTGTCAACGCCTTGCCTCCCCTATGGCAGAAGGGAACCGACTTCGCTGCACCACCATGATGCTGTGCATCACATGTTGAATTAATTTATTGTTCTTATTGGGTTTTTATCGGCATTTTTATGATTATTGTATTCCGTGTATATCTTTTATGACCTTTTTATGATCGAAATAAAGATTTGAAATTTGATTTGAGTTCTTTTTCCAAAGTACTGTTTTTAGGGGATCCTTGTGACTCGTGCCTGGCACATCTTGTGGTTGGCACGGTACTTTGGATTTATGCCTGTCCTCACATCGTAATAGCCCCAGATGGAGCTATTTGTTTCAAAAAGTGCTCTATTTGAAGTAACTGTTCTTAAACTCATATTCTATCTGCGGATCCAACAGATCTCATGCTTGAATCTGATTGGCTGCTACCACTTCAACCAGGAAGTGGTGGCAGCCTTCTTGGGACTCAGCTGAGTATCAAGAAAAATACACAAATAAAACATAATGGAGCAAGGTAGGAATACCCTTCCTGACTCCCTATTATTTTGCCACAACTTCACAGGGGATCCGCTGCAAACTTTAAAAGAAAAATAAGTGCAGCTTCCTTTGCTTCTTTTTTATGGCCCCTGGGTGGGCCAGGTCTCTGGGGGTAATTCACAGGTTTGGGAGGGGGGGTGCATGTGGCTGCTCCGGGGACCCACTCCCCCGAGCCCTACTGATAATATGAAGGAAGAGGGGTCTGCGCTACCCCTACCCCCCTTAACTTCAACAGATAAGCAATCTGTCATAATTTTTCCCATGAATCTATACCTTTTAACCTCCTTAAAATGGGCCAATAACATAGAAATAACCCATACGTGCTACATAACCATCTTTTTGGTAATTAATTCATTGTTTCTCATTAATGCTCAAGATGTGGTGTTTTCTTATCATCAGAAAACAATTAAAATCCTACTGTTTGTACTAACATATTAGAATAAACTGTATAGCAATTATTTACAGTATTTTCTTTATCATTCATTTGCTCTTTGTCAAGGGCATTCTGTCACAAGAAAGTATAGTCGTTTTTGTAAGAATCAAATCCTACAAGCTAACATAAACATAGCTATAAGAAGTTCTCCTTTTCTGTGTTGCTATACCAGTTTTTTTGCTTTTAGATGCACTCTATTTTATTGCTCGTTTTCAGACAATGCACACTGAGGCACTGCTGTGCAGGGCCAAGCGTATGTGCTCTGACCTCCAAAACATGGAGAAACTGACTAGTCACTTATTGGTGTATTGAACCTTTCTATATAGCCAAGTATATGGTGCGAAAATAAACTCATGGCATGAAACATTAACTATCAGCCGTGGACTGCAGCACTTAATGTGCCATACACTAGAGTGATAAACAAAAACATGGGTTATGTAGCCTGACTGCTGCAGTGTAAATCCTGCAGTGCGACCTGTTAAAATACGTAAAAACATCCCAGTTAAATATTAGTAAGTCACCAATGTAGGCCTTGGAGACCTCAAGGTAATGTGTATGATATTTAAAAGTGGGACATGTAGAACATTTATGTTACCGTGTCCCTACAGTGACAAGGTCCAAAAATCTATTTTCACTGTAGCAGGCCTAGTCCTCCTTTGTAGAAAATGAGTATAGATTACAATACTAATACTGTATTTTGGGAATGGGACAATCTAGAGCAACAATTAAACCTCTATGTTTAATGCTATAAAAAAGTCTTTAATGATGATGTTGGATGTTTAATAAATATTAAGGTGTGAATGAGGTATGAAGTGCCTCCCAGACACAAGCAATAAGTTGACCTGTATAAGAGATGACTCCTCTGAACTCCACACAATATTGTGGAGGCTGTGGACATACTGTTACACAACACTGCCAATTCCTGCTTGACAGGTGTTGAGCCATATGTAACACATGGGGCACACTTTAAAGGAAAGGGAGAGAACAGGTTTCCAAGCCAATTCTTGGGTATCCTGTGTCTGGTTGCTGAAATTCCCTGCTTTTGTCCTAACAGACAGGAGTGGCCAGTGCAGGTAAGAGTGGTGGGGCGGTAGGTCAAGGTGGGGCAAAACTCAACACACAAGGAGGAAAAATGAAATAAATATTAAGTTTTCCCTTGTCGCCATCTGCCGAGTCCCCTTCCACCCTACCGCTCTTATCTACATCGCCTGCTCCTGCTACCAGCTGCCTGTCTCAGGGACTGCTATGGATACATGCCTGCTACAAACTGTATTTAAATATTAGATACAGGGGGCTCTGTGATTACCATAGTACCATCCTCATTCACACAACCTGGACTCAGAGACCAATTTTAGCGTGGCGTTTTTGTGTGGCGAAGATTTTCACCATGTTGAACATGCCCTGACACTCAGCTTTGTTGGCCTGTGTGCAGTAAGGTAAACAGGAACTACTGAAAAAATCAGTATGGTTGGCACCTGGAACTTTTCTCCTATTGGATAGGGAGGGCCTAGAAGTCACACTCACCCACTAGTGGTGCCATGCATACATGTGGCACTCCAAGGCACCCTACAGAACACTTTCTCAACCTGTGGAGGAACAGAGGTTGGACTGGACCTGCTGTCAGTGACCAGAGGGTTAGCACTGAAGGACTGGACCTGCCCTTCCTTGAACTTAAGATGAAGAAGTGAACTCCAAGGGTCAGTTGGCTGATGTCCTCTGTGACTACAGTGACACCACAAGTTGACACAGCTGATGAGTAGGAACTTGATGGATTGGACCTTGCTGTGTTGTATTTCTATCTAGGACCCTAATTCGATATTCCCGATTCATGCCCTTATGAGGTTATAATAAATAGTACCTTTATAAAGGCATAAGAATCATATCCATATTTAGTAATAGACCATGCAGTCCAAAGCACGGCAAGGCTACTCCCATAGACTCCTAGAAAGCACAACGCATTCTTTTAAAAAAACAAGCCTCCAGCAGCCCGGGAATTCCCCCTGCTTTTGTTTTGATTTGCACAAGAACTCCTTGAGTCCAGAAAGAACTGTTAGTTCTTAGTGATGTCTTATGTCCAACCTTACATCAAACCCGGCACCTTTCAGGTATAAATATACTAACGTTGCCTTAAGCAAACACACGGTTGTGGGGAGCAGATCAACGTTCTACTTGTCTGAGAGCTCAGCTGTTGCCAGAGCCGAAGGAAGCAGCCCCTCCATTTTTTTTGACGCACTAGAGAAGCTGCCTTTTCTCACGCCGAGAAATCCAGCTCCGGTTTTTCCAAGTGACCCTCGCGGTTTGCTGGGAGATTGAGTCCTGAGAAGCGAGATACAAGACTTCCTTCATTCCATAACCAAGGTACGGAGCTGATTAAAACCTTAGAGAGAACTTAACTTAAAACTGCAACTTACTTACTCCTTCCCACGTATTAGGCTTAGGTCAGGTACACTGGGGTAGGCGTATCTTAGAAGCACCAGTTGAGTTCGTTAGTCAATGTTTTTATGTATGTATATATTTTATCCATTTTAAAGTTTCATATGGCTAAGAAACCATATCAATGCTTTTACAGTATTATTTCATAATACTACTTTTACTGTACGCACTTTACTTTATGATAAGTATTGCAATTGTGGCAATTCGTTTCTCTTGCATGAGAAAGAAGACTGCTCAATAAAATAACACCTTTTATTGAAAAACGCCCATCTCTCTATTTCTCTGCACTCTGGTGAAACTAAGCATGCACGATTGACTGAGTGAAATAGCTGTTTATTTTTTTCACACAACTCTAGAGATACACTCTTTATTCTGAGGGAGCAAAGTTATCATGTTTATGGGATTGTCAGAAACGAATCCCTTCTTGTCTAAATCAGGCCGGTTAACCCTTTCCTGAACATTCGAGAAAGTTTCTACTGACCTCTGAGCTATCTGGCAAAACTAATTAAGTCTAACATAGTCAGTAGAGACCTAGATGACCTCAGTCCTACGTCTACACTGCAGTTTATGTTATTCCAATGCGCAGAGCCTATTGGGAATATAGGATCTACACTACAGCTGGTGGCCTCTGCTGGAGTGAGCGTTTGCCTTTACATGCTACCACTGAGGTCCTTGGAGTCTAGTAAGTTGCTCAGCGGTGCCGCTCTAGAAACCTGGAAAACATGGGACATTACGTCTATGTCAAAAGGTAATTCATTGATAAGGATGAACCTGACTGGTGTATCTAAAACATGTTCTGTCAGGTCAGCCTGAAATTGCACCATCGTCCCTGTCTACCACCACCATTGATTATCATTTGTGCTTTACTTTATTTTGCAATTCCTTAAACGTTTAAAAATTAATTCTCTTTTTTCAGTTTTTGGATTTTTGTCACATTGGTGTTATTCTTTCTAACTCAGTTTGGCATTTATATAATTTTTACATGATGATATTATTATTATTTTACTTCTGCATAAATACTTACACATTGGGGTCTAAAGCGATTTGGGAAAAACCGCTCCGAATAGCGGTTCGGAGCATTTTTCCCGTACGAATCATACCCTGCAACGTCCCCCATACGTACGATGTAGTACGATTCCCTCCCAATGCAGCTCCCCGTACGAATGGTACCAGGAACCGTACGACTCGTATTACCGTACGAATCTCCACCGGAACATGCAGCAAGCGACGTTTGTACGTCTCGACGCAGGTTTTCCTGAACCAGCAAGTATGATCCGTGTCGGGTACGCACCGTGCGACCTTTTTTCTACGGGAGCTGAAAAATGCCGCAAAAGCAGAGTTCGCCTCAAAACAGGTACGGAAAGGCCCTCCCGGGTATGATGCATACACCCCATGATCGCAGGGGTACGGTGCATACCCCAGCAATCATGGGGGGTACGCACCATACCCCGCGATCATGGGGTGTATGCACCGTACCCCATGTTCGCTGGGTGTACGGTGCATGCACCCCATGATCGCAGGGGTACGGTGCATACCCCTGCGATCATGGGAGGTATGCACTGTACCCCGCAATCATGGGGTGTACCCACCGTACCCCATGTTCGCTGGGTGTACGGTGCGTACACCCCATGATCGCAGGGGTACGGTGCATACCCCTGCGATCATGGGGGGAACATACCGTACCCCACGATCATGGGGTATATGCACCGTACCGCATGTTCGCTGAGTGTATGATGCCTACACCCCATGATCGCAGGAGTACGGTGCATACTCCTGCGATCGTGGGGAGTACACACCGTACCCCTGCGATCATTGGGTACACGCACCGTACGATGTGTATGTGATTGTGTGCTTTTCCGTACAAATTGTCCTTACCTGACGTGGACCGTACGAATCGCGTCCTCATCCCCCGGTCCGGATCTTACTCGTCGGTTTATACGGCATGTTTACGGATCGTACGGTTCACTGTGCGGATCCGTGTCGTACGGTTTCAGCCTTGCCATTTGTACAGGTTGCGACGATTCGGACGGATTGATGGGAAACGTATTGTACTACGCAATTCGGACGGACGTGTACGATTCGTACGGCGAGCGCTCCGGATACGATTCGGACGGACGCTTTTTTTCCCGAATCGGAATCGACCCCATCGTGTTATGTTAAGTCTTTCTACACTGTGCCATTGCCACCAATGGATTGAGCCCCAGTTAATGTGGGTACTTTAAGGGCTCACCTTGACAGTAGTTATGATTATTCCTTGAGCTGGGCAGTCGTCCACCCAAACAAATACCCAAATCGCTTCAATGGCTCTATTATGACTGCAACAAATAAGTACATGCATGCACCGGTAATCAAATACAGTCCTAGCTAAATATTAATGCAAAGTTAACTTTCAGTTGTTTATAATTCCACCATCTTTGAGTAATCCATCTGAAATTACAAATTATAAGTGTGTGTAAGTGATCCCAAAAAGTGTAACCTGCAGTAACTTGAAAACTATTTAGAAATTTCTCATGCAGTCAAGTCCATGTTTACAAGTTACAAGTTACATTCCAGTAAAAAAATAACAAATAGATTTTTTTCAAATAACACTTAAATTAAAAGCCTATCTGACCCAGACACTCTATCCTCTCTGCCATTCCTCACCCACACCAATAGCCTCTACACTGCTCAAGGCATCTTTTTCACTCTCAACCCTCTGATCGTCTCTCTCTGCAATCTACTTTTCTTTCTTCCACTGCCTTTGCATCACCTCTCCTATACTCTCCTTTCATTGACCCACACTTATACCCACTCTACTTCTTATGACCCTCTATCTTCATTACCCATTTTTCTCATTTCCTCTGGATTCCTTTCACCTCCTCTCCTTTGCATTCCTCTCTCCATCTTATGCTTCATCTTCTTGAACTGCCACCATCTCTCTTTTGGTTCCTTTGATCCACCCATCAAACCACTACAGTTTTTTTTAACCCACTCCACTCTACTGATTACCTTCTTTAAGGTTTTTAGCTCTGTAAAAGATGGTTCTACAGTCTCTTACAAGAACCTCTCTGCTTTCTTCTTCCTATCAATTTCTGAGGAATATCTATTTTCAATGCTTGCATGTTGTCTTTACCTTGCAACATGTGATGTCCTTCCCAAGCCAAGCCTACATGTTTTAATGAAAGTTGAGATTTTTAGTCTCCACTGAATTACATGAATACTTACATAAATAAATCAATATCAATGGGGCATGAAAGAGCAATTTATTTAGAAAGCATGTAAGTGCAAATTAATTACCATGAAATAAAAGCATTTTTTCAATATTCATTTCATTAGGCAAAGCGTTGTCCACTCTGAAAGCTAGCAAGCTTGGAAATATATAGCTAATCAGAACTTCATTAGTGAGGTAATATTAGATAGCCATAATTAAATTCAAAGTGTTTGTTGCCTTCATAAAATGTTTTAACACTCTGCAAATATTTACAAAGTTACCTTTCAGCTAAAGATATATGGTCTTATTTCAAAATGACAATTTCGATACTCTGTCATAAACATCACAAATGTCCCGCCCAATGCATTACAAGTGCATTAACGCCAGTGGATGGGATGTCTGCCATGTTTTGATGAGTTATGTCGTCCATCAAAAACCTAAATGATGCCCACAGTCCCCTTTCTTCCTTTCACATGCTGCACATTTTAAAGTATGAGCCTCAATAAAAAGTGCAAATACTTTTTTTGATTTTTAAAAGTTAAGTAAAACAATTACAAAACAAACACAATAAAGTGTACTGTGGACCTAAGCCCACATTCACCTAAAAAGCACTTTTACACACTATATCCCTGCCAGGATTTTACAATCTAACTTAAAAATGCAGAGGAAATATGAGTTGTTGCAGGGATTTTGCTCTTGAACAGTGTCCATGAGCCTGATTCTGACTACCTATAGTGCCTCACTTGCCCTCCAAACCCTATCAGAGAGTGGAGAAGTGAGTTGGCACCCTCAGAACACAACACTTTCGACCCTCTCAGGCATCGCAATGCCAGGACACACTTTGGTTCTCCCACTCATACTTGTAAAACAATAAAATAACCAGGTGACACAATGGAAGTATTGTGCTCTGAAATGCAGCTCATGTGCAATCTGAAAACAAATACATAAGAAAAATACTGTTAGAACAGATTGACCTAACCCCCAACCACTAATAAAGCTTGGAGATTAAATATAAAAGATCTCCGCGATTCCTGGTTGAGCCCGTAACTTAGCAAAGACTCATGGACACTCTACAACTCAGCAGACACATTGCTTTAGTCTCAGACGTCACATTCCATGTGTGCGTTTTTAGCTCATATGTGAGTGGACCTGTGAGTACATATACAACAGCTGCATTCCTATTATGTCTAGGTGCTAGTGCCTGTCCAGAAAGAAAAACAAGGAACATTGTGCACACCATGTTCTAAAAATCTGTTCTATGTGTACTTTTAGGTGGTTTACTAACAAAATAACAACAATGCAAAGACAGCAACATTTAGAATTTTTTTTTTAGAAAGTCAGTGAAAGCATCAACTTATTTTAAAAAATGCTGACCAGACGTCTTTTTCTAAAAATCATTGTCAAAAAATGTGTTAGAAAGAGCATTTTTTTAACCGGTCATTTTGTGATATTATTGATATTAGAGTTGTGCCTTTGTTTGGGCCATGGCAACATTTGCACTACTCTGGCATTAGTGTAATTCCTTTTATTGCCAAAATAATGCTATTATGCCGCAATGCATGATTAGATGCTGTTCACATTAAAAATGTACAGCAAAAGTGCTGTTCACTGGAAACTTTTTCCCACAAATGTGTATGAGAAAGCTCACATAGCTATTGTGTGCTGGGTATTTATTTTCACTTTTCGGTGTGCAAAATGCATCGTCTTATCCAAAGTAGACGTGACCATCCATTTCATACAGAAATGCAGCACCAAATGTCAGTTTGCTATTCCTGTAATTTAGCATAACTTTGCTGAAATTTCACACTGAACTTTGGGAGTAATCAAGTATTTTCTTACAGTTGGTTGTTGCAACTGCAAATCTTTATGGGCATTTGTCAGAAGGTTGCTAGCAGTATCCAACCCAAATACTCTTTTTGGTCCGGGCAGAGGTAGGTATAAATGTATTATCGGGGTGGGAATGAAGAGGCATTGGTTAGTCCCAGTTGTTCGGAACACATAGATTAGGTGACTTCACCCTAAAAAAAATAAAAAAATCCCAATGAAACAACAAACATGTTTCTAAGTCCAAATGCACTATTTTTCATTAGAATGTACGCCAGTAGTAAGTCATGATATGGGAATTTGCTTCAGGTGCAGAATCACAAGACTAAAGTGTGAATTACTGAATCTTCCTTTAAAATAAAATGTTGTCGAAATTTGCCAATAAATGTACATTTCTAAATGTTAAAGTTATATTTGTATATAAGTTCCATGATATTGCAATATTTTATCAATAAATGGGTAAATATTAGACTATGGGCCTGATTACAATGTCGGTCCGAAAGCCTTTGACCGACAATCAACGAATTCCCTTAGACCGAGTCGGGACCCATCCGCCCAAGTCGGGAGGAATCCAATCTGCCTGACCGATTATGAGGCTCGTGGTTTGAAGGGGAGCCGTTCATTGATTCCGAATCGGTCCAGAGCGGCAATCGGGGAATCCGAGTCAGTCATAGGTGATCCGTACAGCTCTATGGATGGCGTTTCCAACCGACCGATTACAATGTCAGATTCTGACAGCCTTTCCGCCTCGGTCTGTCCGACAAATAAAGGCTGTTAGAAACTGACGTTGGGGGCCCCTAGCGGACCACTCTTCACCCTGAGGCCTCCATTTGGGGGTTTTGTGGGTACCCAAGGTACCCCGCTGTAGGACGATGCACTGTGTGGCAGGCACCATGGGGTGGCTTCCACAGGATGCAAGGTTTTCCACAGACACCCCTTTTCCCCATAGGAGTCTGTGATGTTGGTTAGAACACAGGCTCCCATGGGAGTCAAAGGGAGTCCTTCCAAACGGTATTCAGACGCATACTAGTCGGTTGGGAGGAACCACTGACCGCGAGTCGGTTGGATCTCAAATCAGACACGGTGTAGGCAGAACGTTTCCACCCGACATGGTAATGAGGCCCTGAGAATTGAAGTCTGGGAATCACCCACTCTTCTTTAGATGTAGGGAACGCAAAATTGTTAATTGTCAGTTGTAGAGAGATGCATTACTCCAGTCATCAATGCCATCATTATCCTATTGTTGCTAGATATTTTGAACATATCAAATATCTCCATAAAGTTGTATACTTCTTTCATGTGAACGTAACATCTTTTCTGTTCAACTATGCTGCAGCTAACACAAACACACTAGCCAATTTGTGACAATTTTTAATTTACCATTTTTGCAAAGATTTTTGAAAATTACTTGGCATGGCACTTGCAATAATATTTAGAATCTCATGAGCTTCCTGAAGGTCATATGTTATACATTTGTCAATATCATAGCTTATACTGAGAGTAGATGAAGCCACTATGAATTGGGAGAGGCATATGCCAATGATTTTGGTAAACCTGTCTGTAGTCATATACAAAGTTGACAATATATTACTGATGAAAACATCTTATGTAAGAGAATCAGATTATAAATGCAGTGACTTTGAACTTTTCTAGGTGTTGCTCAATAGAAAAGGGCCATAGGCAAACCAGTCTGAGCCCAATCGTGGCTGGACATTACGAGACACGAGGACCACCCGGAAGCCTGTCCATTTTTCTCCTCAGATGTCCCTAAGTCCACTGACAATATAGCCAGCAATCCAATATGGAAATACTCTTCTACTGAACAAAAACAAATCGACTTGGCCCTCATAGAAGCCAACTATGTTATGCTGTAATCACTCCTTTCCTCCCCTAGGGTCCTGTAACTTGTAAATTGGGCAGATTTTCCTGCTTAGACACCTTGACTATGTCATGTGTTGGAATCATAAGGACCTTCACGTGCCTGACTACTGGCCCTTCTATAGAGTCTCCCCTGAAGGCTTTCATACTAAATACCATATTGTTTCTTCTTTAAACAATGGCACTACAGCAAGGATAGATGGCCTCTATTCCAACATTAGATCCAAGACAAAACACTCCATAGAAATATGGGACCTTATCTCCACACACTCGCCCAAGCTATGTTTTTTTACCGAGACCTGGCTTTGAGAGGCAGCACTTGACTGTATTACACTAGTCATGACAGGAAACTAATCCCTGGTCAAATTAGACAGGGAAGAGTGTCCTGGAGGGGGTGTCACTATCACCTTCTACAATTCTATAAAGGTTGAGCTAGTTTACACCCTACTCCCGATTGATATGTGTATTTTTAAAATCACCATCTCTGCTACTGGGCTCAGAGAGGGACTTTGATTTGCTGCCAGCCATATGGCAGGAAAGATTTTTACCTAGACACTAATTGACTACATTGTACCACATATCCTAGCTTCGGACAAAAAACTACTGCTGGGTGACTTTAATTACAGTGGTGAGAACACCAATGGCCAAGGTGTTACTCAACTCTTAACCAACATGGAACTAGTAGGACTTAAACCTACAGTGACTGGCCCAATACGCAGGGCTGGACATACTCCTGATATCAATTTCACAAACATTGTGGAAGTAATAAGTGAACTTCCCCTGCCTATTACTTGGTCAGATCATTATCAGATTAAGTTATCTATCTCATGTAAGAATGTCTCAGGAAAGTCCAAGAATGATGACGTTAGACCTGGATGCCCTTAGAAGACGGTCACTCCTGCCACCCTTTCAGAGGTTTTTAAGGTTGCCACATTGACATCCCATATGGATACGAACACTGCGCTGACTGCCTATATTGATTCACTAATAAACACTTTTAATCATATAGCCCACCCTTGAGAAATCTGCATCCACTTCTCCTAGAAGCCAAATGCCCTGGTATACAGACTCTCTACTCCAGGGGGAATCTAAATGTAAATAATTGTAGGCCAGATGGCGCCCCACAAAAACTTCTGCTGACAAAACAGTATATAGGGCTATGATAAAGAACTACCATAATATGATCAGAGCAACACGGAGTGCACATATAACCTCAATTATAGCTCAAGCAGGCAACAATACAAAGGAATTATATAAAGCACTAAATAATATTCGGAAAGCACACTGTTAGAAATTGCCTTTTTGCAGGTTTACTCTCAAATATTTTCTGCTCTGCCTCCGATTTTCCTGACCAGTTTTTGTTGGCTTTGTGACTCTGGGCACTTTACTACTGCTAATCAGTGATAGATTGCATATGCTCTCATTATAAAGTATGATTATGATTGGTTATCCATGATTGGCAAATGTATTTTACTGGTAAGACCTTAGTACAGTGTACTGTGTGTGCCCAGGGTCTAAAAATCAATCAGGGCCTGCAATACTGATTGTACCACCCACATCAGTGGCCTTTTTCAAATGTATCTCAGACCTGCTACTGCAGTGTCTGAGTTCACATTTGTAAACTGCCCTGCTGGCCTGGCAAGTGCACCCACGTGCCAGGCCCTAACCTTCCCTTTTCTTACATGTATGTCACCCCTCAGGTAGGCCCAAGGTACCCCCATTGACAGGGTGCAATGTATGTGAAAGGTAGGACATGTAATGGTGTGTCACATGTCCAGGTAGTAAAACACTGCCAACTTCATTTGTTCACTATCGAAAGGTTATCTGTCCAATAGTCTAACATGGGAGTTGCTTTATAACATCTTACAAGAATAACATCCACTGGGACAAGATAGAGAAATACTGTTTAGGCTCTCTAAACATAGAATTCAATAGCGCATCTTTTTAGGAAAATCATTTTTAACTTCTGTGTTTGGAAATGCCACTTGTTGGCATTTTTTTGTTTAACCATTATGTGTACCTCTGCTGTTTGTTTATTGACTGTACGCTTTTTGAGTGTCAGGAGCAGGGTATGTGCATTTACTGTAGACAGTCAAGAGGGGGGGGTGAAGGTGTATCCTGCTTTTCCCGGGTGACTCACAGCTGGGCTGAATAGGCCTTGACTGCCTCTAAAGTGCCCAGATGAGTTTCACTTGCACCTGAATATGCTGTGTCTCCCTTTCACAATACTGTCTCCATCTCCTATGGTCATGCTGCACCAGATAGGACAGAACTGGTTTGACTTGCCTCAGAGATCCTTGCCACAAAGAGAACAAAGAGAAAATGGGCTCAAGATGAACCTCCGACAAGGAGAACAGCTAGAGAGCTGTTAGGAGGAGTGCTGCCCTACTACTGTGTGTGCTTTCCTGGGTTGTCCTGCAGTTGCTGCTTCTGACAAGAAAAGGAAAAAGACTGGAACTTTGCTGTAAACCTGCTTTAAGAGGAACCTCCAAGGGCTTGTGTATGCTTGCCTCCTGTTCAAAAGTCTCAGAGACATCAAAGTCTTCACCTGCACCCACTGACCAGCACATGAACTCCTCTATGGGCTCCTGTATTCAAAAGTGCACCAATTCCAGTTCCTGAGCACTGAGAAATGTGTGGTTGGTGCTGCAAAGCAAGAGAAGAACTACTCTGATGCTGCACTGAGGCCAGGCCACCACTTGTGAAGTGAACAATGCACCGTCCTGCCTACACCGCATATACGACACACTTCAACACCTGCTGACACATGCAGTTATTGGCCTTCCCAAAGCCATTGCTCACACCGACACTGTCACTACCAATGCCAGCATCACATTATTGCAGGCCAATAACCAATGTGGGGGACTACGCAAACTCTTCAACATCTAACAACTCGCTGTCGACCCCACCTAACTTCCCTGTCCTGGTGTCAACACCTTGCCTCCCCTATGGCAGAAGGGAACCGACTTCGCTGCACCACCATGATGCTGTGCATCACATGTTGAATTAATTTATTGTTCTTATTGGGTTTTTATCGGCATTTTTATGATTATTGTATTCCGTGTATATCTTTTATGACCTTTTTATGATCGAAATAAAGATTTGAAATTTGATTTGAGTTCTTTTTCCAAAGTACTGTTTTTAGGGGATCCTTGTGACTCGTGCCTGGCACATCTTGTGGTTGGCACGGTACTTTGGATTTATGCCTGTCCTCACATCGTAATAGCCCCAGATGGAGCTATTTGTTTCAAAAAGTGCTCTATTTGAAGTAACTGTTCTTAAACTCATATTCTAGGTACATGTATGTTGTATTTTTGTCATTTTGGTCCGGCTTGGTTTAGATAAAGATACTTTATTTTTTTAACTGTTAAGGTGTCCATTTGCGGAGTTTTCACTGTGTTACTGTGTGTTTGGGTACAAATACTTTACACGTTGTCATTGGGATAAGCCTGTTTGCTCATGCCAAGCTACCAAGGGGGTGAGCAGTATGAAATTCCATTACTCTGACTAGAAGGAAGGGTCCCCTCTTGGACAAAGGTGCATGCCTCTGCCAATTAGAGACCCATATTTCTAACACACGTCCATGCTGTACTACCACTCTCACATCCCAAATACTCTGTCACTCCAGAGCAGACGTCTTTGATGAGAAAAGCAACACCAATTATAAAAGCTTTCCACGTATCCCAGAATGTTCAGAAATGGAATTTGAACTGGACCAACTGCACCCTGGGTAACTTCAAACTCTGCATTATGGAGCAGGTATTGAAGATGTTAGCCGCTGCCAAAATAAACTCTCCCCATGATCCTTGTCCACCTAGGATTGTGACTAGTCTGGTAAATCATCTGGCACATTCTATAATTACTTTTTTAAATTTTTCTTTAGGTTCTGCCAAAGTGTCAGCTGAATGGAGGTGCACACAAGTATCTATGCTTCTTAAAACCCTCTCTAAATCCCAAAGTCTTGTTGAATTACAGACCCATCTTGTTGCTACCCTTGCTTGTAAAAGCTCTAGAAAGCTTCATTAACAAGCATTTGATATCCTTCTTGAAAAACAAAAGATTTTAAACCCTTCACAATTGGGTTTTAGAGTGCTACACAGCATGGAGACAGCTTTGTTGGCAGGGTGAATAATATCTGTCTCTGATTAGCTGCAGAAACTCCAGACATGCTAGTATTGCTAGATCTATCAGCTGCTTTTGACACAGTCTTCCATTTTATTCTAATCTGCAGACTACATGAACCACACATTCACAGGAGAATGCTACAATAGCTCAGGGACTTCCTTGATAAACACATACAAAATGTTTGTCTTGGTCCTTTTAAATCAAGAAGAATATACATCAACAAAGGGGTCCCTCGGGGCTCGTGCTTGTACCGAACCTTATTTACCAGATATGTAGCACCTCCAGCACAGATTATGAGATCATGTGGGGTTTCATATGCAGGCAATACTCAACACCTCATTTAATTTGATACGGGTCCTGGCAAAGTGAAAGTCCAATTTGTCCGCTGTATTATGGAAATTGACAATTGGATGGCTAATAATTGCCTACAACTAAACAGTGCAAAAACTGAGATTGTGCTATTTGGCAAAGCCCAAGAACTATGGTAAGTAGACCAGTGACCCTCGGATCTTCACTCAGCCCCTTACAATAAGCAAGTGGTAAAGAATCTGGCAGTAAAAATTGATATCACAATGTCCAGGAGAGACCAAGTGAACTCCACATGCAACATTCGTTTTGACTGCAAAAAGGCTCCTAAAGAAAGCTACTGCCTTTCTTCTTTCCACTGCCAGGAAACCTCTCAGCTCTTATAGGCAGCTTGCTTGACTATGGGAATACTTGACTAGCAGCCACAAAAAAACTTTGCTGGCCAAACTGCAAGTTGTGCAGAATACAGCCACATGGTTAATCAGCAACCGTCCAGCACGGTCTCCTTCCACCCCCATACTGACAAAATTGCACTGGCTGCCTATCAGAAAGTGGGTAGTCTTCAGACTGTGTTGTCTGACCTACCTGCACTTCTTCATTCAGGCCCCAGATACTACCTGAATCCTGCCCCGACCGCCGCGTGACCACGCCCCCTACCACCGAGCGGCGTGGTCTCCCACGGCGTAGCGCTGTGCTCGCCTGTACCCCGCTTTCTCGTCGTGTGACCCCCTGCATTGTTTGTATTTTATTACATTGTTTGTATTTATTTCATAGTCCTTGTTGTTTCACTGTTGTAAATTCCTGCCTGTTTTGCCCCCGTCTCCCCCTACCCGCCTCCCGCTTCCCGCCACCGCCGCTGACCACGCCCCCTTTTTTCTTCTGTACCCTCCCCGCTCCCGCCTCCCAGCTGCCCCGCCCTCTCTCGCACTTGGCCATATATGGCGACCGTGCGACGCAGGTGAGTGTGACCTAGCTTAGGACACCCCCCGCGCCGCACGGCCAGCAGCTGCTGCGTGTGCCTCCCGCCTGCCTGCCTCGCTGCCCCGACCGCCGCCGCCGTGTGACCACGCCCCCTGCCACCGAGCGGCGTGGTCTCCCACGGCGTAGCGCTGTGCTCGCCTGTACCCTGCTTTCTCGTCGTGTGACCCCCTGCATTGTTTGTATTTTATTACATTGTTTGTATTTATTTCATAGTCCTTGTTGTTTCACTGTTGTAAATTCCTGCCTGTTTTGCCCCCGTCTCCCCCTACCCGCCTCCCGCTTCCCGCCACCGCCGCTGACCACGCCCCCTTTTTTCTTCTGTACCCTCCCCGCTCCCACCTCCCAGCTGCCCCGCCCTCCCTCGCACTTGGCCATATATGGCGACCGTGCGACGCAGGTGAGTGTGACCTAGCTTAGGACACCCCCCGCGCCGCACGGCCACCAGCTGCTGCGTGTGCCTCCCGCCTGCCTGCCTCGCTGCCCCGACCGCCACCGCCCATGTGACCACGCCCCCTGCCACCGAGCGGCGTGGTCTCCCACGGCGTAGCGCTGTGCTCGCCTGCACCCCGCTTTCTCGTCGTGAGACCCCCTGCATTGTTTGTATTTTATTACATTGTTTGTATTTATTTCATAGTCCTTGTTGTTTCACTGTTATAAATTCCTGCCTGTTTTGCCCCCGTCTCCCCCTACCCGCCTCCCGCTTCCCGCCACCGCCGCTGACCACGCCCCCTTTTTTCTTCTGTACCCTCCCTGCTCCCGCCTCCCAGCTGCCCCGCCCTCCCTCGTACTTCGCCATATATGGCGACCGTGCAAACGCGCAGCGGTCACGCGCAGCGGGAGCGCCGATTGTGCGCCAAAGGCGCGCCAATGGTAAGCCCGTCTGCGCCCGTCCGCGCCTGGACCGCGCCCAGTGCCAGGACCCCTGGCCCCCACCAATGGAAGACGACCCGGCTGTCCTACAACGCCACCAAACTCATCACTCTCAACACCGGCGAGATCCCTGGCTGCTACCGAGCCACCCCGAGGAGCACCCACGGACCATTCAGCTGCCACGCCTGCAAGTTCACCTGCATCCGGACCTGCCACACACCAGCACCCGCCAAGCCGAAGTCCGGCAGCAACCACCTCAAGTGCATCCTGATCAACACCCGCTCCGTCCACAGGCACGCCATCGAACTCTGGAACCTCCTCGACACCACAGCTCCTGACGTCGCCTTCCTCACGGAAACCTGGATGAACGACTCCTCAGCGCCCGACATCGCCATCCCGGACGGATACAAGATCACCCGGAGGGACCGCGTCGAACAGACGGGAGGAGGCATTGCCATCATCCACAGGGACACCATCCACATCACGACCAACACCGACGACACCCTGAAAACCGCAGAACACCTACACTTCCAGATCCGCACCGACCCGAGGACCACCCTCAGAGGCACCCTGATCTACCGACCCCCGGGACCACGCACACAATTCAGCGAGGACATCGCCGACTTCGTCAGCCCGTATGCCCTCCCCTCCGCCGACTATATCCTGCTGGGGGACCTCAACTTCCACCTGGAGAACAACAACGACCGCAACACCACCACCCTGCTCGACAACCTCGCCAACCTCGGACTCAAGCAGCTGGTTTCCACCCCCACCCACCTCGCCGGACACACCCTCGACGCCGTCTTCTCATCCAGCAAAGACATCACCTTCAGCCACGCCACTGGACTCCACTGGACGGACCACAGCTGCGTCCACTTCACCTTCAGGAGAACGACGATCCACCACCACCAGCAACCGGTTGCTCGTAGAAGCTGGAACAAGATCACAGCCGACCAGCTCGCTGCTTCCCTGAGCCAGCACCCCCCCGCCAGCTCAGCGAACCCCAGCCAGGCTGCCGACAACCTCACGAAGTGGATCAACAACTGCGCGGATGAACTCGCCCCACTGAGGACCCCGCCTAGCAGACCCGGCAGCAAGAAGGCCCCCTGGTTCACCGACGAACTCAAGAGCTCCAAGAAGAACTGCCGAGCCCTCGAGAAAGCCTGGAGAAGGGAACCAACACCGGACAACATGACCGCCCTCAATCTTGCCACCCGGAAGCACCACCAACTGATCCGCGCCACTAAGAAAACTGCATTCAAGGACCGGCTGGACAACAACGCACACAATAGCAAGGAACTCTTCAACATCGTGAAAGAGCTCTCCAACCCCAACGCCGGAAACAACGACATCACCCCATCGCAAGACCTCTGCAACTCCCTCGCCTCCTACTTCCACAACAAGATCGCGGAAATACACAACAGCTTCAGCACTCAACCGACGCACGCCACAACCGAACCACCGCCCCCCACCACCACCCTCCGCACCTGGACTCCGATCAGCACCGAAGACACCATCCACATGATGAACTCCGTCCACTCCGGATCTCCGACCGACCCCTGCCCTCACCACATCTTCAACAAGGCCGACGCGGTCATCGCACCCACCTGCGGGACATCATCAACACCTCCTTCGACACCGCCACCTTCCCGGAGAGCTGGAAGCACGCCGAACTCAGCGCCCTATAAAGAAGCCTGCAGCGGACCCCACCGAACTCAAGAATTACCGCCCCATCTCGCTCCTCCCGTTCCCAGCCAAAGTCATCGAGAAGACCATCAACAAGCAGCTGGCCGCCTTCCTCGAGACGAATGGATCCCTCGACCCCTCACAGTCTGGCTTCAGAGCCAACCACAGCACCGAGACCGCCCTCATCGCAGCCACCGATGACATCCGAGCCCTGATGGACAACAGAGAAACCGCGGCCCTCATCCTCCTAGACCTCTCCGCGGCTTTCGACACTGTCTGCCACCGCACCCTAGTGCAGCGTCTCAGCAACGTCGGAATCCAGGAGAAGGCACTGGAGTGGATCATCTCCTTTCTTGACGGAAGAACACAGAGAGTCACCCTACCACCGTACAAGTAAGAGGCCACCGAAGTCATCTGCGGCGTCCCTCAAGGATCCTCGCTGAGCCCCACCCTCTTCAACGTATACATGAGCCCCCTTGCAGCCATCGCACGCCAACACAACCTCAACATCATCTCCTACGCTGACGAAACCCAGCTGATCCTCTCCCTAACCAACGACCCCGCCGCCGCCAGAGCCAACCTTCACGAAGGGATGAAAGACGTAGCCGAGTGGATGACGACCAGCCGCCTGAAACTGAACTCAGACAAGACAGAAGTCCTCATCCTGGGTTCCTCGCCCTCCGCCTGGGACGACTCCTGGTGGCCCCCGCCCTGGGCAGCGCACCCAAACCGACAGACCACGCACGCAACCTGGGCTTCATCTTGGACTCCTCCCTCACCATGACCAGACAAGTCAACGCCGTCTCCTCGTCATGCTTCAACATCCTGCGCATGCTACGGAAGATCTTCCAGTGGATCCCCGCCGAGACAAGGAAGATGGTCACCCAGGCCCTCGTCACCAGCCGACTGGACTACGGCAACGCCCTCTACGCCGGAACCACCGCCAAGCTCCAGAAGAGACTCCAGCGGATCCAGAACGCCTCAGCCAGACTCATCCTCGACATCCCACGACACAGCCACATCTCCGGACATCTGAAAGACCTGCATTGGCTCCCCGTCAACAAAAGAATCACCTTCCGCCTCCTCACCCACGCACACAAAGCCCTACACGATCAAGGCCCTGTCATATGGATACTATTTTCGGATGATGGCAGTGATTTCATACTGGAGGCTGTTGCAACTTACTTTGCATATACGGTCCAATCGTGAGATGCCTGGGAAGATTGCTTTGTTATGGAATATGACTTTCCCCTTGCTGAATTGGAGGGATGACCTGTGTTCAGATGATGGAGAGTTCAATCATGTGATGTCGCTGAGAACAATGTTAAGGTGGCACATGACTTTGGATATCGGATAAGTGCCTTGTTTTTTTCTTACAGACATTTGAATTAATGCGACCTGGTCCTACATTTCATATTTTGGAGACCTGGTGGATAACTTTTGATTCGAAAGTTTTGTTTTTCTTTTTATATTTGAGGCCACTGTAGGCATTCATACATATTCATTCATACATATTTTTTTAGCTTATTTTAGCTCAAGATTATTGAACTTTGCTTTCATTTTATGTATCTGATTTAGTATTGCCTTTCCCTTATGTTTGACGGTGCTCGGATCATTGGGGGGGTGTCATATGGATACTTCGTTACATATATTGCGTTAAGTTAGCATGAGTGTATTACATGTCTAAACAGCAATTTTTCCTTCGGCTTCAGTTTTGCACACGACACCTACTTGTTGTTGTCGCTTTCACCCTAGAAGCGGTGATGTGATTTATTTGAGAATAATATGTTATTACTATGCTATCAGTTTTGCTTGGTACACTTGGTACAACTGTCTGCACACTGAGAGCTGCACACTCTAAGAACCTAACACAAGGTTGCTGGGAGGCCTGATCCTCGCACCACATTAGACATAACACAAACAATGTTGATGCCAACGTTTTGGGCTCTACGCGGGTTTAAGATAGAGTTACAGGGAATGAACGTAGACACTTGGTGCTGCGCATGAAGAGAGCTGGTAGCTGTTGATGTGATCTACTCCTACTGACATTTAGAGGTATGGGTCCGCCCTGCTAAAACCCGAATGAGACCTTCTTAGATATAAAATAATATGCTAAATAGGGTGCGCGAAATATAGGTGATATAGATTTCTATAGATTTTGCATTGTAACATGCTATCACCTTTTGCTTACTATGGATTAGTGACTATGCTGCTAACTCTGATTTTTATAATATGCATTTTGGTATTATACAAGATACTGCGTTTGAGAACCTTGCATTGAATAATAAATATCTCAAACTTGCACGTGTGTTCTTTGACTCTCAGTTTTGGTTTGAAATGATTATATAACGAAAGAGTGTTCATGTGTTCCACGATTCCTGAGGTATTCTAAAGATCATGTTCTGGTTTGTCTAAGACATGGATCATTTCATAATGATCCATGAGACACTGTAGCTAGCTAGGTAAGGGGATTTCTGATACTGAGATGAGTTTTGGATCATCCTAACTCACTGAGGTTCTAGATCTCTATGCACAGTTCTGTGGGAGAATGGAAACCCTGCTACATGGCGCCCGTACGTTGTTGGCCTTATATCATGACACTCGAGTAGTATATCATTCAAACCTTGACACCTTCATTCCCGTTTCCGGTAAAAGGTGGTGTCGGAAAAACCTACCTGTTTTTTAAAATAGGTCTTTTCAAGCTTGAATTCTTCTAAAAACGGTTTCTTTGAATTACTACCCAGTTGTGCTACAAAGTGTTCTTTGTCTTTTTTCTCTTCCTGTGCTAACATGGCCGTGGACATACCGCAGCATAGCCGCATCGCGGTTCGTGACCACTTGCGGGCATATAATGTCCCTGTGGATGGCTTAGCTGTGGTTCTAGTGGTGAGTGCGGAACATGCGTACCCGTACGAATTGTTTTATTCATGGGTGACATTTCCGGCAGTGGATGCTAATTCTGGTGTGTTCCATTCATACACTGCCTCGGCTGTACCGGCGGCTTATGCTCCGTACAGGGCACTGGAAGTACCTATAGATGTTTGGCAGCACCCTACCCCATTCTTTAACAGCTCCGAGGTTAGGTCCTTTGTCCATACCGGGCACAAATTGGCCCGCTTTGGGTGGATTTACTCCTCATCCTAATCGCGCCACTTGTAATGTGGCTGACCTGCGGCGTCTTCATGAAGTCGCGGTTGGAGTGATTGGGGCGCTTGTTCATTACATTGGTCGTAATGTTCATGGCGCAGCCCCTGCAGGTGCGCAGCTTCGAGCGGAACAGTCTGGTTTGAAAATCAGTCCTGTCATGGTGAATTCCGTTATGGGCAAGAAGCCCCATGATAAGGATGATTTTCCTTTCTGGCTTGCCGAGAAATTCGACCAGCTGGAGGCTGTGTTTCCTAATACGACTCCTGGTGAAAAACACCGGATTCTTACGCTCAGTTTACCGAAAGATTTAGCCCCTGATCTTGTTGACTGTGAAACATGGGGTAAGACTTTTGCAGCGGTTTATTCGAGGTGCTATGGCACCCCGACTGTGTCCAACCTGTCTGCGGTCCTTAAACGTGTTCAAGATGATCACGGACCGGAGTCGGCGGTTGAATTCGGTATGCGTCTGAGTGGCTCCTTTGATGTGGTTTGCGAACTCATCCTTGCGAATGTCAAGGGGGATGCAGTGAACTTTCAGGTGGCCAATGCTCTGGCGTTAGTTCCCGATGCCGATAAACCCCGTCAGTTAGCAAGGATTATTGTGGCGGCTTATAAAATGGTTGGCCGCACTTCTAAGGGTGTAAAGGCTTTTTCTGAAAAGGAGAAGAAACAGCCCCAGGGACAGTCTTCGGAAACGGGTGGACAACCCAAGTCCAAAAAACAAAATTGGCCGAAAAAGCAAAATCAGGGAAAGCAGCAACAACAACAACAGCAGACACAGGTTTCTAGTCCTGCGCCTTCGCTGCCTGCGCAGTCGGATAGGGTTTATGATTTGCGCGATCGCGCGACGATTAAGTCGCCTGAAAGATTTTAGGCTTCTGACCAACGCTCTCCTCGTTCCTTTCAGGACTCATCGGCTCCGTCAACCGGTGGTGGAGGGGGCGGCAGGGGCAGGGGTGGCCAGCAAGGACGTGGTCAGCCCCGCCCGCGAAGTGAAGGGGATCAGCGGGACGACTCTACGCCCAAGAGACCGCAGTTTGCCAAGAAGTAGGTCGCAGCCTTAACGGCACATCGATATGCCCCAGATAGTGAGAACGCGGCTTCGGAATCTGACGTGGGCTCTGACCTTGCTGGACAGCGCGGCGGAGATTACCATAGTGAGAGAGGCCCTCCGTCCACTGTTGAAGGTGACAGCGACTGACACTTATGTTGTGATTGAAACGGCTGATACACATGTTGCTCCCCCTGAACGACTTTTTGAAATTGTCCTGTTAATAGAAGGTGACATGCAGCGAACTGTAAAAGGGGTATTTTGGGAAAATCTTTCGTCTACGTATGACATTTTACTTTCGGAGGCTGACTGGCCCCCACCTTTTGTTCTCGCAGCTCCGCGAGGGGAGGAGGTAATCCTCCCCAGTTTCGCGAACACTGTATCGAGAGTGGAAGCGCTGCATTTTGCAGAAGAGTGGGCTCTGGCGCTTGCGCCGGCTGTGTACCGCAATCAGTGTGGCTGGGATAAATTATCTCCTAGCCATGAGATTCCTTTACGGTCACAGCCGCAGCCACAGCCTCAGTATCCCATACGGCGTGAAGCTAAAGCTTCTGTCGCGGCTATCCTTGAACAATTGGAATATCAAGGTGTAATTGAAACGGGTGTGTCACCTATGAATAATCCCCTTTTTACTGTGAACAAGCCGGACGGTTCATATCGTCTGGTTTTGGATTACCGGCATTTGAACTCTCATTGCCGTAACTGTGCAGTACAGAATACTCACGGCTCTGCCCTAGTGAATAGTCTTGAGCGTAAACGGTTCAAAACCACGCTTGACATTTCCAATGGTTTTTATGCACACAGATTAGATGGTCTAAGTTCCCAATGGACCAGTTTTACGTGCGGCGGTGTACAAAAAATGTTTAAACGACTCCCAATGGGCTATAAGAATAGTCCTGGAGTATTTTCCGCCCGCATAGTCTCTCTTTTAGAGAGCTTCGATCCAGTTGCTTGTTCTTATGTGGATGACATTTATCTCACAGACGACGAACTTTGGGAGCATCTGTGTCGAGTAAACAGCATAATTTGTAACTTTGCAGACATAGGTTACAAGTTTAACTTTGCAAAATCACACATTGCGGAGTACACAGTGTTGTTTCTGGGTTATGAACTTATCCACGAAGGAAAGGGGTTGGCTCCTCACTTCCTGGAGAAGTGTGCGCAGTTGCGCTCTCCGACAACGGTGAAGAAATTACAGTCTTTACTGGGTTTTTTAAATTTCGGGAGGACATACATTCCGGAATATGCCCACCGTATCAAGCCTTTGTATGCCTTGATACAACCCTCTTTTTCCAAATCATGCTGGCTGCCTGAGCATTCAGCCATTCTGCAGACTTTGCAGGCTGATTTGCTCGCTTCTGACTACTTACAGACTTGTGATAACCAGACCAACCTGGTGATAAGAATTATCCCTGGGGCGGTGGGTTTCAAGTACCTGACTTTTAATGAAGTAGATACAGTACCTATTGCTTACAAGTCACACTTGTACACTTCGGCTGAACTGCGTTTTTCCACTGTGGAGAAAGTTTTAACGGCTGTGCAGATGGCAATTCTTAAGGAACGTGCCCTGTCGCAGGGAAAGCGCATGTTGGTTGTTACCCCGTGCCCTGCCTTGGAGGCAGTCACGAAAGCCAGTGTACCAAATTCTAAAGCTTTGCACCCTCGGTGGATTCAGTGGGCTACATCCTTGACATCCCAGGACGTCACGTTTATTTTTGACGCCGCTTTACGGTCGCATGAGTATTTACAGTATGAATTTGTTCATCCGGCTCCTTTAGCGATGCGGCCGTTGGAGGATTTCCATTGTATCATTTACACTGATGGTTCGGCGCAGGTTGCGCATGGCTCTAAACATGCCTACGTTTCCGCTTGCGCCATTGTGGTCGGTGCCATGGTGAACGATGAGTTCAAGTCCAGTGTCGTGCACACGCAAACACTAGGGGACTGCACCGCACAATTAGCAGAGCTTCGTGCTCTAATGCTCGCATTGGAGTACGCTGATCCAAGTGTGACGACTTTAATCGTAAGTGACTCTTACTACTGTGTCCAGTCTTACAATGAGAACTTGTTCTTTTGGATTCAGAATGATTTTCGTGATTCCCAAGGTAGCACAATAAAACATAAAATGATCTGGGTCCGAGTGGCGGAACTTAAAGAGAAACTGCCGCTCGTGTTTGTGATTCATACTCTCGGCCATCAGCGCGTGGGGGTCCACGCTGTTGGAAATTCGCTTGCTGATGAGGCAGCGAAGTCTGCGGTATCAAAATACTTAGTTGCAGCAGTCACGAGGTCCAAAAGCAAAATAGATGATGACATCTTGGCGGCTGTTGCTGCCACGGAGAAGGGAGGTAAATATCCTGCGGGGTTCCCTTCGAAGTACACATACCACTTAAGTCCCGATAAGGTTCCTTATGTGAAAATTCCTGAAGTTGGCGAACGTCTAGTTCCCAACTCGGATCGCAGGGCTTCTCTGATTACAGCGGCTCATGAAGGTGTGGCGTCTGCGCATGCGGGCGTCTCAGCCACTGTAACTCAGCTACAACAAAGGTTCTGGTGGCGGGGACTGTACAAACAGACGCGCGAATATGTCCTTATGTGTGACATTTGCCAGCAGATTAAGCCTTCTACTGCTGCGCGTCCGCCTCAGACACAGTTGTACATCTCTAATAAACCGCTTGGTTGCGTTTATTTGGATCACTGCGGTCCTTTTTCTTCTGATACTGCGTTTAAATACATCTTAGTAGCAGTTGACTCATGCACACGCTTTGTGTGGGTATGGCCACATCGAAGCGCTGATTCGCGGACTGTCATTAAGGATTTGCGTGTCTTTGTGGGAATTTTTGCCTGTGGTACTTTCCATTCGGACCAGGGTCCGGCTTTCGCCTCTAAGGCGTACAAGGATGCTATGGTTTCGTTGGGAGTCCAAGTCAAGTTTTCAAGTCCCTACAGGCCCGAGGGCAATAGTGTAGTAGAACGAATGAACCGCGACTTAAAGCAATCTTTGACAGCCCGAGTTATAGGCACTGGTAGAAACTGGCTGGCCCACCTCAATGACGTGCAGCGTGCGCTTAATAATCTCCCTAGAAGGTCTCTGGGTGGGCGGACCCCATACGAAATGCTCTTTGGTATCAAGATGTACGTCCCTGACCTCGATGGTTTAGACTGCCAGGCCCAGGCCGCGGCCTTTGACGTAGATGAACATTGCTATGTTTTACAGGATCTACAAAAGACCAGAGACAGTCTTGCTAAGGAACACTTGCCCTCCACGTCGGATGATGCGTTGCAGATCCCGGTAGTTGGCTGGCTACCCCAAGTTGGAGAACTGGTTCGAGAGAAGATCGATAACAAGAAAGAGTTTGGTCCCTCATATCGAGCACCGGTTCGAGTTCTTGGAGTGAAGGGCACGAGAACAGTCATTTTACCACCACTTCCAGGTCGTAAAGAAAACAGATTTATTTCTATTGACAATGTCAAGGCACACAGGGTGGCCGGTTCTTCATAGCATGACACCGGCTGTATCCTGTCCTTCCATGGTGAGGCACTCTGTGCTGGCTATTACATCTGGTGCAGAACAGAAGGTGTCCCTCGAGATGCCTGCTATATCCAGTCCTTTATTAAATACTATTCCTGTTACTAACATTGATGAGCTGACCTATGCAGATCCTGCTGATTTATCTATGTCCGATTTACAAGCTCGTTTGGCTAACCAGTCCAGATTCTCTTTTGACTCTGATTCGGAACTTTCAAAGAAACCATCGACTATTGCAAAATATACCACGTTATTTAAAAAACATTTTCTAATTCCACCTTGGACATACGTTTGGCTGATACTATTTTCATTTTATCTTTTTATGTCAATTGGTTTTGTGTTTTATTTTTTCCGTCTGATCGATGGCCATTATGTGAAAGAAAGAACAGGAATTTGGTACCTTAATGGAACATTGGCCCCTCTTTCCTCCTCACATTCAGCACACAGACTAAAAAGAGACTTAAATACAGTAGAGATTACTGCTTGGCCTGTCCTTGATGGGATTGTGTGGGATGCGGTTAGGTTTCAAATACATGGCCCCACAGAAGTTATTAATGTTCCTAATGTGCTTAGAGTAAACATGGGAGATGTGATTAAACAAAATATTCGTTCTGATGATTGGGATCTTCAGGCCGTGGAAGCATTGTTCTCTGATTTAAAATATTATGCGGCCTTTGATGCTGAGGATTTGTACTTAGATTCTGTCAATTATGGTGATTTGTTTTGTTTTCAACATTATGGGAATCGTTTCTTACATAAAACAAATTCCAGGAGGTTTCCTGTGAATTACACACAGTGGGAACATTGCCCTGCTCCTGTACAAGGGAGCTCTAGTACATTTCTGGGTAAATACTCTTATTTTACAGACTTTAATCAATCACATCCTGAGTCGTTTTATTTTAAAGTGACACAGAAATTCATGTCCAAAGTTAGACTTACCGATACAAAATTATTGTATTCGAAGTCCTTTCTAGACAGGTTAGCTATAGATGGCTATGAGTTATGGAAGGAGGCTATTGACCTTAAATCGGTTTGGGGTACCAAAGATTGGCAGGTACAAGGCACTGAGGCTTTGCATCGTGCATGTCTCATCCCGAATCACATGTTGTTTTTAAATTCTACCATTTCCCAAACAACATGCTTTGGACTGGCTACATCCAAAAAATTGAATACACCTACTATCCCTGATTTGGAAGAATATTCAGGTTGGAGTAATTTCACTACATTGTCCATCAGTGGGATACAAGCACTTTTGCACAATTCCACCTTTAATATTTCCAGTTTTGATCCGGAGGGGTGGCTTTTGTGGCAAAGAAGCTCTGAATCTTGCCAACGTAGTTTTTTGGGTTTGTCTGAAGGTTTTAAACACATCAGGCCAGATCCCCGTTTTGAAACAGATCACACTGTTACTACTTATTCAGTGGGCAAATTGTGTCAGAACTGGTTACAACATTCCACTTTGGCTGCAGTTAAACTACATCTGTCCCAGTTGAATGAGAATATAGAGCTGAATGATTTTATAAAAGGCCCGGCTAAGGGTAGGTCTAAACGCTGGCTTTATGCTGTTTACAATGAAATTTGGAAATTTTCACAGATTGAGGCAGCTAAACGCCTGAGAGCTATTGATCAAGCAAATTTGGAAAAAGTGCTTGCAGTGGTCGATAACAGTATTAACATGCTTTCTTCCAGAATTTACACGTTGGATAATATTGTTTCTTCTGTTGTTGATATTGTGCATGATGAAGTGTCCACGTTATACCATGGTCAAAATCAATTACGCTCTGTAATGCAGTTTGCATGGACCCTACAGACGCTTAAGTCTGGTCGAGTTCCCTGGAACTTATTGAACATTTCGGCACTTTTTGCCCCTTTTAACCTGACTGAAAAGCAACGCATGCTTTCAATGCGTGATGTATCATTTTCTATGTTACATATTGAAAAGCTAGAATCCTTACCTTTCTCTGTTGCTGAAACCACTACTGCCACGTGGCTTATTCATGGATTAATTACATTGCCATTTCCCTTATACAAATTTACTAATTGTATGCGGTATATTGCTATAGGACGATATGAACCACTAGGCAATGCATTCCTCCATGAGGCATGGTCGTTACCATACACATACAGATGTCTGAAGGATGGAAAAGAGGTAAATCTTAATGGTGAGGAATGCACACAGTCACCTGACCATTCATTAATATGCAGACACATTCAGTTACACGGTTCTTGTAACCAGGACCGGCCGAATTTAGCATGCGTTTTAAAAGGCACGCCAGTTCCAGCTGTGGTTCCCACATTTACATTATTGACTAATGGTAGTTATTTGCTTTTGAACAACGAAGTATGTTGTGGGTTATTAATTGGTGTGGATTATGTGGTAACTGTATCAGAGCGTGTGGTGTGTTGCAAAAACGTTCTATACCCACCCACACATGGGTCTTCAGATGTCTCCATCTGGCCACGGATACCAACCTTGAAGGCGAAGTTCAATGGTTTAAGCAGAATAAGGGCCCTTTTGTCTCAAAAACAAGTGACCCTGAGTTCGGCCCGGGAAAATTATGTCCTTCACATAGCTAACACACGCACAGAGGTGCAGGCGCTTTTAAATACTGACTTGCCGTTTCATTTCTGTGAGCTGGTGCACCAGATCTTTAATGCATCTTCCACGACTGGGCTCGCACATTTTTTTAAATTGGTTAGCAGTGGCCTCGTGACTACATTTGAGAAAATCTTTGGTATCATTCCCACGTTTTTCCATTCTATTTTTTCAAGTTTGTTTGGTGGACTTCCTGTTTTACTGGCTGTGGCTGCGGGCTTTTTGTTATTGTTTTTCTTTATAAAACATGGATGCCCATCCTGCGCAAGAAGCCGTTCAACGCCTCCTGACACTGTGCCGTAATCGGATGCTCAATTACTATGGAACATTGCCGCTTGCAGCATTAAGCACGGCTTATAGATTGTCATTTCGGTTCACTGACTTCACGTGTGTCCAACCTGTGTTTCACTGCCTGAGCTGCGAGTTCGATTGGGCCATTGATTTGTGTCTATGCTTGAGGACTGCTCCTGACGTCGATTTTGATCAGCTAATGCGTCCCGTAGTGGCTCACGAGCTGATTTGTTCTGGCGAAAGAGTTATGGCCTTGGCAGCGATAAATGGAGTACTGGGTCAATGGGAGATCTCTGCAGCGGCGCATGCCTTTCTGACACACAGCGTTCTGGTGAACCCACCGAGTTGTCCTCTGACGTTACAGGAGGATCCGATGCTGGAGGAGCACATATGTTCTTTCCCATTGCTGAATTGGATTGCTGAACTATTTTCGGATGATGGCAGTGATTTCATACTGGAGGCTGTTGCAACTTACTTTGCATATACTGTCCAATCGTGAGATGCCTGGGAAGATTGCTTTGTTATGGAATATGACTTTCCCCTTGCTGAATTGGAGGGATGACCTGTGTTCAGATGATGGAGAGTTCAATCATGTGATGTCGCTGAGAACAATGTTAAGGTGGCACATGACTTTGGATATCGGATAAGTGCCTTGTTTTTTTCTTACAGACATTTGAATTAATGCGACCTGGTCCTACATTTCATATTTTGGAGACCTGGTGGATAACTTTTGATTCGAAAGTTTTGTTTTTCTTTTTATATTTGAGGCCACTGTAGGCATTCATACATATTCATTCATACATATTTTTTTAGCTTATTTTAGCTCAAGATTATTGAACTTTGCTTTCATTTTATGTATCTGATTTAGTATTGCCTTTCCCTTATGTTTGACGGTGCTCGGATCATTGGGGGGGTGTCATATGGATACTTCGTTACATATATTGCGTTAAGTTAGCATGAGTGTATTACATGTCTAAACAGCAATTTTTCCTTCGGCTTCAGTTTTGCACACAACACCTACTTGTTGTTGTCGCTTTCACCCTAGAAGCGGTGATGTGATTTATTTGAGAATAATATGTTATTACTATGCTATCAGTTTTGCTTGGTACACTTGGTACAACTGTCTGCACACTGAGAGCTGCACACTCTAAGAATAACCTAACACAAGGTTGCTGGGAGGCCTGATCCTCGCACCACATTAGACATAACACAAACAATGTTGATGCCAACGTTTTGGGCTCTACGCGGGTTTAAGATAGAGTTACAGGGAATGAACGTAGACACTTGGTGCTGCGCATGAAGAGAGCTGGTAGCTGTTGATGTGATCTACTCCTACTGACATTTAGAGGTATGGGTCCGCCCTGCTAAAACCCGAATGAGACCTTCTTAGATATAAAATAATATGCTAAATAGGGTGCGCGAAATATAGGTGATATAGATTTCTATAGATTTTGCATTGTAACATGCTATCACCTTTTGCTTACTATGGATTAGTGACTATGCTGCTAACTCTGATTTTTATAATATGCATTTTGGTATTATACAAGATACTGCGTTTGAGAACCTTGCATTGAATAATAAATATTTCAAACTTGCACGTGTGTTCTTTGACTCTCAGTTTTGGTTTGAAATGATTATATAACGAAAGAGTGTTCATGTGTTCCACGATTCCTGAGGTATTCTAAAGATCATGTTCTGGTTTGTCTAAGACATGGATCATTTCATAATGATCCATGAGACACTGTATCTAGCTAAGTAAGGGGATTTCTGATACTGAGATGAGTTTTGGATCATCCTAACTCACTGAGGTTCTAGATCTCTATGCACAGTTCTGTGGGAGAACGGAAACCCTGCTACAGCCCGAGCTGCCTCAACAACCGCCTCAACTTCCACGTTCCCAACCGACACCTCCGATCAGCCAGCCACGCCCTCGCCACCGTCCCCCGCATCCGGAGAACGACAACAGGAGGACGTTCCTTCTCCTACCTGGCCGCCAGGACCTGGAACTCCCTACCGACCGACCTGCGCCTGACCCAAGACCACCTCTCCTTCAGGAAGAAGCTCAAGACCTGGCTATTCGAGCAGTAGCAGCACGCCCCCCCCCCCAGCGCCTTGAGACCCTCCGGGTAAGTAGTGCGCTATATAAATGTCTGTGATTGATTGATTGATTGACAACTAAGGTCTTCAAATGAAAGCTTTTCTGCAGACTCCTTGCATTTATACAGCCAGATTCAGTGGCAGGTCCTTCTCATACTTGGCCCCTTATCACTGGAACAAACTGGTCTTCACATTTGTACCTGTCCTGATTTCCAATACTTTAAGATGTCAAAAACATGGACTTTTAATGCACCACCCTTGCATGTATTGCAAGAGCTGAGATACTCCTTCGGGAGTGAGTTGAGCACCTTACCAAGGACAATAAATACATTAATAAATAGGTGTTCCATGGGGTCAAACATATACCCTTTGGTGTCACATGTATAAGGTCCATTGACTTAGGTGATCCGATGTTGTTGCTCTATTGGTAGAAGAATGCTAAATGAACTCAGAATATTAGAGAATATAACTAATATCCATTGATTAGTCTCAGATGGATGCCCATGAAAGGCGAGATAACTAGCTATTCTTGAACAAAGCAAAATAAACACATTTAGTTGTTTATATTTGGTGAACACAAGTATTTTATACTTTTTTGTTTTATATTATTATTGATTTGTGTAGCACAATTTTCGCTGAGGCACCTTTGTACTGGAGAATCAGTGTAATTTCTATACACATATCCATTACAAAATTAGCAGTGAGAAAGAATGGGGAGGAGGAAGGTCACAAAATTAAAAAGTCGATAGTTGAGCTTTTTTCTGGTAAGTCAAGAGACTGGGTTCCCTCTGAATGTCAATGGAAATCTTATGACAGGCTTTAGCTGCCTCCATTGATAAAGCACTATCAACAAATAGGGCTCTTCTAATCTTAGGGACACATTTGAGATTCTGATAACAATCACAATCGATAATTGTGTATGTATGTTGTGAACTTTGCAGCCATAAATTCAGGATACTTTGATGGACTGCCCAATTGGTGATTATCGATTTCTTGAATGCTATTTGGGAATGGAGGGCTATCATGAGGAGGGTATGACTTACGTCTTCTTCTTTGGAAAGGCCAAAGATGAGCTTTGCCATTGCATTTTGTGCCTCTTCTAGTGCTTTTGTAAATTTTTTACTGGAATCCCAAAGTGAGTTTCCATAGTCATATCTGGAGAATACTAGATCATTACCTAGTGACCAATGCCCCTCCAAGAACCGCTTCCCTCCCTTTGCTTTGAAAACTAAATTGGTTACCAATACGGAAAAGGATCAAATTTAAGATCTGCAGCATGGCATACAAAGCTGTGAACAGACTAGGCCCTAGCTACCTAAATGATAAATTTGTTAACTATGTTCCCTTCAGACCCTCTGCTCTGGAGCCAAAGCCCGGCTCTGAGTCCCACACTTCAAAAAAACCTGCCTGGATGGGAAGGTCTTCTACCATCTGGCCCCAAACTACTGAAACAAACTCCCCCTGAACCTGCATCAATGCACGGACTACCTAGCATTCAGAAAACTGCTAAAACATCATTGTTAATCACCCTTCATCAGCTCCTTAGGCGGTCCAAGCGGGGTGATTCAGGGGCTCTATAACCAATTAAATAGAAATAGTATGTAGAGATACAAACTGATGAATAGGAGCAGATTCTTCACTTTTTATATTTGGTGGACGCAGGAGATATAATCTGCCCACCTGTCTTTTAAGAGACAGACCCATTCCATTATGATTTTTTTTGTATTTTTTTATTGAAAATACATGAGTCAGTAGGTTCAAATTGATATCATAAATACAATGTACACTGCGGGCTTTCCAATTGACAAAAAAGCAAAGAAAAAAGAAAACAATATTCCCAGCATATGCATTAACCAATACAGAGGAGAAAAAATGCCAATATTAAAAATCATGAATTAAGGTATGAAACTGTAGCCATGATGAACAGAAATCAAGGGACCCAGCTGGCCTGGATTTCACATTTCACAATCCAAATATTGCAATACTGTGCCCCAGATTAGCCGACCAAGCTTCTTTTTGCGATGGCCTTTGAGGGCATATAAACTATGCTCCATATTCGATACAGAATAAAACCGTGCCCTCCAAGCCTCAAATGTAGGCGGTTCTTGTTGAAGCCAATGTGAAGCTATAGTTAATCCATATACAGCTGTAGCTAAAAATATTAGAAAAGCCTGATACTTTGATATTCCTACCGCACCAGCTGCCATCTCTACCCCTAAGAGAATCTGAGTACTAGATAATTGCGTTGGGACACCAAGAATCTCTGTTAGAAATTTCACCAGCTGCGTCAATAAACTAACTAAAGATGGTCATGCAAAGAAAATATGAACATCATCTGCCGATGGGTGTCCACAATGAAAACATTTCCCATTTCCCTATTTGATCCCCAGTCCATTTTGAAACCTTATCTGGGGTATAATAAAGATTAAAGAATGATTTAAAATGTTGGGCAGACAGTTTTGCAGACAAGAATAATTGACTGGCCAAATCAATAGAAACCTCTATTTGTATATCCTAACTCCTCAATTTAAATCCCCATTTACGATTTTGTTCTTCGAGATCATTAGCCTTAGTACTTAGCATAAGACCATATAAAGTGCCTATCCTTGCTGCTTTCATATTTCCTTCTATCAGGGGATTGGATTGGATAATGCCACAATTATTCACCTAATAATGCCTAATTTGTAGATACTTGACAAAATTCTCCCTAGGCAGCTGATACTGTTCCCTAAGTTGTTCAAATGATTTGAGACCCCTTTCTGAATACAGATCTCCCACTATCCTTATTCCTTTTAATCTCCAGTTGTGGACCACACAATCCCACAAATCAGATGTCAAAAAAGTTTTGGATACCAATGGTGTGTACCAAGAGATTTTCTCGAACCATGCTCCTTATTACTTTCCACACTTTATACGCTGCCCTCAAGACCTTAAATCTAGTGCGCTTGTAATGGCACCAATCTAGATGTAAGGACAGGCAGTTTTTAGGGTTCACTCCCATTAACATCTGGTATATGGAGGGGCACTCCGCAGTATTGAGAGGGCCAGCCCCTGTTAACAAAATAGTCATGCCTTGGATCATACAAGCATAGTAGTACAAAGTGAAATCCGGTACCGACCAGCCCCCTGACAGTCTCGGTAATACCATATATCACATAGCCCGACGGACCTTGCCCCTGGACCACATGAATCGCATGCAAATAGATTGGAGCTGTGCCAAGCTCACCTTTGGAATTTCTAAGAGCACGCTTCTAAAAAAATACAACATTTTAGGCAGTATCATCATTTTTAATAGATTGCATCTCCCTACAAGGGAGAGATGAAGGCATTCAGCCCAGTCTAACTGTCTTCTTACCCCCAACAGAAGAGCCTCCCAGTTTGATTTAACCAAGGCAGTTGTGGAGACCCTAGCTTGACACCCAAATATGTAACCTCCTGACAAACCCTTGGGTCAGAATACGTCGAAATATTGGCATATAGCAACTGAGTTTTGGCCGTATTCAGCTTATTGCCCGAAACTGCCCCAAACTCTGCAGCCAAGTGTTCGATCTCCTGCATAGCTGTGGTTGGTCTAGGTGTGACAACAGCAACGTTGTCCGCATAGGCGAGGAGCTTGAACTGATAGTTCTGTATGCCTATTGGCTGAATCCTAGTGCTAGATTCCAGCATTTTTAAAAACAGGTGAATATATACTGAAAAAAGAAGTGGGGAGCAGAGGCACCCTTGCCTAGTGCCCCTTTGTATATGAACTGCCTCCGACTCAAGTCCCATGGTGCAAAAACAGGCAACAGGTTGGCGATATAATGTCTGCAACAATGTAATAAACTCTGGCCCAAAACCCAGACGCCTCATTACATCCCATAAAAAGCACCATGAGACTCTGTCGAAAGCCTTCTCGGCATCTAATAAAATTAAATATAGAGCCTCCCGAGTTGTATTGACATAGTTGAAGAGAGTTATCAATCGACTGACATGATTTGACGTTCTCCGATGTGGGATAAAACCGTGCTGCGTAATGGAAACTAATGGGGTAATGACTGAAGCTAGCCTATTAGCCCAATTTTTTGAATAAATCTTCCCATCCGCATTTAAAAGCGAAATGGGACGGTATGAGCCGGGTACATTAACAGGTTTATCTTTTTGGTGAAACACGTCTATGTATGCTTCATCCCAAGACTTGGGGGCAGCCCCTTTCTGAGCCATGCTAACTGTTGCTAACAGATCTAGCGTCAATACAGAAAAAAAGTTTTATAAATTTCCAGAAGTAGCTTGTCTTGGCCTGCCGCCTTGCCCGTAGCCAATCCTTTCACCGTTGCTTCTAGTTCCTCTAGCGTAATTGGAGCATCCAGCCTTTCTGCCTCATCCAAGGAAAGATCTGCTGTGCAGTACTGATGAATGAGAGTGCCTGCACTATCCTCATAATACTCATCTCTGCGATAAAGTGAATAATAAAACTGTGTAAACACTTCTAGGATACCACTTTCACTCTCAATGGAATGACCATTCGAATCTAAGATATTATCTTTTCGTTGTGCTGCCTCTCTTAATCCTATTTTTTGGGCGAGGCACCTGCCACTTGCCTCCCCATACTCATAGTGCAATTGTTGTTTGATAAAAAAAATGTTTGCAGTATCCTGAGACCAGTTGAGATTTAACCTTGCTTTAAGCCGTGCCACCGCCGTTGTTGAAGCAGTTATATAATTACCGGCATGGATACCCTGCATAAGTGCCTCCTCAGCCTTTATCAACTCCTGGTACAGCTTTTGGAATTTTGCTGCCCGTTTTTTTTTTATTATACAGTCCCCTACTCAGGGCATCACCTCTGAAGGCGACCTTGAAAGTATCCCACATTCAGCCTACATTAGTGCTCCCACGATTTATATTAAAAAAAGGTGGTAATTCACTTCATATCTTCTACAAATCGACAAGACTACTGGCCTATGATCTGATGTGATTCTAGGATATACCTGAATAAATGTCTGATTTAGTAGCAATTGCGGAGCAAAAAAATTATCCAATCTCACTAACTTTTGATGGGGAAAGAAAAAAAAGTATATCCAGCCTCCGCCCCCCGAAGAGAGGCCCAAACATCCACCAAGCCATATGCTTCTATTAATGACTGCGAAGCTTTGAAGACACGCGGTTTCCTACCACTGTAAATCAATTTCTCATTACATAAGATATTAGGTGCCAGATTTATATTTAGGTCACCGCACAGGATCAGAGGTGTAGGCCAAGTCGCAAGCTCAACATTTAAAAAATCTAAAGTAGCGGCTTCATCTATATTAGCCCCATAAACTGAGGAGATCGTAAATATTGTGGCACCTATGACACATTCACTAATTGCCCACCTACTCAACCCATCGGTTAAGATTCTGCCCGTATTACCTGTGTTTTTTGACCAGGATTGCAACATCTCTGGAAGTGCCAGCATATTTATTGCAAGCTAATAGATTGAATCCCAGCTCTTCAAGCATTTGCCGTTTTGACCATACTATATGGGTCTCCTGGAGACACATTATATCGCAAAGAAGAACTCGTAGCTCCTGTGCCACCCGCCGTCTTTAATCAACAGAATTCAGCCCCCTAACATTCAGCGTGCCTATCCTGATGCCCCTAACCACCATCAAGCTGTACATGGTTCCCTTCACTAGCCACACACCCTGACTAAAGCAGAGAGCGCGCAAAAAAATATCATTTCCATACTGTACTCATGTATTAGTTTCTTTTTTTCCCTGGGGCCCCCTCACCCACATGCCACCCCATACCCCAACCCTCCACCCCCACATATCTCGCCACCCAAGTTGAGGCTTAAGGACCATGTCCTCTCCGATGTAGAAGTGATATGCATGATGCCCCTCCTTTCTCTCCCCTGCCCCCACTCTATCTCTCTCACATGTCAACCTGATTAAAGTCCAGTGTTTGTTACCTTCCCCTCTCTTGAATTTACATTACATACCAGTTACCTATATTAACCATCATACAGGTAACTCAGAAACGTAGAAACTCAGAAACAGACTTTTCCTGCAAACCCCTAGTGATCAGAATTCATTACTGAACAATAGTCAGTCAAACTCAAAGGGGCAGCAGAAAAAAAAAAAAAGGAAAAATCCTATGAGAGAGAGAATCTCAGTAGTCGAAAGAGAAAGAAGAAAGAATTTGATATCCAACGCTATATGATGATTTGCTGAGAAACAGATATTGACTTTAGTTTTTCTGCCCCTTGCCCATATCATTTAAATAGTCCTGTGCAGTGGTCCCAGATGTAAAGTATCTAGTTTGACCCTTAAAATGATTTTTAGTTTTGACGGATTAAGCAGGAAGGCATGGGCGCCGTTTGCTTGAAAAGGTGCAATTAACTTCCCGAGTTGCCATCGTTCATGAACCGTTGCTGGACAGAAATCGGGGCGAAATAAAAAACTCACACCCCATACCAAGCCGTCTTTTCTCAGGTTGTGCCAGGTCATATAGCGCCTCTCGCAACAGATAGTTATTAAGGCAAATTAGAATCGCCCTAAGGTATGAATTTTGATCAGTTTGTCGCTCACTCCTACGGTGCCGCACAATGAATGGAAACCTGTGTGCCCTGATCACCTAATTTTCCCAGTTCCAATCACTGAGTACAGGAAAGGCTTCCTTGAAGAGCTGAACAATAAATTTCCGTGGGTCTGCCCCTTCTTTTGACTCAGCTACACCTAAAGCTTGCAAATTATTGCGTCACGCGCGGTTCTCTAGATCCGTGAGCTTCCAGTCCAGATCTGTTTTGGACTTTTGCAGAGTCTCAATGGCTGATTGCTGTTTAGCCAGGCAGTCCTCGGCTGAGGTAACTCATTCTTCCACCTCTACCACACGAGTCGAGACCTCTGCACAAGTCTTTACCAAATGCTGCACTGTATTTTGGAGTTTCCTCACAGCCCCTTGTGTGCGCAAGCCCTCTGCTTTAGTTTCTACACGATGAGCCATTATACTCTTATAGATTAAGCCAAGAGTGATCGAGTTCTTCTCAAAATCCTCATCCAAATTCGGCTGAGCAAGTGGTAGACTCTGCTCATACAGTGGTCCTTCTCCGGTCTCCGCCGCCTTCCTCACTGTCTCATGGGGAAGTCTCCTTCATCTGCCTCTAAAACATACCCCCAGTCTCCTTGGTTACTGAAGCTATCAATCAATCAATCAATCAATCAGTGACACTTATAAAGCGCGCTACATACCCGTGGGGTCTCAAGGCGCTAGGGGGGGGGGGAGCCGCTACTGCTCGAACAGCCAGGTCTTCAGCTTCTTCCTGAAGGAGAGGTGGTCTTGGGTCAGGCGCAGGTCGGTCGGGAGGGAGTTCCAGGTCTTGGCGGCCAGGTGGGAGAAGGACCTTCCTCCTGTAGTCGCTCTTCGGATGCGGGGGACGGCGGCGAGGGCGTGGTTGGCTGATCGGAGGTGGCGTTTGGGAGCGTAGAAGTTGACTCGGCTGTTGAGGTAGCTCGGGCCTTGGTCGTGTAGGGCTTTGTGTGCGTGGGTGAGGAGGCGGAAGGTGATTCTTTTGTTGACGGGGAGCCAGTGAAGGTCTCGCAGATGTCCGGAGATGTGGCTGGTTCGTGGGATGTCGAGGATGAGTCTGGCTGAGGCGTTCTGGATCCGCTGGAGTCTCTTCTGGAGCTTGGCGGTGGTCCCGGCGTAGAGGGCGTTGCCGTAGTCCAGTCGGCTGGTGACGAGGGCCTGGGTGACGGTCTTCCTGGTCTCGGTGGGGATCCACCAGAAGATCTTCCGTAGCATGCGTAGGATGTTGAAGCATGCCGAGGAGACGTTGTTGACTTGCCTGGTCATGGAGAGGGAGGAGTCCAGGATGAAGCCCAGGTTGCGTGCATGGTCTGTCGGTTTGGGTGCGGTGCCCAGGGCGGGAGGCCACCAGGAGTCGTCCCAGGCGGAGGGAGAGGGGCCCAGGATGAGGACCTCCGTCTTGTCCGAGTTCAGTTTCAGGCGGCTGGTCGTCATCCACTCGGCTACCTCTTTCATCCCTTCGTGCAGGTTGGCTCTGGCGGCGGCGGGGTCGTTGGTCAGGGAGAGGATCAGCTGGGTGTCGTCGGCGTAGGAGATTATGCTGAGGTTGTGTTTGCGTACGATGGCCGCGAGGGGGCTCATGTAGACGTTGAAGAGGGTGGGGCTCAGAGATGATCCTTGGGGGACGCCGCAGATGACTTCGGTGGCCTCTGACTTGTACGGTGGTAGGCGGACTCTCTGTGTTCTCCCGTCGAGGAAGGAGGTGATCCACTCCAGCGCCTTGTCCTGGATTCCGACCTTGCTGAGGCGCTGCACTAGGGTGCGGTGGCAGACCGTGTCGAATGCCGCGGAGAGGTCTAGGAGGATGAGGGCCGCTGTTTCTCCATTGTCCATCAGGGCTCGGATGTCGTCGGTGGCGGCGATGAGGGCGGTCTCGGTGCTGTGGTTGGCTCGGAAGCCGGACTGTGAGGGGTCGAGGGATCCGTTCGTCTCGAGGAAAGCGGCCATCTGCTTGTTGACGGTCTTCTCGATGACTTTGGCTGGAAACGGGAGGAGCGAGATGGGGCGGTAGTTCTTGAGGTCGGTGGGGTCCGCTGTTGGTTTCTTGAGTAGGGCGCTGAGTTCGGCGTGTTTCCAGCTCTCGGGGAAGATGGTGGTGTCGAGGGATGTGTTGATGATGTCTCGCAGGTGGGGTGCGATGACAGCGTCGGCTTTGTTGAAGACGTGGTGAGGGCAGGGGTCGGTCGGTGATCCGGAGTGGATGGAGTTCATCGTGCGGATGGTGTCTTCGGTGCTGATCGGGGTCCAGGTCCAGAAGCTATCCTCTTCGTTCTCATTATCAGAGGCAGTTGTTAAATCAGACATGGAATAGAACTTGCCCTCGTACCCAGCATACTCCAAATCCACTCGATACTACGATAATTTCAAATCCATGAGCATTTGACCTAATGGGCCGGATAGAATGTAGCGTCTGCAATTTCCCTGCAGCGTACGCCTTTGGTTACCGTCCTACGCCCCCTCTACTATTGGGCGAGGATCGGCCCGTCATTACTTTACAATGTTGCCTAGTAACCGACGCTCTGTGCGGCCACGAGGAGACAAGCCTTACGTCCTCGTAGGCTACGCCTCCACTCTGATTGGATAAGCCGGTCCCTGCCTCCACTTCCGGCTTGGGTTGCCTGGCTACGAGCATACTTAACGTCCTGATTTCAGCAATTTAGTTCGAGCAACTTTCACGGACAGCTCGTTTGGCGCTCATTCAGGCTCGCTGAGATTCTTTGCTGATAACACTGCATTGAAGGTAAGCGAGTCCTCTTGCGATCTGTATGGACTTCGGATCCCGAGTCATATCCGAATTAATTATCCCCTTTTATGACTCCCGCTAGAATTCCGAGCTCAGACTTGTACCGAGTTCTTAACTTTTAAATCACTTAGGCACTTCTTTTGCCAGCTCCAAATCACTTAGGCACTCATTTTAAATGATTCTCCAAAACGTATTAACTGAATTAATCCTATCACCTAGGCACTCTGATCCTTGCTATATAACCTTCTAGGCACATGAATAATGGCTCCCTGAGCAATGCTGTACATCAATGTGGCTGCAACAATTCTACACCACATGGTCCTAAAAGTTCTTTTTCCATTTAGGTTGACCAACTGGCTACCCTTTGGAATCATTCACCATTTGACCGATCCCCTTGTAAGTAACTTTGAGCGATTCTCGTCAATCTTGACGCTATTTACAAGCACCTCTCTGATACCTATTCCTTTCCTTTCAGCCCCCCCTGTCTTGATAAAGACCCGCCGTGACCACCAACTGGGGCGCAATTAGGGTCGAAACGTCGACGCTCCTATTTGGCCAAGATAACTCCAGGAACTTGGACATTAACCATTTGTTTTCCTTGGAACATTTACTTTCACAATACTGGCCTTACAACGACAGAAAACACTTCGTATTTCTCCCCCCCTTTTGCCCCCTTATGGTTTTATTGTAAATACATGTTTGTATATAAGTGTCACTATATGCATTGCTCTAGTCACTTTGATCACCACAGTTACTATTCAAGAATTTGAAGAATCTATTAGTAATATAGCGGAATGAAGTAATTCCAGTATATTGTTTATTATTGTTTTTAAAATATAAAAACTTTACCTTCAGAGAGGTTTGCTTGTTTTGTGTTTCTGAGCTATCTTCAGCCTCCTTTAAAGCAATTATTGTTAACTACCCAACAGAACCAATTTTTTGTTAATCGCATATACCCAGGTTCTGAGGGACACAGGGTTACCCCTTTTTGTTAAAACTGTTGTGTTAGTGGGGAAGAGGAGAAGCCCCAAACTGTCGCCCACTATCTACATAGGGAATTCCTCTAACTTCACCACCAGTATATAGGTCTCATGAATTAAAATTAAAGATGGATTTTCCGTCTTAATCCAGGATTCAATGGCCAGCATTTTCTTTTTGTTATTGAGGCCATTAACATTAAAGGAGACCACCTTTAAGATTTCCCTTTTATCCATTAGCCCGACATACTATTTTAGCCCTACAGGGGTTTCAAATATAAAATGAAACTTTAGGACAAATAAGTCCTCCGATACACCTGGCCAGCTCCAAAGGTCTATTATTAATGCAGCACTGACACTCACAGGGTGCAAATTTACCAATAAATTTCTGATAGTACAATTTTAATTTGACTTTGAATCTTAGAAATTGATCTTTTTTCCCTTCTTACTACTCATTCCTCCACACCACCTCCCCCTACCACACACATGTCCCACCTGCCCCCGAAAAGCCACGGTGAGCAGTCCACCATTCTCGCTCACACTTGACAGGCTTACCCCACCCCCCAAAACTGGCTCCTTGACCTTGTGCCAAAAGCAGCCTGCCCACCCCATCTCTTCCCACCCCAGGTCGTGAAAAAAGAAAATGCTAAATCATACCTGAGGCAATTTCGGAAAAGGAAAGGAAAAGAATAAAGACAAAGAGATATACAGACAGTCACAAAATCTGTCTAAGTACCCCGAGCAAAGAAATTAGGACTTGTTAGAGATTTCTTGCAATAGTTCCTGGACTTCGGGGACATTTCAAAATATGAAATCTTCCTTTTACAAGCACTTTTAGTTTACATTGCTGTGCAATCGTTGCCTGTGCTCCCTGTTCCTTTAACAAGTGCAACAAATTTGTTCTGCCTTTTGGCTGCAGAGGCAGACATATTGGGGAAAATATGACATAATGACACTTCCGGTGATGTAAACTATCGCTGCTTAACCACCTTGGATATCATTTGTTCCTTCACCCTGTAATCTCCAAAGTTGACCAGGATCGTCCTTGGGAATTTGGCCGTCGGAAGAAGACACGCCGACACAAGATGGGCCCTCTTGAGAGTCAGATCCCCATTGTATTCCGGGAGGCCATTTTTTTAAATAAAAGAATCGACCCACTGCAGTGCCTGCTGACCTCAAGGTCTTCCGGAATACCGAGGATACGAAGATTAGAGCGACTTGAGTGATTCTCCAATTCTTGGTTTCTACCCCATTATTTGCACCGGAATACGGGCCATAGTATCTTCGATTTTTGTAAGCCGGGCATGTATAGCAGTGATCTCCACAGTTTGAGAGGCTTTAAGTTCCCTAATCTCCTCCAAAATTAGATTGAACAGGCTCTTGGCATCCTATTGCAGAGTAAAGGTCGTATCGACCCGAGAGGGGCCTTACTGAATTGATTCAGGCCCGGACATACCCTCCGTTAAGCCAGGTCACTGTGCAGCTACTGGTGGAACACTCTCTAGCACATATGCACCAGGTGTTGAGCCAAATTTAGCCTTAATAACTAAAGGGTATTTAAGTTCCTTGGATTATCCAGCCTCAGCATCACTCATCAAATAACCACCTCTGATTCCTCTACAGGTATTTGTGTGGCTGGGGGCCCCCTCCTGCAGAGTAACCGAGAACGGCACTAAAACTCAAATCAAAATCGGCTGATGCACCCTCTTGGCAGTTTTTCTGAGAGAGCTCTGAGGCTGCCATCTATAAACTTTCTGTAGGCAATACCAGGTCTTACCATGAGAACGCTGCACGATTTGCCCAGGCTACTGCTTGCCCAACACGCTTTTTGACCCTCTGACCCGGACCGGGGAATCATGCTGTGTTGCGGCAGTGATTTCAGAAACATTTTGCTTGTTGAGAGTTCCTCCCTCAAAAAAAGTTTTCCTTTTTTACTCAATTCTTCCTCACCTCTACTCCACCTCCCATACAATTTGACGATTAATCATTAATCAAAGTAACTGCTGGGATTATTTGCTGCTTGCTGCACTTGCGGGATTACAAGAGTTTAAAAGGCAAAAGATTAGATATTGTTACGCATAAGACCCCCCAGTGACCCTCTACCAGGTAGTGCCAAAGCGCTATGCCCGAGCTAGCAGCAAAGCACATGCACTTACCCCCTGGTGAGAAACCTGGTGGTCTATGAAGGCGAGTAAACACAGCACATAAGTAGTTGACTTACTCTGATTCTGGGAGGTTGCACTGCCAGTTCAGAATTTCCTCAGCATTTCTCAGCATTCACCTTGGATCGCTGCAAAAAATAAATTTAGGAAATGTCTCCCAACTGCTAGTCCAAAGAGGGTCGCACACTGCTCGTCCCACCAGCGTGTTACCCCGGAGCATGATGGTCAATGAAGTCTGTATCAGCGGGTGCGCTTCTACCAGAGTCTTGAGTCTTGAGTGTAATCACTGTTGTGCTGGCCATCCCTGGACACATGTTTCGAGGTCGTGACCGCTCATCAGCAGGGAATAGGCGTGTGTATGGGGTTGCTGCGTAGGCTGCCGAAAATGTTCACAGGTCCTGATACCTCTCGCGGCGCGCAGGTGCGTAACTCTGAGCTCGTCAGCTCCACCGGCTCAAGGGAGTCTGTATAAATAATAGTCCAAAGAGGGCCGCACACTGCTCATCCCACCAGTGTGTTACCCCGGAGCATGATGGTCGATGAAGTCCGTATCAGTGGGTGCGCTTCTACCTGAGTCTTGAGTCTTGAGTGTAATCACTGTTGTGCTGGCCATCCCTGGACACATGTTTCGAGGTCGTTACCGCTCATCAGCAGGGAATAGGCGTGTGTATGGGGTTGCTGCGTAGGCTGCCGAAAATGTTCACAGGTCCTGATACCTCTCGCGGCGCGCAGGTGCGTAACCCTGAGCTCGTCAGCTCCACCGGCTCAAGGGAGCCTGTATAAATAATAGTCCAAAGAGGGTCGCACACTGCTCGTCCCACCAGCGTGTTACCCCAGAGCATGATGGTTGATGATGTCTGTATCAGCGGGTGCGCTTCTACCAGACAGCGAAGATAGCAGAAGATCGAAAGATGACGCATCGCGAACACTTTACTACATTGACCAGAGTCCTTAGGGGCGACACCGTCGGCGTGTGAGTAGTGTGCGACCCCACCCCCATTTGTAACTTTAAAGCTCCTTTGAGCAGCGGGCTGATGAGCCTGGGATCCCGCACCTACGCGCCGGAGTGGTACTATATCTGGCAGATATTGGCAGCCATCTGCAACCCCAGAACACTGCCTATCCCTGCTGACGAGGGGTGAAACCCCGAAACACGTGTCCAGGGATGGCGAAGACAGCGAAGATAGCAGAAGATCGAAAGATGATGCATCGTGAACACTTTACTACATTGACCAGAGTCCTTAGGGGCGACACCGCCGGTGTGTGAGTAGTGTGCGACCCCACCCCCATTTGTCTCCCAACTGCTGTTGTTCTATGGGTCTAGAGGGGGCCTAAAATACTGGTCCTGTAATTGACTCATCGCCCGTATGACTCAGTCTCCGTGTGAAATTGAGCAGCCCAACCGGCAGAATGAAAAAACAAATGCGATAATTATCGCTAAGTTGGCTTAGCGGCAATATTTTTATCGCCGAGCTGCGGCGATTTTTACCGCTTAGGAACCTTGCTATTATCAAGGTTTATCTCCTAAGCGATAAAAATTGGCCGAAATGCAGCGATATTCATACATTACCATTGGATAACATGGCTAAGAACTGCTCAGGGGCAGGTGTTAGCTTTTGGGGATAATCGGGATTAGCGCGAATATCTCCAAAAGTTGGTAATAGGAGATAGCGATGTTAGCGACTGTTTCCAGTCGCTAACATCTTGGCACGCCCACTTTGCATGTCATTAGTGATAAATATCACTGACATGCAAAGCGGGGCCCAAGATGGTCGCTATCTCCTACTAGCTGTCGCTAACTGGTCTAAGCGACAGCTAGGTAATAGGGAGATAATTTTATCTCCGCTTTCTTGGCTTTCAAAGCCGTAAAAGCGGAGATAAACCCCCTTGATAATATGCCCCAAAAATCGGGAGCCCAGTGAGTCTTTATGGCCCTGCGGCCTCCCAAACAGCACGCTTATTTTCCTTACACTTACAGCTGGGGGACGCGGTAATGTTAGCTTGGGTTGACAATTTTAACCATCAACCCCAACGTTGAAGGCGTTGCAGTCCCACGGTGTCCGGCTCCTCGAAAACTCACTGTGGCCATTGCCGGATGCGTACGCATCATCCTGAGGTGGAGATGGGCAGTTGCTCACGGCGTGCTCAGCCAACAGCCTTCATCTTGTACCAACTAGTATAAACTAATAGTACAAACTCAAAAGTCAAGAGCCAGCCCATTTATTTTATTACTCATGCAGCCGTGGCAGAGACAGAGCTGTAGATATTTGCAAGTACCACTTTAAAGTCCTCTTCAGTAACAAGAGTCTTTTGGCTAACCTGATCAGTTACCCATGCTTGGCGGGTTAGTTAGTTATAGTTAAATCCATTGTTGGGAGCATTTTCTCTATTTGTTTTTTTTTTCATTTTTGGGACTTGCATTAGTAAGAATTGTGCACAGTTCAGCTGTATGTCCAAATAAAATACGAGAAGCTAATGGAGTGTGAGACTTAATGTAGCACGGTTCAGCCGTTAGGTCGAGAGCAATGTTGGTTTTAGTAGAAAAAAAAGCCGTTTTGGACTTCATAATCCCTCTTTTGGACTTCCAACTGAACTAGTGCGAAATAGACATTCGATGTCTGCATTGCAAGCTTGTCTGCAATTTCTCTCACGCTGATGAAGCCTTAATTTGATGTACGCCAAATCGAGTCAAAAATGTTTTTAAATGAAGCATTTTTGTTTACCCTGGCATCTTAAGACAGTCTTGATATTAGGGATGTGTGGGGCATATTACCAAGCAATAGCGATAATTATCGCTATTGCTTGGTTAGCGTGAAAAAATTATGGTCGAGCTGCGGCGATTTTTATCGCAGATAAACCTTGGTATTACCAAGGTTTATCGCAAATGCGATAAAAATCGGCCGCAATGCATGAATATCGCTGAATAGTCAGCGTTATTCATGCATTACCGAGCTAATGCTCTTAGCCATGTTATCCACCTCCAATTGGATAACATGGCTAAGAACTGCTCAGGGCAGGTGTTAGCTTTTGGAGATATTCGCGCTTAGCGCGAACATCTCCAAAAGTTGGTAATAGGAGATAGCGATGTTAGTGACTGTTTCCAGTCGCTAACATCTTGGCACGCCCACTTTGCATGTCATTATTGATAAATATCACTGACATGCAAAGTGGGGCCCAAGATGGTCGCTATCTCCTACTAGCTGTCGCTAACTGGTGTTAGCGACAGCTAGGTAATAGGGAGATAATGTATCTCCGCTTTCTTGGCTTTTAAAGCCAAAAAAGCGGAGATAAACCCCCTTGATAATATGCCCCTGTCTTTTTTTATTTGAGGCCCGGCGAAATTTGCACAACAGTAGCATAATTTCAATAATTCCCAATATTATGCTATTACACCACAGGGCAGATTTACGGTGCATATTATCAAGCAGGGCGTTAAAAATTATCGCTGTTTTAGCGCAGAAAACTGCTGCTAAAGCGGCGATAATGGAAAAACTCTGATAATTTTAACGCCCTGCTTGATAATATGCCCCTTCATGCTGTTCCAGGAAAATGTACAGCGAGTGTGCCGCTCGCTGTAAAAGTTTTTGTAGTTTTTTTGTGAGAAAATCATCCTTGCATCCAAAGTAGGCACAAGGATGCATTTTGTGGTAAAATACAGCATCGAATGTCAGTTTTGCTGTTTGCATAATAACGTGTACTTTCAAATAACTTTGGTACAATATCCCGTAATTAGACTAAAGCAAATTATGAAAAGTTGGCGGCACATCCCTACCTTTATGTTGCTTCCCCACAGTTTCTTTAAAACACGATGGAGTAAAGATAAGCTAGGATAAAACTTCACTTTACTGATTAAAACATGTCAAGTGCGTTGTGTGCGAAAAGAACAATGCTAAATAAAGTTTTGGTTTCTTCTGTGCACAGGAGGTTTTCTGATCTCTAGCAGGAGGAACAAGTGTTCAAAAAAATGTTGCTAAACGTGCTTCACATTTTTCCAATAGATTTTCTTATTTGATCTAAAAAAAAAACTTTTTGGGGCCTTGGAAGGGGAGGGCACGCAAACACGCCCCCGAATCCCAAAATGACCTTGTTTTATTGGCTACTTGGATCCCGGGTGGAATCCAACCTCCGCAGCAAGCTGCACACCAGCAGCGTCAAGGAGCAGAACGGTAAGGTGGCTGCCGCCGTGCCCCTGTTTATGTTTCCTCTTCCTGGGACGGACGGAACTAGGCCGTTCCTGGGGCCTTGTTTTATTTGCTGCCAAAGCCCGAAAATCAGAGTCTTGTCTGGGATAGGCTAGAAGAAAGCTTCTTATTTGTTCATTGGCTGTAAAAAGCTCACGTATCCATCGAACAGTCTTTAGCTGCTGCACGTGCCCGCCTCTCGACAGTGGGTTGGCTAGAGCGAAGCAAGTGGGATGATGCTGGATTTGTACTGAGTAATTGCTCTGGCTTCCTGGATTAAGGACAAACGGAGTCATCTACAATTGTGTAGACCCTGTCGCACAACATCCCCGTGGTGCAGCCCAGGCACCACCCGGGCCGTACTCGCGTCACCTGCTCCTATCTGCTCCCTACCCCTATCTGCTCCCTACCTCAGTCGCTCCGCCCGTGCCCAGGTACTCTACCGTCCCGGTCTGTGCCACCCCTGATACCGTTCATTGCTCCTTATAGTGCTCAGTGCCAGGCAACCTCTGCTGTTACCCTCCGAGACTGCTCCGCTGCGGTTCCCGTCGCTCCCCCTAGCTGCTCCCCCTAGCTGCTCATATCGCGGCCTCCCCTTTACCCAGACACCACAAGCTTCCGTACTCTCGCTCATTTTAAGTGTTCCTCCTTATCCATGCAACCCGTTATGCAGCCGCACCCCTTGTCACCTTCGGTTTGCAGTTCCAAGCAACTTCTAGTGCGCAGTTGTATCAACGTTCACATCCTGTATACCAGTTCAGTACAAGTATGCTGGTAGAGCATCAGGTCCCAGCTGAACTGGACCGAACATATGCGGTGCACCCGGCGTGTCACTTTTCAGCAATACAATGCCTTGTTTTGGAACTTTCGGCTTGGCCCCAGGTATCTCCATCAATTTAAGAACATCAGCATTATTAGAACATTTGTAGTTCATCAGGATGGCACTTTACCTAAATCTTATGTCGATAGTCTCTATTTAAGTGTAATGCCTTATGCTTTTACTGTGCATTGAAATGCATAAAAGAGAAGTTCCCAGAACAGCAACGCCACCGTAAAAAGTAGTTGGTAGGTACGTTCTTTGTTGGGAAGACCTGCTATAAACAGTAGGTACACTTAATTGACGCGATGATAAAGTCTGACTGCAGACAACAGAGTAACATGGCTGTACGAGGGAGAAGGAATTGATGTCATCGTCGTACATATTCCGTTTTTCAAACCGTTTCAGGGCCCACCTGTTGGCCTGGGTTGTCTGCATCAGTTTACCATAAAGTTTTGCAATCCACGCCTTGCAGTAGGGAATGTGGACAAGTTATACCACTCGACAATGAAGGCAAGTCCTAGATTATTTGCTGCAGAGAGGGTTTGATACACGGTGTTCGAGCGGTAACCTGTTAGCTAGATGTCAAAGAGTTTTTTTAATTTTATTTTGTGTGAGGAGACTACTTCCAACTTTAGATGTGGCTAGGTTGATACTAAATATGTTGATGTACTGTTGTAAGGACAATTGTTCATTGGGAACAAGTAATTTCCACCCTTGTGGTGGGAGTATGAGGAATGCAATGTATTCCTAGACGACCCGTTTTTTCAAAGTGTAATCTTTCCTTGTGATAGAGGTTGGTAGTTGTTTGGCTTGAGTTGTAAAAAGTTTAATGCGATTGTGGGTGGAGGGGGGTAGTGTTGTTAAGTGCTCCTTGGATGCGTAGGAGACAATTAACCAGTAATCCTTGATATGGGGTTTAAAAAGTCCTTTTGATTTGCTACTCTAGCACTTGGTTGGCTGCAGGGCACACGTCCTATAAAAAGAAGTGGGGGTGACGGACAATATGCAAATGACCTCATGATGTCACGTGCTGAACGTGTCTCGGTGTTTGAAAATTACACTGGGACACGTTCAGCATAATTCTCTGGGCCCCAGCTTCTTCGCAGGGGGGACGGTGTCCACCTTGTAAAAAGAGTGGTTGGACTCCGTGTACCTGCCTGTGCCCCCGACTCGAGCCCTGATTGGCTGTAATCGACTGGCTTTATGCAGGATGCTGTGTTGACGTGAAATGCATGGGCTAATGAGCTATCCGTTTTGCATATTTTAAGTTCTGTGGCATAAGGGCCCAATGCCCCCCCCCCCACACACACACACCCCAAAACCACATGCACACTCCCAGTGTCACCGAAGAGAGCCCCCGCGAACTCTGAAGGCTGACCCTCCCCCACCCCGTGCCCGCAGACTGCACCTGTCTACCCCCCGTGATTCATGGTGACGTCTGTTACATTACCGGGCACTGCGGGTCACCGCCGAGCACTTCAAATGCTGATTTATGCCTCGAGACTGCACCCTCATCTAAATATTCGCATTATACTACACATGTATGCTGGTGAGCACCCAATGTTGGGGGGCTCTGTGTGGGTGTGTGGGGCGGCTCGCAGTGTGTGGGGGGCTCTGTGTGAGTGTGTGGGGGGGCTCTGTGTGGGTGTGTGGGGGGCTCTGTGGGGGTGTGTGTGTGGGGGTGCTCTGTGGGTGTGTGGGCGGGCTCTCTGTGGGTGTGTGGGTGTGGCATTTGCATGAGATTAAGCTATTGGCATTGTAAATGACAATGCCATTTATTTATCTGTTTTCAAAACCAACACGGAAATAAAAATGTTGTCATATAAATTGCCAATAGCTCTAACTTTTGCAAAGGCGAAACCGTTGCATTGTAAATGCTTGTTTTTAAATAAATTGGGATGGTCATCTGAAATGGCAATGGAAAGTAGGCCTGTGAAATGAGTTTGACATTCACTGAAGTTTTCAGTGTGGTGACTATGGGGTCAAGCAAATATAGTACTTGAAGTGTGTGCTCCTGATTGGCCAGTTCCAAGTAAAACACTTTGAGGTAAACTTTCAGTTTTACTCCTTAACCTGGCTAATAACATTTGATTGGATTTTGGATTTTTCCACTTAGCTCCACAGTTGTCTTGGCCATTGTTTATAGTGCCTCTCACACACTTTGACCCCAATTTACAATTCTCTCGCACAACTTAGAGCAGCACCCAAAGTTGCAGTGCTGCGTTGTGTGAGCGAGAGAAGGCCAGCGTCAAATCTACAGAGATTTGGCCCTTTGCTACCCCTAGCTCCTACGCACAATCAGGCTGCCTAAAAATATGCACACACCTTTGCGCCATAAGGCAAGGTTGAATGAGTGAATCTACTATAGGTTTTGTACTGGAATGTTACCCTTTCTGCACAAAATACTATGCTTAGACTAACTTCAAAACGTTTCCCACGTTGGATGTGTGCTGTACAGTGCACCACAAATGCAAAGTAGGAAGTATTAGGAGAAATAAAATAGTTTCTCCTTTTTACCACCTGCTTCAAAGTGGTGTTATTTTTTAACGCAACCCTCTGCCCACTATCGGTAGTAGATAGGGTTTTGTGACAAAAAACATGGGCAGTTGCATGGGAACCCCCATGGACCCTTCATGCAGAGTATGCATAACAATGCTTTGTGCTGGTTTACTTTATTTTGTGGCAATTTCCAGCTCAAAACAAGTTTTCTGTTGGAAAATAAATTAATGCAAAACATTTTGTGCAGGATTACATCATTTTAGTGATGCAGACCCAACGCAAAATATTTTTAAAATATGCTCCTATATTTTTCATCACCTGCTATGTCTTTATCGAACTTCTCTCCACTTACACTTCGTTTTTTCCCCCTTACAGAATCTTTTAGATGGGAACATGGCAGAGACCTCAGAAAATCTCCTTCCAGACCTCTTTCTCCCTCGAGGCTCAGGTGCTAATTACAAATTCCACTGATTTCTGAGCCTACTAAACCCTTCCCTGAGGACAGGCCGGAGGACATTACTGTGGAGGGGGGAGTGGGTGCTTATATGTGCTCCTGGGGATGGGCTCATGATGCTCCCTGATGACGCAGTAGGGTATTCTCACATTTCCTAAAAGTGTTTCTGTGGATTGGTCTATTGTCGCTCATGAATCCTTCCATATTGTAATTGCTGGTTAACTAACAGTGCTTCCTGGGACTAGTCTTCTGTCACCCCTGCTGAGGGCATATTTTATGCCACTCAGCTTAACGCTGTCTTGTACATAAGGCACCCTTTCACGCTATGTTTAGCATGAAACGGGTGTGCAGTGGATGTTGTGGTGCAAGTTCCACCCCAACACCCATTGTATTTGTCGCTGCCCCCTATGTACAAGGGTGGCGTACATATGAGGCAGCGCCAAAATTAGGACCAAGAAAACCTTGGTCTTAAGGTGGCAGAATGAGGAGAAATGCATTATTTCTCTTTGTTTTTGCTTTTTCCACGCGTGCTGCCTTGTGCAGCACACATAGAAAAGCTAAATGCCATGGTTTGTTTATGTACAGGAAGGTGTCCGTTCCTGTATATAAACAAACCTTTTTAAAAATGCCACTTTCTAACCTGCATGTGTGCTGCATGAAGCAGCACACATGAAAGTTACAAAATGGCTTTTTATGATTGTTTATTTGCAGGAAGGGACACCTTCCTACACATACCCAATCCTCCCCTGCACACTGGTGCAAGGGTGCCTGCGTTGGCGCTAAGTTGTGAACGGAGGAATCGCAAGGCTACACTGCATTCTTGTAAATATGGTGCAGCCTTGCATTTCCGAAGTGGCCGAGCGTGTCGTTAAGCCCAGGAGGCTAACGGCACCCTCCTCCACTTTGTCATACATATGGCCCTATATATATATTTCTACTGGACAGTGGCTCCCCGGGTTAGGCTTCCACCACACAAGGGTCTCACCATGTAGTATGTAAACTCGCTGTTTATCGCTCCTTAAATAGTATCAGCAGATGTATCTTGTTTTTCTCAGACTACTCAACACCTTATGGCTTTTCAACAGTGCAGTCCAAACCAGAGCCCATGCACAGTGGTAGCAAACTCATAAAATGAGTAAAGGTCTCTACAAATGTTTCAGTTCAATGAAATTAGTTACTAGAGCTCACTGCGGCCATCCCACCCATAAGAGTAGCACATTCATAATCCGAGTCAAATTTGATAACTCATACACACACGTTCAAAAGTGTTTTTCCACCACTCAATTTTCTTGTCACCCCTATAATTTGGGAGGTGTTTCATCACTGTACCTCGATGCATCTGGGCGTCAAACGTACGGTTAGTTATCCCAAGTAACTGCGGCGAAAATTGGTAAAATTCTGTCGGAGCCATGCGGGAGGTAGGATAAGACATGTTGATGTATTTAAGTACTAAATTGATCAATCATATTTTTTAAATAAATAAGATGTCGGTTTTTATAATGCAAATATATATCGGGTCAGCCTCGTGACCCGGATCTTATGACAAGAGGAAGAGGTGAGTTATTTAAGGTTACAGGTTATTATATAGTCTTCCTCTATTTAGCGGAAAGGGCAGATTAATGAATTTAAATTGTGAAATGAACTGGCTTTTTAAATGTCAATGACAGTGACCTCATAAATTAGCAAATTGTTTTCCTCATATTAATTGAAGTCACATTCGATCATGAAGGTTAATTCATAAAAGGCTTTGATGCGGGGTTAAATATACAAAAAGGTCCACAATGTCGTGCACTGTCTGGAGTAGCCGCCATGGGTGCGTAGTCCATGCACATATTACACACTAACGTGCAACGTGCTTTGTTTCTCGTCAGAGAGCAATGCTGAAATCAGGTGAAAGTTAAATACAATGGGGCTTATTTACAAGCCCTGTGCGCCGCCAGAACGTCTCTTTTTGTGACGTTCTGGGGGCTGACAGGGCATAGACATATCTATAAGGCAAGGTAAACATAGCTCTCAAGGTTTCAGATTGCTCTGGGTGACATTTTCATAATTTTACTGTAAGCATGAGTGACATTTCAATGACTATGAGTGACACGTTATCGCGAGCAAAGTCAAGTAATGAAGATGAGGGAAACCTAAATGTCAGAAATTACACAGATTTGAGGAACGAGAAACTCTAATATCTTAAAACTGCTGGGGGGGAAACAGAATTAGGGAGAGGGAGACACACATTATAGCCAACCAGGATGCTTTATTAGCCTTGACTATAGTGCTGCGTGTTCAACCATAATAAAAGTCATTACCAGCACTGCTGAGCGGTGTCCGCCCCAGTTGGAGCACCACTGCCTGCTGTCCAGCCCCGCAGAACCAGATCTACTAGTAGGCTGCGAGTGCGACAGTCACAGAGCACTATAAACACCAGGGGCCTCATTTATGAAAGCCTTGCGCCACCGGTGCGTCACTTTTTCCCATGTTAAAAGTGACGCACCGGCGGCGCAAGGACTTCATAAATAAAGCCCCAGGCTCTTGACTTAAACTAATTGACGCCGGCCACAATGAAAGTTGACGGGCACCAGTGTGGTCACTGCACACTGGTGCTGTCAAACTGATTAGGGCTGCCTGGGTTCGGGAGCTCTCTTGTTCCTGGTAGTAGGTTTCTCTGGCCAGTTCTCTAGTAATTCACAGTGGCTCAGGAAATTGTGACAAGCGGTTTTGTGGCCTGGCAGGATACGGTTGGTTAGTAAGTTGTGGAGTGCACCACTGCCTGCTTCCCAGCGCCGTGGTGCCGGATTGCGCCGGCGGGCGTGGCTGTCACATGGTCATTACAAAGTGAACACCGGACTCTCAGCTGATGCCGCAACAGGGAGGGTTACACTGGTGTCCGTGTGGTTGCTGCATGCTGGTGCTACTGTAGGGCAAATGTTAAGTGAAGCTGTCACTTACCTGTTTTTTTTTTTTTTTGCTTAATGTGGTCGCAGCAACTGATCCAGTGGTAAGCGCCAGCCAGGCCATGCAACTGTGACTGCGCTGTGGTCTGAACTTGTGCTCTGGGTACCTACTCACACAGCCGCCGGCGCCTCGGACGGCTCTCTTCATTCAAGTTGCTGGATTATGTTAACATAATTAATGCAGTATGCAGGGAGCAACGCTGCCATTGCCAGCGTCGCCGCTGTTTGCCAAAACCTTTTGATTAAACATCCGCTGATCACTCAGCTGCGGCAGCAGGGCGTCACGTGGCCACACCTGTTTCGTGTAATTCAAACAGAGAACTGCTTGTAAACGATGCACTGTGCACACGTCCCCGTAGGGTATTTTATCAACCACACTTGTCGGTAGTTTCAACAATTATAACAATGATTTCAAACAAATTTTAAATAAAACATTTTCTAGTATACCAAACAATAACATGCAACCAGTCGGATGCGAAACATCTTTTGTTTAATCGAAGTTTTTCTTGTCTTGTGATTGATGCTTCAATCTTGGTACATTACTTCATGTACATACATCTTGTCAGTAGCTCCCAATGCATTTCGGTATAGCAATACCTTCGTCAGGGGATGCTCTAAACAGATACAACAATAGTAATCAGAACCGTCAATGTGGGAACCCCACATTCCACCATATAACAATTTACATTGTTTGCAAGTTTGTCATAACGAGTGCCAACTAAGCGTGACCTCCACCACTATGCTGTAAAACTAAAAGTCACCACGTGTGACACTGCACGCAGATATGTAACCAAAACCATACCTGTCTGTATGTCGTGAACTACTGCTATGAGTTTCATGAGGTGTTCCTAGATAACAAAGCACTAAAGTAACTAATCAGGTAAAAAACACACCAAACCATGTCATTCAGAACAGAAATGTGCTCAACTGTATAAGGCTGAAACCAGACACCGCCTACCTCTTCCAGTCGCATGTATCCCCCAAGTAGATAAGCATGTAGTAGTCCTCCTTCTAATCTTCTACCTCTGCAATGAATGCAAATTCCATTTAAGTTCCACACAAGCCCGAAGGTTCATTTCCCACCCGAGATCCCTCGCGTGTTACCGCTTACCTTGCTATCTCGAGCCTAAACTGAGAATCACCGTCGTGCGTTCGAAAAAACGCCTCCTCTAACCCTCGCCTCTACAACTCGCTATCTTATTCCGGGTAGAAACTAAAAACGGACTAACCGAACTGGCGTTAGGCGCCATCTTAACCTAGTCTCCCGGCGTGTTGATCAAGATGATAAAAACAATAACCTAACTGTGCTAATATTTACAAACGTGGTTTCTAACTACTTGAAAGCAATGAAAAGTCTGCCAATGAATAAGGTGTGAAATACTCCACTGAGTGAGCGCTAGTTGTGACAAAATTGCCTTTTAGACAATACACATGAACCTGAAAATAACAATGTACAATGATTCAATATTGATTACAGAAAACATGTAAATTCAATTTTGTCGTTGAGACCCTGTGGCTCAAGCGTATTCAGTCTGCGAATCCAGTATGTCTCCCTCTGTAATAGTTGGCGATTGGTGTCAGCATGTTCTTCCTGATCTATGTTTTCTAGTACTGTGTAACGCAATTGCGGAATTGTATGCTGTCTCTCCTTCCAGTGCATGGCTAAATTGGACTTCGGATTGCCTGTTCTTATGAGACTCTTATGTTCGGTGATACGAACTTTTATTTTTCTAGTGGTTTTACCCACATACACAAGCCCGCACGGGCATTTGATAGCATAAACAACTCTGCTCGTGTTGCAATCTGAGGTGTGTCTTAGCTGTATACGTTGACCTGTTTGTGGGTGTGTGAACACATCCCCTACCATTACGTTGCCACAATGGCCACAGTTGTGACACTTGACCATGCCTCTATTTCGTCCTGTGCCTGTTTTTGTTAGGGAATGTTTCAAAATCTCTTTTATGTTCCTGGACCTTGTGTGTGCTACTATGGGTTTATCAAAAAACACATCCTTGAAATCCGTCTCCTGTTCAAGCACCTCCCATCTTTTCAGAATGCTTTTCTTAATGAATTTACTGGACGTGGAATTTTTAATGACAAATACCTCCCTTTCCAATGGTGTTTTGACAGTCTTGGTGAGTAATTCCTGTCTGGTTTTCTGACTTGCCTTCTGTTTTGCCTGCTGTAATACCTCATCTGGATAGCCTCTTTCCTTGTATGCCAAAACCATACCCTCCATCTCTTGAATGCCTTGTTCTTCCTGTGAACAAATCCTACGTACACGTAAGAACTGTGAAAAAGGTAGATGGTTTTTTAAAGATTGTGTGTGAAAGCTGCTGTAATGCAGCGCACTGTTACGATCTGTCGCCTTTTTATAGAGTCTGGTTGCCAGACTGCCCTCTTTGATTTCAATGAGGATATCTAGATAATTGATGGACTTATCCTCCACTGTGTATGTGATCTTGATTTGATCGTGGCACTGATTTAACTCTGTGAGTAAGTGTTCCAGCTTGTCCTTTGTGCCATCCCACACTATGAGGATGTCGTCTATGTACCTTACATAGAGCCTGAGGTTTTGTGTCCATTGGGGATTCTGTAAAACATGCTCATTCTCATACTTAGCCATGAATATATTAGCAAAAGTCGGTGCCCCTGTAAAACCCATGCTGGTGCCTGTCCTTTGTAAATAGTAGCTGTCTTGCCATCTAAAATATCCATGAAACAAACAGAAATGCAACAGTTCCAAAAGAAAAACATTTGTGCCTTCGTCATAGTCATGCTGTAATAACATCCATTCTACCGCCTCTAAACCCTCCTGATGAGGGATAGAGGTGTATAAGGCACATATATCTACAGTACATAACAATACATTTTCTCCTTGCATGATGGTAACTTGGCTGATCTTTTTTAAACAATCCGTGGTGTCTTGTATGTATGTGCCCCATTGTTGTACGAGTGGCTGAAGATAGTGATCCAGAAATTTGCCTAACGGTTCATGCAATGACCCGCATCCCGCTACAATTGGCCTGAAAGGGGGGTCTGTGGAATTTTTGTGCATTTTGGGCACCATGTATATGTGTGGCCTCTTAGGATGTTGTACCGTCAAAAATTTACGAGTTTGCTCATTGATCCAACCCGTCTCCTGTGCTTTCTCAAGAATAGTGTTCAAAATAGTTTGAAAACGAACTGTCGGATCAGTGTCCAGTTTGATGTATGTGTCTTGATCAGTGACATGCTAAAAGGCAATTTTGTCACAACTAGCGCTCACTCAGTGGAGTATTTCACACCTTATTCATTGGCAGACTTTTCATTGCTTTCAAGTAGTTAGAAACCACGTTTGTAAATATTAGCACAGTTAGGTTATTGTTTTTATCATCTTGATCAACACGCCGGGAGACTAGGTTAAGATGGCGCCTAACGCCAGTTCGGTTAGTCCGTTTTTAGTTTCTACCCGGAATAAGATAGCGAGTTGTAGAGGCGAGGGTTAGAGGAGGCGTTTTTTCGAACGCACGACGGTGATTCTCAGTTTAGGCTCGAGATAGCAAGGTAAGCGGTAACACGCGAGGGATCTCGGGTGGGAAATGAACCTTCGGGCTTGTGTGGAACTTAAATGGAATTTGCATTCATTGCAGAGGTAGAAGATTAGAAGGAGGACTACTACATGCTTATCTACTTGGGGGATACATGCGACTGGAAGAGGTAGGCGGTGTCTGGTTTCAGCCTTATACAGTTGAGCACATTTCTGTTCTGAATGACATGGTTTGGTGTGTTTTTTACCTGATTAGTTACTTTAGTGCTTTGTTATCTAGGAACACCTCATGAAACTCATAGCAGTAGTTCACGACATACAGACAGGTATGGTTTTGGTTACATATCTGCGTGCAGTGTCACACGTGGTGACTTTTAGTTTTACAGCATAGTGGTGGAGGTCACGCTTAGTTGGCACTCGTTATGACAAACTTGCAAACAATGTAAATTGTTATATGGTGGAATGTGGGGTTCCCACATTGACGGTTCTGATTACTATTGTTGTATCTGTTTAGAGCATCCCCTGACGAAGGTATTGCTATACCGAAATGCATTGGGAGCTACTGACAAGATGTATGTACATGAAGTAATGTACCAAGATTGAAGCATCAATCACAAGACAAGAAAAACTTCGATTAAACAAAAGATGTTTCGCATCCGACTGGTTGCATGTTATTGTTTGGTATACTAGAAAATGTTTTATTTAAAATTTGTTTGAAATCATTGTTATAATTGTTGAAACTACCGACAAGTGTGGTTGATAAAATACCCTACGGGGACGTGTGCACAGTGCATCGTTTACAAGCAGTTCTCTGTTTGAATTACATGTTATGTCACTGACTTGAGCCAGTCAGAGCAAACGATAGCACCCATAAACAAAGGATTACTTGATTCATTTACATATAAAGGAGTGCAGGGTGTCAAACCTCACCGATAGATTTTTCACACCTGTTTCGTGCCACAAACCTCACCCCCAGGCTAAGTAGCAGCCAAGGAATCTGGGCTAACATAGAAAAATAACGGGTGGTGGGGTATAGACTGTGTAAATTAATGCAACTAGATGTATAAAAGCAGTTTTTTCAATTAAATCATGTATGAGAGTGCTCGAAGGGCATTGAACAGCGCCCACCCTGCGTTGTTAGATGACTGCAGACACTGTCTACACACACATGGTATAACGAACAAAATCAATGTCCTTAGCAATGCTCATATATTAATGCCAACAATACGTCCACACAGTAGTCTTCTCCAGCGTCTTCCGGTAGTTTATTATGCCAGATCTTGTCAGGTGTGTACTTCAGTTCTTATTTTCTTTTCAACAACAGATAGCCACAAAACCAACACGTGCTTCGTCTTTAGGCATTCACCCAAGACTTCATCAGGGCGCAAACGAAAATCTTTATAAGCTGGTAAATGTTTAGTCTCTCTATCTGAGATGATAAGACGTTGTCCTCAAAGCAAAAAGTGCCCAATCAATATGCAAGTCATGAGGATCAGCACTGTGTTTCCAATATGAAAAGATTCTTATTAAAGTATGGAAATTCGTCCTGCTCGAAGAATCAGATTCCGAATCAGATTCTGAATAAGATTCTGAAATGGAGAGTACTCCACACAAAAATCTGGGCACTCAGACTCACTCCGATAGATTTTTTACCCCAGGGGCTCACTCCTGGCACCCAGCACCCACACATCATGGATTTTGATGAAATATCGCATCTGACAACCAACCAAGCAGATGTTAAGGCATATACAACAGAGGAAGCAGAGAGTGTGTATGCACTGATAAAAGATGTCAAAGATTTTCAGGGAAAACCAGGTTCCACCACACAAATGATAAAACAATTACAATACACATTAAGAAAACAAATCAACCAAAGGCTTCATGCCACGACGTTAATTCAATATCACAAAGTCAAGCGTATTCCGCGCGGACTACGTGTATCCCTTAGACCACTCTTATTCAAATTCAATAAACCTTTTATGCTAAGGTGGTATGCGATACTTAATAAGTGTTCGCTTGATTTAATTTTGCTCATAGTGGAAGAGTTGTCAAACATACTTAAAGAACTGGATATAGAGATTCAAGACTTGAACACAGAATTATCATCCAGGTTAACAGAGGAAGAATTAGCAACCACACTTAAGAACATCAATGATCAGTTAGACGAGTATACTAGGGAAGTACACGAACGCAAACTGCGCAAGTTTAAGCGCGACACAATAGACTACAAGCTTGACGAGGTCTATTCATGGGCGGATCAGTATGCCCAAAGAAGAGCATATAAAAAACCGCAAGCTTCGTCCTCAGAAGAGAGTGTAGCAACTGAACAAGACACTTTACCCACTCGTAAACCACTAGAAGCAACTCCCAGCACTAGTAGTGACACAGGTGCCGAAGGTGGCCCAGACACCACCCCAGGGCCGGCTTTTTTAGAGGGGGGCAAAACATCCAACCACCCGCCCACGGAATCACTCCAAAAAAACGGACAAGGAGGGGAAAAGGTTCAACAAAAAAAGCCAAGAAACAGGAGGAACTAGTGATGAACATTTCAGATTACCAATTGAACCCGATAGAACTCAAAGTATTAAACAAGGGTATGTCTTTTGTTCCGACATATTCCACTACCCCATTGGAGACCGAGGTTGCATTATTTAAATTCATGAGGAAACTTCGGTTACGCTGGTTTTTCCACACGATTAACAAAGAGTCCACAACTTCATCCACTACAACTGAACAACCACAGGTCTTCAGACCTAAGAGCAATTTTATGGCTCCATTTTCACACAAGGCTTTAGACCTTTTTGAAACCTTGGTAAAAAAAGATGTAGAGCAGATTCCAAAGACTAAATCAAGACATAACAATCTCACTAGATCAGAACACCAAACTTTGGTTAAATTGGCGCAGAATGATATGCTAAAAATTGTACCAGCAGATAAAGGAGGAGCATTGGTTGTACTCAACCACTCTCATTATTTGGAAAAGGTGAATCAGCATGTCACTGATCAAGACACATACATCAAACTGGACACTGATCCGACAGTTCGTTTTCAAACTATTTTGAACACTATTCTTGAGAAAGCACAGGAGACGGGTTGGATCAATGAGCAAACTCGTAAATTTTTGACGGTACAACATCCTAAGAGGCCACACATATACATGGTGCCCAAAATGCACAAAAATTCCACAGACCCCCCTTTCAGGCCAATTGTAGCGGGATGCGGGTCATTGCATGAACCGTTAGGCAAATTTCTGGATCACTATCTTCAGCCACTCGTACAACAATGGGGCACATACATACAAGACACCACGGATTGTTTAAAAAAGATCAGCCAAGTTACCATCATGCAAGGAGAAAATGTATTGTTATGTACTGTAGATATATGTGCCTTATACACCTCTATCCCTCATCAGGAGGGTTTAGAGGCGGTAGAATGGATGTTATTACAGCATGACTATGACGAAGGCACAAATGTTTTTCTTTTGGAACTGTTGCATTTCTGTTTGTTTCATGGATATTTTAGATGGCAAGACAGCTACTATTTACAAAGGACAGGCACCAGCATGGGTTTTACAGGGGCACCGACTTTTGCTAATATATTCATGGCTAAGTATGAGAATGAGCATGTTTTACAGAATCCCCAATGGACACAAAACCTCAGGCTCTATGTAAGGTACATAGACGACATCCTCATAGTGTGGGATGGCACAAAGGACAAGCTGGAACACTTACTCACAGAGTTAAATCAGTGCCACGATCAAATCAAGATCACATACACAGTGGAGGATAAGTCCATCAATTATCTAGATATCCTCATTGAAATCAAAGAGGGCAGTCTGGCAACCAGACTCTATAAAAAGGCGACAGATCGTAACAGTGCGCTGCATTACAGCAGCTTTCACACACAATCTTTAAAAAACCATCTACCTTTTTCACAGTTCTTACGTGTACGTAGGATTTGTTCACAGGAAGAACAAGGCATTCAAGAGATGGAGGGTATGGTTTTGGCATACAAGGAAAGAGGCTATCCAGATGAGGTATTACAGCAGGCAAAACAGAAGGCAAGTCAGAAAACCAGACAGGAATTACTCACCAAGACTGTCAAAACACCATTGAAAAGGGAGGTATTTGTCATTAAAAATTCCACGTCCAGTAAATTCATTAAGAAAAGCATTCTGAAAAGATGGGAGGTGCTTGAACAGGAGACGGATTTCAAGGATGTGTTTTTTGATAAACCCATAGTAGCACACACAAGGTCCAGGAACATAAAAGAGATTTTGAAACATTCCCTAACAAAAACAGGCACAGGACGAAATAGAGGCATGGTCAAGTGTCACAACTGTGGCCATTGTGGCAACGTAATGGTAGGGGATGTGTTCACACACCCACAAACAGGTCAACGTATACAGCTAAGACACACCTCAGATTGCAACACGAGCAGAGTTGTTTATGCTATCAAATGCCCGTGCGGGCTTGTGTATGTGGGTAAAACCACTAGAAAAATAAAAGTTCGTATCACCGAACATAAGAGTCTCATAAGAACAGGCAATCCGAAGTCCAATTTAGCCATGCACTGGAAGGAGAGACAGCATACAATTCCGCAATTGCGTTACACAGTACTAGAAAACATAGATCAGGAAGAACATGCTGACACCAATCGCCAACTATTACAGAGGGAGACATACTGGATTCGCAGACTGAATACGCTTGAGCCACAGGGTCTCAACGACAAAATTGAATTTACATGTTTTCTGTAATCAATATTGAATCATTGTACATTGTTATTTTCAGGTTCATGTGTATTGTCTAAAAGGCAATTTTGTCACAACTAGCGCTCACTCAGTGGAGTATTTCACACCTTATTCATTGGCAGACTTTTCATTGCTTTCAAGTAGTTAGAAACCACGTTTGTAAATATTAGCACAGTTAGGTTATTGTTTTTATCATCTTGATCAACACGCCGGGAGACTAGGTTAAGATGGCGCCTAACGCCAGTTCGGTTAGTCCGTTTTTAGTTTCTACCCGGAATAAGATAGCGAGTTGTAGAGGCGAGGGTTAGAGGAGGCGTTTTTTCGAACGCACGACGGTGATTCTCAGTTTAGGCTCGAGATAGCAAGGCAAGCGGTAACACGCGAGGGATCTCGGGTGGGAAATGAACCTTCGGGCTTGTGTGGAACTTAAATGGAATTTGCATTCATGGCAGAGGTAGAAGATTAGAAGGAGGACTACTACATGCTTATCTACTTGGGGGATACATGCGACTGGAAGAGGTAGGCGGTGTCTGGTTTCAGCCTTATACAGTTGAGCACATTTCTGTTCTGAATGACATGGTTTGGTGTGTTTTTTACCTGATTAGTTACTTTAGTGCTTTGTTATCTAGGAACACCTCATGAAACTCATAGCAGTAGTTCACGACATACAGACAGGTATGGTTTTGGTTACATATCTGCGTGCAGTGTCACACGTGGTGACTTTTAGTTTTACAGCATAGTGGTGGAGGTCACGCTTAGTTGGCACTCGTTATGACAAACTTGCAAACAATGTAAATTGTTATATGGTGGAATGTGGGGTTCCCACATTGACGGTTCTGATTACTATTGTTGTATCTGTTTAGAGCATCCCCTGACGAAGGTATTGCTATACCGAAATGCATTGGGAGCTACTGACAAGATGTATGTACATGAAGTAATGTACCAAGATTGAAGCATCAATCACAAGACAAGAAAAACTTCGATTAAACAAAAGATGTTTCGCATCCGACTGGTTGCATGTTATTGTTTGGTATACTAGAAAATGTTTTATTTAAAATTTGTTTGAAATCATTGTTATAATTGTTGAAACTACCGACAAGTGTGGTTGATAAAATACCCTACGGGGACGTGTGCACAGTGCATCGTTTACAAGCAGTTCTCTGTTTGAATTACATGTTATGTCACTGACTTGAGCCAGTCAGAGCAAACGATAGCACCCATAAACAAAGGATTACTTGATTCATTTACATATAAAGGAGTGCAGGGTGTCAAACCTCACCGATAGATTTTTCACACCTGTTTCGTGCCACAAACCTCACCCCCAGGCTAAGTAGCAGCCAAGGAATCTGGGCTAACATAGAAAAATAACGGGTGGTGGGGTATAGACTGTGTAAATTAATGCAACTAGATGTATAAAAGCAGTTTTTTCAATTAAATCATGTATGAGAGTGCTCGAAGGGCATTGAACAGCGCCCACCCTGCGTTGTTAGATGACTGCAGACACTGTCTACACACACATGGTATAACGAACAAAATCAATGTCCTTAGCAATGCTCATATATTAATGCCAACAATACGTCCACACAGTAGTCTTCTCCAGCGTCTTCCGGTAGTTTATTATGCCAGATCTTGTCAGGTGTGTACTTCAGTTCTTATTTTCTTTTCAACAACAGATAGCCACAAAACCAACACGTGCTTCGTCTTTAGGCATTCACCCAAGACTTCATCAGGGCGCAAACGAAAATCTTTATAAGCTGGTAAATGTTTAGTCTCTCTATCTGAGATGATAAGACGTTGTCCTCAAAGCAAAAAGTGCCCAATCAATATGCAAGTCATGAGGATCAGCACTGTGTTTCCAATATGAAAAGATTCTTATTAAAGTATGGAAATTCGTCCTGCTCGAAGAATCAGATTCCGAATCAGATTCTGAATAAGATTCTGAAATGGAGAGTACTCCACACAAAAATCTGGGCACTCAGACTCACTGCAGTTTTATGTATCCAAATATATGCTGGGGCCCTTGGTGTTGGAGGGGGGGAGGGGTGAATGATCCTATATTGTAATTAACATTGTTAACACCCGCTAGAGCTGTGGACTCGGCACGCGCTGCCGCTCCAGTTTCAGTGCTTGTTGTGGTGCTTTATTAGAGTTCCTTGACAACTCAGGAGGCGCTTTTATGCATGATTTCGCATTTCAGTGCAGTGATATGTACCACCACACTGAAATGTGTTAGTCTAATGCCTGATGTATGGTACTTAGCAGGATTGGGTAAAGCCACTCTGGGGCCTCGTAGATATGGTGTGAGGCAACACAGCACAAGTTGATACCTTCACTCATACTAGGATGGGAAGACATGCCATTGGCATTATGATGGGTGTTCCCACGTAGCACCCATAAAACAGGTGATGGACCGAATGTGGATCAATGTCACACATTCAACCCAGTCCGAAGATCTGGGCCCAAATCCATTGTTTTTTTGCACTCCACACCACCCTGGGTTAGACAATGGCGATATGCAAATCAGCTCTGACCCTGTGCCCCATGGGAACAGTCCAGTCCGAACTACAAAAGCCATGTCCTTCCCAGAACGGAATCAAGCATCCGAGGACCGGACCGGTTTCGAGGTAACACCTCTCATCAGCCCGGCTAGCTTGACTCCAGTGGTGTGGAGTGCCTGGGACCCACGTCTAGGCATCCCCAGCGCACTTAGGGCGGAATTTGCAAATAAAACAGGTGATGGACCGAATGTGGATCAATGTCACACATTCAACCCAGTCCGAAGATCTGGGCCCAAATCCATTGTTTTTTTGCACTCCACACCACCCTGGGTTAGACAATGGCGATATGCAAATCAGCTCTGACCCTGTGCCCCATGGGAACAGTCCAGTCCGAACTACAAAAGCCATGTCCTTCCCAGAACGGAATCAAGCATCCGAGGACCGGACCGGTTGCGAGGTAACACCTCTCATCAGCCCGGCTAGCTTGACTCCAGTGGTGTGGAGTGCCTGGGACCCACGTCTAGGCATCCCCAGCGCACTTAGGGCGGAATTTGCAAATAAAACAGGTAATGGACCGAATGTGGATCAATGTCACACATTCAACCCAGTCCGAAGATCTGGGCCCAAATCCATTGTTTTTTTGCACTCCACACCACCCTGGGTTAGACAATGGCGATATGCAAATCAGCTCTGACCCTGTGCCCCATGGGAACAGTCCAGTCCGAACTACAAAAGCCATGTCCTTCCCAGAACGGAATCAAGCATCCGAGGACCGGACCGGTTTCGAGGTAACACCTCTCATCAGCCCGGCTAGCTTGACTCCAGTGGTGTGGAGTGCCTGGGACCCACGTCTAGGCATCCCCAGCGCACTTAGGGCGGAATTTGCAAATAAAACAGGTGATGGACCGAATGTGGATCAATGTCACACATTCAACCCAGTCCGAAGATCTGGGCCCAAATCCATTGTTTTTTTGCACTCCACACCACCCTGGGTTAGACAATGGCGATATGCAAATCAGCTCTGACCCTGTGCCCCATGGGAACAGTCCAGTAGGAACTACAAAAGCCATGTCCTTCCCAGAACGGAATCAAGCATCCGAGGACCGGACCGGTTTCGAGGTAACACCTCTCATCAGCCCGGCTAGCTTGACTCCAGTGGTGTGGAGTGCCTGGGACCCACGTCTAGGCATCCCCAGCGCACTTAGGGCGGAATTTGCAAATAAAACAGGTGATGGACCGAATGTGGATCAATGTCACACATTCAACCCAGTCCGAAGATCTGGGCCCAAATCCATTGTTTTTTTGCACTCCACACCACCCTGGGTTAGACAATGGCGATATGCAAATCAGCTCTGACCCTGTGCCCCATGGGAACAGTCCAGTCCGAACTACAAAAGCCATGTCCTTTCCAGAACGGAATCAAGCATCCGAGGACCGGACCGGTTTCGAGGTAACACCTCTCATCAGCCCGGCTAGCTTGACTCCAGTGGTGTGGAGTGCCTGGGACCCACGTCTAGGCATCCCCAGCGCACTTAGGGCGGAATTTGCAAAAAAACAGGTGATGGACCGAATGTGGATCAATGTCACACATTCAACCCAGTCCGAAGATCTGGGCCCAAATCCATTGTTTTTTTGCACTCCACACCACCCTGGGTTAGACAATGGCGATATGCAAATCAGCTCTGACCCTGTGCCCCATGGGAACAGTCCAGTCCGAACTACAAAAGCCATGTCCTTCCCAGAACGGAATCAAGCATCCGAGGACCGGACCGGTTTCGAGGTAACACCTCTCATCAGCCCGGCTAGCTTGACTCCAGTGGTTTGGAGTGCCTGGGACCCACGTCTAGGCATCCCCAGCAGCACACATAGAAAGAGGATATTGCCTCCCTTGATTTTTCTGCATTGCACTGTTTATCAAGAGAAGTGCAAACACATACTATTAGTGGAAGACTTATGCCACACAGCTAAAGTTTGAGATAACGTTTATCTATGTACTAGAACTTCCCTGTTTATTTCTGGTAAATAACACTTTGAAACCTGTTCACCAGGGAGTATTTCTTTGATGTTGTTAGGGAACTATGGTGTTGATTTCGGCGTGTTTCCAGCTTTCCGGGAATGTCACTGTTTCGAAGGAGATGTTGATGACCTTCCGTAGTTGGGGTGCGATGGCTGCGTCTGCTTTGTTGAATACGTGGTGTAGGCACGGGTCAGACGGAGATCCTGAGTGGATGGAGGTCATGACCTTGCGTGTCTCGTCGTCGTTGATGTTGGACCAAGTGGTCAGGCAGTTGGCGCTGGTGGTGTTCACAGGGGAGGTGGAGTCCGGCGTAGTCGGGGCGGTCGGGGTGTTGAAGCTGTCGTGGATGTCAGCGATCTTGCGGTGGAAGAAGATGGCTAGTGAGTCACACAGTTCTTGTGAGGGCGGGATGTCATTGGCGTTGGCTTTGATAAGCCTGTCTGCTTGTGCCAAGCTACCAAGAGAGTGAGCAGGGGTTATCCAAAGAGTGTACCCCCTTACCCTGACTAAAAGCAAGGGTCCCTATTTGTACATGGGTACCTACCTCTGCCAACTAGAGACCCCCAGATCTAAAATTGGTGGCAGCGGAGGGATTTGAATTTATATTTTTTTGGTGGATTCTATTTTTGAGTAAATCTTGAAAAGCATCATGTCTCAGAAAGGGAAGGCAACAAGTGAGAAGGTAGAATTGGAATTTTGCATTGAGGATCTGTATTCATACAAAGTAGATCAGATTAAACAATTCTGCAAAAATTTTGGCCGTCCCATGAAAAGCAGCTCTAGAAAGGATGAGCAGCAGAGTCTTGAAGGCCTGGGGCAGACCAGGCTCAAAGCCTGGCAGCAACTATTCTGGTAGGGGCTTGACCCCAGTAGAGTTAGAGGAGAATCAATGAGTGCGAGATCATGAAATGGAAGTCATGAGAATCAAAATGAAGCAATTGGAAGTAGAAAAAGAAAGGATGGAAGAGGAGAGCAAAAATGTTCGTGCCTTGGAAGAAAATAAATTGCTTTTGGCTCATAAATGGACCATGAGGGAGCTGGATATCAAGGCCAAGCAGGTGGAGTCTGGTTCAAATGGTGACAGCACACAACCAGTGCAGGGGGTAAGGTATATATCCCCAAGGATTTGGTACAGGATTATAATACGAGTGAGAATAGCTATGCCTTGTTCACCTCTTATGAGATTGCTTTGAGAATGAATGGGGTGCCTGAACAACATTGGGAAGGGGGCATGTGGAAACATTTTAAAGCTTCTGGGAGGAGTGCTCCAGAGTCCTTAGAGTTGGCAGGTGCCATGGCCTATCCCAATATGAAGTAGACCCTATGCCTCAAGAATGGGCTTACTCCAGCACAGTGTAGACAACAGTTTAGGAACTTCAAGAAGAAAGAGTCTGAGACTTAGATGGAGTGTGTGAATCTGTACACGCGTGCACTGAAAGGGTGGATACAGGGCAGCAAAGTAACTGATTATAAGGGGTTGTTACATTTAATTAGTTGTGAACACTTGAGTAGTCTATTTGTTCCAGAGCTGCACCAGCATCTTTTAGACAGCAAACTGACAGACCCGTTTGAGCTTGCTAAGGAGGCGGACCGCAAGACCAGCACCAGGTTCCACAGGGGGAATGTGGGTACCACAGCCAAAGGTAGGCAGGGTTCCCAGGGGAAGAGTGGGGGGACAATGGTAACCAAAAGGAGTTCTCTGAAGGGCCCCAAACCAGTTCCCAAAAAAAGGAGTCCCAGCCACCCAAGCCTAAACCAACCTGGCCCCCTAAGGGCAGGCGCGAGAACAGGGGTCCTGTACCTGCTTTCACTGCACTGAGGTGGGTCACATTGCGATGTGAGAACCCCTTTTGAGCGGGTTGGCATTGACATTGTGGGGCCACTGGATCCCAAGACAGCCTTAGGCAACAGGTTCATCCTGGTCTTGGTGGACCACGTAACCCTGTACCCAGAAGTTGTCCCTCTCGGACAATCACAGCCCTGTGGTGGGCCGTGCATTGATGGGGGTCTTTTCCCATGTGGCGTTCCCCAGAGAGGTGGTGTCCGACCAGGGTACCAACATCCTCTCTAGGTACATTAGGTCTTTGTGGGAGGAGTGTGGGGTAACTTATAAGTTCACCCTCCTTACCATCCTCAAGGAAACAGGTTGGTTGAGAGATTCAACAAACTCTGAAAGGTATGATAATGGGCCTTGCGGAGCCCATGAGATGGAAGTGGAACGTCTCATTACCATGCCTGTTGTTTGCCAATAGGGAGGTACCCAAGAAGTCCTTGGGGTTCATTCCCTTTGAACTCTTGTACGGTCACCCTGGGAGAGGACCTCTCATTCTAGTGAGGGAGTGTTGGGAGAAATCCCCTGGTAAGACCCCCCCAGGATGTGTTCAGCTACATGCTGGACTTCCGCAACCAGACACAACGTTTCAGGAAACTCGCTCAGGCGAACCTGGAAGCTAGCCAGGAAGAAATGAAAAGATGGTACAACCAGAATGACACTCTGGTCAGATTTCAACCAGGGCAGAAGGTGTGGGTGATGATACAGGTGGAGCCTTGTGCGCACCAAGACAAGTGGAGTGGGCCATGAGAGGTGGTGGAGTGCAAGAGTGATGTAACCTATCTGCTTGACTTGCAGACTCCCAGGAACCCTTTGAGGGTCCTACATGTGCACCGCCTCAAACCGCACTTCAAGAGGTCTGATTTGACAATGATCGTTGCTACAGATGCTGGAATGGAAGAGGGTAGTGACCCTCTTCCTGACCTCCTGTCAGCAAAGTAGCAAGATGGGTCAGTGGATGGAATGGTTCTCTCGCCCACCCTGACCAGAGAACAGCAGAGGGAATATCGCCAGGTATTGTGTCAGTTTGCCTCCCTCTTCTCCCTGTCCCTGGGAGTCAGCAATTGGTGCGTCCATGTTGTGGACACTGGAGATAGTCTACCTGTGAAGCAGAAATTCTACAGGGTAGCTGACAAGGTCAGGGCCAGCATAAAGAAAGAGGTTTCCAAGATGTTGGTGCTAGGGGTAATTGAGCCCTCCAGCAGCCCATGGGCTAGCCCTCTGGTCTTAGTACCAAAAACTGCTGCACCCAGTGCCACTCCAGAACTCTGGTTTTGTGTGGACTACCGTGGGCTCAATGCAGTCACCAAAACTGACGCACACCCCATCCCCAGAGCTGATGAGCTTGTGGATTGGTTGGGCGCTGCCCAGTACCTCAGGACATTTGACTTAACATCTGGGTACTGGCAGATTGCCTTAACAGAGGGGGCCAAGGAGTGGTCTGCGTTTTAAACACCAGAGGGGCACTTCCATTTCTGTGTCATGCCCTTTGGGATGAAAAAAAACCCTGCCACATTTCAAAGACTGTTCAACCAGGTACTGTTCAGGCTGGAGGAATTTAGCGTTGCTTACCTGGATGATATTGCTGTGTTCAGCTCAACTTGGGAGGAACACTTGAATGAATGAATGAAAATAGATTTGTATTGCGCAAAACTTTGCCCAGGGGCATCAAGGCGCATAGAATGGAAGAGCTGGAGACGATGCACAAAACGAAAGAGGGGACTACTGGTAAGCTTTAGTGAAGAGCCAGGTCTTTAAGGCTTTGCGAAATTGATCAGGAGATGCGAGGCCCTTGAGCTTATCCGGGAGGAGGTTCCAGAGCTTCAGGGCAAGAACAGAGAAGGCCTTCCCTCCCCATCTGGCCTTCTTCGTCCGGGGAGTGGATAGGAGGTTCTTGTTGGCAGAGCGCAGGACCCTACCAGGGGTATAGAAAGATACAAGGGACCTAATGTCCTCTGCACCGGATACATGAAGGACACCTCGAGTCAGACATAGAACCTTGAAATCTATCCTGGACAACATTGGGAGCCAATGAAGATGTTTTCTTATGGCTGAACCGGAAGAGCGTCTAGGGGCATTGACAACAAACCTGACAGCAGCATTCTGCACGACTTGCAGGCGTTGAATCAGATTCTTATTTATGCCCAGATAGAGGGCATTACAATAATCTAGGCGTGAGGAAATAAGGGCCACCGCGAGTTGTTTCCTGGAGTTCAAGGAAAGATAGTCTGAAAGTTTACGGAGGATCCTTAGCACCCCGCAGCAGGTAGAGACAGTTCTATTAACTTGTCTATCAAGGGAAAGTGTGGTGTCAAGTATAACTCATAGATTGCGCGTTACGAGGGTGGGTGTGGGGCATACTCCAAGGGCCGATGGCCACCAATCAGCCGACCAGATCTCGTGTTTGCCTCCGAAGACCAGAACCTCCGTCTTTTCCCAATTCAGTTAAAAAAAAAAACTTGGTCATCCAACCTGCTACAGCTTCCATACAGTTCTTGAAATTGGATGCCTCGGTCTCCACAGATTGATTGAGGGAGACCATAATCTGGGTGTCATCGGCGTACGAGAGTACTTCCAAGCCAAATGATCTTACAAGCCTGGCAAGGGGGGTCACGTAAATGTTAAAAAGGGTTGGGCTCAAGGAAGAGCCCTGCGGGACCCCACATTGCACAGGTTTGGCTGGGGAGAGGAAGTCACCCAGTTTGACCCTCTGCATGCGGTGGCTGAGGAACGAGGCCAAGAGACTCAGAGCAGAGCCTTCCACTCCTATCTCGCTGAGGCGGGCAATCAGAGTGGCAGGGGACAGGGTGTCGAATGCAGCTGTAAGGTCGAGCAGGATCAGAAGGTTAGTCTGACCACTGTTGACCTTAGTGCGGATGTTGTTTAACACCACTGTAAGCGCTGACTCTGTGCTGTGCGCCTTCCGGAAGCCATGCTGAGAAGAGTCTAGCAGGCAGGATTTATCCAGGAAGGCGCTGAGGTGAGAGTTGAGGTGGGCCTCTAATAGCTTGGCTGGGGCAGGTAGCAGGGATATCGGACGGAGGTTCTTTAAGATGGTAGGGTCCAGGGAGGCTTTTTTGAGTAGAGGTTTGACAGTGGCCATTTTCCGGGATGCAGGGAAAACGCCCTTGGTGATGGCTTGGTTCATGATGTCAAGGAGAGGGGGCAGGAGAACCTCTTTGCACTCCTTCAGGATTTTTGAGGGGCAGGGGTCAAGGGGAGAGCCAGACTTTAGTTTATCAAGGAGTTGGTAGAGAAGTTCCAGGGTCAGAGGGGGAAAACTTGTCATACTGTTGCGAGGTGAGGTAATAGAGTCTTGAGGGGAGGAAGTAATCGAAACGAGAGCAGTATTGGTGTTAAGATTGCTGTCATCTAGAGCTGTATATATATATCCTTGATTTTAGTGTGGAAAAATGTGGAAATCTGGTTACACAGCTCTTGAGAAGGTACAATAGGGGCAGGAAGGGGGACCATGGATAAATTATCCATGATTTTAAATAGCTCTCTAGGAGACCTGAGAGTGGTGGTAAGATTGGAGAAGTAGGACATTTTTTGGGTTAAAACTGTGGCCTTATAACTTTTGAGCATGTCCTTATGTTTCAATCAATCACAGACATTTATAGAGCGCACTACTTACCCGTAGGGTCTCAAGGCGCTTGGGGGGGGGGAGTGCTGCTACTGCTCGAATAGCCAGGTCTTGAGCTTCTTCCTGAAGGAGAGGTGGTCTTGGGTCAGGCGCAGGTCGTTCGGGAGTGAGTTCCAGGTCTTGGCGGCCAGGTAGGAGAAGGACCTTCCTCCTGTTGTCGTTCTTCGGATGCGGGGGACGGCGGCGAGGGTGTGGCTGGCTGATCGGAGATGTCGTTTGGGAGCGTAGAAGTTGATGCGGTTGTTGAGGTAGCTCGGGCCTTGATCGTGTAGGGCTTTATGTGCGTGGGTGAGGAGGCGGAAGGTGATTCTTTTGTTGACGGGAAGCCAATGCAGGTCTCTCAGATGTCCGGAGATGTGGCCGTGTCGTGGGATGTCGAGGATGAGTCTGGCTGCGGCGTTCTGGATCCGCTGGAGTCTCTTCTGGAGCTTGGCGGTGGTTCCGGCGTAGAGGGCGTTGCCGTAGTCCAGTCGGCTGGTGACGAGGGCCTGGGTGACCGTCTTCCTGGTCTCGGTGGGGATCCACCGGAAGATCTTCCGTAGCATGCGCAGGATGTTGAAGCATGACGAGGAGACAGCGTTGACTTGTCTGGTCATGGTGAGGGAGGAGTCCAAGATGAAGCCCGGGTTGCGTGCGTGGTCTGTCGGTTTGGGTGCGCTGCCCAGGGCGGGGGGCCACCAGGAGTCGTCCCAGGCGGAGGGCGAGGAACCCAGGATGAGGACTTCCGTCTTGTCTGAGTGCAGTTTCAGGCGGCTGGTCGTCATCCACTCGGCTACGTCTTTCATCCCTTCGTGAAGGTTGGCTCTGGCGGCGGCGGGGTCGTTGGTCAGGGAGAGGATCAGCTGGGTGTCGTCAGCGTAGGAGATGATGTTGAGGTTGTGTTGGCGTGCGATGGCCGCGAGGGGGCTCATGTAGACGTTGAAGAGGGTGGGGCTCAGCGAGGATCCTTGAGGGACGCCGCAGATGACTTCTTTCCTGAGGATCTAGATGGGACTTCCAGAGCCTTTCTTGCTTCCTACAGTCCTGTCTAGATTGTCTGAGGGCATCGGTGTACCAGGGGGCTGAGGGGCGCTTTCTGGCAGAGTAGTGAGATTTAACCGGAGCCAGAGTGTCAATGGCTTTTGCAATGGAATTGGAAAGTTCAAGGGAGGCCGTATCAATATCTGACCTAGATGAGATGTTAGGGCAGGCGATAAACGGGGCTAGGGTTTCATTATTAAGGCCCTTGTAGTTCCTTTTGGAAACCTGATGACAGGTGGGCCTATCGGAAAAGGTTAAGGAGCAGGGGGTGAGCTCAAGAGGGACTGCCATGTGGTCAGTCCAGGATAGAGGGAAGGGGGGCCTATGAGAAGCCTGGAGTCGTTCGTAAATACTCCATCTAAGGTATGCCCTGCGGAGTGAGTGGAGCCCCTTACTTTCTGCAAAAAGCCATAGGAAGCCAGAGAGTCGAGCAGGGGGGTGGTTTCCTCAGAATTAAGGTTTTCTAGGTGGAAATTAAAATCACCTAGAATAGTAAAGTTAATTTTATCAATATAAGGCTCCATTAATTCCAGGAGATCACAAGTAAAGGTAGCTCTGGGACTAGGTGGTCTATAAAGAAGGATGCCGGTAAAAGAGGCTGAGGAGGTGAATTCTAGCATAAAGAATTCTGCGGGGAGGAGAGGGCCTCAATCCTGCAGATTGTAGAGCATTCATGTAAGATGGCAATACCTCCTCCTTTCTGCCTTTCTCTGTCCAATCTAGCAAGGGCATAGCCATCAGGGACGGCATTTACTAGTTCAGGCCCGAGGAGTCTGTGGCCCAGGTTTCGGTTATAAAGACCCATGAGGGCCTTCTTTCCGAGACAAAATCGTTAAAAGTGATGTAATTTTTAATCAATGATCGGGCGTTAATAAAAAAAACAGATTCCTTATGCAAAGGCAGGGATGATTTTGGAGCATTTTTAACGAGGCGCACAGGCGGAATGTGAATGATTGGTCCTTCGGTGGAACAGCAGTTGAGAGCGTTGCATAGTATTTGGGGGGTGGACCTGTGATGGCAGGGCTTCCAGGGGGGTTTTAGGGATAGGAGAGTATCCAGAGAGTAGAAATGGATATCTAAGTCAGGAGTAGTGTTTCCAGAGTCCTTACCGGCCCCCGGCGCCTCCTTGGTGAGGATGGGTGCAGACGGGCTGGACTCAGGCGTGACTCCGGCGCTGATACGGCGTGTCCACTTAACGCATCCGCTGCGCGGAGACATAATCATCTCTTTAAGTAAGGAGGACTAGACCGCTAAAGGTCCTGGTGCCTCCCACTCAAGATGTCCGCTGAGGTTGCACTCCGCCCTAGTCTCTGTAGTCAGCCCGGAAATCGCTGAATTCGACCAGGGAGCGGAGGAAGGGGGGTGAAAACGGCAGAGGGGAGCGCAGGGAGACAAGTGAGTGCGGGGGGGAGTGAAAATAAAATTTTAAAATTCAGCGATTTCGAGGTGCGCGTCGCGCTAGAAATCAGCGCTACACACGATAATTATTTTTGAAGTTGGCTAGTAGTCAGCGCAATTTTACAACGTTTAAAAGCAGTAGTAGTCTACCTCCCGGCTTCCGCCTCAGGAGGGGTCCAGTCTTAAGTGTGCAAGGCCCCTGCGAAGTGTTGAAGGCTCAGCAAAAGGCAGATATCACCATCAAGGCCACTAAGTGCCAGGTAGGGCAGGCATCGGTGGTGTACTTGGAATGGCCAGATGGCGCCCCCACAGGCAAAAATTGATACCATTCTAGCTTGGGAGCCCCCAAGATCCAGACAGAGGTCAGAGCCTACCTAGGTCTCACAGGGTATTACAGAAGGTTTGTCAAGGGGTATGACACCATTGTTGCCCCCTTGACAGAGCTGACTTCAAGGAAGCAGCCCAGGAGAGTGAATTGGACCATGCCTGTCAAATTGCTTTTTATGCCCTGAAGACTGCCATGTGTACAGTGCCCGTGCTCAAGGCACCTGATTTCTCCAGTGAGTTTGTAGTGCAGACAGATGCTTTAGAGCATGGTGTGAGAGCGGTGCTCTCACAACTGAATGTCGAGGGCTTGGACAAACCTGTAGCTTTCAAAAGTAGGAGGCTACTTCCCAGGGAACAGAGTTGGAGTGCAATTGAAAGGGAAGCTTTTGCTGTGGTCTGGGCACTGAGGAAGCTGAGGCCCTACATGTTTGGGACTCACTTCTGGGTTCAGACTGACCACAGGCCCCTCAGATCGTTAATGCAGATGTTGAAGTGGTCCATCCCCCTACAGGGAATGGACTTTGTGGTGGAACTCCACCCTGGTTCAAAACACGCCAATGCTGATGGTCTGTCATGGTTTTTTTCACCTTAGTGATGAGAACTTCCCAGGGGATGGGTAGTCCTCGCCACTTTCTGCTGGAGGGGACACGTGTTAAACCTGACATCTTTGGCGTGGCTTCCCCTGACTTTTTGCCTCTGTCTCCTGTAATTTTTAACGCTGTGCTGGATTCCGTTTTTGCTGGTTTAGATTCTTTGGGCACTTTGCCACTTCTGACCAGTGTCAAAGTGCAAGTGCTCCAAATTATTATTGTGATTGGTTATCCATGATTGGCAGATTTGTTTCATCAATAAGTCCGAGTATGCCAGGGCTGGTGATTCAAATGCTACTAGTGGACCTGCAGCACTGATTGTGCCACCCGTATGAGTAGCCCTAAAATTGTGCTTCAGGCCTGCCACCGCAGTGTCTGTGGGCAGATGCTAACTGCCATGCTGACCTGGCCAGTGTCCCCACTGGCCAGGCCTAACCCTTCCCTTTCTGTACATGTTGGACACCCCTCTGGGAGGCCCAAGATACCCCCCAGGGCAGTGTGCAGTGTATGTGAAAGGTAGAGCATGTACTAGTGTGGGTGACATGCTCTAATAGTGAAATACTGCCAATTCCGTTTTTCACTATTGAAAGGCTTTCTTGCCCATAGGCTAGAATGGGGAATGCTGTGTATAATGTTTACCTGCATATCTTTCCATCGGAGCAAGATTGAAAATTGAAGTCTGGTATCCCTGAACTCAGAAACCCATCTTTTAGGAAGGATGTTTTTTTTAATTCTGTGTTTGAAAACAGCACTTTTAGAAAGTGGCTATTTCCTTGTCCACCCTTTCTTTGTGCCTCTGCCTCTTTATGAATTGACTGTCTGGCGTGTGAGTGACATGGGCTGAGGTGGCTCCTGGACACTGGGTGAGTCAGCACTAGGCTGAAGAGCTCCATCTGCATCTTGAGTGGTGGGAGGGGATTGCACTTATGCCTGAATAGGGTTGTGCCGGCCTTCCACAATGCTGGCTCTACCTCCTGCTGGGCAGCTGACAACCCTGCCCCTCTCTCTCAAAGGAAGAAGGTGTCCACCGGCAGGAGACAACCAAAACTGGTTTGGACAGGGCTCAGAGCCCTCTTGCACAAAGGGATCAAATACTTTTTGGAGTATAACTACAGGACCCTAAACTCTGAACTTTAGCTCACCCAGGAATCAATAAGGGACCTCTACCAAGGAGAAAAGCTGGAAGACTAAAGAGGAAGGACTGACCTGCTGTGTGTTTGGAGACTGACCTGCGATTGCTATTCTGCCAATGAGAGGGGAAGGACTTTGCTGTTGCTGTGACCCCTGCTTGAAGAGATCTCCAAGGGCCTGAGGAGAGTTGGCATCCTGTTAGGAAGTCCCAGGAACAAAAGGACTTCACCCCCAGCTTCCCCCCTGAACTCTGCTGTGTGAGGTCTGACCTGCCCAGAGTGCTTGATCCAGTTGTGGGGCCTCTGAAGGTTGTTTCCTGCTGTTTGGGGAGCTAAAAAGGAAGAAGAAGAGAAGATCTGCAATTACCACGCATCGGTCACTTGGGGACCGCATCGTCGACAGTGCAAGAAGATTCCCGTCACTGCGAAGATCGTTGCAGCGCCTGTTGCAGCTGCAAGAATCGACTCATCGTTCGCTTACGGAGTGCATGGCCCCAATGAGAGAAGATTCCTGTTGCTGCAAGCAGCGTCACAGAACCTGTCGTCGCTACGAGAACTGACGCATTGCTTGCCTGCAGAACGCATCCCCTTGCTGCGAACATCGTCGCAGAGTCCAGCACCAACGCATTGAGGGGCAGCGACAGAAGAGGATCAACGCTGCGCCGCGTACCGCCGCTGCACTGAAGATCATCGCCACCCAGGAGATCGTCGCATCGTACCTGTGCGAGACGCTTCCCACCGGAGAACCTGCAAACCGGAATCCATACAAGGTATTGCATCTCCCCCCATACAGACCGGATTCGACGCAACCCGCCCCCTGCGTGCTGCGGTGTTGTTACATCGCCTCCCCAGGGTTTCAGGAGTGGCGCATCGCTTGTTTTCTGATGCTGCAGCTGCGGTTTGGAACTGTTGTCGCATCTACAGGTACTTTAGGCTAAAAGTGAAGCAACTGTAGATTATTTTGGTGCACACCCTTCGACTCTTTTTAAAGTCTTATTCTGGAACCGTGTATGTTTGTTGTTTTGGTCTTGTGTAGTCTAGATAAAAATATTTTATTTTCCTAAACTGGTGTGGAGTCCATTTATGTTGTTTTCACTGGGTTACTGTGAGTGTTGTACAAATACTTTACACATTGCCTTTTATAATCCTGTCTGCTCGTGCCAAGCTACCAAGGGGGTGAGCAGGGGTAATCTAAAGAGTGTATCCCCCTTACCCTGACTAGAAATAAGGGTCCCTATTTGGACATTGGTACCTACCTCTGCCAACTAGAGCCCCCCAGATCTAACACTGCATGAGCCTTTTTAATGTATTGTTCTGTCTGAAAAAAGTGGGAGTGCCTTACTATAAGATGCTCATGATATACTGTCTAAAAGAATTTGCCGTAATTAAAAAAATGGATTTATCCAAATTTTTATTAGAGCACTATGAAAATGGGAAGAGGCATTTGTATAATAATAAATAATACAATTTAATGGAAGTGATGCACGCATTTTGAAGCAATTGATTTGTAAATTAATAATGTAAACATATTTTATACAGAATGATGTGCAATGTGTTATTTGTAGCAATACTAAAATGTTAGAGATGTACTTCTGAAAATGAAACATCTAAGTATTGAGGCAAAGATGTACTAGGGACTTAGGTTGTTCATGCACGATGCAAGTCATTGCAAGGCAGCACAAGGTCTTGGCTGGGATTTACAAAGCCACACAAGAAGAGATTAGCTATGCCTTGTGTGACTTTGTAAAGAAATGCAATGCCACGCAGCTGCTTGCAGTGCATTGTGTGTCATTTGATTGTGGTAGGCGTTCCATGAGTGGACCATGGGTGCTTCCATGAATCCACCCATGGAATTTGATGCACTTACAGATGTACAAACCCTTGAAATCTGAGATTGTCCCTAATTGGTTTGCCTACCACAGAGAGGTGTAATGAGGTGACATATTTTTACTTCTAGTTATTTCCTCTTTCCAGGTGTGCTATATTCTGCAGCACAGGTAGAAAGAGGAAATTGCCTCTAAGAATGGTTTTTGCAGGAAGGCATCCTATTCCTTCCCAGCGGAACTGAAGTACCGGGTTTTAAGAACCCAGCGGTGCCAGGGTATAACACCCGAAGACTTCGAGTTCTCCTGTTCCGGACTACAGAAACACAGAATCTTCTAGGTGAAATCAAAGATCGTATTTATTGGCTGCAGCCAGTAACAGGTATCCTAGAAGTACAACAACGTGTATATTCTCAGGAGACTGCTCAATCTTACAAAGCCAGCCTTCCCTTTTTATACAAAATATTATGCTTTAGGCAAACATTCCTTATTTTACAGTTGACCATTCACATATTTCCACTACAAAGAAAAAGCAGAGTCATGATGACAAGCCCATATTTCAGTTTGTCCAACCCACAATCAATTATCCGGCAAGGCCCAGTATTTCCATCAGATATCGTCGGACCCCCAATAAAAACGGACACCTCCTCATCGTAAAGTAAGTCATAAAGAAAGAAACAGAGACAGTTAGACATGGCCGGTGTGCGATGAAAAGGTTTACGACATGTGCGCCTTGATGCTAATTTCATTCGGACACTGGGAAAAGAACTAGCCGAACAGGTTTGGCTTCAGGCAGTGGACTCAGCTCGCCCAGGTCACAGAAGAGTCAGCTAAGGTATACGTGTCCTTCTGACTCAATCTCAGCTTCAGTCATTGTGCCTAGGTGAGGGCAATCACAAAATAGCGGCCGCTCACAAAATGGAACCCGAGGGTTCAGGACGGAAACTTTGAATTCGGGGTGACTACGTCACTCGAATATGACGAAAATGCTTGTACATAGTATCTCAATCATTACAGGTCTGCCATCGGTAGCCATATCCTGACCACTGTGATCTACGAAGGTCTCTTCGAACCTTGTGAAAAAGTCAGACACCGTCTCATCTTTCTTCTGCTTACATGCAGACAACTTGTCCCAATTGACACCCAATTCGGGCATTAAAGTCTTCATATACGTAATAATCCTACCATGAAGTTCTTCTATTAACGGCTCGGGCTTAGCACCACCAACTTGTCTGCCATCAGCATCAGCAATATTAACCTATGTGCCGCCTAATTCTTGATCATGATCCGCATGACAAATCTTTCCCCATAAAGGCTGTGGAACAACATTTCCAAATAACATGTCTATATCAGCTAAATTCATAATGCATGAGCCTGCAGTCTGTGATAATTCCTTGTAATATCCTGCAGGATTTTTACGGGGTTCAGGCAATGTCTGTTTAAGAGCCAAAACTTCAGCTCGCTTCCATGGAACATGTACCCACACACGCTGAAAATGTGGCGGAATGGCGGGATTAGCATTAGCGTCCCCTTCCCTCCAAACTGGGGGAACCTCTCTCCTGGGATATTGTCTTGCCTTCTGCTTAACCTCAGACTCAAACAACGACTGAGAATCACTCTCACTCCTAAACAACAACAATGTCGCAACTGCTTTCTTAACATCAGATGGACTCACAATCGTTCCCTTCGCAAATTCGGAACGTAAACTTGACAGCTTGTCAGGAGCTTGTCCTACTTCCTCATCCCATTTCTCAACAAGGAAAGCACACATCATATCAAAAACGTACCGTTGTCTCGGTGGCTCCCATTTAAGGAAAACATGCATAACACCCTCAAGATCATATCGGGTATCATGCATAATCCATCTACGCGCCATATGATCCAAAATCGTACACTCATCCATATTCGGCAACTGGCTACGTGACTGTCTACGCTCAATAACAGGGGACATACCCAATTGTCCCAACAAAGGAGAAAAGAAACCAGTAACTGCAGTTGTCATTCGTTCTCTAGCAGAAGGAGAAGGTGAAAGAATAAGAGAAGACTGAACAGTAGCAGGAGAATTTAAAGTCGGAATAGAGGAAACATTAAGAACAGGCGTAGAAGTAGCAGACAAAGAAGGAGACAAAGGCAAAGTTGGCGGCCCCTGAGGAGGTTGCGCCAAAGGAAGAGTAGCCAGCGGAAAAGGAGCCGGCTGTGGTGGAATCACAGGTGGCACAACAACTGGAGGTTGTGCAATCACAACTGGTAGCAGTGGTGCCATAGCATTCTGTGCATAGGGAGGTGGTGAATTCAAAAGGTGTGACATTAAAGGATCTTTCTCAAGATCTTCCCCTCCTTCCTTGTCTTTACGCGGCAAAACTGGGTAGCATCAATCTACCGCTAATTTCTTCACCCTAAGCATTTGTTCAATTTCCTGCTCTTCCTCATTATCCCTAAACGCAACCGCTGCTTGTACCATAAACATACCACGTTCTCGTTTATTCCTCTTCGCTAATTTAATTTCTCTCTGTTTGGCTTCTTTGCGCCATGTGCGAAAAGAGTCAAACATCGCCGGCCGGGCTTTCTTCTTGAAGAGTTTAACCTCTAAATTATCCAAAATCTCTATATCAAAACTACCATATTGAGGCCATTTTAAAACACCATCTTTCCTGGTGTATCGGATCCATGCTTCGTTATATGCGATAGGGCCTACGCCATGCTTCACATAAAGTTCATACGTTGGAGTTCCAATCGGAGGAACCGGACACGAGTCCTCCAATCGGGAATCCCTATTACAACCAAGACAAAACAAGTTTCCAAGTCTGCTAAGACCAGGCATCTTCGCTCTCTAGTCTAGCTTCAAACTTCGAAGGAGTATCGAAATACGATAGTCTCGCGAATACACGAGTCCCTCGGCTTTGAGATTTGCAAATTCCAAATCAAAGTGATCCTAAAAGGATACCAAAACTAAGAATTAAACTAAGGACTGGGAGACGCTCCACTCATACTTAACTGAAGGTATCGATGACGTCACCAGAAGACTCGTCTACCGTTTCGCTCTATCAAATCATCAAGGATCCAAAACAGGACAATAGTCAGGGCAGCAGTCCTTCGTAGCCGTCAGAACGCGGGGAACCTCGCAGCAAAGACTTTCGGACCATGTAGACATACAGGGGTCGATGAAGTGGATGGCCTTCCTCCAGAATTTTCACACGAAGCTCCTCACGAACCTCTGGCTTGGACCGGTACCGCTGAAATCGCCCCACTATGGGCGCCAACTGAAGTACCGGGTTTTAAGAACCCAGCGGTGCCAGGGTACAACACCCGAGGACTTCGAGTTCTCCTGTTCCGGACTGCAGAAACACAGAGTCTTCTAGGTGAAATCAAAGATCGTATTTATTGGCTGCAGCCAGTAACAGGTATCCTAGAAGTACAACAACGTGCATATTCTCAGGAGACTGCTCAATCTTACAAAGCCAGCCTTCCCTTTTTATACAAAATATTATGCTTTAGGCAAACATTCCTTATTTTACAGTTGACCATTCACATATTTCCACTCCAAAGAAAAAGCAGAGTCATGATGACAAGCCCATATTTTAGTTTGTCCAACCCATAATCAATTATCCGGCAAGGCCCAGTATTTCCATCAGATATCGTCGGACCCCCAATAAAAACGGACACCTCCTCATCGTAAAGTAAGTCATAAAGAAAGAAACAGAGACAGGTGTGTGTAACATTAGACATGGCCGGTGTGTGATGAAAAGGTTTACGACATGTGCGCCTTGATGCTAATCTCATTCGGCCACTGGGAAAAGAACTAGCCAAACAGGTTTGGCTTCAGGCAGTGGACTCAGCTCGCCCAGGTCACAGAAGAGTCAGCAAAGGTATACCTGTCCTTCTGACTTGATCTCAGCTTCAGTCATTGTGCCTAGGTGAGGGCAATCACAAAATGGCTGCCGCTCACAAAATGGAACCAGAGGGTTCAGGACGGAAACTCTGAATTCTGGGTGACTACGTCACTCGAATATGACGAAAATGCTTGTACATAGTATCTCAATCACTACCAGTCTGCCAATACCAAAATCATCATGATACGACGATGTTTACAACACGGGTCCAGAATCTTCAGTACTACAGAACTAGGACCACCGCCCACTCCCACAGACTACACCAGAAACCTCAGCATTATACTTGACAACAAGCTCACCATAAAGAGCCTGCTTCCTCACCCTCTGCATGCTCCAGACGATATTCAAATAGCTCCCCATCAACACCAAACGTATCATCACTGAACCCCTCATCACCAGCCTCCTGGATTAGGGAAACTCCCTCTATGTGGGTATCACCTCATAACTACTGAGCAGACCGCTAAACCATCCAAAATGCTGCAGCCAGGCTCATCCTCAGCCACCCAAGAAGAGCTTACTTCACCCCTGTTCTCAAAGTGCTCCACCGGCTCCCCGTTAAAACAAATTTGCTATTTCAAACTACTGAATCATGCCTACAAGGCCCTGCCCCCGGTCCCAGGATGCTTGTTTCTGATCCAGGGAGGACGGGGCTTGGCAGTTCAGGCTGGACTGTTTCCACAATGAACAGGGTCAAGACTGACTTGCATATGGCTGGGTGCAAACTGGGGTGGTGTGGTGAGCAAAAGAATGATGGATTAAACCCAGATCCTTGTGACTGGGGGTGAATGTTTGCAATGTCCAGTATTCCGTCCATCAATTGTTTCTTTTGCATATGTCACCCTAAATGGGAAGGGTATGCCCATACATGAGTCCTGTGCTCACTACACCACTGGATTCAAGCTAGACTTGCTGATGAAGGGTGATGCCCTGAAACCGGTCCAAGGATGCTTGTTTCAATTCCAGGGAGGACCTGGCTTGGCAGTTCAAGCTGGACTGTTCCCACAAGGGACAGGGTCAAGACTAATTTGCATATGGCTGGATCAAAACTTGGGTGGTGTGGTGATCAAAAGAATGATGGATTAAACCCAGAACCTTGTGACTGGGGATGAATATTTGCATTGTCCAGCATTCCGTCCATCAATTGTTTCTTTTGTATATGTCACCCTAAGTGGGAAGGGTATGGCCAGACATGGGTCCTGTGCTCACTACACCACTGGATTCAAGCTAGCCTGGCTGATTAAGGGTGATGCCCTGAAACCGGTCCCAGGATGCTTGTTTCTGGTCCAGGGAGGACATGGCTTGGCAGTTCGGGCTGGACTGTTCTCAGAAGGAACAAGGTCAAAACTGATTTGCATATGGCTGGCTCTAAACTGGGGTGGTGTGGTGAGCAAAAGAATGATGGATTAAACCCAGATCCTTGTGACTAGGGGTGAATGCTTGCATTGTCCCTCATTCCGTCCATTATTTGTTTCTTTTGCATACAAGGCCCTGCCCCTAAAAAGGACCAGCCTACCTCAACCCCAGACTAAACTTCTGAGGTAATTGAAATTTTTATGGTCAATTGTGTCCCCTAACGTGTACCCCAACGGCTCCATGTACGTACTTCAAGTACATGTAATTTCCCTCCACAACCGAATCTGAAGACGCAAATACATTTGCGTCCAACGTTAACATGTCCTCTATCAGATCCACCATGAATGGATCGATAATTCAGTTCCTAAGTATGCCGTGCCACCGTCTTTACATGGTGCACTTTCACGTTTTTCTTGGCCCTGTCGAGCTAGGCCCTGAATTCTGTCTTCAAGCCACTTCTGTCTCTGCCTCTGAAAGCTGCGGCATGGAGATGCATCCCTGAACTCTGCCTTACTTCCTGCCAAGCGATCGGTGCCCGGCTCAGCCTGGTCTGCCTGCCAAAAACGGTATTTTGCCTTCAAGTTATCAGCGTAGCCAGCTCAGCCTCCTCGAAAACACATTCCTGTCTAGTGATTTAGGTAAACATATCCCCGGCTGCAGAGCAAAGGGCCAAGCCTTCCTGTCTCCCTCATGAAATTCATTGCTCCCGTTACCTTGGTAGGCCCCTAGTTCCGTGCATTACACTTAGACACATATGCATTCAGTATAGAATAGCCTCTGCCCGAAAGACCTTTTACTCCAGATTAAACATCCTCCAAATACTAGATATCAGATATGTTATATGGACAGGTCGATCTGACGTGCCAGACTTCTGTCTCCTCTACTAGTGCTAAAAGTCAGACCTTTAGCTTCCTCCAGATGTACGTCAATTACACGTCATATTAGCTGCGCGCGCATTCAGGTCACAGGTTTCAGCTGACTCTGCAAGAATTCTTTATGCATCCACCCACTTATGACACTTTTCTGTGACGTTTCTAGTATACGCCTTCGAGCACACCCCTTTTCACGCCTCTTTGCTACGCACATGTGTTCTTATCATATACATTTCACTTGTCACGCCTACTGTATTCAATGCTACTGTGTCATTTTACTATATATGTCATGTACTGTTAATAAATCGTTGACATCTTTCTGCCATCATTGCATACCCGAACCCTTGTATTGATGGAATTGATTTCCATGACTCGAGTCATCTATGATTAAAGCCCGTATGACTCTGATGCCACGGACTCTGCCTCTCATTTGATTGAGCTATTTCTTTTACCTGTCTGTAATTATATGGCAAACTCGTATACGGTAAAATATTTACCACATAATTTGGCGCCCGGATAGGGACCCCTCCCCCACCCCACGCGTCGCAGACTTTGCCCCCGACTACAGCTGTGACGGACCACATGCGCATCTGCAGGTTTTCCTGTATCTCCCTCAGGCCTACGGAGGTGACGGAGACTGCAGTCGACATCCAGACGAGGCGGTGAGAAGTGCGGAGGATCCCGACCAGAGCCCAGCCGAGAGAGCAGTGTCCGAGGCATCGAGAGGCCCACCTGTAGTGTTGAGGCGCATGCGTAGTGCGCAGCAGCAGCAGTGACGTCGTAGCGGTCCAGTCCAGTCGAGTTTCCGAGGCCTTCCGTTCCGTGCTTCCCGGTGAGTACCGTTGCTGGGGACGCATCGAGACGGGTACATTAATTTGTGTCCGGTCAAGACGGGTTTGGGTACACAGATCCGGTCTGCACTGTTTTAGCAGTGTATCTGTACTGTTTAGCAGTGCATCCAGTATCCAGTTATCCAGTTATTGTTGTTCGTCCTGAAATGTTTCAATGTGTTTTAATGTCGTGGTATGAGTGATCGTTTGCATTTTCTTACTGTGTTTATAGTGTCTGGATCGAGGTAGCCATGCCTTTATTTTCGAAGTTGCGACAAATAGGATCTAGGAAAGGGATACTTGAAGAAGCAGTCCCCATCCCACCCAGGGACACTCCTGGACATTTTATGTACCACAAACATAGCTTAGATGCCATACTATACTTAGACTTGTGGGTGGACTATACTAAAGACTTGGCAGAGAATCAGAGATGGCCCGTTACAGGGACATGGGATGCAGAGTGCATCATGAGAGTAGAAGAAGCGTTATGGAAAAAGAAAGCCAGACAGTCACAGAAAGATGCCATTGAATTATGGCGTAAAGAATCACATAGACAGACAGAGAAAGCACTCAGAAAAGCAGAGAAAAGTAGAGAGGATTCCGAAAAAGCTAAAGAAAAAGAACTACTAGAAGAAGGACAGCGAGTCAGAACAGGACAACATGACAGACAAAGCAACGCAATTATGACAGGACTGTATCCAGTCCTGGCCGAGGGCCTGCCCAAGGCGACCCCGGAAATACCGAAAGATCTGCCCCCTCCATTGGTTCTGACTAAATTACGTCACAAAACCGCAGCTGACATTTTCCTTTCTTCCTACGACGTAGCTCCCGCATATACCAATGTACCCGTACCACCTGTACCTGTACCACCCGTTGATCATCTGCCCCCAGGTCCACAACAGCAGACCCCTCCCGCACCGCTTCCCGCACCTGTTGTCACTTCCCCTATTGTTCTCCCTGGTATTCATCCGCTTAATCCCTTTGGGTCTGGCGCTGTCCAGGGCCCAACTTCGTTACAAATACCGACCCTACAGCCAGGTTATGCTCATGCTTCCGCCTCAGGAGGTGCTACAGGAGGTTATCGCACCCCGCCACATTTACAACGTGTGACAATGAGAGAATTAGCTATGCAGCGTACACCTAAAGCTGCCCCAGCCGAAAAGCTTAAAGAACAGCTTACAGATTGCAGATATGACACAGTGCCTGGCAAAACAGGACCCATGATGTTAGCCTCATTACGTTTAAGACGTGTTACAGATTATTTGATATTATTACCAGAAATGCCAGAACATCTAGACAATATATATCATTTTAGTGTGTTGGTGAAGCCATGACACATCAGAAAATTGAAACACAAGGTTTAATAATGCGATTTTTGGTTAATTGTTTGATAAGGGAACAAGACCAGCCCAGCTTTCCACAAGGAGAGATGGAGAGATTGACCAGATGGAGTCAGAATATTGCAGAGGGTAAACATGACAGAGAGAGAAGTATACATGCTATGATTAGAAAGATCCGTAAAGAAATAGTAGCAATACATGCCCGACGAGAATCTGAAAGGCATTCTGAGTCAGACGACAAAGAAACCTCAGATGAGGAAGAACCAGAGAATCCAGCAGAAACCTCGCAACAGGCGAGGGGAGACCTGATAGCGTACGTAGGTAGAGAGAAACTACCTAGACAGTATCCTCTTGATAGGCCCTTCGACAGACCCATTCGTCTAGAAAACAAGAAACGATACCTTTGTCCAATACCAGAACGATGTACCCTTGAGCATATTTTCCAGGTTACTGATAAAGTACTGAAAGAAAGGGTAGGTTATCACGAACTCAATACATTACGTGATCAGGAACTAGCCCGGTCCGCAGTACAGTGGGCCGGGGATGACAGCATATATAAAGACGATTCAGTAGTGCAGACATTTTTGAGTCTTACTCCAGAAGAACAGTGACTAGCTGGTATATACATGACCCAACACCTCATTATACAGTATGAAAACCAAGCATCTGATCCAGGTCCGTTATATAATATATTGCAAGACTTACTCATGAGAAGATGGAGAGGTCTAGGTACCGATTTAATTGAAATAATCCTAGAACAACGTCACAAATATAGAACTTTCTTGACTCCACATCTTGTTTCCGTTCCACCCCCAGTCAGGCAACCATATCACTTAGACAAACAGAATCCTTTACGAGAAGTACATCCAATCCGGAAACCCGATGATACCCTTGAACGCGTGTTTGTATACACGCCTATAACTAAAATGGATTTATTGGAAATGAAGAAAATAGTACCAAGTCATGATAAAGACCCTGCAGGTTTTCACCGTGAAATAAAAGACATGTTACTCATGGGAGATTACACCTATCCCGACATTATGAAAATACTGAAAGTATTATTGCCTGCCGGTATTTACGAGAAACTCAAGGAAAAAGAATGGGAGGTGCGAGACAAAAAGATTAATTGGGCTGAATTAGAAACAGAAGAAACTGGTCGAACCCCAGGTTTAGGTCTTGGGGAGAAAACCAAAGCACTACCAGGATTACTAGTTCAGGTTTTGCCACGGTTATTGGCAACTAAAAAGGAGGATTGGGATGCAATCTCAGCCTGCAAACAGAAACACGATGAAGACACTAGTGATTTTTATTCCCGATTCGAGAAATGTTTTATTATTAACAGTGGCCTGAAAACAAGTAGCGAGTCATACCCACATCTTTTTGTGTCAAAATTAGTCGAGAATTCCCTGCCCCAGGTTAAGAATCGTGTACTGAAAGTCGAGAGCACATGGCAAGCTAATACTCCTTCCCAAATGTTACAGATGTTACAGTACCACCAGAACAGAATTAGTGAGGAACATGATCACGAACAGAGACGTATGAAAGACACGAAAATGAAAGTACTAGTGGCCAAGCACGATTGACAGGTTATGAATTGACGTTATTCCAACCACACATAGAAATCAGACGTTGTAATACACTGAATCCTGCTACACTTCTACCATCAAGCACAACAGATCCTACTCCACATGACTGCGTGGATGTCATTGACACAATTACGAAGCCCCGACAAGACTTGACAGATGTTGCATTATCTGATCCAGACCTGACACTTTATGTGGATGGTTCATGTTTAAGAACAAGTACAGGAGAGTTAGTGGCTGCATATGCAGTGACCACTGAAACTGAAGTCATAGAAACACATCGCATTGACACCCTGTCAGCTCAAGCAGCAGAGCTTATTGCTCTGACCCAAGCCTGTATACGAGCCAAGAACCTGAAAGTAAACATATACACAGACTCACGTTATGCATTCGGAGTCGTACACGACTTCGGTGTCCTCTGGCAAGAAAGAGGTTTCTTAACCTCTCACAGAGCCAAGATTCAGCATGGTCCCCTCATTCAAGCCCTGTTAGAAGCAATACATTTGCCTACAGCCATAGCCATCATGAAGTGCAAAGCACATACAAAAGTCACAGACACTATTTCTCAGGGCAACGATTTTGCAGATCGAATAGCGAAACATACAGCACTGACTCATACTCAAACGACGGACATGACAAAGACTGATGTAACCTCACTGACACACTGTATGACAGTTAAAGACCCCACACAAGATGTCATCGACATACAGACACATGCTACTCCAGATGAAATAAAGAAATGGGCTGAACAAGGAGGGGTCCAGACAGATCAAGGTTGGATGACGAAGGGAAAGACCACATGGTTTCTCCCCGACTCTATGATTCAGGTTATCATCAATACAGCACATAGTCCAGCACATTTAGGAGAAAAAGCCATGTTAGACAGTTTACAGAACCTTTGGTTCAACAAACATTTACGAGCAGCAGCAAAACAGAAAGTGCGTACCTGCATGATCTGTTGTCAGTTCAACCCAGGAAAAGGGGTTCCCGTAGAGCAAGGTGGATTTCATCCACCCGACTACCCTTTTGAAGTCCTCCAGATGGATTATATCCAGATGGAAAGATGCCGAGGATTCAAGTATGTCCTCGTAGTTGTCTGTGCTCTATCCCGATGGACAGAAGCATATCCCGTCCCAGATTACACTGCCCCGACCACTGCCAAGCAGCTGGTTCGTGAGTTTTTCCCTCGATACGGTTTGCCCCGTGTCGTGTATTCAGATAACGGTCAGCCATTCTCGTCTGAACTTATGAAGCAGGTCTCACTTCTATTGGGGTACCAGTGGAAGTTTCACTGTGTCCGGCATCCTGAGGCGGCAGGTCTCGTGGAGCGGCACAATCAGACTCTGAAAACTCGCCTTGCCAAAGTGTGTAAAGAGAAGGGAGTAGATTGGATAGTAGCTTTGCCAGTTGCTCTTTTTTATATGAGAATGGTAGCCCATTCTAGGACAGGGCTATCCCCGTATGAGGTGGTCTTCGGTAGACCTTCTAATATGTGGGGGACGCCTCTGCCGCGAAAAATTACCGATGTTGATAGTACTATGTTGACAGATTACCTTGCTTCCTTGATGTCTGCACTACAATCATGTTGTTCACAGGTCGCGGCAGCCTTCCCAGACAACACCGAGGTGAAGCCACATGAACTGGTCCCGGGTGATGTTGTAGTCGTTCGGAATTTCGACAGATCAAGCCCTTTGGAGCCCCGCTGGAAGGAGCCGAAGATCGTTTTGTTAACAACCAGGACTGCTGTTAAACTGGAGGGGCGCAAGGGTTGGGTGCACTCCAGTCACGTTAAGAGATTCTTTGGACTTCCGCCAAAATCTGAATCCCAGAACTCCCACGTACCAGTGACTGATACCAAACTCCCCCTTCTAGAGAAAACTCCCCAAGAGGAGTACAGACAGAAATTGAGGTCTAGTAAGTCAGACAGTTTAATTGTTTAGGTCCCCTCCTGGGTGAAGCGGTTAGGCAGTTTCTGACAATGTACAAGTTAGACCCAAATAGAGAGAGAGATAGACAGGAGACCAAGAAACGGAAGTATTGTAAAAGTCTCCGGAGCAGATGCGTCTGCACATTACTTATTATGTTTATTTTGAGTCTTACGGTTATCATTTTGAGTTGGATGCTATACATGTATTTTCCTCTTGCACATACTTTTCCTAATGACACTGCAGAGCACACGTTTAGTGCTCTTCCTCCACACGAATTATCTTATCGCCTTGCGCTGCGCAACAATACATTTATTCGTATGTTACACCATTCTCACCAGATCAACAATGCTACTAATTGTTGGATATGTGGCCGACTCCCTCCCTATCAGAACTACAAGGGAGCTCTGCCCCTCTTTCCTTACCCGTTCACACATAATGGTTCCTGTGGTGCATGGTTTAGAGTTTCCCAAAGCAATTGGATATGGGGAAATCTGAACACAGTCATGAACAAGGCCCGCGGTGCCCTTTCGAGCAGGCGCCGGTGGTGATCACCAGCCGAAAACCGACGGGAATGGTGGAAAGCGGGGGGTCTGTTGGGGCTTCAATCGAGGCAACTGTAACAGACCGCAGGGAACATGAAGGTTCAAGCATGTGTGTGCGGGCTGTGGGAATTCCTCACACCCGGAGAGTTCATGTAGATCGAAAAATAACGGGGCGGGAGGTAAAGGACGGTCCAAGCAGGACTGAGGTGGATCATTGTGACCAATCGCCTATTCCCGTTGATCTCATGGCTATGACTCCTTGGTTAAACAAATACCCTGATCATGTCTCCGCTGGGGTGTTGAGGAAGGGATTCTTATACGGCTTCCACATCCCGGCGGGGGATTTTCGTGGGGAACCTTTTTGTAAAAACCAGCTATCAGTGCAGCATAATCCAAGTGTGGTAGAGAGAAAAAATGCAAAAGAAGTGAGTCTAGGGCGAGTTGCAGGGCCTTTTCAGCGCCCGCCAGTAGCGGATTTCATCTGTTCCCCATTAGGGGTGGTCCCGAAGAAGGACCCGGGGGAGTTTAGGCTGATCCATAATCTGTCTGCCCCAAGGGGTTACTCGGTCAACGATGCTATTGACCCAGAAGTTTGTTTGGTGCGGTACGCATCATTCGATGATGCCGTCACCATGTTAAATCGCCTGGGCCCCGGGGCGCTGATGGCTAAATCAGATATCGAATCAGCGTTCCGGTTGCTCCCGGTACACCCACAGGATCAGCGTTTGCTAGGTTTTGCATTCCAAGGGAGTTATTACATGGATAAATGCATGCCGATGGGTTGCTCCATTTCTTGTGCCTATTTTGAAAAATTCAGCTGTTTTTTAGAGTGGTCATTCACCGAGGCCACAGGGCATAGGCATGTTATGCATTATCTAGATGACTTTCTGTTCTTGGGAGCAGCCGGCGACACGAAATGTGCGCAGGCGCTACAGGACTTTTGCACCCTCATGAGGGAGTTTGGAGTCCCATTGGCACCAGGTAAGAGGGTCGGACCATCCACTTCACTGGAGTTTCTGGGAATTGAGCTCGATTCTGTGGAGGGATGTTTCCGTTTGCCGGTGGGAAAGGTAGCTAAATTTAGGGCTTCCCTGGAACTTTGCCTTAGTAAGGAGAAAGTGACCCTGCACCAGTTACAGCAAACAGTGGGTCAGCTTAACTTCGCCCTGAGAGTTATACCAATGGCCTGCCCCTTTTCACGCTCTATCGC